>NC_044034.1:79163860-80499514 GCF_901765095.1 Microcaecilia unicolor
TAGGGAAATTCCTGGGAGCAGCTGGATTCTGCAGAATTTGGATTCCAAATTTTGCATTGATGGCGAAACCCCTTACCAAGCCACAAAGGGGGGTTGAAAAGGAACCATTTGAATGGGGACCTACTGCTCAACAATCCTTCATTGCCATAAAGAAAGCCCTACTCCAAGCCCCTGCGTTAGGCCTTCCTGATGTGGAGAAACCTTTCTCATTGTATGTCCACGAGCGACAGGGGGTTGCTCTGGGTGTGCTGACCCAGATGATGGGATCCTGGCAGAGGCCTGTTGCATACCTGTCTAAACAGCTGGATGGAGTGGCTAAAGGATGGCCAGCCTGTATGAGGCCATTGCAGCAACAGCCTTACTGGTCCAGGAAGCTGATAAGTTGACCTTGGGGCAAGAACTGGTTGTTAAAGTCCCCCATGCAGTTCTCACCCTCATGGAGTATAAGGGCAACCACTGGTTTACAAATAACCGTATGGTTAAGTACCAAGCCAGCTTGTGTGAGAATCCACGGATACACCTGGAAACAGTGGCTACATTCAATCCTGCTACTCTTTTGCCAGCATCTGAGGGACCACCAGATCATGACTGTATCCAAACTATGGATGAAGTGTACTCCAGTCGACCAGATCTTAAAGATGTTCCGTGGAGGGACCCAGATGTAATTTATTTCACAGATGGAAGCAGTTATGTGGAGAACTCCAAGCGACTGGCAGGCTATGCTGTGGTGACAGAGGACAAGGTGATAGAAGCGAGAGCCCTGCCCCAAGGAACTTCAGCCCAGAAAGCAGAACTTGTGGCCCTCATACGAGCTCTGGAGTTAGCAGCAGGACTGGTAACCAACATTTTTACTGATTCCAAATATGCCTTCACAACTCTACATGCTCATGGAGCTTTGTATAAGGAAAAGGGACTCATAAATGCTGCAGGCCAACCTGTTAAGTATGGACCTGAAATACTTCAGCTGCTAGAGGCTGTTTGGGCCCCCAAGAAGGTAGCTGTTATTCACTGCAGGGGACACCAAAGGGTAGATACTCCAGTGGCCCGAGGGAACCGCCATGCTGATCGGGTGGCCAAGGAAGCTGCTCGAGGACCCCCAGCAAGTACTGTGACCCCCCTGTTCCAAATCCGACTGCAAGAATGGACACCTATATATACCTAAGTGGAAGAGAAATGGGCTCAAGAAGAAGGTGCAGTAAGGAGACCTGATGGCTGGTTACATCTCCCTGATACCAGAGTTCTGGTGCCACGCCACCTAGCTTGGCCTGTAGTGTCTCAAGCTCATGACCTATCACACTTAGGGAAAACAGCACTAGCCCGCCTACTCAATCGAGTAGTGGTGCTGGAAGGATTGGATAGTCTGGTTGCCACTGCCTCTGCCCGATGTACTCTCTGTGCCCAGAATAATGCTCGTCAGGGACCCCGTATTCCACCAGGAGTTCAGTCTAGAGGACTAACACCCTTTGAGTCCCTAGTTATAGACTTCACAGAAATGCCCAGGAGCGGTAGGCTCCGATATCTCTTAGTCATGGTCTGTACCTTTTCTGGGTGGGTGGAAGCATATCCTACAGTCACTGAGAAAGCCACAGAAGTAGCTCGAGCCCTCCTTAGGGATGTCATCCCCAGGTATGGACTGCCCCTTGCCATAGGTTCAGATAATGGTCCCGCCTTTGTTGAAGCTACACTTCAGGCCCTGTCCCGCGCATTGCGCATTACCTGGAAATTGCATTGTGCCTATTGTCCCCAGAGTTCAGGGCAGGTTGAGCGGGCAAACAGAACCTTGAAAAATAGCCTAGCAAAGATTTGTCAGGAAACCCAATTGAAATGGCCACAGGCATTGCCACTAGCCCTCTTCCGCCTCCGATGCACTCCAACTAAAGGAACAGCCCTTTCTCCCTTTGAAATTGTGTATGGGAAGCCCCCAGCCATTTTACAGGGAATTAAGGGAGACATAGGGATTTTAGGGTCTGCCCAGGTGCAGGAGCAGGTAGCCCTCCTGGGTAAGATAATTTCTGAGCTTCAGTCTTATGTGAGAGAAATAAACCCTGTCCCCTTCCAGGCTCAGGTACATTCCTTCCTGCCAGGGGATAGAGTTTGGGTGAAAGATTGGAGGCTTCAGCCTTTGGGGCCCCGATGGAAAGGACCTTTTACTGTTTTGCTTTCTACTCCTACAGCTGTGAAGGTCGCAGGGATAACTCCATGGGTCCATTGGTCTCGAATTAAGTCTGCTGACCAGACTGAGCCCAGCACGGATCAGACGGAGCCTAGACAGTGGAGAGCAGAAAGAGATCCAGCGGAGCCATTGAAGTTGCGCCTGACCCGAACCAAAGAATCTACTAGCTGAAAAGAAGGGTCAACTGCATACTGCAGGAGCGGCTGAACTTCGGCTTCACACTGAGACTCTTTCTTGCTCTGATTCTGGCTTTCTTGGAATTTGAGAGCTTGATCCTTGTCAGTTGAGGGTCTATCCCAACTGGTATAAGAACTCAAAGACTGAGAACATTATATTAGAGTAATCTGTGATTAGCACAGACTGTTGAAATATTATTGCTTAATTAGTTTGCTGTATTTGTTTTAGATTAGGAAGAAAGAAAATGTTAGTAGTTGGATGCTTTTGTTGTTTTCTACTCCTTGCCTCCTTGTTCCTAATACCCCAACTCGCTCCAACCTTTGGTTACACTCTGTCCAGGAACTAATTAGCCAGGCAAAGATTACTTCCCCTTGTATTGTGTGTTCCCGATTTTCTCCTTATACCACAGATGTCCCAGCTGTACCTGTCCCTGTGCAACTCCCAGCTCTTATACCTCCCTACTTTTCGAGTTCAGGCCCTTGGAGCCAGGATTATACTTGGTGGTCCTTTTATAATGCTACTTCCCCCTCTGAATCTTCTCTAAGGCCAGTTTTTACGTCTCCCTATCCAGCCTCTGGAGTGTTTTGTTTAACAAGAAGCATCTCAACTGTTCTTCCCATTCCCTGTAACTATACTAATGTTCTCCCAGAAAAAGGAGAATCTGTGTGGGTAGTTTCTCCAGGTACTCCTATGTGCCCTGCTACCATACCTGTAGATTATGACCCAGGTGATTATCTGGCTCCTAAGCGTACCACTGAGAAGACTATAGTGTCCAAGCTTATTTTCTACTTTCATAAGTCCCCGGGGTATGAAGAGTTATTAACAAATGAGCAGCCTGTCACAATTGGGGATTGGCGCCTATGGTGTGCAAAGTCTCCATTTCGTCTTCGTTCCCCCTGGGATAGGGGCTCGCATTATGGGCACCCTAAGTACCCTGTCCAGCCTGAGCCAACATTTATTGGGAACTTTCCTCACCCTCTCCTTGGTCATTACTGGCTCTGTGATAATGTCCTCCACATGATTCTTCCCGCCACATATAATTTTTGTGTATTGGTAACCTTGAATTATTTTCCTAAAGTTATTCCTCTTAAGCCACTATCCCCGCACCGCTCTAAGCGAGAGGCTTTGTCCTTACCTTCCTCCGTTGCCACAGAGGATGAGGCGATTGAATTAGCCCTCCAGTATATTAATTCTACTTATCCTCTGACTAAAAAGAGACTTGTAGCCCTTTCTGCCACGGCCTGGATTCCAATTGGGGGCCCGGTAGCGGGTATTACTGAACTAGGTATGGCTACTCGGAGACTTCAGTCCCTACTCCATGTTTTAGTTCATGAGCTGAACGTGGTAGTCAATGCATTGCAGGATCAAATTAATGAATTAAGTATAGTTTCTAGGTATAATCGTATGGGCCTTGACTATCTCTTTGCAGCCCAGGGTGGTCTCTGCACAGTGCTAAATTCTTCAGAGTGCTGTACTATTGTCATAAATAGGACGCATGTAGTTAGGCATGCCATGGATAAAGTCCTACAGTTGGCTAGCCTTAATGTGGAGGATTACCGAGGAGGATTAGACCTTACCTCCTGGTGGTGGTCATTGACCTCCTGGATACGTCCCTTGTTCATTTCCCTAATAGTCTTAGTTTTAGCAGGGTTGTTGTTTTGTTTCCTGGCCTCATGTGCTTCGGCAGTATGCCGTCGAACCTTAACAAGTAGGGTAATGGTGATTCACAAGTCTATTCCTAATTAGGATCACTATAATCTCCAGAGTTTGAGTAGTGAGACTTATCTCTGCATAAGCTGATTTTAGTCTCAAAGGGGGGAATGAGGCAGCCATGGCATAATTATATATATAAGAAATGATATTAAAAGCTTGAAGTTAGAATTCTAACTTTTTACTTTGCAACTAAAGTGAAGGTATGCCAGATGGTTCATATTATTTCAATGTCTAGCTTTGCCGGGCTGGGTTAGAAAGGTCAGAGAAAGGAATTTCTTTCACCCTTGTGAATAATGAATGCTAGCTGGCACAGCTGTAAACTATTATGAATGAATAAAGGAATGAGCCAGACATATGATTAATTGTAGTTTAAAATGATTAGATAGAAATACTGTTTAGAGAGAGGCAATAGATTAGTATTTACAAGTTTTTGATATTTAGAATATGTCTTATAAGAAATACTGATTCTGTGTAAATTAATAAGGTTTGTGTCTGTGTAGAATATCTGTTAAATTCTGTATTACTCTTTGTCTGCTGTTTAAGGACTGCATTGAGGAGATCAACATGTGGTTTGACTTAGCCATAGTTCTGGCTGGTTCAATGTATAAGCTGATAGGTGAAGAGGTCAGAACTAGTCAGCTCTCTTCTCCTTGATTAATTATAGCTAAGTGTAGGACTGGCCTCCTGAAAGTAATAACCTGATATGTATGCTATTAAGTAAGATTGGCTTTTGACCCCTTTAATGAATGCCAGAGTTTAGTTAGCAGTTAGTACTAGGAATATGAGAAATCAATCATAATAACATGTAAGAGACTGGAGACCAAATGTCTGGCTTAAGGGGCCCCAGGTCAGAGGTCAGTTTAGGATGTCTGGAACCTATGTAACTGATATTTCAAAAGTAATGATTGGTTGAGGCAAGGTAGCCAATCAATTTCTTAACCAATTGGGAGTAAAGGGGGCTAGGCTAGGAGGAGGGCTTAGGACCCTATTTAAGTAGGAGCAGAAGCAGTTTACGTCAGAAGGAGCTCAGAAGAAAGAGAAGGACAGAAGGAACAGACAGAAGAAGGAGAAGACAGCATAAGAAGAGAAGCAGCTGAGACAAAGACACAGAGAGCTGAGAGAAAGAGAAGAGAGCTAGAACTGACGTCTTGCTTTGTTTGCTGGCAAATAAAGAAGATTACTTTCTCATTCTGGTGTGTGCTGTCTGACTCCTGAAGCATCACAAATTCATGCATCCATTCCTGCAACAATACACTAATACTGTCAAGATGGAGAAATCAGAAACGTGTTTTCCCTCAGGATCAGAAGCTGTCTCTTGGATTTCTGTTTCTGATTTGTATTTTCGGGCTTGGAAACAAAGAACTCACCCTCATAAAGCTGAGCATATTGAGGAAATCCAGCAGCTCGTAACCAGTCACATGCTTCTTTTGCTTCAAGTTCTAGATGAAAACATGAAGAAGATGGGCACTAAGTTAGGCTGTCAATACAGTATTTGTAAAAGAAAATTAACAAAGCATTTGGGCAAAAGAGATACTTTACTAGGCCAATGAACAGTTTAAATTGCAGGCTTCTGGATTACTACTGTTACTATTTTAAGTAATCTAGAAAGGAAGAATGGTAATCCGATTGAATTTACTATAGCTCCATATTTTAAAGATTTCAAACATGTCATCAGCAGGAGTGAGAAAATCCAGAGCAACTGGTTACTCAGGCATCTAAATTTGATTCCTTCCACATGCCTGCTGAAGCCTTTGAACACAGAGGAAGAGCTGCAAACACGGTTCCTGCTGCATAGGTGCCAGCTCTGTGGGTACTATGGGAGCTTGAAACCCCTAAAATTAAATAAACCCCCTTCAGTGTGTTCAGAGAGGGATGATGTGTGCTGGGTTTGGCACGCCTAATTATTTTGAAAAGTAAGCTGGGCCATAGTGCTGCCAGTCCTCAAAGAGTTTTGGTCTTCCCAGGATGTTAACCATCAGGTAAACTAGGTGGTTGCTGACCCTGACAGCCCAGGAACTCAAAAACCATCAGCATCTACTCTTACCTGCACAAAAGATGCATTTACAGTTAATTGACATGGATAAATAACCACTGAAAAACAAGTTCTAAATGGCACCAAAATTCTCACTATAAACCAACACAATTGTAATAACAATAGAAAATTCTGTTACTCAAAATCAGAAGTTATACTAATTGATCAAGGAGAAAAAGATTTCAGTGACTACTTCTGACCCAAAATGTTGCGCGGAGAGCCTTACAGACAACACATTATCAGTCAGAAAAAAACTCCTTGCCATAATATTCTTATCAATTTTTATTACTCAATTTTTAAAATTTTTCATATAAATGTCCATATAGGAGTAGATTATATATATCATGCCTAAAAATTTGGCACCGAAATGAAATTTGACAAAGCACATTCTGTAAAGTATGTCTTAATTTAGGCGAACTTTAGAGAAAAAGCCTAAATTTCCATGTGGTTTATAGAATACACCGAGTGCTGGTCCACGTGACTAAATTTAGTCGTAGGCAGTTCTGCCAAGTAAAATCTGGTGTAAATGCAGACACCTAAATTACGCACAGTACGAGTGCATTCTATAACAACGCACATAGATTTTAGAAATGCCCATGACCTGCCCATTCCACGCCCGTGGCCACACCCCCTTTTAACTATGAGACTTAGAATTTACACGCAGCACATTACAGAATACGCTTAGCAAGTACTAAATTCTATAATGCAAATTAGTGCTGATAATTGGTTGTTAACATCAAATTATCAGTGCTGATTAGCTTGTTAATCGATTACATTATGTGCATTGTTATGGAATACATTTTGATTTCTGTGCAAACATCTCGGCGCAATATATAGAATCCAGGGGATAATGTCCATATAGAATAGAACAAATGTCCATGAAAAAAACAGCTAATTAGCAATATCTAATTTTGCAAGAGCACCTATCTTATCAAGCAGGCTCAAAATGATAAATTTCTCGACAGAGCCATCCGTTTCCAGTATATGCTTCATCAGGGGAAGTATCCATGCACAACTTCATAGCACACAAGCAGATACTGTCTTCTTATCCCCCCTCCTCACTTGTGGCTTACAATTGTGTTAACTTAGTAACATAGTAAATGATGGCAGGTAGACCTGTATGGTCCATCCAGTTTGCCCAACAAGATAAAAAAAAAATTTAAGTAGAGAAAGAGAGAGAGAGAGAGAGAGACTAATGGGCTCACCTTCTACCGCCTGCTGCAGACTGAGAAAATATAGAGGCTAGGGTCACATGGCCAGGGCTCTTATTGGCTCTCTACAGTCAAGTTTCTCAGTCTCCGCCTGCTGGAAGGTGTGCACAACCCATCAGTCCAACCCTGTGCTGGTCCGGAGGGACGCTAAGGAATTGTGTTAACATAGAGGGGCATAATCGAACGGGGCCGGCCATCTATATGGTCCCCTTCACATGCCAGGACACCAACCGGGCACCCTAGGGGGCACTGCAGTGGACTTCAAAAATTGCTCCCAGGTGCATACCTCCCTTACCTTGTGTGCTGAGCCCCCAAAAACCCACTCCCCACAACTGTACACCACTACCATAGCCCTTAGGGATGAAGGGGGGCACCTACATGTGGGTACAATGGGTTTTGGGGGGGTTTGGAGGGCTCCCATTTACCACCACAAGTGTAACAGGTGGGGGAGGGGGATGGCCTGGGTCCACCTGCCTGAAGTGCACTGCACCCACTTAAAACTGCTTCAGGGACCTGCATACTGCTGACATGGAGCTGGGTATGACATTTGAGGCTGGCATAGAGGCTGGCAAAAAAATGTTTTTTTTGGGGTGGGAGGGGGTTGGTGACCACTGGGGGAGTAAGGGGAGGTGATGATTCCCTCTGGTGGTCATCTGGTCAATTGGGGCACTTTTTTGAGGCTTGGTCCTAAAAATAAATGGACCAAGTGAAGCCGGCCGAATGCTCGTCAGAGCCGGCCTTCTTTTTTCCTTTATCGGCCAAAGCCGGCCATCTCGTAACCACGCCCCTGTCCCGCCTTCCATACCCTGCTGAAACAGCCCCCTTTAACTTTGGCCGGCTCTGCAACGGAAAGCAGTTGGAGCCGGCCAAAATCGGCTTTCGATTATACCCATATGGCCAGGTTTAGGAGATGGCCGGCCATCTCCCAATTTGTGTCAGAAGATGGCCGGCCATCTCCTTCGAAAATAAGCAGGATAGTAACATAGTAAATGACGGCAGATAAAGACCTGTACGGTCCATCCAGTCTGCCCAACAAGATACTTTATATGTATACCCGAGTTTGATTTGTCCTTGCCTTTCTCAGGGCACAGACCGTAGAAGTCTGCCCAGCACTGTTCTTGTACTAAGTTCTGAAGCTAACATCGAAGCCCCTTAAAATTTACACTCCAGCCCATCCCTATCTATTCAGTCATGATCAGGACACAGACCATAGAAGTCTGCCCAGCTCCCGTTTTGTTTCCCAATTACCGGCATCTTCAGTAAATGGGAGCTAAATGTATTTATTTACCACATTTATATCCTGCATATATCCAAGGCAGGTAACAATAGTCAGATAGGAGTCCTTTTAAAAAGGCACGCTGAAAAATGGCCTGCGGTAGTGTAGATGCGTGTTTTGTGCGAGCGAAGAATCATTTTTCAGTACACCTGTAAAAAATGCCTTTTTAAAAATTTTGCCGAAAATGGACGTGCGGCAAAATGAAAATTGCTGCGCATTCATTTTAAGTCTGAGACCTTACCACCAGCCATTGATCTAGTGGTAAGGTCTCATGCAGTAACTCGGCGGTAATGGTCTACGCGCGTAGAATGATGATTACTGCCCACATGCTAGAAAATAAATATTTTCTGGCTCAAAAATGAAATTACCGCAGGGGCCACACAGTAGCCGAGCGGTAATTCAAAACTGAAGCATGTAGGACGCGCATACCCGGCTTAGAAAAAGGGTCCCATACAGGAAGTAACCTGTTCCAGGGCAAAGGGAGCATGAAAACGAAGAGCCGACAGGCGCGCGGCACCCCCCCAGGGGCGTGCACCCGGGGCGGACCGCCCCCAACGCCCCCCTTGGTACGCCACTGCTTGGGTGCCCAGTACCTTTGCATGTCCCTACTACTACTGCTAATAATCATTTCCATAGCTCTACTAGACTTGTGCAGCGCTGTACACATTATATGCAGGTACTTTCTCTGTCCCTAGAGGGCTCACAATCTAAGGGGCCCTTTTACTAAGCCGAGAGGCGCCTATGCGTGCCCAATGCATGCCAAATTGGAGTTACCGCCCGGTTACCGTGTAGCTCTTGTGGTAATTTCAATTTTGGCGCACGTCCACTATGTGCGTTTGAAAAATATTTATTTTCTGGCACGCAGCAGCTACGCGTGTCAAATGACATTTGACGCACGTAGACCATTTCTGCCCAGTTACCGCATGAGACCTTACCGCTAGGTCAACGGCTTGCGGTAAGGTCTCAGACCCAAAATGAACGTGCGGCAATTTTCATTTTGCTGCATGTCCGTTTTTGGCAAAAAAAGGCATTTTTTGTAGGTGCGCTAAAAAATAATTCTGTGTGCGCCCAAAACATGCATCTACACTACCGCAGGCCATTTTTCAGCGCACCTTAATAAAAGGACCCCTAAGAGACTTGTTGGGCTGCCAGTAGAAGAGAAGTCCTTTGCAGCCTTCCAAAGAAGGAAAACTTGGGAAGAAAAAAAGCCTAGAGAAGGGAAGAGGAAGAAGAGGGTGGAGGGAAGGAGAGAGAAGAGGCTGTGGAATAAGGAATGGAAACAGAAGAGGCTGGGGAGGAAAGAAAGGGAAGAGAGTGAAGAGGGGAAGTGAGGAAGAGAAGAAGATGGGAGAAAAAAATAAAGAAAAGCAAAGAAATGAGTAGAAAAAGGTTCCCATCTCTTTAAAATGTTTGGCTGGTAACTAGCTGATCTAAATATTTTTCATTCTGGCCATGAGAATTTAATTTAATGCCAAAGAAAGGAAATTTTCAGATATCTCACTCATTTCAAAGCATACAGGTACTGGCTGCTACAGTGTGTGCTTGAAGATGGTTATCCGCTATGTAGGTCACTTCTCTCTGAAAATTGTGAAGCATAAGATATGCACATTAAGGGCCCCTTTATTAGAGGGTGTTAAGCCCTAACATGTGCTTAGCGCGTTAAAGTTTTTCGTGTGTTAGTGCTATGCTAACTTTTTTAGAGGGGTCGTGTCATGGGCAAAAAATGAGTGTGGAAACCTTAACCAACTAGCACATTCACATTAGATCGTACTAACTGGCTAATGCTGAGTTAACACAGGAGCACTTTTGTAAGTATTTTGAAAATCTTGCACGCTAATGGAAACATTAGCTTAGCGCCTGCAAAATAAAAAAAATCTAAATGATCTAAATACTGCTATGTTGACTCTGGACTCAGCGCATGGGAAAGTCCCGAAATAAAATGTGCTATGCCCAGTTTAAAATGGCCTTTAGTAAAAGGCCCTCTAAAAGCAAGGCTGTGTAGTGGGTATACCAAACCTTTGACTCCAACTCCTCCATTTTTCTACTACCTCTGACTCCTACTGATATCTATTTAAGTTTAAAATGATAAATTTACCATATAAGTTTTTATTTTGAAGCTGGAGTTCGAATCGGTACATTTTTACCCATTCCAACTCTGACTCCACCCAGAATTGCTTCCGACAACGATTCCACAACCCTGTCTAAAAGTATTCTGCATGGGTGGCTGAGCGGGCACAAAAAGAGAGATCATAAATTTGAAAATTCAACCTGTATGTGCTGCTTGATTTCCCTAATCTGAACCCAGCTGAGGTAATGCTTCTTTTTAATCCGGTTTAAATTAGGCACGTTGTGGAAGCCTGAGCATATCTGAGCAGGACAGAAGATGATAGTTAGCCAGGATTAGGATTTTATCTTCAAATCAAATTTGCCTGTATGGCTGCTACTTCATTATCTACACTGAAATAAAAGTGAATGCATGATTCTACGCAAAACGGTTCACTGTGAGGCCCTTTTATTAATGGGTGGCCATGTGGCAAACCGGAACTACCACCAGCTCAATGTGCACCATTTCTGGCGCTAGTGGAAATATTTTTAAAATATTCCACATGACGTTATCCAGCAGTAATCAGGCAGTGTTGCACGCTGCCTGGTTACTGCCGGGTTAGCACAGGATTCCTTACAGTCACTCAATGGGTGGCAGTAAGTGCTCCTCTCAAAATCCCCATGTGGCAACTGTGAACTTACTGCACGGCCATTTTTTTCAGCCTTTCTACCCGCCTGTGGTAAAAGGGGACCTGGCACATGGCAAAAATGGCCGCTGCTGCTAGCGCAGGGCCACTTTTACTGCAGCTTAGTAAAAGGGCTGCTCTCTTATGTTTTATGAACTCCAGGGTTATTTCATTTAATTTATTAAAATTTATATTCCGTTATTATGGATAACAAAGTCATTCACAGTGGTTTACAACACTAAAATTTAAAAACAGTAATACTCTAGCACAGGAGTTCGTAATCCAGTCCTTGGGACACACCCAGCCACTCAGGTTTTCAGGCTTATTATAATAAACTAGTAAAACATGCCCGTTTCAGGCGCAAATGAAACGGGCGCTAGCAAGGTTTTCCTCCCGAAACCCCCCTCCCTGCTCACCCCTTCGGCGTTGTGAAGGCACTGACCGCCATTGTTGCGGACCTCGTCAACGCACGCCAACGCCACCTTCAATGTGCTGAGTCGTTGGTTGTGAAGCCACTGACGCCATTGCTCTGCCCTCGACGTCATCACGTTTGACGCAAGGGCGGGGCCCCAACACACTGATTTCGGTGGCTTCACCACCATGAACCCTTCGAACCGGAAGGAAGTGCCCGGAGGAACTGACAGTGACGTCAGTGTCCTCAGAACGTTGAGGGTGAGTTTTATTATATAGGATATGCAAGAGAAAGATTTGCATACAATGGAGGCAGTGCGAGCAAATTTATCTCATGCATATTCATTGGGGGTATCCTGAAAACCTGACTCTAGATATGTCCTCCTGAGGACTAGGTTGAGAATCCCTGCTGTAACAAGATCTCCCTAACACAATTATACCAAACACTTTCACACAAGGAGCCATAGTACCAACAAAACCACATCAAATAATACCGCTTTAAAATTCAACTGAGCCACCTTCACCACCTGTCTTGAATAAACTCGGGGAAAAAGCAAAGTTTTCAGCAGCTTCAGGAAAGAGAAATTTTGTTCCAGACGCATAATCAAAGGTAACTTATTCCATACTTCTGGCACTGCCACAGAGAAGGTTCTATTTCTCCACTTTATCGGATGCATCACACTAACTTGGTACATACAGATAAATATCCCTGAGCTGAACAAAGCTGCCTAGCTGGAATGTATTGCTCCAGGCTACCAGCCAATAATTTTGGCCTCTGAAATATGTAACACATGTAAATATATGTGGAGGTAGGACTGGAGATAGAAAACAAGAAATGCTTTGAATGCATTCTGACATCTGATCAAACAGTGGAACGGGTAGATGTGAAGTGTCTGTTTACACTTTCCAAAAATACTAGGACTAGGGGGGATGCAATTCAGCTACAGAGTAGTAAATTTAAAACAAATCAGAGAAAATTTTTCTTCACTCAACATGCTATTAAACTCTGGAATTCATTGCCAGAGAATGTGGTAAAGGCGGTTAGCTTAGCGGAGCTTTAAAAAGGTTTGGATGGCTTCCTAAAGGAAATGGACATGGAGAAAATCCACTGCTTATTTCTGGGATAAGCAGAATAAATGTTTTGTACTTTTTTGGGATCTTGCCAGGTATTTGTGACCTGGATTGGCCACTGTTGGAAACAGGATGCTGGGCTTGATAGATCTTCGGTCTGTCCCAGTATGGCAATACTTATATACTTTTGTACTCAAGTAATTTTATCTTGAACTTCACACTTCTAAGGAGAAATACACAGAATCTGTATGAGTAGTGTATCTGCTATCAGCTGCAGGAAATCTATTTCTATTAGGTTTATATTTGATTGTAAAAACCTAACCTCTCATAGGAACATAGTGTAAAAGGGAACAGTGGGTCCAATATTCAAAGGGTTTATGTTCTTGACTTTGGAGTTAGCGCATGTTCTCCATGGACAAGCAGGATGATTCAGCCACACACTGGTGACATCATCCGCAGTGGCATAGCAAGGTCAGCTGCCACCCGGGACGGATCGCTCCTGCGCACCCCCCCCCCCCCGGGTGCAGCGACGTCCGTCCCCCCAGGGTGCAGCATGACACCTCCCTCCCCAGCGCATCAAGCCCCCCGCCCTGCGCAATGACACCCCCCTCCCAGGGTGCATTCTTGGCTGTTGGAGGGTTCAGAGAGCAGCCGCGCACCTGTCGGCTCCACTGGCTCCCTGCTCCCTCTGCCCCGGAAGAGGAAGTAACCTGTTCCCAGGCACAGGGAGCAGGGAACCAGCGGAGCCGACAGGCGCACGGCTGCTCTCTGCACCCTCCAGCAGCGTGCCCCCGGGGCGGACCGCCCCCACTGCCCTTGCTACGCCACTGATCATCCGACAAGCCCAAAGCAGATTTGCTCTCCCAGAGCTCTGAGGAAAACATTTGGAAGAGCTCCCTCCAGGGCTGCCTGTGGGGGGGGGGGGGGGGGGGGAGGAAGGGCAAGATTCCCCAGGCCTGGCCTCCCAGTGCCAGCCATTGTACCATAGAAAAGCTTTTTTTTTTTCAGTGATGCTGCAGCCAGCCTGACAGCCTCGCTCAATCAGATCCAGCATCGTTCCCTCCCTTCCAACCCCCTAATATCATTTTATTTATTTCTGTCACTTATATCTAGGAGGAAAAGACTTCAGATACTTCAAATTCGTATCTTCTGCTTTCACTGATGTCCTTCTTAATATCTATTGCACAGCTATTTTGTGCATCATTAGCCAAAAACCTGCTTCCTTCTGTTCTTTTATTCTTTAAATATTGTACATGTGCGGTGGTAAAATACTAGGCTGTAGTGGAGAGGTAGCATAAACTGGCAGCTCCTGACAAAGCTACAAGCAGTGAAATGGAGAAGCTCCGTAGGGCAAATAGAGATGGCTTAAAGCTAAGTAGCATTTGTTACCATATTGAAAGAAAGTGTTATAAAATTAAGACATTTTAAAATGAAAAAAGAACAAATTGCACTAATTTTTGCCAATTACTGCTCATTATTGATTGTTAAGAACCATTAACAATTCTTAACAGCTTGTTAAAACAATTAATCTATGCACAGAATTATAAAATACGCTTAGATTTACGCACAGAATCGCACGTAACTCTAGGCGCTTTATATAGAATCCAGGGGTAAGGGGGAAATTCCATACAGGTCAGTCAAAGTTAGACGCCTTGATGATGCGCACTTAGGGGTCCTTTTACTAAGGTTACAGATTTAGTATGTGCTAAATGATAAGACGCCCATAAGATTCTAATGGACTTCTTATCATTTAATACAAACTAATCATTAGCGCATTTTAGTACAAGGACCCCTTAGTGCGAATTCTATAACAGCCATTCCACATGGAATGGCTTTTATAGAATACTAGCTTAGCACTCATTTTCTGCCGGATTCTATATAGCGTGCCTAGAGTTCTGCGCTGAAATCTAAGCATATTCCATAACGAACGTACGTAACTTAATTGGCTTAACAAGCTAATCAGCGTTGATAACAGCACTTAACAAGCAATATCAAGCACTACTTGGCAATAATGAGAATTTACATGTACAACTCACTAAGCGTGAACTGTGCCTAAATTCTGATGTGCGCAGTTCGAAAGGGGCGTGGTTAGGGGCGGGGAAATGGGTGTTCCAAAAATTTGTGTGTATAATTCTAGAATATGACCCAGTGTGCATAAATCTATGTGCAGGGATTTATGCCATGTTTTCATTATTGTAAATGGAGGCACGTAGTTTTAGATGCTGGGGTATGAACTAAGCGTATTTTATATTCCGCACCTAAATCTAAACTTAGCTTTAAAAAGTTATTGCTCATATTGATAGTCAGTACCCTTTCAGACTGAATCCAAAAGATGCCTGGAGGTATAATTATTACTATTAAAGTATACTGATTTCATTAAAATGGCATCAGGCCCGAGACCGCTAACTATAAGTTGACATAATTACTAACGTTACACTTTACTTAAATCACTCTTTTTTTTCTTTAAGCTGTAATTGCCAAGAAGGATTAGAAAACACACACACATAAATATCTGCCTAACTATAGGTTTCAGCAGGTATTTTCAATTCAAGGTCCTAATCACAGCTGTTCTGACATTAGTTCATCAGAACAATAGCACTATTAATACAAGAGCTGAAAAAAAACTGCTTAGTTATCTAAATTTTCTTGAAAATTATGAGAGTTTATTTTAGAGTTTGAGAAGATCCTGATGGGAAACAACAGACAGTACTAAATTATTTTGGAACTACACTACAGAAAAATGGAAAATCTGAAAAAAAAACACCCTATGAAATGTTTATTTTGGCCTGCGTTTTGGGAAAGCTATGAAAAGAATTCATAGGAATTATAAACTGTAAGCAGCTGAGCTATTTAAGCAGTGACAGAAAAGTGCCTTTACCCCCTAATTCTGTCTAATGAACTAAAAGTTAGATGCCAATTATTCACCTAACGTTTGGCACTCAAATAGAAGTTAAGTACCAAAACAGAGGTGAAATGGCTACTCTATAACTTGGCACCTAAGGGCCCAGTTTACTAAGCAGCATTATAATGTTTGTAACGCACGTTAAGCATGTACGTGCCTACAATATCCCTATAGGTGCCTATATGATTAGCACGTGTCCCAATTGTAGGTGTGCTAAAAACACTAATGCACCTTAGTAAACAGGGCCCTGCGAAAGGGGCATTGACAAGGGAGGGGCATAGACGGGTCATGGGCATTCTGACGTTTTAAGAACTCACTTTACTGAATGCTGTGAAGCATCTCACTGCTCACAGAAAACAGTGGAGAGGACCAGAAAATCAATGGTGTATGGCTGGCTTTTATTAGTTGTCTTCAACAGTGACTCGACATGGGCTGTGTTTCAGCTCTATGGCCTGCATCAGGCATCTGCACTCATGTCTAAGTTGTAAATGTCTACCGAACACCTTGACAAACTTGTAGATACAAAAATAACAATCGGATTATCCTACACCAGTGCGCTATCAATGTACCAAACGTTATGACTGTGTTTTTTTATTGTGAACAAACTACATTCCAAACTCAACTGCATCACCAACTGAATCGTCTCACTGCTGCAGTTACATCTGTCACAGAGAAAGCATAAGTGGTTGTGCCTAAATTTAAGTGATTCATTTCTGACTTACGCCTAGTATTCTACAATGGATTACATTTGCCACTATAGAATAGTACATAAGAACATAAGCACTGCCATACTGGGACAGACCGAAAGGGCCATCACGCCCAGTATCCTGTTCCCAACAGTGGCCAATCCAGGTCACAAGTATCTGGCAAGATCTCAGAATAGTCAAACATCTATATTTTGGGAACCTAACTTTTAGCGCTCTTTAAAGAATTGTCCCCTCATAGTGGAAGCAAGATTTTGTCCAACATATCCTTTCATAGTTTGGAAGAAAAAAAAATGAACATCATGTTATAAAATCACACAAGAAATAGTTCAAAATGCAGTCTCTCTTGATATGACCAAAACACGGAATTCAGTTGAAATGAAAAGTACATCTGAGCCAGCCTGGTGGTCCAGCAGCAGTATAGAGGAGCTGCATATGTTTCTCAATTCAGGTCTTCCATTCCCCAGGATGGTTAGGGCTGGAGATGCCATTCATAGCCCCAAGGGGAGGAAAGAGCCAGTTATGCACAGCAGCTACACCTAAGAGGGTAGGGTTAAATGGCTATTTGTCTCAATGGAGGAGGGTGAGTGTCACAGGGATTAGTACTGGGGCTGGTGCTATTTAACATATTTATAAATGATATGGAAATCAGAACGAGTGAGGTGATTAATTCTGCAGATGACACAAAACTATTCAAGGTTGTTAAAACACATGCGGACTGTGAAAAATTGCAGGGAGACCTTAGGAAATTGGAAGACTGGGAATCCAAATGGCAGATGAAATTTAATATGGACAAATGCAAAGAGAATCACGTTGGAAAGAATAATCTGAATCATAGTTACCTGATGCTAGGGCCCACCTTGGGGGTCTCCATCCAAGAAAAAGATCTAGGTGTCGTTGTACATAATACGCTGAAATCTTCTGCCTAGTGTGCGGTGGTGGCCAAAAATGCAAATAGGATACTGGGAATTATTAGGAAAGGGATGGTAAATAAGATCGAAAATACTATATTGCCTCTGTATCGCTCCATGGTGCGACCTCACTTTGAGTATTGCATTCAGTTCGCTGTATCTCAAAAAAGATATAGAGGAATTGGAAAAGATTCAAAGAAGAGCAACCAAAACTCCTCTCATATGAAGAAAGGCTGAAAAGGTTAGGGCTCTTCAGCTTGTAAAAGAGATGGATGAAGGGAGATATGATTGAGGTCTACAAAATCCTGAGAGGTGTAGAACAAGTAGAAGTGAATTGATTTTTGACTTGTTCCAAATGTACAAAGACTAGGGGACACTCAAGGAAGGTACATGGAAATGCTTTTAAAAGAAATAGGAGGAAATATTTTTTCATTCAATGAACCGTTAAACTCTGGAACTCTGACGAAGGATGTAGTAACAGCAGTTAATGTATCTGGATTTAAAAAAGGTTTGGACAAGTTCCAGGAGGAAACGTCCATAGTCTGCTATTCATACAGACATGGGGAAGCCACTGCTTGCCCTGGGATTGGTAGAATGGAATGTTGCCACTATATTTGGGTTTCTGCCAGGTACTTGTGACCTGGCTTGGCCAATGTTGGAAACAGGATACTGGGTTAGATGGACCTTTGGTCTGACCCAGTATGACTATTCTTATGTTCTCATGTAATGTTGTAGAGTGAGAACATTTCTATAACAGCATGCGGGCATCCAGATTCCATTATTGTTGTTTTTAACTGCTGCAGGTATATATTATGTTTTATTAGTTAACTAGTAAAACAGGCCTGTTTCTGACACAAATGAAATGAGCGCTAGCAAGGTTTTCCTCGGAGTGTGTATATTTGAGAGAGTATGTGTGAGATTGACTGTGTGTGTGAGAGAGAGAGAGTGAATGTGCGAGTGTGTGTGTATGACAGAGAGAGAGAGTGAGACTGCTGGGTGCGAGTGTGTCTCCTCTGTCCTGCCTCCAGCCACTCAGCGATTCTCCTCTCTCCCCTGCTCCCCCTCCAGCCACCCAGCGATTCTACTTTTTCCCTTGCCCCCCTCCAGCCACCCACCATTGCTCTTCTCTCCCCTGCCCCCCCTCCAGCCACCCAGCGAGTCTCCTCTGTCCCCTGCCCCCCTCCAGCCACCCAGCGAGTCTCCTCTGTCCCCTGCTCCCCCTCCAGCCACCCAGCGAGTCGCCTCTGCTCCCTGCCCCCCTCCAACCACCCAGCGATTCTCCTGTGTCCCCTGCCCCCCCTCTAGCCACCCAGCGATTCTCCTTTTTCCCTTGCCCCCCCTCCAGCCACCCAGTGAATCTCCTCTCTCCCCTGCCCCCTCCAGCTACCCAGTGCTTCTAAAGTAATAAAATGTACCTCCAACGTTCTCCTGGGGGGGGGGCATTGCGGCGAGGGTGGCAGGGGCGGGGCCTCGTGCTGCTGTGCGGTTAGTCAGTGCTTCTCTGCTTCAGAACGCTGCAGGAATGCTTCAAGGCTTGAAGGCTTCACTGGGGCGGGGCCTCGTGCTGCTGTGCGGTTGGTCAGTGCTTCTCGGCTTTAGAACGTTGCATGAATGCTTCAAGGCTTGAAGGCTTCACTTTCTCGGCTTCAGAACATTGGAGGTGCGTTTTATTATATAGGATGTTAATTTTTGTTAAAATGTTATTTTTTAATGTTTGAATGTTTTTATTATGTATGCTGCTTTGGAAACCACATATAATTGTAGGATAGACCAGTTTATAAATTTCATAAATAAAATAAATAATACTAGCATAACCTGGTATCAGTGTTCCTAAAATGTATGTGCCCACAGTTCCACCAGCCATACACCTGGCATAACTGCAACTGTGACACACGTAGTTTACAACAGTCTAAATGTTACATGTGTAAGGGGCAGCCCTTCCCATTGCCTGCTCATTTGAATGCCCCCCCCCCCCTGCATTTACATGCTATGCCACCCTGACAGAATAGTGTTCATGGGTAAGAGCTAGTATTCTGTAATTTTGCATGTGCAAGAGGCCCTTAAATGCAGGCACCCACTTATAGAACTGCACATCCAGTGACCAGATTTAGTGTCCCTAACAGATTCCTGCTGTGCAGGACTATTACTGCAATATCAGCACTGGATAATATAGGATGGAATACAAAATAGGGGACAATGCCCTGAGTAACTGTGGATCATGTATCGTGATAACAGATTCTAGTCCTTGTTTCTACAGAACTGGAAACCCAAAGAATTGGGAGAAAACTGAAAGGGCAAAAAACACAAAAAGAGAAGAAATGAAAATATATATCCATTACAAATCTGGTCAAAGATGGCTTATCAGTTTGGTTGAAATCAATCCCATTCTTAACATTAACATTGATGCATCTAAGCAAAGACAATGAAGTGTATATTCAAAGGGGCCTATAGTCAGACAGCAGGAGGCAGCCCGGCTATCTCCCGCAGTCAGCGGCAAATCCAGAAATTCAATACTTGGTCACTGGCATTGAATTTCTGAGGTTTTTTTTTGAGATGCCATGAATATTCATCGGCTGATCAGCTAAGTTACAGCAGGCAAAGATAGGCCTCCTATTTATGTGGGTCTAGCTGGGCATTAAACTTAGCTGGTCAGCCGATGAATATTTGCGCTAACCAGCTATGTCACACGGTTTAACCGAGTCTCCATCATGCATATTGAAGAATAAAAGAGTAATACTCAAAAAAGCTAAGTATTTAGCTATTAAGCTTATTGATAACTAATGAAAAAGAGAAAAACTTTAGAAAAAAAGAACATAATAAGAGGATCTATGAGGATTACAACACTACCTCCAAGATATGCTTGGCTCATTTTAGCCATTACAGAGGTAGATGCACGGATCTGATGATCCAACTAAAGGGTATTACTGAACCAGACTACTGAACATGGTATTGATATTAAGTTAGAGTTGAAGCTGAGTACTATATGACATTGATTCCTCACATCAATGGCATCTGCTATTCAACACTAAGTGCTAGATTCTATATATCATGCCTAAAAAAATTGGCGCTGAAAAAAATGTGCCTAGGCATATTGTATAAACTACACCTAAAGTTAGGCGTGGTTTACAGAATATGCCTAAATCTAGGTGTAGTTTATAGAATATGCCCAGCACCCATTTTCTGTGACTATATTTAGTCATGGCCAATGAAAACCTGGTGTAAATGCCAACACCTAAATTACATGTGGAATGGGCATATTTTATAACACTGAGCGTAAATTCAAGGAGTGCCCACAACTTGCCCATGCCCCTCCCATGGCCACACACCCTTTTCAGATCTGTCTTAGAATTTACATGTATCACTTTTTATAGAATACACTTAGACAATGATGTGCGTAAATTCTAATTAATGTAAATTAGTGACAATAATTGCTTGTTAAGTACAATTATCAGCACTGATTGGCTTGCTAAACTAATTAAGGGCCCTGTTTACTAAGCAGCATTATAGGCATGTTAACATTTTTAATGTGCGTTAACCATTTACATGCGTTAACCATATACATGCCTACAATATCCCTACAGGCACCTACATAGCTAGTGCGTGCGCTAAATGTAGGCGCGCTAAAACACTAATGCACCTTAGTAAACAGGGCCTAAATTAAGTTGTGTATGCAAATCCAGAATATGAGCAGATTTGCATGCTCAACTATATAGAATCCGGGGGTAAATTACTATATTGGAAATGTTAAAAGCTGATGATGTATTATACAAAAGAAACTGCAGTATGTGCTTTTTTTTAATGCAAGAACAGACAAGATTAGTGAATTTATCCTTTGACTAATGTGTTTAATATTTATTTTTCAATTCATTATTTATGAACTATCAGGGTAACACAAGAAAACAGGATACAAAGCCATTTCAAAACATTTTTGAAGGAAAAAAAATATCCTTGGTTTGGAATGTAGTAAAAATGATTTTATTGTTAACAATTACAGGGAGTGCTCCTGTGAATATTTCCCATGATGTTTGGCATTCTTCTCACTGAATGCAAAAAAACTCATATGGCTCTGATTTAAGATTCTCAGCAGACCTCACTAAGGAAATTCCATGTGTAAGCTTACATTTACTCATTCATAACACTGCCATCTGTTTGGTCCACTGGGTAATCAAAGGTCTTCACAACCCTGAACACCAACACTGCTGATTCAGTACCAACATGAACATTTTGAGCACAGTGAAATCACAATACTATCTTACTATGTAATAAAAAAACAAACACCACAACAATCGGTTAAAATTTTTAAAAGTACATTAGGTAAAGGTCTGAAGCACCTAAGGGCCAATATAGTTACCTTGCTTTAGGACTGAGAAATAAGGGGCCTTTTTACTAAGGTGCGCTGAAAAATGGGTTGCACTAGTGTTGGCGCGTGTTTGGGTGTGCGCAGATCCATTTTTTAGCACGCCTGTAAAAAAAAGGCCTTTTAAAATTTTTGGGCGAAAATGGATGTGCGGCAAAATAAAAATTGGTGCGTGTCCATTTTGGGTCTGAGACCTTACCACTAGCCATTAACTTAGTGGTAGGGTCTCACCTGTATGTATGTGAATGAAAGTCTTTTATAGTACTGCTACTACTTAGCATTTCTATAGCGCTACAAGACGTATGCAGTGCTATACACTTGAACATGAAGAGACAGTCCTTGCGTTAACTGTGCGGTAATTGTCTACACACATAGAATGACGATTACCGCCCGGTTTCTGCCACGTGCCAGAAAATAAAAATTATTTTCCGGTGCGTATAGCAGACGCGCATCAAAAATGAAATTACCGCAAGTGCCACATGGTAGCCAGGCGGTAACTCCAAATTGACTCACGTTGGGTATGTGTAGGCACCTACGCGGCTAAGTAAACGGGCCGCTAAGTGCTCAGCAGTGGTGTAGCCATGAGTGGACTCTCCTCACCTTTGCCTGTTTTTTCTTTTATTTTTTTTTCCCCCTCATGCCCGTCATAGAAGCCAGAAAAAGTTATGGGCTCTTATATTTGCAATAGAAGGATATAATCAGTGCGTTTTTTTCTAGCAAAAAAGGTGCCGGTACTAAAATGCTAGGCCACCCTTCAGGGGTGAGGTGATCACTGAGGGACCTACCCCACAATAGCCAGGTCCCCTACAACCAGTCACAGAATCTGTGACAAGGCAGAACTGTTGTGTAGAGCCTGGGCTCTTTCATTAAAACTTGGGGTCCATGGGTCAATTTTAGCAGACAATGGAAAAGGTGCTGGTATTCAGTACCCCCTCAAAAAAAGTCCTGGATATAATAAACATGAAATCCTCACTAATGCTACTGCCTAAGAATGAGTTAACCTTTTACTTCTCCTCAAACATTGCTTTAAAGCCTGGAGTTGCTGCACTCAGCCTTCTTGTCCTCAGTACTCTTCTCTGCTTGTGTACAAAATTGGTTTTCAATAGGGCACACCCAAAATTGTGCACAAAAGCCAAGCTTTGCATACTTTACTATATCGCTGCCTCCCTCCCCCAAGTGTAAAAATAAACATAAAATTTAAGGGCATACGCCAAGAAAACATGTGGAGGAGTGAAATGTGGACATCCAGATGTTAAGCTCCAAAAGCCTCTGTGCACTCAGGGGCCATTTACTAAGGCCATTTACTAAGGCCATTTACTAAGGCCGAAAAGTGGCCTGCACTGGTGTAGGCACGTGTTTTGGACGTGTGCAGGTTACTTTTTCAGTGTGTCTGGAAAAAGGCATTTTTTTTTGTGGCTGAAAATGGATGTATGGCAAAATTAAACCCAGCGAGTGTCCATTTTTGGCCTCAGACCTTACCACCGCCCATTGACTTAGAAGGTCTCACGCGCTAACCAGGCAGTAAGCGGCCAGCATGTGTAAACTTCTGATTACCGCCAGGTAAGCGCCATGCGGTAGATATTTTCTACTGCGTGTTTTGTACACGCATAAAAAATGGAATTACCGTCCGGGGCATGAGGTAGCCAGGCAGTAGTTCCAATTTGGCACACACTAAGCGCCTTTAGTAAAAGGGTCCCTCAATGACATTTGAGTGCAAACACATCTACACTACTTACAAATGCACATTTCCAGTTGATCTACTAGTAGCAATAACAATATTTCTGACCAGTTTCATTAAATACAGAGAAAGGGAAAGGGGACTTTCTCCTTTAGATTGTAAGCTCCTTTGAGCAGGGACTGTCCTTCTATGTTAAATTGTACCCCTAGTAGCGCTTTAGAAATGTCAAGTAGTAGTAGTAGTAGTAGTAGGACTTGATATACTGCCTTTCTGAGGTTTTTGCAACTACATTCAAAACAGTTTGGGGCGTAGCCAGACACCCAATTTTGGGTGGGCAGAATATTTTTGCCCTGTCCCACAAGTGATTTGGTCTCTCCCTCTCTCTCCTGCATGCCATTTAGTCTCTCAAACATCCTCCCTCGCATGCAGCAACTAATACACATTGCTCATGTTGGCCCCACAGCCTTCTCTCTGATGCAACTTCCTGTTTCCGCATAGGTGGGAATATATCAGAGGGAAGGCTGTGGGGCTGGTGCGAATAGTATGTATCAGTCGCTGCTTGCTGCAGGCGAAGATCTGCTATTTACAAGGTATGCAGGAGGGCAAGTTGTTAGGAGTTTTTGGCTGGTGAGGCTTAGGGTCCCCTGCCAGCCACATCATAGGTGTGCAGTGTGCTGCTACTGGGTGGGCCTGAGCCCAAAGTGAGTGGGCCTGGGCCCATCCAGGCCCACCCTTGGCTACGCCACTGGTTTACATATATTCAGGTACTTATTTTGTACCAGGGGCAATGGAGGGTTAAGTGACTTGCCCAGAGTCACAAGGAGCTGCAGTGGGAATCGAACTCAGTTCCCCAGAATCAAAGTCCACTGCACTAACCACTAGGCTACTCCTCCACTAACGACATTCCATGTAGAAGCCTGCCCTTGCAGATCAGCAATGCGGCCGCGCAAGCTTCTGTTTCTGTGAGTCTGATGTACTGCACATACGTGCAGGACGTCAGACTCACAGAAACAGAGGCCTGCGCAGCCGTGTTGCTGATCTGCAAGGGCAGGTTTCTACATTGAATGTTGCTAGTGGAAGAGCAACATTCCATGTAGAATTTCAAATAGTAGCAACAGAAAATAGTAGCAACATTCCATCTAGAATCTCAAATAGGGAAAGGGAAATGGGACTTGATATACTGCCTTCCTGTAGTATTTTGCAACTACATTCAAAGCGGTTTACATATATTCAGGTACTTATTTTGTACCAGGGGCAATGGAGGGTTAAGTGCAGTGGTGTGCTGGAGCCAGCTCGCTCTGGCTCGCAAGAGCCGCTTGTTAAATTTTGACAGCTCTTGCGAGCCGGTTGTTGTTGGGGGCGAGCCGCTCCATTGCAGGAGGTAAGCATGGCAGGAGGGCGCCATCACAGGCCATGCTTACCTCCCCTCCCACTCCCAAACACATCCAACGATGTCCTTCGCCCCCACACACCCCTCTCGCTCCTATCCGTCAGTTTCTCTTACCTCCCTCAAAGCGCCGCTTATTTAAAGCGCTGCTGCCCGTCTTCAGCCTTCCCTGCTTGTTTCGGATGAGTTCTTCCCTTAGTCCCGCCTTCTGACGTCATTCTGACGTCATTTCCTTTTTCTGCGAAGGCGGGACTGAGGGAAGAACTCATCAGAAACAAGCAGGGAAGGCTGAAGACGGGCAGCAGCGCTTTAAATAAGCGGCGCTTTGAGGGAGGTAAGAGAAACTGACGGATGGGAGCAAGAGGGGAGGGTGGGGGCGAAGGACATCGTTGGACGTGTTTGGGAGCGGGAGGGCAGGGGAGGGAAGATAATTGCTGGGCATGGATGGGCAGAGGGGGGCAGGTGAGAGAATTGCTGGGCATGGATGAGTAGAGGGGCAGGGGAGAGAAATGCTGGGCATGGAAGGGCAGAGGGGGGCAGGGGAGAGAATTGGGGGGCAGGGGAGAGAGAATTGCTGGCATGGATGGGCAGAGGGGGGCAGGGGAGAGAATTCGGGGGGCAGGGGAGAGAATTGCTGGGTATGGATGGGCAGAGGAGAGAATTGCTGGGCATGGATGGGTAGAGGGGGCAGGGGAGAGAATTGCTGGGCATGGATGAGTAGAGGGGGGCAGGGGAGAGAAATGCTGGGCATGGATGGGTAGAGAGGGGCAGGGGAGAGAGGAGATTTTCAGGACATGGATGGAAGGAAGGGCAAGAGAAATTCTGGACATGGATGGAGGGAAGGGAGAGAGAAGAAATGCTGGACATGGAGGGAAGATAGAGGAAGGAGATTAGATGAGGGAAAAGAAAGTGAGGAGAGAAACTGCACATGGATGGAGAAAATAGGCAGAAGCTGGATCCACTGTACAGTCAAGTCTGCGGAGGACCAGAAATGAAGAAGAAAGGAGGAAAGAAAAGAAATAAATGGAAAGGAAGCCCTGGAAACGGAGTCAAGGGAACAGATAGAGAGCAGCAGAATCAGATACTGGGCCAGCATGATCAGAGAAACAAAGTCACCAGATAAACAAAGGTAGAAAAAAATAATTTTACTTTCATTATAGTGTTTGGAATATGTCCACTTTGAGAATCAGGTGCTGAACGTTAAAAGTTTATATTTATTTACTTATTTATGGCATTTTATCCCATATTAAACATGAATTAGATTGGAACCTGGGATCATTTAATTTTTTTTTTCCTGGAGAGAGTAATGCGGCCGCGCAGGCTTCTGTTTCTGTGAGTCTGATGTCCTGCACATATGTGCAGTATGTCAGACTCACAGAAACAGAAGCCTGCATGGCCATGTTGCTGATCTGCAAGGGCAGGCTTCTACATGGAATGCTGCTAGTGGAGGAGTAGCCTAGTGGTTAGTGCAGTGGACTTTGATCCTGAGGAACTGAGTTCAATTCCCTGCAGCTCCTTGTGACTGTGGGCAAGTCACTTAACCCTCCATTGCCCCTGGTACAAAATAAGTACCTGAATATATGTAAACCGCTTTGAATGTAGTTGCAAAATACTACAGAAAGGCAGTATATCAAGTCCCATTTCCCTTTCCCTATTTGAGTTCTCACAGAGGAGATATATATCCAAAATGGCAGAACATGGACCAAAGTTTCATTGAACAAGTTCAATATTTACCTGTCTATTGGTGCTACACACTAACTACTATTATACAACCTACACCATTGTAAGACATAATAGTCTGAGGGGAAGAGTAAAGACATTTTAGAAGATTCAATATGCCCAATGCAATCTAGAATGGAATGTCTGAAACAAAAATGATATACTAGAACAATGATTCCTTACTGTATGATTGCTTCAAGCAAAGCCCACAACGGAAGCATAAATCACATTGCAACCCCAGCATTTGAGAAGTAAATGATCAGATCTGCTTCAGAGACTTCACTTCTCCTACTCAACACATTAAAGCTATATCGTCTTGCCAAATTTTCTCCCCTCTAATGAGAGTATTATGTCATTACCATCAGAGAACCTATTTTCAAAACAACTTTTTGTTCTAATTGGATTTTTTTCCACACATGACACATTGATTTGGTAAACAGGAACCTAAAACTCATAAAAAGATTCCAAAATTTTAATAGGGTGCCTTGGAGCATGAATTACATAATACTCTTTTTTTTATTCTGCTTGAATGCCTATGGTTCCTTTGATATGGAGCAGCCTGCATTATATTTCTTGGAAATAATTACCCAGTCCATAAGACTGTTACCCTTTGGGATTCATTAAAGAAAAATCAAGGATCAGCTCTTTATTCTGTAGGCTTTCTTTGATTGTAAAATTGTTCACTGTCGTTTTAGGGCATTCTTTTATCATTTTTCATAGCACTCAGTGAACATTTTAAAAACCAGTACAGAGCAGAGAACTGCACTGGAAAAGGGTTTGCAGGAATCCTGTGGGAATCCCCTCTGGGGCTGCAGGATTCCCGTGGGGATAGAAGCAGTTCCTGCGGGGTTCCTGTGGGGACAGAAGCAGTTCCTGCAGGGTTCCCGTGGAAGTGTAAGCTGCACCTGCACCAGCTTCTCACCTACTAAGTACCAAGTTCTTTGAGTGCCGCCTCCTTCTCCTCCTCCACAGATGTGGAAAGTTTCCCATTAATCCTCTCTGCTCCTGGGCTAATGCACAGGCCTCAGCTCTGACAGAGGCATGAGCAACAGAGGTTACCTGATCCATTGGCACATGCATGTGGCAACCTCCAGCACACAATGCCAGAGAATCAGAGACAAGTCTTAACATGTGCTCACCAGAGTGTTCCAAGTTTGAACTTCTGTTCCTTCCTTGCCTGCACTGCTGTGGCTCAAAACCAAAGAGAGTCAGAGAGCCGACCGGAATATTTCTTTTTAGGTACCATTAAATTCTTGTGGGGACGGGTGGGGACGGGTTAGATTCCAGCTGGGATGGGCGGAGAAGGGATAGATTTCTGTCCCCGTGCATCACTCTAGTATAGGGTCCTCATTTAGAGCCCCCATTTACTAAACTGCATTATGTGTTAATACGGCAATTAACGCATATTAACAATTAATGGGTCACCTCAGCAGTTATCACACAGTAATTTCTGAATTAATCATCTAACACAGAAGGGGTCATAAAATAGGTGGGGACTGCACCTTACAGTTAACATGGCGGTGATTACCATGAGTTAAGCATTAGTGTGGCAGATAACACAACACAGTTAGGGGACAATGATACACTGGGTACCTCCATATAAGTGTTTCAAAGCAGGGGCGTAGCCAGACACCCAACTTTGAGTGGGCCTGGACCCAAGATGGGTGGGCAGAAGAACCCCTCCCTGTCCCATAGATGATTTGGTCTCTTCTTGTCTCACCTGCATGCCATCTGCTATTTAGAAGGTATGCAGGAGGGACAGTTGTTGGGAGTTTTCAGCTGGTGGGGCTTGGGAATCCCTGCCAGCCACACCATAGGTGTGCTGCAACTGGGTGGGCCTGGGCCCACCCAGGCCCACCCTTGGCTACGCCACTGTTTCAAAGATGTGTGATGGGATACTATTCTATACTGGCATCTGGGTGCTCAGATTCTGTTATAGAAAACTAACCCAACCTGGTGTGGACATCCAAAACATTTATATGACCACAGTTATACCAGCCATAGACCTGACATAACTGTGGCTATGTATATATGGCAAGGACATATGTAAGAGTATTCTGTAAGTTAAAGGGGAATTTTATAAATGGTGCTAAAAAATCAGCACTGCGCTATTCTATAAAGGGCGCACCATGCTGAGTACTCTTTACAGAATAGCATTTAATGCCAATTCCTACACCTAAAGTTGGGCACTGATATTTATGCCAATTGAAACCTGGTATAAATACTGGCATCCAACCCATTCTTGTATGTGGAAATGGCACTATTCACAACCTTTCAAAACACCCCTGGCTCCTCCCCTGGACATGCCCTCTTTTGAGTTTGAAGAAGAGAGAGAGAGAGAGAGAGAGAGAGAGAGAGAGAGAGAGAGATGCAGAAGAGAAACAGGAAAGCAGAAAAGAAAAACTGGGACCATCATGATGAAAAAACAAAATGTCCAGTCAACAAAGTTAGAAAAAAGTGTTTTATTTTGAATGTATGAACTGAATTATGTTAGTTGGGGGATGGAAGGTAATATTTTATGTTTTTTACATGCTTCTGATATTGGTAATTTAATAGCAAGATTAATCACAATTAAAATTTTTAATTGAAATGAAGTCCTAATTTTTACTGATACTGTAAACTTAAACACATGCTTAAAAGTGGCGAGGGAATAGAAAGTCCAGAAGAAATTTTCCTGTAACATATCTAGAAATGTAAAACAGATTAGGTAGGAATTGGGTCACCTAGGTTGGAGCGAGTAGAATGCCCTATGTATTTTGCAAAAGCCTTACTGAACCCAGAACCTTTTATAAAACACAACTGGAACACCAGGAAATACACAGGAACAACCATTTTAGAAAGAAATATGCAAAAAAAAAAAAAAGTAGAGCTATACCAAATATTTGTATTCGATTCAATTCGGACCTGAATAGTGTTCTGAATACATTATTTGTATTTGGTCGAATAGAGGGGCATAATCGAAAGGGGCGCCCAAGTTTTCCTGAGGACGTCCTCGCAGGATGTCCCGGCAAAGGGACGGGGAAACCCGTATTATCGAAACAAGATGGGCGCAAATCTTTCGTTTTGATAATATGGTCGGGGACGCCCAAATCACAAAATTTAGGTCGACCTTATAGATGGTCGTCCCCGATTTTCGGCGATAATGGAAACCGAGGACGCCCATCTCAGAAACGACCAAATCCAAGCCATTTGGTCGTGGGAGAAGCCAGCATTCGTAGTGCACTGAAAAGTACTGACTGTGACTATATTGTGTGTGTGTGTGAGAGAGAAAGAGACTCTACTTAAAAGGACTAAGCCTGTGGACTAATAGGGCTGATTACAGATTCCTATGAAGCCCAGGAAGCCAATTGTTTCAGAGAATATATAAATGAAATAGTGTGTGATAGAGGTGTGGGCATGCATTTTTGGCTTCTTGCTCCTACTCTGAACTGACATCAAGTTGTTTCCCCCCTCCCCCCAATTTTAACAGAGAACCAATGTTACAAGAGCAACTCTGTTCTCTAAAAATAGAGTATCACTTATATGCTCTGCAAATGTATGTTGTATTGTTTTAGTATGTCATATTTTTGAATGTGTATATTGTAATTGTAACCTGTCAAGAATACTCAGATCGTGCAGGTAACAAATTTTTTAAAATAAATAAATAATGATGATTATGGTGTTTTTAGGAAAGCTTTAAAAATCTGGGGGCTCTTTTACTAAGCCGCGTAGGTGCCTACGATCACCCAACGCATACCAAATTGGAGTTACCGCCCGGTTACTGCATGGCCCTTGCGGCAATTTCAATTTTGGTGCACATCCACTATTTTCTGGCATGCGGCAGCTACACGCATCAAGTGGCATTTGACACACGTAGACCATTACCACCTGGTTACCGCGTGAGACCTTACCGCTAGGTCAATGGCTTGCGGTAAGGTCTCAGACCCAAAATGAACATGTGGCAATTTTCATTTTGTTGCCCGTCCGTTTTCAGCAAAATAAAAGAAGGCATTTTTTGTAGGTGCGCTAAAAATAATTCTGCGCGTGCCCAAAAAAAAGCATCTATACTACTGCAGGCCATTTTTCAGCACACCTTAGTAAAAGGACCCCTTGGTCATTTCCATGTAGTGTATAGAAGGACCACTGGATGTCTGCTCCCTATTTGAAGTCGGCTGTGGGATGGGTGTTTAAAGAGAGGGTCAATATTGGGGTCAGACAGGGGAAATGACTTTACTATTTAGTATTAGGGGTATATCCTAGAACATTGGGCTCTATTTGATCATTTATATAGGTAGGTAGGAAGGGAGGAGGGGTTGACAAATAAATGGTCTTTAATATGTTTTGGAAGGGACTGAGGGTGGATGGAGATGAATAGGGTGTTTATAATTGTACACTGTTTCATTAGTTTTTGTTAACTTGTAATTGGTATCTAAAAATGAAAGATAGATAGATAGATAGATAGATAGATAGATATGAAAATGAGTTAGGTAATATAGCCACAACTCAATGAAACATATGGGTGAAATGCTTCACCAAATGTTTGTTTTCACTTATGACCTTCTATATATCCTCTGAATAGCAAAGATCTGTATTCACTGGTTTGCCCAAATCAGTTTCTGTTGGATTATTTGTAGTAAATAATTAGCAGATTTTAGTACACACAGCTTCAGCTTTAGAAATGTTAATTTCTTTCTTCATCTCTCTCTCATTCACCCCTGAATAATTCACTGCTGAGTCACTTTAAAGTTGAAGTAACAAAACATCTGTTTACTCACAGTTTGTAGTTAGATTATAATCAGACAGGCTTATATATACATATTACTATACATTTGTATTATCAGCTCCTTCCATGTGCTTAGATGGTAATGGATGCTCACACCACCATAGATCCTCTCAGGTTAGGAGAGATCATGAGCTCCATGTGCTCCATGTGCTCCATGTGCTGCATCTGCTGTGTCTAACCCCCACAGGAAGTTGCATAGCAGTGTGACCTCTCTAAGTAATTCACATCAGAGGTCACAGAGTAATCACAGAGAAATAATAGGTGACAGGCAATGCATGTAAAATACAATTACATTCCAACAAACCCCTTCTCATGCATAACTGTCATGCAATTATTTATTCATACAAAGTCCAAGCTTTATACGCAGATTCACAAAATGTTCTCTGGGTAACGGTTTGGTCATGATGTCAGCTGTCATCTCACTGGTGTGACAATAGTGTAGACTGATGACCCCTTCTTTCACCAACTCTCGCACGTTGTGGTATTTCGTTGCGATGTGCTTGGTGCGTGACTGAACCTTGTCATTCTGTGACAGTCGGATGCAGCTCTGATTATCTTCCATTATCTGGATTGGTCTCTGTTCAGCTATTCCAAAATCCAGCAAAAGTTTTTCAATCCACATCAGTTCTCTGCACGCTTCCGATACGGCCACGTATTCAGCTTCTGTAGAAGACAAACTCACAATACTTTGTTTATGACTGGCCCATGAAATTTGTACATTTCCATACATAAACACATATCCACTTGTGGATTTATAATCAGAATGATCCCCTGCCCAATCTGAATCACAGTAACATATTAGTTTTGGATTACTATTGGCTGAAATCTTTAATTTACAATCAATGGTACCCTTTAAATACCTTACCATCCTTTTAACTGCAGTCCAATCTGATTTGGTAGGTGAGCTGACCCTTCTGCTCAAAATTCCTACTGCATTTGCTATATCAGCCCTGTATGTGGTAGCTAGATATAAAAGCTTACCTATGGCTGATCTATATTGGATGTTATCTGGTAAAGGTTCTCTTACTGTTTCATCCTTCAGAAAATCAGTGATCATGGGAGTGCTTACAACTTGGGCATCTTGCATACCTAAACTTTCAATAAGCTCATTTATTTTCTGCTTCTGGCTTAGAAGATAAGAACCATCATTTTGTTTCTCAATTTCTATACCAAGATAGTATGACACATTACCCAGTTCTTTTATCTCAACATTGAGGTTTAAACACTTTACAATGTCCTTGTACTCTTGCTCACTTTTGCTTGCAATGAGCAGATCATCAACAAAAGCTAAAATGTATGCATATTGTCCATTTGTGCACCTAGTGTACAAACATTTATCTGCTTCACCTTGCTTAAATCCTAAATTGGTCAATATTTCATGCAATTTTTCATTCCAACATTTTGCACTTTGCTTTAATCCATAAAGACCTTTGTTTAATTTACACACTAGCTGTCTTTGTTTTGTATTTATGAAACCTGTTGGTTGTTCCATGTACAAGTCTTCAGTTATATCTCCGTGAAGAAACGCTGTTTTCACATCAATGTGGTTGACTTGCATGCCTTTTGAGACTGCAATGCTCAGAAGTGTTCTGATTGTCGTGTGTTTCACTACAGGTGCAAACACTTCATCAAAATCTTCTCCATATTTTTGAAGATATCCCTTTGCCACTAATCTGGCTTTATACCTTTCCACTTTTCCTTGTGCATTCCTTTTTAACTTGAATACCCATTTGCATCCTATAGCTTTCTTGCCAGGAGGTAATTTTGTAAGAATCCAAGTATTATTTTATCCAATGCATCAATTTCTTCTTGTGCAGCTTTATGCCATTCAGCAGCTTCTTCTGCTGACATTTTCTCAATCTCATCCCATGTTAAGGGCTCTTGAGCTTCTGCTGACTTTGTTAGGTAAGACAGTCTTGGGGGTGGAACACCTTTGTTTTCCCTGGATGAGCGTCTGACAACAGGTTGGTCTGACCTTTCCGCATCCTCTAAATCTGAGAGTTCTTCTCCAATTGATTCCCCTTCTCCAACTGTACTGTCTTCTTCAATGATCCTTTCTGTGTCTGCTTCCTCTGCCTGTTCCTCGTTAGATACAGATGAGTTGCTTTCAGACATCTGCCTTGGTATGGCATTTATATACACTGGCATGTCTATTATGGTTCTAGTTTCATATTCTGGATGATAAGGCTCATCTGGGATAATCCAGCCTTTATCAACCCTTTTGTTTTCATCAAAATATGTAACATGTCTTATGCCAACAATGCCAGTTTTCAGATTCAAAATTCTATATCCTTTGTGTCCTGGAGCATAGCCAACTAAAATGCCCCTTTCTGTTGTGGAATCCAGCTTATGCCTTCTTTGCTTTGGTACATGAGCATATGCTGTACTTCCAAATGTTCTTATGTGTGACAGGTTTGGCTTCCTACCATGCCATGTCTCATGTGGTGTGCGCTCAGCGCCTTTAGTTGGCATTCTGTTTTGTAGGTACACTGCTGTGAGAATGGCTTCCCCCCATAGTCTTTTAGGGAGATTGCTATCTGACAGCATACATCTGGTCATTTCCACAAGTGACCTAAATTTTCTCTCTGCAACAGAATTTTGCTCTGGTGTATAAGCTACTGTTGTGATATGCTGAATGCCTTCTTGTTCTAGAAATGTGCGCATGCTTTGTGAAGTGAACTCACCACCATTGTCGGTCTGAAGAACCTTTGGTTTTCTTTCAAATTTATTGCTCACCATGGCTACGTATTTCTTCAGCATGTCTGTGACTTGACTTTTCTCTTTCAGCAAATAGGCCACACAATATCTAGAGAAATCATCCAAGAATATTAGCACAAATCTGTTATTTCCCAATGATGGGATATTAAACGGTCCACATAAGTCACTGTGTATTAAGTCCAGTACTTTATTACTCCTATTTCCTGTGTATGCAGGAAATGAGGGTCTCACACCTTTTTGAGTAACACAGTCTATGCATTTCTCCATTTTACCAGCATCTGCACTTATCTGAATGCCGGTGGCTAGTTGCTTACTGTAAAGATCCTGGATCACCTTAAAATCACGATGTCCCAGGCGGCGGTGCCAGATTTCCAGACTACATTTACCATCATTCTTCCTTACTTGCGCCATATGTGAGGCTTCACCTGAAATGCTCAGTTTATAAACATCATTATGCATAAAAGCTTCAGCATACACTTCATCATTTTTAGAGATTGTGCACTTACTGTTTTCAAAATGAATCACAAATCCCTTCTTATCTAATGTAGATACACTAAGCATATTGCAAACTGCTTGGGGAATATACAAGACATCACTTACAGGAATTTCTTTAACTTCATTAGACACTTTGCATTTTAAGAATCCAATACCTTTTGCTTGGATCTTAGCAGTCCCTGCGTTTGCAGTTTTAAGAATACCTTCCTCTGGACACATTTCCTGAAAGAAATCTTTACAATTGGTTAAATGGCATGTGCTCCCCGAATCCAAAATCCAAGTACTTTCATTTGAATTATTATTTACCATAGTCAAAGATTTTTCTGCCATTAGAAAGCCCTTGTGTTTATCTTTGTCCTTCATACATTTCCTGGTTTGAAAATTCTTTAGTTCCATTGGCTTAGGTGAGCTAGAGGGAGTGTTTTGTGTTTCCTTACACCATTTAGATACATGTCCCTCCTTTCCACATGAGTAGCAAATCAGTTTGCCCTTGGGTGGAGTTTTCCCATAGCTCCGCCTTCCTCTGTTCTTTGCCAAGAAATTTGTTTCATTTCTCTCTGACTTGCTTTGAGAACACATCTCCTCAGAATCATTTATTATGCATTCCTGCCTTAGTTTTGATGTTGCCTGTTCAAAAGATTGCCCTTCAATGGCCTCATTTACAGACCTAAAAACATCAAACTTCTTTGATAGTGAGGTAAAAAGAAATGCTCTTTTCAATGCATCACACATGGGAATTCCAGAAAGTTCTAGCTTTTGAAATGAAGACATAAGATACATAATGTGATCATTACATTTACTTTTATCCCTTAATTTGGTTTCATTCAACTCTGCCAACCAAATTGGTTGCTGCTTTGCATATGTAGTTGCATACATAGTTCTCAGTTTATATAAAATGTCCTTTGGTGTATCTTTTCCCTCCACTAATATGGCTTGTTTCTCTGAGAGAGCTTCCAAAAGCATGCACTTCACATAATAGTTTGCATTGTCCCATTCAGCCATATTTTCAGCTGTTCTGTCTTGGTCTAAGCATATATCTAATCTTTTTGCTCGAAGGAAACATATGAATCTTAATTCCCACTGCTGATAATTAAACTCAGTTAATCTAGGCACCTTGAGAGAATAGAACAATGGTGAATTTCTTCCCTCAGCCATTTTCTTAGCCTTCTGTCTGCTGTGTGGGGGGAGAGAGAGACAGACTGAATCTTTCCTTTAAAACTTAAGAGAAAAATGTGGCCTTTTTTTCTGCCTGGTAATATTTCTCTTCTTTTTCAATTCCTGGACCCTGGGCCCATAACCCTTTTGTTGGATTATTTGTAGTAAATAATTAGCAGATTTTAGTACACACAGCTTCAGCTTTAGAAATGTTAATTTCTTTCTTCATCTCTCTCTCATTCACCCCTGAATAATTCACTGCTGAGTCACTTTAAAGTTGAAGTAACAAAACATCTGTTTACTCACAGTTTGTAGTTAGATTATAATCAGACAGGCTTATATATACATATTACTATACATTTGTATTATCAGCTCCTTCCATGTGCTTAGATGGTAATGGATGCTCACACCACCATAGATCCTCTCAGGTTAGGAGAGATCATGAGCTCCATGTGCTCCATGTGCTCCATGTGCTGCATCTGCTGTGTCTAACCCCCACAGGAAGTTGCATAGCAGTGTGACCTCTCTAAGTAATTCACATCAGAGGTCACAGAGTAATCACAGAGAAATAATAGGTGACAGGCAATGCATGTAAAATACAATTACATTCCAACAGTTTCCCCTTCAGTCTCAAAATTATCCTTTTCTAAAAGACAGCCTTATTGTACTATCTATATCATTGTCTGAAAATTTCAAACACAGATATTTACTTTTGAACCACCAATATATGCACTGCACAGTTTTGATAATTTTTCAGTTGCTTTAAATGTTCCCTTAACTGGGTCTCTATAGGAAAGGATTTATATATACTCCATATCCTGAAGTACAACAAAATGCATGTGCTATGGCGGCCTGAATTCAGAATTCTTGCGCTTTTCTTTGGCCATGTTTAGAATTCTGTGGCTTGGCGTTGAATTCATTCTCATACCAAAGACTACTTAGGAAGTCAATTTCTCTCATCCTTAAACATTTATAAAATGCATTTTAGATACAGGATAACAAACCACCCATAACCTGGCTAAGATGCTAGTTGGATTAAGTTTTATTCAATTATAGGAGTCAAATCTAATCTGAAATGCAAAGGCCAAAATGAATTTCCAAAGGCAGCTGATTTAGCATTGCCTAGGAAGCCATTATGATTGTAATTCTATAAACTATAGTCGAAACAATTCAACGTGCGAGTGTCCTCAACGGAGCTAAATATGATGCAGAAGGGGTAGGAAGAACAGGAAACCCTGTCTGCTTGAGGATTTGGGATCATGGCTGGAGAGGGGTAAGCGGCTTACTAACAAAGTTTGAGTGCCAGCATCTTCCCGGGCTCAACCTGATATAGTGATACTGGAGGCAATCTGGACTGGTCTGTCTGACCTAGAACAGATTGTTTCCACGGTTGCTGTATTAATTTTGGAAATATCTTCATGTTTCTAGGTATAAGGATAAAGTATAGCAATTCATGAAGCAAAAAGTGTGGAAACTGAACAGTGCACCAAACTTTTAATGTCAGTGCTCTTTCAGAATTAAAATTTCATCCATTGAAAGCTGGAAAATTATACTAAGGTGCTTACGTTGAACAATTTAAACTTTCCTCTGTTGTTCCTTCTTGAATTGTCTAAACAAGATCACTGGGCCTTCGGGCATTCCGGGTGAGACCATACTGCCTGTTAGCAAAACCTTCTTTTTACCAGCTGGGGAAGGGGAGAAAATCAAAGGAGAATGTCAGAGAGGGGAAAAAAAATCAGTCCTTTGATAGCTTTGACCCATCTTTTCTTTTAGAGGCCTCACGGAAAAAGGTGTCTAGACAAGCCACCATGTTGGTGGCCTTTGTCTTTCCCTAGAGTAGAGATTTTAGTCTGCACTTTTTATTTTATTGTTTAGGAAGTGGCAGGGATTATTTCATGGCCAAAAAATTTGAATAGGGTCGATAGCCAAAAGGGTTAAACCAAGGCAGGAGAGGCTCCCGCCTGATTAAACCCCAATGAGCTAGCTGGATGCTGATATTCAGTGGTATTTAACCAGGTAATGGCGCTGAATATCACCCCTAATTGGCTAGGTTAGGGATGGGCCAAGGGTAGAATTAGGGCAGACTGCCAACTAAGGGGCCCTTTGTTCAAAGGCGTGTAAGGGCCTAAGTGTGTCCAGTGCATGCCAAATCGGCATTACCGCCCGGGTACTACGTGCCCCGGGCGGTAATTGTGAATTTGGCACACATCAAAAAGCACGCAGTAGAAAATATTTTCTATTTTCTACTATGAGGCGCCCACACAGTGGTAAACAGCAGTTGGCGCTTGCTGCATGTTTACCACCCAGGTAGCATGTGAGACCTTATCGCTAAGTCAGTGGGTGGCGGTAAGGTCTCATGCCAAAAATGGACGCACACTGGTTTTCATTTTGCCGCTCATCCATTTTCCGGCCTATTAAAAAAAATTCATACGCGGTATAAGGGTCCAGCACGCGCCAAAAACACTCACCCACACTGCCCCAGGCCAATTTTTGATGCGCCTTTGTAAAAGGGCCCCTTAGCTGGTTAACAGCAATGTTCAGTCCATTAACTGGCTAAGTAACTACATAAATTTAGGACAGCAACTTTACGCAGCATGTTAACCAGGCACCAGTCTGAATACTGGCCGGTGCCTGGTTAACTTCTGGGTCAGTGGACATGCCTGGATATTCAATGCCGGAAACCCCAGCACTCATGTTTCCTGAGAAATGCAAAACCATCCAGGAATGTAGGATGAAGTTTCTTGAAATGCACCAGGAGGCTGCTAAAACCTGTATTGGATTTCCAAGCGTTGATGTATATTGATTATGGTAATACACATGATGTTTTCTTTGAGCTGTCACAACTGTATTTTCTGTTAAATTCTAAAGGTTAAGGAACTGCAGTTTCTGCTGATGGGTGTTAGTCTATGAATACTGCTCTATAATGTGTAAATAGGTTTATGTCCACATAGTTTTCATTTTCTTTTCATATGATTTTCTTGCGACTTATCACAATTTCTTTTATGGACACTCTTCCCCTTTTTCTGGGCTGAGAGTATAATGTTTTTATTTATGTTTCATGTACTCAATTTTTCTATTGTTCACATATCCTCATTTTCCTTGATTATTGTACTGTATATTTTGAAATACAATTAAAAAAACAAACAAACAAACAATCTTCAGGAGCAGCCCAGGCCCTTCCATATTATTAGCTAGAGACAGTGGCGTCGCGAGGGCAGCTGACACCCGGGGCAGGTCGCTGCTGCGCGCACCCCCGGGTGCAGCGTGGCGCACCCTCCCCCCTCCAGAGCACAACCCCCCCCCAGAGAACATATCTGGAAGGCGGTGAGGGGCGAGCGGGAGAGCCAATCCGCCGAGTGCACGCTGCTGGGTGGTGTCGGCGCCTCGCTGGTTCCCTGCTCTCTCTGCCCCGGAACAGGAAGTAACCTGTTCCGGGGCAGAGAAAGCAAGGAACCAGCGAGGCTCCGACACCCCCCAGCGGCGTGCATCCGGGGCGGACCGCCCCACCGCCCCCCCCTTCCTACGCCACTGGCTAGAGACAATTATTTTAGGTAGGGCTGAACATACACACACATCCATACAGTATCTGGTTCCCCCAACACATCATCCCTTTACAGCTAGATTGCTGTAGAGATGCGACCATCCTGAGTGGCAATCCAAATTACACTCCAGCTGATATTCAAAGCAAGTTAACTGGCCGGGAACGGCTGCCGACCGGTTAATTCGCATATCGGCGGTTATCCAGTCATTATCAGCGGCACTTAACTGGTTCTCTTTGCTGAAAATGACCAGTTAGTGCCAAAATACATGCCGGCTATGTTGGGGGAGGAGTCCTGTTAGCTCCCCAGCCCCACTCCTCTCCTTGGGGAGGTGCAAAAACAGAGGGGCGAGGGAATCTGATAGAAGAGTGCCACCACAAGTTATACCTGTTATCACTGGCCAGTGGCATAGCCACAGGTGGGCCAGGGCCCGCCCAACAGTAGCACAAGTTTAGTGGTAGCTGGTAGGGATCGCAAGCTCTGCGAAGACTTCCCCTTGATGGTAACGAAAATGCTACACTCCAAGATACCGGCACCTGCGCATGCTCAGTTTTCAGTGCATGCCTGCTGCAGACTACCAAGGTGGAGAGAAGCATTTTCCCACCAGCTGAGATATTTTTTTGGCGGGGGGGGGGGGGGGGGGGGGGGGAGAACATTTGGTGCCCACCCACTTCTTGCCTAGGCCCACCCAAAATCTGCTGTCTGGCTACGCCCTTGTCACTGGCAACCGAGACTTCTTTCAGTTACTTTCAATATAATTTATAGTGCTGTTCATGAAGCACAGGAGTAATGTGTCTGTGGTGACCATCCCTCAGATCTTCTCTGTAATGTACCTGATTCCTATTAATACTAGGACCCTTTAACAATACAACTGAACTATGAAATGGCACTGAAATTGTTAAGAGAAAATACATATGCAATGCTGAGATTATTCACTCGCCTGTTTGTTTCCCTTTTCACAAGTATGGAATTTAGGAAAAGTAGGCGTATTTCTATAAACTCCGTAAGCCGTCTCCAATGATGAATGGGATGAAAGGCCAGATGGTCTATAAGTGTGACTCATTGCTGCTGTTTGCTAACAAAGAAAACTTAAATTCCTTTTTCTGCACAAACACCGTTTATCTAATACAAAGGTCAAAAATAAGAATCCATCCAAACCTCAGTGCACCAGCAGTAGCTCTTGAATCGCCCTTGATCTATGAATGCAGATGGGAGCAACATTATGATTTAACTGGTATTCTGAGAAGTGTTGAAACAAAGGGGCCCTTTTAAGTGCATTACGCACTAACCCTCGGATTCTATATAACGGCCCTAGAGATCCGTGCCGAAATTGAAGCATACTGTATAACAACATGCGTAACTTAATTGGCTTAACAAAGTAATCAGCGTTGATAACAGCGCTGAACAATAATGAGCACTAATTGGCAGTAATTAGAGTTTACACACACAACTCGCTAAACACATTCTGTAATGCAGTGCACCTAAGTTCTAACGTGCGCAGGCAAAAAGAGGCATGGTTACGGGTGGGGAAATGGACGTTTTATGAGCGTTCTGCAATTTTCACGTGTAGTTATAGAATGTGACCTAGTGTGCCTAAAGCTATGCACCCTAGTATCTCTATTTTGACAGTTATCATAAACCACTGTATTATTCAAATATTTATTTATTTTGTTGCATTTAAATATACACATATAGTTATAAACCACACACTAGTGCCGACCTACATTCACTCTCACATTCATTCAAACACATTACTACCCCACTGTGTACATATAACTGTAATAATAATTAGCTAATACCTAGCATCCTATCTAATCATCTGACATTAAAGCCGTAATCTTAATTTTCAAACGGCTATTCTGAGGCATCAAAGTTCGTTCAAAAATTGTCCCATAGCACTGCCGTGCCAAATTCCACGTCAGATTATTCCATCAGGCTGCCTCATTCCCTTGTTGATTCATAAATTCCAGGTACTTCAATTCCAGCCCCGCAAAATCCTGTTACCACACCAGCTGTTCAGTAGGTTAGTCAAAGCTCTTCTATACTCTTCAGCATTTAGCAAAGAGTCATTCCACCGAGAATCTTTCCACTATCACCCCAGACTCTACACAGTCTGTGTTTCGCTATTACAGCGTCATCAGGAGTCGGGTACCTAAACACACAATAAATATACAAAAATGTAGGTCCAATACCACCTTCTCTATTATATATACATCACATACCCTATACACAAAGTTTACTCACTATTGATGCATCTGCCTGCTCTTATGTACAAGATTCATGGATACCGGACAGGTAGGAACTACACCATCCACATGTATTGCCTCTCCGGTGAAAAAACGCCAGCGCATGCGCGTGGATGACTGAACTTTCTCAGCTGTTTTATACTACAAATCACACCCCTTCAAATGCCCAGCCATTCCACTTCTCTGCTTAAACCATTAGGCACAACTGTGTCCCACGTATAAATCAAACATTGCTCCTTCCGTTGGAGCAGCATCGAAACGTTCCCACCCCTACTCAACTGTTGTGCCCTAAATAGCACAACAAATCTTAAATCTTGAAGAACATGATTCATCTGACCCCAATGCACGACTAGTGGCGCCTCCTGTTTAACTAAGCGAATGTTGCTAAGGTGTTGTGCGATTCTGTTCTTAATCTTTCTTATCGTGTGACCTACATACCATAGGCCACATGGACACACAATCCCGTATACACATTGCTTGGTATTACAATCTGTACTCGACCGCAGCACAAACACATGACCACCCGAATGAGGTATCTCCACTTGAGTGATTTGTGAGGCATGCCTGCAGTAAACATCCCCCCCCCCCCCCCCCCCCCCGCATGCCTGATGTACGACTGGTGCTACCTCCACCTGTCTAGTCTCCATACTCTTATAATGTGACAAGATCTCTCCCATATTCCGTCCATGAGTATAAGTAAAATGTGGCATCTCCCTGAACTGTTTATGTACTGCTAAAATGGGCCAAAGTCGTTTAATCAACTTCTCCACTGTTCTGCTCCCTAATGTGTAAGGAAGTATGCAGGTAAGCCTACGTGTTAATGGTTGAGGTGATGCAGGGGTGGTTAACCATTCTCGCTGGGCATTAAATGCCCGCTTTGCTGCCTTATTTAATACTTTTAATAGATACTCATGTCCAGTGCTTTTTTTGTAGAAAAAAAGATGCCGGTACTCATTATGGGCGGGGTCACCACATATGGCTCCACCCCTATGATAGCCACATCCACATTAACCACACCCCCTATACCAGCCATGGCGCATATAAACAGACATCATTGAAAATATTATAGTACTATAGGAGAAAATAACAACGTGATTTTTTTTCATTATAAATAATCTCTGTAAGCTCTTACATCTCCAGTATACCCAGTGCAAAATAAGACAGCCAATGTAAATTCTCAAATTGGACATATTACAAACACTAAAATGAAAATAAAATGATTTTTTTCTACCTTTGTTGTCTGGTGACTGTTTTTCTTTCCATATTGGTCCCAGTCTGTGATTCTGCTTTCCTTTATTTTCGCTTAACTCTTCTGTGCCATTTGTCATTTTTGTCTCCTTTTTCTTTGCTTTCGTCAATATTTTTCAGGCTCTCTCTCTGTCCAGATTTAATTCATTCTTACTATCCATTATTTAATTTCCTTCATCTACCTGTGGCTTTTCATCTTTTCCTCACCCTTGTTCTCCCCATGCCCCTTCCTCTTATTCTCCAGTCTTTCTCTATTCCCCTTTTCCATCCAGCAGCTCTGCTTTCTCTCCCCATCCTTCCAGTGTCTCCCCTATTTCTTTCTGCATTCTTCCATCCAGCGTCTTCCCTCTTTCTCTCCCTATCCTTTCGTTTTCCCCCTCTCTCCCCATCCTTCCATCTGTTTTTCCCTCTCTCTCTCTCTCCCCATCCTTCCATCTGTTTTTCCCACTCTCTCCATCCTTCCATCTGTTTTCCCTCTTTCTTTCCCCATCCTTCCATCTGTTTTTCCCACTCTCCCCAATCCTTCCATCTGTGTTTTTCCCTCTCTCTCCCCATCCTTCCATCTGTTTTTTCCCCTCTCTCCCCATCCTTCCATCTGTTTTTCCCTCTCTCTCCCCAATCCTTCCATCTGTTTTCCCCTCTCTCTCCCCAATCCTTCCCTCTGTTGTTTTCCCTCTTTCTCTCTCTCCCCAATCCTTCCCTCTGTTGTTTTCCCTCTTTCTCTCTCTCCCCAGTCCTTCCCTCTGTTGTTTTCCCTCTTTCTCTCCCCAATCCTTCCCTCTTTTGGTTTCCCTCTCTCTCCCCAATCCTTCCCTCTGTTGGTTTCCCTCTCTCTCTCTCCCAAATCCTTCCCTCTGTTGATTTCCCTCTCTCTCTCTCCCCAATCCTTCCCTCTGTTGGTTTCCCTCTTTCTCTCTCCCCCCAATCCTTCCCTCTGTTGGTTTCCCTCTTTCTCTCTCCCCCCAATCCTTCCCTCTGTTGTTTTTCCTCTTTCTCTCTCTCCCCAATCCTTCCCTCTGTTGGTTTCCCTCTCTCTCTCTCCCCAATCCTTCCCTCTGTTGGTTTCCCTCTCTCTCTCTCTCCCCAATCCTTCCCTCTGTTGGTTTCCCTCTTTCTCTCTCTCCCCAATCCTTCCCTCTGTTGGTTTCCCTCTTTCTCTCTCTCCCCAATCCTTCCCTCTGTTGGTTTCCCTCTTTCTCTCTCCCCCCAATCCTTCCCTCTGTTGGTTTCCCTCTTTCTCTCTCTCCCCAATCCTTCCCTCTGTTGGTTTCCCTCTCCCTGCCAAGTTTCCCGCGAACGGCGCGAAGTCGTGACGCACGCGGCACCAGCCCCTATTTCCGGCCGCTGCTGCTTCTCCTGTTGAGCAGCAGCGGCCGCTACACAAAGTAAAAGAAGATTAAAAAAAAAATGGAAACCTGGCTGAAACGCGGCACCCCGGCACTGTAGACAGCCATTAGGCATTGGCTGTTGCCCCGCAGCCGCTCCTCCTCTTGCCTCTACGTCACTGCCCCTGGAGGAAGACCCCGGAGGAGCGCAGTGACGTAGAGGCAAGAGGAGGAGCGGCTGCGGGGCAACAGCCAATGCCTAATGGCTGTCTACAGTGCCGGGGTGCCGCGTGTTTCAGCCAGGTTTTCAATTTTTTAAAATCTTTTTCTTTGTGTAGCGGCCGCTGCTGCTCAACAGGAGAAGCAGCAGCGGCCGGAAATGGGGGCTGGCACTGCATGCGGGACATGGACTCACGGGGCGGGGGGAGCAAAAAAAAAAGGTGCCGGTACGCCGTACCGTTGCGTACCGGCACAAAAAAAGCACTGCTCATATCACCCCTCTCCTCAGATCACTTCACTGGCTTCCGATCAGATACCACATTCAGTTCAAGCTTCTCCTTCTTACCTACAAATGCACCCAGTCTGAAGCCCCTCATTACCTCTCTACCCTCATCTCCCCTTACGTTCCCGCCCGAAACCTCCGCTCACAGGACAAATCCCTTCTCTCGGTACCTTTCTCCACCACCGCCAACTCCAGGCTCCGCCCATTCTGCCTCGCCTCACCCTATGCTTTGAATAAACTTCCTGAGCCCTTACGCCAAGCCCCCTCCCTACCCATCTTCAAATCCTTACTCAAAGCCCACCTCTTCTATGTTGCTTTCGGCACCTAACCTTTATACCTTTCAGGAAATCTAGAATGCCCCAATTTGATGACCCCTACTTGACTAACTGTACATTTGTCCTTTAGATTGTAAGCTCTTTGAGCAGGGACTGTCTTTCTATGTAAATTGTACAGTGCTGCGTAACCCTAGTAGCGCTTTAGAAATGTTAAATAGTAGTAGTAGTAGTAGTAGATACCCCCGCTGCCGGAAGCGCTTAATCATATTCACGGATTGCTGCCGATACGTGCTGCGAGAAGAGCACAATCTCCGAATACGGAGAAACTGGCCAGTAGGTATACTGTCCTTCAGCTTCAAGGGATGGTGACTGCGGTAATGTAACAATGCATTACGATCTGTGCTTTTGCAAAACGATTGAGTAATGAAAGTACCCTGATGATACTCAATATTGACATTGAGGAAATTAACTGATTTCCCCCCAATATGATAATCAAACTTTATACTGATATCTTGCTGATTAAGGTACCCCAAAAACTCAACTAATTGCTGGTGATCCCCTCGCCAAATCATTAAAACATCATCAATGTACCGCAGCCACCCCTCAACTTTATCAAAATACGGGGACCCATACACATGCTGCTCTTCATATTGTTCCGCAGCACACCTATTCAATGGCTATATCAAAAATCAAATCTTCAACAGTCCCACTGACATACAAATGCAGAGCGATATATTAGGTTATGGGATCCAACTTCCTACTCATATATTTCTTTCAAACAACAGCTTAAACGTCACACATTCCCTCTTCTTCATATCAACATTCATTTCTTAGGGTACCTCAGTAGCGTCTACTGCCAACACTATATTCATATGGCAGTATGAATATAGTGTTGGCAGTAGACGCTACTGAGGTACCCTAAGAAATGAATGTTGATATGAAGAAGAGGGAATGTGTGACGTTTAAGCTGTTGTTTGAAAGAAATATATGAGTAGGAAGTTGGATCCCATAACCTAATATATCGCTCTTCATATTGTAACATGTAAAGGCATGCCACCATGGGGGCAACAGTAGCCCCCATTGCGACACCCTTTACCTGTAGATAATACTCTTCTCCAAATTTAAAGAAATTTTGCAATATGACCATTTGCGCCATCCTGTTCAACAGAGCCACCCGTCTGTCAGACATTTGTAAAGTGTTCAACAAACGGTCCAGCATCAGAACAGCCTCAGTTTGCAGTATGTTGGTATACAATGAAACCACGTCTAATGTCACCAAAGTGACATCCGACAAGGTTTGATCAGAATATTGATCCAACAACCGTAATAAATGACTTGAATCTTTTACATATGACCGTATGTTATTCAAGCAAGGGCGCAAGTGAAAATCCAAATATTGAGAGAGGGGCTCAAACATAGATCCTTTGCTCTTTTTGTAAAACAAGCAACATATGGTTGAAGAAGGGGACATTGTAAAGTAACTTTACTGCTGTTGAATAGACCAGCTGGGGATGCTTTAAGGGGGAGACCATTAAACAAAGCATTGCCGTAATCTAAGCCAGCTAGAACTAGGGCCAAAATGAGTGTTTGTGGAACTGGTATTGGCAGAAACAGTTTTACTGAGCGAATGCAGTTAAGGTTGTAAATACAGGAACGCATGGCTGATAAGATTTGTGGGTTGAAAGTGAGGGCAGAATCCAGGTGTGGTGTTTCTCAGTACAGGAAGGTAGAGGGGACACAGAGGGTGGATCTGGGAAAAAGGATAGATTTACATTTTGCAGGGTTGAGAAATAAGTAGTTGATTTTAGAGCAAGCTATCCAATCACTTGGAGACAGGATTGGAGAGGTTTGATGTCAGACAGAGGCCACATTCATGGTAAACAGAATTTGAATACTGTCAGCCTAGAGATAAAGACTGCAGCTTAATGACTAGATTAGAAGAGGTAAAGAAGTCAGGAAAACACTGAATAAAATGGGGGCCAGAATTAACGTTATTGCTCAGAAATGGAGAAGGGGAATTTACACCCCGAAGATCTTGTTCTCTAATTTCTTAGTTAGCAGGTCAGATTTCCTCTTTGTGTTTTTCATTCCTTCTAAACAGAGATCTAAAGTTTGAGTATTAGAATTAAATAACATTTGTATTTTCTTGCAATACAAACAAAATGAAACATGCTTTTGCTCTATTTAGATTGTAAGCTCTTTTTAGCAGGGACTGTCTTTTCTTCATGTTCAATTGTGAAGCGCTGCGTACGACTGGTAGCGCTATAGAAATGATTTGTAGTAGTAGTAAGTCAGGGTCATCTAGGTTTTTTCAACAGTGGACCACATGATCGGAAACCCCTATATGTGCAAGCTGCAAAAATGTTTTATACTATGGCCATATGATCAGAAATCTATATGTGGGTAGGCCATATGATTTTTTAGACTTTAATAGCATAATTCATACTCATCAAAACTGTGAATCTCTTCTGAAACTATGACTACATATCTGCCAATCAGCTCTGCAATTGTTCAAAATGATGTGTGGTAGCTAATGGGGGAAAAAAAGGGTTCTGTTAAATATCTCACACAGGCTGCATCCCAAGGTCAGCTGAACAGCATGTTGAGCACCCCCACTGTAAATGAACTCCACCCCCCCAAAAAAAGAACAACCTTATTCCTATGAAGTTACCCCTCAGTTAATTTCTCAAGCTCATTTTTTATGTCCATACACCTGAAGCGCTTGATTATTATTTCCTTAATTTTAAAAGATACCACAGGAACCAAACCTTTGAAATTAAGGCAGAACCTCCTTATAACTTTGGGTCTTAAGATAGGGCAGCAATCCAGGTCTGGTTTCTCCAAGCGGTTCAAGCGTTCTACTGCTTTCCCTCAAGCACAACGTTTAATTATTGAAGACCATACTCCTGTTTTCTCCATTCATCATGGTACCTGTCAGGGTTGTCGCCCTTCCCCCCCTCCTATTTATCTTGTCCTTAGTGCCTCTCCTTTGGATGATTAATGCTACCCAGACTATCCATGGTCCAGATCTCTTGGATTATCAGATTAAGGCAACGGCATATGCTGATGATATGATAGTAGTTTTGACCAAGCCACAGGAGTCCACCCCCTTCTCTGTTGGCTTTGCTAGCTTGGCTGCTTTTCAGGCTTTCCTTTAAACTATGCTAAAACTAAGGTGCTGTCCTTACCTTACTTGGTTAGGCAGAATTTATTTTATTTATTGCATTTGTATCCCACATTTCCCACCTCTTTGCACATTGGTTACCTCAGTTGGTGAGGCAGAATTGGGTGGGACCATTTCCTCTCACTTGGGAAGACTCTGCATTGAAATACTTGGGGGGTGTTGCTGCCTGGGGATTTAGCGGCTTTCTATACTATTAATGTACATCCCCTCTTAGATGACACTAGCCAAAAGTTGCACTTCTGGAAGGCCTATCCTTTGTCACTGTGGGGTCGTATCCATCAGTTCAATATAATTTTGCCGCCAAAATGGTTTGATACTTTTCAAATGCTGCCTCTTTATTTAAAATGTAGGGAGGAGAGACAGCTTGGTCACTTATTACAAAATTATTTGTGGTTGGGAAAGAAACTTTGCTTTCCGCTTACCCTGATAAAACCCCCTAAAGTTCATGGCGGCATGGATATGAATAATATTTGGTATTTGACAGCGGCTAATGGCATGCGATATATAAATGATTGGTAAAGGGGCACAGTACATTTTTCTGTCACATTTCTTGAAACACGATTAATTCTAGAGGTGGCACTTCAGTCACATTCTTCATACTTCTACTACATTGCCCCTGGGAACTTTTGGAAGGCATCTTTTGCTTCGGGCCTCTAGAGAGGTGTGGCGTTGGGTTTGTCACTTTTCTGCCACAGTGACACCATATCTCTCTCTTTGTAATAATCCAGCTTTCCCACTGGGGCAGGGTTCTGTCTGTCCTGATTTAGATTGTAAGCTCTTTTGAGCAGGGACTGTCTTTTCTTCATGTTCACTTGTAAAGCGCTGCGCACGACTGGTAACACTATAGAAATGATTTATAGTAGTAGTAGTAGTAGTAGTAGTAGTATGAGATCTTTTAGTATTTGAGCCAAACAGGGAATTTTGTACTTAACACAAGTGGTCATGGAGGAGGGGAGGCTGAAATATTTTGTCACCTTGCAACAGGAATTTAAGCTCCCAGCCTTTCATTTCCTTGCCTATTTGCAATTAAGACATTATCCAGCTTATAATTGAAAAAGAAAAACGCCTATATTGCGACCCAAATCGGGAGATAGACGTTTATCTCACAAAAACGAATAAAGCGGTATAATCGAAAGCCGAATTTGGACGTTTTCAACTGCACTCCGTCGCGGATGCGGACAAAGTTGATGGGGGCGTGTCGAAGGCGTGGTGAAGGCGGAACTGGGGCGTGGTTATCGGGTGATCAGAGATGGGCGCCTTTCGCCGATAATGGAAGAAAAATATGCGTTTTTAGCGAGAATTTAGGGCACTTTTCCTGGACCCTGTTTTTCCACGAATAAGGCCCCAAAAAGTGACCTAAATGACCAGATGACCACTGAAGGGAATCGGGGATGACCTCCCCTGACTCCCCCAGTGGTCACAAACCCCCTCCCACCACAAAATATGCCGTTTCACAACTTTTTATTTTCACCCTCAAATGTCATACCCACCTCCCTGGCAGCAGTATGCAGGTCACTGGAGCAGTTATTAGGGGGTGCAGTGGACTTCAGGCAGGTGGACCCAGGCCCATCCCCCCCCCCACCTGTTACACTTGTGCTGGTAAATGGGAGCCCTCCAAACCGCCCCCCAAACCCACTGTACCCACATGTAGGTGCCCCCCTTCACCCCTTAGGGCTATAGTAATGGTGTAGACTTGTGGGCGGTGGGTTTTGAGGGGGATTTGGGGGGCTCAACACCTAAGGGAAGGGTGCTATGCACCTGGGAGCTCTTTTACCTTTTTTTTTGTTTTTGTAAAAGTGCCCCCTAGGGTGCCCGGTTGGTGTCCTGGCATGTGAGGGGGACCAGTACACTACGACTCCTGGCCCCTCCCACGAACAAATGCCTTGGATTTATTCGTTTTTGAGCTGGGCGCTTTCATTTTCCATTATCACTGAAAAACAAAAACGCCCAGCTCACAAATTGTCGAATAAAACATGGACGTCTATTTTTTTCGAAAATACGGTTTGGTCCGCCCCTTCACGGACCCGTTCTCGGAGATAAACGCCAATGGAGATAGACGTTTTTGTTCAATTATGCCCCTCTATATTTCTTCTCTATTATGGACTGATTTAACAGGAGATGTACAAGATAAGTTGTCTGAAGCTTACACATTGGGCTCATAACAGACAGTACCTCTCACTTTTCACCATCAGTACTTGAAAGATACCACCCCTGACTTGGATTACTCTTCTTTGGCTGCAAAATGGTCCCGGGATTTACAAGGTAACTTAACAGCTGAACAGTTCAGAAACTTTGTCCTGCAGATTTACAAGATGCCAAGATGCTTTACACAAATTTGCTCTGCGGCTTTATATTACTCTCCACCAAGAATATCAAGCTACCTTGACTCAGCAAGATTCCTGCCCAAAGTGTGGCAGGGCGTCAGCGACACTGGGGTACATGGTTTGGCAGTGTTCCCTCATGGTCTTTTTTGGAGATCTGTACTGCATGCACTTATAACCATGGGCGTAGATTGGGGGGGGGCAATGCCCCCCCAAATGACGACGAGGCGCCGCCGCGCCAGTAGTTAAAAAAAAAAAACAAGCAGGCACGCGCTCCTCTCCGTCTGCTTGGCTTCCCTGCCCTCTTTGTCTGCGTCCCGCCTTCCTCTGATGTCATTTCCTTTCGGGCTGGACGCAGACAGAGAGGGCAGGGAAGCCAAGCGGACGGAGAGGAGCGTGTCCGTCTACCCCTCTCTCTTCCTCCCTCCCTCCAGCGCAGGCAGCAGTCTTTTCCAGCGTTCCTGGCAGCGGTAGCGTTGTACACGCTGCCTTCGGCTCTGCCCCGAAGCCTTCTCTTCAAGTTCCTGTTCCCGCATAGGTGGGAACAGGAACTTGAAGAGAAGGCTTCCGGGGCAGACCGAAGGCAGCGTGTACATCGCTACCACTGCCAGGAATGCTGGAAAAGACTGCTGCCTGCGCCGGAGGGAGGGAGGGAGGAAGAGAGGGGGTAGACGGAGTCACGATCTTGGACTTTGCGGGGGGGGGGGGCAGCAGATGGAAGATGGATGGGACTGGGAGGGGTGGGGAGCAGAGGGATGGACCAGGAGATGGATGGGACTGGGAGGGGTGGGGAGCAGAGGGAAGGAGCAGGAGATGGATGGGACTGGGAGGGGTGGGGAGCAGAGGGAAGATGGATGGGATTGGGAGGGGTGGGGAGCAGAGGGATGGACCAGGAGATGGATGGGACTGGGAGGGGTGGGGAGCAGAGGGAAGGAGCAAGAGATGGATGGGACTGGGAGCGTTGGGAGCAGAGGGAAGGACCAGGAGATGGATTGGACTGGGAGGGGTGGGGAGCAGAGGGAAGGAGCAAGAGATGGATGGGACTTGGAGCGTTGGGAGCAGAGGGAAGGACCAGGAGATGGATTGGACTGGGAGGGGTGGGGAGCAGAGGGAAGGACCAGGAGATGGATGGGACTGGGAGGGGTGGGGAGCAGAGGGAAGGAGCAAGAGATGGATGGGACTGGGAGGGGTGGGGAGCAGAGGGATGGACCAGGAGATGGATGGGATTGGGACAGGTCAGGCACAGCAGAGGGAAGGAGCAGAAGATGGATGGGACGGAGGGATGGTGAGCAGAGGGAAGGAACAGAAGATGGATGGGACTGGGAGGGGTGGGGAGCAGAGGGAAGGAGCAAGAGATGGATGGGACTCGGAGGGTGGGGAGCAGAGGGAAGCCTACTGGAAAGAAGACACTGCATAAAACAGAAGACACTGGGACCAAAGCGAATAGAAAAACTAAATGATCAGACAACAAAGGTAGATAAAAGTATTTTATTCAGAATTTATTAATTGAAATGTCAGCTTTTTGAAATGTGCATCTGTGATATTTTGCCTGTAAATTTCAATTCCTTCCTCCATATTAGCATATTCATTTGCATATGTATATATGCAAATGAATATGCTAATATGCTCCGCCCATCCTTTCCCCCCCAAATGAAACAGTCAAACTACGCCTATGCTTATAACGTAGTGGAACTGTGCGGTCACTTACGACCCTCTGTTGCTTTTTGGCCACTATTTCTGCACTGAGCCAGTACCTCCTGGTTTTATTCACTTTCTTCATAAGGCTGTTCTTTTCAGTGTGAAAGCGATTTTGCTGGTGTGGATGGCAGTTTTGGACCTACTTTGTGCTCTCTGCTGATCCTTCAAATGTGCTTAAAGCTTCAAGAGATTTGCACTCTGGACAACAAGATTGGAAAGCAATTTTAGGAGACTTGAAAACATTTTTGGCTTTCCTTGCCTTTGTGAACCGGAAATTATTTGCTGAACTTCTAATTTCCTTTTGCTTCGATGTAATGTAGTTTTTAATGGGAGGACTTGAGTGGGAGTATCATTTTTGTACTTCTTCCACCCATAGTGGTGGTGGTATAATAAAGATGATTTAAACATAGATAAATTCGTAAGATCTTGTAACCAAGCAGGCAGCTTATTCCATAAAACTGGGCCAGAAATAGAAAAAGCAGTTCTTGTATTTGAATAGTGTACCTGCAAAGCATCTGGCAAGCGAAGTAACTGCTTTCCCTTTGCCATATCTTATCTGGGACCACATCTTTGGGGCTCTTTCCTGAACCATATGGTTGCTGAAACATCTCATTTAAAATTAAAAAAAAAAATCTCTTAGAATCAAGGTGGCAGCAGCATGGTTGCAAGTATTTGTTCCGTCTGAGCAATTCCTTACTATTTCTTGAAAATACTCACATACACATGGACAATGTTTGCACAGTTGAGTTATATAAGTCAAATGCTTTCTAGCTACAGACATCACTTTGGAAATTGCCATCCCTATGTCATGTATTAAAGGCAATGCACTAGTTAAAAATCTAGGTTAACACTAACCTTTTTCTAATTAAGACATACTATTTGTGTTAAGCAAGAAAAGCAACTGATTCTCATAAGTGATGCTTGAATATTACAAAAGGTTCAAAATAAACAAAGTAGTGATACGTGCATTGCAAATTCAGCAGAGTACGTGGAGGAATGCCACAGATATTTTGAAAAGCCCCAAAATGATCCTCTTTATGGTACAGGAGAAATCAAGGTTTCAGGGCTTGGTATTATGAAAAGCACATTTAAGGTATTTATGTGCTTATCCTGATAAAACATGCAGAAACTATTATTGTAAAACAGGTTTATCTTTCCCACTCATTCCATGTGGAAAGAGATTAAACAGAAGTTCATGTAATCCTTTGCAGTTTACATAGTTTCCTGCCGCATTGTTTTTACAAGTATACTCAAGTTTTCGGGCTTTACCCAACATTTTTTGCGAGTTTAACAAAGTGCACAGGGAAAATGGTAACAATGGAAGGGGTCCAGAACTGCATTATGGAAAATGCCACAATTCACTGAACAACTTGGCAGTTCAGCCAACTGAAAAGAAGCACAATTCAAGGGTAACAGGCATTTCTTAACAGCAGGCAAAAATAATAACAAAAAAGATCATTCCCTCCCAAAACCACTCACAACTCTACTTATGCTGACCAGCTCTGCCACAGATCTCCAGAATGACTGAGGATACATCTCATTCATTAAGGGAATGAATCTGTACTGTCTTATATCTTTAACTGATCCTGTTGGTTTCAGCCTGCAGGGCTTGGTGGACAGGTGACTTAAATGGGCCTATTGTGAATAGAGTGTTAGGATAACACTTTGCAATCCAGAGAACAGAAGGTGTTAAAAGGTCCTCTGTTACTATCTAGTATGCTGCTTCTATTACTTAAAAAAATCTAACAAACTATACATCAGTTCCTGTTTCTTTTCTTGATGTTTTTAATGTTGCCTTTTTAGAACCCCTATAGATATATCAGATCCGAGTGTCCTTCTCATGAGCAGAGGGAATGTTCCATAGATATATTGGGCCCAAAATTCAAAGGAATTTAGGGGCCCTTTTATTAAGGTGTGCTAACAGATTTAGCATCCCCAAACTGGCTAGGTTGGGGGGGGGGGGGTATGGGAGGAGCACAAACTTAGCTGGTTAGTGGCAATTTTTATTTATACTTTTTTTTATCATTTTACTTAATTACATTCACATTTATCACATAAATGTAAGGGAATACAGAAATTAATATAAAAAAGGAAAACATTTTCTCTCAACAATATATATTTACATAATTGTCCACAATTGGAAGATCCAAGATCAGGAAAACAATCTTAAAGAAAATAAGAAAAACTCAAAATGGTTAATCTTACATTTCACATTTTCTGAGGGAGGAAGGTTAATCGGTTATTGCAGCCGGTACAGTGGTAACTGAAGGAAGTTGCTGCAGAGGATTCTTCATCTGTTTCCACAAACTCTTATAATTTCTTAGGTTCAAACAAATAAGTAATAAGGAAATAAAACACAAGGGAACCGCGCTAGGAAGGTCCCACCTAGGGCAATGATTCCTGGCTTAAAAGCCAAGACCTCACACCTCCCAGTCTGCGATTCCCTTGATGTGTCAGGAAATATATGCATCTTTGAACCCAAAAAACTATCAACCATGTATCGGAAATACAATTTCAAAACATTGTTCCTATCTAAATCAAAGACGAAAGTCACTAATAACTCTATCTATAACTTCTGAATTCCAAAATGTCAGTTAAACTTGCATCTCTTTTTTCTGATAAAGAATATTTTAAAGGAAATATAATTTTAGTCACCAAAAGGTGGCTATCAGAAGGTATTAGCAAAGTATCAGAGAAATATTTCTTCAAGAATTCAGTAGCTGACATATAGGATATTATAGGTAAATTTATCATTCTCAAGTTATTTTCCCTTAATTGGTTCTCCAGAAATTCCAATTTTTACAAGAAAGATAACTATTCTTCATTACCAAATTATCTGATTTTTATAGAGAAGCCATTTTCGTAATCAAAGTCTCTATTTTTATATCTTGGACTTCCACTTTGTTAGATAAGTATTAATATAAATTCTTTAACTCACGTAGTGAAAAATTTTAAACATCTGAAGAACAGAGTTATTCACATTCTGCTGCAGTTCCTATAGTATGTCCATTATGACATTATTGGCTTCACCAAGTCCAATTTCTCCACAGAAACCGCTCCAGATATCTTCGGGGGGAAGAGCTCACTCTCCAATCCCCCAGTTGGTTTATTATCCGAGTTGATGCTGCGCCAGGACCTCCTCGGGTCACATGAAAATCCTAACCCACTTTGGGCGTTTCCATTATTGACCTCCATAGCGAAGCATTACTATTTCCGGGTCTTGGAGGGGTCGTGCCAACAGGGGGACTCAAAGTCACTCCCTCCACTGAGATTCGGCAATAAAGCCTTGCTGTTCCCCAAAGCAAGAACCGATATCCCCGACGTTATGACCCCGAATCTCTCCAAAATAGACTGAGAAGTGGTGGGAACCCCAGCTGTGTTCGAGGAGGACAGCACCACGGCTTTGCCTTTTCTCTTCCCCATTCTCTGGGGAGCGCGCCCTCTTCTTCAGGCATTCTGGTGTAAAACGGGAACTCAACTAGCGTACGTCCTCCCTCAACGCCATCTTGGATCCTCCAGGTTGGGACACTCTTTGTCTGGTTTCTCCTCAGAGGCCTGTCTGATATGGGTAACCCTACAGCATAGCCTTCTGAGTCACTGAAACACGGAAGCCCCTCCACCACTTACAAGGTGGTGTCCCTTCGGAGGGGTATTTATTTATTCTTGATATGCTGCAAGGGAACCCAGCACCGGCCCAAGACAAGATGCCGCCTGAGGTGGAGCTAAGATGTCCCCCAGGCAGAGATGCCGCTCCCCCCGAGCTCGGATGCTGCCCCCCTTCCTATCTACAGCCTGATCATGGCATTTACCCAGTGCCGTAGCAAGGGTGCCTGACACCTGGGGCGGGTCGCCGCTGCGCACCCCCCCGGGATGCAGGGCACGGCACCCCCCCTCCAGAGCGCACCCCCCCGAAACACACCCTACCTTTCAGCGGGGGCCAGGCGGGAGGGACGATCAGCCCCCAGTGCACGTCACTGGGAGCTGCGTCAGCTCTGCTGCTTCCCTGCTTTCTCTGCCCCGGAACAGGACGTAAACTGTTCCGGGGCAGAAAGAGCAGGGAACCAGCGAGCCGACACCCCCCCCCCCCCAGCGCGTGCACCCGGGGCGGACCGCCCCACCGCACCCCCCTTCCTACGCCACTGCATTTACTTGTTTCATTACGTTCCAAACTCGGCAGTGGCAGCGATTCCCATACACTGCCCTGCCTCCGGCACCCGCCTGAGCCTCTGATGAAACAGGAAGTTATATCAGAGAGGCAGCCGCAGTAAAGAAAAGAGGCTGTGCCAGCAGCAGGGCAGCGTATGTGAATTGCTGCTGCTGCCAGGTTTGGAACGTGACAAAACAGGTAAACGCCACGAATGAGGTGGAGGAAGAAAGGAGGAGATGCCGCTCGCTGAAGAGTGAGAGATTCCGCTCCTAAAGAGTGCTGTCTTAGGCCAGGTGGCCTAATGGTTGGGCCACCCTTGAGGCAGCCAATGATGGCATCTATGCAGTTAACAACCACTACTAAAATAGAAATAAAAAGAGGAAAAGGGGGAGGGAAGGGAAATGATGGGAGGGTAGATGAAAAGAGAGAGGGAGGAAAGGTTTGGAGAAAAAGGTAGGTTTTGAGATATTTTTCAGCCTGCTAACCAGCTAAGCAACTGCATAAAGCTAGGACAGCAAAAAGACTGCTAACTTTGGGGCTGTTTTTACTAATGAGTGCTTACAGCAAGTTAAAAACCACTACCACGGGGCAAGCTCAGGAATCCTGCAGTCGGTTTTGAACTGGCATGCGCTTCCCTTGCATTGAAAAATACTTTAATTTTTTAGTGCTGTGTGTTTGGGGGCAGAGAGCAGGCATGTTCTACACTAATCAGTCAGTGCAACCCTACATTGCCACGCACCAACCGATTAATGCATGATTAGCGCAGGAGCCCTTATGCCTAGAAAATAGGTGTTGGTAAGTGCTCCCACGCTAATGGGGAAATAAGCACGTGCCCATTATCTATTTATTTAAACATTTATAGCCCGCCTATTAACTCGGCGAGTTACAAGAAATACATACATATTCATAAAAATCACATACATACACATCAGTGGCGTAGCCACAGGTGGGCCTGGATGGGCCAGGGCCCACCTAATTAGGGCTCAGGCCCACCCAACAGTTGCACACATTTAGCGGTAGCTGGTGGGGATCCCATGCTCCACCAGCTGAAGACTTCCGCCTGATGGAAATGAAAATGCTACTCTCCATGATACCAGCACTTGTACATGCTTAGTCTTCTGCGCATGCGTGCTGCAGACTGCCAAGGTGGAAAGAAGCGTTTTCCTGCAAGCTCAGATTTTTTTTTGGTGGTGGTTGGGGGTGGGGGGGGGGGGGGGGAGAACACTTGGTGCCCACCCACTTCTTGCCTAGGCCCACCCAAAATCTGTTTTCTGGCCATGCCCCTGAACACATGTATGTAATCATCACTATTACATCATCTTCATAAAAACATACAGCATCTAAATCCCAGAATATACAAATATCAGATCTTTAAACTATTTCTTAGGAACATATCAATATCTAAATCCTAAAATATGCTTTTGCAAATAATGGGGCACTTTTACAAAGGCACGCTGAAAAATGGCCTGCGGTAGTGTAGACACATGTTTTGGGTGCGTGGAGAATCATTTTTTCAGAGCACCTGTAAAAAATGCCTTTTTAAAATTTTTGCTGAAAATGGACGTGCGGCAAAATGAAAATTGCCCCACGTCCATTTTGGGTCTGAGACTTTTCCGTCAGCCGTTGACCTAGCGGTAAAGTCTCATGCAGTAACTGGGCGGTAATAACCTACATGCGTCAAATACCACTTGGCACGCGTCCAATACGCCCATTCGAAAATAAAAATTATTTTTTGCATGCACGCCAAAAATGAAATTACCACAAGAGCTACGCCGTAGCCCAGTGGTAACTCTATTTTGGCATGCATTAGGCGTGTATAGACGCTTACGCGGCTTAGTAAAAGGACCCCAATGCTTTCAACTGTTTCTTAAAGACATTAAGACCCTGCAATAAATGAAGCCTCAGTGGCAACTCATTCAACCCAATAGGGCCGGCATATGAGAAAGCCACTTTCGTAGTCACCAAAAAATGAACCAACTTCAATGATGGAATAATCATTGCAAATTCACTGAACACGATCCTCGAATAGGCATATAAAACTGCGATACCTTTTTAAAACAGGCAGGCGCCAACTTATATAACTTCTTAAAAACCAGTAACAACAATTTAAAATGAACTCTATAAGCAACTGGTAACCAATGAAGCGCCTTCATCGCTCTGGTAACAAATTCAAAATGACTCGAACCACAGGTCATACAAACAGCAGCATGCTGCACAACTTGTAATGCATGCAGCCTCACTTCTGAGATCACTAAAAACAAATTTGTAACACAGGTAGTCTTAATAGAGGAGATAGAAAATGCGCTCATTTTACAGCCACGCTAAAAGTGGCCTCAGCGTGTGGGAAAGCCCTGTGCTAGTGATAGCACAGGCCACTTTTTAGCGCAGCTTATTACGCGGTGAAGTTAACCACAAGCCAGAACCCTTATCCACAGCCTTGTCACCTCTCGCTTGGACTATTACAATTTACTTCTCACTGGTCTTCCACTCAGCCATCTCTCTCCTCTCCAATCTGTCCAAAATTCTGCGGCACGACTTATTTTCCGCCAGAATCATTATACCCACACTAGCCCACTCCTCAAGTCGCTTCACTGGCTCCCTGTCCGCTTCCGCATTCAATTTAAACTTCTCGTACTGACCTTTAAATGCATCCACTCTGCAGCCCCCCATTACCTCTCCACTCTCATCTCTCCCTACATTCCTCCCTGTGAACTCCGCTCACTGGACAAATCTCTCTTGTCATCCCCCTTCTCCTCCATTGCTAACTCAGGCTTCGCTCCTTTTCTCTCACAGCATCTTATGCCTGGAATAGACTTCCTGGACCTACATGTCTAGCTCCATCTCTACCTGTTTTCAAATCTATGCTGAAAACCCACTTTTTCACTGCTGCTTTTTAGCTCCCTCACCCGTAACTGTCTTGTCTGTCTGTATTATTTAGATTGTAAGTTCTTTTGAGCAGGGACTGTCTCTTTGTATCAGGTGTTCAGCGCTGCTAATAATAATAATAAGCTGGTCTGAATATTGGCCAGTGCCTGGTGACCGCTGAGACTCGGATATTCAATGTCGGAAGCTGTGCATGCCCCTGTGTTGAATATCCAGAGTCAGTTCAGCCCGCAGCTCTGAGCGGGTTAGACGCTATTTACCACCGTGGGCTGAATATTGGATGGATTGTTATTAGGTAAAGAAGTGCATCCATTAGTGCACATTCAGTTCATTAGTGTGCCACATAAAAATCAATTTAATAAGTGTTACCTGTGAATTAACATGTGTTCAGTCAAGTAATAATTAGCATGTGTTAACAAGTTGTACCACAATTGTTAATAAAAAAAACTATTAAAATGAATGAGAGGAACAAACAAAGAAACATCTGGTAATTGAAGAGGAAAGCCCAAATAAACCAAACCTTTTTGCCCAATGGAGTCTGTATAATATATTGATGGTGACTCATCCTGATCTAGATACTCTTTGGTCTCTCCCACATATCATGTGCTGAGGGACCCTTTTACTAAGCCTAATAGGCTCCTACGCACGCCCAACACACATCAATTTGGATTTACAACCTGGCTACTGCGAGGCCCGGGTGCTAATTTAGTTTTTGTATGCACGTCCACTACACGCATCGCCAGAAAATAATTGTTATTTTCCTGCATGTGGCGGAAACTGAGCGGTAATCATCATTCTACGCGCGTAGACGGTTACCATGTGAGACCTTGCCGCTAAGTCAATGGCTGGATGTAAAGTCTCAGACCCAAAATGGACGTGCACCAATTTTTATTCTGCCGCACGTCCATGTTCGGCAAAAATTTTAAAAAGACATTTTTTACAGGCGCGCTGAGAAATGGATCTGCACCCGCCCAACACATGCGCCTGCACTAGCGCAGCCCATTTTTCGGCGCACCTTAGTAAAAAGACCCCTGAGACTTCTCTTGCACTGGATGAGATATGCCACACTGCTGGTTTTGCAGGCAAAGTATCCCTGTTCTTTGATGGGTTTGTGAAAAACAGGTAGGATGACACTTTGGGCCCTGCTTACTAAGTCGTGCTACTATTTTTAGCGCGTGCTAATCATTAGCATGCGTTAACCATGTAGATGCCCATAATATTTCTATGGGCGTCTACACGGTTAGCACGTGTTAATTTTTAGCACACGCTAAAAACTCTAGCGCACCTTAGTTAACAAGGCCCTTTGTGTGTATTGATATTTTCAGAGTTTGTATTTCCTCCTATTGCATGGTAGATTTCTTATTGGCCTTTTTTTTTTTACTACAAGGTAGTTTGTTTCTGATGAAGAGGCTGAGAGTTTTATGTTTTTTAATGTATTCATGATTTATTAACAATACCTAAAATTGCAGATAGATGATTTATAAATACTTAAAAAACTTTGATAGGTGGCTCAATGAATTTGTTTCTCAGGGCCAATGCAGTAAAGTGCACTGGGCTTTGTGTATAGGTTAGCTTTGTGTTTGTGTACAATTTTTTATGTGCCTTATATACAAATGAAGTTTGCTCAGAGGTCTGTAATCATGGAAGGTTTTTCTTCTTTTAGGGCCTGGTCTTAACTACTAAGCAACACTAGGCAGTTGCCTGAAGTGGCATCTTTTGGGAGACAGCAAAGCGCAGCTGCAGTCAGTGCAAAACAAACAATAGATGCTGAGAGTCACAAAACTTGCAGACCCATCAGCCCAGTTTTCAAATAACCCATGTGACAGGGTCAATGGTTTTTTGGAAATTGATTGCATTGAAAGTAATTTGATATCAGGACGCCTGATTGGAAAGACCAAATAGGTGCCTATGTTATGCCTGTTTCATTAAGGCAAACAACAAACTCAAAAAACCCAAATCATACCATGTCATAATGGGGCAGATTCTGTAAACAGCACTCAAAATTAGATGCCGGGAAAAATCTGCGCTAAGCGCTATTCTATAAAGGACGCTCCGGGCTGAACGCTCCGGGCTGAACGCTCTTCATTGAATAGCACTTAGCATGGATTCCTGTGCCCAACTTTGTATATTCTGCTGTATATCCTGGTGCACAAATTGGATGAGTAACTCCAGTGTCCTATAACACTGTGCCAAAAGTTTTGGAATGCTCCAACCTGCTCGTGCCCCTCCCATGGCCATGCCCCCTTTTGGGTTGCGCACAAGACACTTTGGGCACACAGTGTTATAGAGTAGCTTGTAGGCAGATCTGCACTTAAATCCAAATTAGTGCCAATTAATGTCAATAATTGATTGTTAATGGCTACTTAACTAATTAGTTACATGTGGATCTTGGGTGACCTTTATAGAATCCGGGAGGATAGTGCATTACTTGAATATGTTGAGGGTCCAAGAAAACAAAGGGGCAGACGATCTGCAAACTCCAAAGTGGAAACTGTACAAATTTACTTGAATATGTTTACTGCTGTGTTGATGAGCTGTTTTGTGTTTGTTGTTTGCACCTCTTCTAGGTGTTTTATAAAGGTAATATGGGGGAGGGGGAGGGAGTTATCAATGTGAGCTACCATTATTTTAATACGCTATTTTAGTACGAGGTCTCATTGCATAAAATGGGACCCTTTGCTAAAACAGCACAGCTTTGTGGTAAAATAGCCTATCATAAAAGTATCCCACATTGCTAACTTGCTCCCATAGATAGCTATGTACCTGTATAAAATACATAGGCAGCAGAAGAGGGTGGGCTGCAGGAGCCATGGCTCTACCAATTTTCTGTCCCACACAGCATCAGCAACCTGAGAGAGGGTGGCAGGGACAGAAATTAGTTTGTTAGGCCCTCCCAAGCAAATAGATATTATGTTGACAAAATAGGCTCCCAAAACCAGCCTCAATGCACACAAATTCAAACATTCACATTTACTCCTGTTCTAAAAAACATATAAATATGTGTGCGTACTGTATGCACATACGCATATATCTACAAAATATACATGGACACAACTCCAGCCTATTTCTATTCAAGCATGCCCCTGGGAACAGCTACACATGGTTCACATATAATTAATGCTATCTTATATATCTTACAGACACGGGTATTTATAAAATTACACAGCTATAGGAAGACTTTTACCCATGGAAAACAAGCTTTACAGGTGGAAAATCTCATTTTATATAGATCAATAAATGTTTTAACATATTAAGAAACTAAGGGATCTTTTAATAAAGTGCAAAAAAAACAGTGAACACTTGAACTTAAATGCAGGGTCGTTCACTTGGGCTACAGAAACTCAAGAAGTACTTCTGTTCTCAAAAGAAGAGCGAAGCTCTGAGGTGATCGTTTCTGGTGACCTTAAGGTGGTCAAACAGGTAGAAAGGGTGATGGCCAAAGCAGGAAGGATGCTTGGGTGCATAGGAACAGGAATGGCCAGTGGGTAAAAGGAGGTGATAGTGCCTCCGTATAAATCTCTGGTGAGGTCCCATTTACAGTACTATGTGCAGTTCTGGAGACTGCACCTTCAAAAAGACATAACCAGGATGGAGTCGATCCAGAGGGTGGCTACTAAAATGTTCAGCGGTGTTCATCATAAAGCATATTGAGACAGACTCAGACCTCAGTATGTATACTTTGGAACAAAAATGAGAGAGGAGGTACAGTGGTGGAAATAAGTATTTGATCCCTTGCTGATTTTGTAAGTTTGCCCACTGACAAAGACATGAGCAGCCCATAATTGAAGGGTAGGTTATTGGTAACAGTGAGAGATAGCACATCACAAATTAAATCCGGAAAATCACATTGTGGAAAGTATATGAATTTATTTGCATTCTGCAGAGGGAAATAAGTATTTAATCCCTCTGGCAAACAAGACCTAATACTTGGTGGCAAAACCCTTGTTGGCAAGCACAGCGGTCAGACGTCTTCTGTAGTTGATGATGAGGTTTGCACACATGTCAGGAGGAATTTTGGTCCACTCCTCTTTGCAGATCATCTCTAAATCATTAAGAGTTCTGGGCTGTCGCTTGGCAACTCGCAGCTTCAGCTCCCTCCATAAGTTTTCAATGGGATTAAGGTCTGGTGACTGGCTAGGCCACTCCATGACCCTAATGTGCTTCTTCCTGAGCCACTCCTTTGTTGCCTTGGCTGTATGTTTTGGGTCATTGTCGTGCTGGAAGACCCAGCCACGACCCATTTTAAGGCCCTGGCGGAGGGAAGGAGGTTGTCACTCAGAATTGTACGGTACATGGCCCCATCCATTCTCCCATTGATGCGGTGAAGTAGTCCTGTGCCCTTAGCAGAGAAACACCCCCAAAACATAACATTTCCACCTCCATGCTTGACAGTGGGGACGGTGTTCTTTGGGTCATAGGCAGCATTTCTCTTCCTCCAAACACGGCGAGTTGAGTTCATGCCAAAGAGCTCAATTTTTGTCTCATCTGACCACAGCACCTTCTCCCAATCACTCTCGGCATCATCCAGGTGTTCACTGGCAAACTTCAGACGGGCCGTCACATGTGCCTTCCGGAGCAGGGGGACCTTGCGGGCACTGCAGGATTGCAATCCGTTATGTCGTAATGTGTTACCAATGGTTTTCGTGGTGACAGTGGTCCCAGCTGCCTTGAGATCATTGACAAGTTCCCCCCTTGTAGTTGTAGGCTGATTTCTAACCTTCCTCATGATCAAGGATACCCCACGAGGTGAGATTTTGCGTGGAGCCCCAGATCTTTGTCGATTGACAGTCATTTTGTACTTCTTCCATTTTCTTACTATGGCACCAACAGTTGTCTCCTTCTCGCCCAGCGTCTTACTGATGGTTTTGTAGCCCATTCCAGCCTTGTGCAGGTGTATGATCTTGTCCCTGACATCCTTAGACAGCTCCTTGCTCTTGGCCATTTTGTAGAGGTTAGAGTCTGACTGATTCACTGAGTCTGTGGACAGGTGTCTTTCATACAGGTGACCATTGCCGACAGCTGTCTGTCATGCAGGTAACGAGTTGATTTGGAGCATCTACCTGGTCTGTAGGGGCCAGATCTCTTACTGGTTGGTGGGGGATCAAATACTTATTTCCCTCTGCAGAATGCAAATAAATTCATATACTTTCCACAATGTGATTTTCTGGATTTAATTTGTGATGTGCTATCTCTCACTGTTACCAATAACCTACCCTTCAATTATGGGCTGCTCATGTCTTTGTCAGTGGGCAAACTTACAAAATCAGCAAGGGATCAAATACTTATTTCCACCACTGTATGACTGAGCCAGTTAAATATCTCCATGGCATAAATGCACAGGAGGCAGGTCTCTAGATGAAGTTGAAGGGGGATAGATTCAAAAGTAATCTAAGGAAATACTTCTTTACAGAAAGGTTGGTGGATGTGTGGACGAACTTCTGGTGGAGCTGGTGGAGATGAGGACTGCATCTGAATTCAAGAAAACATGGGACTGGCATGTGGGATCTCTTAGGTTGAGGAAGAGATAGCAGATGATAAGGATGGGCCGACTAGATGGGCCATATGGCCTTTATCTGCTGTCATTTTCTATGTTTCTACGAGTTAACACATGTAAACTGTGTCTTCCTCTCTTCAATAGTCCCTTATCCCATATTTGTCCTGTCTGTCTGTCGACTTAGATTGTAAGCTCTTTTGAGCAGGGACTGTCTTTTCTTCATGTTCAATTGTGAAGCGCTGCGTACGACTGGTAGCGCTATAGAAATGATTTGTAGTAGTAGTAGTAGTACATGGCCACACAAACAGTTACTGTGGTGGCTTGACACGTGGTGCATGCTAAGTCACGCGTTAAGTGAATAGTGTGGAATGGAGCAGGAAATGGGTGTGGACATCACCTTGCATGTATACGTAGAGCCAGGCAGACACTCCCTCGCTGGTATGGTGCTTTTTGGTTGACCTATTCTGTGATTACTGCTACCTAGCTCCAGGGGTGTGCTAGTACATTTTTAACAATGGTCTCTCTCTCTCTCTCTCTCTCGGCGTAACCAGCCCTGTAATTTGAAGAGGGGGGAAGGGGTAGACGAGGGGGGCAGCAATGCATGCCTCTCTCTCTCCCCCTTGTGAGGCTTGCAAGTGCTAGGCATACCTTTGCTGGCAGGGATGCTGAGCCCCACCAGCCACTAAATACACTGCCACCCCTCCTTGCCTCTGGCTCTGAGCTGCATGTTGGGACTTCTTGTACATGCACAAGAAGTCCCAGCCTGCTGCTTAGAGCTGGAAACAATCAGCGGGGAGCTGGCGGGGCTCAGCATCCCTACCAGCAAAGTAAAAGAGAATTCAGGCAGGGGCCCGAGCCCACATTTTGGAAGCCAGTTGTTAAAGTAGCCAAGGGGGGGGGGGGGGCTACTTTAATAACTGGCTCCCAAAATTCTTAAAAACTTAACAAACGGCTCTCACAAGCCTGAGAGAGCCCGCTCCAGCATACCACTGCCTAGCGCCCACAAAGCAAGAAGCAGGTGTGGAGCAGAAACTACTTCTTGCTTTGTGCCTACTTCCTGTTTCTTGTCTGCACTGCTTCACCTTGCCTTAGGCCTAGCTGCGCCATCTATGCTCATGCCCAGGGGAGGTCCTCACAGCATGCATACACTACTAAAAAATAGTGTGCATCTTTCACAAAATCTGTGTGTTATTTAGAACATTGCCTAGAAAAAAAACACAACAAAACAAAATGGACATTTTTGAAAATGACAAAAGAAAATAAAACCAAAACATTTGACCCTAGATGAATAGCATGAACCAGAACATTATACAGCCATAACTTCACTTGCACAGATCTACAGTAGCAATATTATTTTGCCCTTCTATATATTTATTCAAAGTTATAGCTATTGTATATAAGAAATGTGAGAGAGGGTGGAAACTGCAGTATGTAATCAAGATAAGGCCGTGTTCACATTTATGAAGTACAATATTGTATAGCAGGGCAAGTCTGGACAAAATAAGCTGTGTATAGAAAGGCATACAGTATCAAATCCATGACCCTTTACCCTTTATATTATTATTTGTAGTAGATTATATTAAGGTGTGTACATTTGTGTGTGTCTGCTTGATTACACTGTTTTTAATGTCTTTTTAACATAGAAAAGTAAAATATCAAACCTGGTTAAACCTAGAGTGGTTATTCATGCAGGGAGGCTATTTATACCTTTACAGAGCATGGTATTAAAATATTTATGTCTCTGTTGCTTTTTTTTTTTCTTTTGCTGAACATTAACATATGTGCACTGTGAACAACAAAAGAGCTTTCTATCTCTTTTCACAATTCCTACCAAAGCTTCATCATTCGTAGATGGTGTTGTAATCGTATCCCTTTGACGTCAATATGTGTTTCTATGGAAATAAGCGGAATTTGATCAGCAAGAACTATGACAACCCATTGGAGAGACATGAGAAACTATGAGACGGAAGAATATATTTCCAAAACAAATCTACCAAAATATACTGGGAAGGGAAGGGAAGCTTAAGGGCACATATTTTTATTTTGGAAACAGTAGACTGTACCAGTATTTATAGTATATTCAGTGCTGGCTCAAGGAGGTGTTGCACCCTGGGCCTACTTTTGCTTTAGTGCCCCCATCTTTGGGCAATTCCTGAGGTATAAGCTTCATAGACAGGGGCAAATTTTCAGCCAGCACAGCCACAGGCGTAAAGTAAACACTGGCACTGACGTTTAACACAATCCATATATTCAGTGTCACTATCCACACAGGTATCAGCACTGAATATACAGACGGCGCAGTAACTGTGGCCAATGCTCTCTTTAGTTTAAGCCTGGCAGGCCTAAACTAAACACGTACCTGATCTGGATAGTGGTTGAATAATGCTGCTATCAGAAAATGTTTTGGCCTGCCTTCGCTTGTCTCCTAATTTGGTCTACAAATATACTGGCAATATTTGGATGTTGAGTGAATTAAACAGCCTGATATTTTATATTTTATGAAAATACATGGATAGGCTAATTATGCATTCACCAGCAAATGTGGATATTGGCTCCAATACAGTATAAATTATCATTCACATGGAACATTTCCAGACCACCCAATAAAACTCCCCCCAACAACAGAAGTGGAGCAAGTAGCAGGACTACCAAACAAAATCTATTCAAATTCTGGTGTCACATCTTCCAGACTAAATAGGAGCACCATACAATAAAAGGACCAAGTCAAAGAACTCAAGTGCTCCAACCTATCAGCACTGACAATACTCTAGAATACCAATACATCTCTAGTGGGAAAAGAGAACAGACAGATGCTATGGAATCCTATACAAAAACCTGTTAACCGCATCTTCATCACAGTTACCGTAGAAACACACAGACCATAACCTAATAAAGAATTAAGAGACGGCAAGGTAGAAATAGAAATGCAGACAAAAAATTAAATAGGAAAATGCAAAGAAACAGACTGTGAGATGCTGATAAAAGTCAAACAGAAATGAATCGCTCTTAGAGTCTGTCTTCTTCCAGTCTCCCACCACATCCTAGAATCTCTGCCTAAGGTTGAATCCCTGCTCTCCTATCTTCTCAGTATCTTCCCTCTTTCTTTCCATTCCCCATCAGTTATTGCCCAGGCTGCTCTCCCATACCCAGCCTTTCTTTCTCCTTACCCCAACATCCATACCTTTGCCCTCCCTCTGTACCTTCCCCGTATATTCTCTTGCTTCTTCCCCCTTTCTCACTCACTCACCATCTGCCCATTTCAGCCCTTCTCCCAGCTTCAGCCCCAATCTGCCAGCATCAGCTACCCCCTTCTCCCAGCCTCTAGCATCAGTCCCTCTCCTTCCCCCAGTTGTTCAGCATCAGCCCTCTCCTCTTCTTCCAGCCCCTATATCGCCCCCCCTTCTCCCAGCCTCCAGCATCAGTTCTTGCCTCCCTTTCCCAGATCCCAGTATAAGCCCTCTCCCTCTTCTCCCAGCTTCCAGCATCAGCACATTCTCTCCAATATCAGAATCTCCTTCTCCTATATGTCATGGTGGGAGCTTGTGCAGATACTCCAGTCGCTTTGTGCTGCTTCCTCTGGCTCTTCTGCCATCATTGTAGGGAAGTTTAAAATGTGAAGTGCCTCATCTCGCATTTAAAGCTGCTCTGCAGTGCCAGCTGGAGGAAGCGGAACAAAGTGAGAGAAGAAAGGGTGAAACCTCCTGCCATGGCAAAGGGTAGAGCCAATGAGGCAGATTTCAGAAACTAAGTTTGGGTGCTCAGTTCCTCACTGGTTCACCCCTTAAGCTAATCCTGGCTATACTAGTGCTTTGAGAATAGAGGTGTTAGGTAGGATTTGTGAAGAATTTCTGGGTTTAATTGCAAATCAGCCAAGTCTCTGTGCGCAGGGCCCGGGTCTTAACAATTGTGGGGCCCTGTGCAGACCAGTTCAGTGGGCGCCACCGCCCCTCCCCACCCGCCACCATAAGCCATAATTTATCAAAGTGTAAAAAGAGGTTTAGAACTCTTGGAATCCCACCTCACCCCATACTCCACAATACACAAAAACTCTCAGTGCATAGGAGCCGACTCTGTGGGTGCTTGAGCACCCCCAATATTTAGAAAATTCCTTGTATGTGTCCAAGGAGGGGTTATTTCCACTGGGCTTAGCACCCCCAATAATTTTTTAAAAGTTGGCTCCTATGTCTCAGTGGGGGAGAATTTCCTTGTTAAGAACTCAGACACTGGCTCAGAGAAAGTCCTGCTGTTCACAATGGTCACCAATGTTCGCAAGCTCAGAGAGAGACAGTACTGGATGGGACATTCAAAACTGTTCCCACTATATTCACTCAACTGTATTCAATACATGTTCCTATTGGCCCTAATGACAGAAGTCGAATCCTGCCACTGGCTTATGGCCTCATGTATGTCTGTTTGTGCACAGCGAGCTTCCTACAATATTCTGGATTTTCTATGTGCAATTGCCACAATCTGTTAGAACAACATTGATAAACCTTTGTAAACTCATATACATAAGTTTATAAATTAACTTCTTTCAGGTAGGATCCGAGATGATGCTGCAGTGAGACACCAGTGTTTCTCTGCTTTCTGCGGAGTTCCTGTTTCCTGGCTAGTTACATCTGCTAACTTTTTATGATGCTGCCTGGCAAGCAGAGATCACTGACTTCCTGAGACCTCTCGGGCGTACTGGTTGGCCCGAGTGTGAAGGAGAGCTTGGGCCTCAGGAGTGAGGTGTCACTCAGCCCAGTGGGACCAGTTTCTCACCAAACGCTGTGAGACTTATAAGACTCCAGGATTTATGCTGCTAATGGACGGCGCATCAAGTGGAGGATCCAACGGACATGCCACAGATGCCGGATTTCCTGTGGCTTGAACTAGTAGAGAGGATGGGAAAATTAAGTTCTTACCTTGGTAATTTTCTTTCCTTAGTCACAGCAGATGAATGGATTCATCTGCTGCTTGATGACAAGGAACTGGACTTTGAAACCTAGTGTTGGAGATGGTGTGAGGGAGTGAGTTGGGGAGGGGGGAGTTCCCCCCTCTTTGCCACGATTCCTCCCTGGTATGACCCATGGAGGTTACTCTGGAGGCCATATGGCCGTGCTTGGAATCGATTTTATATGGTATGTGCTAGAACATCTCTTCCTTTAATCTACATTCGCAAATGTGAGAAGGCTTGAAGTAATAATTCTGAGCAGGTGTTAGCTTGGGAGCCCTTACCACCACTCAAGGTGTGACGGTAAGTGCCTCCCCTCTGAACTTACCACATGGCATTTCATTTTTTTTCCAATTTTCAGCCGCTGTGGCTAAAAGGGCCCTGGCATGCCGCAAAAATGGCTGCCACAGCTAGCACAGGGCCCCTTTTACCACAGCTTAATAAAAGGGCCCCTAAGTTTGCCCACCGTCCTCTGGTGGTAATGGTTGAATCTCCTCTTTCCTATGTGGTCTGTTCTAGATATGATTATTTTAGCTCATTCCTAAGACTAGGTTGATGTTCTGCTTATTTTCTTATGCTTGATGTGTTTCAAGATTTCTTGATGTATATTGTGGTGGAGGAGTGGCCTAGTGGTTCGGGTGGTGGACTTTGGTCCTGAGGAACTGAGTTTGATTCCCAGCACAGGCAGCTCCTTGTGACTTCTGGGCAAGTCACTTAACCCTCCATGCCTGGCGCATGAGCCTGCCATGAGTGGGAAAACGTGTGGGGTACAAATGTAACTAAAATAAATTATAATATATATATAATTTTCATAATGTTTGTGTAATAACTCTTTAATTTCTGTGTCTTGGTATTTTTTTTCTTTAAAATTGCTCTGATTTTGCATCAGTATCCTGACTCCTCTTTGTTGAGCTCAATTGAGCCATTAGACCTAGCGGTGGGTCCTACCATTAGGCCAACTGATGACGGAGGCCTCAGCTGGCACTCTCCTCTTCCTTCCTCACCCTCTTCCCACATTTACCTTTTCTTTTCCAAAAGGCGGCAGTGGCAGCATCAGCAATTGTCATAGGCTGCCCTGCCGCCAGCACCAGCCTCTTCCCCCTACTGCGGCCTGCTTACTGCAGTCCGCCTCTTGATGTAACTTCCTATTTCCTCAGAGGTGGGATACATCAGTAAGCGAGAAGTCGGTGCCGGCAGTAGGTTAGGGCTGTTATGGTGTGGTAAGTTTTCAGTATAGGTTGGAGTGTCTTCTTGTAGGATTTTGTGTTATTCACAAAGTTTCTGGTCCTATTTGAAAGTAGGCTGTGGGGTTGGTGGCCCTTGTTACCAAAGTAAAATGCTCTGGACTAGTGGTCTCCACATCCTGTAGAGTCACCATACAAACAAAGCCCATCTGATTTTAAAAAGTGTCTAGCAGTGGAAGGAAGGAGTGATTGTGCTATCCGTGAGGTGATGGTCACAATTTGAATATTTTTACTTTGCAGTTAAGAAGACAGGCTGCCTGCTCCGGCCAGTCCTGGGACCTCTGCTGCATCCCGCCTCCTGATGTAACTTCCTATTTTCCTCACAGGCCGGACACAGCAGAGGCAGCTTGTGTTACATCATTGCCACAGCCTCCCCACCTGAGCGACAACACCGGCACTGCTGCCTAGCCCGACACCAATGGTGCTTAACTTTACAAAAGTCTGCTCCCCCTGACATCAAAACCTGGATACACCTCTGAAACTGGCCCATTATCCCTGGTGTATTTTAGACCAATTGTTATTAGACCAGTTTATCGGGGACCTGTGTGAGTTCATAGGGAGTAATTTTCAAACTATTCACACCGAATAAGGTCCACTGGTTCTGTTATGCATTTGCTTTGAAAATAACACTATGCCCATCCACTTAAAATACCCCTGGGATTGCCCTCTCTCTAGAGCCTAAAGCAGGAGTGTTGTGGAAAAATATATAAACATTTTGTTACATACAGGGAAGGGGATTTCCAGATAGCTGATTTAAGTGTCCATTTATTTATTGCCTGCATAAGTTATGGTTTACTCATGCAAATGGATTTGATAATTGCTCTCATGGGACCAAACAAACTTTACTAATTTAAAAGGTATCTAATAAAATAACAAAGCAAAGTGCATCATATTAAAAATAAAACGACAGTTTACAGACCAGAAATGGAAACTGCTTCTTCAGTAAAGTTATTAGCTTTATCTAGCATGTCATTTTGACTCTTTATAGCAGTGGGTCTTCACTCCAGTCCTTGAGGGCCATCAAAGGTCCCCCTGTTTTACCATATTGGCTATTTTTCTTCCATTTGCATCTTGCTCTCCTGTCTACTTGATAACCAAAATGGCCTTCTTTTTCTCTTAAGTGTCTTACTTTCCTTATTAAAAAAAGTCTCATTGCCCTTAAAATAGCTCCTTTCAGTTTTGATCACTGCTCTCTACTTCTCCCAGATGCTCCCATCCAGCTAATAATCTTTGAGGTATTCCTCCATCTTGACAAAGGTTTTTTGAAGTCTAGAACCTTCACCATCTATTGATCACTAAATAACACATAATCACTCACTATAATATCAGAAACACTCTCCCCTTTCGTAAGCATTAAGGTCCAGTATGGCCCCATCCCATGTGGGTTCCATTACCAATTGCTGAAATAGTTCTTTCTGTACAGAACCCAGGATCTCCCTACTTCTAGATGACTCCACAGAAGGAATGCCGCAAACACCATCCGGAATACTGATATCACCTATTAGTAGTACTTCCCCTTTCATAGCTATATTTTTAATGTCTTCAATTAAATCTCTGCCCTCTTCAGCCTGTTTAGGTGGACTAGGAGTGAAGACTGAGTCTCTATAGAAATATTTTCTACATACATCTGTGGCATTAATGAGCTGTTTTTGAGAAATTTAGCAATGGGATCATGAGTTCTTTGTACATTTAAACCCTATATGCCAATTTTGCAAAAAATTTCTCAGGCGTTTCCAATCATGGCAACAAGTCAAATATTCCTTTCCCCTCAAAAAACGTTTACAGCAGTGTTGACATTTTTAAAGGGGCCTCTTGCACAAATGATCAATTTTCCCCTTCCTCCTGGAACCTCAATGCCTTGGTGACACAGTGGCTACTGATGTCCTCTACCCCACTATGCAGCTAAAATTACCAAAATTGGTGTCCCTTTAAAAATCCCCCCATGGTCTTGGGGATCCTTTCCCTCACTTACCTCCAAAAAAGTTCCTAGTGAGGTAGGCAGTGCCTGACCCCTTCTGATATATCAATGTATCACTATAGGTCAGTCTTTCAAATAAAGGATTGATCCATTTTGCAAATTGTATCCCTGGACCTGGACTGGAGAAGGGGCACTGAGCCAACAAGGCTTTGAAGTTCCCCCAGGATGGTGGAGGCCTTGGACATTAGAGCTAGGGACCCATGTAAGGCTTGCTATGTGAAAAGAACTAGATATCAGTGAGGTGATATATATATATATATATATATATATATATATATATATATATATATATATATATATATATAATTTTTTTTTTCAGGAAACCTTCCTACAAAGTCTCTTGCACACAGTTTTTCACTAAATCCCACATTACTGTGGAGTTTATATGAAGTCCATGTCACAGAAAAGTTTTATTTATTTATTGATGCTTGATCTACACAACTTGTAATAACACATCAAGGCAGTTCACAATCAATGAGATACTGAGAATAAGAAAAAGAAAGAAAAAGAGGAACAAAAAGAAAAAAAGTTTATTCAGTAAAGATATATAAAATAGCCAGGTTTTAAGAAGCGTTTTGACCCTGTGCACGAAGGTTCTGACGTAATGTCAAATGGCAGCCTATTCCAAAGTTCTGGGCTGCGTTACTGAACGCTTTCTCATGGATGAGTCAAGTTGGATCTGTGTTGGGGAAGGTAAATGAAGTTGTAAATGTTGAGAGGAGCATAATGTAAAAAGGTAGGGCCATATGGAATGGAAATGTAGATAAGTAGTCAGGTGCCGATGGAGTCAGTCATTTATATACTAATGTTAACAGTTTGTATTGTACATGTGATTGAATTTTTGTGCTCCATATAATAGCTGATGGTTGTGGATTGGGCCAATAGTAGTCGCTTGAGCAACTACCATGAAGATGACTTTTGCGAAGTCATGCCACAAATGTGTACTTTGTGAAGAAAAAAAAGTTCAAAGGTGCTAAAATGTAGGTCATTTTGTGATATTTTCTGTGCAAAGCACACTTTTGCACCACAGTTAGTACATCAGTCCTTTAGTACATCAGTCCAGAAACCCAGCATCAGGCCCATTATTAATAACAAAAAAACCTGTAGCTACATCTCCCTTAGTACAAGTGTCTACCACTGTTCACTACCACACTGCTACTTTTACAGTTCTGCTTTAAGAAATTATTTGCTCCAGCTGCAGAGTGCTATACTGTCCCATTTGCACCAATGGACAATTACCCTCTTTTAACTAACCCTCTGGTGATTAAGTTGGTGTCATGGAAGGTATGTTCAGAGCAGATTATTTTGTGGTATTGGCATTCTTATGTCCATTTTCCAAATTATTCTGCCTATCCTGTGCCTATGGAAAACCCTCTTGAAAACAGGGCTGCTTGAGGGGGGGGGGCAAAATTCCCTGGGCCGGGCCCTTCTTCCTGCCTGCTTCTGGGTCTGTCCTCTCCTGCATCCTGCCCAGGACTCAGATGATTACATTAACATGATATTACGTAATGCAATCATCCAGGTCCTGACTCCCAGCATGGACAGGAGCAGCGCAGGAGAGGACAGAGTGAGGGAGCAAACAGAAAGGTGTGGGGGCAGCGGCCTGATAATGCGCAACGTGGCGGCGGTGGTGCAGTCCTGCTACCGGGCCCAGCTGTGTCTCTCAGCAGCCCTGTGAAAACAGCATCCATGAGACTGATAAGGAGAGCATGAATCTGAGCTTGTGATCCATGCTCACTATGCACTCACAGACCGACTTAAAAGGAATTAAACCTGTAAAATGAGCAGATAAAGTTTCTGACATCTTATAGTCATGCATAAACTGAAGATATAATTTTGTTGAAGTGACAGATCAACAGTGTTTTCCATTCAATCTCAACATGAAATCGAAAAAATCAGTCAGTCTCTAGCCAAAAAGAACAGGTCAGGAAGCGCAGCCCTTGTATTTTCTAGCAATGTCATCTTTTGCTCTCACCTGCTCATTTTTTGAAGGGAACGATAACTCCCAAAAGATGAGCAAGAAATGTATTAAGTTACTCTTTATAAAAGTATCAGTTTCTGTCCTTTGTTTGTTGATCTCTATTTCCAGGAAACTCAGGGCAAATTGTACCATGACTAGATGAAAAGCCAATGGCTCCTAGCCGATGGAATTGACAGAGTAAAAGCAGGCACTGTGTGCAAGTCATAGGTGCCAAATCTGTGGGTGATATGGGTATTCGAGCACTCTCAATATGAGTGAAATCCTTCACTGTGTCTGTGGGAGGTATCATTTGTGCCAGGTTTAGCAACCTGAATCATTCTGAAAAGTTTGCTCCTATGTCAAAGGTCATGTCTTGTGATTGAAAAAGAAATATAAAATACCTCTTTTCTTCCACAGGAAATAATGGGAGGTACAAGGCCAAAAAAAAGAAGGTGGATGGACTTACTCCTGACTGAAGCCAGGGTCAGTATATTTGGTTCTGAGATATTGGAGAGACAGACACAAACTGTGTGCTTAGGTAAATTCATAACCATTTGTGGGCAGGAGAAGAGGTGGAGAGAAGCGGACAATGAAACTGATAGGTGGGCTCTGCCTCTTGACTGCTCCAGAACATCCGTATCCAGGCCCCTATGAAAACGTTATTTTGAGAGTCAGAAAACATAACGAATAGCAGAAGTTATTCCCTTTGGGCTAGTAGATGTTCAGGAAAACTAGGTCCTCTGATTTTGAGACCACAGTGGTCCATGTTCCTATTATAACACTGGCTGCTGCAGGTTAAAAAAATCCAGCTAGTCAGCAGCAATATCTAGATAGGGGCTGCCAGTGAATAACCAGAAAGAGTGGTGAGTGCTGGCACTATCCAGACAATGGTGATATTCAGCCACTATCAAGATGGCTTATCCAGATGGCACACAGAACAGCTTTCTTGCTGTCCCAAATTATCCAGAGTGTTATTGGCTAGCCCTACTGAGATTTACTGCTATGCAGATAAATTGTATCTTCACTCTATGCCCCAGACCGGCAGTCTGTAAAGATTAAGTAGCATTTCTAACTACTGTGGGATCTGTCTTCCTACTCTGGCTGCACAAATTTGTTCACCCCTCAGACACACTGCAAACTCCCCTGTCCAGGCCATCTTTGAATAAAAAATCAATTTATTTCAGTGATTTCGTAAAAAAAAAAAAAAAAAAAAAAGCAACGCACAGGGATAGAACTCAAAACAAATTCTTCTATGAAAATGATTTTTCAATTAGTAAAAGAAATAATAGGTCACCATAGCTCTATCAGTCTTTTCCCCAATCTTTAAAGATTATTTTATTAACAGGATTCTTATTTTGAACATTCATGTTACTAGTTTTATATTTGATAATGCATACTTATAAAACTTGTTGATCCTAGTGTACCAGCCTTCTGTTTCTGTAATCCGCTTTGGACCCTTAATAGTGAGTTAGCAGAATGGGTTACATTGAGCCTACAAATAGGTGGAAAAATGTGGGATACAAATGTAATAATAAATAATTTAATGTAATAGTGCATTTGTACTCTGCTTAACCCAACAATAAATTGGCTGAAGGCAGATCACAACGGCTACAATTAATACAAAAACAATTATAATATCTTGGTCAGTATCTACAATAAATATCATCAATATTATTTATTTATTTTATTTATTTATTGCATTTGTATCCCACATTTTCCCACCTCTTTGCAGGCTCAATGTGGCTTACATTACAACATGAATAATGGAAATATAAAAGAAATTATACATTTAGTATTGCATAAGGATCTTGGGTGACATGATAGTAATAAAGCAGGATAGTAGAATAACAAGCAGTTACCGTGAGGCAGTTCTGGATCTATGTGTAGGGGTTCACCTTTGTTGATTCTTTTGGTATGCCTTGTCAAAGAGATGGGTCTTCAGTAGTTTTGCGGTAGTTAGTTAGTTCATAGATTGTTTTTATGTTGCCTGGCAGCACATTCCAGAATTGTGTGCTCAAGTAGAAAAAGTTGACGCATGCAATACAACCGTTAATATAGAATTATTACAAATCTTCCACTAAATACTAAAATATGTCTTATAATTTGTTCACATTGATTCATGAAAAGAGAATTCCAAAGTTCTGGACAATACCCATTATAGATCTCCTATTCCAAGATTTCAATCTAAAACCTTGAATGGAGGTACAGATACCTGATATTTGTCTTCAGACCTTAACCTTTGTATAAGTATGCACCATTTTCCCTCCAGGCCCGCCCATCCTTCGCACGCTGTTGCTGCCCTTTTGTCCCGCGGAGACAGCGTTCAGCGTTTCCTTCCTGCCCTGTCTTCTCCCCAGGTTCCGCTGCATCGTCCCTGCAAGTGGAATCCTTCTCCTTTTTCGGCCGTCGTGCTGCGCTGCCATAACAACAGGCAGCTTCGCTCCTCCCCCGCCCAGTCCATTCTGGCCCTCTCTGATGCACTTCCTGTTAGGGCCGGATGAACGCGGTGGGGGATGAGCGAAGCTGTCTGTGTGTATGGCAGCGCAGCGCGACGGCCGAAAAGGAAAATGATTCCACTTGCAGGCGATGCAGCGGAGCCTGGGGAGAAGATCAGGGCAGCAGGAAGGAAACGCTGAACGCTGCCTCCGCGGGACAAAGGGCTGCGACAGCGTGGGAAGGATGTGGATTCGCGGGCCTGGGGGGAAGTTGGCTGAGCTGCTGGGACATAGGAGGGAGAGGAGGAAGGGACTTGAGGGAAGGAAGAACGAGCTACTGGGACATGGGAGGGAGAGGAGGAAGGGACTGGAGGGAAGGGAGAAGCTGCTGGGACATGGGAGGGAGAGGAAGAAATGACTGGAGGGAAGGGAGAAGCTGCTGGACATGGAGGGAGAGGAAGAAGGGACTGGAGGGAAGGGAGAAGCTGCTGGGACGTGGGAGGGAGAGGAGGAAGGGACTGGAGGGGAGGGAGAAGCTGCTGGGACATGGGAGGGAGAGGAGGAAGGGACCGGAGAGCTGCTGGACAATGGAGGAAGAGGAAGAAGGGACTAGAGGGAAGGGAGAGAGCTGCTGGACATGGGATGGAGAGGAGGAGGGGATTGGAGGGAAGGGAGAGAGCTGCTGGACATGGGAGGGAGAGGAGGAAGGGGATGGAGAGCTGCTGGACAAGGAAGGAAAGAGGAAGAAGGGACTCAGAGGGAAGAGAGGCTGCGGACATGGGAGGATAGGGAGGAGAAAGGGGGGAGATGGATGAAAGGATGCAGAGAGAAAGGGGAGAAACTAGAAGGGCGTGGAGGGAGGGAGGAGACTGAACAGAAAAGGGTAGAGAGATAGACACTGGATAGAAGGAGAGGGGAGATAGAGACACTAGATGGAAGGATCAGGAGAGAGGGTAGATGAGTGGGAGGATAAGGAGAGAAAGAGGGAAGACACTGGATGGAAGGGTAGGGAGAAAAAGGAGATGCTGGATGCAAAAGAAAGAGGGGAGACACTGGAAGGATGGGGAGAGAAGAGGGGAGCTGCTGGATAGAAAGAGGGAGAGGACAGAGTAGGGAAAGACTGGAGAATAAGAGGAAGGGGCATGTGGCGAACAAGGGTGAGGAAAAGATGAAAAGCCATAGGTGATGAATGGACAGGAAACCCTGGCAAGAGAAAGATGAAGGAAAGCAGAATCTAGAGACTGGGAGCAACACAATGAGAAAAAGTAAATGGCCATACAACAAAGGTAAGAAAATAATTTTATTTTTAATTTAGGATAAAGTAATATGGTGTTAATAAAGTTTCAGAGACCAATACTTCCTTCCTAGGTCAGGAGAGGATACCGTAACAGCATTATACTGACTGAGGCAGGAGGTTTTGGCCTCTGAAAGCTCACTGAAAAGTGTGACTAAATTTTGCTGGGGGAGGGGGGTAGAGAGAAAATTTTGTGCCCACCCACTTTGGGTTCAGGCCCACCCAAAATTGGCAGTCTGGCGACGCCACTGCTCAGGGCAAACAATCCACTCTAAATGTTACACTTGTGGTGGAATGTGTCAGCCTCCTAAAACCAAACAAAAGCTTACTGTACCCCATATGTAGGTGACACCTGCAGCCATAAGAGCTGTTGTAGTGGTGTATAGTGGGTACAGTATGTTTTTTTTTAGGTTTTGGAGGACTCACCATACAATCTAAGGGGGTAAGGGTGAGATGTGTACCTGAGACCTTTTATGTGAAGTCCACTGCAGTGCCCCCTAGGGTGTCCCACTGCTCTGCAGGGACTGGCTGCTCCTATATCCCAATGGCTTGATTTTGTGTGTTTTATCTTAGATGTTTCATTTTCGAAAAACAGTCCAAAAGATAGATGCACTAAGCACAAACCCCTGGATTCTATATAGTACGACCGAAACTGCATGCACAAATCTGGCTGTATTCTGGATTTGCGCCAGAAGCGGAGCCAGGTTGAAGGCGCGGGGGGAGCGAGAGTGGTGCAAGAGCGGACTTCTGCCGGCGCTGGTGCACATTTTCAATGCAACACATTGAGAAAAAATAGGCGCCGGAGCTGGCAGAACTCCATTTGGGGGAGCGGCCGCTCCCCTGGCACCCCCCCTGGCTACGCCACTGATTTGCGCATGCTCTTTAATTACTTAACAAGCCAATCAGTGCCAATAATTGTCACTTAACAAGCAATTAAAGACACTAATGGGTATTAATTAGAATTTACATGCACAACTTGCTAGGTGTGTTCTGTAAAGTGGTGAGTGTAAATTCTAATGCACGCGGCCAATAGTGGGTGTGGCCATCGGTGTGGAATGGGCAGACTGTGGGCATTCTGAAAATCTACAGGCACAGTTATAGAATACACCAGCTTTGTGCCTTAGGTGCTGGTATTTACACCGTTAATGGATGTGCCTAGAGTTAGGAGCAAGCATGGCTGCTAGGCATATTCTATAAACCGCACATAAATCTAGGCACGGTTTACAGAATATGCCTAGGTGGAAATATTTACGGTGCCAATTTTCAGGTGCCATATATAGAATCTAAGCATTGGAGCCACGTTGTGTTCAAGACTACTGATGTCATGCACGCCTTGAGACAGCTCACATAGCGAAAGTCTGGCCACAGTTGGTGTGATTGACTTATTCTACAAGTTTGTGTCTATTATGATTTAAAAGTTCAAGTAATTTTTTCATTTTCATATTTTTGGATCCACTAGTTTGCTTTTTCCTGGGGAGTTTTTTAGCAATATGGAGTAAAAGAGATAAGGGCTTTTTATGCCGATGAAGACAAGGAGGGGCATAATTGAAAGGGGCGCACAAGTTTTCCTGAGGACGTCCTCACAGGACGTCCTGGCAAAGGGGCAGGGAAACCTGTATTATCGAAACAAGATGGGCATCCATCTTTCGTTTCGATAATATGGTTGGGGACGCCCAAATCTTGACATTCAGGTTGTCCTTAGAGATGGTCGTCCTTGGTCGTTTCTGACTTTCGGTGATAATGGAAACTAAGGACCCCGTCTCAGAAACGAACAAATGCAAGCCCTTTGGTCATGGGAGGAGCCAGCATTCCTAGTGCACTGGTCCCCCTGACACACCAGGACACCAACCGGGCACCCTAGGGGGCACTGCAGTGGTCTTCAGAAATTGCTCCCAGGTGCATAGCTCCCTTACCTTGTGTGCTGAGCCCCTCAAACCCCACTACCCACAACTACCCATAGCCTTTATGGGTGAAGGGAGGCACCTAGATGTGGGTACAGTGGGTTTCTGGTAGGTTTTGAAGGGCTCACATTTACCACCACAAGTGTAACAGGTAGGGGGGGGGATGGGCCTGGGTCTGCCTGGCTGAAGTGCACTGCACCCACTAAAACTGCTCCAGGGACCTGAATACTGCTGTCATGGAGCTGGGTATGATATTTGAGGCTGGCATAGAGGTTGACAAAAAATATTTTAAAACATTTTTTGAGGGTGGGAGGGTGTTAGTGACCACTGGGGGAGTAAGGGGAGGTCATCCCTGATTCCCTCCAGTGGTCATCTGGTCAGTTTGGGCACCTTTTTGTGGCTTGGTCGTAAGAAAGAAGGAACAGGTAAAGTTGTCCAAGTGTTCGTCAGGGACGCCCTTTTTTTCATTATGGGCCGAGGACACCCATGTGTTAGGCACGCCCAAGTCCCACCTTCGCTACGCCAGTGGCATAGCCATGGGTTGGCCTGGGTGGGCCAGGGCCCACCCTATCTGGACTCTGGCCCACCCAAAACTGTGCACTCTTGCTATGGCTTGCAGAGGTCCTCAAACCCCGTCAGCTGAAGATTTCCTCCTTCTCATGGCAGACAGTGCTCTTTCAAACGGCAGCTAGCAGCACTTGCCTCGAGCTGAAACCAACACCAGCCCCTCTTCACATGTTTAGTTTTCATGGCCATGCAAAGCCTGCTGGCCATGGCATCAGCTCAAGGAAAGTGCTGCTGGCTTGTTTGGAAGAGCTCTGACATGTCTGAGCAGGAGGAAATCTTCAGCTGGCGGGGTTGTATTTCCCCTTTGCTGAGGTATTTAATATTGTGGGCTTGCAGGTGGAGGGAGGAGTGAAGAGCAGAGGGGGGCTAGGGATGGAGGAGGGCATGAATTCTATGCCCACCCACCTTGGACTCAGGCCCACCCAAATTGGCTGTCTGGCTACGCCCCTGCTCTGACATGCCCCCATGAACTTTGGTCGTCCCTGCGACAGAAAGCAGTTGGGGATGCCCAAAATTGGCTTTTGATCATACCAATTTGAGCGCCCTGTGAGAAGGACGCCCATCTGCGATTTGTGTCGAAAGATGGGCATAATCCTTCTCTTTCGAAAATAAGCCTGATGGTGACCCAAGCTACTTACTCTATACCCGATTAATAACTAATATCGGGTTTGGGTTCAGAGGCTTTTTCCCTTTTTCATAAATATTCTTTTTTGCACTTCACAGGAATATAATAGTAGATTAAGTACTTTGCAATTTATATTAAGAGAGGTTTTTCTTGTGTTCATATACAGAATCTAGTCCAAAGCGTCTAGAAAATGGCCATTTTTGAAACAAAAGACTTTTTTTCAGGTTTGAAAAGGGCCACGTTCACCACTGGATTTTTGAACATTTTCAGTAAAAAGTCCAAAGTTGGATTTAAATGGCATATTGAAAATGCCCCTCAAAGTTTATCAGAAACAGGTCAAGCAAGGGTTGAAAGTTCAATGTTCTTGTGCAGTGTTCACCTTGATCAAACATGTTTTTCTTATTTTTCCAGATGTAAATAAAAGTAACCAGTATGAACTTCTGCCAAATATATAAAACAGTAATCTTTAGGACTATACTAGAAGATAAATGATTCCAGACACTGGACTGCAGCCATTTCCCACAGATGCTACAGTGTTTCTTCATCCATATCAGAATTAACATTAAAGATTTTTTTTCCTCTTATGAGTTTACAACAATACTGCAACTTCTGGCTTGGATGGTCAATATTACAGTTTATTAAAACTAACAGCTGTAAATTACACAAGTATCCCATTCCATATACATTTGTACTTCCTGTAATCTTATCTTTCCAAATCAGGTCCACAGTACTTTCTCTCAAATTACTTTAAATACAAACCAGTCATTGCACATATTCTAAAAATAAAATTACTATAACATTAAGATAGCTCAGATTGTGCTTTCACAAGCAGCTTGCACTATAACTTGCATACACAGAGGTCCTGGATTATATTTATTTGGAGGTCAATGTTCATTTCTGCTATGTCAACACATTAGGTATCCCTCAAAATGAATGCCACAACAGAACTTTTGAAAAAAGAGTTATAAAATGCTATCATAGAACTTAGCATTTTGGAAAATAAAAAGTTATACATGAGCTCACAAACACTATAATCCATAAAAACTGGAACTATTTATTCATGTTTGACCATTAACATAAATTTAGTGGCATACATTTAAAATTCTTCAGGATTTTCCTTCACTTTCTTTTTTAAATTGTTAACTGCATGTTTTGATAGCAAAGCTACATTATTCCTCTTGTACAATCCTACCTATTCACCTTGCACCAAATAATCACATTTTGAAAGCAAGATCTTGGACAAGAGAGTCTGAAAACGTTCCTCCCCACCCCCCCCCCCCCCCCCCCCCCCCACACCCCCCCCCCACCCCACTCCCGTGAGATGAATCAACTCATGGGAGTGTTTGCATGATTGAAAGCGATCTGTTTTAAAAGACAGAGGCATTTTAAGAAGACTATTCAGTCTTTCAGTTTGAAATTGACATACTGTATGATCTGGACTTTTTTTTTCTTTTGCTCTGAAGGTAAAATCAGTTTCAAAACACAGCTAACTGCTGAACTATATAGCATGCACCACTTACTTCATTTACAAACACTGTATCCTGAGGCTTGACTCCTGCTTTTTAACAAAATCTCCTTTCTTCTGTATTTCCTTTTTCTTGAGACCTGCTTTTCAAGGTCTGACAAATAGCTCCCAGGTCACTTGAGTGGCCTCCTTGTCATTATCTCTGCGGGTAATAGCTCCACAGTACTGTTGTCTGTGGAGCACTGTGCTACAGTCTTCCCAGTTAGAGCAATCTTCTGTCTGGTTTTAGGCTGATTCAAGCCCCCCCCCCAAGTCTTGAAGAATACAAAAACTCACAACTGAATTTCCATAAATCATTTCACCCATCCTGACCAGTGCTGCATACTACAGAAAGGATGTGAATGCGCCCCTCAGACATTTTGGGAGAAATGGACAGATCTCTTCTGAAAAATGCCGTTTTCAATAGGATGCTTATTTCCTTGGAAAAGCTGCTATCCTGTTATATATTAATATAAAAGTTTTAGATGTGGAATAAGTGCTCAGAGAATTGAAAAAAAAATGTTTCACCCACTACACGGCTTCTCAAATTACTTTCTTCTTTATAAAAACAACACTAAGGGGCAGAAGTGTAGCCAGGTTGAAACTTTCGGGGGGGAGCGGAGGGCAGACAGTGCAGGCACACACAGGCACATGTGGCATGATGGACCTGCAGGACCACGTTAAAAAAAATAGGTGCCAACGTCATCAGAACTACCTCTGGAGGACTGCCTGCTCCCCTGGTGACCCACCTAGCAACGCCACTGCTAAGGGGAGGTTATCAAGCTGTGTTAGGGTTCTAAGTTGCCTTATTGCCCCTTAACGTGTATTAAAGGACACTAATGCAAGTTAAATTACCGTTATGCAGCAATAACTAAGGCATCATGGGATACAAAACATGCAAATGCTTGGAAAGCAGCTCATTACTATGTAAATATTCTACTGCGACATGCAGAGTTCACCAGGTGCACACCACAAGCCATGGTATTACCTATAAAATAACCTCAGCTGGTTATTTTGCCAGAAGCTTCGGGCCACTAAGCTGCAGCTTGGTGCTGCTAGGTTGTCTCTTAAAGGGACCAGCAATCTGCCAAAATTATAGGCTCTCACGCCCATCCCCAATACAATGCTTCTGTTACCCCCTCCATTCAAGCCTCCCACTAGTGTCCCCCAAGCAGGGAAAGTCACTTGAAGGGCCCCCCCCCCCCCCAGGGTGGAACCCCCCCCCCCCCACCTAGATGCCCAGCTATTCATTTTGGACGTTTTCAGCGCAAAAATATCCATGTCACAACCATAAGTTGTTTAAGGAAGGGGGGTGTTGGAAATACTCGCTGATTTGCCCAGTCATAAAGAATATCAAGGAAGATCACTCAATTCAGAGTAATTATAGGCCCATCTCAATATATGCCTCCCTGCCAAGCTTATTGAGCAACTGGTACTGAAGCATTGATACGTTTATAGATTCAGCTAACATTCTATATTCTAGATAGGCTGGCTTTAGAACAAGGCATAGTACAGAAACCTTGATTACTGAGTGAGGCCGTATGGTTGGTTAGATAGTTCTCACTGTGTCCCTAGACTCAGCATTTGACCTGATCGATCCTTTGCAATGTTTGCAGATGTGGAGGGGCATTTTCAATATGACGTCTAAGTCCTACTTTAAACATCCAAATCTGAACAGGAAAGAAGATCATATTGGGGGCACTGCTGTGAACTTCAAATAAAGCTCCCAGGTACACATTTCATCGTTGTTCCCTTATCTTGCCTGCTGAGCCCTCCAAACCCCACTACCCCCAACTGTACACCACTACAATAGCCCTTATGGTGAAGGGGGCACCTATATGTGGGTACAGTAGGGTTTCTGGTGAGTTTTGGAGGGTTCACAGGAGGTAGGGGGAGGTATGGGCTTGGGTTCCACCTACCTACAGTCCATGCATCGACCTCTTGACTACTCCAGGGACCTGCATGCTGCTCTATAGACCTGGCTATAATATCTGAGGCTGTCATAGAAGCAGGTAAGTTACTATTTTTACTCACATTTTTGTGGTGTGGGAGGGGATCAATGACATTTGGGTGACTAATCATCCCTGATTCCTTTCGGTGGTCATCTAGTCATTTAGGGCACCTTCATATATATAAATATATATATATATATATATATATATATATATATATATATATATATATATATATACACACACACAAAATCACTATATAGGTCAATCACATATTGGTTGTATCTAACATACAATGTAATTATTAAACAACCGTTACAACAACAAATCAAATTCTTAAATCTTATTAGTATCAAAACAAGTTCGCTATAACAGAATACTTAAATAACCACACACTCTCTATCATCCATCCTCATTCATCCACTTCCATTATTTTCTTACATATACACTCAATAAAATCACTCCATATATGTATATTGTTACACCACAAAAAAATAACCTTCGATTGCAATACACCTACAGCATATTCTTTCCCCTTACGTCAACTTTCTCAGCTTTATTATGTCCATCGTATAACAGTCCATCACAATTCAATATGTATCCTAACAAGGACCAAATTGTTGTATACACTTCCGATGCCTGGACAAACTTCAATGGTAAATTGATACTGTGTTGACCAGGACAAAATCCTGAGATAGCTGTGAGTTATATATCTGGAAATTAATATGCTAATAATGGAGGAAGGAAGGAAGGAAGAAAGAGCTGGGTTTCTTGCGAATAACCATAATGAATATGTATGAGATATCTCATACATATTCATTATGGTATTCCCAACAAAAGCCAGCTCTTTCTCCCTTCCTTTCTTCCTTCTTTCCTCCTTATCCCGAACTCCCTCTTCCCCAGCCCCTTTACCATCCATGCCAGTGTAGACCTTAGAAATGCATAAGCTCTATCCTTCAACAGGTAGTGTTGTCATGATTTAGGCTCTTACACCCTTTCTGATGTTTTGGTGCCATCTCAGTAAGGCCAACACACAATTTCTCCACTGCAAACACTATACTACTACTACTACTACTATTTAGCATTCTATAGCGCTACAAGGCATACGCAGCGCTGCACAAACATAGAAGAAAGACAGTCCCTGCTCAAAGAGCTTACAATCTTGTGTAAAAACACACTCATAACCTTTACAAACCATAAAAGCACTAATTCCAAGGACAGGGACAAGCTACAACCTTATGCGTGGAAAGGCAGCATTGTAATTACACCGGACTCTAAAACACCAGTACACTACATAGTGACAAAAAAAACCCCAAAACAAAACGGGTTGCAAATACTACACACTAGCAGCATACTGCACCTTGATCACACATGAAAAACACATGACACAACAGATATGACACAAGGAACTAGAAATAAAAAAAAATATGAAGGCAAAATACAGAACTGGAAAGTTACCTCAAGAAGTCAGACTCAGCTGCAGCAATACTAGAAAAATTGAAAACTTAAATGAAAAGTATCACAGATGCACATTTCCAAAAGCTGACATATTCCAATTAATAATTCTGAATAAAATACTTTTTTCTACCTTTGTTGTCTGATCATTTAGTTTTTCTATTCACTTTGGTCCCAGTGTCTTCTGTTTTATGCAGTGTCTTCTTTCCATTTGATATTTTTTCTCTCACCATGCCCACCATCCTCCTGTGTCCATATGCATTCTGTCTACCATCCCTATCCCTATCCTTCCTCCAGTTTCAGCATCTGCCCTCAAAGTGTTCTGATCCAGCCCTTAAATTCAGCAGTTCCCCTCCATCCATATCCAGCATTTCTCCTCACTCCCCTCCCCCCATCCATGTGCATCTACTTCCTCTGTCTTCTCTCCCCTCCATTCATGTCCAGCATATCTCCTCTCTCCCTTCCCCTCCATCCGTGTGCATCTCCTTCCTTTGTCTTTCCTTCTTCATCCTTGTCAAAATTCTCCTCTCTTCCCTGCCCTCCACTCCATCCATGTCCAGCATTTCTCCTCTCTACCCTCCCCTCCATCCATGTGCATCTCCTTCCTGACTTACCTCCCCTCCATCTATCCATGTCAGCAACTCTCCATTCTCCCCTGCCCTCTCCTCCATCCACCCATATCCAGCAAAATTTCCTCTCTTCCCTGCCCCCTCCATCCATCCATACCATGTTTAGCAATTCTCCTCTCTCCCCTGCCCTCCCCTCCATCCAAGTCCAGGAACTCTCCATTCTCCCTGCCCTCCCCTCCATCCATCCATGTCCAGCAATTCTCCTCTCTCCCCTGCCTCCCCTCCTCTCCAGTGATCTCTTCTCTCCCCCTGCCCTCCCCTCCTCTCCATGTCCAGCAATTTCTTCTCTTCCCCTCCCATCCATGTCCAGTGATCCTCTTCTCTCCGCCTACCATCCTCATCCTCTCCATGTTCAGCGATCTCTTCTCTCCCCTGCCCTCTCCTCCTCTCCATGGTCCGATCTCTTCTCTCCTCTGCCCTCCCCTCATATCCATTGTCCAGTGATCTCTTCTCTTCTCTCCCCTCCATCCATCCAGCAACTCTCCATTTTCCCCTGCCCTCCTCCTCCAGTCACCCTTATCCAGCAAATTTCCTCTCTCCCCTGCCCCCATTCATCCATCCATGTCCAGCAATTTTCCTCTCTCCCCTGCCCTCCCCCTCCTCTCCTGTCCAGCGATCTCTTCTCTCCCCCTGCCCTCCCCTCCTTGTCCAGTGATCTCTTCTCGCCCCTCCCATCAATGTCCAGTAATTCTCCCTGCCCTCCTCAGCTCCCCGACAGCCCTCCTCTCTGTTCCTCCCCCCCACCCCTGCGCGCGTTTAACACTTTTACTTTCAGGCGCAGCGACGGCAGTGGACAACACAGCAGGCTCGCCTCCAGCTTCTCCCTTCGCTCACACAGTGTCCCGCCTTCTACAATGATGTATTTCCTGTTTCCGCAAGGGTGGGACACTGTGTGAGCGAAGGGAGAAGCTGTAGGTGAGCCCGCTGTGTTGTCTTCACTGCCGTCGCTGCGAATGAAATTAAAAGGGTTAAATGTGCACGGGGGGGGGGGTGGAGGAAGGAACGGAGAGGAGGGCTGTCCGTCGGGAGCTGAGGGCGGGGATGGAGGGAACGTCTGAGAGCTGCCTTGTGCCGGCCCTGCGTTTGGGGGGGCAATGCCCCCTCGCCCCCCCAAACTACGCCCATGGGCACCTTTATGTGCCTTATTCATTCCTAAAAACAGGTCTAGACCAAAATGTTGAAATTTCAGCCCTAGATGTTTTGGTTTTGTTCCATTACAACTGTAAAATGTCCAAGGAATGCCCTAAGCCCGTCCATAAACGCTCCCAACATGCCCCCTTGTGATTTGGATGCACTGCAGATGAATTGCATAGACAGACATCTGCAAAATAGGTTTCAAAAATACTGGTTTGGATGTTTTGAGAAGAAATTCATCCAAATGCTGATTTTTTTTGGCTAAACAATATTCAAACAAGCTAAGTTTGTTTGAATATTGTTTAGCCAATTAAAGACATTACACAGAGGTTTTTGGCCGATGATGTGGAAGTCCAACCCCTACTGACTTTTCTATATGTCAAGGGGTTTCTCAAGGCCTTTTCCTCCTAAAGAGTACTTACTTAAAATAATACTGTTTTGAGTACCTAAACAATTTTTAACTTTAGGTATGTACATCAGTTACACTGATTTTGTATGGAAAGTATGGCAATTAACCCACAAAAAGTACAGGTACACATTTACATCTGCTCTTTGGCATACACAAATTGCTAATTTTATAAAGTAATGTAAACCCAAACCTCATTCCAACCTCACCCCAAGAAGGCATTCCCCCAAATATTTGCACATAAAATCATATTAAATCTTTGATATTGATTAAATAACAAGAAAAATCAACATTTCCCCATTTTCCAATGTACAGTGGCGCCCTGATTTCCAACATGAGACCAACAGGTGGTAAGATAACTGAAAACATCAGATAATCTGGACGTGTGGGGGGCACCACAGCCACACTCGACAAATCCCTCCCTCCACCCCTACCATAGCAGACACACCTCCTGGAACCCCCCCCCCCCCCACCTACCTTCCTTATATAGTCCCTGAAAGTGGAGCTCCTGCCCCAACTTCAACGCCAGAGTAGAGACCTGCACGGGAACGTGGTTGGTGGGATTCCCACAGGGACAGAAGCAGTTTTGCGGGGTTCCCGTGGGGACAGAAGCAGTTGCGCCAGCCTCTCACCTACCTAGTATCAGTTCTTTGAGTGTTATTCACTTGTCAGAACCCTTATTTAACACCCTCACTTTAATATTCCCTTATCTCTTGTTTGTCCTGTTTGTCTGTCCTAATTAGATTGTAAGCTCTGTCGAGCAGGGACTGTCTCTTCATGTTCAAGTGTACAGCGCTGCGCACATCTAGTAGCGCTTTAGAAATGATAAGTAGTAGTAGTAGTAAGTTTGGAGAAACCTAGAGATCCTTTTACAACTGTAAAAAAGTGGCCTTAGAGCACCCTTACGGGGGTCTTTCACATGCGCTAAGGCTATTTTTACCACTGGGGTAAAATGGCAGAATTTCCTATTTGTATCAATGGCCACGTGCTAATTTTGCCATTAGTGCGTGGCCATTAAAACAGATTAGCTTGTGAGCTCTTAAGCACACACTAATTGGCTAGCACACAGCAATGTAGCTGCGCTAAGTGATTAGTGCAGAAAACGCCCACTCTCTGCCCTTAGACATGCCCCTGTGCAAAAAAATTAAATTTAAATTTTTAGCACAAGGGTAGCGCATACACATGGCAAAATTGGAGTGGAGGAGTGGCCTAGTGGTTAGAGCACCGCTCTTGTAATCCAGAGGTTGGTCAGTTTCAAATCCCACTGCTGCTCCTTGTGATCTTGGGCAAGTCACTTAATCCTCCACTGCTTAGATTGTGAGCTCTCCTGGGACAGAGAAATATCCAGTGTACTTGAATGTAACTCACCTTGAGTTACTACTGAAAAAAAAGGTGTGAGCAAAATCCAAAATAATAAATAAACAAAATTAACACAGAATACCTCAGTGTGCCCTGCAGTACACCATTTTTTTTTTTGCTGTGGTAAGCATGCATTAGTGTTTACCACATCATTGTAAAAGGGCCCCCTAGAGGGGGTATATGCAAACAGAGTCAAGCACATACATGTCAGGTAACCTTAGAAAAGGCCATTTTTGCACATAAAACACAGAGGGGTCCTTTTACTAAGGTGCGCTGAAAAATGGCTTGTGGTACTGTAGGCGCGTGTTTTGGGAGCACGCTGATGTTTTCCAGCTCGCTTGTAAAAAAAAAAAATGGCCTTCTTATTTCTGCCAAAAATGGCTGTGCAGCAAAATCAAAAATTGCCGCACGTCCATTTTGGGTCTGCCACCTTACTGCCAGTCATTGACCTAGCGGTAAAATCTCACGTGGTAATGACCTGCACGTGTCGGATACGTGTGTCCAAAACGTTTAAGCCATGTGTATCATGACACCGCAAAAATGAAATTACCGCAGGAGCCACGCAGTAACTCCATTTTGGCACACGTTGGGTGCACATAGAGGCTTACACAGCTTAGTAAAAGGGCCCCAGAGTAAACAGGACAAGTAAATGAAAATTGATTGCTCTTTTACAAAGCACAAAGACTAAGGGGAAATACGATAAAACTACCAGTAATTTATTAAAAACAAATCAGAAAAAAAACATTTTTCCATTCGATGCGTAATTAAGCTCTGGAATTTGTTGCTGGAGGATGTGGTAAAAGCAATTAGATAGCTGGGTTTTAAAAAGGGTTGGACAAACTCCTATAGGAAAACTCCTTAAATCTTATTAAGATAGACTGGGGTAAGTCACTGCTTATCCCTGGGGACAAGCGGCAGGGGATCTATTTACTTTTTTTTGGGATCCTACCAGGTATTTGTGACCTGGATTGGCCACTGTTGGAAACAGGATACTGGGCCTGATGGACCATTTGACTGACCCAGAATGGCGTTCTTATGTTCTAAAAGAGGGCCCTAGAAGGACATCAGTGTAAGAATGCCAAAATATACAAGTCTATGAATGCAAATGAGAAAACGTCAATTCAAATTCAAGGTAACAAGCTTACACTATTTTCTGAGAGCTTGCTAACTGGGGGGGAGGGGTCTCTTTACAAAGCGGCGGTAAGCCCACTGCGGGCTTATTGCACACCAATCTGGAGCTACTGCTGGCCCAACGCAGGTGCTGGAAGTAGTTCACCCCCAATGCATGGGATTTCCAGCACAAGAGGACATATTAAAAAAATATTTCTGCAGGCACCAATCCAGCGGTAATCGGGCAGTGCCGCATGCTACCCTGTTACCGCCGGGTCACCACAGGAGCCCTTACTGCATAACAGCTCCTCCCATATGGCCATGGTGCTAAATTAACATTTACCGCATAGGCATTTCTTTTTTCAGCCTTTTTACCCGCTGCAGTAAAAAGGGCCTCCAGTCTGCCCAACAAGATAAACTCATATGTGCTACTTTATGTGTATACCTGACCTTGGTTTGTATCTGCCATTTTCAGGGCACAGACCGTAGAAGTCTGCCCAGCACTAGCCCGCTCCTCCCAACCACTGGCCCCGCCTCCCACCACCGGCTCTGCCACCCAATCTCGGCTAAGCTTCTGAGGATCCATATATGATGCTCTATTTGTATTACTGGATAAGATTATGCAAGCAGCTTGTGACAGTTCTTGAGACTGTAATTTCCCTCGCCTCAAAGGGTTTATTTATAAAATGGAGTTAAAAAAGTCCTTCTCCTACCAAGCAGCTAAGTGGTGGAACAAATTACCCAATTATCGCCTACGTTTACTAAGCGGCGCTATGGGCGTCTAGCGTTTTTACGTGCGTACATGGTTTACGTGCATTAAACACTAATGCCGCCTCACAGAAATGTATAGGCGCGTTAGCGTTTAACACTCCTTAAATTTACAGGCGCATTAAAAACGCTAACGTACCTTAGTAAACATATCAGCCATCAATTTAACTATGTGACATTCTGGAAAGTTTTAAAAACTTGCCTATTTCAGAAATCAGTGTCATCTTAAACATAGTACTTTGATGGCTTCTGCTTGGATATATTATAAATGAGATGTTTTATTGTGATATTAATTCTCTGCATTGTTATAATTCTAGGATTATGTCTGCTCTCCTTTAACTGTAAGTCACATTGATCCATTTATTGGTATATGCAACATATAATATTAAATGTAATGCAATGTAATTGCATGTCATTAAAGAATGAAAAAGAGCACAAAAAAAACCCCATGACATTTTGTCTTTTTTTTATTTTAATTTGCCAGTAATAGTGAACACTCTTTTGAAAAAGTGTGCACTATCTGCAAAGAGTGAGCGGTCTTTTCTCAGTAATGCACCCACTCGAACCATTGCCCATAAACAAATAGCATGAACTCTTTTGAAAGAGCACTCACTCAATGACTTTGCTTCCGTGATGACACAATGGCCCTATGAAAACCAATAAAACAAACATTCCAGGAAACGACAGAAAATGAAAGTTTTCCTGGCTTCCCATCACTAGAAATTTCCAAGAGGTATGCAAGTAAGCCCGACACATGAGGGTTCCTTGATTAATGTAGAGGGAAGAAGTGAAGGACCCACTGTGTTCCATAAAAATGAAGTCAAAGCAGCAGAGAGTTCCTGATGAGTAAAAAGCAGGTTGAAAAAGACACACCTCAGATCCAAGGAGACAGAGGGATGCACAGGAGGAGGAGAGCACAGCCTGCCAGACAAACCCTGGTGCTAATTCTTCTCCCATCTCTTCACTTTTTTTGCAGCTAAGGATCTTCTATGTTTTCCCTCATGCCCTACTGTACACTTGGCATAAAGCACAGAAAATTCTTAGTTCCAAAATGACAAATGTTTTTACATTAAATATTTAGGCATGCTTCTATTTTCCCTCAGCATTTAGGTAATGACTTTCATGGGTTCCAACCTTAGCTAAATTTCTCATTTCCTGTCTCTGATATTTCTATTCTCCAGAAAGACTGCAGGCAATAACAAAATGCAAAGATAAGCAACTCTCTTTGCATTTACGGCAAAAGTGGCCATGAAAATGTTAATCATTATCTAGGGCTTTTATTTTACTAAACTTGTTTTACTAAACTTGATTTTAAACTCTAACTCCCACCTCAACTCACCACAAATACAAATATTGATCTTGGTGATTGAATTCCAGAAGTGGAAGCTTCCAGAAATTATTCTTACAAATTCTCCTTTTAAATATTATTAATGACATTAAAATAGTTTGGTTTCCTAGTTACCCAAAAACCTTTTGGAAGGAACAGTACCATCTATTATTCAGTTCAAAAGCGTGGGGTGGCCAATAATACTACATACAACACTAAAAGGTCTTCTTTAAAATATGCTTAATCATACTAATCAACTTAAGAAAGCCTTAGCCGCAAAGGATTATGCAGTTAGTTGCAGTCTGTTTAATATTGAAACTGAATAATGCACTTCATACTTTTGCTTCTCCGATGAAATGTTCACAGCTGTTCTCTAGTTTAGCAGATGCAGTTGAGAAAGAAGCCATTTCTCTGCAGTAACACTTCAGGAACTTTAATATGTTATAGAATAATATTGCTGAATTGTAAAAAGTGCAGATACACATACAGAAAGGTAAATCTTTAACTGCTAGAAGTGACTTCGCTGCATACGTCATGCATTACTACTACTACTACTATTTAACATTTCTAAAGCGCTACTAGGGTTACGCAGCGCTGTACAATTTAACATAGAAGGACAGTCCCTGCTCAAAGAGCTTACAATCTAAAGGACAAATGTACAGTCAGTCAAGAAGGGGCAGTCAAGATTTCCTGAAAGGTAAAAAGGTTAGGTGCCGAAAGCAACATTGAAGAGGTGGGCTTTGAGCAAGGCTTTGAAGATGGGTAGGGAGGGGGCTTGGCGTAAGGGCTCAGGAAGTTTATTCCAAGCATAGGGTGAGGTGAGGCAGAATGGGCGGAGCCTGGAGTTGGCAGTGGTGGAGAAGGGTACTGAGGAGGAGGGATTTGTCCTGTGAACGGAGGTTTCGAGCGGGAACGTAAGGGGAGATGAGGGTAGAGAGGTAATGAGGGGGCTGCAGACTGAGTGCATTTGTAGGTAAGAAGGAGAAGCTTGAACTGTATGCGTTTATTTTATCAGAAGCCAGTGAAGTGACCTGAGGAGAGGGGTGATATGAGTATATTGGTTCGAGGCGGAATATAAGACGGGCAGCAGAGTTCTGAACAGATTGAAGGGGGGATAGATGGTTAAGTGGGAGGGCCAGTGAGGAGTAGGTTGCAGTAGTCAAGGCGAGAGGTAATGAGCGCGTGGATGAGAGTTCGGGTGGTGTGCTCAGAGAGGAAACGGCGAATTTTGCTGATGTTAAAGAGGAAGAGCGACAGGTCTTGGCTGTCTGCTGGATATGCGCAGAGAAGGAGAGGAGGAGTCGAAGATGACTCTGAGGTTGCGGGGCGGATGAGACGGGGAGGATGAGGGTGTATCAACTGAAACTGAGAGCGGAGGAAGAGGAGAAGTGGGTTTTGGTGGAAAGACGATAAGCTCGGTCTTGGCCATGTTCAGTTTCCAGATGGCGGTTGGACATCCATGCAGCAATGTCGGATAGGCAGGCCGATACCTTGGCCTGGGTCTCCGCGTGATGTCTGGTGTGGAGAGATACAGCTGGGTGTCATCAGCATAAGATGATACTGGAACCCATGAGATGAGATCAGTGAGCCCAGGGAAGAGGTGTATAGATAAAAGAAGGGGTCCAAGGACAGATCCCTGGGGAACTCCAACAGAGAGCGGGATGAGGTGAAGGAAGATCCATGAGAGTGTACTCTGAAGGTGCGGTGGGAGAGATAGGAGGAGAACCAGGAGAGGACAGAGCCCTGGAAGCCCAAATGAGGACAGTGTGGCAAGAAGTAATCATTGATTGACAGTGTCAAAAGCGGCGAATAGATCGAGGAGGATGAGGATGGAGTAGTGGCCTCTGGATTTGGCTAGGAACAGGTCATTACAGACTTAGAGAGTGCTGTTTCTGTCGAGTGTAGAGGGCGAAAACCGGATTGAAGCGGATCGAGGATGGCATGAGAGGAGAGAAAATCAGGCAGCGGCTGTGAGCGGCACGCTCAAGTATTTTGGAGAGGAAGGGTAAGACGGAGATGGGGAGGTAGTTGGCGGGACAGGTAGGGTCAAGTGATGTTTTTTTTAGGAGAGGTGTGACTACGGCATGCTTGAATGTGTCAGGGACAGTTGCAGTGGAGAGAGAGAGGTTGAGGATATGACAGATGGGGGGGGGGGGGGGACAGTATGAGAGATGGTGTTAAGTAAGTTGGTGGGGATGGGATCAGAGGAACAAGTGGTGCATTTCGAGGAGGAAAGAAGAAGGCAGGGCGTGTCCTCCTCGGTGATATCAGGAAAGGAGGAGAAAGAGGCCAGGGTTGGTTGGTTGAGGGAGAGGGTTGAAGGGTGAAGGGGAGGAGGTGGCTTGGTAGTGAACTCAAGGTTGATCTTTTGCACCTTGTCGCGGAAAGTAGTCAGCCAGTGATTGAGGAGAGAGTGGGGGGGGTAGCGGAGGGCACTTTGAGGAGGGAGTTAAGGGTGGCGAAGAGACGACGAGGGTTGGAGCTCAGAGAATTGGTCAATTGGGTGTAGTAGTCCTATTTGGCAAGGAATAGGGAGGACTGGAAGGAGGATAGCATGAATTTGTAATGAAGGAAATCTGAATAGGTGCGAGATTTCTCCAGAGGCGTTCAGCAGATCGGGCGCAGGAGCGAAGGTAATGGATGCAGGGGGTCAACCAGGGCTGGGGATTAGTACGCCTTGTGGGATGGGAGATGGATGGTACGAGGGTGTCCCAGAGCAGAGGAGAGAGTGGCACTGTAGCGGTGACAGCCTTGTCGACAGTCTCGGAGGACATGATGGAGGGGAGGAGATTAGAAATACTAGAGGATAAGGAGGGAGGGTCAATAGCCTGGAGATTCCTGGAAGTAGTGGTTAATGTTGGGCGGGGCTGAGGGGGGTGGTGAAGAAGTGTGAAGGTGATCAGGTGATGATCAGAGAGAGGAAGAGCTGAGGTGTGGAAATTGGAGGTGAGCCGGAAGAGGAGAGGACGAGGTCAAGACAATGGCCATTTTGGTGAGTAGGGGTGGTGGAGCACAGCTGGAGGTTGAAGGAGGATGTTAGAGTGAGGAACTGAGAAGCATGAGAGTCAGATGGGTCATCAGCGTGTATGTTAAGTCTCCGAGAATGAGGGACGAGATGAGGGATCAAGAAAAACAGAAAGCCAGACATCGAAGTCGGTGAGGAAGGAAGAGAGAGATTTATCAGGGAGGCGGTAAATGACTGCCACTCTGAGTGGCAATGGGTAGAATAGACGGATGGGGTGGGCTTCAAAGGATGAGAAGCAGAGAGATTGTAGTAGGAGGAGGGGTTGGAAACTACAGGAGGGCGGAGAGTAGTAACCCGACGCCTCCACTGCAGCCAACTGGGTGGGGAGTGTGGGAGGAAGAGATAGCCTCCATGGCATGGGGCCCGCGACTGAGGCAGAGTCAATCAGGGGAGAGCCAGGTTTCAGTTAGGGCGAGCAGTTGAAGGGAACGAGAGATTGAAGAGATTGTGGGTGAAGGGAAGTTTGTTGCAGACCGATCGGGCATGCCACAGGGCACATGAGAAGGGGAGGGAAGAGGAATAGAGGAGGGGAATAGAGATGAGATGTGAGGCATCCCGGAATCATTTGCATGGATAGGATGAGGACAGGGTGGGGGGGGACCTGGATTGGGATTGATGTCTCCCGCGGATAGCAGGAGGAGGAGCAAGAGAGTGCGGAGGAGAGTGGGGAGGTAGGGTGACGAAGGCGACAAAGACGGGGTGCACTTAGGAGGAATGGGATGGGTTAATGGCAGGAAGGAAGTGTTGAAGATGGAGAGCTAGGAAGGAGGAGGGGGACAAGAGAGATGGTGGGTGGTGAGGTGACAGGGTGAATAGGGTCATTGCAGTAGTGAGTAGGATTGGAGAGGACATGGGTGGGCAGTAAGTTTCAGCAGTAGGACAGCGGTAGGGGGAGGGGAAAAAGATTAGGAAAGGATAGGGCAAGGAAGAGAATGTGTACAGGGGCCATATGTAGTGACTGAGGCAGGTAGGTTGGTAGATGGGCTGAGAAGAAGTTGATGGGCTGGCGAGCAGGTAAGACAATGTGCTGACAAGCTAGCAGGTAGGGGAGGCAGGCAGGCAGGTTGGTTGATGGGCTACTAGTCAGGCAGGCAGGAGGACAAAATCAGGCAGTGCTGAGCAGGTAAGTCAATGGGCTGACAAGCTAGCAGGCAGGCAGGTAAGTCAATGGGCTGACAAGCTAGCAGGCAGGCAGGTTGGTTGATGGCTAGAAGTGAGGGTAGGCAAGCAGGTTTGGTTGGTGGGCTAGTAGTCAGGCAGAACTGGAGCAGCTGGGACTAGAGCAAGCAGGAATAGACTGACGGGAACAAGCTGGAGCAGGCAGACTGGACATGCTGGAAGAAGCCATGCAGATGGACTGGAACGAGCAGGACGGACGGACTGGACACAGGTGGAGCAGATGGACTGGAGCAGATGGACTGGAACAGGTGGACTGGAACAGATGAAGCAGATGGACTGGAACAGGCGGACTGGGACACGCTGGGACAAGCAAAGCAGATAGGACAGCTGGAACAGGCTGGAGCAGGACGGAACAAGCTGGAGCAAGCTGGAACATGCGGACTGGAACAAGGTAGAGCAGCTGGACTGGAACAGGCGACTGGAACACGCTGGGACAAGCATAGCAGATGGGACAGCTGGAACAAGCTGGAGCAAGCTGGAACAGGCGGACTGGAACAAGGTGGAGCAGGTGAACTGGAAACAGGTGAACTGGAACACGCTGGGATAAGCAAGCAGATGGGACAGCTGGAACAAGCTGGAGCAGGACTGGAACAAGCTGGAGCAAGCTGGAACAAGGTGGAGCAGATGGACTGGAACACGATGGGACAAGCAAAGCAGATGGGCTGGAGCAAGCTGGAGCAGAAGGACGCGGAGTAGCAAGTGGAGTAGCAAATGGCACCACTGGTCGCGTGGTCGGGTCTGGCCTATCGTCGATGGGTGCAGTGGGTAGCCGTCCAAAGCTTTCCAGAAAGAAATCCAGAGTACACATAATCATAGTCAAAACCTGTTGGACCTGATAGCCAAAATAAGCAAAGCCTACATTTAGATCCTATGGGGCCCTTTTACTATGCTGCGTAAGCGTCTAAGCATGCCCAACGCATGCCACAATGGAGTTTAATGTATGGCTACCACGTGCCTCTTGTGGTAATTTCATTTTTGGCATACGTCGATACTTTGCAGCGAAAAACAAGACACTCTAAACGCCGGACACTCCTACCAGTGAAAGTCCAGGTATCTTTCAGCCACCTGTATTCCTGGGCTTCTCCAGTCCCATGCAGTGGAGGCAGTGCATTCAAATCTCTCTCATGATATTCATTACCCCTGATGCAGGCGTTTGTACGCCAAAACACGGCCCGTGTCGGGTATTCATCATTAATAAAGGATTGCATTTTTCTCATTCCTGAAGGCCCAGTGTTTACTTTAGTCTGTTTATTTGGCGCACGTAGGTCACTACCACCCGGTTACCGTGTGAGACTTTACTGCTAGGTCAATGGTTGGCGGTAAGGTCTCAGACACAAAAAGGACGGACTGCAATTTTGATTTTGCCGCACGTCCATTTTCAACAAAAATTTAAAAAGGCCTTTTTTACAGGTGTGCTGAAAAATGGTTTGGCGCGTGCCCAAAACCCGCACTTACACTACCATAAGCCATTTTCAGTGCACCTTAGTAAAAAGGACCCCTATATTTGTTCCATATTTTTAGTCAAAGTTAGGAGTAGGGCTGTGGAGTTAAAGTGGAATCAGAAGCAATTTTGGGTGAAGTAAAAATGTACCTACTCTGACTGTAGCTTAAATATTAAAACTTAAGACATTATAATATGTGATCATTTCTGGGGAAAAGGTGACTAAAGTCACCAGAACACAAAAAAAAATGAGGTTTTAATGAATTCTGTTAGAGTAAATATTTTGAAACACAACAGTTCAAACCCCATCCTTTTATGTGATAAAATATAAAGCTACATAAGTTGAAACATGTAAGTTTTTCAGACTGCTTATGGGACCCATGACATGAAAAATTGGCCATGTTTAACATTTTAGAATGAGACTTTAGTCACTTTTTTCCCCAAAGACAGTCACATATATAGTCATTTAGCATTTTATACTTACATATTTTTTGTTCAGGTTCTTTTGTTATTTTTTTTATTTATGAATTATAAAATTTACATTTATGCAATAATACATAGATGCACACTTCACACATTAAAGTATTAACTTAATATCTCAAAAAGGCAAAAACATCCTCTTATTTAGTCCACAAATATTGACCCAAGATCTAGGAAATTAAAAAAAGGTAAAAGAAAAACAAAAAAAAAAGAAAGAGCAGATAGAACCTTCAATATCACAGCCAGGATAAGCGCTAGCAATCAAGGAGTTCACAGAAATTATTCTTTAGTTGAAATAAACTCTATTAACTTCCCTGGGTCAAAACAAATGTAATTAACAGCATTCAAAGAAAACATAACACTTGCATGGAAACTTTAACATAAAGGATCCTCCAATTCGGAGAACCCTCTTTTAACACCAAAAACTGCTTTCTTCTTCTTTGAGGTCTCTCTACAAAAAACCGGAAATATCTGTATTTTTGATCCAAGAAAAGGAGAGTTCATGTGTCTGAAATAAAGTTTAAATATATTGTCCCGATCCAGTTGTAAGGCAAATGTAACCAGCAGTGTAGTTCTTTCAGTCACTACCTCCAGAGTTTGCTCTAAAAATTCTGTCAAATTTACATCAGACTGGGGCTTAATAGGCAATTTACTCAAACCGGCTCCTGAAATATATTGTGTCCTGGTAATAGGCGGGAATCCCTCAAGGGGGCAGGTTCTTTGTTCAAACTTCAAATAAATATATTTTGTGGTCTATTAGTCCTAATAGTGTACGTAAAGAAATATCCTATGTTTTTGTAAATTCATCAAATTTCTCTTAGATTTACTATACATGGTAGGAGTCAGAATTGGAGTCAGTTGGGCAGTAGAAAAATAAAGGAGTCGGAGGTTTGGTGTACCAACTCCACGGCCCTGCTTAGAGCCTAATTTTTTCAGTTGACAATTCATTACAAACTTAGGAGCTTAATTTTAAGACTGCCATCATTTTCCTAGATTGAGGAACTATTTAGCTTTCTAGTACTGAAAATCAGTACTATACTCCAAACATTTTTTCCCACCCTAAATCTGTTCCCGTTACGACCCACTTTGTTTAGTGAAATCTGGAGCATAAATTTAGGTACTGAGCCCTAGTAAATTTCCAAAGAGGCTAATTTAGTAGCCTAACTCTCAAAATTAAGAGCACACACCCTTTGAATATCCATCTCAATCATTATGGACTGGAGTCATAGGAGCCAACTTTTCAAAATTATTGGGGGTGCTAAGCCCAGTGAAAATAACCCTTCCTTGGACACATACAAGGAATTTTCTCAATACTGGGGGTGCTCAAGCACCCACAGCACCCACAGAGTTGGCTCCTATGACTGAAGCCCATACAAAAAAGAGCACTTTTACTGACATGTGGTAAGATTTTGCACTTACACATGTTAAAGACAAAAATTAACATGCAGTAAGTGAAAAACCTTTGTGGTAAATGCATGCCCAGTATCTGCCCTGCATTTACCAACAGGGCAGAGTCATAGCACACAGCACCGCATTACATGCAGTACCAGATATCTGCAGTGTCAGATAGCATGAACTAACATGGTGTGGCCCTAACTAAAATAATCACATAGCCTAATGTCATGGTGACACTTTCCAGACACACACACATTCCCCCCTCCCCCTGATCTGATCCCTCCGCATTCATTTCCCCACCCCAATATTCCCCTGCCTCCCTCTCTTACAATATTCAACCACCCCTCAATTGCTTGCCCCTCCAATCCCCTGAACCCCTCCCCAATCAGCACAACTGTACAGGTCCCTCCCCTGACACAAAGCCCCATCCACATCTAGCTTTCTGAACCCGGTCCCCTATCATCCCTGAGTCTTACCTGGAGGTGATCATTGGTGGTACTGCTGGGGTGGGAGTGACCCTCCTCCGCTCCCCCTGTCCTGCTGCACCTCTCAAAATGGCTGCAAGACTACTTCTAGGCCATTTACGTACTCTCTTACAGAATAGCACTTAAACTGTTTAGCTGCTGCTTATGTGTGTAAGTATACACTTACTTGAGTGTGTGCAAGAGGTGCTCAAATATGGGAGCTCAGTTACAGAATTACCCTCCCCCCCCTAAATGTTTTACAACAATGAAAAAATGACCTTCCCCACTTAGGGGCCCTTTTACTAAAACTTAGCACACCGCAAAACACTAACCCCCGGATTCTATATACGGTGACTAAACTTGCATGTGCAAATCAGCAGGCATAGGCATAGCTGATTTGTGTGTGCTACACTTAACTGATTAATGAGCCAATCAGTACCAAAAAATGGTTGCTAACAATTATTGGACTTAATTGGGAGTTACAGGCACATTTTATTCTATAATGCTCTGCGCGGAACTCCTATAACCATGTAATTTCAAAGGGGTGTGGACAGGGGCATTTTGGGGGGGAGGTTCCAAGAATTTATGTGCATTGTTACAGAATAGGCTTAACTGGCGCCTAACTAGGTGCTGACATTTACACCTGTTTTCAGCAGGCGTAATTGCCAGTTATGCATCATTTATGTGTTTAGCGCTATTCTATAAAGAATGTGGATCTTTTATAGACTAGCACTCATCACTTACTTTTTTCAGTGCAAAGTTTTCAGCTCCATGTGGCACAGGGTACACTTTAGTAAAAGGGCCCCATAGCACATTAAAGCGTTCCCCCCATTTTCTGTCTATCTTGAAAATGCCTAAGGCATATGTCCCTAGCGCTGCTCGTAAGTACATATAATTACGTATTTGACAAACAAGGGACCTTTCCTTTTAAATACTCCTCTATCTTCCAGGTCTGGGTAATTTCTTCTATGATGATCAACAAGAAAGCAACCCCCCCCCCCTTAAAAAAGTTAAGTCCCCTCCTCCTACTGGGTATACGCTTAGTTGAATAATGGGTTCTATACTTCTGTGCATACACACCTTACTTTAATGTGTTTACAGATTAACTACAAAATACTTGCAGTTTTTATTGTTGTCCACTAGAGGCCACCAAGGACTATGGTAAAAGATTTTAAGGTACGTCACAAGCAAAATGAGGAAGAAATGCAACTGCAAGGCTTGACTGCAGTATTCTTTTCTTCATAAGTGCAGAATGTAAAAACAAAACAAACCTTAATAAAGGAGATCTCTACTTCAACTGACACTATTTAGTATATACATCATGATCTACTGAAACTAAGGAACTGTATGCTTCGTAGCCTTAGGTTAACATTCACATTTTACATGCATTAATGGCTGGTATCACGTTAATAACCCCTTTAACAGAAGGAAAATGTAATAACATTAGATTCTGGGTTCTAGCTCTAGCTTGTGTATAAAGAAAAGTATCTCAATTTGTTAGATAATACGGAGCACTGCCATACATTACTTTAAATATAAGAGTGCAAAGCTTAAATTTTGATCTGGCAGATATAGGGATCCAGTGAAGCTTCTGCAGCAACAATGAAGCAGAACCATATTTGCCAGATGAAAATATCAGTCAGCATTGGCTCTTATAAAAAGACCCATTAGGCAAATACTCAAGAAAATAAAAAATTATTCACCATAGCTTTACTAAGATATTCAAGGTAAGCAGGAAGCAGAGACCCATCACTGACACTCCATTACTGTCCTCTATTATGTTACTGAAGCAGGACAAAAGTGCTTATTCACATATCATGGCAACCTTTTACTAAGCTGCGGTTAGCACTGTGTGCTTACCACAGGTTAAAAATGCATTACCGCGGGACACCCTTGGGCAACCAATGGTAGTTTCTGCATGTGCACACGCTACCCATCTGCTAAAAATATGTTTTAATGTTTTTAGCTTTGGGGGCGGGTCTAGGGGCAGAGAGTAGGCGTATTCTATGCTAATCAGTTAGTGCAGCTATATTGCTGCGCACTAACTGATTAGCGTGTGGTTAGCGTGTGAGCCCTTACTGCCTACAAAATAGGTATTGGTAAATGCTCACACACTAATGACCACATGCTAATGGGAAAATTAGCACATGGCCATTATTGCCAAAATAGAAAAATTGGCCATTTCCCGATAGCGCTAAAAGTGGACTTAGTGCGCGGGAAAAACCTACACTAGGGATAGCATAGGCCACTTTTTCAGTGGTGTTCCTAGGGGGGGCAGTGGGTGCAGTCCGCCCTGGGTGCATGCCGCTGCGGGGGGGGGGGGGGTGCCGCGTGCCTGTCTGCTCTGCTCGTTCCGTGATCCCTCTGCCTCGGAACAGGTTACTTCCTGTTCCGGGGCAGAGGGAGAATGGAATGAGCAAAGCAGACAGGCGTGCGGCACCCCCCAGCAGGTAAAAATACACCCAGGGAGGTGTCCTTTAGCCGGGGGGGGGGGGGGTGTCCTTTCGCCGGGGGAAGGTGTGTCCTTTCACCGGGGGGGGGGGGGGGGGGCGCTGCATCCGGGGGGGGGGGGCGCATCGCATTTCTTCATCTCCCTGAGGCTCCATCTGGAGAATGACACGGGTACAAGAACACACGGTTAACTGCAAGGACATGGATGGGGACAGAGCCCACAGGGACAGGGACAAACTTTGTCACTGTGTCCTCTAAAAGCTTGAGATTAGCTTTGAACAGGCTAATGGAACAGCATCTATAAAATGCTAGTATCAATATACAAAAAAACTGAATTCAATGATAAAAAAAACTGCAGAAGCTGCTTTTGGATTTAAATGAAACACTGTTTAACATTATTTGTGTCTTGTCTGCCTTTGATGTGTCAACAAGAGTCTTATCTGCTGATCAGACTCCTACCATCTGCAGCGTCCTTCCATCATATGCCCAGTTGCTCAAGCATCTTACTGTTACTGCAACAGATTCATCCACTGTTGCTGGCATCAAGGAGCATTTCCAACACTTAATTAACCCTTATTTTCCTGTTCATCCATTACACAGTGTTGGTTCTCTTCTACACCAATGTCTGAAAGACAATCCAGTTATCTACCCAGATGATGTAAAAACACAGGCAACCGAATCTTTGAGACAGTTGCACCAAAACCAGATGGAAATGGAAGGCTTGAGTCCAACATCAACATCTCAGGATCCTCCACAATCCACATTCCCAGAAAGCATCACATCTACTACTACTACTACTACTATTTAACATTTCTAGAGCGCTACAAAGTGTACGCAGCGCTGTACAAACACAGAAGAAAGACATCTGGGGGACAGCCCCCTCCAAAAGAATGAAAATGGATGCTAGCAGTTTTATGATTGACTTTTATGGAACAATGCCTCCTACGAAGACTATTGTTAATGAACTGGACAGTTTATGTTCAAGTGATGCAAACGACAATGTTTAGATTTTTTGGAAAAACAAGCAAAAGTGCTAGCCAAAACTGGTGAAACTTGCACAGGGGATCCTATGCATTCCTGCTACTAGCACGTCTTCCGAGAGGACATTTACTATTGTGAGAAGGGCTGTAGGAGAGCTAGACTGAATCCTGAGATTGTTGATGACTTATTATTCATCCACAGATTTAAAAATCCTAACAGTGCTTCATAGGGCATATTTCTCCCCAGCTGGGCAAACAAAGCAGGTTGTATTTTATACCCCTGGCTATTTTAACAGGGTGGATTAGGGCTCCTTGGGATAGTAGAAGTTAGGTATGTATTGCTGGGGCTGGAGGGATAGAGAGTGGTGGGGGCCGGGTTATTATAGTTGTTGGGTTTTTGTTTGCTCACACCTTTTTCAGTAGTAGCTCAAGGTGAGTTACATTCAGGTATACTGGATAATTCTCTGTCCCTGGAGGGCTCAAAATCTAAGTGTGTATATGAGGCAATAGAGTGTTAAGTGACTTGCCCAAGATCACAAGGAGCAGCAGTGGGATTTGAACTAGGCACCTCTGGATGTCAAAACAGATGCTCTAACCACTAGCCCACTCAGCCTAGTTTTTCTTGTTTTCTGTTTTAAACAACAGTTCTACAGAATATTGTTCATTTTTATACTTTAATAAAAAGATTTAAACTTAAAATCATAAGTGTTTGAGGCTTGTGCAGATGAGGGCACAGCCCACGGGAATGGGGATGGAGACAGAGCCCGCATGAACGGGGACAAACTTTGGCCCTGCATCATTCTCTACCTCCATCCAAAATATATTTATTTCCAGCTAAAAGCAGAGGTAAGTCTTGCAAGTCCTATCTATTGTTATGCGCTCTTAAGACAGAAAGTTTGTTCAAATTACTTTGTCCCCCTGTGCCACCTTCTGTTCTTTTTTTTTAAGTCTTTCATATTTCATGTGCAGAGAATATAAAAGAGCCAACATGACAGAGATCCCAAATGTATCATTTTGACTTTTTGCTTTTCATCAGACAGTACTGATTTTGAAAAGTGCTTTGGCAGCTCCTACCTACTACACAACCAGCTGGATATTTCCGCCGAGGGGGGGGGGGGGCAGGAGGGGACAAAATTCCCTGGGCCCGGGCCTCCAAGGGGGGGGGGGCCAGCGCCACAGTCCCCTCCACCCGCCCCCCTTCGTCCATCACCGGGCCGGGCCCCCTGAATTCAAATCATAGCGCCTCACCTCGACCTCGCTCCGTGTGAAAGAAGCTCAGCAGGGACACAGGGAGGGAAAGCCTGAAGGGAGGCGATCTGCAGACTGCTTCTTTCACTTGGAGCGAGGTGGAAGTGAGGCACTATGATTTGAATTCAGGGGGCCCGGCCCGGTGGTGGACGGAGGGGGGGGGGGGGCGTCGGCGACCTCGGGGGGAGGGGCCCGGGGGGGCCCGGGGGCGGCCTTGCCCCGGGCCCAGCCCAGTCTCTCGGCGGCCCTGGATATTTCAACTATCCATGCATGCCTTTGGCTTTTATTCACACCTTATCAGCACATACACTACTTGTACCTACAATGTACAAAAATCCATATTCATCTTCACAAGACAAAGGAGAAACATTTAAGTCAATTTTACCAAAAATATTTCAACAAGTTTACTCTAACTTTTCTGTTTGAAGTGGTCCACTTCAGAGTGAAGTGTTCATTTCTTTCTAAATCCTAAGATTGACTGTGCATGTGATGATGAGAATTGCCCCAGCCCTGTGCTAAAATATGAGGAGGTCTGCAAGCTTTCCTATCAAATAGGTGATTTTCTCAATCTAAATGATAAATATGCTGGCCAAGATTTCAAGTATCAGGCTGTCGCTTACACAGGTGCTCATAGGTAGCATTTAGTGTTGGGTGATGGCATGCTGCATGCTGTTTGATACTGCAGCATCCTGGCTGCATACCAGAAGAACAGGCTAGGAGGAACAGGAGTCCAGCAGGACGACTAAGGGGTCCTTTTACTATGGTGCGCTGAAAAATGGCCTGCGGTAGTATAGGCGTGTGCTTTGGGCGCTCGCAGATCCATTTTTCAGCATGCCTATAAAAAATTGCCTTTTAAAAATCTTTGCTGAAAATGGACAAGCGGAAAAAATTAAAATTGGCGCGTGTCCATTTTGGGTCCAAGACCTTACCGCCAGCCATTGACTTAGCAGTAAGGTCTCACGCGGGCGGTAATGACCTACATACTTGAAATGCCACTTGGCACACGTAGCAGACGTGTGCCAGAAAATAAAAGTTATTTATCGGACGCGCACCAAAAATGAAATTACCACAAGAGCCATGTGGTAGCTGGGTGGTAACTCCAAATTGGCACACGTTAGGCTTCTAGTCCTCGAAAAGCTGCTGCTAAAATGGAAAGACAGCAGTCGATAAAGGTGTTCCGGAAAGGACCCTTCAAGCATCTTAAATACCAAACAGGCCAATTTTTAAAAAAAGAAGCCAGTGGAGAGAAATCAATGCAGTAGCAGAACTGTCAAATTTTTTTCATATGAAGTATTAGCTCTCACCTTGATGCTAGCATGTACACATGTAAATGATAGAATTCTATCATTTATGCACATACTTGTGTGCTCCACCTAAACTCTGCCCATGCACATTCCTACTGGCAAAGTGTGTACCATCAAATCATGGTGTATACTTTTCTGCTAAGCAGTATTCTAAAAGAAGCAACATTCTCATAACAATGGGGCCCCCCCTAGTGATAACGGATAATGGCACTTCAGAATCAGACCAAGGGACAAAAAAATATGAGAAATGAATCTTTTATTGAAGACTCGACAAGGCACCATGTTTCGGCATAGACGCTCCAGCCTCAGGAGTCTCGTGATTGTAATATTTATAACATATACTATCAAAAAACGAGTCAGAGAGGTTTTGAAAATGACCGCTTCAGGGTTAGGTAAAAACTTTGAACCGTGAATTTTTTTTCTAGTGATAAGCCAGCACAGCTGACAGCACATAATTCAAAGTTTTTACCTAACCCTTTTTCAAGACCTCTTTCCAATTCTACCTTCTCTGACAGATTCATTTTTTGATTGTAATATTTTCAACATATACCATCACGAGACTCCTGAGGCAGGCACTGTGCCAAAAAACTTAATGTCTCATCTCTTTTGACCATTGGTCAGATTCCGAAGTGCCATTATCCATTTCCCACTTCTATCTATTGTTTGCATTGTGGGATTCTGGTGTTTTTCCATGTCTGTGCCCCCTAGTGATAGCAATTGTTTCCCAAACCAGTCCATCAGTCACACCCAGCCCATCTGGTTTTCAGGATATCCACAGTAAAAATGCATGAAACAGACTGGCCTACAGTGGACGTGGAGTCATACCCATCTTAGGAATTTACATTTTAGATGTTAAATCTCTCCAGGCTGAAAAGTGAAGAGCCCAGCTTAAAAGTTGCTAAGGTTAAGGTTTCCTGCTGCAGAACAATGTATCTTGTGATGTCAGCAGCTTCTAGGTTCATCTGCTAGGGCTTAAAGAAATATAGCACTTTAAGGAGTACTAAGCAATAGGGGACCAATGCTATTGTGGTATTTTATTAGTCTTTATTATGCTAGCCTACTGATGCAGAACAAGCCATTTCATTTGCCATTTGCCAGTCGTGACGCACACAGAGGGCAATTCTATAACTGGGCACCTCCTTTTAGGTACTCCAGGTGCCCAGTATTACCTCAGCTATTGTAACCCAGGTTTAGCAGGCCTAACATTCAGGCACCTGCACTTACATCAGCCATTGAGCTGCTGTTAAATGTGGACACAATGCAAAAGGGACACGTGTAAGTGGGTAGGAGAGGCTCCTACCTGCTTAAATCGCATGTTGCCACCTACCTCCCCCCCTCCTCCGACATTCAGCAGCCCTAAAGCGGGCAGTGCTGCTGAATATCGTCTCTGACCGCCACCAAAAAAAGGGATAGGCCAGGGGCGGTACGGGAAGAGGCGTTAGGTAGGAGCTCAGGGTTAAGTGGGTGCCGATAGTATTCAGTGCTGGGATCCCATTAGCTAGGCCAGCCAAAGTTAGGACAGCTTTTGAGCTATCCTAAATTTGGCTGCTTAGCTACGTGGGTCCCGGCTCTGAATCTTGGGCTGAGGCCGCATAACTTTTATTTTTTAAATGTAAAAAAAAAAAAAGCCCCCTCGCCCCCTCCTGACAATGATCCTCTTTCCTTCCCCCTCTCCCAGCCCATGCCATAAATCCCCTAAAGGGCCCCCTGTCCCCCAGTCATCCAGGTAGGCCCTCCCCTGGGCCTACCTGTAGCCCTGGTGGTCTGTGGTGGTTGTTGAGGGCGAGAAGTTGAGGCAGCCATTTTCATTCAGCAGACTCAAAGGACAGGAGCAAAGGACCTGTGCTTCTGCCACCAATGACCACCACAGACCACCAAGGCTACAGGTTGGCCTGGGAAGGGGAGGGCCTATCTGGAGGGGTTCATGCCACTGGCTGGGGGGAGTAGGGAAGGAAAAAGGGTAATTGTCAGGGGGGGCGGGAGGGGGATTTTTAAAAATTTAAATAAAAAAAAATTATGCGGCCCTGGCCCGATATTCAGCAGCTTTCCTGCCGCAAATTATCCCCCAAATATTCAGTTCTGATGAATATCGGGGGACAAATTAGATAGCAATGATCAGCATTTAATAAAACACTGACCACCGCCAGCTGAATATCGGACAGACTTTTAAATGCCCAGTTGGGTATATATGCTAATCTCAACTTGATTAAATGTTTCAGACTTATCCATCTACTTGCTCCCATGTTATAATTGAATTTTATTATTCTGTTTCTCTGTATTTTCATACGTAAGCCACATGAAGACTAACTCAAAATAACCTGTTCCTTAGCTGGGCTCTAGTATTACAATATTGAAAATGCGATCATAGCATGCCTCTGTGATTATGTTCCAGTAATAAGTTAAATGATTAACTGTCTTTCTTGAAAGGATTCTATAACCTTTGGATGCATGACTAGGAATACAATATCACAATTCCTCATGTAAGGGAGAAGGGGTGGAAGGAACACTGTCAGGAACTCCAGGGAGAGAAAGCAGTAGAACCAGAGGAAGTGACAAGAAGACTTATTTTATTAATACAGCTTAATAAGGCATTTTATATTTGTTATAAAGCAAAGTTGAGGGATATGTGCCACTGCAGTAATTATTTTCCAGGATACTGTGATGTGTGTTGAAAGTTTATCCAGACTCAAGTCTACTATAATGGCAAATTTTAAGTTATGGGATAATGCGACTTCATTTACAAATGTTAGTGTTTCCAAGGTTAAGTGCAAATCCAAGAAAACAGGAGGAGCCTCCACGGAGAATCAAAGCAAAACAGCAAAAGTAGAGGCTGACAAATGTGCAAACCAATAGGGAGAAGCAGTTTATTCAGAATATTCATATCAAGGACCCGACACGATCCGTGTTTCAGCGTCAAAGCGCCTGCCTCAGGGGTCACAAACAACTTTCTACAAAAAACAGGACAAATTACAAAAACTTTAAAAAACATAATATTAAGAAATATCAAATAATATATCTGCCTTTATGAAATATATAGCCAAACATATATGGACATTCATAATAGTAATGCACATCTGTAGATTTATAACAATAAATTAAAAAAAATTAAATTCATATTATAAATATGTAGGCAGATATTATGGACAGAGAAATACCAAACATTAAAAAGTAATAACTATCAAATAATGGCGAAAGACATAGGTCAGGCTGATGAAACATCGACATATCTACATATGTATTTATTCTGATCTTATGGTGAAAAATACATTTATAGAACTTTATATTTTTTTTTTCTTCAGGGAAGGTATTTTATTTATACTACACAATTATTCCTTCAGTTATTTGATTTATAACGCTATATTTTGTGGTACGGTGGGGGCAGTACAGCTCTCTCGTTCCCTTTACATCTTGATGGCAATTTGAACTAGTGTTTAATAGGTGATATATAACCTTTATCCCTCTATTTTGGAATGTTCCATGCGAATAATACACATTCAACATTTTTAGGTATTGCAGTGCACGACACATTCCATTAGTTAATTTAGGCATTTGCCTGATTAGACATAAATACATGTTTTACATGTAGATATGTCGATGTTTCATCAGCCTGACCTATGTCTTTCGCCATTATTTGATAGTTATTACTTTTTATTGTTTAGTGTTTCTCTGTCCATAATATCTGCCTACATATTTATAATATGAATTAAAATAATTTTTTAATGTATTGTTATAAATCTACAGATGTGCAATACTATTATGAATGTCCATATATGTTTGGCTATATATTTCATAAAGGCAGATATATTATTTGATATCTCTTAATATTATGTTAAAAATTTTTTTTTAATTTGTCCTATTTTTTGTAGAAAGTTGTTTGTGACCCCTGAGGCAGGTGCTTTGGCGCCGAAACACGGACCGTGTCGGGTCCTTGATATGAATATTCTGAATAAACTGCTTCTTGATATTATCTCCCTATTGGTTTGCACATTTGTCAGCCTTTACTTTTGCTGTTTTGCAGTGTTTCCAAGGTTTCCATAAGTGTGCATGTGGTTTATGATGATGCAGGTCTGACTGTTTACTTAGAAATCCATTATCAAGTGCACTCTAAGGCATTATTTAGGAGTATTCCAAGCACTACTCACATGTATATGCCTAGTGTGCCCCCATGTTAACTCTGCCCCCCCCCCCCCAAAAAAAAATGTCAGGTCTGGCTACACCCTTGGTTATAGGTGTGGCTTCTCATAGTAAAATGGGAAGTGCATGTCTATCTTTGAGGCATGGCTAAACAACCCCCCCCCCCCCTCCACCCCATTTAAATCTGTGTCCCAGGGAAATATACACAAGTAATGTCATTCCAAAATTGCTTTTCATATTTGCATACAATTTAGATGTGTAAGTGTTTAATGCTCTATTATAAATCTATAGCTTCAAATCAAGGTACCAGCATTACATTTATTTATTTATTTGTTGCATTTGTATCCCACATTTTCCCACCTATTTGTAGGCTCAATGTGGCTTACATAGTACCGGAGAGGCCTTTGCAGGCTCCGGTGTGCGCAATATCAGCACTTAAGTGACCATTTATAGTTGTAACAGATCAAATGTACCCCTCCCCAATGTAATCACAGAAATAATTCAATTCTAAATGAATGACTAGATGCAGACAATTCCTTAGTTAAGTTCCTGCAAACAGAAAATGCATTTGCCCACATTTGTTCATCCGCTAACATCTATCTAAATGAGTCTTCAACAGTAGAGCTCAAATCTCTCTTAAGAAGATATCACTGCAGTCTATTTGACAAATTGTGATTTTTATTTTAGAACACACCAAAAGAAATGAAAAGAGAGTAGAGGTAAACCAACAGCTTTTCAATGAAATCCAAACAAAGCTCTTGAAGAGGAATATGGATATACTAGTGGAACCAAGCCCATTTCCTCAACAATGAAACGGGCCCTAGAAAGGCTCTCTTGTAAGCGATGTTTTGTCTCTCCCCTGCCCTCCATGTCCAGCGATTCTTCCCTTCCCTCCCCTCCCATCCCCTCCATGTCCAGCAATTCTCCTCTTCCCTGCCCTCCCATCCATGTCCCGCGATTCTCTTCTCTCCTGTCCTCTCCTCCCATCCACGTCCATCGATTCTGATCTACTCTACCCTGCCCTCTCCTCGATATGCTGCAATTCTCTCTTCCTTTGTACTTCATCATTTTCTGGCTGGCCTGGCTGGCTTCCCTTCCATTGGTAACATCCTGATGTCAGCTCGTCTCCAACGTTCCCTTCCCTCTCACTGTTCCGCCCTGCGACATCATTACGTTTTGACGTGAGGGCAGGGCAGTGAGGGGGAATGGAACGTAGAAGGCTGGCTGACGTCATGAGATGTTACAAACTCAGGCAGCCAGACAGCGAAGGAACGTTGGAGGTGCAAATTATTATATAGGATGTTTATAAATGCCCAAACTGTAGAAATCCAATGTTCATTACAGTACCCAAAGTCTCATGATAATGCTCATACTCAACATGGAGTTATATAAAATTTTCCACGCAGATATACTGAGATGCTGGTGTTGTCTTTTAGCTTGGCCTCAGGTGGTCTCAAAATCTGGTGCTTTAACGATTGCTGTTTAATCTATTGATAAAGGAGTTCTCTACAAGATTTTGTGACTCCTGAGGAAGGCGTATATACATGGCTCCGTGTCAAGTCTTTCAGCATTATCATGAGACCTTGGGCACTGTAATGAACACTGGATTTCTACAGTTGGTGCATTAATATTCATCTTTGAAAGCCTTGTTTGGATTTTACTGAAAGGCTGTTGGTTTACACCTTCTCTCTTTGACTTTTCTTATTTTAGAACACAGAGGGGCATAATTGAACGGGGCGCCCAAGTTTCCTGAGGGCATCCTTGCAGGACATCCCCGCGAAAGGGCGGGGAAACCCATATTATCGAAACAAGATGGGCGGCCATCTTTCGTTTCAATAATACGGTCTGGGATGCCCAAATCTCAACATTTAGGTCGATCTTAGAGATGGTCAACATAAATGTTGAGATGGTCGACCTCGGTTTTCGGCGATAATGGAAACCGAGGATGCCCATCTCAAAAACGGCCAAATCCAACTCATTTGGTCATGGGAGGAGCCAGCATTCATAGTGCACTGCTCCCCATGACATGCCAGGACACCAACCGGGCACCCTAGGGGGCACTGCAGTGGACTGATGCACTAACTGAATGGAAAAGGCCCTTCCTTTACCAATCCCTTAGCGATTCACAAAGGAACAGGCATGCATGAAGGAAATTGCACGCAAATGAGATGCTCGCTGTTAGCTCATTTGCACACGATTTCCTTCCTAAGGAGGGGAAGCCAGTGCAGAGCAGCCAAGCGTTATGCGTGGCTGCTCTGCGCATGCCAAAGATGGCTTCATAAATGCAGACAAGCTGCGTGTTTAATAGCCATCTACAACCTTAAAAAAAACACAAGTCCAGGTGAAAACGTCCAAGTGCTCGTATGGCACGTCTTTTTTTTTTCCAGTATGAGTGAAGGACATCCAAGTGTTAGGCGCCTTAGCTGTGCCTCTGTCCCTGCAAGGGCAATTGAAGACGTCCAAAATGTGGATGTTTCTGTGAGAAGGACATCCATGCCTTTGCTATGGCTCTGACACCCCCTTTATTTATTTATTTGGATTTTGGATCACAAGTAGCAGAAGTGGGATTTGAACTGGCCACCTCTGGATTGCAAGACCAGTGCTCTAAACACTAGGCCACTCCTCCACTCCACTCCCTTGAAATTTGGCCGTCCCTGTGGGGGTGGGATGGGGAGTTCAGGACGTCCAAAATGTTTGAAAGAAGGACATCCACGCCTTTGCTATGCCTCCTATGACACACACACACCTTCCCTCCTGAGACCTGCATACTGCTGCAATGGACCTGAGTATGATATTTGAGGCCGGCAAAAAAAGTTTTTAAAGTTGTTTTTTTCAGGGTGGGAGGGGGTTAGTCACCACTGGGGGAGTCAGGGGAGGTCATCTGGTCAGTTCGGGCACCTTTTTGAGGCTTGGTCTTAAGAAAAAATGGACCAAGTCAGCCAAGTGCTCGTCAGGGACGCCCTTCTTTTTTCCATTATCGCTCGACGACGCCCATCTGTTAGGCAGCCCCAGTCCTGCCTTCGCTACGCCTCCAATGCCCCTGGGAACTTTGGTCGTCCCGGCGACGGGAAACAGTTGGGGATGCCCAATACTGGCTTTCAATTATGCTGATTTGGGCAACCCTGAGAGAAGGACGCCCATCTCCCGATTTGTGTCGAAAGATGGGCACCCTTCTCTTTTGAAAATAAGTCTGCTAGACATGTAAATTGTGGCATTTACCCATCTAGGTTACATCCAGATTCAGATGTGCCCTGGAATCAAACTGACTCCTGATGACCCATGCAATCATCATAATAGCCCTTCCCCAAATTCTCACACGTTCAAAACCCAGGCCATCCTGGCCCATCCTCTCAGGGTTTCCAAAAATGGGTGGGGCTTTGGGAAAGAGGAAAATCAGGATCACTGCACTGAAGGGTGGAAGGTGTGCTGAATGGATCAGTAGCATCGATTTTGGGGAAGATTGGATCAGGGGGTCATTTAAATGGATTGGCAGCACTGATTCCAAGGGGTGGGAGATCTGATCGGGCTACCTGCCCAGTCATAACACAATGCCTGTGTGTTAACTCTCTGCCTTATGCAGTAAATGCAGGGAAGATGCAGGGCATGCCCCCATATTGACTGCACAGTTTTTCCACTCATTAATTTTTGATGTTAAAATGGGGTAAATGCAATACAGAACTCCTAAAACAATGGTTCTCACTTATATAACATACTGCATATATGACCTTCATGGACCTTGGTCTGCAACAGTATAGAAATTTTTAAGAGCTAAATGTAAACATGCCCTGCATCCAGAAAAATCCAACCTCCTCCCAACAACAGGTGCAGATTAGAACCATCTCACTACATCTGTCTGTGGCATACTAAATTATTCTTTAGCTCTTTCCTCCCTTTCTTTCATTTCTGCCTGTCCACTCAAATTTTACCCTACTTATCACCATTCTCCTTCTTTTTACTTTTTTTTTTTTTAAGTTTAATTTCTCTTATTGATTTTTGATACAGATACAATCAAGAGCTCACAACATAACAACAAGTAACATTTTACAAAGTAAGGCAATACCGGAGCTCACATGTAAGAAGCAGCAATCTACATCCAGAATCAAATTAAGTGAAAACAAGAGAGAGGGAGGAAAGAGGAAAAGAAGAGGAAAAGGGGAGGGGGGGGGGGGGGCTGGAGGATACAAATCAAAGTATAAAGCATGCATATGCCAAAAGAATACATCAAATTTAGTACTTATCTTTGTACCATATCAAAATAAGAGACAAGTGGTAGCCATTTTTCCCTATATGAAGCAAAACGAGAAGATTTCTTTGCAAGGTGTGATTCGAATTTGTAAATTTGGAGCACTAAGTTCCACCATTCCTGGTAGGTAGCCTGATGTAAAGACTTCCAATGGGAGAAGATTACCTTCAATGCTAAAGAAACCATGGTGCTAACAACAGCCCTTTCACTAAGAGTCAGCAGACTCTTGTAATACTGATCCCTGAGAATCACAAATTGATAAGTGAGTGAGCTAGGAAGGTGAAAAATGTCTATCAGCTCTGACCAGATTTCCAGCCAATACTTACGAAGGCACACACAATCAAAGGTAAGATGCTTTATAGTACCCACTTGAGACTGGCAAGACCAGCATATACTAGAGTTAGAGGAATTGATAACATGCAACTTATATGGCGTTCAAAGAGATCTATGCATAAAGAAGTACATAGATGTTATAGTATTAGAAGAGTTAGAGCACCGGAAGAGGGACTTCCAAAGCTGTTCCCACTGCTTATCAGACATAGGTTGTTGTATGTCTTCCTCCCAGCATCTACTTTTAACCTATCAACCCTCTATCTCCTTCTCTCGCACCAGCAGAAAGTCAAATCCAATTTTTCCAGATGTTTCAACCAACCACCATAAATGCTGAAAAGAAGCACTAGGAATTATGTATTTCTACTGAAAAGAGCAGCATAGCAGGGCATTATGGGAGTAAATTTATAAAGGATTTCCTGGGTGTAAAGCATGTTTTGCATTCAGAAAATGGCACTTATAAAATTGTAAATGGAGAATACAAGCATAAAAAGTAGGCACATAGCAATTCAACCAACTGCACTGAATTGTGAGCTACCTAGTTATTGGTGGCATATAAATCCCTTAATAAAATATGTGTAGGCGTTCTCTAGGGTGTAGTCTGGATGGAACAGGGGTTGAGATGCGATATAAGCTTGGACCTTAGAAAATACATGTACAGGCACACACACACACACACACATAATTTTGCTCCATGGAGTTATTAAATAGCACATTTAAAACAAAGAAAATATTGTTTTACTTAACACACAATTAGGCTCTGGAATTTATTGCCAAATGATGTGGTTGGGTTAAAAAAATAAAAGAGGTTTGAGCAAGTTCCTGGAAGAAAGGTCCATAAATCATGATTAACTAGGTAGACTTGGTCTTGGTTCCAAATTGAGGACTAAGGGCCCTGTTTACTAAGCTGTCAATATCGACTTTACCCATGATAAAAAAAAAAAAAGAACAACTCAGTCCCCTGTAGGAATAAAACACAGACCACCCAACCACTAGCACAGGGACCAAATGACCTATTCTATTCTTGAGTCTTGTCTTTATTTCTTCTTTCTTCTCCTGTCTTCCTTTCCACTCTACATCTTTCTCTGATATAGGAGTCAACTTTTCAAAATTATTGGGGGGAGGGGGCTCAACTCATTCTGTAAGAACCACCTAGTTATAGGCGGCAGGAATACATGTAAATCACCTCTTACAAAATATCAACTAGCAGAAAGCTATGCACCATATTTTGATTGGCCACTGCTGGAAACAGGATTCTGGGCTCAATGGTCCTTTGGCCTGATTAAGTATGACAGTTCTTATGTTCTGCCTCTGAGCAGGTGTAAATCTGTGGAGAGCATTTGCGTGCCATTGGGGGATCACTGTGACAGCCCATTTTATACAGGCATAGAGGTGTTTGTGTTCTCATTATAAAATAGCCTAACATAACCGTAATAAAAGTGATTGTTATCACTGACTACATATGTGCTGTACTTGACATGAAGTTTGAATACTGACCCCTAACATTTTATAGAAATCAATTTCTGAAGTTTATGTAATTCAGGGCAAAATGCTACAAACCCATAGGTATTGAATGGACTTTTAGCATTTAGAGTATGCTAATTCCTTTAACGCGCATTAAAGCCATAAAACCACTTGATGAATTCCCCTCTTAGTTACTAATAACTGTGGTTAACAGTAAAATAACACAACTTAAAGGTAACCTGCATTGATAACTTGACCCCTTAGTAATTATACACTTTGTAGTTTTAATCTGCATGAATGAATACAAATTTTTTCTTCTTTTTAGGAAACTGCCTTATTGTGTATTCAGCTATTTTAATAATATTTTATAAGTTTCTAAAAATCTTAAAACTCTATTCAATATACATTTTGAAACTGGATATATATAACTAATAGTTCAGGAAAAAATGGTATTTATTGAGGGGCATAATCGAACGAAAACGTCTATCTCCATGGGCGTTTATCTCCGAGAACAGGTCCGTGAAGGGGCGGACCGAACCGTATTTTCGAAAAAAATAGACATCCATGTTTTATTCGACAATTTGGGAGCTGGGCGTTTTTGTTTTTCAGCGATAATGGAAAATGAAAGCGCCCAGCTCAAAAACGAATAAATCCAAGGCATTTGTTCGTGTGAGGGGCCAGGATTCGTAGTGCACTGGTCCCCCTCACATGCCAGGACACCAACTGGGCACCCTAGGGGGCACTTTTACAAAAACAAAAAAAAAGGTAAAAGAGCTCCCAGGTGCATAGCACCCTTCCCTTGTGTGTTGAGCCCCCCAAATCCCCTCAAAACCCACTGCCCACAAGTCTACACCATTACTATAGCCCTAAGGGGTGAAGGGGGGCACCTACATGTGGGTACAGTGGGTTTGGGGGAGTTGGACGACTAAGCATTAAGCAGCACAATTGTAACAGGTAGGGGGGGATGGGCCTGGGTCCACCTGCCTGAAGTCCACTGCACCCCCTAACAACTGCTCCAGGGACCTGCATACTGCTGCCAGGGAGGTGGGTATGACATTTGAGGGTGAAAATAAAAAGTTGTGAAACATCATTTTTTGTGGTGGGAGGGGGTTAGTGACCACTGGGGTAGTCAGGGGAGGTCATCCCCGATTCCCTCTGGTGGTAATCTGGTCATTTAGGGCACTTTTTGGGGCCTTATTCGTGAAAAAACAGGGTCCAGAAAAAGTGCCCTAAATTCTAGCTACAAACGCATACTTTTTTTCCATTATCGGCGAAAGGCGCCCATCTCTGTTCGGGTGATAACCATGCCCCAGTCCCGCCTTCACCACGCCTCTGACATGCCCCCGTCAACTTTGTACGCTTCCGCGATGGAGTGCAGTTGAAAACGTCCAAGTTCGGCTTTTGATTATACCGCGTTATTCGTTTTTGTGAGATAAACGTCCATCTCCCGATTTAGGTCGGAACTTGGGCGTTTTTCTCGTTCGATTATAAGTAGGATTGTGTGTCATATCTGAAGCATTTAAAAGCCTGAAGCAAATCTACTGATCTCTAACCACGACAGAGCATTAACAAAGAGTAAATGCCAAGCACGGTGGGAATTATTGTAAGTGTAAAGTAAACTTTGTTTTATTTTTTTTTTCATTTTTTTCTCCTACTACAAGCTGATACATTTATGAAACATATCAAAGAAATTTCTTGGAGCTTCATTCAATTCAACTTATTCATTCCTCAAATAATCTTACTCATAACCAGTGGTGTGTTGGGAAATTTTTTAACAATGGGCTCTCTCTCTGGGCATAGCCAGCCCTGCAATTTGGGGAGGCCCCGAGGTGGACTAGGGGGGCAACACATTCCTCTCTCTCTTCCCTCTCCTCCCCCCATGTGGGCACACTAGGCATAGCTTTGCTGGCATGGATGCCGAGCCTCACCAGCCAAATAAATGGACTACCACCACTCCCCGTTGCTTGTTTTTGGCTCTGAGCAGCATGCCAGGAATTCTCACGCATACTTGATCGAGAAGTCCTGGAATGCTGCTCAGAGCCAAAAACAAGCAGCAGGGAGCAGCAGCAGTCCATTAATTTGGCTGGTGGGCTCAGTATTCCAGACAGCAAAGGTAAAGGAGTTCAGAGACACCAAAGGAGGCCCATCTCAAAGCTGGAGATTTACCACCGCTATTCTGAAGATTGAAGGCCAATAAGTGAGTTTTTTCTTGTGTGCTCCAGCCATGTCTAAACCCAGTTTTAGCAGACGCACATTCCAAAAATTGACATATTGTAATCAATAAATAGAAAATAAAATTCTTTGTTCTACCTTTGTTGTCTGGTCATTTTATTTTTCTTATTGTATTGGTCTCAGTCTCTGGTTTCTGCTTTCCTCTTTCTTCTCCTAATTGCTTTGCCAGAGTCTCCTTGTCCATTTGGCACTTCCTTTCTCTTTGTCCATCTTCTCTCTGCATCCCTATCTATCTGACCCAGTATCACTCCATCTTCCCGCCATGTTGAGCATCTCCCATCTCTGTGTTCCTATTCTTGCCATGTCCAATATCTTTCTTCTGTGTTCCTATGCCCCCTGCCACATGACAGCATCTCTCCCTCACTCCTATTCTGTCTCCCCTTTGCAGAGTCAGCACATCTCCCTCTTTCTTCTTTCCCTGCAGGTCTCTCATTTCTTGTCCTTCCAATTCCCCCCCCCCCCCCCCCAAGTCCAGCACCTCTTTCCCTCTCTGTACCCCCTTTTCTTCCTCATTCCCCTCACTGAATCTCTTTCTTCCCTACCTAACCTTCCTATCCAGCACCTCTCTTCCTCCTTGCACCCTTCTTGATGCAGCACCTCTCTACCTCCTTGCCTCCTCATTACAGTACCTGTCTCCTTCATTGCCCACCCCTCAATGCAGCACCTCACTTCTTCCTTGCCCCCCCAAGCAGCACCACTCTCCCTCCTTACCCCCATGCAGCACCTCTCTCCCTCCTTGCCTCCATGCACCTATTTCCCTCCATACCTGGCTGGCTGTCTCCCTTATTGCCCCCCCCCAAAATGCAGTATGTGTCTCCCTTGCTGCCCCCCCCCCCAAACAGCACCTCTCTGTTCTCTCCTTCTTTGTCTTCCCCTTGCCACTTCTTCTGCCGTGATCAATTTTTTTTAAAGCAGTGCTGGCACATATCAGCAAGAGCAGGCTGCTTCAGCAAATCTCAGGGGCCCTCCTTCAGCTTCTCCCACCCACGAGGGCTGAAAGAAGGCCCCCGGGATTGGCTGAAGCAGCTTATTCCTGTTGACGTGTCCCAGCACTGCTTTAAAAAAAATTAATTGCAGCAGAAGAGGAGATAGAGACGTGCGGGGGGGGGGGGGGGGGGGCAAACAGAGTGAGTACAGAGAGGTGCTACATGGGGGGGAGAGAAGATGCCCAAGCCACAGGGAAGGAAGCACATGCCGACGCTGACTCCATGAGGGGACCCGAGTCACTCGAGCCCAAATTTTGGGAACCAGTTGTTAAAGTAGCTACTTTAACAACTGGCTCCCAAAATTCTTTAAAAACTAACAAATGGCTCCCATGAGTTGGCTTCAGCTCACCACTGCCTATAATTACCTACTTTAACTCTTCTCAGTCCCAGCCCTGCCATATAAACCCAAACTGTATTACATATTGGGGGATACCTGGATTGCCCTCCTAGTGGAGGTGGTGGGGGAAAAAACAGTGGCAGAATTCAGAAAGGCATGGGATAATTACAGAGGATCCCTAAACAGCAAGCGGAGGCAAAACTTAAATGACTTTCACCCCTCAAAAAAGGCACAGAGGGGGTAACTTGCAAGTTTCTGTGTGGAGCGACAGGTACAACCCTAAACGAAGATATACTGGGGTAACTAGCACATTCTGCAACCACCTTACTGGACAGACTAGATTAGTTATGCTGGTCTTATCTGCGGTCTGTTAATATGTTAGTCCAGTGGCGTAGCCAAGGGTGGGCTTGGGTGGGCCCAGGCCCACCCACTTTGGGTTCAGGCCCACCCAGTAGCAGCATACCTATGATGTGGCTGGCAGGGATCCCCAAGCCCCACCAGCCGAAAACTCCCAACAAGTGTCCCTCCTGCATACCTTGTAAGTAGCAGATTTTCGCCTGCAGTGAGCAGTGACATATATACTGCTTGCACCAGCCCCACAGCCTTCCCTCTGATGTATTTCTGCCTAGGCAGAAACAGGAAGTTGCATCAGAGGGAAGGGTGTGGGGCCAACATGAGCAGTGTGTATTAGTTGCTGCTTGCTGCTGGTGAAAATCTGCTATTTAAAAGGTATACGGGAGAGGGGGGATGTTTGAGAGACCATATGGCATGCAGGCGAGAGAAGGAGAGACCAAATCACCTGTGGGACGGGGCGAGGTTCTTCTGCCCACCCATCTTGGGCCCAGGCCCACCCAAAATTGGGTGTCTGGCTACGCCCCTGTGTTAGTCAGTGGAGTAGCTAGGACTGAGTGGGTCCAAGGAAGAAAAATTAAGATGGGCCCCTATAACACCATCTCTCTCAAGGTAGCGGGGATGGTAAGACCCTTCTGAGCTCCAGTAATCCAACCCCACAAAATATGTATTCCAGACCTACAGTATATAGAAAATCTGTCATAATAAAGAAGCAGTAACATCCAGGACTCAAATATCAACAATCCTACCTTTAAAAGGCAGCACCCTAGAATACTTCCTGGTATAAACAGAACAAGCCTGACTGCTACAGATCTTTACACAGAAACTAAACACTAGCAGAACACCTCACTTCTGTCACTCCTGCTGAAAACAGACAGAGCCTTGAATACAGAATAAGCTACCACATAGTAGAACTCTGAAAAGTCTGAATCCTATGCAACATTAAAGAAAGGAAAGGCATTTTCTTTTGTACCATGTAAATTCTACAGTTTTCAGGATTGCACATTTCAAGATGACTTATTCTAGTCACTTAATTGAAAATAAAATGAATTCCACCTTTGGTTATTGTATTTTACTAATCCGTTTCGTCCCAGACTCTCCTCTTAACTTTTCTTGTGTCATTTTCTTCTAAGTACTATTCCAGAGTCTTGTCTTTATTTCTTCTTTCTTCTCCTGTCTTCCTTTCTTCGCTACATCTTTCTCTGATATAGGAGTCAACTTTTCAAAATTATTGGGGGGAGGGGGCTCAACACATTCTGTAAAAACCACCTAGTTATAGGAGGCAGGAATACATACAAATCACCTCTTACAACATACCAACTAGCAGAAAACTGTGCACCATATTTTGATGGTGTGAACTTCCTAGTAGGCGTGAACATGGGAGGAGGTTGCGTGGAATGCAACACAGAAGAATAATACTCCACAAATAGATCCAATGCAAGCAAAAGACAGTGGAGATGACACTGGGCAACTCGATGCTTCAAGGCAAATTTTAATGATCTGCAAACGACTCGACATAGGCCATGTTTCAGCTGTAAGGTCTGCCTCAGGAGACAGGCATGCTTTCCTCTCTGTCTGATTTCATGTTGAAGGTTCCGGATTTGCTCCGGTGGCTATAGAATACTTTCGCAACCTTTGTCAACTTCGCAGCAATGCAGGAAGTACAGGAGATTGGGTGGAACATGCAAATATGGACATAAATAATAGTTTTCTACAATTTACACGTGTTCTGGCTAACATCTAGATAAGAGCATTTACACCAGCTATGTCACCATGCCTTAAATGTAGGAGTTTTTCTTATGCCACTTGGTACCTACTCTTCTTTACAGAATAAGCTTCAGGCACCTGCTTACCCTCTTTTGTTAGGCACCCTGTTATAGAATTAACCTCATGATTTAGAACATGGGAGAGAGTTAGCACTATAGCAATAACCCCCTTCTCTTGGTGCCCTGTACAGCCACATAGATCACACACTCCAAAAAAGCCAAGACTCAGTAGCTGATCAAGAGGGAAACCAAACCAAGAGGTCCTTTTACTAAGCTGCAGTAAAATGTGCATGCGTGTTTTTTGTGCACACTGGGACATTTTTCACCGCAGCTGGGGGCAGTAAATGGCTGTGCGCTAAAATTAAAAGTAGTGCACGGCTATTTACTGCCTGAGTCTTTACCACCACCCATTGACCTAGCGGTAAGGGCTCACGTGCTACACACATAGTACTCATGCAGCAAACGCCAATGTGGCCAGGTTGCCAATTACTGCCGGGAATGCCCCCCCCCCCCCACCCTACCGTAGAAAATAGAAAAATATTTTCTACTGTGGGAAACAGCATACAGCAACTTCAAAATTACTGCCTGGTGGGTGTGCTAACTGGGCAGTTTTGATTTGGCACACATTACACGCGTGGTAGCTCTACTGCCACCTTGTAAAAGGGCCCTTAAGAAACATATATATCGGTTGGGGGCAGTGTACCCCTTGCCCCCTTCCAAACTCCACTTGTCACCTCTTCATGCTGCTGCCATGCTATTTCTTTAGGCCAATGCAGCATAATGAGCCCACTTGGGATGTAACGGGGAGGGGGGAATAATTTCCCATCTTGCTTTCTTCTAGTTTCAATATCCCTCATTCCACTTCTCACCCTTTTCTCACCTTCATGTCTCTTCTCCCCATTATGATCTCTCTCCTCTCCTCTTTCTCTCAGCCCTTCTTTTCTCAGTCCCATTCTCCATCTTTTTTAGCTCCTTTTCCCTCTGCAGCTTGTGTTCCCGCTGCCTCCTCTTCTTCATTTCTCCCAGATCAGTCTCCTTCTCTCAACTCACTTTCTCTATCATAGCCCATGCTCTCTCCCTAAGTTCCTCTCATCCTCACAGCCTGTTTCTATTCCTCTCACACAGCCCTACTCCCAGTCTCTGTCTCTGTTACCCAGCCTCTCTTTCCCTTTTCAGCTGCTTTTTTGCCACTTCTATCCCCTAAGAGCAGAATTCTCTCCCTCTGCCAGTAATTCCTTTTAGTCCCCTTCACCCCTTCCTAGCCCCTCTACTCCAGAGATGCCAAGTTACTCACTTCCAGGCTAGAGATTCTGGGACAATCCTGGGTTAATGACCACCCCTTTCCTGGTGCATTATGGGACTTGCAGTACTGATTTCAATAGGCAGGATTAGGTACTACAGATCCCAGACACTGCTTTGGCAAGCAAGTTCAAAACCAGGACTGGCCAAAAAGCCTCGAGCCTGGAACCAGGTAACTTGGCATCGCTGCTATTCCTATACCCACAAATTCATTCCCAGCCTCTGACCCTATCACTCAGTCATTCTTCCCCTTACAGCTCATTTCTGCCTCTTCCAGCCCTTCACAAAAAGAATTATCTCCCCCTCTCAGTAGCCCTTTTATTTCCCTTCACCCCTTCCTAACCCCCTCTGTTCCTCTCCCCACAGTTCAAATCCCAGTTCCTATCCACATCACCCAGCTTCCCTCTCCTTTCAGCTTCTTTCTATCCACTCCATCTCTTCATAGTGGCTCCTCCCTCCTTTTTTTCACCTTAACTGCTAAATGCATTACTTTGGTAACACATATAAAGTTGTCATGCCAATGAAGTTATGTCACTCACTCTTTTTCTTTTTTTTCTTTTCTCAGTGTCTATCTGCTGCTCTTTCCTTCTCTACTGACAGCTGTAGACAGGAAATGCCTCTATCTTAGGCTATAACATACAACTAGTCAATGTTGCAGGAGAAGGCAGGAGCAGTTGCTGGGATACAGAAACATTTCTTTCCTGCCTTCCCCTGCTGCTCTACCTAAAAGCATGAAGCTTTCTCCTCCAAGTTTCATAAAGTACATTATAAAATATTACAGAACTGGCGCCTATAGTCTCCGACATTGATCATTCCCCTTAATCATTTTTCTGTATTTGTTTCTTCTATGCAATCCACTCAGCAGCTAGATTTTACCCTCATTCTCCCCTTCTCTCACTGTCTAGTCTTCAGTTTCCTGCATATAATATGTAAACCATTTTGACTGTAACCACATCTTAAGTAGAGGAGTGTGTTAGCCATGTTAGTCCACTCTTAAGGTTATCAATAGAAATCAAACAAAATAAAACATGGAAAAGAAAATAAGATGATACCTTTTTTATTGGACATAACTTAATACATTTCTTGATTAGCTTTCGAAGGTTGCCCTTCTTTGTCAGATCGGAAATAAGCAAATGTGCTAGCTGACAGTAATGCTTGAATGTTTTCACTTATATACACTGTCAGCTAGCACATTTGCTTATTTCCGATCTGACAAAGAAGGGCAACCTTCGAAAGCTAATCAAGAAATGTATTAAGTTATGTCCAATAAAAAAGGTATCATCTTATTTTCTTTTCCATGTTTTATTTTGTTTGATTTCTATTGATGACTGTAACCACAGAAAGGTGGTATATCAAATCCCACCCCCTTGCCTTTCCTTTTCACATCTCACCCTACTATGAGCTTTCCATTTTCCACTCTCACCTATCCCCAGCCCTCATTTATCCATCCTCCTAGTCTCATTCCTTCACCAAACCCAGTTCATTATCAGTCATTCAACTTCCTGGCTTCTTTCTCTTACCTGCTACCCAAATTTCCTCATTCTTTTCTCAGATCTATCCCTTTCCAGTGCCTCTTAACCCTTTTTCACCTTCTCCAGCTCTTTTACCCCTTACCCTTTCTTACCCTCTCTCTCCAAGTCTTGCCTCTTCTCACCCCTCTCCTTCCTCACTTTCCCTTCTTACCCCTTCTTACTCCATTCTGATCTCTTCTCAGCATTGCCCTCCTTCTTTCCTTCCATTATGACTTTTTTCCTTAAGTCCAGTCCACTCTACTCTCTCTGTTTTCCCTCCCTATCTGCTTCTGAACCCCTTCTCACCCTCTGCCTTCTCCTATTGCCCATTCCCAGTCTCTGCATCAGCCCCTAACCCCTCCTCCCAGCTCCAGTATCAGACCCATCACCAAGCACTAATCTCCTTCTCTCACTTGCCTCCTGTCAGCCCCAGTCTCTGTGTCAGCCTACTGCTTTTAGCCCCATTTTCCTACACCCCTACTATTTATTTATTTTTGTTACATTTGTACCCCGCGCTTTCCCACTCATGGCAGGCTCAATGCGGCTTACATGGGGCAATGGAGGGTTAAGTGACCTGCCCAGAGTCACAAGATGCTGCCTGTGCCTGAAGTGGGAATCAAACTCAGTTCCTTAGTTCCCCAGGACCAAAGTCCACCACCCTAACCATTAGGCCCCTAACATCTGTCCTTTCTTTCAACCTCAACCCCAGTGTTAGCTCCAAGCTGCCTTCTCCTAGCCCTAGCATCAGACCTTTTTCCCAGCCTTAGTATGAGCCTCCTTCTGCCATCCCGCCACCTGTCAACATCAGCCCTCTTCTGCCAACCCCAACTGTGTTAGCCTCCAGGCTTCTTCTCTCATCCCCAGCCCCCATGTCAGCCAGAGGCTGGGTGGAGTGGGATTTCAAAGATGCCAGATCACAGTGGAGGAAATACACCAGATCTTGGGCAAGGGGAAGGAAGTGGAAGGAAAGATAGTGGACCACAGAGGAGAGGAAAGAGATGGCATGGTAGACCCAGCAGGATGCTACCCCTACCACAGGCCAACTCTGAGCATTTTGCCAGACTTGCTCAACGGTAGCTTTGATCCAGATGCTAGTGTTCAATATTTTGTTTGTCCATATCAACTGACTGCAAGGATCAGTGTCTATCTGTTATGTGTATATGCAGAATGCTGCAAACATCTGGTATGTGCTATAGAAAATCACAATAATAAATATAAACAATGACTACTAGGCCTCAAACTGAATATGAAATTCTTAAGATTTCAGTTCTCAAATACCCTTTTCAAAAGAGACCATTTACAGTAATCTGAATTTTATGAACTCATATATGTGGATTTATGGACTGGCTTGTCGCAGGACACATGAAAAAAAAAAGGGATATGCTATTTTCAAAAATGCACAGGTTTACATCGCTGAAGGTCCAGAAAATACAGCTCAGTTACTGGTCAAAAAATTTAAAGGCAGCTGAAAAGACTTGGAGCAGAGAGATCTAAAAACCGCACAAAGAGGGGTTTAACATGTTACAGGATTCTTTTTTTTTTTTTTTTAACTTAAAATGAACCAGATTATGAATACTTCATTCTTTGCTCTCACACGCACACAGTGTACCAGTCACATACAGTGTTCTGTGTCCTTTAGAAAGAATGAGGTATTCATAAAATATATGTGGCTTGGGTACAGGGTAAAATGCTTGTTTATCCTCTCATTCAGTTCACTTCCACTTGAAATTCACTATAGTTTGGCCTTGTGAGCAAAGGGGAACATGTGGGGGGGTTGTGGAATTTCATAACTGAACAATCCCTCTCTCATCTCGGCAGTCACCGAAAGGACAGGAACTGCCTTAAATAACTCATGGATGAATTACAGCATAAGCAAAGCCATTTTAGAACTTGAAAATGCAGTCATATGCATGGGGAGGAGGCAGGGGCAGCTTGATTCACCCCGTCATTTTGGCCTCTGAAAGGCAAACAGCATCTCTTGTAAAAGGAGATATTCATTGGGCTAATGAAAGAAAAGGTATTCATTACAGCCTGCAAAAGGAGGAGTCAGTACAGAAGAATCTTTAAGGGGTAAATTTAGAAAAAAAAAAAAAAAGTTCCCACCTAAAGCATGTTTTACAGGAGGAAAATGGCGGTTACGAAACTGTATTCAGGTCCACACACATGGTGCATTGTTATGACTGTACCTAGTTTTCTACAATCTGCATTTCCAGGGACTGAATATGGGCGCAGTTGCAATGTATACCAGTATGACACATTTACACCTCCTTTAGAGCAGGTGTAAATTTGTGCACTGCTAGGGGTCATTGGATGAATCTGTTTTCTAAAAGCACACAGGGCGTAGATTCTAGAAAGTGTACCAAAAATTATGCACAAAAAATTTGGCACGGCAAATGTGTGTGAAATTGCCATTACAGAATAGAGAGTAAGTCAGCATGAATGTGCCTAATTTTAGGTATGAGCATTTACACCAGGTAAACCGCTTTAGTTGTGCAAACAGTCCACCATAGCAGAAGAACACTGAAATTCCACAGGGTGCACAACAGATCAGGAGCAGTCGGAAGTGGACTATGGCTTGCCAAGGACAAATGAACAGAACTTAAAGATTTCAAAATCAAAATTTTTTGATGACTGAAGACTTGACACATGAAACCAAGGACTGCTTTATGGAGCAGCTGATAAAGGAGCAGACGAGAGAAAGAAAAATTCTAGACCTAGTCCTTAGTGGAGCACATGATCTAGTGCGGGAGGTAATGGTGCTGGGGTCGCTTGATAACAGTGATCATAATATGATCGGATTTGATATTAGCTTTGAAGTAACTATACATAGGAAATCAAATACATTAGCGTTTAACTTTAAAAAAAGGAGACTATGATAAAATGATTAGAAAGGTGAAAAAAAAAAACTTAGAGGAGAGGCTGCAAGGGTCAAAAATGTACATCAGGCGTGGATGCTGTTCAAAAACACCATCCTGGAAGCCCAGGCCAAATATATTCCACGTATTAAAAAAGGAGGACGGAAAACCAAACGACAGCCAGCATGATTAAAAAGTGAAGTGAAGGAAGGTATTAGAGCTAAAAGAAAATCCTTCAGAAAATGGAAGAAGGAGCCGACTGAAAATAATAAGAAACAGCATAAGGAATGTCAAGTCAAATGCAAAGCACTGATAAGGAAGGCTAAGAGGGACTTCGAAAAAAAGATTGCATTGGAGGCAAAAACACATAGTAAAATTTTTTTTAGGTATATTAAAAGCAGGAAGCCGGCAAAACTAGATGACCGAATAAAAAGGGCAATCAGGGAAGACAAAGCTGTAGCGGAGAGATTAAATGGATTCTTTGCTTCAGTCTTCACCGAGGAAGATTTGGGTTGGATACCAGTGCTACAAATGATATTCAAAGCTGACGAGTCGGAGAAACTTAATCAATTCTCTGTAAACCTGAAGGATGTAGTAGGGCAGTTCTACAAACTGAAGAGTAGCAAATCTCCTGGACTGGATGGTATTCATCCCAGAGTACTGATAGAACTGAAAAATGAACTTGTGGAGTTATTGTTAGTAATATGTAATTTATCCTTAAAATCGCGCATGGTACTGGAAGATTGGAGGGTGGCCAATGTAACGCCGATTTTAAAAAAAGGTTCCAGAGGAGATCCAGGAAATTATAGACCAGTGAGTCTGACGTAGGTCAGGCAAAATGGTAGAGACTATTATAAAGAACAGAATTACAGAGCATATTCAAAAGCACGGATTAATGAGACAAAGTCAACATGGATTTAGTGAAGGGAAATCTTGCCTCACCAATCTACTACATTTCTTTGAAGAGGTGAACATGTGGATAAAGGTGAGCCAGTTGATATTGTGTATCTGGATTTTCAGAAGGCGTTTGACAAAGTACCTCATGAAAGACTCCAGAGGAAATTGGAGAGTCATGGGATAGGAGGTAGTGTTCTATTGTGGATTAAAAACTGGTTAAAAGATAGAAAACAGAGAGTAGGGTTAAATGGTCAGTATTCTCAATGGAGAAGGGTAGTTAGTGGGGTTCCCCAGGGCTCTGTGCTGTGACCGCTGCTTTTTAACATATTTATAAATGACCTAGAGATGGGAGTAACTAATGAGGTAATTAAATTTGCTTATGACACAAAGTTATTCAAAGTCGTTAAATCGCAGGAGGATTGTGAAAAATTACAAGAGGACCTTACGAGACTGGGAGACTGGGCGTCTAAATGGCAGATGACGTTTAATGTGAGCAAGTGCAAAGTGATACATGTGGGAAAGAGGAACCCGAATTATAGCTATGTCATGCAAGGATCCACGTTAGGAGTCACAGACCAAGAAAGGGATCTAGGTGTCGTCGTTGATGATACGTTGAAACCTTCTGCTCAGTGTGCTGTAGCGGCTAAGAAAGCAATAGAATGTTAGGTATTATTAGGAAAGGAATGGAAAACAAAAATGAGGATGTTATAATGCCTTTTTATCGCTCCATGGTGCGACCGTAACTCGAATATTGTGTTCAATTTTGATCACCGTATCTCAAAAAAGATATAGTGGAATTAAAAAAGGTGCAGAGAAGGGTGACGAAAATGATAAAGGGGATGGGACGACTTCCCTATGAGGAAAAGCTAAAGTGGATAGGGCTCTTCAGCTTGGAGAAAAGGCGGCTGAGGGGAGGTATGATAGAGGTCTACAAAATAATGAGTGGAGTGGAATGGGATAGATGTGAAGCGTCTGTTTACGCTTTCCAAAAATACTAGGACTAGGGGGCATGCGATGAAGCTACAATGTAGTAAATTTAAAATGAATTAGAGAAAATGTTTCTTCACTCAACGTGTAATTAAACTATGGAATTCGTTTCCAGAAAATGTGGTAAAGATGGTTAGCTTAGCTGAATTTTAAAATGGTTTGGACGGCTTCCTAAAGAAAAAGTCCACAGACAATTATTAAATGGACTTGGGGAAAATCCACTATTTCTGGGATAAGCAGTATAGAATGTTTTGTACTTTTTTGGGGATCTTGCCAGGTATTTGTGACCTGGATTGGCCACTGTTGGAAACAGAATGCTGGGCTTGATGGACCTTTGGTCTTTCCCAGTATGGCAATACTTATGTACTTATGGCATTAGTACTGTGTTTCGGCCTAAAGGCCTGCCTTAGGAGTCTCAGCACTGTATTGGTGAGAAAGCATCCAATGATTACAATATGGCAATGAATGACAAAAGTTATTGGAAGAATGGTCTTAAGTAAGACTTTTGGTGAGTCTAGTAGAGGTGCAGTGATGCTCACTAAATTATGGCAAAAATACCTTCTGACAAACAATATCAATTTGTTGTTCATTGCCATATTGGAATGATTGGATGCTTTCTCACCAATACAGTGCTGAGACTCCTAAGGCAGGCCTTTCAGCTGAAACATAGTACTGTGTTCAGCCTTCAGTCATTAATAAATTTGGTTTTTGAAATCTTGAAGTTTTCGTTTGCCCTTGGAAAGCCATAGGCCACTTCCCACTGCTCCTGATCAACTGCTTTGGTTGTAACACAGAAAGGCGTCATATCAAATCCATGACCTTTTACCACGTCAAAGACTGATGTAAATGCTAACACAATCTATAGTACGTGCACAACTGCAAGACACACCCCCCTGATCTGCCCATGTTTACGCCCCCTTTGTATTTGCACGCTATAGCATTTAGGCGCTAAGGGGGTCGATATTCAGACCGTAGGAGGCAGCCCAGCTAATTCCCGCAGTCGGTGCTGAGCCCGGATATTCAATGCTGAGCCATTTCCAGTGACTGGCACTGATATCCAGTTTATTCTTGGCTGATTTAAACGTAATCGGCCAACCCAATATTCAGCGCTGGCCGGTTAAGTTTAAACCGGCCAAATATAGACCTGCTATCTCAGCAGCTGTGGCCGCCAAACGTAGCTGGCGATGCGCTGAATATTAGTGGATAGTTGGTTATATTGCACGATATAACTGGTTAGCCGCTAACCGCCGGATTCTATGTAGTGCGCCTGGTGTTTCGCACCAAAATCCAAGCATATTCTAAAGGAATGCATGTAACTTACTTGGCTTAACAAGACAATCAGCATTCATAAATATGCTTAACAATCAATTATGAGCACTAATTGGCAATTAGAATTTATGCTCATAATTCACTAAGCATATTCTGTAACTCACTGCGCCTAAATTCTAACACACACATTCAAAAAGGGGCATGGTTATGGGTTGGGAAATGGGTATGTCAAGGGCATTCTGAAAAACTACACACATGGTTATAGAATATACCTGCTCCGTGCATAATTTAGGTACTAGCATTTAAACCAGGTTTTACTTGGTGTAATTGGCCATGACTAAATTTGGCTGCATGGAAAGGCGCTCGGTGTATTCTATATACCGCATGGAAATTTAAGCCTATTCTATAAATGTAGTCATACTTTAGAGAATACCCCTAGGCATAATTTTACTCCGTGTGGATTTTTTAGGTGCCATGTATAGAATCTCCTCCTAAGCGCTGACCAGAAATATTCAGTGGGAGATAACTGGCCATATTCCGCTGAATATTCACAGATGGCCAGTTAAATAGTGCTGAATATTGGGGGGTAAGTTGATAGAACAGTACCTAAGTGCAGTAACTATATGCGTAACTTAATTTAACTATTAAGTTAGTTGTGCAACCAGTACTATTCTATAACTTGCATACCCAAATTTGTATGCCAGTGGGAAATTTGGGTGTGCAAATTTATAGAATCTGGGAGATAGCTGCTTCTGTTGCCTTATAAAATAGATATACAATAGGTGCCTTTTGGACATTTCACACAGTCCCTATTGTGAAATTATCCTCTTAGGACTAGATTCAGCAACTCGTGCTGAAAAGTCGGCGTGGAAAAAATTATGTGTCAAGTGCTATTCTATAAAGGGTATTCACACTTTATAGAATAGCGCCTAGGTGCCTAATGCACGGCCTAACTTAAGGCACCTGCAGAACCCAGGTGTAAATGCCGGCACCTACATTAGGCGTGGTTTGGGCATATTCATTAAAATGTACGTAACTCATAGAAATGCCTCCCTAATGCCAATAAACACATCCACTTGAAATTACATGCTATAGGAGTTACACATCCATCATTATAGAATATGATGTGCAAGCAACTCCCAATTAAGGCCAATAATTGGTTGTTAGCAGCTAACTATTGGTGCTGTTTGGCTCATTAATCAAGTTGTGCGTGCAAATCGGTTATATGCACTGATTTGTGCATACAACTATAGTCACCATATATAGAGTCCAGGGGTTAATGTCTATCACTCCACATACAGATGTGCCCACAGATGCCTATTAGTTGAAATATATCTAACGCTTACAGCTACCTGTCTCCCGGGGACCAACACACATCCAATCAGGATCAAGCTACTTGCAGAGCTGTTTTGGAGCCTCAATATGCTTGATACTCCCAGCATCTTATCAAAGACTTTAAAATTACTTATACTGCTATTCTGTTAGTAGGGAAAAGTTAAAGAGAGAAGACAAATATTCTAAACAGCAGAAAGGTTGAAAGGGAAATAAAGAGACTTTGTAAATACTGGTTAAATACTGCCTCTACCCTATTTGCTGCCTCTGCTACTGCTATTGTCCTAGTTACTTGCCTAAAGAGACTTTTAAGTAAATTTGTTAGTTCAGAGCACTAACCTGGAGTGGTTTGTCTTACTGCCTGAAAGGAGTGTGCACAGTGTATGGAAAAACTGTCTTTAGCCTCCTGCTTTATGACAGTCTTGGCCCTAGTCCCAAACCTACAAATTCGTTATGTTAGCGGGTCCCTCCTTACATTATCCAGGCATATACAGGCACCTCCCTTACACAATCCATAACAAATTTTGCCATATGTCACGAAGTCCACAAGGATCATGAAAGATGGTTTTTCTTTGGGGTTAAGCCATTAATAACTTTTGGGCAATTATATTAACCTAAGAATATTTTGGTTTTCCATCTATGTCACACCAAATTTTCTGGTCCAACTGGATCACAATGAGGTATTGGTTGGGAGAGATTCACATATTCCGTGAATACACACATAATTATTCCAACAAATAACTTTAGTGCAATTATGCCACTTAATAAAGTTGAGATTTTCCATCTGATCAACACCAAAATTTCAAGACATTTCAGACCTCCCAGAATGAGCTGAAAGTTACTCTTCCTAAATAAACACATTAAGATTCAGATGTTTGCAGGGCCGCTGAGATATGGGCGGGGCTGATGCAGCCACCACGGTCGTCCCACCAGTGGGATCGCAGCCACTGTTGCCCCCCCCTCGGGCTGCCCCTGTCCCCTACCCTGACAACCCCACTCAGGCCACCGACCCTACCACCTCACCTTCCTGTATCTACTCCTTTCTCCGTTTGTCACTCTTCTGCCAGGACCCAGGTAATCGCGTTAATGCAATCAACCGGGTCCCAACACACACAGGAGAAGGAGAGAGACAGACTCAGGGAGAAGAATCTTGCCTGCCTCCAGAAGCATTGCTGGCGCAGGGTCCCCCTTGGAGGTCAGGCCCTGGGAATCTTGCCCCCCCCCCCCCCCCACTCTTGGCAGCCCTGGATGTTTGTAATGGTGACATATTATAAATTCTAGCAAAAAGACATCAGATGCTGAGTAATCCTTCAGAACTGTTCGAGATATGCATCTCAGAGATTCATTTGTTTTCCTTCTGTGAACATACATAGGAAGGGAAAACAATTATCGTTGCTGATCAAAATGGAACTGCTATTGTCAGAAATCTGAGGCCATGCCCAAAGAACACAATAGTTTGCCAAAGCATTACATAAAAATTCCAACCTGTTAATAGATGAACCCAGTTTCCTGGAAGCTGCCCCCTTTATCTGCTTAAAAGGGATAGAATTCCTCCATCTCTTCTTCAACAAAAGGTTATTGGCTGCCATTCTTGGAAAAGGTCAAATACAGACCATGGAACACTAAGTCCTCCATCATAACCGTTCTGTAAAGGGGTGCCAAAAGTTTGTGTCTGTTAGGAAAGTGTCAGGAAAAATATTTAAACTGATGGGGACTATGGGTACAAATTCAGATCAGAGGTGACAGATAAACAATCTCACTAACCTAATTTTCAAAAAATAAAGCCAACTCTACCAAATCTAATGAGATGGAATAAAAGATTTTTTTTGCAGAATTATATGCATTATGTTTCATTTATGGTTCAATCTTTAGCTTAGGTTACTGGCTTCAATCCCACACAGATGGGTATCAAACAAACTGCAATTCATTTGAAAAACACAAAATTTGCATGTAACTCCCAAGATCACAAGAGGCTGCAGCAGCAGGATTTGTACTGGGCTTCCCTGGTTATCAGCCCGATGCTCTAGCCATTAGGCCACTTCTCTATTGACTGTCCATGTTGCTATCCATTTAGTTTAGGCTCACTATTTAGTAGGTCTAAATGTACAGTTTATCTGGATACAGCTGTAAATCACTGCTATGTGGATAATATTGCAATTCTGCCCTCACTCCTTTCTCTTCTCCTTCACTATACCGATATCCCCCTGATTTTCATCTAGCAGGTAACTTTTTTTTAAAAATGCTTACTTTCATCAGGTATGTTAGCCTCATAAATGTAGTGCCAGACCACGTCCGGACACCGGAAAAGAATACTGAAGGCTAATTTCTGTAGGGCTGGCCGCTGGATCCTATGTGGATCCCAGACGATATTTCGCCAGGGCCCACATAACTATTTTCTAACTTGAAAGACCCCCCCAATCCTCTTCCTAGCCTCCAAAATAACTCCCTCCCCCCCCAGCTTGTGAGAATCAAAGGCCCTCTCCTCCCCCCAGAATGAGCACCCTCACCCCAACCCTCCAAGCTTTAGGTTGTCCCTGGTACTTTGTGGGGAGTCATTGGGGGCAGGAGTGAAGCCCCCTCGCTCCTGCCCCTTGTGACTGGCCTCTGAAAATGGCTGCCACGACCTCTTATGGTACTACCATTAGCTGCTGCAACCTCTTTGCAGAGGCCAGTTGCAAGGGACAGGAGGGAGGAGGCTTTGCTCCTGCTCCCAACAACCCTCACAGACCACCAGGGACATCAGGTAGGCCCAGAAGGCCTACCTAGAGCTTGGGGTGGGGTGGGGGGTTAAGGAGGGGTTCATTCTAAGGTGAGGGGAGGGCCTTTGATTCTCACAGTCTGAGGGAAGGGGCTGGGGGGCTATTTTGGAGGCTGGGAAGGGGATGGGGGGGGGGGGGGCTTTCAAGTTAGAAAATAGTTATGCAGGTCCCAACTGATATTCAATGCTGAGGCCCAGTTAGCTAAGTGGGTTAATTTGGGACAGCTATTGCCACTCAGGAGCATAGTTATCAATGTGGGCTACCGTTAAAGACGTGTTATTTTACCACCAACTCATGCTATATTAGCACAGGTCTTATTTTATGCAATTAGTTACTAATAAACAGTGTTAACGGTAAAATAATGCCTCTTAACCATAGCCCATGTTGATAACTCCACCCTCCCCCTTAGTTGAATGGGGGTGTCCTGGTCACGCAATCTACTCCTCGCTGTATAGAAATTCCACTCGGAATTGAAGGAGCCTACTTTTCAGGCTGCATGTTTCCAGGGCCGTGCCTAGGGTCTCTGGCGCCCCCCTGCAGACTATCAGTTGGCGCCCCCCCCCCCCCCCCCCGGTGAAAATGATCGCTCACCACTTGCCACACTGACAGGAATTGTCAGCAATATTCTTAGAAACAAATTGCTATACATTGCAAAATAAGATAGCAGATGTAAATTCTCAAAGTGGACATATTCCAAACGCTAAAATGAAAATAAAATGATTTTTTTCTACCTTTGTTGTCTGGTGACTTTCTTTTTCCGATCATGCTGGCCCAGTATCTGAGTCTGCTGCTATCTGTCCTCTTAACTCCATTTCCAGGGCTAATTTATTTCTTTACTTTCCTCCTTTCTTCTTCATTTCTTGCTCTATATCCATTTCCAGCAATTTCTTCTCTCTCCCTGGGTCCTGCCCTCCCATCCATGTCCATTCTTGTCCCTCTCTGCCCTTCCCTCCTCCATCCATAGCTAGCAATCCTCCTCTCTCCCCTCCCCTCCATTTCCAGCAATTTGTCCTCTCCCTGGGCCCCCATGTCCATCCTTGTCCCTCTCTGCCCTTCCCTCCTCCATCCATAGCCAGCAATCCTCCTCTCTCCCCTCCCCTCCATTTCCAGCAAATTGTCCTCTCCCTGGGCCCCCATGTCCATCCTTGTCCCTCTCTGCCCTTCCCTGCTGCATCCATAGCTAGCAATCCTCCTCTCTCCCCTCCACTTCCAGCAATTTGTCCTCTCCCTGGGCCCTGCTGCTGCCCTCCCATCCATGCCTGCCATAGGCGGTCGGTGGCCCAACTGTTTGGGGAGGCTAAAGGGGGCGGGGTTAGGGGTGGGCCAGGGGCGGAGCTTACCTCCATAAGTGTTTGACAACACACAGAAAAAGAATAAGTAAAAATAAAAGTCACAGTTAATACCTTTTATTAAATTTAGATATTAGATATGTATCATATGTCAAAGAATAAAGTGGTTGCTCAAAGCATATACTAAACACAATCGCTCAACTGCAAAACACTATGCACAACTTTGTGCAAAAACACACTCAGAACCTTACTGTACCATAAATATTACACTGGGAAGACCCTAATACACCAATATACCACCATACGGAACATGCAGACCGTCAACAATATGAAACAAGGGATCATAATATCATGATACGTGTAGAGCCAAAAAACACCCTTTTAGGGTGGCTAGTGTTCACAATGAGCTCCTTTTATTAACGACCATGTGTAGATCCTTCAAGAGGTAGTGTGTCATGATTTACGCTGTACACCCTTTCTGGTGTTTTGGTGCCAACTTAGTAAGGCCAACACACAATCTCTCCACTGCAAAACACTATATACAAACTTGTGCAAAACACACTCATAGCCTTACCAAACCATAACAGCACTAATTCCAAGGACAGAACGAGCTACAACCTTTATGTGTGGAAAGGCAGCACTATAATTACACCGGGCTCTAAAACACCAGTACACAACCTAGTGAAACCAAAATAAAACAAAAAGGGCTGCAAATACTTCACGCTAGCAGAATACTGCATCTTGATCACACATGAAAAACACATGGCTTAACAGATATGAAGGCAAAATACAAGAAGTCAGACTCAGCATGCAGCAATACTAGAAACATTGAAACTTACATGCAAAATATCACAGATGTACATTTCCAAAAGCTGACATATTCCAATTAATAAATTTTGAATAAAAAATGTTTTCTACCTTTGCTGTCAGAGCATTTAGTTTTTCTATTAGCTTTGGTCCCAGTGTCTTCTTTCCATTTGATATTTTTTTCTCTCATCATGTCCACCATCTTTCTGTGTCCTTATGCGTCCTGTCTACCACCCTATCCTTTCTCCAGTTTCAACATCTGCCCTCAAAGTGTTCCAATCCAGCCTTTAAATTCAGCAATTTCCCCTCCATCCATATAAAGCATTTCTCCTCACTCCCCTCCATCCATGTGCATCTACAACCTTTGTCTTCTCTTCCCTCCATCCATGTCCAGCATTTCTCCTCTCTCCCTTCCACTCCATCCGTGTGCATCTCCTTCCTTTATCTTTCCTTCCCTCCATCCTTGTCCAACATTTCTCCTCTCTTCCCTGCCCTCCACTCCATCCATGTCCAGCATTTCTCCTCTCTTCCCTCCCCTCCATCCATGTGCATCTCCTTCCTGACGTCCCTCCCCTCCATCCATCCATGTCCAACAACTCTCCATTCTCCCCTTCCCTCTCCTCCATCCATCCACCCATATCCTGCAAATTTCCTCTCTCCCCTGTCCCCATTCATCCATCCATGTCCAGAATTCTCCTCTCTCCCTTGCCCTCCCCTCCATCCATCCATCCATGTCCAGGAACTCTCCGTTCTCCCCTGCCCTCTCCTCCATCCATCTCCAGAAAATTTCCTCTCTCCCCTGTCCCCATTCATCCATCCATCCATAGTAACATAGTAGATGACGGCAGAAAAAGACCTGCATGGTCCATCTAGTCTGCCCAAGATATGAGTTTATCTTGAATTTGTACCTGTCTTTTTCAGGGCACAGACCGTATAAGTCTGCCCAGCAGTATTTCCCGCCTCCCAACCACCAGTCCCGTCTCCCATCACCGGCTCTGGTACAGACCGTATAAGTCTGCCCTCCCCTATCCTAGCCTCCCAACCACCAACCCCTCTTCCCCCCACCTGCTCCGCAACCCAATTTCAGCTAAGCTTCTGAGGATCCATTTCTGCTGCACAGGATTCCTTTATGCATATCCCACGCATGTTTGAATTCCGTTACCGTTTTCATCTCCACCACCTCCCACGGGAGGGCATTCCAAGCGTCCACCACCCTCTCCGTGAAAAAATACTTCCTGACATCTTTTTTTTTTTTTTAATTATTTTATTTATAAGTTTTAACAAATTATTACAAGAACACTTGGTTCCTGACATCTTTTTTGAGTCTGCCCCCCTTCAATCTCATTTCATGTCCTCTTGTTCTACCGCCTTCCCATCTCAGGATCCCATCTTCCCATCTCCAATCATCCATGTCCAGAATTCTCCTCTCTCCCTTGCCCTCCCCTCCATCCATCCATGTCCAGGAACTCTCCGTTCTCCCCTGCCCTCTCCTCCATCTATCTCCAGATAATTTCCTCTCTCCCCTGTCCCCTCGATCTATGCCCAGCAATTCTCCTCTCTTCCCTGCCCTCCCCTCCATCCATCCATGTCAGCAATTCTCTCCCCTGCTCTCCCCTCTCCCCTCCTGTCCAGTGATTTCTTCTCTCTCCCTGCCCTGCATCCATACATGGCCAACAATTCTCCTCTCCCCTGCCCTCCCCCCTACATGTGGCAGGCTGCAGCGTTTTTGCGAGGCAGCTCTGGCTCTCCCTCCTTCCTTCCTTGGTTCCCGCTCTGGCCTGGCTCCCCGATCGGCGGCAGCCCCCCCCCCCCCCCCGCGTGTTTTAACCTTTACTCTCCGACGTGGGAGCGATGTCAATCAATGAAGAACGTAGAACAGACTCGCTTCCAGCTTCTCTCTTCACACAGTGTCCCGCCCTCGCGGGAACAGGAAGTGCATCATCGCTGACGCTGAAGGCGGGACACTGTGAAGAGAGAAGTTGGAAGCGAGTCTGTTCTACGTTCTTCATTGATTGACATCGCTCCCACGTCGGAGAGTAAAGGTTAAAACACGCGGGGGGGGCTGCCGCCGATCGGGGAGCCAGAGCGGGAATCAAGTAAGGAAGGAGGGAGAGCCCGAGCTGCCTCACAAAAGCGCTACGCTTGTGAGGGCAGCAGGGAAGTCCACGATTGGGCCGGGGCGAGGGTAAGCACCGCGGCGGCGCCCTCCAGAGGTGGGCGCCCCCCTGCGGCGCTTACCTCGCTTACCGCATCGGCACGGCCCTGCATGTTTCTACCGTCTGCATATATGTGTAAATCTAACTCCCCACCCCATCAGAGTTTGAAGGGTTACTAGGGACATACTCTCTCTCTCTCTCTCTCTCTCTCTCTCAGACACAGACATAATCTCAGAAGCTTCCTTTTTTTTCAAAGTAGAATAAAAATAGCTGTGTATAATCACTTTGGCAAACTATACTTACAAACCACTGAATAATACCTAATGCAGGAGGAAAAAAAAAGCATATCTTCTTTTGATCTTGTCTCTTCTTGTCCTTTCCTGTTTTCCTTACATAACCTTTAACATAAGCCTCTCATTCCTCACTGCTTATTCCTTGAATTACTCAAAAGTTATCATTACATCAAAACAAACAAATATAAATGTTTCTTGAACCATTTTCTTCTACTAAAAGTCTTCAACTAATTTACTGTTATTAAAACACTTATATGTTTTTTTTTTTTTTAAATGAATGGTTAAGGGATAGAGGAGATGAGAAAAAGAAAACAAAGGCAGGCTGAAGAGAAGAGGGGAGAGGAGCTGAAAGGAGATGGAAGAAAACTGCAGAAGAGTGAAGAGAGAGTGAGAAATGGATGGGGGTAAGGGGCAGGAGAAAATACAAGTAGGGAGAGATAAAAGAGGAAAGAGAAAAGGGGGGCTACGAAATACTCATGATTGCTTTAAAAAGAAAGGATTATGTCTATATATGAGGCTGTTTTATATTCAGAGCAATATGGTATTTTTGCTGGAACCATGAATAATAATAATAATACTTTATTTATAACCTGCTGTATCTTTAAAAGTCTAAGCGGGGAACAAATCACATACAAAATATTTAAAAAGCAAAGCAATCAAAATTATTTCTTTACACAACTATACAAAAAAACTCTACAATTCAAACATACAGCAGATTAAAATTTACATGGTATTAAAATAACTTATACATCAGAGGAACCAAAAGCCTGAAGAAACAAATGAGTTTTCAATGCTTTTTTTAAACTGGTCCATATTTTGTATTGAACAAAGTTCAATGGGCAAAGCATTCCATAATTTCGGACCTTTGATGTAGAAAATAGATGATCTGCATTCTTCTAAATAAACCTGATGAAATGAAGGCACGTCAAGTAGCTGTTTCTGAGATGATCTCAGAGAACGAGTAGGCTGATAACATCTTAGAGTAGCACTAAGAGTTGGTGAAATATTACCACTCAATATTTTGAAAACTAGCAATAACATTTTAAATTCAAAGTGTCTTAAGCTGTTATTTTTTGCCTTTGTGAACCTTACATACTATTTAATTTACTGAACAAACTGTGGTTAAGGTGAAATTATGTCTTACTTTGACAATTTTGTTTCCTTTAGTCTGCTGCACCATTCTGAACAAATGGGTGTTATTCCTCCCTACCAACAGATGGAGGTAGAAATAAAACTGATCTCTATCCAGTGACCTCACCGGTATAAGGTGTGGTGTTGAGGAAAACCTCAGTATGCATCTGCCAAAGCAACAGAAGGTCCCTTCGTAATGCACACCCATGCCCCAATAACCACTACAGCTATGATTATCAAGCAAGCATAACACCACAGAATGGTACTCATAATCCTGCCTATGCCTCCCAAATGACTGCTCTGCCAGGTTGCTAGCACGATCAAACTGTAAAGCTTCAAAAAGGAAAGGAGCCTATGTCGTTGCCCTGCAAATATCATCCAGAGAAACCGCCTGGGCCTTTGCCCAGGAAGATGCCTGAGCCCAAATTGAATGAGCCCTCAATCCTGAGGGAACCCTGTCTATGCCTATAGATGTAAGCGGATTTCAAGCTGTCTTGATCCACCTTGTAATATAGGCCTTGGAAGCTGCCTGACCCTTCCTAGGGCTATGGAAAGGATGAAGATGTGCATAGAGAGATAAAATTTATTCATCCCTGTCATATAATATAGCAACATCCACCAGACATCCAGCTTAGGCAATCTTCAAGCTGAAGCATCAGAGCCCTCCTCCACAAGGAGGCCCAATAGATCCCATGGTTCACCTGGAATGGATAAACCACCTCAAGAAGAAAGTAAGGAACCATGTGAATAGAGACAAAATCTTCTGAAAGAAAGAAAGAAGTATGCCAGTGCATTTTTTCTAGTGAAAAAGGTGCCGGTACTCAAATGCTAGGCCACCCTTCAGGGGTGGGGTGATAACTGAGGGACCCACCCCACAATAGTCAGGCCCCCTGCAACCAGTCACAGAATCTATGACAAGGCAGAACTGGTGTGTAGAGCCCGAGCTCTTTCATTAAAATATGAGGACCATGGGTCAATTTTAGCAGACAATTGAAAAGGTGCCGGTACTCAGTACCTCCAAGTACCCCCTCAATAAAAGCCCCGAGAATGGCCCTCTGCAAAAAAAGCTTGCAACTCCAAGCCTCTTCGAGTTTTTATGCTTTTTGAGCAGTGCCATTCGTATTGGTTTATAGGAGCTGAAAGGTTTCTTTGACTCAACATTTTCCAGGTCTTGTTAGCAAACCCCAACACTTGGAGAAGACTTTTCCTAAAGGATCAACAGCACTGTGCCATACAGGGACTCCTGAGGCAGGCCAGAGTGGCCAAAACACGATTCGTGTTGAGTCCATTTTTTTGATTAATAAACACTTGCTGTGAACTTTTCTCGAGTCCAGTAGAAGTTTGATTGGCATCATCTATCTTGTCACCTTCGCTGTGCCCTTCTCTTGGATTTTCCATTGCGGAGGTCCGCTTTCTTCTGTGTTTGACATTCTGCTACAATGAGCCCATTGCTTGAGTGGAGGAGTAGCCTAGTGGTTAGTGCAGTGGACTTTGATCCTGGGGAACTGGGTTCGATTCCCACTATAGCTCCTTGTGACCTTTGGCAACTCATTTAACTCTCCATTGCACCAAAAACTTAGATTTTGAGCCCTCTAGGAACAGAGAAAGTACATGCATATAATGTATATAGTGTTGTGTATGTTTAGTAGCGCTATAGAAATGAGTACTAGTAGTAGTACCACTGGATGAGGGACCAGCCTCTGCTTGCAGGGCTTGCTCAACCATCTCAGTTAAGTCCTGGTGTCAAAAAGAGCCTGGGGCCACTCAGGGACCCCAATAGGACCTCCCTCACTGATGGATCTAGACCTGGGATGGGTGGGAGAGAACCGTCCTCCATCTCTCCGAGCCCCAGTGAAGGCTGAAAATGCTCTTGCAACAGAAAACTGCAGCAGGAGAAACAAAAAACACAGGCGGAAAAAATGGCCGCCATTCCCACCAAAAACATCAGGAGCAAATCCTTTTTGATCCTGCTCCTAGAGGCAGCGTTCTCAAAATGGCCACCATGATCTCTTGCGGCAGCCTCTAGGTACTGCAGACATTTTGAGGAAGCTGCTACTAGAGGCAGGAGCAAGGAGGGTTTGCTCCTGTCCCTGATGGCCTGCTGTACCATCAAGAAGGTCAGGTAGGCCCCGGGAGGGTGCAGATGGAAGCAAGATGCTGACTGGGAGGGGGGGGGGGCTTTTGTTGAGAGATGCCTCCACACCTCAGGAGGGGGGCCTACAGACCTCATCAGGAGGCAGTAGGGTGGAATCGAGGGGTAAACAATTGTTTTCATGTGGGTCCTGTTCCGATATTCAAACAGGGCCCGCATAAGATAAGCGGTGAATTTAGGACAGCTTTTCACCCGCTTATCTTATGCAGACCTTGGCTGAATACTGCTTGCGCCCGTATAAACCCCCATTTCTCCCTGCCCGCAGACCTGGCTGTGACCAGCCTTCTTTAGTGCTGCTGAATATTGGTACGTCTAATAGCGCTTTAGAAATGATAAGTAGTAGTAGTAGTAGTAGTTAGGCGATAACAGGTGATTTAAGTGGGCAGGAGAGGCTTCTTCCTGCTTAAATCACTTTGAATATCGGCCCTAGGGAGTCTAACACCCTTTTCTCTTATTTAGTTAAAGCATCACCCAACTTTCCTAATGCTAAGGCAACCAGACAGCTCTGGTATGCTTAAACCAGGGCAGAGTAGCATTACAAAAGTATATCCGCCCCTCAATGAAGCCAAATTCATGACATAATATTTACATTTAAGCACAATTTGTACTAATTTGTTACAGTATGTGCGGTTGTTCATTCTGAAGTTTCACATCATTGCAGTTTACTATAATTTTCATTGTACAACATACAGAGCAGTAGTTCAGATGTGTGGACTCTGAATAGGTACAGCGTCTCTGACTCACCTACTAAGAATTTAAGATAGGTGCCACGGCAATAACTTTGTACAGAACATGTGTAATCATTAACCGATGTTCAAACACCTAAACAAAGTCTGAATAAAGAAAACCATGAATTTTTCTTGCTACACCATTATGTTTGTTCTCGTTCTACCTATGAAATAATGGCGTTGTTTGGGAAAAGAAAGCAGGAAGATGAAGGGGATGAAAATGATCAAAACATTCCAAGCTGAAAGCGCTGACTACATCATGGAAAGGCCAATGGCTTAACTTCACTTCCAAAAGAAAAAATGAAAACTAGACCAGTTCATAATCACCTTATGGGCATCATCTATCCGGTCACAGACCTTATAAAATTGTTCATTGACAGCTTATTGTGTTCATCCTCAAGTAACAGCTTTTGGACCATTATTCAAATTTCACTCAATTTTCTGCCAAACACAGTCGAGTACCAACTGATCCCCTGCTCATACTTTTTGGGCCTAATTTTATAACAGGACACCTGTTTGAGAAGTCAAAAAACCACCTATTTAGAGACACCAATGAGTCTTTTTAAAATGGGCATCCAGAACCAATACCAATATATAGCCCCATTTTAGACAATTCGTCTATTCCAAAATCTACACATGGAAGTGATGACACATAGATTTTGGACATCATTTTAGAAAGGAGGGTGTGCACACTTAGATTCATTCTAAAATTGATAAATCCACCCCCCCCCCCCCCCCATGAAATAATGTGTAGGTGAGGTGCTACATGTGTTGGTAAAGGTGTTTCCTAAGTGTAAGGGGAGGATCAATTTTATAAACCTACACATAGAAAAATAATCAAAGAAAGCACCTTACGTTATATGTGTGTGCAAAATAGCAATCTAGCGGCAACACGTACACATATAGGGCAGCCACTTTGCAAATTTCCTGATCCCCTTGGAATCGGCTATCGCCCAACAAGCAACCCTCCCCTGATTAGCACACTCCCTGCCATTACCCCCTAATAATCAGCCCCCCCGAATCAGACCCCAATTTTCAGTCCCCTGAACCAGACCCTTCAATTAGCAGCTCCTATATTACACATACACCCCAATCTGCAACCCCACTGAACCAGAACTCTGATCAGCTGCCCTTTAAATCTCCCCTCTCCATGATTAGCTGCCCTCTAAATCTCCCCTCTCCAATGCCCCCTCACCATCAGCCCTTCCAATATTACCCCCCTAGCATTAAGCCTCCCCCCTCCCCCAGAGCCATTCCCCCTCACCAACGCACCAGATCCTCGATCACCATTTCCTGTGGTACGGTTATTCTGATCTCTCCCCCTATCCTCTTGGGCAGCCCCAGACCCCCTACTCACCCCTGGTGGTCTAGTAGTGAGGGTCAGGAGAAGACCTCTTCCACTCCCACCCTGTCCAGCTCTAGCACCCATGACTTCTAGTTGTAGTATCATAAATACTACCGCTAGGGGTCAAGATTCCATATAAGGGCAAAAGGGGAACCACAGATGTGCACTGCTGAGTTGGGTGCAGGGGCGTAGCCAGATCTCAACAGGGAGGGGGGCCAGAGCCCAAAGTGGGGGGCACAATTTGCTCCCCCGTGCCACTGCTGCTGCAGCCACATGACGGTACCTTGGCTGGTGGAGGTCCCCAACCCCTGCCAGCTGAAGCGTTTGTTCCGTGTTGGTCTCGCATTGCCTGCCCTGCTCTGTTCTCAGTTGCACCGTCCACACTCATTTTAATGAAACTGAGAATGCGTGAAGTGTCATGCATGCTCAGTTTCACTAAAATGAGCATGCATGGCGTGATTGAGAAGAGCAGGGTAGGTAATGTGGGCTTCTTCTCATTTGCCGCGTGGGAATCGCTAGCGCAGCTTTGTAAAACAAACGCTTTATGTCACACCTTCTATCCGACTTCAAACAAAGCTGTTCGTAGGCTATCCTAAGTCACCTAATAAAAGGTCAGAAAATTAATTACAAGTAGGCCCTTTTTCAGCCTCGAAAGAGCACCTAATATATGCGATCAAATAAATTTTGGTCATCTAGATTTAAGTGAATTTTCAGCCAAAAATGTAGGTGCTTCAGGAGAGAATCTTTGGCAATAACATCATTGTCATTTTTGGAACTTTGGAAAATCAATAAAAAGATCTGGAAAAAAAATGTAGGTGCTTAGGTTTGGTTAATTTTTTTTTTCCTAAATCTAGGCAGCCAGAATTTGGCCATCTAGAATTAGGAAGCCCATCACCCCCCCCCCCCCCCCCCAAGCAGCAATGCCCTCTCTCCTGATCCCTGATACTTAAATTCACTTCAAGTTACAATCCCTCCATTCCTGAGCTGTGATTCAGTCTCCTAAATTGCCCAATACAAGGAGGTCAGGTTTCCTTTCACTGACCTCTACTGTCTGCATCCTGAATATCCACACCTGTCCTCCAGAATCTGCACTTACCTGGCGGCAGCTTCATTCAGCATAATGTCAAAAGCGCCTGGAGATAAAGTCCTTGGAGCTCACTCTGAGGAAGGGGAAATTGCCAGTGGTGTGCTGTAAGATTCAGTTCTTGTGCCGGTTCTTTTTAACATTTTATAAGCGATATTGCTGAAGGGCTGTCTGGTAAAGTTTGCCTCTTTGTGAACAATAATAAAATCTGTAATAGGGTAGATACTCCTGACGGTGTGAATAACATGAGGAAGGACCTAGTAAAGCTTGAAGAATGGTCCAGAATTTGGCAGTTAAGATTTAATGATAAAAAATACAGGGTGCATTTGGACTGCAAAAACCCGAAGGAACAGTACAGTTTAGGGGGTGAAGACCTTTTGTGCACGAAACAGGATCATTTGTAATGATCTTAAGGTGGCCAAACAAGTAGAAAAGGCAACGGCAAAAGCTTGCAGGATGCTTGGGTGCATATCGAGAGGAATGGTCAATAGGAAAAGAGGTAATGATGCCTCTATAAAGACTCTGGTGAAACCTCATTTAGAATTATATGTACAATTCTGGAGGCCGCACCTTTAAAAGATATAAAAAGGATGGAGTCAGTCCAGAGGGTGGCTACTAAAATGATCAGTGTAGGGGGACAGATTTAAAGACCTCAATATGTATACTTTGGAAGAAAGGCAGGAGAGAGGAGATATGATAGAGACGTTTAAATACCTCGGTGGCAAAAATGCACAGAAGACGAGTCTCTTTCAATTAAAAGGAAGCTCTGGAACGAGGGGGCATAGGATGAAGGTGAAAGAGAACAGACTCAGATGTAACCTGACATAACAGTTCTTCACAGAAAGGGTAGTGAATTCATGGAATGGCCTCCCGTTGGGAGGTGGTGGTGATGAAAACTAACTGAATTCAAGAAAGCTTGGAACAGGCACATAGGATCTATAGGGGAGAGGAAGGGATACATGGATGGGCAGACTGGATAGGTCATATGGTTTCCTCTCTGCCTTCATTTTTTTTTTGTTTCTATGTTTCTTCTTCTGAAAACCCAGTATTAGTGCAGATTGCAGATGAATGGTGGGTGTTCCGAGATCTCAAACTATATATCAATTTTCAGTTTAACTATCTAATAGAATATGAGCTAACAAGATATACTGACGGTTAGTGATAAAGAAGATGAGGCTTTTAAGAGGAGGAGAAGTAATCAAAAGTAGAGGACAGTAAAAGACAAAGGAGAGAAAGAATGTGAGACAGAGAAAGGAGGCAGAAAGAAGGCAGAGATACCCACAAACATATTAGGAGTTAAAAAAAAAATTCCATATTTTGACATGAAAATGTAATTTTAAATTAAAAGTTTACCGATGACAAAAATTTTTCAACCATTGCTTCTCGCCTCTCTCCTGGAAGCACACCTATCAGCTGGGTTTTCAGGATTCACACAATGAATATGCATGAGATACACTTGCATATATAAGAGGCCCACTGTATATAAAAATCTCTCTTATGCATATTCATAATGGGAAACTTGAAAACCCAACTGGCTAGGTATGCCTCCAGAAAAGCATTAGGAAGCACTGTTTTATCGAGCCCAGCATCTTTTTCCTATCTGAGTCACTTGAAAGATCCCAGCAGATCCTAATAGGGTACTCCATTCTCTGTTGCTTCTGGCTAATAATTGTTTTACAGATCTGTCTGCCAAAAATCTGTCCAGACCTTGTTTAAACTCAAATGTGCTACTAACCTTGACCATATTCTCCATCAACAAATTCCAAAGCCGAACTGTTTGCTGACGGAAAAAGTACTTTTCAAATTTGATTTCAATCTACTGCTTGCTAGTGCCATGGAATGTCTTCAAGTAAAGAGCACTCCGTATTAGGGTAAGGAGTACTCCCTATTAACTTCTTCTAAACCACTCTTGATTTTGTAAACCTCTATCACATCCTTTCTAAGTCATCTATTGTCTAGCTGAAAATCCGTATCCTGTTTAGTCTTTCTTTATAGGGGAGCTGTTCAACCCCCTTTATTATTTATGTTGCTCTTCTCTCAGGGTCAGATTGAAATTATGGGCACCCATAGGCAACATAAGGGGGTGGGGGAGAGGAGAGATGGGAAGTCCCTGGAGATAAAAACAGAGAAAAGAAACATAACAGCCGATAGGGTCAAATGGCCCATCCAGTCTGCCCATCCTCAGCAACACAATATCTCCTCCTTTCCCTAAGAGTTCCCACATGCCTATCCCATACTTTCTTAAATTCAGGCACAGTTCTTGTCTCCACCACCTCCACCGGGAGACTATTCCACGCATCCACCACCCTTTCTGTGAAAAAGTAATTCCTTAGATTACTCTTGAGCTTAAAATCTCTTAACTTCATCCTATGCCCTCTTATTTCAAAGCTTACCTTCATTTAAAAAAGATGTCAATGTTGGGCCTACTCTCCTCCTTTTATATCATCCTTTCCCAGCCACCACTTATTCTGCAGAGCAGCCCTGTCCTGATCCTGCAGCAGTGCAACTTCTTAACACCCATCCCTCCTTTACAAGGGCTTCCAGTCACCATGGAAACCTGTTAAAGCATTTGTCAGCTCACAAGGGCTTGTAGGCCCCATGCTGAATTTTCGTTCAGAGTTGATATTGCTGGAAGCAAGACTCTACAGCACGATTGGTGCAAGACTCTACAGGATGAGTGGTGCCATGGCCGCAGGCCTAGATGGAAACATGGAAGCAGCAGCAATGCTCTAGGGCCCATCAAATGTTGAAGCCACAGGCAGTTACTTATGACTAGAACTAAATCTGGATCTGTATTTCCTGCACTTTTTCTAGTTCTGCCTTATGTTTGAAAAGTGGAACGCAAACAATGCTCATGATACAGACGCAATATTATATTCTCTGTTTTTGTTTTCTACTTCTTTCCAAAAAATTCCATTCTAATTATGTTATAAGCCAATTTTGCAGACAGAAGAGAAGATTTCAATGTATTTTGCACACTGACTTCAAGATCCGTTTGTTGTGTGGCAACTCCTAATATGAAACCCAGCACTGCATGCATGATGAAGGAATAGCACTTTATGCACTTGAATGGACTCTTTTAAATTGCTGAGGGTATACATGCATACAACATAGGCACCCAAACCTATGGAATCTCCTTTTATGCAATATACACATAGGCATTCCTAGGGCTGGAGAGTAGGTGGAGCACAGGTGGGATTACCCCTTATGCAGATGGGTGATAATTCTCAATAGATCACTTACAATTAGGCACCGGAATGATGCACACTAGGCGTGGATTCTATAATGGCAGTTGTGTGCGCAACTATTGTTATAGAGTACTAGTGGAAGTCCATAGTTACTCGGCTAACTTTAGGTGTTAACACTTATGCTAGCCAAATGGCTAGTGTAAATGCTCGTGCCTAACTGTAGACAGGTGTGTAAATGCTAATATTCTATCACTGGCGCACATAACTGCCTGACCTGCCCATGTCCTTCTCGGGTCTATGCCATGAAGTTACGCACTGTGGAATTTGAGTGTGCAACGTACTGAATACTTACAGCAATTACACACAACTGCCAATTAGCACCAATTAACACCAATCACAGCCAATAATTTGGTTAAGGCCAATTAGCATCTAATTGATCTATTATGATCACAATTATCCTTATTCTATAACTTGTGCATGCAACTTTGTGCGCTAGTCACAGAGTTGGATGCACAATTTTATAGAATTAGAGGAGATGAAGGGCAATTCTATAAATGTGTGCTTGCATGTATACACCTCCTTGCACATAAACACAGGGAAATAAAGCACTTATGCATATAAGTGTCCTAAGCATTATTCTATAAGGGTGAGTTTAAGTGCTTTAGTGCATAACTGCAAGAGGGTGTTCATGTGGGAGGAACATGGGCAGGACAGGGGCACGTCTCCCACTTACTCCGGGAGACCATTCCACAAATTCACCACTTTTTCTGTGAAGAAGTATTTTCTCAGATTACTTCCGAGTCTGTCCCCTTTCAGCTACATGCAATGCCCCCTCGTTCCAGAGCTTCCTTTCAATTGAAAGATACTTGCTTCCTGTGTATTTATGCCACATAGGTATTTAAACATTTCTATCCTATCTCCTCTCTCCTGCCTTTACAGTATACAGTACATTTTGCATTTCCATGCTGAATTTACACACTCACAGTTACACCTGGTCCTTATGGGGTAACGTGCGGGTGCAAACTTTAGGCACACCAATGCTGACTTACACTGATATAGAATAGTCACTCAGGTTGGTAAATGAGGGCATAAGTTTGTTCCTGAGGCAATGGAAGGTGAAGGAGCATCAGTGGAAAAACCAAGATTTCAACCCTGGCTTCCCTGGTTTTCAGATGCCTGATTAGCCACTAGCATAGAGAGAAGATATTTTCTTATTTAAGCATTTGGTTTTAGAACACAAAGAGGCTCCTTTTCAAAGCACTTATGGGCCAATGATCAGAAGCAAACACAGGCACTAGAGGCTGTTAGCGCCATACTAGCGCCTGCATTTGCTACCACCCCATGATCAGATCCCCCAATCATGTGAAACAAGCTCACGGGCTCTGAATGCAACTAGCATGCAAATGAATGCAAAACAGGGCTCTTAGCGCAAATAGCATGCAAATTCATGCTAAACCTATTCATCCCCAATGATCAGCAACCAGCGTGCCAAAGATTGGCTCACTGGCCGCGGCAAACCCTACACCAGCTCGGAGCTGGCGTTAGGGTTTGCAGACTATTGGGGAGGAATAGTGAGCCCTACCCAGGATTCATTTGCATGCTAGCAGGCCCCCATTCCCCCCAAATGCAACAGCCCCCTGGAGGAACCCCAAACCGACCTCCCCCACGACACAGGTTCAGGGGGCTGGAGATCCGGTGGGTCTCCCGCCCACCCTAACCCCCCCCCCCCCAGCATCCCTCAGATGTCTCTGGTGGCCCAGTGGGCTGCAGGTCAATCCCCCCCCCCACCTGGTGGTTTAGCGGCCCTTCCCACCCCTCTACCTTCAGTTGGAGGATAGAGATGGCCTTCACACCATATAAGGGTGGAATCATATTTAAGACTTTGTGAAGGCATTCAAACCGCATTCAGTTTTTGTACAAAAGTCTCAAGAGTGTTTTTATCCTTCCTTCCTGAGAGCATCGAGCCACTAATGTGTAGCCCAAAGCTCCTGAGGATCAATGAAAAGGGGATGGTACTTATTAAAAAATAGTTCTCAACTCCATGATCCTCTTCCATAATACCTTGCAGTCCTCCTAAAACTACTGCTGACAAACATCACAGATTTTTGGCTTTTTTAAAACTACAACTTAAGGCTCTTGAAGCATGTTATGATTTGCTTGCCCCTGCGTGAATGAAAATTACCCACAACAATTTTACCAAAACGTATACAGACCCTCACCAATTTGAAAAATACATTGAGGATCAAGAGGCTTTGGTTTTAATGGACATTTGAATACTTACAAATATTCTCAGTTGCCTTATTGTTAAGTGATAAGTGAGTTACATCAACCTTCAGACATTTCTTCTTCATTATAGGTTGTTCTCATGTCTTGACTAAACTAGGATACCTCAAAAGTTTACGTTATTTATTGTTGGATGATGTTAATCTCTATTGATATTTTTTGGGTCCTCGATCTTGACTCACTGAGAGGCATATTTTCAAAGCACTTAGCCTTCCAAAGTTCCATAGAAACCTATGGAACTTTGGAAGGCTAAGTGCTTTGGCCTCCCCTTGGGATCCAACCCCTTCAATTCTGTCTCTCCCTCTGGAGCGTTTCTTTGTGGCCAGTGAACAAGGGTTTTCTTTTCTCTTTTTGCTGTATATATTATGTATACTTGTTCAGTTTATATCAGTATCCTGGTTTTAAGAGCTATGATTAGCTTATGTGAATTGCTGTTTCTTCTTATTGTCATTGCTCTAATTTATCATTGTTCATCAGATTACAACTTCAAGGGAATTTAATTTGCCTTTCCCTTTGTTTCCTGTTATTAGTACTCTTTATTTACAATGCGAATGATATTTCATATTATTTTTTCTTATTTACAGATATTCTATTAGATATTATGGGGCCTTTTTTGCTAATGCATGCTAATGGATTTAACGCATGCTAATAATTAGCATGCACTAAATGCTAAGATGCCCATTATGTTCTTATGGGCGTTTTTTATGATTTAGCATGCACTAATCGTTAACATGCTCTAAATCTATTAGCATGCCTTAGTAAAAGGACCCTTTGTTTTCTAACTTTTATCTATTTTTAATTTATATCTGATTCATCTTTATTGTTAATCTGATGATTTATAATGTAGTTACATTTAATGTTAAATGCATTAACAGACCCATTAAATGCAAGAAGATTCTTATATACCTATCACAATTGAAAACTCATGTTCCTTTTATTCAAGAAACTCATTTAAATGCACAAGAATCTGTTAAACTGAAAAGGGATTGTGTACAAGATTGTGTCTATTCTGCTGCTTTAGATAAGAAAGACTATGTGGCAAATCTTATTTGTAAACACCTAAATTATACACTTGCCCTCAAATTCTATATATGGTGCCTAAAACTGAGTGCATTAATTTGGCCATATGGCCAAATTGCACATACAACTTGATTAACAAGCCAGAGTCGATAATTAGTACTTAACAAGCAATTAGCATCACTAATTGGTTTTAATTAGAATTTACACACACAACTTTCTAGGTGTATTCTATAACGTGGTGCTCATAAATTCTAAAGTGATGGACTGGGCAGCTTGTGAGCATTCAAAAAAAGAAACTATGTGTACTGTTATGGAATATACCTAATCTATGCCTAAGTTAGGCACAGGTATTTAGGTCTGGTTTTAGGTGGCCTAAATGGGTGCATCTAAATTTTAAGTGCAAGAACAGCAGATGTGCATATTCTATAAAGTGCGCCTAACTTTAGATGTAGTTTATAGAATAGCATTAAGTGAGTGGTTTTTCAGTGATGATTTTTCAGGAACCATATATAGAATTTGGCCCTTACCGCCCACCTCTCAGATTCTAATGGTTGGTGGGCACTAGCTCTCTTAACTATTGATGTGAAACTCTATGCATTTTTAAACATTAATGGCCCTAAAGTAGATAATACCACATATATTTATGACTTTAGATAACAACTCACTGTCATAGGCAGATTATTATATAGTAGGGGGTGACTTAAATTTTCCAATAAGTGGTTATACTTGATAGGAAATCTACTACTGTATGACGTCCACTCAAGTCTCAATTACTCTTCAAGAATTATCAGATTGAACTTTAGTTGACTCTTGGTGCCTGACATACGCAACTGAACTGGATTATACTTTTCATTCCATTCCACATGATTCATATATGCGGTTGGATTATATATACATTTCGAAAGATTTAGTACCGGAACTTAAGGAAACAAAAATAGAATCCAAACATTTGTCAGATCATGCTTGTGTGACAATAAAATTGGAACTCCCTACATCTGCTGACCCATTAAAAATTTGGAGGTTTAATTCAGTATTATTAGAGGATGAAGTCTTTGTAGCTAGGGTTAAACACTAGAGCGAAGAACAGTTTTTAAATAATATGATTGATGAGATTGCATATCCATCAATTTGGGATGTCTATAAGTGCTATTTAGGGGGGGGGGGAGAGGGGTCAAATCATTCAATATATTGCTTTTAAAGCTAAGAAGGCTCATTTGGATCTTCAGAGATTGGAACAAAAAAGTAAATCTCTGGAATTCCAGTATTTGTCCACTCCTATGCCGTCAGTGGGCATGCATCGTCATAAGTGAAAATTTCAGTTCTCATCATTAATGTCAGCCAAAGCCTTCAATTATGTTGAGTGGCAGTACCTATTTTACACATTACAGTGGCTTAATTTGGGTGATTCCTTCATAGATATGGTAAGAATTCTATATTTCAATTCAACTGCAAGATTGAGGGTGGAGGGACAATTAACCTCCTCATTCCAACTTACAAGAGGGTTGAGACAAGGCTGTCCTTTAACCCCGTTCCTTTTTAATCTTGCTTTAGAACCACTGCTGATGAGGCTGAGAGCCTCCCCTAACATACAAAGTATAACTATGTGCAATTTTGAGGTGAAGGTTTCAGCCTTCGCCAATGATGTTTTGCTTTATATATCTAACCCACATCAAACTGTACCTAATTAACTTGAACTACTATGATTTTTCAGAACATTATCTGGATATTCTATTAATTGGGACAAAATGGAAGTGATATCTCTCAATATGCACTGTACTCAAACATCAATAGTTCATTTTGGTTTACGATGGTGTCCACAGAAAATAAAACATTTAGGTATAATGTTTCAGAAAACTTGAAGAAACTCTTACGATAAACATGTCTAACATTCTTACGAAAATCAGGAGTACTTGCTCATCATGAACCTCGCTATATCTGACATGCTGGGGATGACTTGAAGCTATTTTAACAGTAGTAGCTCCATGGTTGATATATATATTGGGGATGATTCCTCTCAAATTCCCCATTTCAATCTTCAAGCAAGTTGACAAAATACTATCATAATTTCTATAGCATTTGAAGGTGCGATGGATTGCCTTAAAGACATTGAAACGACCCAGGGGCATGGGAGGTATTGATTTCCTGACTTTCATAAATATGCTACAGCCATGTTATTAAGAGCAGCTTGCTAGTGGATACCTGTTTGGTTGTGTCTCGAATGTAGCATGATATCTGCATTACGTCTTTCATTGCTGGTTGGTACAACTGCTTTTCTACCCATACAAGGTTGGCCTACTATGGTGGCTACTTCTTCAGATATAACAAACCTTGAAGCCAATCTGAAAATTCCACTTCATAAGATTACTGCTATCCCATTGCTATGGAGTCCATTGTAAATTAATAAACAGAGAGGCATATTTTCAAAGCACTTTGGGAGGCTAAGTTCCATATGTTTCTATGGAACTTTGGGAGGCTAAGTGCTTTGAAAATAAGCCTCAGAGTCTACTGTTAATTAATAAACGGAATCCATAGGCAGTTAAAGGTATCTGGACTATATCTGACTTATGGTCTCTAAGTGGCTACTCTCGTTTCCCAAACTACAGGTGAAATACAATTTACCACAGTTCCAATTATTTAAATATATTCAACTGAAACGCTGTTTGTCTAAGTTTTTACATTGGTAATTATACCTCTTACTTCTCAGAAGCCAGAGATCCTACAGTTATTGACACAGGGAACACTAGAAGGATGTTGTGCCTCTAAGTTCTTCAAGATTCTGTCTTCTTGTGCCTCTAGGAAACCCCTTGCTATTCAATCCATCTGGGAATTTGATCTTAATTGTTCCATGACTTCTCAACAGTGGTCTTCTCTCTGGACCAAAATAATTATATTCTACTTTGACACTTCAATCTCTTTTTTTTCCTTCTTCATAAATCATACTGGACACCTATCAAACAATCTCAAGCTAAAAGTGTCGATACCAATGTTTGCTTGTCTTTTCAACAATACCCTGGAACTATGCTACATATGATATATATGAATGTGCACTTTTACGCCATTATTTGACCTCAGTGTGGAACACTATTTCACAGATATTATCAATTAAGTTGTCACTGTCCTCTAGTGTACTTATTTTCCGCTCCAATCTTCTACCTGATGAAATATCTTGAACTGTTAAAAATCTCTTTCACATATTAATGGCCTTGGCTATTAATGTTGTATTAGCAAATTAGAAACACACTGACTAGGCCTCTGTCAGTCAATGGTGGAATTTAATATGTCAGATAGCTAAATATGAACACAGCATGGCAGAATGTAGAAACAGACGAGTAACTATAAACGTCTGTGGTTACCAGTCATGGATTACTGTGTTATTGACTGAGTTATCTATATTTAGTTACAGTCATTTGTATAGCTTATAATTTATGATATTTCATCTGTAGTACCAACTACATATACCATCCCCCAATTCTATAAACATCATCAAAAATTGTACAAATTTGGCTATGCACTTGATTTCCATGTGCAATTTAATTTAATAATGAGCTAACACCAACAATTGGCTTTTTAACATCCAATTGTTGGTACTAATTAGCTTTAATTGGCATTTACACACATAAATTAAGCCTTGGCCTCTGCACCTAAAATTTACATACGATCTGAAAAAGGAAGTGTGTAAATGGGAGGGTCATGGGCATAACAGGCGTGTTCCTAAAATTAATGCGTGTTGTTATAGAATAACGGGGATTCACACCTAATGTAGGTGCGTACATTTGTACCACACTTCATTTGGTGTAAATGGCCATGCCTAAAGTTAGGTATGATTCATGGGCATAAGTGCTATTCTATAAACTGTACCTAACTAACTATAAGCGCAGCTTATAGAATAGCACTTTTTTGGTACCAATTTTTTGGCACCATATATAGAATCTAGCCCCATATATTTAACTAGTAATTATGTTTCTGTAATGTGATACTGATTGTACATAGTTTTTCCTTTTTTTGTTCATTCTTTTTAAAATTCCAATACAGTTTTGAACAAAAAAAGTACCATTTCATCTCAGACAAGGCTCAAAAGAAGTGACGTACAATATCAAGTGAAACTGTAATTATCAACTTATATCCAGAATTTGGAAAAAAAAAAAGGTCAAGAATTAACAAAGGAACACTGGATGTAAGAAGGAGGTGGTTGATCACCATAGGGGCTGCATAGCAGGAAGGGCTGCCACTTAAATATCATGTATACAGTACTTTTTTTTGGGGGGGGGGGTGGTAAATGAATATTTAATGTACTATTTTACAAAGTAAGAAAGTACACATAAAAATAAATAGTTACAAGTGCAAAGTACCGTGTCCCTTTTGTAACTCGTTACAGGCAAAAGAACTCTAAAATGTAATGAAGTAATATAGCAAAGTATTTTTACTTCATTACAACCCAGCCCTGGATTTAAATCTTTCTGTCTGAAATAGTCTTTCTCTGAGATTTTCAATTAACATCTTCCGCCTCTTTGTCTGCACTTCCATACTTCATATCTATGGCTGTGCAATTCCTCCCCCCTCCTTTCTTTTTCCATTTGTGATGTACTATTTTTCTGGTCTGACACTTGTTTCTTTCTGTTCTTTGCATTAACCTGGACTGTAAACCCCAGTCCAATCCTCATGCCTTTGTGTGAGGCACTATAACAAATAAATGCCAGAAAATATATGTAGGACGTACTGAGTAAAAGAATAATATTTGTACTCCAAGGGCCCTGTTTACTAAGCAGCATTATAGGTGCGTTAACATTTTTAATGCGTGTTAACCATGTACGTGCCTACAATATCCCTATCGGCACCTACATGGTTAGTGCGCGCGCTGTGTAGGTGCACTAAAAACACAAACGCACCTTAGTAAACAGGGCCCCCGAATGTCATATATGTTTTCTTTTCATCAACAGCGAAAATACGTTATTAAAGTTTAGTGCAAAAATCAGACATTTAGTAAGGGTGCCCTTTCAACTAAGGCCGTACTGAATATTCATATTTGATTTGGCCCAAAATAGTGTCCCAAATACATTATTCGTATTTGGCCAATTAGTGATTTAAATTTGAATATGAATAATCCGGGGCTCTACTGTGCTAAATCCTACTGACATAAATGCTTGATCTCTGATTTCATGTTGCTTCTTTTATTATTTGTTATGTTAAAGCTCAATGTCCCTAATTCATATTCAGTGTTCATATTCATCCAAATAATATTTTTCATTTGTATTTGGCTGAATAGTAAAATATGCTATTCGGTACAGCTCTATGAAATTCAACCACATCCACATGCATCCTCTGAAATTCAACTGACTCTGTTATGCCTAAATTATTTTTAAGTATACCCATAGGGGGAAAAAAAAATTCTATCCAGCTTTCTAGTTAATCAAGCTGGTGCAGAAGGTTTACAGAATTACATAATATCCTTCCTCAGAATCAGAGCTTCAGAATAGTATCCAAACACCGCCCGTTCCCAAATCTCACAAACAAATTCATTTTCTTAATTGCCTAGGAAACTATCTGAAGCAACACAGACACAGTCAGCAAAGGATTTGGTATCCCTTTGAGAGGGCAAACAGTCACACTACATGCAACTTAAAATGACATTTTAAAGAAATATAGACACAGTTGTAGATTTTAACAAGTACTTATGTAGGACTAAAATTTAGCTCCTCTACTTCAGTTCTGTGAAGGAAGGACTGTGAATATTTATACCACCTACAAAAGGGAATTCTGAAATTGTACTTCACACCCCCAAGCAAGCAAAGTGATAAATACTAATGTATGTATAACACACTACGTATTATGCTTTCTAGTTTTCATTTTTCTGACAGCTGTTCTCCTTTCTGTGGTGTAGTGGTTCTGGAAAACTCAATTAGCTTATCTATAATAGGGCTAATATTTAGAACGCACTCAATACTGTTTCCATTTGGGGGGGGGGATTATAAATCACCTTTTTTCAAAACTCCCAACATACAATTTTATCAAATTCAGTTGAAAATGTGAATATTTGGTGATGTCTTCACTCTTGAAATTAAACATACCTCTTACTCTGTTTATGATTATACCTTTTGCAACATAGTGTAAAAGCCACATTGAGCCTGCAAATAGGTGGGAAAATGTGGGGTACAAATGCAGCAAATAAAACATGTTTAGTTTTCAAACTTTTCCTATGATTTTCAACATATGGATTAGTAGAGGGTAATTCTATGATGAGATTCTGACTTGTAGGTGCCAAGAATGTGCCTATTACAATCCTATTCTATAAAGAATAGGACCCTACTTTTCTTGATTGAAGGTTAACTACATGCCTATATTTTACAAGTGAGCACTTCCAGCTGGTGCAGAGATTATAGTATTACAAATCGATATGCATAGATTATACTATTTTATAATCTACCCCCCCACCCTGGATTCTATATGGCGCTCAAAACTGCACGCACAACTTAATTAAGCAATGAACCAATTAGCTTCAATAATTGGCTATCAATGAAAGGTGTTAATTGGCAACAATTTGGATTCACGCATGCATCTTGCTAAGCGCTATTCTATAAAGATGCATGCACAAATCTTTGAGAATGCAACAAAAAGGGGACATGGACAAGTGTGTTCACTAAAGATGCACACAGTATTACAGAATTTGGGGGATCCACGCATAACTTACATGCAAGGATTTACACCAGGTTTCAGTTGGTATAAATCCTCATGCCAAAAGTTGGGCATGGATCCCAGTGCTAGGCGCTATTCTATATACAGTACCCAACTCAGAGCGCTATTTATAGAAATGCATTCAGTGCTCATTTGTTTTTTTGGGGGGGGGGGGGTGTCAATTATGGATCTGGTCCTACATGTGCTCACTCATGTTCTATCCAAACTCTGCTCAGGTACCTGGATTTAAAAAAGGTTTGGAAAAGTTGCTGGAGGAAAAGTACATAGTCTGTTATTGAGAAAGACATGGGGGAAGCCACTGCTTGCCCCGAGATTGGTAGCATGGAATACTGCTACTATATGGGTTTCTGCCATGTACTCGTGACCTGTACTGGCCACAGCTGGAAACAGGATATTACTACTACTACTACTTAACATTTCTAAAGTGCTACTAGGGTTACGCAGCGCTGTACAATTTAACATAGAAGGACAGTCACTGCTCAACGAGCTTACAATCTAAAAGACAAGTGTACAGACAAAGTGGGGCAGTCTAGATTTCCAAAAGGTTAGGTGCCGAAGGTAGCATTGAAGAGGTGAGCTTTGAGCAAAGATTTGAAGATGGGTAGGGAGGGGGTTTGGCGTAGGAGTTCAGGAAGTTTGTTCCAGGCATAGGGTGAGGCGAGGCAGAAAGAGCGGAGCCTGGAGTTGGCGGTGGTGGAGAAGGGTATTGAGAGGAGGGATTTGTCCTGCGAGCAGAGGTTATGGGCGGGAACGTAGGGGGAGATGAGGGTAGAGAGGTAGTGAGGAGCAGCAGACTGAATGCATTTGTAGGTAAGGAGGAGAAGCTTGAACTGTATACGGTATCTGATCAGAAACCAGTGAAGTGACCTGAGGAGAGGGGTGATATGAGTATATTGGTTCTGGTGGAATATAAGACGTGCGGCAGAGTTCTGAACGGATTGGAGGGGGGATAGATGGCTAAGTGGGAGGCCAGTGAGGCGTAGGTTGCAGTAGTCAAGGCGAGAGGTAATGAGAGCGTGGACAAGAGTTCGGGTGGTGTGCTCAGAAAGGAAAGGGCGAAATTTGCTGATGTTAAAGAGGAAGAAGCGACAGGTCTTGGCAGTCTGCTGGATATGCGCTGAGATATTGGTCTTGAAGGAACACAGGTCTGACCCAGTATGGTTGTTCTTATATTCTTATACCTGCAAAGTACACACTAGTGAACTAGCATATACAATGGCGCATAGCCAGAAAATATTCATGTGTATACACATGACAAGAACACTACCATTTACATGTGTTCTTGCTAACTAAATCTAGGCAGCTCCTTAAAGAATTACCCCCAAACTCCCTCATTTTATAACTCACCTAAATTTAAGCTGCTTTTGCACAATGAAATTTATAGAATACTGCTGTCCACATTAGTAAGAGTATACTTACATGCATTAATGGCAGCGTCTAGATTTGCACACCAAATTTGGACACACTCTTGAGATGCACATGCAAATTAACTGGCTAACGAGCCAATTAAATCAATAATTGGGTGCTAACAATTGACACCCATTAAAATTTGCGCATACAACTGACTGCATGCTCTTCTATAAGGCGTGGCACCTAACTCTAATAGCGCATAACTCAAAAGGGGGTGTGGCCATGGGAGGAGCATGTCAGGGGCGTTCCAAAAACTTACATGTGTTTTTGCAGTATACTGCCTCAATGTACTTAACTTTGGTGCCAGTATTTATACCAGATTTCAGCAGGCATAAGTCTGGTGCCCAAAGTTAGGTACAGGAATCGGCATTACGCGTGATTCTATAAAGGGTACATGTCCTTTATAGATTCACACTTAGTGCCAGTTTTTTCCAGCACTGTAATTTCAGCACCATTTATAGAATCCCATAGTGCATAAATATAATGAGGGGGGGGGGGTCACAAGGGGGCTATAAGCAGATCTAACAGTTATGCTGGCAACTTACAGAATACTGTAATTTATTTATTTATTTGCTGCATTTGTATCCCACATTTTCCCATCTCTTTGCAGGCTCAATGAGGCTTACATTATGCTGCAATGGCGATTGCCATTAATGGAATGAGAAGCACAGAGTATTATTACGATTAAGGCACATAAAATATCAAGTAAATTAGAAGTAAATAAATAAAAAATTCATATCAGGTATATGAGATCAAGGATAAAGTATAACGTTCAATAATAACAATGTGATTAAAGTAACCAAATTAAAGAGTTCAATGTTGTGTGTGTTCAATGTTGTGTTATGTGTGTAAGTGCTGCATTTAGGCATGCCCATTCACACCAGCCATAGATTTGGTGTAGCTGTTTGTGCCCACATTTATTATTTGTAGCATTTGTATCCCACATTTTCCCACCATTTTGCAGGCTCAAGGTGGCTTACATATTACCTTAAATGGCATTAGCCAATTCCAGTCTGCACAAATACATGGTTTGGATTAATTCAAAGCGATATTGTGATAGAATGAGGTACATATATGGTAGGTACAGTTGGGGGGAACTTAGATAGGGAGAGGGGAGGAAGAGTCATGTGATGTCCATTACGGTCTTTGGTTACATTGTGTCGCAGATGTCCAGTTATTTTATGTTGGGTCGGTAGGGTATGCTCTTTTGAACAGTTCTGTCTTTAGTGCTTTCCGGAAACTTAGATGGTCGAGCGTAGCTTTTACTGCTTTTGGCAGTGCGTTCCACAGTTGTGCGCTTAAGTATGAAAAACTGGATGCATAAGTGGATTTGTATTCGAGTCCTTTGTTGCTCGGGTAGTGGAGATTTAGGTATGGTCGTGCAGATTTTGTGGTGTTTCTAGTTGGCAAGTCTATGAGGTCTGTCATGTATCCCAATGCTTCACCGTAGATAATTTAGGTGTGTCAATGCTGAGTTTACCCTAGTATCCTGTAAGAACACCTACACATTAAAAGTGTTCACTACCCACACCTAGTTCTACAGGGTGAGGCCAAAAAAAAAAAAAAAGTAACCCCTAGAGTTTTTCCCATTTTCTCAGCAACCACTTTGAATTTCAATGAGAAATTTTATGTACTTATTTAGTGATCTTACTTATGTATTAATATTAAACAACATTTAATTATCTTAAGCTATGTTGATGTTACTGATATTTTAGCATTACTACCTGGAATTTTTTGCGTGTTAAAAGTGTTTTGAGCTAAAACACAGTAACATAACATTATTCAAATGATACAATTAACAATGTATCAAAATTTCACAGTCACTGTGAATGCTCAAAGTGTCCTCCCCCAGCTTTAACACAGGCCTTCAGTCACTTTGGGAAGTTTTTTACAGCCTTGTCAATCGGCCCTCGTGGCAGACTGGTCGATTATATGCAGTACTTCCTTGAGTTTGGCAATTGTTTGTGGCTTTAGGTGGAGCTTGTGATAGGTCTCCAACATTGCTCCCCAGATAAAAGTCTGCATCACTGTAATGTCATTAACAGTAAGCTGGCACCCAGGGTTTTGTTCTTCTTCAAATAATGGTACTTTTACAGTGCAAACATTTTTGAATGCTTGAAAATCGCTGGGTGGTCATGCTAAAAAGTCTAACTTCACTGTGCTTAAAGATAATCTCATTTCACTCATCACATAAATGTAGATAGTAACAAAAAATAAGGATGTAAAATTTCACGTTGAAATTCCAAGCAGTTACTGAGAAAACAGCAAAAAAACTGTAGGTGTTACTTTTTCTTGCCTCCCCTTGCAGAACTGCCTCCAGTGTGTTCACAGGTTTACCTTCCTACCTCATCTAGAACAGTGTCTTCCAGTCAGTGTGCCACACACACATACAGGCTGCCCAGTCCTAAGGTCCAGATAGCACAAAGGCTCTACTCTCAGCATTTTGGAGCAACAACAGATATCAGCAATGGCTCCTAAACATCTTTTCTGAGACCGTCTGCAGTCACACATGCCTCCCTTTCCCTGCTATAGCACGAACCTAGGATGTGAAGGGAGTTAATGGGCAGCATGCAAGGCATGGATAGTTGGGCCCCTCTTTGAGAAGCACACACATTGCATAGAGCATTTTCTCTTCCCCCTCCTGAGCATCATTGAGTCTTTCAGGCCCTGTCTTATCTCCAGGCTGAATGAGATGGAGAGAAAGAATGGAGGGCACTGGAAGTGACTCACTCTGAGTATTAGGAACAGCAGCTGTACAGGAGCATTGACAGGTGGCAGCCAGGGTAACTAACTGTGCCAGCTGCTAGCAACATTTCTTTTTAAGTTGCATATTAGGGCAGCCTGGCCATTGTGATGGGTTCATGTGTGCCTCTGCCCCTTTCTCTTTGGTTTTAACATATGAAAGAGATATGGATGGGGTTTCCAGTGTTTCCTTAGCACTTCTTTGGGCCACATGAGTTCACTCTTTCTTTCTGCAAAGCTGTGGAGATCAGTGTGCCACATAATTTTTTGCTAATACAAAATTTTCTTGGGCTTGAAAAGGCTAGGAATCATTAGTCTAGAAGGTGTTTAGTATTTTCATACAGCAAGAGGTTATATTGAAGTTTCTGTTGAAAGAAAATTACTGCCACAGCGAAATAAACTGAAGATATAGCAGTTCATGATGCAATGAAATGTAGTTAAGGCCTACTAGACAGTCAATAAATCCTTAGTCCTAACTGGCATTTTTCCTTTTATTTTGTGACTTTTTATCATGAATGCATCATCAGCCTGCACAGACCAACCAGACACCGAATTGTAGAATATGCCACGGATGGGGGTGTGTTGCAGAGTAACAGAAGGAAAGTTAACTGTACCAGGAGGTTGGGGAAAGGAAGGAAAAGTGAATATGCTAGGTGAGGGAGAAGAAAAGGTAATTGTGCCAAAGGAGGGAGGAGAGAGAAGGAAAGGAAGTGAACTACTGCTGGGGGTTGTGAAGAGAGGGATAGCAATTGTGCCGGGGGTGGGGAGGGAAGATAGTTATGTGGGAGCAGGAGAGAGAGGGGAGGAAAGGAAGTACATAAGTAGATGAGTATTGCCACACTGGGACAGACTAAAGTTCCATCAAGCCCAGCATCCTCTTTCCAACAGTGTCCAATCCAGGTCGCAAATACCTGGCAAGATCCCGAAAAGGTTCAATACATTTTATGCGACTTATCCCAGAAATAAGCAGTGGATTTTCCCTAAGCCAATTTAACAATGGTCTATGGACTTTTCCTTTAGGAAGCCGTCCAGACCTTTCTTAAACCCCGCTAAGGTAACCGCTTTTACCACATTCTCTGGCAACGAATTCCAGAGTTTAATTACACGTTGAGTGAAGAGGAGTGTGGTAGCAGTGTTAGTCCACTCTTAAGGTTATCAATAGAAATCAAACAAAATAAAACATGGAAAAGAAAATAAGATGATACCTTTTTTATTGGACATAACTTAATACATTTCTTGATTAGCTTTCGAAGGTTGCCCTTCTTCCTCAGATCAGAAATAAACGTTGAGTGAAGAAATATTTTCGCTGATTCATATTAAATTTACTACTTTGTAGTTTCATCGCATGCCCCCTAGTCCTAGTATTTTTGGAAAGAGTAAACAAATGATTCACGTCTACTCATTCCACACCACTCACTATTTTATAGACCTCTATCATATCCCCCCTCAGCCGTCTTTTCTCCAAGCTGAAGAGCCCTAGATGCTTCAGCCTTTCCTCATAGGGAAGTCGTCCCATCCACTTTATCATTTTCATCGCACTTGTCTGTACCTTTTCTAATTCCACCACATCTTTTTGAGATGCAGTGACCGGAATTGAACACAATATTCGAGATGCGGTCGCACCATGGACCAATACAAAGACATTAGAATGTCCTCACTTTTGTTTTCCATTCCTTTCCTAATAATTCCTAACATTCTATTGCTTTCTTAGCTGCTGCAGCACACTGAGCAGAGTGTTTCAACATATCATCAACAACGACGCCAAGATTCCTTTCTTGGTCGGTAACTTCTAACATGGAACCTTGCATTATGTAGCTATAGTTTGGGTTCCTCTTTCACACATGCATCACTTTGCACTCACAAGGAAATTATTGCCATGGTTTGGAGAGGAGTAAGATATGTAAGTCAGGGGATGAAGAGAAGGGAAAGGGAAGGTGATAGATGTCACCACATGCCACTGTCAGGATGTTTAGAAATATACATCCAGTTGGAAAATATATTAACTTCCTATTATTTGGTGATATTAGCATTGGCCATTTTTAAAAAAGAAATAACTGGCAGCTCCATGTGGAATGCTAAATCTTTTTGAACTCTAGATGTTTGATATGGTGGCATCCTTACATAGTAAATTTTCGGAAAGCACTAAAGACAGACCTGTTCGGAAGAGAATACCCCACCAACCCAACATAAAAATACCTGGACACTTGCAACACAATGTAACCAAAGACCGTAACGGACATTACCTGACTCTTCTTCCCCCTTTCCCTCCCCAAGTTCCCCCCAATTGTACCTACCACACATGTACCTCATTCTACCACAATATCACTTTGTATTCAGGCATACTATGTATTTGTTCAGAACGGAATTGGCTAACACCATTAACGGTTATATGTAAGCCACATTGAGCCTGCAAAAAGGTGGGAAAATGTGGGATACAAATGTAACAAATAATAATAAAAGTAATATAGTAAATAACAGCAAGTAAAGACCTGTACGGTCCATCCAGTCTGCCCAACAAGTTAAACTCATTTTACATTGTATGTGATACTTTATACCAGAGTTTGATTTGTCCTTGCCATTCTCAGGGCACAAACTGTAGAAGTCTGCCCAGCACTGTTCTTTTACTAAGTTCTGAAGCTAACGTGGAAATCCCTTAAAATTTACACTCCAGCCCACCTGCACAAGATAAGTTAGGCGGTGATAATTTTTATTACATGACAGTTTGGTAAAGTACTGTGGTAGCCATGTTAAGCCACTTTAAAGGTTAATAAATAAAAATAGAAAATAAAGTGATACCTTTCCACTGGATTCACTTAATACATGTTTGACTAGCATTCAGAGGCCAAGACAGTATGAGCAAAAGATAACAATATCAGAATATATAAAAGCATTCCAATGAAAATCTCAAGGGGAAAGTTAAGACATACTGCATGAAAATTACTTTGGCAGACATCTGTGTTTTTACCCAAATGTGTATCCTAAAGTTTACATTAGCAAAGCACTGACACAATATGTGAAAACATGAAGTATGCTTGGTGACCTAGTAAGAAAATAATCCAGCATTTCTCTGTCACGCTTTGCAAAGCAATCTTCCAGTTAACTTTCTGTTACCTGTTTTTGTAATTACTTACACCAGGCCATTTTTCACACTGAATTGCAGGAAATACTTTTGCACAGCCTGCCACAAAATTACTACCTTGCTCAATTGCTCTAGCTTAGCACAACTTGAGAAACACTCCTTCTTTTATATATTATAGTTTTGAGGAAATTGAACCCCCTTGACTCTTCAAGAATAAGAAACCCCATATAGCAAATATTGATTATAAATGAAGTTTGCTTTTGTAATCCTGTCTAAACAGAGAAACAATAAGTGAAACATTCAGAAAGATGCATTTACAGTACCTAGACACCAGTAATTACATATTGGTGCATTTTGGCTTTTTGCATAGCATAGATATATATTTGTACGTATATACACATATGGGCCTGTAATTCAAAGGATTTGCTTCTGATTTAGCCTCTTTGAAAATTGACTAGGTAGGCCTAAATTTACAAGCATGGCTTTTAAGCCTTAAAATTAGGATGAATTTTCAGCTGAAAACGTTGGTTCCCAAGTTTAATTGAAAATAGGTCACACATTTAGTAGCTTAAGAGCTTACGTTTAGGAGTTCAGCTGTTTTTTTTAATTCCAATATCAGGCTGATATATGTATATTTTTATTCTGCATAGTTTTAAAATTAGGACGTATTAAATAAGTACTGTGGATAAGGCTCAGCATACAGAAAAGTGATACCTTTCCCTTTATAATTTGATACCACCCCTAGGGGCAAACTGCCTAGCTAGAGAAAGAGAATTCCTCCATAACTTACCTTGCTGAATTTTAGCCAGCAGCTGCTGGCGTGCCAGAATGCGGCTCATTCTGTAAGGTGAGCGTCTCTTAGACTCCTCATACCAAAGCAATAGCTCCTGGCCCTCAGGTGTCAAAGAATTTAGACAGGCACAGCCTGAGCCTGAAGTCATGTTCATCTGCATAAACATTCTGCACCCTGCAAACACCACCTTTCGGATCCTGGGCGGCAGACCCCTAACAAGCGAGGAAACAAGAAAAGAGCGATCCAAGGAGCTCCGAGGAGTAAAAGTACATTAGAGCCAAAAGACACTGAGCGCTGACAGCTCCAACTCAGGATGCCAAGCCTCGTCACGTGACCGAGACGGACCTATCAGCGGATGGGAAGAGACACCGTCCATCTCCGAGAGTTAAAGCGAAGTCTTTTCAAGCGTTTGCGATCCCACCATGCTGAAGGCAAACACATGTCCTAATGACATAGTTCAGAGCTGACGAAGCAATGAATCGCTGGGATCGGAAAGGTTGGGGGCGGGGTGGGGGGAAGGAGCACCTATTTCATATTGCAAAATTCCTGAGTGTCAGTGTGCCTAGGTGGTGGAGAAATCTCCTCTGCTCTGCCAAAGAACCTGGTGCTGCCAGTGCCGAGTCATCGGTTAATTAGTAGGATTGCTAGTTTTCTTCTTAATCATACCACAAAGTGCCCGAGGAAAGCAATTTAAAGAGGGCTGTGAGTCAGACAGCTACCTACAGCTCCATAAACAGCACCAAAGAAAAGGAAACTTTCCCAAAAGGAAAGGCACCCTGTAATAACAGAGCCAGGCTAGAAGTAAACAAAAGGCTCCTGTTGTGAAGTTATTTACTTTTCAGTTCTATAGGGGGGAAGGGGGGAAAGGGGATGTATTTTTATTTATTTTATTACATTTGCAGCTGCACTGGATTTAGATGAGTTATTTATTTTCAATTTTTATGTGATTCCCTGCCTAGAGCATCTTATAACCAGCAATTAAAATGAAACAGAAAAAAAAGTTAAAGAGAAAAGGTAGAACTCATGTCACAGCATTGCTACAGACATTTTGGGTGCAGAAAATTCTACAATTTTTTTTTTTTTTTACAGCCCTTCTGATTTGCACAGCCAGATTTAGAGTTTTGCTGCCCTTGGTACTGATGCCAGTTCCCCTCCCTCTCTCCAGATCTTAGAACATTTCCTCCCCACCTCCACCATCATCCAGTTGTTTCCCTTTCATGCACAAACCTCGTGTCACTTCCCTCTGGCAGTGTCAAGAGAAAGCTGAATGAAGGTGGATTATCAATGAGGATGACATGGGGTGCAGTGGGAGGTTCACTGGTAGGCAAACAGCTGTTGTTTTTGGATGTTGTTAAAGGTTGAAATAGGGGGGCAGAGAGAAAAAACCGTCCAAGCAGATTTTGGCGTTTCTAACACTTCAACATTTTTCTGCCATAATGGAAGAAGGCAAAAATGTCCAAGGCTAAAAGTTGAGAGACCATATGGCATGCAGGCAACAGAGGGAGAGACCAAATCACTTGTGAGACAGGGCTGAGTTCTGCCCACCCAACTTGGGCCCAGGCAGTGGCGATCCTAGCCGGCATGACACCCGGGGCGGATCGCCAATGAGCTCCCCCGGGTGCAGCGCGCCCCCCCCCGGCGAAATGACACCCCCCTGGGTGCACGCTGCTGGGGGGGTGCCGCGGCACGCGCCTGTCAGCTGAGTTCGCTAACTTCGTTGCAGCTCCCTCTGCCCCGGCCGGAACAGGAAGTAAACTGTTCCAGGGCAGAGGGAGCTGCAGCGAAGTTAGTGAAGTCAGTGAACTCAGCTGACAGGCACGCACCACAGCACCCCCCCAGCGGCGTGCACCCGGGGCGGACTGCCCCCACCGCCCCCTCCCTTGGTACACCACTGGGCCCAGGCCTACCAAAAATTGGGTGTTTGGCTATGCTCCTGGAGGCAATAATGTTGGATGTCATTGAGTACTTCAAGACACAGGTTATGATATCTGCCTCCTTCCTACAGTAATACCTCAAATTGAAGCCTTAGAAACCATTGAAGAAGTTTTGAATAGAAGAGAGGAGCAAAGAGTTCCCACCACATTCATTAAAGCTTTAGCTGCATTGGCCATGAATAAGAATTTTTTCCCGTTCGATAGTAGACTAGGCAGAAATCTGGCATAGCCATGGGGGGTGACCATGGCACCGTCTGTAGCCAACCTATTTGTTGCAAAATTCAAGGAGGAAAAGGTATACGAGTCTTCACACTTTGATAAAGTAATAACCTAGGTGAGATTCATAGACGATGTGTTTTGTATTTGGAACGGGACACGCCAGGAGCTTGATGTATTCGTAGCATATTTGAATGAGAGCCATGAAACTTTGAAATTTATAATGCAATGCAGCCTACAAACCATTCCATTTCTAGATGTTCTGGTAAAGAAAGTTGAAGGGAAATTAGAGACCAGTGTGTATTGCAAAGAAATGGACAGAAACACCTTTTTAGAGTACACTAGTTGTCATCCTAAGCGACTGAAAGATAGCCTTCCATTCTCTCAATTTTTGCAAATGAGGAGGATTTGCTCAGATGATAAAGATTTTAAAGGACCCTCAAAGGAATTGATTCAAAGACTAGAACAAAAGAGGGTACCCTAAGTCCATAGTCCATCAAGCGTATAGACGAGCCAAATATAACAATAGAGAATATTTGTTAATACCAAGGAAGGAGGCAGTGAAGGAGGAAGAGGATATCATAACCTGTGTCTTGAAGTACTCGACAGCCAACATTATTGCCTCGATGATAAGAAAACACTGGTACATCATTCAAACACTACCAGAATTTGCCAATACAAGAGTTAGATCAGCATTTAGCAGAGGGAGAAATTTGAAAAAGATTTTGTGTCCCTCAGCCCTAAAATCAGGATCACAAAAGCGAGAGGAAGAACCTGGCCACAGAAAATGTGGGACCTGTCAGATGTGTGATTTAATGCTTGAAGAGACTGAGTTTAAAGATCCACAATCAAGCAAAATCTACGCACTTCGGTCAAAAACCACATGTAAGTCAGAATTTGTGGTCTATTATTTAGAGTGTAAACAATTATATATCGGACAAACCTCAAGAAGGCTTGCCACACGTCTAACAGAACACAAAAGCAATATTAATACTGCAAAAATGACAGCACCAGTAGCAGCGCACTACATCAATAAGAATCATCAATTTGAACAACTTAGATGTATAGTCCTACAACAGAATGAATTCAATGTGAAAGGAAGAGATAAGAGAAGAATGCTCCTCCAGCAAGAGCAGAAATGGAGTTTTAAATTGAACACCATACACCCACGGGGGATAAACCTTAAGATAGAGTGGAGTCACTTCTTTTAAAATAATGACCCAATGATCCTGAGAAATAGTCGATGTACATTTTGAAAGGGCTCCGACTTAGAACAGATGTTCGGGTGTACTCATTGGTCGAGACACAAGAGAGGCATCTGATGTCAATATATAAGAGCAAGTGCCATTTTAGAGACGCTAGATGAAACACGAGAGGGAATTGACAGCATTAGGTATGTGAGGTGGGATGTGGATTGGAGACATAAAGCATAAAGCTTGAAGAACTGTGATTAATCAACATGAATTGATGTTTTGTAGAGTGAGAGCAACAAGCAGTTTTGAATCCACGAACCCTGAAGAAGGACCCGAAACTCTGGCCATAGTTGGCCGTGGACTGCGAACAACTGCATTATCACTCAGATAAGTTGTTATATGATATTTGACTCCGGATAGAGCAAGAATATCCTTGGTAACAGTAACAGAGCTAATAACTGCAATATCACTCAGACAAAGTAGTCATATGATATTGGAATCTGGATAGAGCAAGAATATCTTTGACAATAGTAACAACAACAGAGAGGAAGATTTTTGCCTATGATGCGAGTGAGTACTCCGTTAAACAACTGACAGTATATTTGCAGAATATGGAGATACTAGTAAAAGAGGCCCGTTTCAGGGTTTTCGTCGCCAACACCCCCCACCTCCCTCCCTCCCTGGCCAACCCCTTCGTTGTTCTGCCATTGCTCCGCCCCCAACGTCATGACGTTTGACGTGAGGGCGGGGCCCGGAGCGATTTCCCACCCCCCGCCTCCCTGCCTCCCTCTCTGCCAACCCCTTCGTTGTTCTGCCATTGCTCCGCCCTCGAGGGCAGGGCCCGGAGCAATTTTGGTGGCTTCACCACCACGAACCTTCGAACCTTTTTGAAGGAAGTCAGGGCTTGGCTTCACTGACGTCAGTGTCCTCAGAACGTTGAGGGTGAGTTTTATTATAGTAGATATCATGACACTTGAGGCTTTTTCCTCCAAAACAGAAAAAATAAGATGTATGTATGCTATCAATCACATCCTTGAAACAGACTAAGGATTTCAATAGATGACTGCATGGTAACTCATTATCCTTTAGTTGCTCATACATAGAAACTTAAGGATAATATCTAAAAACACCATCCATCTATGCCCAGCATCTCTTGTGTTCATACATCCATCACCACTCCTCTGCATCCCATGTCTGTATCCATATACCCCCCCCCCCCCCCATATCCAGTATGATCTCTCTTTTCCCATATTTCCCCCAGCACTGAAAACTGGATGTTAACAAGCAATTATCAGCATTAATTGGCAATAGAATTTATATGCACTACTTGCTAAGCGTATTCTGTAGCATGGTGTGTGTAAATTCTAAGTCACATAGTTGAACAGTGGGCGTTTCATGGGCATTTCTACAATCTATGCGTGTTGTTATAGAATACACCTGCTCTGCACCTAATTTAGGCTTCAGGATTTACACCAGGTTTTAGCTGGTTTAATTAACCGCAAAATGGCATATTCTATAATGTATACCTAAATTAAAGCATACTTTATAGAATACGCTTTGATTTCCAAGCGGTATTACTCACTATACAGGAAGTACCACCGGGCTACCGCAGCAGCCCAGTGGTTCTTCCTATCCCTAGTGAGCCGTCATTTCCGGCACTGGAGTATACCTGGCGGTAATTGGGCAGTGCCCCACATGCTGCCCGGTTACTACTGGGTTAATGTGGGAGCCCTTACTGCCACCTCAATGGGTGGCAGTAAGTGCTCCCCCCCTGAAATGGCCACACAGCAAATGCTTTACTTGCCACACAGCCATTTCCTGCAGGAAGGCGAGACTTCCCTTTTACCAGCTGTGGTAAAAGGGGGCCTCGGCGCACATGTAAAACACGCGCTGATGCCAGCCCAGCCCCAGCCCCCTTTTGCCACAGCTTGGTAAAAGGGGTCTGTGATATATAGAATCTAGCCCTATATGCCTAAGTCCTGTAAACAGGAAAACAGAAAATCGTGATCGACACTGTTAAAGCTGAGGTCATGTCTACAAGAACTAGCAATTTTATCCCTATTTAAATTGCGGGCAGTTTTTTTGTCTCTATTTTATTCTCTATTTTGTTCCTAATAATTCCTATCATCCTGTTTATTTTTTTAGCTGCCACCACAAACTAATGTTTAGGATTCAAATGTATTGTCCACAATGACACCTAGATCCTTTTCCTGGGTTAGTAATTCCTAATATGGAACCTTGCATTGCTTAGCTATAGACGTCTTCTCTATGTGCATTTGTCTGTATTAAGGGGGTCTTTTAGTAAGATGCACTAGCATTTTTAGCTGGCGGTAAATGCTGAGACACCCATATTACTTTGGGCATCTCAGTGTTTAGCAACAGTTGATTTTTAGTGTGAGCTAAAAACACTAGTGCACCTTAATGAAAGGCCACCTAAATCTTCCAGTCTCATTAATCCTTGACTATCTCTTTGTTCAGTAATTCTGATCTTTAGAACAGCTTCTACAATTCAACCCAACACTGACATCAGGCTCTCTGGCACATACGTTTCCAGACTGCCCCTGGAACCGTTTGTTAAAACTGGTATTATATTGACCATCCTCCAGTCTTCAGGTACTACAGACACTTTTATTAATAGGTTACAAATTAATAATAATATCTCTATAATTTCATTATTTAGTTCTTTCAGTACTCTGGTATATATACAGTCTAGGTAAGGCATTTTTGAACTTTTTGTCACTTTGGCTGTATCCAGGTTCATTGAGCTTTGTTTCCTCGGAATCATTGCCATTTGAATACCATTTCTGGAACAGATATCGTCCACATATCTTCCTCAGTAAAGACTAAAGCAAAACATTTATTTTGTCTTTTTGCTATGTTCTTTTCCTCCCTAAAGTGCCTCTTTTACCCTCCATTCATCTGATGGTCTAACTGATTCCTTCACATGCTTTGATTATTGTACCTAGAAAGTATATGTTATAAATTGTTGCCCCTGTGGCAAGCTTCTTTACAGTTTTGCTTTTTCCTGCTTTGCATCTAACTATCCAGTGATTATGCTTTTCTTGCTATCTTCTTTTGGATCCACTAAACATCCAGATATTATCCATTTTTAAAACCATTGTAATCCAGTAACTATGAAAGCATTTATTACTAGTCCATATTTACAAGGGCTTATGGTCTTTTCTTTTAGGAAATTACCCAAACCTTTTTAAAACCCTGCTAATCCAAATGCTTTTACCACATTCTCTGGCAACGAGTTTAATTACACATTCAATGAAGAAATATTTTCTCCGGTGTGTTTTCAATCAGTAGCTTCATTGCATGCCCCCTAGTCCTAGTATTTTTGAAAAGAATAAACAAGTAATTCATGTCTACTCATTCCACTCCACTCAGTATTTTATCGACCTCTAGTATATCTCCCCTCAGCCGTCTCTTCTCCAAGTTGAAGAACCCTAGCCACTGTAGCCTTTCCTCAAAGGGAAGTCATCCCATCCCCTTTATCATTTTTGTTGCCCTCCTCTGTACCTTTTTAAAATTCTGCTATATCTTTTTTCAGATGTGGTGACCAGAATTGCATATATTATTCAAGATGATGTTGCACCATGGAGCGATACAAATTCATTATAACATTCTCATTTTTGTTTTTCATTCATTTCCTAATAATTACTAACATTCTATATGTCCAAGTTCTGATTTTACAAAGCCATGATATAAACACCTAAAACTTATTACCAGGGACCTCTAGGTGCAGCCAAGGATAGAACAATCTCCTCCAGCCACGGGTTCCCGGTACAGTCCAGAAATAAATGTCCACCAACAACTTCAATCTTAAGGACTTTATTCCATGCAGGTTTCTAGTAGACCTGATACACAGTTCCAACAGCAGCATTCACCTTCAATCTTAAGGACATCCTGGTGTGGCAAATAGTCCCCTTTAAGCAGTAGGCTATCAACACATACCAGGATTCAATACAGGCTCACAGTCAACTCCTGTCTGGGCTCTTTATCCAGTGCACAATAAACAGTAGTTCAATTCCAAATCGAAGCAGTTCTTTCAGTTCCTCATCACAGTTAAATCACAAAGCAGCAGTTTATATCTTCAACTCTCTTTACCTTCAGGAGAGTTCAGTACTTTAGGGACGCCTCATACCCAAGGGATTTCACCCTGCATCAGCTTCACTGGGAAATTCAATACTTTAGGGACCTCCCTTACCCAAGGATTTTCAGCCTGTAAATACTTTTGGGACTTCCTCACACCCAAGGGATTTCAGCCTGCTTCAGTACTTTAGGGACCTCTCTTACCCAAGGGTTTTCAGCCTGCAACTGCTTCTCTCCTCTGGGATTCCTTCCTACCTGCCTAATCAATCCCTGGCTTCTGCTCTCACAACCAATCATTCTCCTTCCATTAGCTTCCACCACACCCATACCAGCTGAGTTAAGCATTAGACTAATGAGCTCCTGCACACAGGATTTCCTAACTCTCTTTCCCCCTAGTGGCAGCCAATCTACACATCCTGCCAGCTTACACCCATGTCTTCCCCCATTGCAGCTAGGAGTCCAGTCCAGGGTCCTCATCTCACCCCCTGGCTCCTTACCTGCAATGCCTTCTGGGACTTGTATTTCAAACTGACACTGCCTTAGCCCAACTATCCTGGATGTGACTCTATCACAAACTGAAGAAAGTGAAAATAGCAAGGGGGAGTGGTCTGGACCTGTTTTGAGTGGAGCTAGAGAGGGCCTAAAAACCAAATATTCATTCCAAATTTCAGAAGGAGAATAAGGGGCCCTTTTATGAAGCCGTGTAGGTGCCTATGCATACCCAACATGCATCAGTTTTGAGTTACTGCCCGGCTACCACGTGGCCCTTGTGGAAGTTTCATTTTTGATATGCATCCACTACGCGCATTGGAAAATATTTTTATTTTCTGGCAGGCAGGTGGTAATCGTCATTCTATGCAAGTAGACCATTACCACCCAGTTACTACATGAGACCTTACCGCTAGGTCAACAGCTAGCAGTAAGGTCTCAGATCCAAAATGGATGTGTGACAATTTTCATTTTGCCGCACATCCATCTTTGGCAAAAAATTTTAAATAGGCATTTTTTTACAGGTGTGCTGAAAAATGATTCTGAGCGCAAGCCCAAAACATGTGTCTACACTACTGCAGGCCATTTTTCAGCGCTCCTTTGTAAAAGGGCCCCTGAATGTCTGTGTCCTAACACAGTAGTTTCTTCATGGTCCTCAGGGACCACCTGGGCAATCAAGTTTTCAGGGTATCCACAATGAATATGCACTTCCTCCATTGTATACAAATATATCTCAGGTATATTCATTGTGAGTATCCTGAAAACCTGACTGGCCAGGTGGTCCCTGAAGACTGGGTTGAAAACCACTGTCCAAACATATCCATGTGGGGATTTATACCTGGTACCCAAACCATCTAAATCAGTGGTTCCCAAACCTTTCCTGGGGGCTCCCTGGCCAGTCAGGTTTTCAGGATAACCACAATGACTTCATGAGAGAGATTTGCATGCAGTGGAGGCAGTGCTAAGGTCACCCTTTTCATCCCCCAGTGATTGATCCTCCCCCCCCCCCCCCCCCTCATAAAGCAAAACTGGCAAGGAATGCTGGGCTCTGTGACAGGTTTGGGAAGAATAAATGTTTTTGTTTCAAAAATGGCTAAGATAAGCATTTATGTTCCTATTCCACTACGTAAACATTGTTGTCTAAAATTGATGTTCATGCTACATGTAACCAGCACATAAACATCCATTTCTCCTGTATTTGAGAACAGCCTTTATGTCAGCAGATCCTTTTCTACAAAACGAGCAGAACTTTTCCAACCTATTCTGTTTTGTATGCCCTTTCTAACATGTTTATGTCTATTTTATCTTGATGAATTGCTTTTTTTACATATAAATCAAAGCAATATAAAAAAAACCCCATAATTAGTTAAAATGAAAAGAATGCCAATTAAAACAGGAAAGAACCTTTCATACAATGATCAAACAACCAAAAACACATGGTTCCATTCGCTACACATCTGCTTGGTGCTGCTACTACTCCCATTTACAGGGATGCTTTAGAGTATAAAATTATTAAAATGTGGGTTTGTAAAAAGACTTTACATTTCTTCAAAAGGGGTTCAGATCTAATAACCAGAGGAAGGCCATTCCATAGGAAGAATTAAAGAATTAAAAGGCACTTTTTCTTGCCATTTCATAATAGGCCTGCCTATGATTAGGTTGGACAAGCCAGTGGTCATTGATGGAACGCAGGCAACGAGTTGGCATGTTCGCGATAATCAATGAAGCCAGATAATCAGAAAGTCATATGTATAAAGCTTCATGGGTCAAAGTAAGAATTTTAGGGGGTCTTTTACTAAAGATTAGCTTGAGTTATCTGCAGCAGGGTCCATAGGAATAAATTGGGACCTGCTGCAGATAATGAGCTAATCTTTAATAAAAGACCTCCTTAAATTGGATCCACAAGTGGACAGGAAACCAATGAAACAGTGGAGTGACATGATCCGAGCATTTTGCATACGAAAGTAAACAGGTTGCTGTGTTTTCTAAAGCTTATAATCACTTAATTGCCACAATGGGAAGACCAGCATATATGACATTGCAGTAATCAAGCTAGGAACCAACAAAGGCATGAAACAGATTATGTAGAGAGCATTAAAGTCAATAACACTCCTTAATGATTTAATTCTCCAGAGTGCATAGAAGCCTCACTGCAAAACCACTGAAATTTGTTTTGAAAATTTTAATTTGGAGTCCAGAATAACTCCCAAGTACTTAAAAGGTATGGAACAGTCTAAGTCTTCTTCTTTTTCTTTCTTTTTTCTTTTTGTCTTATAACAGAAAAGATCTATCAAGTCTTCTCCAGAGCCCCAGGATCTTCATTCACTGTTCTATGCTTTTGTCCTTAGTCGTCATATATTGGTCTGAAGGTATTTTCCTTGAAACACCTGCAGCTGGCGCAGAACACAGCTGTTAGGCTTTTTCAAGTCCCCATAGGTACAAGCACAGGGCTTTTTTTGAGGGGGTACTTGGGGGGTACTGAGTTCCGGCACCTTTTCCATTGTCTGCTAAAATTGACCCATGATCCCCAAGTTATAATGAAAGAGCTCAGGCTCTACACACCAATTCTGCCTTGTCATAGATTCTGTGACTAGTTGCAAGAGGCCTGGCTATTGTGGGGTGGGTCCCTTGGTGATCACCCTAGCCCTGAAGGGTGGCCTGGCATTTGAGTACTGGCAACTTTTTCACTAGAAAAAAATGACCTGTATAAGCATATATCTGAGCTACTTGGCATTGGCGTTCTCTTATTTTAAAAACCTCATCCTAAAATATAGAGCTCTTTATTCAGAAACTCCTTTTAATTTGGCTAGCTTCTCATTTCTTCTCATCTTGTGAGGACACTGTGCCCCTCGTCTAGCAATTTGCACATTTTTCCTTGACCTGTGGTTGAATTCACTCATACTTCCTTTTCTTGTGATGCTTCTTCACTCTGGAGTTCCCTTCCAACCTATCTTAGGGTAGAAGTATTGTCTGACAAGTTCAAGGTTGGTTTTCTCTCTGAACATGAACATGCTGCTTCAAGGACCTGGATGTAAGGACAAAGTTGAGAGTCCCTGCCTGATTATTTGTTGTCCTTCATTGTTGTCTCATCCCCTTCCTTGTGTGTGTGCTTGACCATGTGTTTCCATTATGTTTTTCCCTTTCTTTTGTATGTTTAATTTTTATGTTGGCCTTGGCCTTTTAATTTTATAAACTGTTTTGCTGCAAGATTATCGGAAGAAGGCATATCAAGCCACTAACTAAACTCTTCTAAACTAAACATTAGATGACAAATAACAACAGCAGCAGCAGCAGCAGCAGCAGAATTCAGAAGTTCAGAAACAGGGAAGAGATTCAAGTGGGATCCTAGACTTTCAGATATAATCATTAGTATGAGTTCCTGTCATAAAGAGCTTAGAATCATTCCAAGCTAGAATTTATTGCTCGGGACCTAGAATGGCCTCCTAGTTGAGGGGAATCCACTTCCTAACTACAAGGTCTGTAGCCCAAGTGGTGGCCCACAATTTCAGTGCTGAATTCAAAAGTTACTCTTGGGCAGGAAAAGATTCATTTAGTTACAGTGCTGCATTCTGTCTCATAGGAGTATGGATGGGTCTAAACTAGAAGACATAGGAATTTCAAGAAGTCTCCGAATTCTAAATGGAATAATATGGCTGGGGCTAGATTCTCTCTGGTCCTCTTGCGTTCTAGCTGGTTCCGTCAGGTGGTCACTTACTTTCCAGCACTAGGGGCGTGCTAAATTAAACGGCAGGGGTTCTGTCAATAGTAAGCTAAAGTTTAGAATATGCAGACTTAAATACTAATGTAGAATAAGAATAAGACCACCTCATCCACAGAGTGTAAGTATAACAAAATGGAGGCTGCTGAATAAACAAGGCCTACAGCATTGGTTCACATTGCTACATATTGTACTATCTTTCTCCAAATACAGAAATATGTTCTTTTTCTTAAAATTGCATTCAGAACTATTTTCTGCACTCCTGTGAGCTTTGTTTCCTATTCTTATGAGCAAATGGATACATATGCAAACTGTTTGAAACACTTCTTGAAAGCTCCCATTGTGTCCTGCTTGAACTGGTAAGAGTTGAGGCATTTCCTGTGAAATGCAGAAAACACCATCATTTCAGTTCTTTTGCAGCATATTCTCTGTCTTTAATCACTACGGTATTTGTTTCTACATTCAGAAAAACAAAGAGGCCTTTTCCCACAAATATCATTAATATGAATATGGGCCTGAGTTCCTAAGGCCTTTTCTCTGTTCTGGTGGCAATTTCAAATTGCCCGCAGTGCTGGCAATGTCCGTGAGAATTTTTATCCTGCTTGTAGGAAACTTTTTAAGGGAAGTTGCATGAGTAATGTCCTTTTGATATCTGCCTACAAGGTATCAGAACTAAAAGCACCCATGTAAATCTGTTCATACTATTTCTGCAGCCTGTCTATTGGGGGGAGAGGGATTGGAGGGAAGGGAAGGGAATAAAATATATGTACACATTGGACAATAAACTTTATGAGTGCTGTTTCATTCCCCTCTGTGAAAATGCTTCCTTTTTTTTTTTTTTACTGTGACATTCCCCCTAATTCTAGAAAGTTGTATGCCCAAATTTCTGACTAGCATACAAATTTCTATGCGCAATGTATAGAATAAGGTTATTTGCATGCATAACTTAATGAATTAATTAGCTGCTAATTTGTCTTAACAACCAATTCTTGGCTATAATTGGTGCTCATTGGCAACAATTAACAGCTACATGTGTAACTGCCCTTAGCTGGTATTCTATAAGTTGTGCACTCAAATTCCAGAGCATGCAACTCTAAGGGGCATGGACCTGGGAGGGGCATGGGCGGGTCAGGATGTGCCAAGCATGAGCACCGGGTACAGAATACTAACATACATGCACCAAATTGCCTACAGTTAGGTATGACCATTTATGCTAGCCACTGGTTTCTAATTTATCTTTTATTTCAAAATTATGTGAAAAAATTGTTTTTGACCAACTTCTTGGCCATTGTGAGCATCAATCTATTTTACACTCTCAGCAAACAGGTTTCAGGTCTCTACATAGTACAGAAACAAATGTTACAGCACTTTTTAGTGAACTGCGCAGTATTCTTGATTGTGGCCAAATTGCACTAGTTGTTTCTCTAGACTTATCTGCTGCCTTTGATCTGGTTAGTCACTCATTGCTCCTCACCAGACTACAGAATATTGGTCTATCTGGTTCAGACCTTAGTTGGTTTAGTTCTTATCTTTCCGACCATTCATTTAATGTGCAGACATCGACTTCTACCTCCTCCAAACATTCTGTGCCTTGTGACGTACTGCAGGGCTCTGTTCTTTCCCCTCTGCTATTTAACATTTATCTAAGTCCACTGGCTACACCAATTCAAGATCACAATATCCGTTTCTTTTTTTTTATGCAGATGATATTCTTCTATTATAATCAACCTCAGTCATATCACCAGCCCTTGGGCAATTGCAATCCTGACTGACAGATTTGTCCATTTGGTTAGCTGAGCATAAACTTGTCCTTAACCCTCCCAAGACTTTAGCTTCTTGGATTACGGGTTCTCACTCCTGCCCTATGTTCACCCCAGTTCTTTTTGATAGGCCTATTACACTAGTCTCCAGCTTTCATTATTTGGATATTTAGTTTGACTCCAAATTATCTTTTGAATCACATGTTGCTCAAGCCCCTAAACAAGGTTTTCGACCTTATGTAAACTTTGATCCATCCACAGATATATTGATACTTCCTCTTTTCATATCCTTATACATGCTTTTTTGGTTTTGCGGCTAGACAACTGGAATATGGTTTATTCTGGTATTTCTGGTTCTCTTCTCCTTCGTCTTCAAAATTCTGCAGCTTGCTTACTTCTCAAAGTCCATAAATTCGATCATGTTACACTGTTTCTTGTGTCTCTTCACTGACTTCCAATTTTATATCGTCCACAGTTCAAAATTCTTTGTTTAGCCTATAAAGCTTTTCATACAGGTTCTCCTTCTTATTTATCGTCATTGACTATACCCTATACTCCCAATTGTGCTCTTAGGTTCCTTGATGCAAATCATCTTCTTCAGGGCCGTGCCTAGGGTCTCCGGCGCCCCCCTCTCCGGCGCCCCCCTGCAGTTGCCCCCCCCCCGAAAATGATCGCTACACTACCCGCCCTCTTCTCCCCAGATCCTTTTCCTTTTTTTTTGTTTAAATTTACCTCTGTCCGGCGGCAGCGTAGAGTTAGTGAGAAGGAGGTGGCGCTCCCCCGCCCCGACGTGTCAGACAGTCTTCCCTTCGCTCAGTGTCCCGCCTTCTTCTGACGTTATTTCTGATGTCAGAAGAAGGCGGAACTGAGTGAAGGGAAGACTGACACGTCGGGGCGGGGGAGCGCCGCCTCCTTCTCACTAAAGCCACGCTGCCGCCGGATAGAGGTAAATTTAAACAAAAAAAAAAAGGAAAAGGATCTGGGGAGAAGAGGGCGAGGTAAGCATGGTGCAGGGGGGCGCCCCCCAGAGGATGGCGCCCTCCTGCCATGCTTACCTCGCTTACCGTGTTGGCACGGCCCTGATCTTCTTTTACCTTCACCGTAATTGGCTCATTATGGGGTCCTTTTACTAAGGTGTACCAAAAAATGGACTGCGCTAGTGTAGGGGTGTGTTTCGGATATGCGCAGATCCATTTTTTTTAGTGCGCCTGTAAAAAAGGCCTTTTTAAAATTTTTGCCAAAAATGGACATGCGGCAAAATAAAAATTGATGTGTGTCCATTTTGGGTCTGAGACCTTACCGCCAGCCATTGACTTAGCAGTAAGGTCTCACATGGTAACCGTGTGGTAATCATCTATGCGTGTACATAAGTACATAAGTATTGCCATACTGGGAAAGACCAAAGGTCCATCAATTCCAGCATCCTGTTTCCAACAGTTGTCAATTCAGGCCACAAATACCTAGAATGACAATTACCGCCCGGTTTCTGCCACGCGCAGGAAAATAAAAATTATTTTCTGGCACGTGTAAAAAATGAAATTACTGCCCGGACCTCGTGGTAGGGCGGTAACTCCAATTTGACATACATTGGGTGTGCATAGGCGCCTACTCGGCTTAGTAATAGGGCCCCTATGAGTCTATTCAGACTTCTGATGTCTTCTTTTTGGCCTAATTTTAGAGGTGAACCTTAAGTTGCTACATTTAAGACTCTTCTAAAAACTCATTTCTACCATCTGGACTTTGCCCTTGACCTGGTTGTTGTTTGAGCCTTGAGATTGGTGTCCTGCGTGCACGGTTCCCGCACTTCAGTGTCCTCCTCTATCCTATTGAATTATGGCATTCTTTTCTTTTATACTTGTTTTTTTTTTCTTATTTTGTACACCACTGTGATCAATGTGTTTGCAACAGTGGTATATCAAATTTTGAATAAACTATAAAATTAGGTGCATAAATACAAACTTAAACTAGTATTCTATAATGGTAGTTGTGCACAAAACTACTGTTATAGAATCCCCCGCCCACCAATATTCAGCGTTATTTAACTGCCCAGGAATGGCTATCTGCGAATATTCAGTGGGAGATAGCTAGTTATCTCCCACTGAATATTACCAGTCAGTGTTTGGGAGCAGATTCTATATATGGTGCCTAAAAAAATTGACACTGAAATCAATGCCAACTAAGTATAATCGGTGCCTAGATTTAGGTGCTGATTATAGACTACGCTTAGTTGATATTTCAGCTCCGATGTCTGCGCGCATCCATTTACGCCAACAAAAACCTGGTGTAAATCTCAGTGTGTAGATTTAGGCACACTGGGCCATATTCTATCATTAGGCACCTAAATTTTGAAATGCCCATGAAACACCCATTTCCCACCTATAACCATGTCCCTGTTGCCTCAGCACGTTGTGTGCCTAAATTCTAATCAGTGCCAATTAGTCCTCATTATTGCTTGTTAGGTACAGTTATCAGCCCTCATTAGCTTGTTAAGCCAATTAAGTTATTCGTGGTATTATAGAATCCACGCCGATTTCGGCACTTAAATCTAAACACACTATATAGAATCCAAGGGTTAGTGGCTAACCGGTTATATCTCACAATATAGCCGGCTATCCACTAATATTTAGTGCATTGCCAGCTAAGTTTGGCCGTGAAATCAGGCCATCAAAATAGTAGGTCTATGGTCATTTTAAATTCAATCAGCCAGTACTGAATATTGGCTTGGCTGGTTAAGTTTAAACCAGGCAAAAATAAACCGAATTTTCAATGCTGGTCACCGAAAATGGCCCGGCATTGAATATCCGGTCTCACCACTGGCTATAGTAGTGGTGCACATTGTCTAAGCACCTTACTTTAGGCAATCTCTAGAGAATTACCCCCTAAAAGTGAGGATATTTAGCCACACTAAAGAGAGTACCTTCCAAGCAGCACAGTTTGGAATTTGTCCACCCTGTGCCTATGGGAGACATCCTTAATAAGTGGAGGAGTGGCCTAGTGGTTAGTGTGGTGGACTTTGGTCCTGGGGACCTTGGTTCAATTCCCACTGCAGGCACAGGCAGCTCCCTTTGACTCTGGACAAGTCATTTAACCCTCCATTGCCCCAGGTACAAATAAGTACCTGTATATAAAATGTAAGCTGCATTGAACCTGCTATGAGTGGGAAAGCACAGAGTACAAATGTAATAAAATAAATGGGAAATATCATTGCTAATGAGAGCTGGTATGAATGTACAATGTTCCCTGGAAAGCGTGGGAAAGGGCAATAATTAAAAGTTGGTAAAACACAAATATTGGTTTTGAGTATTGTGCACTCTCAGTGCAAGCACAATTATTCACCTTGCTGTACACTGCAGGTAATTTTGCCCTTACTGCCCAGAAACACTCCTCGGGGTGGGAAGAGGGAATGTTAAGCAACAATACACATAGAGGGGCATAATTGAAAGATCGTCCAAGTACGAATTAGGACGTTCTTACGAAAACGTCCAAAAATAGACATGTATAATGGAAAAATAGTGTGGGCGTTTTTCGATAATCGATTATCCCTGTAAGAAAACAATCAAATGACGAGCGCATAAGCATGACTAAATTGGGCGCCCTAAGATGGTCGATTATTGCAGGTGCAAACGACCAAATCACGTGGTGTGTAAAATAATGTACATAGGTGTATCGCAAGTACAGTACATGTTGTTCAGGCCATCCAGGTACGGGAAAATATGAGGAACACGTATATGTGTCAACTACAGACATATCATGCTGCTCCACCCATACTTTCATCATATGTGCCCATCTGCATGTCCGGATGTGCATGCACTGTACACCTACTGAACATGCAGCTACAGTATATGCATATTGTGTATATGTGAAAAGGGTCGGGTGGGGTGCGTCATAAGGCACGTTCCACACACGTGCAGGCAGGTGCACGTCAAAGACGTCTATGCTTACGAGGGCGTCCACGTGCTGATAGGGGCCATATATGGAATGGTCATCCATATTTGGAGCTGTGCATGAAACGACGTCCCTCACGCAAGGTCGTCTATATAAGGCACTTCTTTTCCAACACGTGGAAAAATGGCACACCAGCGAGAGCCCAATTTTGGCGAGGAGGAGAGCCTGCTGCTCGTCCGGCTGTGCCTAAGGCACCGGCATCGCCTATTTATCCAGCACCACCACCTGCCCCCCAGGCTGCAGGCCATGCAAGCCTGGTCCCGCATCCGGGAAAGGCTAGAAAGGTAAGGTTATGGCCCAACCCCCCTCCCCTCCTGTACCTACACATATAACAGCTCCGTCATCAATGTTACCAGCAGTAACTGGAGTGTCCATGCAAGGATCATGAGTAATATAGGAACATGCACAATCACTAATAATTTGTATGTTATTGAAACGACCACCATTCCCACATCCCTACAAGAATGTATTTCGTTAGGTTAGGTATGTGACTATGCTATTAGTGTTATGTGACAATTTCGTTAGTTATGTGAAGGCCACATTTTCCAACCCCTCTTTGCAGCCAGTGGGTTACAACGCCTCCGAATAGTGGAAGCATGAGACCAATGAAACCTATACCATACATTATAACATGGTCATGATAACACATATAAAGTAGTTTAACAAGCATACATTATAATGTATACAAATGGTACTGTCTGGCCTCATGCCCACCTCTCTGGCATCATCTGCATAGGAACCAACTCGGTGGCTGCTGTGGGTGCTTCACCACCCCACCCCCAATATCAAATATGTATGGAGGGAGGGGTCATCTCCACTGGGGGTTCCACCCCCCAAAATGGTAAAAAGGTGGCTCCTATGATTCACTACCAATGGAGGTGCCCCCCCCCCCCCAACACTGTAGACCCTCTCTCTCTGGTATGTGAATAGCAAATGAATGTGTGCAGAGGACAAAAAGGACCAACACCCCTGACCCCTGCTCTACAAACTTATCTCTTACAGACGCTTTGGAGTCCACCGGGACCTGGAGTCCCTGAGGAGGCGGTTCCGCTGGGTGAGGCGGGAGAGGCCCGACCTCATCCGGGCGGTGCGAAGGCACCTCAGGGCTCGCCGTAAGTATTCAAAAACAGGACACCTGTACAGATTACTACATACATTTCATGAATAAAGCAAATGTGTTGTACAATATCACTTCCCATGTGCCTAATAGCCACCTAGTAAGTAATACCATATCTGTCCCAGATCAAGGATGCAGGTTGCAGGGGTTCTCCCATGAGCGTGCCTGCAACGTCCGACCATCCCCCCGAGATGAATGAGATGATATGCCACACTTTACTATTCCCCTTATTGTGGTGGCTGATTACTGTGTCCTGGTACAGCTGCCTGAGGCCCTACTTTTACTGCATGTTATGGCCTAAATCACATAAAAGAATTGTGCTCAACACCCTTCCCACTGCCCCCCCCCCCCAATAACTCCTACAACAACTGCCCATCAACCCCTCGTTGCATCTCACAATGCAAACATGCTGGTCAGCAATGAATTTGGTATGGCAACATGTCCTGCGTGGTGTGTGTCAGAGGAGGGTCCAGGGTTCTGTTTCATGTCATCTGATGCAGCTCATTCCCCATGGGCATAGGCTACGCCTTACCACACCCTGCCCCATCCCCTGCCTCACGCCACCCAGCTATTGCACTATGCAAGCCATGGTGTATGCACTGATCTCAATCACACTCCTTTTACATACACAGGGCTCCACCAGCAGGAAGCTGAGCGGGAGGATGAGGAGGGCCACCACCTCCAGGAGGAGGAGGAGGAGGAGGAGCAGGAGGAGGAGGAGCAGGAGGAGCAGGAGGAGGAGGAGCAGGAGGAGGAGGAGGAGGAGCAGCAGCCAGGCCAGGAAGCGGCCCACCAGGAGGAGGAGGAGGAGGACTCGGAGGAGGGAGTCCTCATCATAGATGAGGATGAGGACATTCATGAGGACCCCTCCCCACCTGCAGCTCCGTATGAGGCCTCTCCCTCCCCTCAGGCAGCGCCATCGCCTGGCCCACCTCCATCCCCTGGGCCAGCTTCAGTGTCCCCTGGCCCACCTCCATCCCCTGGGCCATCTTCAGTGTCCCCTGGCCCACCTCCAGCCTTTGGCCCTGCTACTGTGGTGCGCCTCCTGCAGCAGCTGGTAGATGGCCAGCAGCAGCTTATAGTTGGCCAGCACCAGCTGCTGCAGGAGGTGAGAGCCCTACGGCAGGGCAATGAGCAGCTCCAGGGCCCACTAAGGGTACTGCTGTGGCTGCTCATTGCCCTGCTACAGAGGGCCTTGCTCAGAGGGCGTGGCCGCCCTTAATTTAAATAGGGGGGGCCTGTTGGGGGTGTGGGGAGTGGGTGGGGGAGGGAATTGTTGGGGTTGTGTGTGTGGGGGGAGGGAAATGTTGGGGGTTCTGTGGGGGGTGGGGGAGGGAATTGTTGGGGTTGTGTGTGTGGGGGGAGGGAAATGTTGGAGGTTCTGTGGGGGGTGGGGGAGGGAATTGTTGGGGTTGTGTGGGGAGTTGTGGGGGGGAGGAGGGCATTGTTGGGGCTTATTTTGTAGGGGTGGGGGTGGGGGGGAAATAAATGTTTCTCTTACAATATAACTATCAGGGTGTGTGTGTGTGTGTGTTTGTCTCCCTTGTGCATTACATATCACCAAATGGTGCTGTTGAGTTGAGAGGAAGGAGGCAGCAATATGCATAGCATTAAATGTGCTGTGTGAATGAGAAGGTGATGTATGTCTGAGAATGTTGGCCATACAGAACGCCACCTGTTCATTCCAACCTGCATGGCCATATGTGCAGGGGGGTTGGGCCAGGGAGGCTGGATGGATATTTGTGTTCATTAATAAAAATGGCCAGCCAGCATCTCTCTCTCCCTCCCTCCCCTCCACCATACTGACCCACAATACAGAGTGCCATCAATAAGAGATTAATAGTGTACCACGTGTGATCTGCCAGGTACACACTTCCACATAACTCCAGGTACCACATACACAGTGTTTGCTGTCTGATGGACACATATCCTTACCCACAAGCCACATTGGTGGGGGGGGGGGGGGGGGGGGGGCCCAAGAAGGACCTACAAACAGCTGGCTCATATTTTCACATTGAATACATCAGCTATGGTATATAATGCTGAGGAGCAAAAGGGAAACAATGGGAAACCCAATAGATGGATGGTTACTTCATCACAGTTGCAATGTAATACTTGTGTTAGAGAAGGGCACAAATAAAAATGGTGCTCATTATTTGCAGCTGTGATCACACTTTCTCCAGTAGTCGATCAAGGTGTGTTACATTCAAGTATTCTGGGTTTGTATCAAACTTTGTCCCTGAAGTGACTTACCTTAGGTGGGATTTGAACCATCAACCTTATGATTATAAGGCTGGTGCTCTAACCACTAGGCCACAGCAGCCACCAGGCTTTAGCCACCACCAGTTACTTTGGGTTGGTACCTGTACACACACCCCTCTCCCTCACCACCACGTCATAGGCCTCAGTGGCACTACCTGTAGCCACCTCGATCATTTTGTCCAGGCTACCGATTAAAAACAATGTAATGTGCATGTTCCCTACTACCTATGGAGCAATTTAGGAAGGTGTTCCATAATGTGCTATACACATCCATTGCATTAATCATTCTCCCCTCCCCCGCCTATGGACCTTGAGAATGGGTGGCCACTTGATAAATGGGGACTGGGGTACACCACATAAACAAGGAAGATGGAAGCTACCGGGAACCAATACAGCACCTCCAACAGCTGGCCCACACCACTGAGGACCTGCCAACCCCACAGTACAGTGCAGAGGAACCTGGTGAAAACAGAGCTACCTAACATCTGACTCCAGACTACATACATACAGTGAATGCACACTCCTTGACTATGAGCACAAAAAGAAGAGGTGGCAGACAAATGAGAGCTTACCATGAACGTCTGTTTCAAGACTGTGTAGTGCGCCTTTTATCTTCTGGAACATTAGCTGCACATCTCCCTGATTGAAATGACCCTTACCGAGGGGTGCATGATTTGGACTGACTGTACTAAATTCTTGGCCCCCACACACTGCCTGCTACAACCAGGCAGAGAGAATGGGAGAAAGGAAGGGAGCATCAGGGGATGTGGAAGACAGGAAACGGAAGGCGTGGTGGCTGAGGGCCAATAATAATCCCCCCACCCCCCTAAATACACAGGTGTAGCCAAGCATACATTGCTAAACACATACCTTCATATAAGTGAGGGAAAAACCCTGTAAATGATTATTACGAACAACCGGCAAAGTTTCAGTGCAAGAAATGGCAGGTAAATTGGCAATGAAGAAAGGGAAGGCAGGTGAAGACGCCCATACTTATCTACTCATAATTGAAACCATGTGTTCCTAATCGCTATCTGAGCTGGGCACGCTTAGGAATTGTGTGTATAATTGAACAATAAACGCCCATATCAGAAACACCTATTCCCCCGTCTCAATGGGCGTTCTTGGCGCCAATATAAACGCCCACTCCGTATTTTCGAAAACCCCATTGGTACAATGCCGCCACGTCAACCACCAACCCGGAAGGGTAATTTTACGGATGGCGAGGTAGAGCTACTGGTCCAGGAGATCCAGCAACGCCACCAACATCTCTTTGCTCCCACAGGGCAGAGGCTGGCTGCAACGACCAAACAGAGGGAGTGGGAGGCAGTCCGTGACAGCGTCAATGCAGTCTTCCATTGTGCAAGGGACGTGGAGGACTGCAAGCGCAAGTGGCGCAAGCTCCGGAGGGATGTGAGGCGCAAGGCTGGTGCCCATCCCCCACCACATGATACTGCCAACCTCACCCCCCTGGAGCTAATGGTGCACTCCCTCCTACCCCAGGAGGGCATCCATGGAATTGGGGCCCTTGACACCTCTGCACAGGCTGAGGACTCAGGTAGGTTGACCATTCTTTATGAAGCTGCGCTTATGTGTTCCGCTGCACTAAACTGTGTTATACAAGTTGGGGCCAGGAGGTGGGAGGTGGGGAGTGGGGTGAGCGGCAAGCGGGAGGGATTTTCAGGCGGGTGTGGTAATATGTAGAATAAACGACCATCTTAATGCTGCTGTGCTGACTTTCTTACCTACCCCTACTCACTTGCTCTGTATCATTACTCTCTATCCCTACCATACTCATTTACCTTCCCTCTTACTTGTCCTGTGTGTGCATCTTAACTACATTGTAAGGTCTCTTTGAGTAGTGGTGTGTCATAGGAGCACACTCTGTGGCTGCTGTGGGTGTTTCAACACCCCCAATATTGAGCAACTATCATGTAGGTGTCCAGGGTGGAGTTTTGTGCACTCGGCTTCACCCCCAATAACGCATAACAGTTCGCTCCTATGGGTGTATGTAGGGTACTACTGTGGCACTACTTTGGGACCCTTCCTTCCCTACTACTCCCTCCTATTTTCCCATCACCAAACCGTGCCTATTTCCTTCTATCACCTCTGTGCTCTACTGAGTGTGGGCCACATGCATGCAACTTAAGGAGTCTGTAATGGGGGTGATAATGCAGTTCTAGAGAGTCTAGCACGTCCGTAGTAACAGAAGACATGCTGAAATGTCCTTCATTTTGACAAATATACAACAAACAGCTTGTCCACAAAGTTGTGAGCAGTGTCCTTCTCTTGGCTGGCCCTCCACCACCTCTACCCAGCTGGCTGTGGGGCTCTCTTTCACATCGCTGTCAATTCCTATCCTCCTCCTCACCATCTCTTTGCTGGGTCAGCAGTTTGGGGGCCAATGTACTGTATATGAATGCTGAAAGACAAAAGTGGGTTATTTTCACCAACATTTGCTCACCCTTGTGCTATACAGGTGATGATTCTGAGGAGGCTGGCCCTAGTGGCCTGCAACACCAACCAAGGCCTACAGCAGCACCACAGCCTCACCCTCCACCGCCTGCAGCAGCAGTACAGCCTCTACCACCACCACCACCTGCACCAGTACAGCCTCTACCACCACCACCACCACCACCACCACCACCTGCACCAGTACAGCCTCTACCACCACCACCACCACCACCTGCAGCTGACCCAGCAGTAGAGGCTCAACCTCCACCAGCACCACCAGCAGAGGCGGCACCTCCACCACTGGTTGACTCTGCTGATTATGCCTATAGGGGGCCGGCTCCTCGTCACAGGCCATCCAGCCAACGGAGGCAACTGTTGCGGCTGGCCACTGAGTTGCTGAGACACAATGTGCGCCTGGAGGAGTACCGCCAGGACAAACTACAGCTGCAGAGGGAAGCACTGCAGGTGCAGCTGCAAGCCCTCCAGTGGCAGCGGGACGCCCACCAAGAGCTGCTCCAGGCGCACCGGGAAGCCCACCGAGAGGTGCTCCAGGCACAGCGGGAAGCCCACCAAGAGGTGCTGCAGCAACTCCAACAGCTGCAGCACACCATTGAAGGGCTGCGCCCTCCGGGCCCACCACCACCTACTCCAGCCGTGCTGCAGCAGCAAGAGCTGCCCTGCACATCCTCCTCCAGTGGGCAGCAACCACCAGCCAAGAGGTGGGCGTTACGATCTGCCGCCTCTGCAGCACCCACCACCAAACCATCTCCCATTCTGGGTCCTGTGGCCAGGCTACACCCAACAAAGTGGCCAGATTTCCACTCCGTAGCCCAAGCCGAGGAGGAGGACAGTGGGAGCAGCACTGAGAGTGATGACGATACTCCCCCTGCAGCACCAACTGCACAGGAACTCCGTGGGAGGGGTAGGAGGGGACGGGGGAGGGGACGGGGAAAGTGATGTTATCACATGCTGGAGGGTGAGGGTGGGGGGGGGGGGGTTGAACACCTATGCACTTATGCAGTTATACACAATAAATGTGCACTTACTTTCACGCAAAACTTGTTTCAATGAGTCTTTGTCTTGCTCTTATGCCAAGCTGGTAAGCATTGAGGTCTGCTCTGTGGGCTGGGGGTGGAGGGGGCTCCTCTTCTTGCTCATCTGGGACCTCCTCTGGTGGCTGTGCCTCCTCTGGGAGAGGCTGTCCTCTGCGCTGAGCCAAATTGTGCAGCATGCAGCAGGCAACAAACATCTTGGCCACCTTTTCAGGGCTGTAGAGGAGCTCCCCTCCAGACCGGTCCAGACAGCGGAAGCGGTTTTTGACCATTCCAAAAGTCCGCTCAATGATTCCCCGGGTGCTCCGATGTCTCCTGTTGTAAGTTTCTTGTGGGCCTGGTTGTGGATGCACCACGGGGGTCATGAGCCACGTCCTCTGCGGGTAGCCCCGGTCACCTTTGTTTGGAGAAAAGCAGAATGAGATAGATGAGTGTGTATTGCTTGGAGCAGGTACAGGAGGGGTGGGGAAGGGAGGATAAGGATAGTGGGTTGTGGAGTGAGGTGGAGGAAGCCAGGGCGGAGGGCTGCCCAGTGGAGGAGATATAGGTATGGGTCCATCCATGTTGAACTTACCTAGTAGCCATCCACCGGTGAACTTTCCTCGCTCAAATCTGCGGTAGATGCCCGAGTGCTGTAGGATGTATGCATCGTGGGTGGAACCGGGGAACCTGGCACACACGTCTAATATCTCCCCCTGGGCATCACACACAACTTGCATGTTCATGGAATGAAAAGCCTTCCTGTTTCTGTAGGTGGCTTTGTGTGCCCTGGGGGGTCTGAGGGCGACGTGTGTGCAATCAATCACACCTATGACTGAGGGGAATCTAGCAACAGCATAGAAGGCAGCCATGTTGGTGTGCAGGGCCTGGGGGGTGGTGGGGAAAGTGATGTAGTGAGAGGTGTGAGTTAGAAAGGCATGCAGGAACTGGGTGAGACAGTGTGAAATAGAAGCCTGGGTGAGCCCTGTGTTAGCAGCTAATACAGATTGAAAACTCCCAGTGGCCAGGACAGAGAGAGAGGAAGTGATTTTGAGATGGACAGGGATGGGGTTATTCCTACGGGTCTGGGGCTGAAGGAGGGGTTTCAGCTGCTCACAAAGCTGCACAATAGTGTCCCTATCAAACCTGAACCTTGTAAGACACTGCTGGTCAGTGAGTTGTAAGAAGGTGGTGCGGGGCCTATAGACTCGGGGCCGTGCATACGTCCTGCGGTGTGTGCCCTCTTCCTCTACCATGCCAGACACCAGTGCATTAAGTGCATCCATTTTCCCAGCAGTGCAAGTATTATTAGTAGTAGTAATAACACACGCACAACACACATGCCTCTCACTGCCAGCCACCACGCCCTCTTCCACTCACACAGGCAACACAGAGACAAACGGAGGTCAGGGAATACAATATACACGTGGGAACAGTGATTATTGGAGAGGGATAGGGGGAGGGAGGGGAAGGGGAAGGTACTGATAGAGCAAGGAGTAGGAGTAGGGAAAGGTCAAACGGTCAGTCGGTCAGTCACAACAGAGGCAGGTCACACAGACGAACGTACCAGGTACTCAACACACTCAACTTTCTCTCTGCAACCAACAAATCAGCTCTCCCAACACCGATCTCGCCACTTTCCAACTCCACACAAGCGCTATTGGGTCTAAAGACGTTTCCCCCTTGCTCTGGTCGCTTTTATTTGGGGTCCAACAAATGACGCCCATGCTCCCGCCCAACCAGATCCATTTCGCTATCCGTGATACGTTGTACACGACCAGGTCGTATCACCGCCCCTAATACGCCCCCGACACGCCCCTTATTTGGGCGTTTCTCTCTGACCGTACGAGCGACCCGGACGTACTGAATATTTTGTTTCCATTATACTGATTTAATCGTTTTTGTGAGATAAACGTCTATCTCCCGATTTGGGTCGCAATATAGGCGTTTTTCTTTTTCAATTATAAGCAGGATAGGGGCCCATTTACTAAGCTGCAGCAAAAAGTGGCCGTAGCGCACCCTGGGGTTGGGTTTTCCCATGCACTAAGGCTACTTTTGTTGCAACTATCAAATGGACGATTTTCCATTTTTTGTATTAATGACCATGCGCTCATGCTGTCATTAACATTCAGCCATTAATAAAAATTACCATGTGAGCATTTAATGTCATCCATTTTGTAGACAGTAAGGGTACATACTGTAATCCTGCGCTAACCAGTTAGTTTGCTGTACTGTAGCTGTGCTAACTTATTAGTGCAAGAACACCCTCTGACATGCTCCCTCCCAAAAGATAGAAACATTTACAAAAACATGGATTAGTGCATGCTAAAATTACGCTAACTGCAGGATGCCTGAACGCATTCCATGGTACACTATTTTAAGCTGTGTTAGGCAAGTGCTAGAACGTAACACAGCTTAGTAAAAGGGACCCATAGTTTGGTGCCCGCTTCAAATCCCACTGCTGCTCCTTGTACCTGAGCAATGGAGGGTAAAGTGATCTTGGGCAAGTCACTTCACCCTCCATTGCTCAGGTTCAAACTTAGGGCCCTGTTTACTAAGCCCACGCTAGCACTTTTAGTGCATCCTAATTCTAAAGACACCCATAGGAATATATGGATGTCTCTAGCATTAGAGCACCAGCTTACACAATACAAGGGTTATCATAAATGTCAGAAGATTTTACTTAGTTACCTACTTCAATCGACTACTACAGATCTTATATCTAAATCAAAATACATTATTCTTTATTACCAAAATTGTTAAACATCACCATCACATAAAATCCCACATTTCCCACATCAAGTCCCGTAAAATAGTCCGTTATGTAGGAAATGAAGTCCACAATTTTCAACTCGTTACACCTCCTGTTACATGTGATTTTTGCTTTCACCATAAATGATGAACGTGAATAGAATTCACACACTCAAAATTTCACAATTGTAATCCAATCCACTTGGTCCTTGATCCGTCACTCTTCACAGCAGCTTAAACAGATCTTCACTTTCACTACATAACCAAAGGCTTGACCAAACCAGACGTGATCTTCACATGCATTCTTCACTTACAAACAGTCTCAACACCGGCCATGTTTCAATCTCTTCATCAGGAGACCCTTCACAAAACATTCACAATAACAATCCATACTAATACAAATATAATTAAATCATTATGTTACACATACCTCATACAGCCTTTCAAAATTGCCTTGAAAGCCTGCTGATCAGATGACTCTACCTGCCCTCTCAGCCACTTTTTATAACGTTATCAATAATGGCCTATCTACTTTGGAGGGTTAAGTGTTAAGTGACTTGCCCAGAGTCACAAGGAGCTGCCTGTGCCGTGAATCGAACTCAGTTCCTCAGGACTAAAGTCCACCACCCTAACCACTAGGCCACTCCTAGGATATGATGTCCTTGTTCCCTTTGGTACATTGGGGAGACAACTCGAAAAATTAAGATGCGTATCGCCCAGCATTTGAGCAACATTAGATTGCAAAAAATTGACACCCCTTTGGTTTCTCATTGGGTACGATTGGGACATGCTGTGGAGGATTTGCGGTTTGTGGTTCTGGTTTGTTGGAAGGGAGGTGGACAAAATTGCGAACGGGAGCTTATTAAGCGGGAACAAAGGATGATTTACAACTGGGATACGGTGGAACCCAATGGGTTAAATAAGGAAGTAGATTGGCCATTATTGATGACGTTATAAAAAGTGGCTGAGAGGACAGGTAGAGTCATCTGATCAGCAGTGCGGTGAGCCGCATATGGGGGGAACTCCTTGGCGTTCCAGGCAATTTTGAAAGGCTGTATGAGGTATGTGTAACATAATGCTTTAAAAATGATTTAGAAAAATGATTTCATTATATTTGTATTAGTATGGATTGTTATTGTGAATGTTTTGTGAAGGGTCTCCTGATGAAGAGATTGAAACATGGCCGGTGTTGAGACTGTTTGTAAGTGAAGAATGCATGTGAAGATCACGTCTGGTTTGGTCAAGCCTTTGGTTATGTAGTGAAAGTGAAGATCTGTTTAAGCTCCTGTGAAGAGTGACGGATCAAGGACCAAGTGGATTGGATTACAATTGTGAGATTTTGAGTGTGTGAATTCTATTCACGTTCATCATTTATGGTGAAAGCAAAGATCACATGTAACAGGAGGTGTAACGAGTTGAAAACTGTGGACTTCATTTCCTACATAACAGACTATTTTACGGGACTTGATGTGGGAAATGTGGGATTTTATGTGATGGTGATGTTTAACAATTTTGGTAATAAAGAATAATGTATTTTGATTTAGATATAAGATCTGTAGTAGTCTATTGAAGTAGGTAGCATTAGAGCACGCTAAAAATGCTAAAATAAAAAAAAAAAAATGCTAGTGTGCTTTAGTAAACAGGGTCCTTAGATTGTGAGCCATCAAGGGTACCTGAATGTAAATCACCTTGAGCTACTACTGAAAAAGGTGTGAGCAAATCCAAATAAATAAAAATTTACTTGAAAACTTGAATAATTATGACAGTTTTCGGAAACTTCTGAAAACTACTCTTTTGAACAAATTTGTTAGTTAATTTTCCTTTTAATTTAGTTGATATAATTATAATTCCCAAGGTTTGTCTTGGTGTTTTTGCTTTATATTTCATTGTAAACCACCTAGAACTTATGGGTCAGGCGTCTAGAAATGTGATGTAATGTAACAGACAAAATGACCTATAGCAAAATAGTAAATGACGGCAGATAAAGACCTGTACGGTCCATCCAGTCTGCCCAACAAGATAAACTCATTTTACATGGTATGTAATACTTTATATGTATACCTGAGTATGTCCTTGCCATTCTCTGCAGAGGAAGCAGGCACAAATCTTTACAGATACGTTTTCCAAAGGCATTAAAACTACCTACTGTATGTAGTGAAAATACTTCAAGTAAAAAATCCCCACTGTCAAAAAACCATAAAAGCAACCCAAAACAGTGAACCTAAACAACCAGAGGCTCCTAAGGAGGCCAGTGATTCAGACATTCTTCCAAGGAAGTCAGGTTAGGACCTATTTACTGAACTGTATTAAAGTTTTGCAGTTAATGCAGGTTAACTGCAAAAGTTAAGCCACAATAAGGTTTTTCAGGTACATAAGTATTGCCATACTGGGAAAGACCAAAGGTCCATCAAGCCCAGCATCCTGTTTCTAACAGTGGCCAATCCAGGTGACAAATACCTGGCAAGATCCCAAAAAAGTACAATACATTTTATGCTGCTTATCCTAGAAATAAGCAGTGGATTTTCCCCAAGTCCATTTTAATAATGGTCTATGGACTTTTCCTTAAGGAAGCCATCCAAACCTTTTTTTTTAAATAGTAATTTAAATTTACAAGTGATAAAATAACTTGCCAGAAATACAGAGAAAGTAATACACAAGAATTATTTCAATCAGGTAATTCTATATTCTTCCTTAGACCACTAAATAGGGAGAGTGAAACAAGACAAGATCAATTAAACAACACTAAACCAAAAAAAAAACAATCCATGGTATTAAGCTGATTATCCCTAGTTATTATTCGTCTAAATCATTATTCCACATTGATCGTCTGGTTGGCTCTTTCAAAGCCAAAACGGTGTATAGTCAATTCATTTCATTGAAAATGTACTTATTGTCCAATGTTAATAGAAATAATACATCTGATTCCATTCTTTCTCTTTTAAAACCAGAAATTGTTTAACAATGCAAACACTTAAGTCTCAATTCAAATCCCACTGATTAAGGCAATCCCAGTTTTCACTGTCTTCACTCCTTTTGAATTAATATTACTAAGTAATAATTTATGTTACTAAGAGGAATAATTTAAAGAGGAAAAAAAACTTTACAATATTTTTGAGGAAATATTTCTGAGGAAACCTTTAGGAGTCATACCCAGAACTCTGGGAAAGAACAATAGTCTCAATATTAATCATCTGTAATAATATTCATTTTATTCTAAATTTCTGGTCTATTATTTTCAAAATCATAACCGCTTCCTACACCTGTAAAGCTTCATTTGTTATATCAATTTTCATTCTCAAAGGATTCGGTTAAGTTATCCATGTAACTCACTAGTAAGATTATATCTGGAACAAAGTTATTTACTACCACCGTTAAGTCCCGAAGCGCCTTCCAGATAATATTCAATGTAACTTCCATGGGAGCCCAAAACTCCAAGCTGATAACTCATACGGGTTTAGGAGTGGTACCACCGACTCGGGTTCTGCTGTAAACGTCCTCCGTTTCAGCATACACTCCTAACTCACTCCTCCACTCCTTTGGACAAGGTGGTTAAATGATTCAGGAGCAATAAAGTTGTTTCCAGGTCCAAGAGCATCAACGCTCCTTCGCCGGCGCTAATCAAAGGACTTCCCAACCCAATCAACTGTGGACTGCTCATCGCGCAGCGGTCCCACACTTGCTGCACAGGGGACAAAATGCTGGCCATCGGTGGCTGAGCCCCGATTGTCCCCTTCCTCTCAGTTAAGGTAACTGCGATTGCAAAGAGGAAATTCAGGTAATCAAAGTAGAACTTCAGAGGACAGCTGGGCCGCTGAGCGTACGAGCTTCAGGTCACCATCTCTGCACTCTCCCCAGTTTGGGACACTCTTTGTCTGGTTTCTCCTCGGAGGCCTGTCTGATATGGGTAACCCTTCAGCATAGCCCTCTGAGTCATTGAAACACAGAAGCCCCTCTACCACAAGGTGGTGTCCCTTTAGAGGGGCATCCAAACCTTTTTTAAACCCCGCTAAGCTAACTGCTTTTATTATGTTCTCAGGCAAAAAATTCCAGAATTTAATTAGACATTGCTTGAAGAAATATTTTCTATGATTCGTTTTAAATTTACTACTTTGTAGCTGCATTCAGTGTGTGCCCCCTAGTCCTAGTATTTTTGGAAAGAGTATACAAGCGATTCACATCTACCCGTTCCTCTCAGCCATCTTTTCTCTAAGCTGAAGAGCCCTAGCTACTTTAGCAAAAGGCTTGTGTAAATGCTCCCGCCCAGCTGATGGCAGTTAGGTGTGTAAAAGCAGGTATTCTATAACACCATGCCTAATTTCTGGGCATGCCATGACCTCCTCATGCCATGAGCCACACCCTCTTTGCAGTTGCACCCTATGAAATTTAAGCGTGCATGTTATAGGATAGGGTGTGGGGCAGATCTCTGCGTAACTCCTACTTAAAGCCAATTAAGTGCTTGTTAATGCCAATAATTGATTGTTATCACCTAATTACCTAGTTGGCGTGCAGATCTATGATTTACACCCAAAATTTCACACCCAACGTTGAGCAACCTATACAGAGGTGGATATTGTGTGATTTAGGAGAGGGAGCTTTATAGCTACAAAATTTTGCATCTTGCTGCACACCAACTTAATCCAACTATGTTGTTTGTTTCATTTTCACTCATTTTTGTTGTTGGTTTAATAACTCTTTCTATTGCTATTTATATTTATATCTGTAAAATTTAACCCACTGTAGTTACAAAATCTCTGCAGAGAGTATGGGGGCATTTCTGGAACTTAGCAGATGGCAGCAGTTTCGCTAATATAAGATAAAGCTCTTTATTGCACATTAATAGCTTGGCAGCTAATGTGAAATGCATTTCGCTAAACTTCTGGAACTGCATTTAACTGCAACTGCAAAAAGCAGAGATGGCCACAACCATAGGCGGTCGGTGGCCCAACTGTTTGGGGAGGCTAAAGGGGGCGGGGTTAGGGGTGGGGCCAGGGGTGGAGCTTAAATCCATAATTGTCTGATAACACACAGAAAAACATATAAATAAAGTCACAATTAATAGATATGTACCATATGTCAAAGAATAAAGTGGTTGCTCAAATCATATACTAACCACAATTGCTCAACTGCAAAACACTATGCACAACTTTGTGCAAAAACACACTCAGAACCTTACTGTACCATAAATATTACACTGGGCAGAACCTAATACACCAATATACCACCCATACGGAAAATGCAGACTGTCAACAATATGAAACAAGGGATCATAACATCACAATTCTCATGTAGAGCCACAAAACATCATTTTAGGGTGGATGGTATTCACAATGAGCTCCTTTTATTAACAACCAGATAGAGATAAAGAGTTTTCAAATTTCAATTTTGGCACAGTATAAGTCATCAAAAACACATAGAACACAAATACATCCTCACCAAGTATAGAATAAGTAACCACAAACTAAAATAGAAATATATAGACAAACATTAAACTGAACCCCCAAGAGGCCAGATTCCACATACAATGCAACGCCACAGAAACAGTGATGCATATCCCTAGTACTGTGCAAAATATAAAGATAGCAGACATAAATTTGAAAACACTGACAAATACCAATCACCACTTTACAAATTTAAAAAAAAACAGAAATAAAACAAAACAGAGAAAATAAGATAATACTATTTTATTGGACTAATACTTTTTCAATTAGCATTCAGAGGCCAAAACCTCCTTCCTCAGGTCAGTACTGCTGTTACGGTCCTGTCCTGACCTAAGGATGGAGGTTTTGGTCTCTGAAAGTTGGTAAAAACTATATTAAAATTAGTCCAACAAAAAAATCACCTTATTTTCATTTCTATTTATCACCACAGCTACAATACTACTTTATTCTAAAGCAAATAAATAAATCATTTTTTCTACCTTTGTTGTCTCTGGTTTCTGCTTTCCTCATCTTCTCTTCACTCTCTCCTATTCATCCAGCGTCTGTCTGCTTTCTCTGCCCCTGTCCACTGTCTGCCCTTTTCCCCTTTTCATATGGTGTCTGCCAGCTTTCTCTGCCCCTTCCATCCACTGCCTGCCTTTTCTTTCCCTTCTGCCTGTGTCTTCCTCTTTTCTTTTTACATATGCATTCCAGTATCTCCCCCCTCCATCTTTATTTCTCCTCTCTCTGTTCCCCATCCATATCCATCTTCTGCTTACCTCCTATTTGACTTTTTTCTCTCCATGTCCACTGTCATTCCCTCTAACTCACTATCTCTCCTATCCATAACCTCCCCTGCACCTCTGTGTCCCTGTCCCTATTCCACCCATATTCAGCATTTGCTCTCTGTGCTCCCATCCCTGTTACCCCCAAGTTCAGCATCTGCCCTTTGTCCCCTTCCCATGATGTTCCTCACCCTTCTTTCTCCCTCTTTCTTGCACTCCCACCCCAGGGCCCGTATCTCTCCATCCACATCTCTCCACCCTCCTTTCCATTTGGTCTGGCTGGAAAGAATCGCTCTCCCCCCCCCCCCCCCCCCGATTAGTGCGGTATTGCACTCCCCCTCCTCACTCCACGCCCACTCCGCTCCTGCATGATGCCTCCAAGCTTCCAGGTTCGCCAGCAGCATCTCAGCAATGAATTTGCTGCCTTCTGCCTGCCCCGGAAGCCTCCTATATACTTACTTCCCGCGTAGGCGGGACGCTGAACAGAGAATGTTTCGGGGGCTGGCTGAAGGCAGCAAATTAATTGCTGATGCTGCTGGAGGCTTCAAAATTTAAAAACTAGTAGAGTGGGGCGAGTGAGGAGGGGGGGAGCGATGCCGCACTAGTCGGGGGGGGGAGAGATGCTGGGACACACCATGCAGGACCGCACCAGTTGGGGGAGGGAGAAGACGTCAATGGATGGCATCATCACCCCCTAACAAGTTACACTCGGGGTGGACCGCCCCCCCTCGGTACGCCACTGCCCATAGGTCCCACCTCCCGCGTGCGCAGAGTTGATGGTGCCGATCAGCAGGAGGACTCGAACTCGATGCCAGCCACCCAGCCTGAAGACAAGTGAGAGTCGTGCGGGGGAGGGAAACTTCTGGCTGGGGAGGCTAAGCCTCCCCAAGCCTCTTATACCGGGCGCCTATGGCCACAACAAATAATGAGGTTACTGGAGCTACACTCTGGTTATAACTTTTATTGCTAACCCAACACGCCTGTGTCAGTAGTCCTTGTTTTTCAATGTGAGTAAACATAATCTGCCCGAGATACTCTGCACTATTTAAGCGGCCAGGAACGGGTGGGTCCTGGCCGGTTACATAGTGCTCAACTGGCTATCCACGAATATTCAGTGGGAGATTGCCAGTTATTTCCCACTGAGTATTGGTGGTCAGCACTTAGGAGATAACCAGTTACTTTGCACGATATAGCCGACTATCCGCTAATATTCAGTACATCACTGGCTAAGTTTGGTGGCCAAATAGGACCACCAAAATAGAAGGTCTATCTCTGGCTGGTTTCAACTTAACTGGCCAGCGCTGAATATTGATTTGGCCAGTTAAATTGAAACCAGCCAAAAATAAAACAGATATTTAATGCCGGAAATGACCTAGCATTGAATATCCAGGCTCAGTGCTGACCACGGAGTCAGTCCGGCTATCTCTCTTGGTCTGAATGTCGGCCCCAATGTGTTCACAAACCTTAGCCTCTCGTATAATCAGTTGAGCCAACAAAATACCGCTACACCATTGAAAATGTCATTGAGACAGAAAATCTTCATGAACTCACTCCTTCGTAGTCTGCTAAAACAAGCAACAAAGGAGTGAGTTCAGTAACAATAACATTTATAACCAGAGTGTGGCTCCAGTGACATCATTATCCCCCTGGTCATCGCCACTTTTTGTTGTTTCTGTATTTTGTTGAACATTTTTGTTCTTCTCTTATATCTCTTCTGAGTGTATTTAACTGTACCATATTATCAGCTGTATATGCAGTTAATTTGCAATAGTGACATGTTAACTGTAAGGCACAGTCCTCGCCCATTCCATGCAATTTCTACATTAATGGGATAACTGCAAAGTAGGCACTAATGTTTACATGCCAATTATATGTGTAAATAGTTAGAATACACATATGTGTGGAGGAGTGGCCTAGTGATTACAGCACGGTCTTGCCATCCAGAGATGGATGGCTCACATCCCAGTGCTACTCCTTATTATCTTGGACAAATCACTTAATCCTCCATTGCCACAGGTACAAACTTAGATTGTGAGCCCTCCAGGGACAGAGAAATACCCAGTATACCTGAATGTAACTCACCTTGAACTACTACTGAAAAGGTGTGAACAAAATCTACATAAATAAATACATGCACACAGGGCCGCCGAGAAGGGGGGGGGGGGGGGGGCAAAATTCCCCGGGCCTGGGCCTCCAAGGGGGATCCGGCGCCGGGGTCTCTCTGTCTCTCTCTCTCCTGCCGGTACCCGAGTGATCGCGTCCTGACAGGAGCAGGAGAGACAAAACTCCGGCACTGTGGCCGGGCCCCCCTTGGAGGCTGAGAAGGACCCGGAGGAGCAACTCCAGCGCTGCTCTTCTGCCCAGCTGAGCGGCTGCTTTTCTTCTCAAGGCGCATGCTCGGTTTTGAAACCGAACCTGCCCTGAGAGAAAAAGCAGCTGCAGGGGTAGGCAATCGGCAGAAGAGCAACACTGGAAGACGTCTTCTGCTGGCGGGGCCTTGGGATCCCTGCCAGCCAATAAGGTATTTTGCAGCAGCAATCTGGGGGGGGTGACCGTGATCCAGGGGGGCCAGTGACAGTGGTCCGGGGGGGGGGGGGGGGACAGCGGCAGCGGCCTTGCCCCGGGCCCGGTTCAGTCTCTCGGCGGCTCTGTATGCACACATATACATGCACATACCAGTTAGGTGCTTAAGGGGGCAATTCTCCATAGGTTGCATAAACTTAGGATCCAGAATGATGTACAGTAAGGGGTGAATTCTATATATGGCGCTGAAAAAAATCAGCGCAGAAAAAAGATCTATTCTATAAACTGTGCTTAAAGTTAGGTGTGGTTTTATAGAACAGCACTTATGTCCGGGATTCGTGCCTAAGTTTAGGTGTGGCCATTTACACCAACAAAACTCTGGTGCAAATGTATATGCCTAAATTGTGTTCTGCCCATGGCCCTCCCGTTTCCACGCCCTTTTTTCCCATGCATAAAATTTAGGCATTTACGCACGCAAGTTCTAATTAAATCTAATTAGTGCCAATAATTACTTGTTATAAAGCCAATTATTGGCACTAATTAGCTCATTATTCAATTAAATTGTGCACCCAAATTACAGAATTAGGGAGTAGGCACAAATTCTATAATGGCAGTTCTGCATGGAACAGCCATTATAGAATACTAGCATAAGTATGTATTTTCATGCCTAACTTTAGGTGCAAGCATGTATATCTAACAAAGTTGGCGTAAATCAGTTACACACTCTCACTTACACACATATGACCAGAGTTTAGGTGCCAGCTCTATGGTAGATGCATTGTGATTAAAAGCACAGTGAATTTTCCTTTGTGTGGGTGTCTGGACCTGCCTTCTGGAATTGCTCTGTGCACTGCTACTACTGCTAGGCAGGACTTTGTTTGGAAAGGGAGTGTCTCAGAGTCACCAGTCTTCAATGGCCATGTTTTCTCCGTCCCACTCACAGAGGATGGCTACCAGCACCTGAGCACCTGTGATCACTAAAGCTAGGAAAAAAGGTAAAGAGAGAGAGAGAGAGAGAGAAAGAGAGAGAGAGAGAGAGAGAGAGAGAGAGAGAGTGGTGCACCTTGACAGGAGTTCTCTCTGCTATTACTGAGACCACAAGGCTGAGAAAAGAGAGTGGGGCCTTTGACACCACCAGGGAGAAGAAGCAGAGCGTGTTGTCTGCAGTCCCAGAGCACAACTGCTGCTGCTCCTGCCTGAGGCCAAGGAGTGAGGTAGGATACAGCTGCTGGAATCTGGATGTAGACAAACAGACTGACCTGCTGTATCTGTCCAGAATGTCTTCCAGTTGTGGTGGGTACTGGAAGTAGGTGGAAAGGACAGGGAGCATTTGAAAAGGATGAGAAGGAACAGAGTGAAGGGTAAATATGTGGGAAGAAGGAGGCAGAGAGAAAGGGTCTAAGAGAAAGAGTCTAAAGAAGAAAGATGGACAGAAAGAAAATAACCTGGGCCAAAGGGAGGAAGAGGAGATTTCAAATAGGTTAAGGGTAATTTTTGAACTTTTCCTCTAATTTTTAACATTTTTTTTCTCAGTTCATTTCACACATTCATTTTAATAAAACAATTTTAAGGTATGTTAGAATGTTTTAATGTGTGTTAATTGACTTAATGCATGCTAATGCATAAATGAATAGGTACTAAATTGATTTAGTATGTCCTACATTTTTATGACATTGACAAACTGCACTTTGTTACATTAACTGCTAAAGTTGGCTATTCCGAGGTTTCGAAGCAAAAGATGGACTATCTTGGGCTGCTATTTAATTTCATTAAGTGTTTTCTAATCAAATATTAACTGAACCTAATACTGAATAGCAGCAATGCCTGCCCTCACTATGCAAATGTGAATGTGAAATGATTCTGATAGCATTTACTGACTGTTTACTCAAGGGGAGCATTATGCAATTAAAATTTATCTAAGAAATGTACACACACACGGTTGTAACCTTTTAATGAGCATACTCTTTGAACATACAAGGACAATAAACACTCATAGTAACATTTGTTTTTGAGAACACACTTTATTTTGCGCAACCAGGGCTTAATTCATAGACAGAAAGAAAGTGGAACTGTGGAGCCAGGGTAGTGGGCGGGCCAAGGGCAAGATTAGGGAGCAGAGGGATGATTCTCTGTTCTGCCCTAGGTTCACCCCCTCTCCTCTGGTTCCTTGCAGGCTTGCTGGAATCAGAAGCATAACCAGACATAGTATTCTGGGTGGGCTCAAACTGGGAGGGCATACAACCCCCCCTCCCCCGTGCATGCTTGCCGCCTCTGCCCCACATACAATCCCCCCTCACACACGTATGCTTTCTGCCCTTGCTCTGCACCACCGACCCCAAAGAATAAAATAAATACCAGAGCTGGCGGGATTCCCAAAATCCCGCCAGCTGAAGATGTCCTTCAGCGGCCAAAAGAAGTGATTTTCCTTCCTGCTACAGCCAACGGCACTTTCCACCCATTGCCACCATGCTGGCCTCTCCCCTCCTGCACATGCTCGGTTTCAGGCATGTGCAAAAACCAAGCATACGCATGAGGTTGGAGAGGGGTTGGTTGGTGCTGCGGCAATGGGTGGAAAGTGCCGCCAGCCGAAACAGGTAGGAAAATCACTTGCTCTGGCTGCCGAAGGACATCTTCAGCTTGTGGGGCTTGGGAATCCCCGCCAGCCATAAGGGTGTTAGAACTTCTGGTTGGCCTGAGCCACGACTGGTGGGCCCAGGCCCACCCGTGGCTATACCCTGGCTGGACTAGAACACTCCTGTTCTGGAGTCTGATAAGAAGTTGCAGAACTGCATTTCAGGCCATTCCCCCAGATACTAAGCCCTGTGCATAACTAGATTTGTATTTGTTATTTTTTTTTTTGTTACATTTGTACCCCGCGCTTTCCCACTCATGGCAGGCTCAATGCGGCTTACATGGGGCAATGTAGGGTTAAGTGACTTGCCCAGAGTCACAAGGAGCTGCCTGTGCCGGGAATCAAACTCAGTTCCTCAGTTCCCCAGGACCAAAGTCCACCACCCTAACCACTAGGCCACTCCTCCACTATGTCTCTTGGAGCCTGTAGGTTTAGGGTTACCATATGTCCGGATTTACCCGGACATGTCCTCTTTTTGAGGACATGTCCGGGCTTCCGGACGGGTTTTGCCAGTCTGCCCGTTTGTCCGGATTTCTGGACAAACGGGCGGGCAGGCGGCGGGCCTATCCTAGCCTCCCTTTCCCTTACTTACTGTCTACTGCCCTGGTGGTCTAGTGACCTCTTCAGGGCAGGAAAGAGCCCCCTCTTTTCTGCCTGGAGTGCTGCCCTTGCCCTGCAACCTGTTGCTGTGACGGTCTCAGGATTCAAAATGGCCACCAACAGTTGAAGCGGCCTCGCGAGACTTCAACTCTCGGTGGCCATTTTGAATCCCTAGACCGTCAAAGCAACAGGATGCAGGGCAAGGACAGAGCTCCGGGCAGGAAAGAGGGGGCTCTTTCCTGCTCCAAAGAGGTCACTAGACCACCAGGGCAGTAGATAGTAAGTAAGGGGAGGGGAGGTGCCGGGGGGGCAGGGGAGGGGAATATGTGACTGGAGGGGAGGGGAATATATGACAGGGGCGAGGATGCAAAAGGGGTGGGACGTGGGTGGGGCAGGGGCGGGACATGTGTCCTCTTTTTGAGAGGACAAAATATGGTAACCCTATGTAGGTTCAACCTCAGAATAACAGTCAAAGACTTCCACAATGAGCCTGCTAGTAGAGAATACTACCTAGGCATTCATAGATCAAAACTTAGCAATAACTCTTTTGCTCTTATAGTCTATAACTCCCCCCCCCCCCCACCTCTTCCAGTGCACCATTACTCTTGCAGCTCTGAGGGCTGCAAAATGAGGGTACATATAGTTTTGGATCCTGAGGGGTGGAAGGAGAAATAACTTTTAAGGAACCATGTACACAGATGACTTCATATCTCGAATGTGCTTTGCAAAATTTCCCCCCCAACAGTTAAGTATAAAAGAAACAAATTACTCCTGCAGTATGGGTAACATGTAATGTATTAGATGAAGCTAAAAGGAGTTTGTTCTTCTGTTACTTCACAGACATACATCAGCATAAAAAAGAGGAAAAAAAAAAGAAAACAAACAAAACTAGTGGTGGGATTCTAGTCTTTGGGCCCACTATTCACCCGGTGGTACTCAGTGTTTTGCTGACCATTGTTGGCGTTATGCCCAGAAAATTAATGCTGGGCCATGTCCAGCCTCTGGCATTGAATTTCTGGGTTTGTGGAGCCTGCTAAAGCATAGCCGGTTAAGTGTGATATTCAGCACTTAACCAGCTATGGGGCACCACATAAAGACAGGATGGACCTTGTAAGGAGGATGTAGAGGGAAAGCAGAGAAGAGCTGACAGGGGCAGTAAGCCAAGAAAGGAAGAGCACTCTCTGACGGGAAAAGGGGGTAGGAGACTTGCAAGAAGGGAAGAGAACTACAGAACCCAGCAGCACTTGCAAGGGAGGAGGGAACAAGAGAAACAGCACTACAACTCCCAGCAGGTAGTAAAGTCAGGAGGTGATTGGGAAATGGAGGATAATCAGGTGGAGGAGCAGCACCTGGGAGAGAGGGTGGGGGAAGACTCTATGGAGTGGGAGGAGATTGAACTAGGAGAGAAAAGTGAAAATGTCATGAAGGAGGCTGGGGTGGAGCAAATGGAGTTCTTTTGCTCAGGACAAAGGGAGATGGCAAAGGAAGAGACTGCAGAGGGAAGCCAGAGATGTGGGGCCGCTCAGTGACAATGCCTAGATGCGGTCTGGCTTCATGGAACTGTGGGAATTAATTACCTGTGGGAGGTTGTCAGAGTGTTGGTGTCTGACAAGCGAGGGTGGTGAAAATGCCTCTATCTCCTAGGCAGTAAGAGAAAGGAGAAGAGGAATTGACTGAACCACAGGTTTATCCCAAGTCATTAACTAATTCTAAAACTGAACGGTTATGGATCTTTGAGTGTGGGAGAAGTGAAACAAGGTGCACAGAGACTAGCAGCTGTAATACAGCGGGCAGACTGGTTTTCTCTGATACCGTTGGGTAAATAGTACTGTGAATAATCACTTGTTACAAATAAGCAAAAGCAGTTCTCCTAAGGTGATGGATTAGCCCCAATTGTGTGGGTGAAAAAGGACAGCACGGAGAGGTGTCGAGGGGAGAGCAGACAGCACTGAGAGGTGTCGAGACAAGAGCGGACAGCACGAAGAGGTGCCTGCTGACAACCTTTACGTGGCTGTATTTATACGGTTAACCAAGCAAGTGCCAACTCCATCCCTGGAACGCCCCCAAGATAGCTGGTTTTCAGTTAGGTGCTCACCGGACAGTTTCAGAGGTACTTACCAGTTAAATGCTGCTGAAAATGACTGCTTAGTCCTGAACAGGCAATTTAACCAGCCAGGAGCTGGTTTGACTATCGACCTGTTCATTTTTATTTCCTCAGTATCTCCTCATACTTGGGCTCCATCAAACAGGTCCTCTATAGCATCTCTCCACCCTTGGTTCTCCAGCTGTTGAATGATTCTCGGGCAGAATCTCTCTTCTCCTCCTCCTGGGATCAGTGAATGATACCCCAACTCACTCACTTGTGGGTTCTCTGAACCTAGGGGGATGCTTATTTATTTATTTAGATTTTGCTTACACCTTTTTCAGTAGTAGCTCAAGGTGAGTTACATTCAGGTACACTGGATATTTCTGTGTCCCAGGAGGGCTCACAATCTAAGTTTGTACCTGAGTCAATGGGTTAAGTGACTTGCCCAAGATCACAAGGAGCAGCAGTGGGATTTGAACCGGCCGCCTCTGGATTGCAAGACCGGTGCTCTAACCACTAGGTCACTCCTCCACTCCACTATTTGCTGGAGATGTGCATTCATTTGAAATGCTACTACTACTATTAAACATTTCTATAGCGCTACTAGACTTACGCAGCGCTGTACAAATTAACATGAAAAGACAGTAAAAACATGTTGTTTTGAACATCAAGAGACAAGAAAGTCCCCGAAATTGTATTTTTTTCTCTACATCAATAGTGCACACCATTGCTCAAATAGTGTACATCATTGATCAACAGGGCACTATTTGAGCCGCTATTCAGCAACAGAGCACACTATTGGGCATCAGGGTGCACTATTTGGGCAATAGGATTAGAAGCCGACCAAAACCGAAACTGCTACTGAAACTGTCTAACCACTTTCGGCTGAAACCAAAACTTCAGCCGAAATTATTCACCTGGTTTTAGCCGAAGCCAAAACCGAAACATAACATTTGGTTGTGTGAATGAGAACCAATGAGACCCTCTGGAGATTACCAGAGCTTGCAGTTGACAGCCCTCTGCTAAACTCACAGGACATTATTACTCTCCATTCCCAAGAACTACAAGCACAGGTTGACAACTGGGAGAGTCATTTTAACAAGGACTTCTCAACAAGCGTGGCATGTTTATGTTCCTAAGTCAATGTAGATGTAGTTAAATATCTTCTGAGACAGGACCTTTGTGAGAACGTGTAAAAAAAAATCATGATCACCAGCTTTTTAAACTTGCTCAAACTGTGCACAAGTAACAAGAGAAAATAACATTAAGATGTTTTCTGTTTTGTAGTTAAAGAACAAGCATGATATAGAGTGGAGTGGAGGAGTAGCCTAGTGGTTAGTCAGTGGACTTTGATCCTGAGGAACTGGATTTCTTTCCCACTATAGCTCCTTGTGACTCTGGGCAAGTCCCTTAACCCCCCATTGCCCCAGGTACAAAATAAGTACCTGTATATAATATGTAAACCATTTTGAATGTAACCACAGAAAGGCGGTATATCAAATCCCATTCCCTAGATTCTTACTAAAATAGGGTAAAGGAGTCCAGACACTGGTCTACTCTGCAGACATTATACCAGCCTAATGCACAATCCAGAATAAAAAAAAAGCACATTGATGTTACTGAATGCGAGGACTATATGCTCTGAAAAATTACAAGCAAGAGCAATACATTTCTCAAATTATTTTCTAATATATAAACTTCATTTCATTGTAATATCATTTCCCTATTAATCCTATACACTGACCAGTGCTTGTGCTTGAAAACAATCACTGCAAGTTCCTTTCTCACAGAATCTAGCTTCTGCATGCCACAGGTTTGATTAAAATGCTGCATATTCATCACACCCAACAGAGCCTGGAAATTCTTTAGAATCGTCCAAATCATATCCAAGCTAGAATGTATATAATTTAAATAATAAAAGACCATATTTTACCTCCAAGCAAAATAACCTCTGCACACATGGACCTCAGCTAATGAAACCTGAAACTAAAAGCCACAATGCTTTCACAATGGCTGACTTTGTGCTACATTTGGAGTGACAGCTGATGCCATATCTCCACAGAGAGTCTAATTCCTAAAGAGCTTATCATCCCAAATTTACAGACTTAAATTCCTGTAAATGTTTTGTATCAAAAACATTTGTAGCTCCTCCCAACCAATCCCCAGACTACCTTACAATCCCTTGTGGTGTAGTGGTGTAGTCAGGGCAGGAGTGATCCCCAGTTGCTCTTGCCCATGTCAGTTTTACTCTCATTAGCTGCCATGACCTATTGTGGCAGTCTTGCAAGATTGCCACTAGAGGTCATGGCAGCCATTTTGAGAGCAGAACCATTATGAACAGGAATGACTGGGGATCACTCCCACCCTAACTACACCCCTAGACTGCCAGGGATTGTAAGATAGGCCAGATAGGGGGGAAAAGCAACTCCTGTTCAGAGGAAAGGAGACAAACAGGACAAAGCACAAATTTTACGTTTCCACCAAAAATGCATGGTCGACTTCTAAATAGGATGCAATAATCTACAATACTGATAACATTGCCTCTGAGATGACCCCCCCCCCCCCCCCCCCCAATAAAATGAAAAATCCTCTAATGGTTACAGAAAACTAAACAAATTGTCAATTTTCGGCCTGCACACCCTACTATTTAGTACATTCCTCACAAGACCGCTCCCCTCATTGGTGGGTTTTATTGAGAAATAAGGAGAGAGGAGAAATCTGGGTAAAGTGCTTTTAAAACACAAACATGTTTACTCTTTCTAAGGTGAACTGTCAGTTTGCTTGCTTTAGTAGAGGTGCCCTGGAATGTGCTGAACTTTGTTACATTTTGCAGGAGAGGAGATGGGTCCCACAGCTCTGCCTGCATGCAAATGGGGACAAACAAAAAGGTGGATGGGAGTATTTCCACACACTTTGAGGGGATTAATATAATGAAAGGAATAAAGATTGTTGGTCAAACTATGCCTACAAACTGTATGGAGAGAGCTGAATCAGAATGAGGGAATTAAAAACCTGCTCACCATGAGTTTAGGGAGAGGGAGATTGTTGGCATGTTGGGAATTCAGTGAGCGAGTTCATGCTTTTGGAAGGAATTCATCTTATGCTGAATTATCTCTAATGGCTCTGGCTGAAATGGGAGATAGCCCTCTAGTAGGGAAATCCTGAAGTTGGTGGTTATAGAACTGGAGACTCTGAACCCAAGCAGGGAGAGTATCCTTAGAGGCTCTCTTGAAGACAAGAAAAGCTGAAGCATTTGGGAGCAGCTCAGGGTAGAAGGAGCAGCAGCTCTTGGGAGCATTGCTCAAGGCATGAGAATCCTTTGGGAGCAGCTCAGGGCAGAAGAAGGAGTAGCAGCCCTTGGGAGCAGGTTCAAGGTAAAGAAGCCTTTGGGAACAGCTCAGGGCAAAAGAAAATGACCTGAGGGGGCACTATTGGTGTCTAGGGCTGAGAAGAGTAGAGGTAGTCCTATAGCGGGGAACCATGGAACTGGCAGTTGCAGAGCCCTGTTAAGGAATGGCAATCCTGAACCCCAACAGAAAGAAACCCCAGAAGTTCCTCTTGAAAAGAGGACCAGCAAGGGTGAAGGCTCCAGGGTATGATCAACACTAGGGCCCAGTGAGGGAGAAAGCTCCCTAGATGAGGCCAGATTTAGTAGCCCTGCAGAGAAGGATGACAACCAGTGCCCAGAGCCCAGGGAGAGCCTCCAGGAATCCACAGCAGGGACAAGCTTAGCCAGCCTGGTATCCAGCACAGCAACCACCAGCCTAAGAAGTCTTCTGGAGTGGAGGAGTAGCCTAGTGATTAGTGCAATGGATTTTGATCCTACGGAACTGGGTTCAATTCCCAGTACAACTCCTTGTGACTCTGGGCAAGTCACTTAACCCTCCATTAACCCAGGTACAAAATAAACAGTAAACCACTTTGACTGTAACCACAGAAAGGCGGTATATCAAGTCCCATCCCCTTTCCTTTCCTGTAGGAGGGGTAAGATATGAGGGGACTAGGAAGGGGTGGAATTGCAAGGCAAGGAGAGGAAGGACTTAGGCCACTCAGCCATGCCCACTTACTGATTTCACTAAGCAACAGGGAACAGCTTACAGCTACTACCTTGGTAAGCAAGACAGACAGGGTCTGAGCAGTGTGTGAAGGACTGAATACCTGAGTCCAAGACTAACTGTTAATGCCTGAATGCATAAATTAAGCAGTACTTGGTTTAAGAGGTTAATTGCCAATACTATTGGTTTGTTTATATTTGCTGGAAGAAGTTAAGTGTCAAGACTTTGGTGGTTGTATATAATAAGTGAACATATATAAAGATGTAGTTTAATAAAGCCTGTTTAATTTATTAGTCAGCCCTGTTCACAGCAGTTCTTCCCTCCCCCCCCCCCCCCCCCCACTCCGGGTGACTAGGGAGTAATCCCACCTGCTAACACTTTTCTTCCCCAGGTGGAGGCACTGTGCGCCATGTGAGCAAGGGACTGACGGAGACTGTTTTTGGTAGGCTCCAGATAGATTGGGTCCCTAATCCAGGAGCACCCAGTAAGGGGGTGTTATACACAAAATATCAAGACTTGTCTGACGCTTATTATTTGACTGCACATCCTCTCCCCAGCTCTTCCTTGCTGCTCATATGAGCACCACCAAAGTCTTGACACTTAACTTCTTCCACATAACAATGAGCAAACGCCGACGGACGTCCCGAGGGCCCTCAAGAGCAGCTGAGCAGCCGGCCCACCGACACGCAGGCAGCAAATCACACTGGCCAGCGCTTCCCCACGAATCACCACACCAGTGAAAAGGAGCGACATCTGGACACCGCAGCAACCAGGAAAACCGGTGCAACCGAAATTGGGCCATCATTCGGCCAACAGGTAACCGGACAATGGCGAGCTCCAAGGTGGTAACAGGAGCTAGTGGATCATTAGCCCGTTAATCAGCCGCCATCTTGGATATGAATTCCATTGGTACAGTATGAAATGACTTGTTTTATTGCCTTTAATGGAAACAAATTGTACAGCGAACCGAATAGTGATTGATCTGAACAGAACCACCCTGGCATTATCAACATAGTGCTGGGCGGTCAGTGGTAATTTTCAATGGCATTATCCAGAAAATGCTGCTGAAAATCCATGGCTGGCCCCCATGAGAAACACTTATCTGAGTGGAAGCTGCTCCTACCCAGATAAATGCCATTGAATATTGACCCCTGAATTTTTTAGCCCTTTTGAGCCACAATCCCCACATATGTTTCTTCCATATGATATTAAAGCCAAACAAATTCTGCAGCCACAGAACCTCCAGCCCTCCCCCAACAATGGGTGTAGAGCAGAGCTAGGACATTTCCCCATAAAACTGACCATACAAAGAAATATCTAATTTTAGTGAAATCTCACTAATAGCAACATAAACCCTCTCAGTATCAGCCATATTTTAAAGTAATAGAAAACTCTATCAAAAAGTCACTCAAGACCCACCTAACACTAACTTCCAAAACAAGGACCCTACCTACAAAAAGGCAGTGCCCTAAATATTACAGTAGGCCCTAAAATATCAATACATCTATTTGGAAAACTAAACTTGCCAAATTACTACAGATCACTACATAGACAATTCATACTAATTAAATATGTGGCCTTGATCACACACACATAAAACAAATACCAATTACAGAATAAATTACCATAAACTAGAAATAGAAATAAGTAAACAAAAAAAAAATGAAACTGAAACCCTACGAAACCAGCCCTTGCATATACTATTATACTAGAGAAACAGAAAGAGATGTGTTTCTATCTGTACGATGCAAAATATAAAGACAGGAAATGTTAATTAATTAATTACATTACATTACATTTGTATCCCACATTTCCCCACTCATCGGTAGGTTCAATGTGGCTTACATATTATTAGAGCGACGGTTACAGAATTTTGGTTTCATTAAGTATAGTTCTTATTAGAAATGATCAAAACTGGCGTGTACTATGTTTATAATAGTCTATGGAATGAGTTGATTGGGTAAGGGTTGGTATCGTTGTTTTCCGTTTCTGAGGTTATTTCGGCAATATTTAAGTTGTTTTGAGGTAGGTATATGCTGGAGGAAGGAACTTCATGAAAAGGTGTGTTTTTAGGTTTTTTTTCAGAATTTCAGGTAGTTGTCTATGAGTATGAGGTTTTTTGGTAGTGAGTTCCAGAGTTGGGTGCCAATAGATGAGAAACTGTATGCATATGACGATTTGTATTTCAATCCCTTACAATTGGGGTAGTGAAGTGTTAGGTAAGATCTCGCTAATTTCCTCATGCTTCTTAAAAGAAGGTCAATTAGTTCGGTCATGTAGTTCGGTGCAAGGCCATAGATGATTCTGAACATGATTGAGCATATCTTGAAGGCTATGTTGACATAGTGGAAGTACAAATATGTCCCACAGAAAGCCTCAAGCCTGCCTGAAACTAAAGACAGCCTAGAAGTGGGCTTTGGGTCCCCTCCCAAAATTTTGCCATGGGCCCCAGCCATGTCTAACACCAGCTTTGGCAGATGTATGTTCCAAAACTAGACAACCTTTGTTGTCTAGTCATGTTATTTCTCTAATTGGTCTAGGTCTCTGGTTGCTACTTTCCTCTGTCTTCTTTTAATTCTTTTGCCAGGGTCTCCATTTGAAATTTCTTTTCTCTGTATATTCATCATCCATCTCGCATCTGTGTCCCTATCTCCCCTATGTTTTTCATCTCCTCTCTGTGTCCTTATCCCTATCCTCCCCCATATTCAGCATCTCCCCTATCAGTGTCCCTACCTTCCCCTGTCCAGCATCTCCCCACTGTTTCACTATTCCTCTCCTGTGTCCAATATCACCACTTTGTGCCCTTTGTTCCCCTGTATCCAGGATAATCCTTCTGTGTCCCTATTCCCCCTTGTCTAGCATTACCCGTTTCCCTATGCCCCCCTTGTCCAGCATCACCCCTCTATGCCCTTATTCCCCCTCACCCCCCGATATTCAAAGCATATCGACACCTAGCCACAGATATTCAGTGGGAGATAACCTCTTGTCATTTCCTGAACCAGCTGCTCCATAAAGTAGTCCTTTTTTTCATCTAGGAACTTTACCTCCCTAACATGTCCTGACATTACATTTCTCTAGTCAATACTGTGGTAATTGAAACCACCCATTATTATTGTGTTACTTAATTTGTTTCTAAACAGAGACTTATGTTAACTGCTAGCTGTGCTGTAACCTGATTTTATATGAAAACACTAAACAGAGACTTTAAATGCTAACCTATACTCTAAACTGCCTTTGTTAAATAATCAGAGTAATTTAAAAAGAGACACAGAAATTACCTCTGTTTAACCCCAAGTCTACCTTTTCCCAAGTTAAAAAAAAAATTGCAGAGGTATGTACTCACCAGTACAGATTTCCTCCCCACAGCAGCAGGTTCTGTTTTAGCTTCTTTTCAGAGCTTCCTTTCAACTGAAAGAGAGTCACCTCCTGTGCATTTATGCCACAGAGATATTTAAATGTCTCTATTATATCTCCCATCTCTGGCCTTTCTTCCAAAGTATACATATTAAGATCTTTAAGTCTGTCCCCATACACTTTATGATGAAGACCACTGAGCATTTTAGTAGCCACTCTCTGGACAGACTCCATGCTTTTTACATCTTTTCAAAGGTTGGATCTCTAGAACTGTACACAGTAATCTAAATGAGGTCTCACCAAAGACTTATACAGAGGCATTATCACCTCCTTTTTCCTGCTGGCCATTCCTCTCGCTATGTACCCAAGCATCCTTCTGGCTTTTGCCGTCAGCTTTAAAACCTTAAGATAATCAGATATGATCATCCACAAACCCTACTGTTCTTTCATGCACAAAAGTTCTTCATCCCCATACTGTACCATTCCCTCAAGTTTTTGTAGCCCAAATGCATGACCGTACATTTTTTTAGTAGTAAGTCTTAGCTGCCAAATTCTGGACCATTCTTCAAGTCTCACTAGCTCCCTCCTCATATTATCCACATCAGGTATATCTATCCTACTGCAGATTTTGGTATTATCCAGTATTGCTTCCAAAAAAAATGGGACCAAGAATGGATCCCTGTAGCACACCACCAGTAACATTCAGAGTGAATTTCATTGACCACCTACCCGTTGTCACAAGACCTACCTCTAGTAGAACCATGCTGCCTCAGATCCCGCAATCCATTGGATTCCAGACACCTCACTATCCTCTGTTCTAGAAGCATTTTCATTCATTTATTCACCACCGATGTCAGACTACCTGGCCTGTAGTTCCCAAACTCCTGCCTTTGTGGAAAGGATCCACATCAGCTCTTCTAAAGAAGTAATTAAAAGATCAGACACCAAAGCTGCCAAAACTTCCCAAAGGGGCCCTTTTACAAAGGCATGCTGAAAAATTGCCTGCGGTAGTGTAGACGCGTGTTTTGGGCGCGCGCAGAATCATTTTTCAGCACTCCTGTAAAAAAATGCTTTTTTAAATTTTTTGCTGAAAATGGACGTGTGACAAAATGTTCAGAAGAATCTGCAACCAAGCGGAGAACTCGAACGCCCCGTGGTCAAACATCCCACTCTCACTTATACATGTGACAAAATGAAAATTGCAGCGTGTCCATTTTGGGTCTGAGACCTTACTGCCAGCCATTGACCTAGCAGTAAAGTCTCATGCGGTAACCAGGCTGTAATGACCTGTGTGCGTCAAATGCCACTTGGTGCACATCCAATATGCGTTTCTGAAAGTTTTCGGACATGCATATTGGACACGCGTCTAACATGAAATTACCACAAGAACCACACAGTAGCTGGGTGGTAACTCCATTTTGGCGCACGTTGGGCGTACATAGACACTAGCTCCTAATCAGTGGCGTTCCTAGGGTGGCTGACAACCGGGGCGGATCACCAATGTGCCCCCCCCCGGGTGCAGCATGACCCCCCCCCCACCCCCGGCAAAAGGACACCCCCCCTGGTGCATTTTTACCTGCTTGGGGGGGGGGGTGCCGCGCGCCTGTCGGCTTCGCTCGTTCCCTGCTCCCTCTGCCCCGGAACAGGAAGTAACCTGTTCCAGGGCAGAGGGAGCAGGGAACGAGCATTGCTGACAGACGCGCGGCACCCCCCCAGCGGCGTGCACCCGGGGCGGACCACACCCACCGCCCCCCTTGGTACGCCACTGCTCCTAATGAACACAATGTTCTGATAATCGCTCAAGGTCCACTGAAACAATAAATAAATAAAATGGTTATAAACTGGTGTACAGATAATAAACTCCCATTAGGCTGAACAAAATAGAGATTAAACATTTGGACCTGTGCTAGTATTATAATTATTATTATTACAGTCTTATAACCCACAAAATACCAAAGGTTCACTGCAGGTAAGAGAGAAAAGCTGAACAAACATCAGGAATTACAATATTTTAAACCAAATTATACAACAGTTTTTAAAAAAATACATTACCACAAATTAGTAAAATTTCTTAAGAGCGTTCCTAAACTGAAGATAACCACAAATTCTTAAAAGAAAAGAAGGAAAAGAATTCCAAAACTGTGGAGCCTGATCGGAAAAAGTAGATCCACTTTGCCTTTACACGGCAAAATAAGGAAAAGTTTAGTAAAAATTGATTTCTCGTAGATCTAGAAATAAAATCATTTAGAAAAACAAGATGAACACCTAAATAAGCAGAAGTCAAATTGTGATGGCAGGGTGGCTTTATATGATATCATAAAAAGTGATGTTCTGTGGGTAAAAGCATATGCAGACAGGCTGAACATGCATATCTTTACCCATATATCAGGTGTTCCCTGCAAAAGTCGAGTGCCTTACCCACGGAAATGACTTTAAAAATTGCCCAATTAATTGGGTTTTATGGCATACTCAATCTCAGTGATTATCTGATGCAAACAATAAACCTCCAAAATGAACCAAACCTCCACTTAAGAAATGCTATGGCAGTATTGTAGGTTCTCTGTACATACGAAGCTCATGAAATGATTATCTGTTGAGCTGTGTGCCATTCATGACACCATATAGCGCATGGATTAAAAAATGTTTCTGGAGCTGGTGCTGTCTCTTCCAGATCACAGCCTATCTTCTGCCCTGCTTTTGACTAGATTTTCTCATTAATAAGTCCCAGCAGTAAAGTCCTGAGACACTACTGGATCCCAAGACACGACTTTGAAATCAGTACAAACTACATTCAAGACACCTCCAGTGGAGAATGGTGAGAAGATGCTGAAATTGTTTGTAATAAAAACAAAGAGAAGAGAAGGACTCAGCACACTGTAACAGCTGCAGTAACTTACCAATTCTGGAAAACTGTCTCAGAGAAGGTTTCCACCTCCACGGGTCTAAAATCAAATAAGAAACACAAGGTTTTTAAAAATAACTTTGAAAAACTAACGTAATGGCTTTCTCATGTTGTCTGAGCCTGATGAATCGTTTCAGTTTTGCCCAGAGGAAAATTAAAACAATAACAACAAAAAAACAGCTGAAAACTTGAGCACATGACCACATGCAAGAACAATAAACTAAACTAGATGTTATTATATATAATTGTATTTTCTTACAAGCTGAGAATAAAATGATGCAAGTAAATCATTTTTTGGAACCAGAAAAGTGCCTTTTTAGATAGTATACAAGAAAATAAAAGTACTGGCTGACCCCTAGTGGTGGTACTGTCAGACTACTGCTAAGGGTCAGTGAAGCCATTTTGAACTTGGTGCTGGATGGAGCATGAGTGGAGGGGGACCACACCCTCTCTTTGATACTGGACTACTAGCCCTTACCTCTGGATAAGTCTGGAGGTGGATGGTGGGTCTGGAAGGTGCTGGGGAGGGGTTTAAGATGAAGACAAGTGGGTGGGGCAGTACTTAGCGGGAGAGACTTAGTGAGAAGATTAGACAGTGTCATTGGGGGAGGGATGGCGATGGCTAGAATCAGGGAGTGCAAAGTAGCATAAGAACATCTACTTGAGACAATGAAAGTGGTGCACGCAAATCAATCTCAAGCATATTCATTGTAGAAATCTTGAAAACTCAATTAGGTTGTGGCCCTCGAGGACCGTAGTTGCCCGCCCTGGCATAAAGCATGAAAAATATAGTTACCTTTTAATGTCTGACTGATGTAATATACTAGCTCTGCATGTGAAGTGTTTTGAACAATTCTTTTCTGTTGCTGGGGAGTGGTGACAGCGGCTGTTTCAATTGCATATGCTTACGCAACAGGATTTGCATTGGTGACATTCCTGAAGAAACAGTCAAGGAACAAATTTAAATCTGTGGGCTAATGAAAAGTATTTCCAGTCACCCTAACAAATCCACATTCATCTCTGAAGTGATCTCTTTTTGCAAAATTTTGCCCACGCGAAGTCTCTTTTTCCTGGGTTTTGGGATGGGATTTCCCAGCCCTGTGATTCTTGTTGTCCTGTGATCAAGGGAGGAGATCCCCAGCTCTGTGCTGGTTCCTGTTTTCTTCCGCATCCCAGGTACACTATCCCCGCTCCTGTGTCTGCTGCCGCCTCTTCATGGACTTCCAGGAAATGCACAGCCCTGTATTCATTGTCTCTATGTGGCCATGGGAGGGAATCCTTGTATCCACCACTGTACCTCTCCTCCCAGTACCTGAGAGGGCAGAATAAATGTTGAGCACATGACAGAACAGCCGGGGTACACCGGGGCAGAAGTCATTTTTATAAAGGTTACTAACACCTGCTACATGCACATTTTTTTGTGTTCATTTTAGACCAAACCACAATTTTCAATTTAAAAAAAAAAAAAAACCCCAACACAACCAAACTTTCTTTCTAGCTACATTTTTGTCTGGCAGATAGCAAAGCCTGAAGTTAGGAGGTATCAACACCCATCAGGTGACATGTGGGGAAGTACAGGGATCTCCTTTCTCTCCTCTTCTCTGTGATCTGTATAATAAGCCATTGACTTGTCTGATTAGGAACTTTGGGAATTTTTGTCTTTTAGAGATGAATAACAATCAGACTGACAACTACTTGTCACACAACATCCATGAAGCAATGAAATTCTTTTAATGTATTGTTTGGCGTGATCTCAAAGTGGGTGATGAGCAATAAACAGAAGCCAAATGGACAGCAAAAAAAGAGATTTTATGCCAGGATGAAATACATACCTTACACGTGAGGGGCTGATGTGTCAAGTAAAGTGCTTAAGGGTCATGGTAGACTCTCAGTTCAGTTTTCAGATGTAGATCTCAGAGATCGGTGCACAAACATTTGATAAATTGTATTTGGTCAAGCAACTTGACGTTTATACCTGAACTGTCTTAAAACAGTAGTCCGTAGATTATTTCTCACCTGGACTGCTCTAATGCTTTGTATAGAGGTCTCTATACAAGTAATTCAACATTCTGCTGCAAGATAGGTTAAGAAGGGATAGAGTGACACAACCATAGGCATCAACATTTGAAAATGATTGGGGGTACCAAACACAATATAAACAACCCCTCCTTAACTATGATGAAGGAACTTGCTCACTGTTGGGGGTTCTCAGCACCCACTGGCACCCACAGAGCAGGCTCCCATGTTCACCACTGTCAGTCGAGTTACACTGGCATGCCATACAGATCTACATCGAGTTTAGGATTATTTCATTAACATAATTACTGAAAGGGGAAAATTGAGGGCTTACTTGAAATGGTATAGTCCAGCAAGGCCATCAAAATCAGTTTTTCAGGCCATATGGAGGACTTCTTCTGTGAAAGAAATCTTCCATGCTAGGTTTAGAGCCCAGGTTTTTTTTTGTCAATGGGCTGCCAGGCAAAGATTGCATTAATATAGTCTTATCTATTCTTTACAGAAGCTGTGAAAACTGGGAGGTTGATGAGGTATTAATGGGGGAAGAAGGGGGTAAGGGAAAAGGATCTAGTATTAATCAATGAGTGCTAGTGTCAGAATTTATGAGGAAATAAGGTTAGGTGGACTAGATAGGTTAGTAATACTAGAAGAAGTTGGTACAGTAGTAGGGGAATTTTTCGAAAGAGAAGGACGCCCATCTTCCGACACAAATGGCCAAAAACCGGGGATGACCATCTCTAAGATTGACCATCTCAACATTTAGGTCGACCATCTCTAAGGTCGACCTAAATGTTGAGATTTGGGTGTCCCCAACCGTATTATCGAAATGAAAGATGGACGCCCATCTTGTTGTGATAATATGAGTTTTCCCGCCCCTTCGCCGGGACATCCTTAGAGATGGGCGCCCTTAGAGATTGGTGTCCCCGTTTGAAAATGCCCCTCCACGTGGTACATAACGGTGTTGATGTTATTGCTTTTATTCTGTAATTGTTAAATCACTTTGAGAAATTTTATGGACTATTTTGAATTTATTAAAGATTAATTAAATAGCTGTTTTATAGCATTAAGGGGGGATTCTATACATGGCACCTGGAAAATCCACGCAGAAATCATGTTCACTTAAACGTATTCTATATCATTTAGGCGCAGTATATAGAATATGCTTAGTTGATATCCCAGCACCTAAAACAACACGCATCCATTTACACCAACGAAAACATGGTATAAATCCCTGCACGTAGATTTACATGGACTGGGCCATATTCCATAACACCATGCCTAAATTTTGGAATGCCCATGAAGCGCACATTTCCCCACCCATAGCCACGCCCCTTTTGAACTGTGCGCTTTAGAATTTAGGGGCAGTTCATTACAGTATATGCTTAGCGAGTTATGTGTGTAAATTTTAATTATTGTCAATTAGTGCTCATTATTGCTTAAGTGCTATAAACAACACTGATTGGCTTAAGTCAATTAACTAACACACATTATTATGGAATACGCTTAGACTTAGGCATGGTATGCTAGATGCAATATATAGAATCCGGCAGTAAGAACATAAGTACAAAAGTATTGCTATACTAGGACAGACTGAAAGTCCATCAAGGGCAATGCAGGCCACTATTACATTTATACAGAACTCAATCAACTGAGCTCCCTGGAAGGCAATAAGTCAAAAATCTTACTACTAATTATTATTAAAACAAATCTGAGTGAATATTCAGGGAAATATAAATCAATCACAGCCATTATATATGTATGTACAGAGACCTACAACATATCTGCAATCAAATTAGTGTTTTTTTTCTTTGCAACATGTATCTTTTACATAAAGGATTTTGCCAAATACTTCAACAGGAAACACACTTCTCTGTCTAGAAAAATCTACATAAAACTGTCCACATGTAACAAAAGGCCTGAAAATATAAGCATACTGTACAATCTGCCACAGGATTGGCTTATGACTTGTTTTTACTACTGGAACATGAAAGTCTAACTGCACTGAGAGCAGTGGCTTCCCCTGCTCTCATCACCCTGTGAGTGTTTCCTGCCACTTTCCCTCTCCAACCCATCAATGGTACCTTCTTATTTATTTAGGACCTTTTTTATCAAGCCATGCTAGTGGCATAGGAGCCAAATCTGTGGGTGTAGTGGGTGCTGAGCAAGCTCCTTTACATTTTAGCACCCCCAATCATTTTGAAAAGCTGACTCCTATGGCTAGCGGTTCCTGGTGCGGCAATGCTGACAAAGCCCACTAATTCCAGAAGGGATAAGGGATGGATGTGGAGTCATCCCAGAAAACCTTGCTGAGATCTAAGGAAGGGGAAGTCCTAAACCAACAAGGAGACTAATCATGGGGTAGAGGAGGTCAGACCCGAGCCCCAGCCTTGGTGATTCGAGGTAGATTTGTTTACTGATGGTTTTCATGGTGATATATAGGGGAGGAGCAAGTCTTACTGCAGCTCTTCAGAATGAAAAGAATGGGGAATCATGGCATGGTGGGTGTAGGGGAGCAAGTTTATTTCTGACATTTGATGCCAGGGTCAGTGGGTTGGAGTGTACTGAATCTGAGCCCAGCATCCTATTTCCAACAGTGGCCAATCCAGGTCACACATACCTAGCAAGATCCCAAAAAAGTTCAATACATTTTATGCTGCTTATCCCAGAAATAAGCAGTGGATTTTTCCCATGTCATTTTAATAATGGTCTATGGATGTTTCCTTTAGGAAGCCATCCAAAACTTTTTAAAACTCTGCTAAGCTAACCGCCTTAACCACATTCTCTGGCAACGAATTCCAGAGTTTAATTACATGTTGAGTGAAGAAAGTTTTTCTCCAGTTTGTTTTAAATTTACTACTTTGTAGCTTCATCGCATGCCCCCTAGTCCTAGTATTTTTGGAAAGAGTAAACAAATGATTCACATCTACCCATTCCACTCCACTCATTATTTTATAGACCTCTGTCATATCTCCCCTCAGCTGTCTTTTCTCCAAGCTCAACAGCCCTAGCTGCTTTAGCCTTTCCTCATAGGGAAGTTGTGCCATCCCCTTTATCATTTTCGTTGCCCTTCTCTGTACCTTTTCTAACTCTACTAAATTTTTCCTGAGATGCGGTGACCAGAATTAAACACAATATTCAAGGTGTGGTCGCACCATGGACTGATACAAAGGCATTATAATGTCCTCATCCTTGTTTTCCATTCCTTTCCTAATAATACCTAACATTCTATTTGCTTTCTTAGCCGCCGCAGCACACTGAGCAGAACATTTCAACGTATCATCAGCGATGACGCCTAGATCCCTTTCTTGGTCGGTGACTCCTAACGTGGAACCTTGCTTTACGTAGCTATAATTCGGGTTCCTCTTTCCCACATGCATCACTTTGCACTTGCTCACATTAAACGTCATCTGCCATTTAGACGCCCAGTCTCCCAGTCTTGTAAGGTCCTCTTGTAATTTTTCACAATTCTCTTGCAATTTAACAACTTTGAATAACTTTGTAGTTTATAGAACAGCATTTACAACAGGGAATCATGCCTAACATTAGATTCAGTCATGTGCACAAACATGGTGCAAATGTACACACCTACGTTAGGTACATATCCCCCTCTCATTGTATGATAATATGCGTAAATGTTAGGGATGCCCCCATTCCGCCCATGACCCTCTCACTTCCATGGCCCCTTTTTGAACTCGCGATAAATTTTAGGCATGGATCTCATGCCCAAATTTATGTGCATATATCCCAATTAAATCTTAGTGCCAATGATTGCTTAAGTCAATTATTGGTGTTAATTAGATCGTTATTCAATTAAATTGTGCACACAAATTGTGTGCACGCCCAAATTTTATGCGCAATTTTTGGTGATTTTTATAGAATTAGGGGGCTACAGCAGGTAAATTTTTACAACAGCTTTTAAAGTGCTCTCCTCCCCTGTCAACTTCTGCTGGGCCACCCACTATTGAAGTGGCTAAAAAGATCATTTTAGACATAGGTAGTGGAATAGGGTCATGGCCCTACCAATATGAGGAGTGGCCTAGTGGTTAGAGTGGTGGACTTTGGTCCTGGGGAACTGGGTTCGATTCCCACTGCAGGCACAGGCAGCTCCTTGTGACTCTGGGCAAGTCACTTAACCCTCCATTGCCCCAGGTACAAATAAGTACCTGTACATAATATGTAAGCTGCATTGAACCTGCTATGAGTGGGAAAGCTTGGGGTACAAATGTAAGAAAAAATAAGGTAGCATCAGAAATTAGAGAGCATGGGGCAGAACCAGAAATTGGTTTGTTCAGCCCCGTGGCATAGACACAGGTGTATCTGGATAGGCAGTGGCTCATCACTCATCCACCAGTGGTATACCTTTGACGTAGCTGGCAGGGATATCCAAGCCCCACATACTGAAGACTTCCTCCAAAAGCACCCAGAATTCAATTCATGTGCATGCTGTCAGGAAAGCTGCCGGAAACTGCTGAGCTTGGCAGAAGGGAGTTCTGGGCACCTTCAGAAGATGACTTCAGTTGTAAGGGCTTGGGGATCCCCATCAGCTAAGGTATTCATTTTAAGACAAGTTGGTTGGTAGGCCAGGGGATATAGAGAGGAAATTTCATGCGCACCCATTTTGCACACAGGCCAATTCAAAATTTTCCATCTGACTGGTTTGGCCTCTCCAACTAAAAAGGTGATCCACTGCCCTTGATTTAAGAAGTATCCATGCATTGAACTATCAGCATTCACATGTGTGGATTACATACACTTGTAAAGTGAGTTCAGAAAGTCATTATTTACACAAGTAGATGGACAGGTCACAGAGATTTCAAGGGGGTGTGGTTTGTGTGGGCTAAAAAATGATACATATATTTCTCAATTTACAAAGAAAATAGATGTGTATTTGAAAAAAGAAAAGTCCATGCTGACTTTTGCACCTGCTCTGAGAGAAACACGAATATCTGCTGCTTCAGTGTTTCCCAACTCAGTCCTGGATTACCCCCTTGCCAGTCAGCTTTTCAGGATATCCAAAATGAAAATGCATGACATTGATTTACATATACTGCCTCCATTGTACGCAAATCTCTTTCATGCATATTGACTGTGGATATCCTGAAAACCTGACAGGCAAGGGGGTACTCCAGGACCGACTTGGGAAACACTGAGCTATTTATCATTTCAATCTGGGGATTTCCACCAGTGATTCAGGGGTAATTGGGTTAACCTCAACACCATCTTGAAGATTTAGTAAAAAGAGTTATTTCATGCAGATCCTTAATTAGCTCCTCTTGTACGTGCAGCTTTTAAAAATCTGGCACATACCCACTGTGAGCCCCCTAGGGACAGAGAAAGGGTAATATGTAATCCACTTTGGTTGTACCACGGAAAGGTGGTATATTAAAAATCTAATAAACATAACGGAGCCTTTGTAAAATATTTGTGGAAATGTAATGTCCCAACTTGGAAGCTCCATTTCCTAGGTAGAGCCTCAGTGCAAAATAAGGCTTCATATTTGTCCACCAAGGGTTCCTTTTACAAAGGTGCGCTGAAAAATGGCCTGCGGTAGTGCAGATGCATGTTTTGAGCGCACACAGAATCATTTTTCAGCACACCTGTAAAAAATTCCTTTTAAAACTTTTTGCTGAAAATGGACATGTGGGAAAATAAAAATTGCTGCGCGTCTATTTTGGGTCTGAGACGTTACCATCAGCCATTGACCTAGCGGTAATGTCTCATGCGGTAACCGGGCAGTAATGACCTACACACACCAAATGCCACTTGGCACACATCCGATATGAACGGAAGAAAATAAAAATTATTTTTCAGTCAAGCGTATCGGCCACGTGCCAAAAATGAAATGACTGCAAGAGCCACTTGGTAGCTGTGTGGTAACTCCATTTTGGCATGTATTGGGCATGCGTAGATGCTTACGCGGCTTAGTAAAAGGGCCCCCTAGTAAAAAAATTTAACTGATGTGAACTACAAGTTAGACAGTTAGACCCTTTAAAAATGTATCCCATAATATTATTTCCTACACAGAAATATGTGGTGATGGTGTGGGTGGTATTTTGACAAAACCAGTTCCACAAAAAAGCTCCACAAAAGTTATCACTGTTCTTTTATTATCTTTATTATGTTATTTATTTATATTCTGCTTTAACCAAAGTAGATCACAAAATAAAAACATACATAATTAAGCATAACAGCAATAAATCATCATAACAAACATATGGTCTGCCAGTTTCTGCTGCTCCTTTGGGCTTCCAGCACAGTTGGAACTAGGGCTGGCATTTGGTGCCCTGAGACTTTATTCCCATCTCCCTGGGAATTCTTGCTCTATTTTATATCCCCCTCTCAACTTACCTAGATCATCAACTACAGTGACAGCCCCTGGCCAGTGATCATACACTAGGTCTCCCTCCAATGGCCTGCAGTTTGTGCCCTAAGTACAGTCAATAGTTGTCACCGTTGTGCTATGACTGGGGCTCCCAACCCCAGGGGGCTCTGAATGGTGTGTGTGCTGCACTCTAGAAATGTTTCCTTGCTTTTAATTTTGTTTTTCCAAATTCAATACTCCAATAGCAAAAGCAAATGAAGGTGTTGTGCTGTTCAGCACTTCTGTTTGGCACATGACCTCACCTACTGTCTGGTAGGAAAACTTGCATGGACATGCGATGACTTTGACACAGCGAGCAATCTATGTAATCATCCTAATCTAAAGCTCCTAATATTTATACTGTATTTATTACAGTTTTATAATGTAGCAATTCTTTTATTCAGATTCACTCACTCGGAGTGTGAACCAGTTCATATACTTGATTGAGGCCAATTTTGTTCTTGTAACTTTGACTGGAACAATAACACGTCATGAAGGTAATCCTATAAGGGAACGCCTAAATTTGGGTGCCAGGAAAATGCTATTGAAGCTTATTCTATAAACAAAAATAGATGTGAGTTGCCGAAATTATATGTATATCTAGGCACAACCACTTATACCAGCCCTAGTACTAGTGTAAATGCCTGCAACTAGGTGTAGGAACTCAATCAGATCATCACGTTCTTATTTAAATCTCCGCCACCCTAGTTGCAAAGCTCTCAAGTATAAATCAATTCATGGATCCAGCTTCTCATTTATAGGCAAAAGACTCTGGAATGTACTCACAAAAACCCTGAGGACTACGTACGACCACCTCAACTTCCGGAAATTACTAAAGACTTACCTGTTTGGAAGAGCATATCCTACTGACCCAACTTAATTACCTATATCCAACAACACAAAGAAATCCAAACTTGTATTGAACTTTATATTCGTTATATAACTTCCCTCTTTATGATCCCTTGATGTGTCTGTTTATATCTATTTCATTTTCTATGTAAGCCACATTGAGCCTGCAACAGTGGCGTTCCTAGGGGGGCGGACACTCGGGGCGGCGCCCCGCCCCCCGGGTGCAGCGCCCCCCCGATGCAGCGTGGACCCCCCCTCTGGCGAAAGACCCCCCCCTGCGAAAGAGCCCCCCGGGTGCATGCCGCTGGGGGGAGTGCCGCAGCGCGTGCCTGCTGCGAGTTTACTAACTTTGCTCGTTCGCTGCAGCTCCCTCTGCCCCGGAACAGGAAGTAACCTGTTCCGGGGCAGAGGGAGCTGCAGCGAATGAGAGAAGTTAGCAAACTCTCGCAGCAGGCTCGCACCGCGGCACCCCCCAGCGGCGTGCACCCGGGGCGGACCGCCCCCACTGCCCCCCCTTGGTACGCCACTGGCCTGCAAATAGGTGGGAAAATGTGGGGTACAAATGTAACAAATAAATAAATATGTATGCATTATATAATTCATGAGCATACCTGCATGTTGTGCCCACACTCTGCCCATACTTCGCCCATGTGCACACACCCATTGGAAAAATATGCACCAAACAAGACACTGGTGTGTACCTGTGTACTTAGCAGTATTCTATAAGGGACCATAGGAGCCAACTTTTTTAAATTATTGGTGATGCTAAGCCTAGTGGAAATAACCCTTCCCTGGACACATACAAGGAATTTCCTCAATACTGGGGGTACTCAAGCACCCACAGCACCCACACAGTCGGCTCCTATTTAAGGGACCACTTATGCACACAAATGACCAGAATACTGCTATTTGCACACATTTTTGCTGTCTAAAACTAGGTGACTTATTACAGAAATACCCAGTGCATTTGTTTCTAGCAAAAAAGGTGCAGATACTCAAATGCTAGGCCACCCTGCAGGGGTGGGGTAATCACTGAGGGACCCACCCCACAATAGCCAGGCCCCCTGCAACCAGTCACAGAAACTTGGGATCCATGGGTCAATTTTAGCAGACAATGGAAAAGGTGCTGGTACTCAGCACCCCCAAGTTCCCCCTCAAAAAAAGCCCTGGAAATACCCCTCGCCCCTCCCCACATGTTTAACCCAAAGTTTAAGAAAATAGGGGATTATAGATATTTACTCTAGGTTTTTTTTTGAAAGGGAAAGAGGATGGGATTTGATATACTGTCTTTCTGTGGTTACAAAGTGGTTTACGTATTATGTACCAGCACTTATTTTGTACCTGGGGAAATAGAGGGTTAAGGATCAAAGTGAATAGGCTTTGTTGGCATTACCGCAATAGAAGCCGCTAGTGCAGCTTGATAAAAGAGTCCCTAAGTGACTTGCACAGAGTCACATGGAGCTGCAGTGGGAATTGCACCTGATGCCCCGGCCATTGCACTAACCATTAAGCTACTCGTACATTTTGTTTAAAAATCAGAAACATTCAATGTGACAATACTGGTGATTAGAGGTGGCAGATGGGATCAGAGAGGCAGTGGAGTGTGAGGGGATCCCCCTTCCTAATCCAGGATCCCATCTTTCTCTTCTTTCCTCTACTTCATGATGTGAACTCATAAATGAGCATTTGGTTTGTTAATGTGTCTGAAAATTTAGTGCATGCAAAATCACTTTACCACACATGTGCAAGTGGCACTTACTACTTCCATGTGTAATTGCCACACTTAGATGTGGAAGCTGCCAGATGATGCCATCCTTTTTCTATGAGCAGCTTTGCAAAATCCTGCCAGATGTCCCAGCAAATGTACATACCAACATGTAAGTAAAACCTTTTGTAAAATACAGATGAATTGGGCCTTACAAATGTCTTAAACAAAGCTTAGAACTAAAGTACAATAGGAAATCTCTCTACTATCAATTTGTGCTCTATTAACTCTTATAGCTGTCAAAACCTCTGAATTATGACTGTTCTGAAAGAGAAATGAGACTAGCAACCTGAAAACACAAATGCATGGGCTCACTTCCAATTTCACTTCCTCCTTCCCTCCAAAACACCTTTACACCCAGCTGGAATGTTCCTCAGCAATGTACAATATAAAATTTGCATCTCACCATTTATGAGTGAGGCCCATTTTCTATCGAGACACCCAGGTTGGGACGTGCTCAGTTCTCCCTGTGTTTTATGTGGAGCCTTTTGTAATGTATATATAAGGACATCTAGAATTGTATAGAAGTGGAGAAATAGCCTAATGGTTAGAGCATCAGAATGAGAACTGAGGAAACCTGTTTCAAAGTCTTACTGTGGTTCCTTGTGATCTTGGGGCAAGTTACTTAACCCTCAATTGCTTCAGGTACAAAACTAAAGTGTGAGGCCTCTTGGGATAGAAACATACCTACACCACTTTGATGGTTTGCAGATGATATACAAGAAATAAAATGCAGGAGCAGCCTTTTCACAGCATACAAGGGCAGAACTAATTATTTAATGAGCTCTTTGTAAACAAGTGTGTGAGGCGGCCCTCAACTATTGCAATATAAATACTTTTAAAAAATCCCATAAGCAGTGTCCTCCTGTGTAGTTCTAACTGCAGTGAAAAATTGACAAAGTGGAGGGCAATCTACAGAGGATAGGAAGAATAGACATTCTGTGAGCAGCTGTGGCTCTGGTTGTCCCCTCCCCCAAACTTCTTTCTGTCAGCAGCAGACATAACTCTTCCTCCCAATCTCAACTGACCACCCGTAGGCCCTCCCTGGGCCTACCTTAGGAAGCCCTGGTGATTTAGTGGCCTCTTCAGTGACAGTAATGAACCCCACTCATTCCTACCCTGTGCTGCTGCTCTGTCACAATGGCTACCAAGACATCTCATGGCAGTCTCAGCAGCCATTCTGCAATTGGAACCAGCATGGAAGTCATGGCAGCCATTGTGATGGAGCAGCAGCACGGGGCAGGAGTGACTGGGGTTCGTTCCTGCCCCTGAAGAGGCCACTTGATCACCAGGGTTTCTGAGGTAGGCCTGAGGAGGGCCTATGGGTAGTCGAATGGGATGGGAAGGCGGAGACCTAGGGCACCACCACCAGGAGGGTGGGCTTGGGAGGGAACCTTTTTTGGTAGGGTGTGGGGGAGGGAGAGGAGGAGCAGTTTGGGTTCTGGTTTCGGTCGCAGATATGGATTCAGCAGAAACCAAAGATCTTGGGTTTTGTTGGTTTCTACCAAGTTAGTGTGGACTAGGGGTGGGGAAGAGGAGGAGAAATCCCTTCAGAGCTCCAGTAAATAATCTCTGTAAAAGAAAACACATTCCAGACCCATACACAAAACCTGTTATAGTAATAGAAACTGAAATAAAAGATATCAACTATACATTTCCCAAAGCTGACAAATTACAATTAATACATTCAGAACAAAATACTTTTTTCTAACTTTGTTGTCTGAGCATTGCTATGGTCCCAGTGTCTGTTTTTGCTTTTCTCTAATTTTTCTTTAATCTGTTTATAGGATCTCCTGTCTTTTTGACATTTTCTCTCTATATCAACCATTCAACCTTCTTCCTCTACATCCCTATCCATCCTTTCCAGCATCCCCCCTCTGTGTCTTTGTTCCTATCCTCCCCCCATGTTCAGCATGTGTTCTCTCAGTGTCCCTATCCTCTCTCCATATTCAGCATCCCTCTCTGTCTCTATCCCTCCCCTTGTGTTCAGCATTGACCCTCTGTGTCCTCATACCTATACTACTACTACTACTACTACTTAACATTTCTAGAGCGCTACTAGGGTTACGCAGCGCTGTACAATTTAACAAAGAGAGACAGTCCCTGCTCAAAGAGCTTACAATCTAATAGACAAGTGAACGGTCGGTCCGATACTCCCTCCTTGCTGAGCATCTCTGTCCTTCCCCCATGTCCAGCTTCTCTCGTCTCTCTTCCTTTCCTCCTGAACCCCCACCCCTGCATCCCCCATGGTCTGCCATCTCTCTCTTTCTCTCTTTTCATCCAACAGGTCTCTCTCTCTCTCCCTAAAGTCCAATCTGTCTCTCTTCCCTTTGCTCCTCCCATGGCCCAGTATCTCTCCCCCTCTCTACTCCCTCCCCTTTGCTCCAGGTCCCTCTCTCTCTCTCTTCCTTCTGCTCCCCCCCCCCCCCCCGGTCCAGTATCTCTCTCCATCTCTTTCCCCACCTTCAGGTATGGCACAACTCCCTCTCACTTCCCCCTCTTCTTTGCTCTGGTCTCTCTCTTCCTTCTCCCTTAACTCACCTTCCCCCGCAGCTCTGGCATCTCTTCATTGGCCTCACCTCACACGTCCAGCATCTCTTTAACCATCCCTGGGGTCCTTCAAACATGTGACAGGTTTCCAGCAGAGGCAGCGACGAAAACAGTCTGCCTCAGCCAGCCCTACCTGGGCTTTTCCTGTGTGGCATCCAGACCATAGGAAGTTGCATCAGAGAGATTGATGCATCACAGGAAAGGCCTTGGTGCGATCTGCTGAAGGCAGCTTCTAGTAGCTACCTGCTGCAAGTTTGGAGGATCATGGGGGGAGGGGACCAGACAGATACTAGACCTACGAGGGGCAGAGGAAGGGGTGCTGAACTTTCTGGGTGGGGAGGAGGGGGGAATGACAAACTGCAGGTAGCCCCTAATACTGGGTGGTTCTGGGCATTTTGCTGGGCTCACTCATTGGTAGCTATGCCCCTGTCTCTGAGCAGGAGCAAAATCCGCCAATAAAATTTATTTGAATGCATGCGTATTCCCGTTTGTAAAATGGGATATACTTGCTTAAATTTTCACTCTGCCTATACATTCCCCTTTGAAATCTTTGCTTCTCAGGGATCTCCATGTGTAAATAGCATATTTCTGCAATCTATATGGCTAAATGCTGCTATTTTATGCATGAAGATGCTTTTAAAATGTCCTCCTATGTCTCAGATCCTATATATGTAAACCGTGTCTGTGGAAAGCATTTGAGAGATAATTAGTCCTGTAGTCCCTAGCAGTGACATGTTGGGATACAGCATAGCAGGGCCTTATATGGTTGGATTCATAGCAGCGTGAACTCACCTCATTCATCTACCCTCTGAAAGCAGGAAGAGAATCCTATATTGTTGATTTAGATACTTAGTTACTACTTATTTCTATGGCGCTAGTAGATGTAGACAGCACTGTACACAAACAGGTAAGAGACAGGCCCTGCTCGACAAAAAAACAGTTCTTCCACAGAAGCATAAAACTCCTGCATGCCAAATAAAGACTGCTTTATTACAGTTTGATTAGAAGAAAACTGGAGGGGTTGTTTGGGTTGTCCTGACTCAGTGATACATCTAATTAACTGGAAGTCTAGTAGAAGTCTGGTAACTGGTACAAGAATCATTTCAAGATCCTGAAGAGTCCTGATGTCAGGACCTTAGAATATACCACATAGGGGGAGGTGTGTGCCATGCTAATGCCGCATTCCCTTTCTGAAATGGCTGCCATAGATAAGTTAGAGACCCCTAGAGAATGGATGATGGTGGTGGATTTTGCTTTGTGGTGGGCTGTGTGGATTAGTAGAAAGATGTAGCTCAATCTATGGGTTTAGTTGGTGATTGTTTAATATGATGATTCCCTTGGATTATGAGTTAGCGTCTTATGACTTAGTGTCCTTGTATGAAGTGTGTGTACCAGCCTGAGGTTTGCCATTCCTCTCCCTGGCTTCTAAAAGCCAAGGAGTAAAGTGGAGGGCTTGAGCCACAAGCCGAGGAGAGAAAGGAGCAAGTGAAGCACCAACTAGGAGCTTAAGTACAGGAGAAATTATCTGTATGACAATGTTCCCATTGAGAACAAGAAAGAGTCTGAGAGGTTTCAGTCAGGTAGAGAATAGGTGCATAGACCATGGGAAACTCAAATCCGAGAGGCTGATCACTATTTGAAGGGATCACAATCCAAAAGTCAAGGAGTTGAGCAGTATATGATGTTACAGTGTTCACTTAGGCCTCGATGCTCAAAATTAGCAAAACACTAGCACACACATTTATTTGCGCAGAATGTTCAGAGACCCGGAGTGTGGGAACAAACGAGCGTGCAGATGAACAATGCAAGTATCATGCTAATGTAGTGAAGTTCATGTTAATGAGGTCATTTTGTATTCCTCCCCAGTGCTCAGAAAAGAGCACCCAAAACAAAACTGCCTTACCGCTGCAAAAAATAACACCAGGTCGGAGCAGGCATTAGACTGTTAGAAGAGAAGATTTCGAATGATTCTCATGCTTCTCTCATGAATCTTTCTGCAAAATTTGCCGGTTTTGATTGTTTTTGGAAGCAGAAGGAAGCCCATGCAAGCCCTTAAGTGATGGTTGTGAGAAACAGCAGACCCAATCGAAAGCACACATTGGCATCTGTTTCCTGAATCTAAATTTAAAGTGTCCATGCTAAAAAAAAATTAAAAACGCCCAAAGTGAAAACACACATTGGCATCTGTTTCCTGCATCTAAATATCTAAAATCAACAACAGTTATATTTCCACCACAAGTGTAATAGTTGGAGTGGATTATGGGCCCGGGTCACCTTCTCTACATCGCACTGCACTGACTACTAGACTGTTCCTGGAACCTGCTTGCTGCTCAAATAGGACTGGCCATAACATCTGAAGCTGTCATAGAGACTGGTATATACTGTTTCATTTACATCTTTGTAGGGTGGAAGGGGGTCAGTGACCACTGAAGGAGTAAGGGGGTGTCATTCCTTTATTCCTGCAGTGGGCATCTGGTCATTTGGAGCATTTTTTGTGACTTATTCATTAATAACACAGGTTAGACCAAAACATCCAACTTATAGTCCTGGATGTTTTTGTTTTGTTCCATTATGGCAGAAAAAATGTCCAAGTGTTAGGAACACCCAGATCCCGCCCTTAACATGCCCCTGACACGCCCCCTTGTGGTTTGAACACACTTCTGATGCACTTCATAGAAAAACATCTAAAAATTGGTTTTGAAAATACCAATTTGAAAAACATCCAAATACAGATTTATGCCACTTTTTGGATGTTTTTCTCTTTTGAAAATAAGAACATAAGAGTAGCCATACTGGGTTAGACCAATGGTCCATCTAGCCCAGTATCCTGTTTTCCAAACAGTGGCCAAGCCAAGTCACAAGTACCTGGCAGAAACCCAAATAAGCCCCTGTCTTGCTCCCTGCACTGCTTCAAAATGGCTGCGGAGAGTTCAAGCGGATGACCTTTATAGAATCTTGGGGACTCCCTTTGATTTTGAAAATCCCCATCTGGAGCCACCATCCGTGAGAAGGATCTTGGAGTCATTGTGGGCAATATGTTGATCAATAAGTGGTGGCAGCCAAGAAATCAAATTCTTGGTGTATTGTCCAGAAATGTTTGACAGCTGTGGGCCCCGGAGCCAGTTTGAGGTGGCCCAGGCCCCCGTGGCCCTCCGTAGCTATGCCACTGATTGATACAGAGGCATTTTCTCTGTTTTTTACTAGATATGTTGCCATACTGTAAATACACTTCATGTCTCTGTGTTTTAATTCTTCAGAAATAAGGTAATTATTGAAAATTCATTCATATTAAACTTTATTTGATTCTTTGAAGGCTGGGCTACTTTTGGGCTTGGGATCCCCCATTTCCTGGATTCCTTGAGTTACTTACGGGTACTACTTGTGTGTTTTGGGGCTATAAACCCTCATTCAAAATCTGGCAAGAATGTTCAGAGACCTTCCTTTCTCCTTCCTTCTACAGGCCTACAGTAAGGAGCTTTTTGCTCCAGATCTAGAGAAGTATAGCAGAGAATATTGGGGAATGCGGAAACATCCACAGCACCCACAGAGCTGGCACTATGTTGTTAATAATGTTAGCACACTTAGGGAGTCTTTTACTAAAGATCAGGGCTTGTTATCTGCCACAGGACCCATTTTATTCCTATGGGCCCTGCTGCATAATATTTTGTAAAAGACCTCCTAAGTGTTAGGATAAGTGTTATTTCTGTGAAAAACATTTTCTGATTTGAAATTTTTACGGACATTGATATTGATTTGTAAAACATTTTTTTGCATATAGCACATTCTAAGAAAGGAAGTTTTTGATCACTGAACAACACTGGAGTCTAATAAGGCAGCAATCAAGATGATCCACATAGATTAATGTGGTGTATATGTTGCATATTGCCTGCGACTGCTGTATAAATTAGTGCTTATATTAAGCTTATGCTTTGGCTCTCTTTGTTGTTGACATACAAAATTATTGCCAATGGCAGTTTTTTTCCTCTTGTGTGTGTGTATATCTATATATCTATAAATAAAGGGGTCTGAATTTAGTCATCAACATTTACCATTTTGCTGACTGTCGCTGGCGTTATGCAGAGCTGGCTGAATGACAGCTAGTTAAGTACGATATTCAGCACTTAACCAGCTATGGAATGGGTGTAACCAAACCCTCAATTTTGGGTAGGCCTGGGCCCAAAGTGGGTGGGCAGAAGAACCCTGCCCCACCCCAGCCCCACAGGTGATTCGGTCTCTCTCTCTTCCACCTTCCCGCATGCTATATGGACTCTCAAACACCCCTCTCCCATGTACCCTTTAAATAACAGATCTTCACCAGCAGCGAGCACCGACGATACACTCTGCTTGCGCCGGCCCCACAGCCTTCCGTCTGATGCAACTTCCTATTTCCACATAGGCAGGAGTGTGTCAGAGAGGGAAGGCTGTGGGGCCAGCGCAAGCAGGATGAATCAATCAATGCTCTCTGCTGGCAAAGATCTGTTATTTAAAAGGTATGTGGGAGGGAGAGTTGTTGGGAGTTTTCAGCTGGTGGGGCTTGGGGATTCCCACCAGCCACATCAAGTGGAGGAGTGGTCTAGTGGTTAGAGCACCGGTCTTGCAATCCAGAGGTGGCTGGTTCAAATCCCACTACTGCTCCTTGTGATCTTGGGCAAGTCACTTAACTCTCCATTGCCTCAGGTACAAACTTAGATTGTGAGCCCTCCTGGGACAGAGAAATATCCAGTGTACCTGAATGTAACTCACCTTGAGCTACTACTGAAAAAGGTGTGAGCAAAATCTAAATAAAATAAGTAGGTGTGCTGCTATTGGATGGGCCTGAGCCCAACGTAGGTGGGCCTGGGCCCAACCATGGCAACACCACTGTATACTGCATAAAGATAGGACTGACGTTTGTGTAGTTCTATTTATGCAATAACCCTAACCGGGCACTTAACCAGGCAAGTGGTGACTCTGTCCCTAGAACTCCCACAAAGTAGCCAGTTTTGAGTTAGGTGCTAACCGAACATTTTTAGCAGCACTAATCGGTTAAGTGCCACTGAAAATGAGAGGTTAGCCCTGAACAAGTGATTTAACTAGCCAGCAACTGTTTCTGGCCCGTTAAATCACTTTGAATATTGACCCCAAGGTTTCTTATTGATATTACAAAAAGTTAAACTACAGGACCAGATTAAAATTTCAGCAAAGAATGTCATACTGCAACTATAGGGCCCTTTTTGGTAAAATCTGGGCTTAGCGTGTTTTAACGCAGGACTTTCCAGTGCTAAGCCCAGATTTAATGTGGCATGTTTTGGGGCTTTTTCTTTAAAAAAAAAAATGAGGCGGCACTAAGTGCTCCCGCCAATTAGCATGCACTAATCATAATGTGCTAGGGGGATAAGGCAAGAATGGCCGCTCCCCACTCGACACACCCTCCTAAAAATGTTTTATTTTTTTTAAATCAGTAATGTGCAATTAGCATGCACAGGCAAAATATTTCTACGGTAGCCTGTTAGTGTGTGCTAACTGCATGTTGAAAGCTTAACACCCTTTTATTGCAGAGCATTAGATTACATTACAGCAGCATCTTTCCATTCTTGAAGTCCTCATCTGGCAAACCAGCTCTGGCCCTCCTCAATAACAGTGTTTCTATTACTCAGTCTTCAGGTTGAATTAATAAGATTTCTATTACACCCATTTTTTTCCACGTCCTTCATCCCCAGGATTCTTGCAGGGACTCTATAAAGAAGCTGGGTCATAGGCTTAGGACTAAAGCCACTGATTTCCTCTCTCTATGAGATAACCTGCACCATTGGTCTGTTTCCTGCCTGCAGCTACTGCACATCTCTCTTTGGGAAATCCTTAGCACTAGAGGCACAACCCTCTATCAAGCCTCATCATATACATTAGAGATGTGCATTTTTGTTTTAGCATGCATTCAGTCAGTAGTGTAGCCAGGAATTTTTTACAGGGGATATGTCTTCCCCCTCCCCAGCCCCCTTGTGCTGGCCCCTGCCACCCCAGTCTCCCCCCCCCCCCCCCAATGCCGCCATCCTCCCATACCTTAAAATCCTCTCTGCCTTAGTCTTCACCCGGGTAGCAGCACTCATAGGCTGCCTGCGGCTTGCACCGGGACTTCCTCCCTGAACTGTCCTGCCCCTTCTGTTTTGTGAAGGGTGGGATAGTTCAGTGAGGAAGTCCCAATGCAGGCCTCAGCAGTGGCGTACCAAAGGGTGGGCGGTGGGGGCGGTCTGCCCTGGGTGCACGCTGCTGGGGGGGGTGCCGCACGTCTGTCGGCAACACTCATTCTCTGCTCCCTCTGCCCCAGAACAGGTTACTTCCTGTTCCGGGGCAGAGGGAGCAGGGAACAAGAGAAGCCGACAGGCGCGCGGCACCCCCCCCCCCCCAGCAGGTAAAAATGCACCCAGGGGGGTGTCGTTTCGCCGGGGGGAGGTGTCCTTTCGCCAGGGGTGGGGGGGTCACTGCACCGGGGGGGGGGGGGCGCATTGGCAATCCGCCCTGGGTGTCAGCCACCTTAGGAACGCCACTGGGCCTCAGGCAGCCTATGAGTGCTGCTGCCACTACTTGGGTGAAGACTGCAGCAAAGAGGATTTTAAGGTGGGGATGGGGTGGGGGGCCAGGTTTGACAGGGGGTGCATGTGCCACTGACACACCTAGTTTAAATACACCACTACATTCAGTTCATTAGCATGCCTCAAAAAACTTAGCATTTGGAAATTCGAATTAAAGTTGATCTCCACAAATTATACAATTCTGATCTGCATTAAAAATATTTGTATTAACAAAATTGTTTGAAGCAAACTGAAAAAAATGGCCAAAATCAGGAAAACTGTTTGAAGATGATGCAAAACCAAACTGAACATTTTTTCATGCATACTAACATACATTAATTCAAAGATTATGGAGGAAAGTTACCATAGAGGCAAATAAACTTAATTAGCGCTCTAGTTTGTGCTTATAAGAGGATAAAAAGAAGGAGTTTTATTCAAAGTTAGTGGGTGAAGATAAGGTAGATGTTAAAAAGTTGTTTAACATGGTAAAATCCTTTGTCAAACCAGTCTAGTGGGCTGCAAGTACCAACTGTTATAGAATTTGCTCGTTATTTTAGAAACAAAGTTGAGAATATAAGGGTACAGTTACCAATTGAAATGGATTTTATCATGGATGTAGATTTACTTAATGCTGCTATCCCAGCTGATAGGATGTGGTTCAAATTTGATGTTATTACCATAGATGATATCAAGAGAGCTTTGCAGAAATATGCTAAATATTCACATTGCTTGGACATTTGCCCTGTGTATTTAATGAAGCATGCTTCACCATTATATCTTCATCAGTTGACTAACCCCCACATTCTGTATATGGTGCCTTAAGTTGCGTGCACTAATTTGGCCACATTGCACACACAACTTAAACGACTAACAAGCCAATCAGTGCCCATAATTGGTAGTTAGCAACCCAATTGACTTTAATTAGAATTTACACACACAACTTTCTAGGCGTATTCTCTAATGTGGTGCACATAAGTTCTAATGTGCACAATTGAAAAGGGGGCATGGCCATGGGTGTGGAATAGGCAGGTTATGGGTGTTTCAAAAAACTATGAGAACTATTATAGAATATCTGCGCCTAACTTAGCTGCAAATATTTAGGCCTGGTTTTAGGTGGCCTAAATGAGTGTGCCTAAATTTTAGGTGCAAGAATAGCATATGAGCATATTCTATAAATTACACCTAATTTTAGGCATAGTCTATAGAATCACGCCAACTCTGTGGTTTTACGGCACTGATTTTTAAGGCACCATATATAGAATTTCCCCCTAAGTGGATTAATACACAATCCCATGAGGGTATGTTCCCTTCTGATAAGGGCAGCATTGTTCTCACTCCAATCCCTAAAAAGTGTTAATGGCAATTTGTCAGAGGTTACAGACCTATTGCTTCAATTCCTACATTACCTACAGCCCTGAAAACCATTGACGAAATAACTAACTTTCGGAAATCTTTGAAGACACATCTCTTCAACAAGGCCTACAAAGAGAACCCATAACCTTACAGAAATACCTACCAGCTCACCCAGCTCTTAAAGTCCACCTCTATACTATCCTGTCTAAAACCCTCCTTCTCACTACCCTTTCTTAATCTTTGTACACTACGAATTGTAACCGACATCTTGTAATGACTATGTCATAACAAAACTCTGTAAGCAACATTGAGCCTGCAAATAGGTGGGAAAATGTGGGATACAAATGCAATAAACAAATAAATAAATTCCACTTTTAACGAAACTAATGGAGGGTTTTTCTATACAGCAACTTTAAACATATTTGGATAAAAAAATGATATTTTACACCAGTCTCAGTCTGGATTAAAAAAAAATACAGTATTGAAACTGTGGTGGGCTGAATTGTAGCGTTGGGTACAACTTTGTTGAGCCAAGGTAAGTGTGCTACCTTGGTTCAATTAGATCTCTCATGTGCATTCAGTCTGGTGGATCATGAGATTTGGCTTTATACGCTGAGTAATTTTGGAATTTCTGGATCAGTATTACAGCGGTTTCCTATTCAGTTAAGTGGCATGATGGAATGCCAGACTATTGGAGACTACCCTGTGGTGTTCCTCAGGGGTCCCCTCTTTTGCCCATTTCATTCAGTGTTTTGTTACAGCCATTGGAAGTTCTTTTGGAACAAGCTAATCTATCTTTTTTCATATATGCTGACAATATTTTGATTTTATGTTCCATGTCTTGTGATTGGCCTGCAACATTTGCAGTAATAATAAATTGTTTTAATATAATTCAGGATTGGATCATGCTTCATAGGCCAAGTTTCTATGGTTGGGATCTAATGACCATCCATTTACAAGTTTACAATGTTCTATTGGAACAGATAGTTTTAGTTTTGAGAAGTCAGCTAGGGTGCTTGGTGTTGAGACTACATATTAATCTTGCTGTTAAGAAATTTTTTTTCTTGCTATAAAAAAGCTTTGTCATATGAAAAAAATATTTTGATACTTCAACTTTTAGATTAATGGTTCAGTCTCTGGTTCTTTCCAGAACTGATTAATGTAATATTGTTTTCTTTGGTTGCACTAAGGCTTCTTTGAGAAGTCTACAGATAGTACAGAATACGGGAGCCAGACTCATTTTTTTCTTTAAGTTGATTTGATTCGGTAACATCTTATTTATCTGACCTGTACTGACTGCCGGTAGCGGAGTGGTTGCAATTCAAATTAGGGACTATATTTAGGTTATTGCATGGTGAGGATCCACGTTATTTGGTGAAAATGGTTAATATTTCCACCATTTATAAATCAGATTGATTATGAGGACAGCTTTCATTACATTTTCCCTCAGTATGTAAGGTTAGGTATAAGAGTTTTCTGTTTACTTTTATATCTTATTCTGGAATTCTATACCTTCTGAATTTCGTATGTTGAATAATTATTTACATTTTAGGAAGTTGCTTAAGACTTTTTTATTTAGGAAATATTTTAGAGTATGATTTTTAGTGGTTTATTAAAATTGGATTTGCATTATTATTTAGGATTCACTGTACTTATTAGTTAATAAATTTTGTATTATCTGAACAACTGGTTCAATCTTTATATTTGCGACCTGCATAGAACTAGCTATGCTATCTGCAGGATATAAAACCAGTGTAAAGTAAAGTAAAAATTAAGGTAAAGTAAAAGTTAATAGTTAACAAATAGTCTCTACTGAGGATAATACGATGTATATTACTCATACTAACCCTCTCCTCAGGTCGCTTCACTGGCTCCCTATCTGTTTTCGCATCCTGTTTAAACTTCTTCTACTAACCTATAAATGTATTCACTCTGCTGCTACCCAGTATCTCTCCACACTCGTCCTTCCCTACTCCCCTTCTCATGCGCTCCGATCCATGGATAAATCCTTCTTATCTGTTCCCTTCTCCACTACTGCCAACTCCAGACTTCGCTCCTTCTGTCTCGCTGCACCCTACACCTGGAATAAACTTCCTGAGCCCCTACGTCTTGCCCCATCCTTGACCATCTTTAAATCTAGATTGAAAGCCCACCTCTTCAACATTGCTTTTGACTTGTAACCACTTATACCTCTCGCTTCTACCTACCCTCCTCTCCTCTTTCCTCTACACATTAATTGATTTGCTTGCTTTATTATTATTGTCTATTAGATTGTAAGCTCTTTGAGCAGGGACTGTCTTTCTTCTATGTTTGTGCAGCGCTGCGTATGCTTTGTAGCGCTATATAAGTGCTAAATAGTAGTAGTAGTAAGACATGTTAGCACTATACTGAATGAAGTCCTAGTGTTTTGGGACAAAGTCCATGAGAACTTATTGCCCATGGACTTTACTTCCATTTTTAAAATGACTTCTTGTATTCTTTCAAAATTTTACTATTTAGCCCCCCTTGGCAGGGCACTATCAACAGTACTTGATTGTAATCCACTTGGAATTGAAAAGACAGGTAATTAAACTGAACAATTCCCAATCTATGGTAAACCACTCAATGTTTTTTATGAAAAGAATAATATCACCAAAATCAAACATACCTAAATGGAATTTGAGTTCATAAAAAAAAACCCTTAGAAAAACCAGATGGCGGGTCATAACTTGCAAGAGTTCAATCTGGACCTAATTAACAACCTGTTTGTGCTCCAAAGTTTCAATAAAATTATTTATTGTAAATTGTAATCTGTCCCAGGAGATTGTTTATTTTCTTCAGTATATAGTAAGATCTGATCTAACCATATATGAAGTGAAAAATAGCTTTCAAATTTTAGGGACTTCAGTTACAAACAGGATCAACTTGTTCCACAAGATAATAAACTATGAATAAATAAAATGGTTAGAAATAGCTAGGAACAGCATTCTTTCAGTGCCTATCAACTTCAAGTTTTCAGGAAGGCCAAGAGAAACTGGAAAAGACTATTTTCTTCAGATCTACTTAATTCATAGAGACCCACACTTAGTTTATTTACTGGGGTTTTATTTATTTATTGAAATTTATTAACTGTTTTTATTAACAGATTCACCCAAGGCTGTGCACAGCAGGTACAGTTTAACATAAAACTCAGAATTTTATTATGGTTTATTAGGGTTTTTTTCATATTTTTATTGAAGGTTTTTCAAAACATACAACAGAAAAGAAAACACAAAATCAAACAAACAATATTAACACACCATGGCAAATAAGCGTAAATATGAGAGCGTTCCATGACAATACCTATAGGCGAAGGCATAAGGTCAATTAGTGCTATGGGATGCCTGACAAAATAAGTCTAATCACGCCCAAGTTTATTAGTTTTAATATACCACCTTGTAGATAACAGCAAAGTGGTGTTCAATAGTTAAAAACAGCAGAAAGAAAGGAAAGGAATTGAAATATGTGGTAGTAAAGAATAGCAAGAAGAGAAAAATAGAAGGATAGAGAACATAATGAAAGTGTTCGACACTGTTGATCCAGGCTGTTGATTGAATAATATTTATGGGATAGGGTGGTCAGTGAAGTCATATATCAAACATTGTAGAAAACAGATGGATTTTCAATCCGTTCTTGAACTTAGGATAAGAAATCTCTAAACATACATGTTTTGGAAGGGAATTCCAGAGAAATGTTGCCAAACAGAACATTGCAGGGGAATGAGCAGAAGATATTGGAGGAAAATACTCAAGAGTGTGAGAGGGAGTGTAAGGAATTACAAGGGAGGAAAGCTAGGATGGAATACTGGAATGAAAAACCTTATGAGTTAAAGAAAGAATTTTGAACTTAATTCCAAAGGCAACAGGCAGCCAGTGGTGTTGTTTTAAAAGAGGAGTAGCGTGATTAAATTGCCTTTTGCAACAGAGAATCCTGATGGCCATTTTGAATAGATTGAAGCCTGCGTAGAAGGGCATGAGAAACTCCAGTATAAATAACACTGCAATAATCAAGTTATGAAATAATCAATACAAGGAGGACAGTAATCTGAGAAGACTGATCTAGGAAAGAGCGAATTGCGTGAAATTGTCTTATTGCATAAAATCAAGTTCTTAGAGGGCAACAACTTGAGGGTCAAAAGTCAGTTCAATATCATATCCTAAGGTGTTTGAAATTAGAGATGAGTGTCAGAGGAGTACCAAGAAGAGAAGAGAAGTCGATATGATTGGGACAGAGAAGCGACCAGTGATCCAAAAACCAATTGTTTTAGTGTGATTAGAATGAGAAGATTTTCAGTATACCAATCAGTAATCTTATCTAATGTTAAGTGCGTGGATGATGAATCTGGTGCAAGAGGGTCAGTGTAATTCATCAAGAGAATGTCATCAGCGTAGTAGAATGTAGAAAGGCTCAAATCACCTGGGCCCCTTTTACAAAGCGGCGATAAACCCAATGCAGGCTTACCGCTTGGTAAAAAGGAAGTACTGCTGGGCTACCACAGCAGCTCGGCAGTAGTCCCCATCCCCAGTGCGCCCTCATATCTGGAGCTACAAAAATCTATTTATTTTCGTAGCACCGGTGTGTACCCGGTGGTAATTGGACAGTGCCATGTGCTGCCCAGTTACTGCTGGGTTAGCATGGGAGTCCTTACCGCCACCTCAGAAACCGGGCGATAATCATCATTCTACGCGCGTAGATGATTACCGCATGGTTAACACGTGAGATCTTGCCACTAAGTCAATGGCTGGCGGTAAGGTCTCAGACCCAAAATGGACGCATGCCAATTTTTATTTTGATGCATTTTTATTTTGCCACATGTCCATTTTCATCAGGGTTTTTTTATGGGCGCACTGAAAAATGGATCTGCGTGTGCCTAAAACACACACACCTACACTAGCGCAGCCCATTTTTCGGTACACCTTAGTAAAAGGGCCCTTTTGTTTATTCATGGACACATATTAAAATACACTTTATTGGAGTATGTTGTTTTTTCTTCTTTTTTTCCTCTTGTTTTCATAAGCCTTCTTTTTTAAAAGTCGACTTCTACAGCGTTTATTACACATCGTATATGATTATTTGTTTTTTTTTCACAAGCCTATTTCTGTAACGACTATTATATATCACATTTGATCATTCGAGCATTTTGGTGCTCATTTCGGTCTGTTCTTTCAAGTGCTAGTTGTTATTGGACCAGCCAGTTAAGTGTAACATTTGTTAAGTAGATTAGTAGGTGCTTGTCATTAGAATATAGCTTATGTTTACGGAGTTACTTTCAAATGTATTGGAGTTTTTTCTTCATGTCCTGTATGTAGCCCCATGCGGGACGTGCATGCAGGACGTCAGGAGTCAGGACTGACAGAAACAGATCAGCGAAGGCACTGGAGACCCCCGCCAGCAGGGGGGGTTGGTGGCTGGGGGAGGCAGGCTAAACTGTGCCCCCCCCCCACCTCAGGCTCTGCACCCCTCCCACCGAGGTCTGGCTATGCCCCTGGGTTAATATAGGGAGTTTTGTTTGGACATGGGGCAAAGCAAAGGAGCTCGAGGGGCACAGCATTTTTGGTGGGCTGAGGGCTGTAGAGATATGGCAGGCGGGTTGGTGGGACAGAAGTGTGAAGACATTGGGAGGCTGAAATTTAATCCCACCCAATCCCTCCTTAATTTTGGTTCGCTGTGGGAATAAATTGGGAGGTTAGTATTTAATTTTGGGGGTGGGATTGTTTAATTTTATATATTGAGTTACAAGAAGGAAAATTATTAAGTCGCAGCAGTGGAAACTTTGATGTGAATTTCAAGCAGCTTTTATTTAAGGATAATTAGTTAAATGGATTTGTAGTTTAGTCTGTGTAATATGCTTGTGTGCAAAATCACCATAAGCAGAGTGAGGCCTTGACGTCACCGCAGGTCTCACTTTACAAGTGGAGTATTGAGTGCGAATACATTTGATAATAAATATGTCCCGCTAGGTCGGCACTGACTAGCTATTAAAATGAATACAAGAGAATTGAAGGTTGTATTAAAATGTTAACAAGTTATTCTGTTATTTTGCTTAAGTTTATGATTTATTAATAAAGCTGTGGCTTAATTAACTATCCAACAAACAAGTCATTTATTTATGTGTGAGGTAAGAATGAATGCAGTGCAAGTGCCAATGTTAATAAGCATACAGTTTTAAATGTTTCTTACCTATATATTTATATATTGTTTTTTAAGAAATAATGTTTTAGTAGTTCTCTGGTATTATTTATGCACTTGTTCAATGCTATTTATGTGATCTTATGATTTATGTTTTTAGATTTTGTTTTGACTCCTGATGCAGGCATATGTTTATGCTGAAACACAGCAATGTCGGGTTCTTCCAATGCTGGCAATAAAGAATCATCTGGTTCTTATATGCTCTTATTAACTCCACTTTTTATTCTAACCCTTTAGACTGCTACAGGAGACCAGAATTGGAGAGTCGTGGATTTGACATACCACCTTTATGTGGGTACAACCAAAGCAGTTTACATATATTATATGCAGATACTTTCTCTCTAATGGACTCACAATCTCAGCTTTTTGTATCTGGGGCAATAGAGGGTTAAGTAACTTACCCAGAGTGACAGGGAACAACAGTGGGAATTGAACTCAATTCTTCAGGTTCTCATCCCACTACACTAACCACTAAGCTATTCCTCCATCCAATTCTTGGATGTGGTCAGTAACAAAAGGGTCAAATATATTTGATAATCTGAAGTTTATCACCATCTTTCTCTTCCAAGGAGATGATTTGAAGATTATCCCCATGTTTCTCCTTCCAAGGAAGTAAAGTATAAAAGGTGGAATGTTTCTAATGCATGTGTTCACCCATGTCCACGGAAGAAAGAGATGCCTTGTTACATTAACCACCTTGGAATCTTGGATCCCTTTTCAGGAGGAAAGTGGTTTATAAACCTAATCTCAATAACAAGTCACTCTGATGGGAAGACACCTGAATTGGTAATGTGCAATTTATCTGTTTGAGTCACGTATCCATGTACAGATGCTCTACTTCCTTTCAAGTATTAGTGCTATTGAAATCTGAAATAAAAACCACGAAAAAATCAGACACATACGCACATCGCTGGGAAAATTTACCCGAGCACAGGCAGCACTGGGCGGGAAGAGTTCTATCTGCGTTCTCAGACTTAATTGGATCCATCTACAGCCTTTGCAAGCTCCTGTTTTATAACTTTATGCACATAAGCATATGTGCAGGGATAAAAATCAAACAAAAAAACGTGCCTTCAAATTTTAAACGCTCAAGCTGTGGTAATAGAATGGGACAGCTGGAAATGAGTGACTCCTGAATGCTGGATAAAAGAAACCTATGTGCTAAACCCCAAATTCTACAAACTTTCATGCTCAGCTTTATGCTTAGCATTCAAAGTTGTGCATGGAAGTTTTACAATGAGATCAGTTGTGCACTTAATATAATAATGACCTGATAATTGATGTTAACTAGCAATAATTGTCACTAAGTAGGGTTAATTGGTGCTAATTGCCAACAATTAACAGTTACGCATGCAACTGATCTTAGTTGGTATTCTATAACATGTGCAAACAAATGTGCAAACCAAAGTCCATAGTGCTCAACTGCAAGGGAGGGGCATGGGCAGGTCAGAGGCATGCCCAGGTCTTGCACAAGCACTTATACCAGCCTTTGAGCTGGCCTAAATGCTTGGGCCTAAAGTTAGATGCATTCAATATAGACGTATGCAAGAATTCTATAATGGAAGTTCTGCATGAAACTGCTGTTATAGAATTGATGACACCCAAATGTTTGGTGCCTAATTTCAGGCCACCTTCCCTGAATTTTCCACTAAATCACATGCAACAGTAAAGAATCAAAAAGGAAAAAAGAAAGATGCTTTGCATTGAAAGGCAGTATGAAAGGAATGACATAGTCAATCATTATGAAACAGCACATACCTTTGGGTCATTCTTAATTGGGAAGAAGCAACATTTTCTAGCGTGGTGTGAGGGAGTGAGTGGTATAGTGGCAGGTTTTTCCCCAAGAAACACTTCCTCACTGAGGTTGCAGTTTAGCCACCTTACAGCAGGTGGCGCTAACCTGCCAGGTCAAAGGAGTGGGGCTCAGACCAAGAGCTGATTCAATGCCCTGGAGCAGAGTTCAACAGAGAGGCCCAGAGGGAAGAAATCTCCAGGAGGACCTAAACAAGAATCCTCCCAAGGAGTTCTGGCTTGGCTGCAGTACCTGACAAGAATCCCAGGGAAGAGGAGTGGCCCTAGCTCAGACCCTTGCATTCTGTGTGATAAAAAGACTTAAGTCTAAGCCTCCGGGGATTCCAGGGTTGTGTAATCACAAGTAAGGTAAATGAAGACTGTCAAGGAAGGCTAATCATCCCTTGGCTATTGGAAGTGTGGTTATGATAAAGGAAGTTATTGCACATTGAAGAGTGTAGCCAACCCAGGGGCAGGCTACTGGAATTAAGACTCTGTTTGGAAGTAGCAATCCCATGAGGAAACAGGGCTGATTATTCTCATTGTATGTACATATATTTTGACTTTCTACCTGCAATCTGGGCATATGTGTGCCACATTTGTGTGAGGTCCTGCAGCCAGCCGCAAGTTACACTATCACACATGGGTTGAAAGCTGACGTGGTAGGCTTCTCATTGAAGGAGAAGCAATGACACCCTGTAAGTGGTCAAGCTTGTATGGATGACAGCTGGAAGATATCCTCAGTCAGTGTAATATAGGCAGGGGAAACAAGATAAATGGGAGAGGCCAAATAGTCCTTATCCAATATCTGTTATTTAACTGTGAAGCAGGCAAGTCTTTACTAACTCTGAGCTGAAGTAAATCGCCTTTTAGATAGGGAAATGCAGGACTAGACCGGAGATGATTTGTTACATTGGAATGGTCTAAACAGCTGCATATGAACTGCATTTATTTTTGAAATGTTGTCTCTCACTTCTTCTTGAGTTTTCCCATCAGATAGACTAAGTATAACCATGTATGTACATGGCAGGGTGTGTGTTTTATTGTTAGAAATTTGTGCAATTTATATTTAATTACAAGCAGCTTGTTTTTGCCAGTAAAGGTATGTTTATAATGCCTTGATGTAATACTAGGGGAATCAGCAGTCTGTTGTTAGAACCTAATTTTATATCATTCTGGCAGAAACTCATAGAACATTTGTGGTTCAAATAAACTCTTTGTTGTAAGAATGCTTGTGTAAATACAGCATTTCTAGTCTTTTACCCATGACTTCCAACAAAATCAAAACTTCATGCAGCCACTGCCAGCCCCTTTGCCCATGCCTTCTAATTCCGTCTGCTGTCCAGTACCCACAGTGACTACAGCTCCAACCTCCCAGGACGCCGACCTTGACACCATGTTGTCTCTGAAACACAGTGCTGTGGTCCCTCCCTGTTACTTCTACTGCTCCCAATGGAAACCAAGCCCTTCACTATTGCCATAGTACCACATCTCCCCAATGCTATGGCCCAGTGCAGGTACACCTGATAACTGTCTGCCACTGCTGGTATGATACTGCTGCTGCTAGCATAGCCCACCTCCCCAGTGTTACATTTCACCTCAGCATCACTTAGTTTCCCACCCATTACCAGTGCTCTTGCCTGGAGTCATGACACAGCCTAAAGCCACTACCTGGCTCTACACATGCAGCCCCTGGCCTTCCTCTACATATACATGTATGTTGAAGACAATCAAACACTGCCTGTGAATGGAGAAACCTAGCAGTTACAGCAGTGGACTGAGAACCAAGGAAGCCAGAGTTTAAATTTTCCTTCTGCCACCGACATTCCTTGTGATGCTGGGCAAGTCATTCACCCTATATTGCCTCAGGTAGAAACTTAAAGCAAGAAAATAACCACGGTAGGTACCCAAATGTAACTTATCCTGAGCTCACCTTTGTAAAAGCAGTAAATAAATACAAATCCTTTTCTTTTACTATAGTAGAAGATACTGGCATCTTGTGGTCACTGCTAGTACTACAGCCTTTCACATTATCCAAACAGGAATACACCAATTTTTTAGAAGCCATATATAGAATCTCCTCCTAAGTGATTATCAGCTTCCAACTTCTATCGTCTGTATGCCTACTATACTGACTTTATACAAATCAGTAATAAAAATCTAGCTAAACTAAGGGCGTCTCTTAATAAGGCGCGCTCACGTTTTTAGCATGCGCTAAAATTGTGGGTATGCTAGACAGAGATGCCCATGGGAATGCATTGGTGTCTCTAATGTTTAGCGTGCCCACAATTTTAGCGTGCACTAAAAACGTGAGCGCACCTTAGTAAAAGATGCCCTAAGTTATCTAATGTGATCTTTTCTCATTCACTGGTTTCCTTATGTACAACTTTCCCTGACTATTCAAATAAAATAATAATCAGTGAATCCCTATCTGATCATTAACCAAATCACTCTTTTAATTTCTCTCTTCCACATTCACTTTCATTCAGCATCAGCTCCCTCCAGATTTTCTCCACAGAGCTGAAATCCTGTATTCATATATACCTTCCCACTTATACATATATACAGTCACTGTGACTTTCCCTCTCCGTAGCTAATAGTTGCCTGTTACACATACATAGGGCAATTGTATAACTGGGTGTATACAGTTAAGAGTGCCTTGTGTGTGTAAGTGCCAGGAAAAGTGACTGTTCTGTAATGGAGTGGATAAGTGCATTAGGGCCGGATTCAATAAATGGTGCCGAAAAATAGGCACCGGGAAAAATCAGTGCTATTCTATAAAGGGCACTCCGCAATGAGCGCTCTTTATAGAATAGTGCCTAGTGGGGATTTGTGCATCCAACTTTGGGCACGAGGACTTACACCAAACTAAAACCTGGTGAAAATCCTGGTGCATGAGTTGAACGCAGGTCCTCAGAATTCTGTAACACTTTATGCATTTTTTGTGAATGCGCCTGACCCACCCATGCCTCCCCATGGCCATGCTCCCTGTTGGGTTGCACGCAAGAGGATTTGGGTGCAGATCCTTATAGAAATGCATGCAGCCAAGTCCACGTGCAAATCCAAATTAGTGTCAATTGTCAATAATTGCTTGTTAACAGCCAATTATTGATAACAGCTCATTATCTAATTTATTTGCATGCGGATCTCAGGATCATGCACAAGTTTGGATGCCATTTATAGAGTCCTGGGGGATAACGTGTAACTGCAAGGCTGTATCTCTTTCTTATGCGTATAATTCATAGACTATCATAAGTTGCACGTCTCGTTTGCTTCACGTAGGTGCTCCCATTTATACCTGCCACTGACATGGCATAAGTAGGACCACCAAAATGTAGATGTGCCAATGCCAATTTATGCTATTATTCTATAACACCATCTTGGTGCCCAGAACCTCTATAGAATTAGCGCTTGGCATGCATCAGCAAGCTGCCTATATTGTGCTGCCCAGTTATAGAATTTTCCTTGCAACTTATTCACAAAAAAATAACTGGGCACCCACATTTAAGTGCCAGGTGTGCACACAAATGTACAGAATATCTGCACTTTTTCATGTGTCTGCCATGTACATGTTCACTTTACAGAAGTTATATGTGCCCTTGCCACATTTAGGTGCCCACAGTTATGTTAATCTATTGTTGGTATAACTATGGGCACCTAGATTTTATGCACCCCAATACTGGGTTACACTAGTATCCTGTAAGGGAATATGGACACCCAGATAGCTGGTGAGAATAGGCTCACTATCTTTAAAAGGGTCAGCTGGATGCGAGAAAAAATTCCCTTTCCATTCTTCTTAATCCTTGTTCTTCACAAGCACAAAATGCTCCACCAGGTTGCTTGTGAAGAACAAGATCTAAGAAGACAAGGAAGGGCTAGTAATATTGCTTCTGTGATCCCGGCTGACCTTTGAAACAGGCAGTCGAAACAGTGGGACTTTTGCTCTTTAAAAGACTAGTTTTTGAATTTTTGTTACATTTGTGTTTCTTCATTCGGGAGCACTTTTTGAGTGATCAGGTTTACAGGGTATTATGATGATTGTCATTTCATTTGAAGCATTAGTAACAACACGTGGACAAAAATAGGTCCCTTTAAATATTATTTCCATAGTTAAAAAATATATACGATTGGGGGTTAGTGAGAAACTATGTTCAAGATGTATTTGGTGAAAATTGTAAATATACGTTGACCTAGTTCCTGACAATATCATAGAAAAAGCATGTTAGGGGGCATCAGAAAAGGAGAAAGTAGAGGACCGCGCACTGTGGAATCTAGCGATTTATATAATCAGGTGAAAATGTGGAGAAACATAACCATGTCTATTTTTGATGGTGGAGAGGAAGTGGCCTAGTACTTGGAGGAAGATTCAAACCTTGCATTTGCCACTGGCATTCCTTCAGACCTTGAGTAAGTAATTCATTCTGTCTGCTGTTGCCTCAGGTACCCACTTAGGGCTGGATTCTTCATAAGGTGTCTTAAATATAGGAGAGCTGGAATAATGCACTGCTATTTTATAAACCACATCTACAGTAAGACGTGGTTTAAAGATTAGCACATAGGTCGGGGGAGTGCGCGTATTTAGGCACAGCCATGTGCACAACTGAAAACCTAGTATGCATGTCCATGCTATGCACGCTCCTCCCAAATTCTATAACCGCGCATAAATGTGATTGGCATGCCTGACACGCTTACACTCCTCCTGTGTCCATGCCCCCTTTTCAGCTATATGAGTTGGAATTTACGTGCGCTTCTTTAGAATACGCATAAAATGAAGCACAAATAAATAACAATTATTGCCAATTAGTGATGATGGTTGGTAGCTATCGGCCAATTACTAAATTAAGTAGCACAAGTAAATTGGCTGTGCACACAGTTTAATGCACTACTCGATGCACCTTATATTGAATTTGGGGGTTAGTGGGGAAGTTATCATGGACTATCAGCACCCAAAAAACTTCCATTTTGTTTTCTATTTTCGTCAAATAGATGCCGCTAAGAGTGTGCCCTATGGGGGAACTTTATAAATGGCACTCCAAAATCAGCACTGGAAAAGATCAGTGCTAAGCACTATTCTATAAAGGTAGAGTAGAGCTTAGTGCCGATTTATGCCTGCTGAAACCTGGTATAAATCCCGGTGCCCAAGTTGGGCAGAGAGACCCATTATTCTATAACACTCCTGATCCGCCCATGCCCATGCCCCTCCTATGGCCACGCATGGGATTTACACACCCAGCGTTATAGAATAGTGTGCAATCAGATGCACACATAAATCTTAATTGTTGCCAATTAAAGTCAATAATTGGTTGTTAGCGTCCAGTTATTGATGGTTAACAGCTCATTAGCCAATTAAGTTGTGCATTCATCTTGGGAGCACGCTCAAATTTGGGTGCCATATATAGAGTCCAGGGGTATGCCAAATAGTGTGAGAAGGTACACTATTTTATTTATTTTATTTTATTTATTTATTGCATTTGTATCCCACATTTTCCCACCTCTTTGCAGGCTCAATGTGGCTTACATTACATCATGAATAATGGAAATACATAAGAAAATCACGTGGTGTGCACTCTTTCCTGAGGGGCGTGCATGTGGGAACTACTATGCACCCCTCAGGACCAGTGCTCACTATGTGCTCTCTTATCAGCAAACAATTGTCATTTGAAACTGCTGTATAATAAGATGTGTTATTTCACTGTTAACAAAGCAAAACAAAAGAAGCACAAATAGACCTTAGGAACGGGACAATGGAAGATTCTTTATTGAGAAGACCAGACATAGGCCATGTTTCGGCGATGAATTGCCTGCATCAGGGTCACAAAAGTTTGTAGCGTTCCTTAACAGCAATGCAGATCTGCCACTAACAGAGCACGTAATCAGAAAATGGATGTGCAGCAAAATAAAACCCAGCACACGTCCATTTTTGGCCTGAGACCTTACCGGCACCCATTGACTTATTGGTAAGGTTTCACATACTGCCCAGGCAGTAGGCATGCAGAGTGTGCCCACTGTAATTTACCACCGAGTAAGCACCATGCGGTAGAAAATGCAAAATAATTTCTACCACATGTTTTTGGTGCACACCAAATTCAGAAATACCGCCCAGGGCATGCAGTAGCCCCTGTATTCCTTAGACAGTAAGCTCTTTGGGGAAAGAACATATTGTACCTGAATACATATATAGTGCTGTATATGTCTGGCAATACTATTAAAAAGATAAGTATCATTACCTTGAGTTTTGCCAAAGAAGTACAGTATTCCTCCTATAATGCCCTTGTAATTAGAAAAACACAGATGGGAAGGGTTCTAAGTCAGTTCCCATCTGGACAGCTCCCACCGGACAGTCCCCCCCCCCCCCCCCCCCACCAATTCCCATTAGGACAATTCTCACCTAGGACAATTCCCAATGAACCAATGCCCACCACACCAGGGAGGACAATTCCCACCCATAACCTCCCAAATATAAAACACACTAGGCAAGTAATCTCCCTCTCTTTTCTCTTTCAGATCATTTGGGAGGCCAGTACCCCCCCCCCCCCCAACATTATCTTTTAGACATCCCTTTCCCTTTCCAAACATGCAGTTTGTGTGTAGGGGGGGGGGGGGGGGCAATGCCTCCCCACCCCAAACTAGGTTTCAACCTAATTCATGTTTAATCCAAGATCTAGATGTCATTAAAAAGTAAATAAATAAATAAATACATACATACTGCAGTTCATGTGTAACGTGGAGGGGCATAATCGAACGGCGCCGGCCAAATAGACGGCCAGCCATCTATTTGCCTGGTGCCACAAAGAGCAGTCCTGAACCGTATTATCGAAAAAGATGGCCAGCCATCTTTCGTTTCGATGATACGGTTGGGGCCGGCCAAATGTCAGAGATGGATGGGTTTGAGATGGCCGGCATCGGTTTTCGCCGATAATGGAAACGGAGGCCGGTGATCTCAATCCCAGCCAAATCCAAGGCATTTGGTCAGGGGAGAGGCCAGCATTTGTAGTGCACTGGTCCCCCTGACATGCCAGGACACCAACCAGGCACCCTAGGGGGCTCTGCAGTGGACTTCAAAAATTGCTCCCAGGTGCAAACCTCCCTTACCTTGGGTGCTGAGCCCCCCAGATCCCCCCCCAAAACCCACTCCCCACAATTGTACACCATTACCATAGCCCTTATGGGTGAAGGGGGGCACCTACATGTGGGTACAGTGGGGTTTGGGGGTTTTTGGAGGGCTTAACATTTACCACCACAAGTGTAACAGGTGGTGGGGGTGGGGGGACCTGGGTCTGCCTGCCTGAAGTGCACTGCACCCTCTAAAAACTGCTCCAGGGACCTGCATATTGCTGTCAGGGAGCTGGGTATGACATTTGAGGCTGGCATAGAGGCTGGCAAAAAAATATTAAAAATAATTTTGAAGGGGTGGGAGGGGGTTGGTGTCCACTGGGGGAGTAAGGGAAGGTGATCCCCGATTCCCTCCGGTGCTCATTTGGTCAGTTGGGGCACCTTTTTGAAGCTTGGTCGTGAAAAAAAAGGGACCAAGTGAAGCCGGCAAAATGCTCGTCAAGGCCGGCTTTCTTTTTTCCATTATCAGGCGAAGTTGGCCATCTCAAAGCACGCCCCCGTCCCGCCTTCGCTACCCTACCGAAACACCCCCTTGAAGTTTGGCCGGCTCCGCGACGGAAAGCAGTTGGCACTGGCCAAAATTGGCTTTCGATTATACCGATTTGGCCGGCTTTAGGAGATTGCCGGCCATCTCCCGATTTGTGTTGGAAGATGGCAGAAAAAGACCTGTACGGTCCATCTAGTCTGCCCAACATGATAAACTCATATGTGGTACTTTATATGTATACCTGACTCTGGAATTCGTTGCCAGAGAATGTGGTAAAGGCGGTTAGCTTAGCAGAGTTTCAAAAAGGTTTGGACGGCTTCCTAAAGAAAAAGTCCGTAGACCATTATTAAATGGACTTGGGGAAAATCCACTATTTCTGGGATAAGCAGTGTGTGTGTTGGGGGTAGGAGAGGAAATGCCCCCCACTCCCCCCAAGCTAGGTTTCAACCTACTTCAGACCCTCAAATGACACACTGAGTACGATTTATAACAAAGTATTACTATACCTATGCCCTCCACCCCCCCCCCCCCCAACTAAGTTTCAACCTAATTCATGTTTAATCCAGGATCTAAATTTCATAAATAAGTAAATAAATAGATAAATACAAACTACAGTTCATATGGGGGGCAATGACCCCCCACACATCCCCAAACTAGATTTCAACTTAATTCAGCCTGTCAAAATGACACACTGATTATTATGATTTATAACAAATTATTACTCTATCTATGAAAAGTTATTCTGTTATTATACATCCTCTGTGTACATCTGTATTCTGCTCTAACTTCCTTATTTCAGACCCGATTCAAGAAAGAAGCTATGGTTGGTTAAAAAAAAAAAGGTTAGGGAGGGTGGGAAATTACCGGGGGGGGGGGGGGAGTCTTTGGTTGGAGTTGTCCCAGGGGGAATTGTCCTAAGTGGGAATTGTCGTGGGGGGAATTGGTGGGTGGGAGTTGTCTGGTGGGAACTGTCCGGGTGGGAATTCACCTGATACCATGGGAAGATAAAGGAGTGTTTAATTTTTAAAATTATTTGAAGCCTCAATAAGCTAAGTGGAGTGACCAGCTTAGCATGGGGTACACCAAAATGGATAATGAAATTATTTATATAACGTAAGACTGTGTCATGCTATAGTTGCACCCTGTGCGACTTTCCCACTGGTGTCCCCCTCTCCCCACCCACTTTGCCACAGCCAATGAGAGAAGAGGTTGGACTGGGAGCAATTTTTGTACCCCTTCACATCTGAACCCTGTGTAGCCCGGCCGCTCACATAGTCCTTGGTACAGTGCTAGTATAATACATGGATTTATTCCAATCTTATAACTCATCTAATTAAACTGCATTCACAGGGCAACCTTCCTCAGACATGAAAATGCGTTATTTTATATTGTGGTAGCATTTAATATCCCGTTTATGTTGTGGTAAGCATAAATTATAAGCCACAGACTCTGCACAGTTCTCAGACACAAAACAGACAACACGTTTAATACTGCTGGGCTTCATCTGTGATTCAGTGGTAGAATACATTTGTGCTAGCACATTCGATGCCACCAGTTCTTAATTTAAAATAAATCGCTTTAAAACTCAGCTATTGTTTTATGGCAGGTGGCCCAGGACCCTCACTTGCTTCCTTCAGTCAAGCAGCACTCTGAGGTCTGTTTGACACAGGACTTCTAAAAGCAGAATGTCCCAGAGGAATGCCCTGCTGGCACATACTTAAAACATAAATAGATAATACCAAAGATATTAATATTCTGATTAGACAGCTCCTAAATGGCTGTTGATAAAATATTAAAGTCCACTTAATGGTGTCATCATTCTGTTTTCTACTGTAAAACAAGCAAGCAAATCTTTGTTAACCACATTCGAACTCTTTGTATCCTGCATCCTTGCATCACGAAGACCTGGCCAGTATCACCCGCTTTTCTAAACAATTTACTTTTTCATATAAACCTTCTGCAATACACTTTAAACATGATCGTTGTGTATTTAAATAACTCCAGTTTTCCATTAATGTCTCTCCATAATGCAGGCCAGCATAGTGCACTACATGTTACAACTTGACTAAGGGGTTTAGGGGCCCTTTTACAAAGACGCGGTAAGGCTACCGCATGCGCTGTGCGCGCCAAATTGACCCTACCACTGGGGTAGAGCGGGAGCTCAGATGTAGTTCCGAAGCTGGCACGCACAGTTTCCTACAGTAGAAAATCATTTTCTGTTTTCTAGCACTGGGGCGTTCCCAGCGGTAATCAGAAGCATGGTCGCCTTGCTGCACGCTAGCCAATTACTGTAGGGTTAACGCGCGAGCCCTTACCAACTACTAAATAAATAGTGGTAAGGGCTTAGGCGGTAAATAGCTGATTGTAATATTAGTGCACAACCATTTATTGCCCCATTTTAAAAAAAGGCCTTTTTCCCGCCATGGTAAAAAGTGGCCCCAGTGTGTGCCAATTTCAGGTGCCAAAACTAGCACAGGCCACTTTTTACCACGGCTTAGTAAAAGGGGCCCCTGAATGAGGGACTGGGTGTCCATGACTGAAGTCCTACAGGTTTGTGCAAGTTAAATAGGACAATGGAGAAGTAATATCAGAAAAATGCAAATTGGCAAACTCTTTAAAAGAATCCTATTCAGAAGCTGAGTTTTCATTTACTTCAAGTGCATGACGAAAACTGGCCACAAAGTCCCCTAGCAGCTCTCCAGAACCCAGTTGTTAACTCACAACATGAAGCCCAATCTGCAGAGAAATGTACTTCAGACAACTTGACAAATGTCAGTGCAGATCTGGCCAGGTTTTTTAGGATGCACAGTGCTGACCTGAGGAGTCTCCTCGACTTACTGCCAGTCCGCTCCGGAAATCAACACTTTCTTCCACGTGGGTTAATAACACAACACGAACACTCGCATTTCAAGCCTAATCAATACAGCGATTACTAAGGCGCGTTCCTATTTCTATTTCAACGCGCGTTCCTAGGAAAGGAGCTGCCGCAGCGACCCGACCCGAGCAAGAGCGCAAAACTAGGCAGCGAAAGAACAGTCGTCAAGGTGACCCGGTCCTGCAAATCGTCAGCGCACACTCACAGTACACCAAATACCCGGGAGGGGGACTGACCTGCCAGCCGTCTCTCTCTCACCCTTCGCCACAGTATGTCCCACGCCTTGGAGGTAGAATCCCTCAGCTGGTCGCTCAGCGATCTCCGGAGCTGCGACTTGGAGGATTTCCTCGGGCTGTTCATTGTACATCCCTCGCCAAGTCTTCTCCGCTCGCTTTAGAGGTCCGCTCTGCCGACTGCCCGAACACCTAGGGAGACCGAACTTTCGGCGGGGAATGGGGGCAGCCGTCAGCCCTCTGCTTGCAGCCCGGATCCTCCAGCAGTCTCTTCTCCATCGCTAGGCGCCCGATCCTCGCTCATTCTCTCCCGGGCCAGATGTACAGAGGATTCCAGCTTCAACCCTGTACACAGGGGCTCTTCTCTCGCCTCCTCCCCTTGCTTTCCAACTCTAGCCTTTCCACTATTGATTGAGCTTGGCCCACGGGAAGAGGTCGAATTCAATTTATTGGTACTTCCTATTCCCGGTATCTTCTGAGCAATCTTTCTGACTTGCACTTGGCCGCTAAAACTTGTTCTCATAGTTGGAACTTACTATCTAAAATATACATAACACCAACTTCAAAAAATTATATAAACATTTTACTAAGGTTTCGGTTAAAAATGGATTTGCCCTAAAATTCAGCTGAAGGTGCAATGTTATTCGGCAGTGTACAGGATTTTAGCAAAAGAAAGTTTCTTTCATAGGGTAGGCTGCAAAACTCATAGTTAAAGCCATGTTTTACAAATGCGTATTCATAGCAAAAAAAAAAACAAAGTGTGAATTTCTATAACAGTCCTAAAATCTAATCCATGGCAGTAATTTCGTAAATTAATCTGCACTAATGCCATTCATTAATGTTTGCTGCAGGGCCCATTTTCATGCAAAGGGCAATTCATCGTAATGGTATTAACACCCACTTTCTGATAATAAATGACTCCAAGCAGTAATGTAAACATTTAGGGGTAAATATTCAAAGACTTTTGCACTTTCTAGGCAGATAAAAATAAAAGCTAACTGGCCTACACGGGCCACCTATTAAAGTGTGCGGAAGGTATTCGATTGGTGGCAGCAGCCATTAGTTCTCAACTCAGTCAGGTTTTCAGGATATGCACAATGAATATGCATGAGATAGCTTTGCATACAGAGGAGGCAGTATGTAAACATTTCTCTCATGTATACATCAATTGTGGATATTCTGTGGGTTGAGAATTACTAGTTGGAAGTGTTCTAAGCTGCTGCCACCAATTATATGCAAATAAACACGACATGCAAGCTTTCTGACAAAACTTTGAACTGGGACTTTGGCTAATTGCTTTGCCTAATTACCTTTTTAAGAGCATTTTTTAATGTGTAGTCTTTGTATATATAGCTAAGGAGCTACTTTGCATAATTTTGTACCACAATCACTCATTAGCAATACATTTGCATTAACCCCTGGATTCAATATAGCATCATTTCAGTTGCTCACACAAATTTGGTTGTATTCAGCATTTGTGCATGCAACATAATTAGTTAACAAGCCAATCAGTGCAGATAATTTCCAATTAACAAGCAATTATTGATACTAATCAATAATTAGGCATGCACAACAGTCTAAAGCGTATTCTGTAATGTGATGCACATAAATTCTAAGCTGTATAGTTGAAAAGGGGACATGGCCATGGGCATTTCTAAAATCTATGCGCATTATTATAGAATACACCTGGTCAGCACTTAATTTTGGCATTATCATTTGCACCAAGTTTTACCTGGTGTAACTGCACATAACTAAATTTAGTTATGCAGATGGGTGCTCGGCCTATCCTGTAAACCACACAGAAAATTAGGCGTATTCTATAAAGGATGCCAAATTTAGGCATACTTTATAGCATATGCCTAGGCGTATTTTTATGACACCAATTTTTTTAGGTGTGATATAATACGGTTGGCGCCGGCCCAGGTTTAGGAATCACCGGATTTAGAGATAGCCGGCTTCGGTTTTCGGCCATAATGGAAACCGGGCCCAGCCATCTCAAACCCGGAGAAATGCAAGCCTTTTGGTCGTGGGAGGAGCCAGCATTTGTAATGCACTGGTCCCCCTGACATGCCAGGACACCAACCGGGCACCCTAGGGGGCACTGCAGTGGACTTCAAAAATTGCTCCCAGGTGCATAGCTCCCTTACCTTGTGTGCTGAGCCCCCCAAATCCCCCCCAAAACGACTCCCCACAACTCTACACCACTACCATAGCCCTTAGTGATGAAGGGGGGGGCACCTACATGTGGGTACAGTGGGTTTTGGGGGGGTTTGGAGGGCTCAACATTTACCACCACAAGTGTAACAGGTAGGGGGGGATGGGCCTGGGTCCACCTGCCTGAAGTGCACAGCACCCACTAAATACTGCTCCAGGGACCTGCATACTGGTGTCAGGGAGCTGGGTATGACATTTCAGGCTGGCATAGAGGCTGGCAAAAAATATATTTTTGGGGGTGGGGGGTGGGAGGGGGTTGGTGACCACTGGGGAAGTAAAGAGAGGTGATCCCCGATTCCCTCTGTTGGTCATCTGGTCAGTTGGGGCACATTTTTGAAGCTTGGTCCTGAAAAAAAAGGGACCATGTAAAGCCGGCGAAATGCTCGTCAGGGCTGGCTTTCTTTTTTCCATTATCGGGCAAAGCCAGCCATCTTGAAACCACGCCCCTGTCCCGCCCCATCCTGCCTTTGCTACCTATTGAAACACCCCCTTGAAGTTTCGCCAGCTCCGCGACGGAAAGCAGTTGGCGCCAGCTAAAATCGGCTTTCGATTATACTGATTTGGCCGGGTTCAGGAGATCGCTGGCCAACTCCCGATTTGTGTCGGAAGATGGCCGGCGATCTCCTTCGAAAATAAGCAGGATAGGGCCCACCCAATTCAGTAAAGGGTGATAAACTGTGGGCACTATGCACCAATTCTATAACAGCAATATTGGGCATAGTTGCCATTACAGAATACTAGCATAAGTCTGCATTTTCGAGGGCTGATGTAAATGTTTGTGCCAAATACTGAAAGTTATGCACATATTTGACAGTATTCTATAACTTAGCCCCAGATTCTATATATCATGCCTAGTGTTCGACGCTGAAATCAAACCATATTCTATAACACACATAACTTAACACATTCTATAACACACATAACTTAACATATTCTATAACACACATAACAAGCCAATCAGCCTTTTTAACAGCACTTAACAAGCAATAATGAGCACTAATTGGCAATAATTAGAATTTATGCGCATAACTCGCTAAGAGTATTCTGTAATGCAGAGTGCCTAAATTCTAATGTGCGGTAGCAAAAAGGGGCATGGTTATGAGTGGGGAAATGGGAATTTCTTGGGCATTCCAAAATGTATGCGCACTGTTCTAGAATATGCCCCTCTGCGCCTAAATCTATGTGCTGATATTTATGCCATGCTTTCCTTAGTGTAAACGGATACGCTTAGTTCAAGGTTTTGGGATATCAACTAAGCATGTTCTACATACTGTGCCTAATTCTAGGCACCACTTACAGAATACTCTTAGGTGGAAACTTCTGCATGGATTTTTCAGGCGCCATATTTAGAATCCAGCCCTTAGTGCCTAATTGATGGCACGCTCCCACCCACCCATACCCCTCCCACGTCCATGGAGCCTTGGAGTTGCACACCATAGAAATTAGTAACAAAGTTTATTGAAAGGGGCATGTCATTTACGTACATAACTACAAATTAATCCTAATTAGTGCTTGTTGATGCCAATTATTGATACTTTATGCCAATTTACCATCAATTAGATAATTTACTTAGTTACGCATGTGAATGACCCTTGTGTACCTAATTGCATGCCCAATTCTTAGCACCTTTTGTAGAATTTAGGGGATAATAACCTTATATTTTTAACACAATGTAAGGGTGTACCTTGTGGTCGAAAATCAACTTGCTTACAGGGGGCTTACAAGTACATTGTACCTTTGCATTAGGAACTCTGAGAAAATAACCAGAACTTTGTTATTCTTCTTTGGTGTTTTAAAAGATCTGTGTGGGTCTAGTTCTATAATGCACTTCAGATGGCTGGGTTCCAGGAAGGCAGTATGTAAAAACCGAATATTAAAAATTGTTTCTATGCTACAGCTATAGATAACTGGACAGATAAACATGGCACAGAAGGCAGTCCTGGCTGAGTCCCAGTAGATTCTTCCTGCAAATAGGATTTCGGCAGCTCAGATTGTGTTGGAATTTAGCCATGACCCCAGGCCTGGCATCACATTCTTGTGAAGAGTGCCATCCACAGAGCTGACAGGAGCTCAGTTTAATCTTCCAGTGCATAACATCTTTTAACACCATGCTCTGGCATAAGAACAGAGAAAAAAAGAGTAGATAAAGACTGCTAAGTCCAACTACCCTGCCCATTCTTGATGCAGCGATGTAGAGCCTGCCCAATCTTAGATTTTACTCTTATCTAGGGATCTTCTGGATTTTCCTATGCTTTAATTCTGCTACTGTTTTGATCTCCCCTATGTTTACTAGGAGGTTGCTCCATCTGTCTACCGCCCTTTCTGTGAAGAAATGTTTCCTTATTTTACATCAGAGTTTCCCTGTTTTGGACTTCACATATCCATTCCTTTCCCCTAGGGGGAAAATGGCTATCTTTTGCATGAATTTCTTTACTACAACTACTACTAAAAATGTCTATAGTGCTACTAGTCATATTCAGTACTATACCAATGCTTAAAATAGAACCTCCCAGTGGAGGTAGGAGAGATGAAGATGGTGTCTGAAAGTACAGATCATCTCCAAGAGAGAGAGGAGGGATTGTAGAGTTTATTAATTGGTATAGATGGGCAAACTGGAAAGACTATATGGTCTTTCTCTGCTGTCATTTTCTGTATTTCAAGACCAGCTTCTGCTCCATGAAACTTGGTTGACCCGAAGACACAGAAAAAGTAATTTGTAGCAATCGGTTAAGTAAGTATTACAGTAAAACATGTTAAATATAAGATGATCAGGAAGATACATGTTTTTTTTTAGATTTGACAGCAATCTCACCCCCCCTGTTTACAAAGCCGTGGTAGCAGCGGTTGGTGTGGTAATGCTGACAACAGCCCATTCGCTTTAAATGAGCTACGTTGGCATTGCCAAATGGCAGTCGCTAGCGTGGTTTTGTAAACATGGGGGTATTAGGTGGATTTTTAAGTGGGACTTGAATGTGGTCAAGAATAGAGCAAGAAGCAGGAAGACTGTTCTAAGCTTATATGACTAGATTCTATATATCATGCCTAAACAATCGGCTCTGAAATGAAATACGCCTAGGTGTAGGCATACTTTATAGAATAAGCCTAAATTTCCATACGGTTTATCGAATATGCTGAGTGCCCATGTGCATGACTAAATTTAGTCATGGACAGGAAAGCCTTGTAAAACTTGGTGAAAATGCCAATGCCTAAATTACATGCAGACCGGATGTATTCTAAAACAATGTGCATAGAGTTTAGAAATGCCCATTCCATATCCATGGCCACACCCCCTTTTTGACTGTGCGACTCAGAATTTATGCACATGGGAGCTACTGGAAGCCACTGTGAGTGATCGCCGTAACAGTTGAGCAGGCATTTTCACAGGCCCTTCTTTCTGACGTTGGCATTGAGTCCTGGAACCCCTTCTCATCGGGACAGAGCTGCAGTTCTTTGGAGCTGCTGGAAACTGCTGTGAGTGATCACCAGAACAGCTGAGCAGGTATTTTCACAGGCCCTTCTTTCTGATGTTGGCATTGGGCCTTGGAACCCCTTATCATTGGGACAGAGCTGTGGTTCTTTGGAGCTTCTAGAAGCCGCTGTGATTGATAACTGAAACAGATGAGCAGGCATTTTCACAGGTCTTCTTTCTGACATCCCCCTTATCACCGGGACAGAGCCATGGTTTGCAGCCCGTGGTTGAATGCCTGTTGGCACGTGCCCAAAGAGGCATGACCAAAGGGGCAGGTCACACCCCTTTGGGTCCCCTTCAGAGCCATAGAAGCAGGGCTAGTAGAGTATTTTCCCGCAATGGGTAAGAAGAGAAAAAGTCCAGGGCTCTTGTACTGCTAGCACTGGATTTTCTGAGGTATGAGGTCTGATGGATCAGCATTTGACTCCTATTTCAGTAACAATAATGACTGGAGTATCGGGTATATCCTCTCCAATTGAGGCCTCACTTTCCTCTGTAAAATAGTCTCCTCCTCTTCAACCAGGTATGACTTCTTTGGCTGAGAGTAAGTCTGTTCTGGTGTGCACAGACCCTATCCACCTTTTATGTTTAAATTTTGTTTATTAGGAATAAGACAAAAAAAGAATACAACAAGGTATAAATGTTTCATTACAATGAGCTGAATAAATAAGCAGCCAAACAAAGATTCAGGCAAAAAAGACCCAAGAAACACCCCCTATACCCCATCTCCTATCCCCTTTGTCCCCAACCAACTGCTACACCAAATACTAGTTCAAAAGTCTGCTTCGGGATGCAGGCTGGACTGTTGCCCAAAAGCATTCCCAAATTCTCTGGAAATGTTCTCCTTGTGCTGATGAGATGTTGGCAATTGCAAGACGTTCCATGCAAAGCAAGGAGATCACTTGGATCTAATGAAGAACCCTTAGGTCCCTGTTTACAAAGCTGCGCTAGTGGTTTTAGTGTGCACTAAAAATTAGCATGCACTAATCATATAGATGCCCATAATATTCCTATGAGTGTCTACATGGTTATTATGTGCTAATTTTTAGTGTGCGCTAAAAATACTAGTGCGCCTTTGTAAACAGGGCCCTTAGGAACTTCCACTGTGAAGGGAGTGATTGCTCCTTTGCCAATGGTAGTTCAAATTTCTTCTGACTCTTCTCAGGAAGGTGTAGTTACATCAGATAAAGTGGTTTTGCTTCAAGATATTTCGCAATTTGTAAAGAGAACTGAAGTTTGATTAAAATGAAAGAGATGGATCAAAGACTTATAAAACTTGAAACAGCATTACAAAAAGACTTAACAAACTGTTGTTACTTTACAATGTACTGCAGTTTCTGCTGTTAAGGACAGTTGCCTGATTCATTCACACTTGGAAATGCTGGAAAATATGCAAAGTGTTAAAAATCTTAGCATACTTAATTTTCCAGTGATTCATTATCTGGCTCCTTTAGAACTTCTGAAAATGTATCTAAAGAATATTCTTGGATATCCTCATGCAGATGTTTTAACTGTTGAGAGTATATTTTATTTATTTAGATTTTGCTTATACCTTTTTCAGTAGTAGTTCAAGGGGAGGTACATTTTAGGTATACTGGGTATTTCCCTGTCCTTGGAGGGTGCACAATCTAATTTTGTACTTGAGGTGATGGAGGGTTAAGTGACTTGCTCAAGATCACAAGGAGCAGCGGTGGGATTTGAAGCGGTCACCTCTGCATGTCAACACCGGTGCTCTAACCACTAGGCCATTTCTCAATTTGGACAAGATTTATCTCAATTTTTGGAGTTCTCTACTCTTTTGGTTACATTTGCTTCTGAAATTGAACCCCCCCCCCCCCCCCCCCCCCCCCGCACTATTCTTAAATTATATTTTTCAAAAAAATCTGTACCTTTCTGCGGTCAACAAATTTATATGTTTACTGATGTATCCAAGCAGATGCAATTGCGTAGAAAGCAGTTCCTACAGTTAAAGCCTAAACTTTTGACTGTGGTGCAACCTTTTTCCTTAAATTTCCATGTAAAATGCCTGGTTCAACATGGAAATAATAAGTATATTTTTGTGGATTCTTCTGTTTTTAACAGGTTTCAGCAAGCATAAATGCTGGTGCCTAGAGTTAAGCATGGGAATCAGCACTAAGCACAATTCTGTAAAGGGCGCGTGCCCTTTATAGAATCCTTCTAAGTATCATTTACAAAATTTCCTCCATATATTTTAAAATGGTTTTAAACAACAGAATATGAAAAATGTTCAAGGTTGTGAAGACTTTTACAAGGCACTGTACGTGCTTTGTACTGCTGACACCAAAGTAATTATCTTTTGAGACATAGCCAACAGTTTCAAGGAACATTTAATCAGAGGAAGTGAGCCTTAATCTCCAAGGAGTAGATTCAATCCTGATCTCGAGTAGAAACACTTTTGAATGGTGGGCTGTCTTATTTGCCAGCTTGATTCCTAGCAGTTGTACCATGACTTTACCATTAAGGAGTCAAGAGGTACCATTTTGAACCCGACTGCCCCCCCACTAGAAACCATGAAGATCCTTGGTAAGAGAGGGTGAGATGTGTTGATGATGCCAAGGAGGAGTGTGGAGGGGTCCGAGGGGTGATCTTGTGTCTCTGGGAGGGGTATGTCTATGTTACCACTGTCCCCTTTTAGAGACTGCAGGCCTAATCTGAATTTCACTGTCTGGGTTGCTGCTAGTTCAAAAGTATGACTCTTTATTAAAAGTCACCAAACAACTCAACGCAGCTGCTATGTTTCAGCACCAAAGCATCTGCTTCAGGAGTCTTATAGTGTATGTTATAGAATGATAGATAGTATTTTTAAAACCAAACTGTCCTTTCGGGTTATGCTGACATTTGTTGGAAGTGTCTGCCTTACACTTTCGATTACTACAATTTGCCTATATTAGCATTTGGTTTTGTATTATTTGTTTTCAGCAAAATGTCCAAAGTCGGATTTAGATGTCATACTGAAAATGCCCCTCTATATGTCTTTATAAAATAGGCTAGAAATAGTCACCCTAGGTGATCTGTTATAATATTGCCCTCCATGGGGTGAATTCTATATATGGCGTCAACGCCAAAAAAGGGCTAGTCTATAAACCATGCTTAAAATTAGGCATGGTTTATAGAATAGCACTTATGCCTGGTAATCGTGGCTAATTTTAGGTGTGGCTATTTGCACTAACTGAAACATTCGTTTCCCCTTCATTCTATAAGAATGCGTGTAAATATTAGGAATGCCTCTGTTCCACCCATGACCTTCCCATTTTCGCTACTCCTTTTTGAACTCATTTGTAAATTCTGTGCCTAAATTTATGAGCATATATTTCAATTAAATCTAATTGTTGCCAATAATTGGTTCCAATTATCATGCTAATTAGCTCATTATTCAATTAAATTGCACGCTCAAATTGGGTGCATGCCCAAATTTGTGCATGCAATTCTTAGTGACTCTCATAGAATTCAAGGGCATATGTGCATTTCCATGGAAGTGTCCATGCATCTTGTGCTTTTCTTAAACTTGGCTCTGAAGCAGTAACTAGATTACTTATTTATTGCTGCTCTTCTGCTGAGTGATTAAATGTAATAACAATCAATATTAGAATCCCTTTGAGCTGATCTAGAACAAGTTCAGTAAATTACTGGAGCCAAAAAAAGTCTAGAAAAGCTTAAGTTGCTTTGCAGTCATAATTTTCCATGGGAACTCTGGATTCTTTTTGTAAAGAGGTACTTTATGTGCTGTTCTTTGCATGAAACAAAGGAAATTTGCTTCCCACGTAGTCAAAACATCATGCACAATTTCTCGCAGAATGCTTTCCCATCTATTCATGCCCCACAAATTTCTGTGTTTTCTTTAAAAAACTGATAACAGATCTTAGAATTGATACTGTCACCTTCCCAACTTTTTCTTTTGTTTGGATTTCTGCAGTCATAATTCTAGTTAGAGTCAAATATGCAGACATAGTAAAAGCAGAGCAGTAGCAGCAGAAGCAGGTCGTCCTTTCACTAATAAGGGCTCATAATGGATTGTGGCAACCCCCTCCCTGCTCCTAGAAAGTATAGTATTCAACTTACATGTGACCTACCAAGGCCTGAGGTCTTTAGGCTAAGATGAAAGTTTCGATCCATTGGGCCATTTTCTCTCCATTTCGTCCTTTTATGTAGCCCCTTCCCTGCCCCCCCCCCCCCCAGCACAAACACAAACATAGCTTTCTTTACATCACCAGCTATGCAAGGCATCGATCCCTTCTTTCATAAATCACAGAAGAAAAGTACATTGGCAAGATGAAAAGTGCAACAAATGTGTTCAGTCAGAGTAGCGGATGACTGGTTCATATTGATTACTTTTTTTTTTTTTTTTTAATTTTCTGATTTGCATCCGTAGCTTTCTGTAAACTAAGAGAAAGAGAAGTCCCCTTAGATTCCTCACTAAATAATCAGTCTTTTCTTACACAAAATGTTTTGCTAGTAAAGAAAGGCTATGGTCCATTTGAAAGTACACCCCTTTGGGAGGGTGCCAGAATGGATTGTGCTTAAGTAAAACAGAGACCCCTAGAGTTTTCTAGTTCAAAAAGATAAATCAGTCTCTCTCTCTCTCTCCTCATTGTTTTCAATTTGATAACCAGGGATGCACATAGACAGCAAAGGCTGTCATGTAGAGGTGAGTAGCTGCAAACCTAGGGCCCTGTTTTCTAAGCAGCATTATAGGCATGTTAACCATGTACATGCCTACAATATCCCTATAGGTGCCTACATGGTTAGCACGTACGCTAAGTGTAGGCATGCTAAAAACAGTAATGCACCTTAGTAAACAGGGGGCTCAGATTTCCCATATTTTGGAGAACTGAGGAGGGAAAGCAAGTTTGAAGCTTTTCTTATTTTTTTTTCTTTTTTTCAGCTCCTGAAATAGTTTCTCAGGTGTGGATTATAGCTAAATACATAAGTACATAAGCATCACTATACTGGGACTGACCATTAAGCCCACTATCCTATTCTCAGTAGTGGCCAATCCATATCAAAAGTACCTGGCAAAACTCAAAAGAATAAAGCATATTTTATCCCAGGAATAAGCACAATGATTTATGGACATTTCCTTAAGGAACATCCAAACTTCTTTTAAACCCCGCTAAGCTAACTGCTTTTACCACATTCTCTGGCAAAGATTTACAGAGTTTCATTACACGTTGAGTGAAGAAATATTTTTTCCAATTTGTTTTAAATTTACTACTTAGTAGCTTCATTGTGTGCCTCCTAATCTTTTTGGAAAGAGTAAAAAATTGATTTGTGTGTGTCTGTTCCATCCCACTCAGTATTCTATATATCTACATGAAACAGATAGCAGCGTGGAATCTTTATGGATAGAAATCCCAGTTGTGAAGGGAAGGAGTATACTGGTAGGGCTGTACTACCATCCGCCAGGTCAGAATGAACAGACAGATGAAAACATGTATACAGAAATTAGGAAAGCTGGCAAACTGGGCAGCATTATAATAATGGGCAATTTCAATTATCCTAATATTGACTGGATAAATGTTACATCAGGGAGTGCTATGGAGGTAAAATTTCTAGGTGTAATAAATGACTACTTCTTGGAGTAACTGGTCCAGGAACCAATGAAAGGGGGAACTATTTTGGATCTAATCCTTAGTGGAATGCGGGGCATAGTATAAGAGGTAATGGTGTTGGATTCGCTGGGAAATAGTGATCATAAAATAATCAAATCTTAGCTGATATCTGGACTAAAGTCACTAAGGAAATTTACTGTAGCAGCTTTTAATTTTTAAAAGGGCGACTATGACAAAATTAGGAAATGGTTAAAAGGAAGCTGAAAGGATTGGCTGCAAAGGTTAGGACTGTAAATCAGGCGTGGACGTTGTTTAAAAATACCATCATGGAAGCCCAGACTGGATGCATTCCACATAGTAACAAAGGTGGAAAAAGAGCAAACGACAGCCAGCATAGTTAAGAGGTGAGGTGAAAAAGGCTATTAGAGCCAAAAGAACATCCTTCAAAAAATGGAAAAAGGATTTGAATGAAGAAAATAAGAAGCAACATAAGCACTGTCAGTCCAGATGCAAAGCATTGATAAAGAAGGCAAAAGAGACTATGAAGAAAAACTTGTCACGGAGACAAAAACTCATAGTAACACTTTTTTCAGGTATATCAGAAGCAGGAAGCCTGCGAGGGAATCTGTGGGACTGTTAGATCAGGAAGAAGCAAAAGGAGCACCTAGGGAGGACAAGGCCATAGCGGAGAGATTGAATGAATTCTTAGCTTCGGACTTTACAGAAGAATATGTAAGAGATCTACTTATACTGGAAATGGTTTTCAGGGGTGACGAAATGGAGGAACTGAAAGAAATCTCGTTGAACTTGGACGATGTACTGAGCCAAATTGGCAAGTTAAAGAGTGATAAATCACCTGGACTAGATGGTATACACCCCAGGATATTGAAAGAACTCAAACATGAAAATGCTGATCTGCTGCTAGTGATCTGTAACCTGTCGTTAAAATCGTCTATAGTACCTGAAGGCTGGAAAGTGACCAATGTGATGCCAATTTTAAAAAAGGGTTCCAGGGGAGATCTGGGAAATAGACTGGTAAGCCTGACTTCAGTGACGAGCAAAATAGTGGAAACTATTATAAAGTATAAAATTACAGAACACATAAACAAACTTGGTTTAATGGGACAGAGTCAGCATGGATTCAGCCAAAGGAGGGCTTGCCTTACCAGCTTGCTTCATTTCTTTGAAGGCATGAATAAACATGTGGATAAAGGTGAGCCAGTCGATGTAGTGTATTTAAATTTTCAGAAAGCTTTTGACAAAGTACCTCATGAGAGACTCCTGAGAAAATAAAGGAGTCATGGGATAGGAGGCAATATCCTTCTGTAGATTAAGAATTGGTTATTGGACAGAAAACAGGGTTAAATGGCCATTTTTCTCAATGGAGGAGGATGAATAGTGGAGTGTCACAGGGATCTGTACTGGGACTGGTGCTATTTAACATATTCATAAATGATCTGGAAATCGAAGCAACGAGTGAGGTAATTAAATTTGCAGATGACACAAAACTATTCGTCAAAACACATATGGATTGTGAAAAATTGCAGGAAGACCTTAGGAAAATGGAAGACTAGGCATCCAAATGGCAGATGAAATTTAATGTAGACAAATGCAAAGTGATTCACATTATGAAGAATAATCCGAATCATAGTTATCTGATGCTAGGGTCCACTTTAGGAGTCAGAATTCAAGAAAAATACCTAGGTGTCATTGTAGACAATACACTGAAATCTTCTGTCCAGTGTGCAGCAGCAGCAAACAAGATGCTAGGAATAATTAGGAGAGGGACGCAAAATAGTAACATAGTAAATGACAGCAGATAAAGACCTGAATGGTCCATCTAGTCTGCCTAACAGTCACACTCATTATCAACTCGTGATTAAATCAACAATGAATGTGATATTATATACTTTATTATGAGTCTGTCTTTGAAGTTTCTGGGACATAGATCGTAGATGTCTGCCCTGCTCTGTCCTTATGTTCTACCTACTGGAGTTGCCGTCAAAGCTCACTTCAGCCTATCCAAATCCATCTTGTCATTTGCGGGACCCAGACTGTAAAAGTCTGCCCAGCACTGTCCTTGGTTCCAGCTACTGAAATTGCCATTGAAGCCCTTTCCAGCTTATCCTAAACTGGATTGCCATTTACAGACACAGCCCTACAAAGTCTGCCTGGCACTGGCCTTAGTTCTTCACAGCTGGAGTAGCCGTCCAAGTGTTACTTACACGTCCACCCCCTGCAGCCATTTAAGGGTTTTTTTTTTAATTTATTTTTATTTTCTACCATCTATTTTCTAAATAGGGTTCTTCTGTGTTCATCCCATTCCGTCACTGTTTTTATCTCTACCACCTCCTTTGGGAAGGCATTCCAGTCATCGACCACCCTCTCCGTGAAAAAGAGTTTCCTGACATTACTCCTAAGTTACCACCCTGCAACCTCAGCTCATGTCCTCTAGTTTTACTATTTCCCCTTCTCTGGAAGACATTTGTTTCTATATTAATACCTTTCAAGTATTTAAACATCTGTATCATGTCTCCCCTGTCCCTTCTTTGCTCTAGGCTATGCATATTCAGGTCTTCCAGTCTCTTCTTATATATCTTATGGTGCAGGCCCAATATCATTTCTGTTGTCTTCCTCTGGACTGCTTCTAGTCTTTTTATATCCTTAGCATGATACAGCCTCCAAAACTGAACACAATACTCCAGGTGGGGCCTCACCAACAACTTGTACAGGGGTATCAACACCTCCTTTCTTCAGCTGGTTACTCCTTTCTTGATGCAACCTAGCATCCTTCTGGCTATGGGCACTGCTTTGTCTCCCCTGTCCCTTCTTTGCTCTAGGCTATGCATATTCAGGTCTTCCAGTCTCTTCTTATATATCTTATGGTGCAGGCCCCATATCATTTCTGTCACCTTCCTTTGGACTGCTTCTAGTCTTTTTATATCCTTAGCATGATACAGCCTCCAAAACTGAACACAATACTCTAGGTGGGGCCTCACCAATGACTTGTACAGGAGCATCAACACCTCCTTTCTTCAGCTGGTTACTCATTTCTCGATGCAACCTAGCATCCTTCTGGCTATGGGCACCGCTTTGTCACACTGTTTTTTTGCTTTAAGATCCTTGGATACCATCACCCCAAGGTCCCTCTCCCCATCTGTGCATATCAGCCCCTCACCTCCTAGGACATACAGCTCACTTGGGTTTCTACTTTCCAAATGCATCACTTTGCACTTTTTTGCATAAGACCAAAAACATTATAATGCCTCTGTATTGCTCCATGGTGCGACCTCACCTTGAGTATTGCATTCAGTTCTGGTCGCCATATCTCAAAAAAGATATAGCAGAATTAGAAGAGGTTCAAAGAAGAGCAACCATAATGATAGAGGGGATAGAACTGCTCTCATATGAGGAAAGGCTAAAGAGGTTAGGGCTTATCAGCTTGGAAAAGAGACAGCTGAGGGGAGATATGATTGAGGTCTACAAAATCCTGAGTGGTGTGGAGCAGGTGGAAGTGAATTTATTTTTCATTCATCCAAAAAGTACAAAGACTAGGGGACACTCAATAAAACTGCATGGAAATATGTTTTAAAACAAATAGGAGGAAATATTTTTTTCACTCAAGGAATAATTAAGCTCTGGAACTTGTTGCCAAATGATGTGGTAATGGCAGTTAGTGTCTGGGTTTTTAAAAATGTTTGGACAAGTTCCTGGAGGAAATGTCCATAGTCTGTTATTGAGATGGACATGGGGGAAGCCACTGATTACCCTGGGATTGGAAGTTGTGCTATTCAGTTTGCATAATAATATGTTAGGGCAAACTTACATGCTCAATCATTTGACAGAGGCACTTAGCATTGAATAAGTTTGCCTTCTTTGACAAAATGCACTGACTCCTACAAATAAGATCTGGTTTGCTGCTGGTTTATGGCTTACAGGATATAAGTCATTATATTGTTGGTTCCATTAATGTATGAATTCATCATATTAGGTAATCAGTTGGTTTAGCTTGTGTACTGCAAGCTTTTACTGTTTTTTGTTGCTTTGGAGTTTATTGCTCTGCCTTGTTTTTAAAGCTTTTTGTTTAACGCAACCAGTATATTTGTTGGATAAATTGGTCAAATATGAGCCTTCTCGGTCATTTGATCTTCGCAAAAGTGTGTATTGCGACTTCCGTCCTTGCATTTAGTTAGATTTCTTGCCAGATGAATCTCATAAGATATCTAGCTATATTATTTTCCATAAAGTTTTGGAAACATGACTGTTTCAAAAGCATTATGCGCTTACTGTTTGATATTTATTTACAATTGTTTTATGATTTTTAGATTTCTGAGCAATGTGATAATCCAGTTTTAGGTGGTTATTTTAACTATGTGGCAATTGAGAATATACACCCCCCCCCCCCCCCCCTATTATTCAAAACCATTAAAGGGCTCAGAAATGGCACCTGGTCGGTTAAATGGTACTTAGCCAGCTATCCGGCAATACTCAACAGGAGATAGCCGGCTGTCTCCCGCTGAATATCACCGAATAGCAACAGATAACCGGTTATACCACCCAATATAAGGGGCTATCCAGAGATTTTCAGTGCGAGTTTGGTGGCCAAATTTGACTGCCAGAAGCAGGGATATCTTTGGCTGGTTTAAGCATAACTGGCCAGCACTAAATATCAGCTTGGCTGATTATGTTTAAAACAGCCAAAATAAACTGGATATTCAGTGCTGGCCAGCATAAACAGCCCAGCATTGAATATCTGGGCTCACCGCTGATTGTGGGAGGCAGCCCGACTACCTCCCATGGTCTGAATATCAACCCCATGTTGTTTATTTTTGTAATTATGTATGCTAGTGTAATAGTTAACTGATTATTTTTATTGCAAACACTTAGAACACTTTATTTGAATGTAGCAGTATGTAAATTAAATCAAATGTGTGTTTTTGTAACTTGCCTAATATTTTATGTGGATTAGAAGGGGGGAATTCTATAAATGGAGCTCAAAAATGGGTGCCAGAAAAAAATTGGCGCTAAGAAGTATTCTATAAAGGGCGCTCCGAGATGAGCGCTATTTATAACAGCGCTTAGAGCCGATTCTCGTGCCAATTGAGCAGCATTATTTACGTCAGCTGGAGCCTGATGTAAATGCCAGTGCTCAACTCATCTATGAAGATGTACACAGCACCATAGTGGATGGGACGCTGTGCCCAAATGGGAAATGCTGGCAAAATAATCTGATGATCCCTGTTGAAAAAAATAGAGTATAATGATGAAGTGTGATTGAACTGGGTTGTATAAAGTTAGATGTTTGGGACAAGAGTTCGGTATAGTGCTCAACTCATGACATGTCGGCACAAAAATAGCGCTATTCTATAAAACTGTTCAAATTATCAGAATGCCCTTGACCTGCCCATGCCCCTCCCCTGACCACGTCCTATAAGATTTAGGAGCTCAGAGTTATAGAATAGCATGCAAGCAGATGTGCATGCAAATCCAAATTAGTGCCAATTAAGTACATAAGAACATAAGCGTTGCCATACTGAGACAGACCAAAGGTCCATCAAACCCAGTATCCTGTTTCCAACAGTGGCCAGTCCAGGTCACAAGTACCAGAGAAGATCCCAAAAGAGTAAAACAGATTGTTGAGTGCAATTATTGATTGTTAAATCCCATTCATTTATATGTGATAGCTCATTACTTAATTTAGTTGAATGCACATTTTGGATCCCCATGGAATCTGGGGGTAAGTGCCTAAATAAATGAATGAAATACAGTACAATACATCTATCCTTATGGTTTCTAAAATGTTCATCAAAAAATTGATCAAGGGTCTAAGTTCTAGTCTATGATCCTAAAATTCCTATAGATGTTTTTCAATTTGTTTAACTTTAGTTAACAACACTGATTCACTCAGAATCACCCTTCCTACCCTGTTTCCCCGAAAGTAAGACATCCTCCGAAAATAAGACCTAGTAGAGGATTTCCTGAATTGCTAGATATAAGGCCTCCCCCGAAAGTAAGACCTAGCAAATTTTTGTTTGAAAGCAGGGCCGCCTCCGGGCGGCCCCCCCACCACCCGCCCTCCGTCGCTCCCGGAACTAAACTTAAACGCCTCCTTTCACCTTCGCAGCAAGCAGCAGCAGGGCAGACCTCTCCTTCCTTCTGTGCCCCACCATCACGGACGTTACGTCAGGCGAGGGCGGGACACGGAAGGAAGGAGTGGCCTGCCCTGCTGCTGCTTGCTGCGAAGGTGAAAGGAGACGTTTAAGGTTAGTTCCGGGAGCGACGGAGGGCGGGCGGGCCAACCCCGATCCAACCCTGATGTAAAATAAGACAGCCCCTGAAAATAAGACCTAGTGCATTTTGGGGGGCAAAAATTAATATAAGACAGTGTCTTATTTTCGGGGAAACACAGTAGGTATAATCTTACATAAAACAAATTTGATTTCCTCAGCTAAAGTAGCTTGACAAAATGAATATGCTATATTCAGCTTTAATAGTTCCATAAACAGCAACAGTAAACTCTGGGAATAACTGACTATATGCAGATATAATATTTGCTAATATATAATTTTACTGTTTTACAAATAATGTTGGTTGATTATAACCAATTACTTATAGAGAGTAGATCATCATCATCACCAAAGCACTTACCCACATTCTGTCTGCCCAGTTTCTGAAGTGATATCTAAAAGAGAAAATATCAGTGTTAAATAATGGAAATACTTCAGGTTTTCTGAGATTACAGTAAAACAACAAGCTACACAGATAGGTCCTGTGAATTCCATCATGTGTATTCCATCATGTGTCATGCTTGGTAGCATGTTGTGGTCATAAGATAGTAGTGCTCACCACAGTGTCTGCTACATTCTGCTCTTATCTAGACGTGCACGGTCTGAACGACATACCAGATATTAGGTCATGTTTTAGATGCCATAGAATGCAGAGAAGTTCATCTTGTGTACTTTACAGGGACTCCTGAGGCAGGCCCTTGCGACCGAAACACGATTCTTGTCGAGTCCATTGCATATAAGTTTGAATAAAATTTCTGATGTGAACTCTTTGAGTCAGTCGGACATTTTTTCTACATCATCCTTTGTGTCACCTTCGCTGTATTTGCCCGAGTGTGATCATCACCAAAAATTAGGGATGTGCATTCATTTGAAATGATATGAGAAATGTAAATGACATTTCCGTTATCTTTAGACTGAAATGACAGGAAAAATCCTGAAGTTTCAAATTTTTCCAGTGCTGGTATTAGGGATGGGCAGCCCAACATGTTTTGTTTTGTTTCATTTCCTGTGTAGTTTGCAGCATTGTTAATTTAGGGGCCCTTTTAATAAGCTGTGGTAAGCACTAATCCATACTTACTGCAGTTTAAAAACTACTATGAGGAGAAACTTGCTGACATGAACATCTATACCTTAGAGGAAAGGAGAAACAGGGGTCACATGATGCAGACGTTCAAATATTTGAAAGGTATTAATCCGCAAATGAACCTTTTTTGGAGACGGGGAGGCGGTAGAACTAGAGGACATGAATTGAGGTTGAAGGCGGACAGACTCAGAACTAATGTCAGGAAGTATTTTTTCACGGAAAGGGTGGTGGATATGAGGAATGCCCTCCCACAGGAGGTGGTGGAGATGAAAATGGTAATGGAATTCAAATGTGCGTGGGATAAACACAAAGGAATCCTGTTTAGAAGGAATGTTTCCGCGGAATCTTAGCAGAGATTGGGTGGCGACACCGGTAATTGGGAAACAAAATGGGAGCTGGGCAGACTTCTATGGTCTATGCCATGATTGTGACTGACTAGATAGGGATGGGCTGGAGTGTAAATTTTAAGGGGCTTCGACGTTAGCTTCAGAACTTAGTACAAGAAGAGTGCTGGGTAGACTTCTATGGTCTGTGCCCTGAGAAAGGCAAGGACAAATCAAACTCGGGTATACATATAAAGTATCACATACCATGTAAATGAGTTTATCTTGTTGGGCAGACTGGATGGACCGTACAGGTCTTTATCTGCCGTCATTTACTATGTTACTACTACCACTGGCACGCTCAGGCACCACGTGGTAGTTTTGGCATCTGTGCGTGCTTCCCAAGTGCTAAAAAATACTTTTCATTTTTTAGTGCCGAGCATGTTTGGGGGTGGAGAGTAGGCATGCTCTGTGCTAATTGGTCAGTGTAGCTACATTGCTGTGTGCCAACCGATTAGCATGTGATTAGCATGGTAGCCCTTACTGCCTAGAAAATAGATGTTGAAAAGTGCTCCTATGATAATGGCTATGCACTAATGGGGACATTAACATGTGACCATTAACTGAGAAAATGGGAAATGCGGGCATTTTACAGCTGTGCTAAAAGTGGCCTCAGCGCATGGGAAAGCCACGCGCTAGTGATAGCTCTGGCCACTTTTTAGCACAGTTTAGTAAAAGGGCCCCTTAGTGTTGTGTCGTTAGTATTTATTTTTCATTTAGGGGCTATTGTCATTAAGAATGCACACTGTTTTGGAGGTGTGCACATTCTTTCAGAAGAATGCACACTGTGCATGCCAGACGAGTACATTCACAGCATAAATATGTGGAAATGTGTCTGCCACTGCCACAGTGCCCCCTGCTACCAGTGCCCTGCCTGCTGCTGCTAGTGTTGCCCACTCAGTGAACAGAGTGAGGGGGACCATCTGTTTACTAAATGCTTTCCTACTGGGTACTTTGTAATTTGGGGCTAGCAGCCTTATGTTGCATTTCTAGGTGGTACTTCATAGAAGTTTTGGAAAGATGGCCAGTCATTTTTCCGTGGCTCACATGCTTTTTACACTGCAAACATTCTGCAAATCATTCATCTTCCAAGACACAAAAGTGCCGACAAACATCAGATTTTTTTCTTGCACCTGTAATCCCTGTATACTGGGCTGCTCCTATGAAAGCCTTTGAAATTGCTGGTTAGCATGTCAGAAAATACTGGTAGTAGCATGAACAGTAATATGGCTAGTGTTTGCATCTGCATTAGTCTCTTCTCATCAGATACCAGGCTGCTAATCTCCTTAGCTGCCACAGATGAGATATCACCAGAACTTCCCATGTCCAATTCTTCCATATCATCAACAATATCTGATTCAAAAATTTTCTCTAGCACAGACTGGGTATCTAAGAAAGAAAGAGTGTTGACTGGCTTTGCCTACTGCTGTTCTTCTATTCTTCCACTACCGCCAGGTTGAACCCCCAACTATCTTCCAAATGTTAACATATGCTTACTTCTGGTTGGGGGAATAATACAAGTGGTACTGCTAGTGTCACCTACTACAGGCATAGTTTTCCTTCCCTCCTTCTTTCACCCTCTCTCACCGGCATTGATCCTCCCTCTCAAGAAGGTCATGGTGATGTATTTAAGAAGTATTTAAGGGTAAGAAGGAGCACATCTATCTGTCTCTCTATTCCTTCACAATGGTCCCACTTGTGGGCTGATGATCAGAAGCAAACACAGGTGCTAGAGGCTGTTAGTGCCATACTAGTGCCTGCATTTGCTACCGCCCTATGACCAGAGCCCCCGAGCACTTGAAACAATGCACTTGTGAGCTCTGAACACAACTAGCATGCAAATGCATGCAAAACAGGGTTGTTAGCACTTAGTAGCATGCAAATGTATGCTAAAACTATTCCTCCTCAATGATCAGCACCCAGGTACAAATAAGTAGCTGCATATCTAATATAATAATTTGCTCCTGCAACGTTCCAATGTGTCTCACTGCGTTCGTAACCATCTCCTGACGTCACTCTCCCACAGTAGAAGCTTGCTTGCCTGATGTCTACCTCCCACCACTGCCTTTGTTTGCCTGCGCCGCCCAGCATTTCTCCTCTCTCTCCCCTGCCCCCCCTTCCAGCCACCCAGTGATTCTCCTCTCTCCCCTGGCCCCCCTCCAGCCACCCTCTCTCTCTCTCTCTCTCTCTCAATAATCTTAATTTCTGAAATGCTGATTAGGTAGCCAAAACAGCTGACCACTCTAACTGCTCTGAAACCATGGCAGAGGAGTGACCTGAGCTGGAATTGCTCCCTGTGTGACAGGTCCACTAGCATCCCTGCCTCAACCACTGTGCCATAGCCAACACAGGGGAGACAATGGATGCCCCGTCTTCCTTGCCTGTATGCAAGCTGCACTGCTCCCACAGAACTTGGGACAGCCCCGGATCCTGAAGCAGAAAAGCAAGGAGATCCTGCTTGTGTGGCTTATGAATGTACAAATACATGAAGAGGGTTCATCCCTAGATGCACGTCTGTCAGATTGTCACAATTGAAGACTTTGCAATTGTCCAGCCACAGTAACTGATGATGAAATCAATAGAAGACTTGCCTGATTTAATACTATGGACATCATAAATGCAGTCCACAGTGTTTGTCTAAAGCACTGATTTACACAAGAGGTATGAAAAGCATTGAAATATTTATTTATGAATACCAGATTTTACCTACCGCAGTATCTTACATATTCATGAAACATTTGTTTTGCTGCGAGTATGCACTGCGGTATGTTCAGTGGTGCATTTTCTAAATGCCTAATGATTATAGATCACATGTTTAAGCTAGAACAACCTTACGTTAAACAAAGCTCTGTCCTTTTACCTTACATTTTAATGTGTGGCTTGCATCTAAAATCCGAGGAAGAAAGTCAGAGACTCCCCTACAACGTTCATTTCATTTCATTGGAACACAAGTGTATAACAGATGCAGCAGTGCTCAAACTGCATATATTTCTAATACAATCACATCATCACAGTAGGGTTTTTTTTTCTCCATAGGGAAGGAACCACGTGACCATCTGATGTTCTGTTCACATCTGCAATGCGGGCAAAGCTTTCTTTCTCAGCTAAGCAAAATGACCTTCCAAAGAAGAATTCAAGGCCGTCTCAGTATCATATGCTTTTAAACCCTCTACATTTTTACTAATGCAGCTAACTGCAGGAGAGGTTAGGAATCATTGGAGGACTGTAGGATATTGAAAGGAAAACAAATTTAAGGGAAATAAAAAACAGTATTCTAGTTTCCAGTTTTCTGCAATATTATTATTAAGTGCTTAATGTTAATATTTTTAAATAACACAAGAATGAATATATAGATTGCTGTAAATAGTAACAAAGCTACAAACCAGATATTTATTTTTATCATGTTGTTTAACTTGTTTCACCCTAATTTTAAAAAAATTTATGGTTTATTGGTGAGGCATCACCCTTGGATTCCAGGGCTCTGTCCTTTCCTGGTTCTCTTCCTTCCTCTCCCTCCGCACCTTTAGTGTTCACTCTGGTGGATCCTCTTCTACTTCTATCCCTCTGCCTGTCGGCGTACCTCAGGGTTCTGTTCTTGGTCCCCTCCTCTATTCTATCTACACTTCTTCCCTTGGTTCATTAATCTCATCCCATGGCTTTTCCTACCATCTCTATGCTGATGACTCCCAAATCTACCTTTCTACCCCTGATATCTCACCTTGCATCCAAACCAAAGTTTCAGCGTGCTTGTCTGACATTGCTGTCTGGATGTCTCAATGCCACCTGAAATTAAGCATGACCAAAACTGAGCTTCTCATTTTTCCCCCCAAACCCACCTCCCCACTCCCCCCATTTTCTATTTCTGTTGATGGCTCTCTCATTCTCCCTGTCTCCTCAGCTTGAAACCTTGGGGTCATCTTTGACTCTTCTTTCTCCTTCTCTGCTCATATCCAGCAGATCACCAAGACCTGTTGTTCCTTTCTTTACAACATCCGTAAAATCCGCCCCTTTCTTTCCGAGCACTCTACCAAAACCCTCATCCACACCCTTGTCACCTCTCGTTTAGACTACTGCAATCTGCTTCTTGCTGGCCTCCCACTTAGTCACCTCTCCCCTCTCCAGTCGGTTCAAAACTCTGCTGCCCGTCTCATCTTCCGCCAGGGTCGCTTTACTCATACTACCCCTCTCCTCAAGACCCTTCACTGGCTCCCTATCCGTTTTCGCATCCTGTTCAAACTTCTTCTACTAACCTATAAATGTACTCACTCTGCTGCTCCCCAGTATCTCTCCACACTCGTCCTTCCCTACACCCCTTTCCGTGCACTCCGCTCCATGGATAAATCCTTCTTATCTGTTCCCTTCTCCACTACTGCCAACTCCAGACTTCGCGCCTTCTGTCTCGCTGCACCCTACGCCTGGAATAAACTTCCTGAGCCCCTACGTCTTGCCCCATCCTTGGCCACCTTTAAATCTAGACTGAAAGCCCACCTCTTTAACATTGCTTTTGACTCGTAACCACTTGTAACCACTCGCCTCCACCTACCCTCCTCTCCTTCCTGTACACATTAATTGATTTGATTTGCTTACTTTATTTTTGTCTATTAGATTGTAAGCTCTTTGAGCAGGGACTGTCTTTCTTCTATGTTTGTGCAGCGCTGCGTACGCCTTGTAGCGCTATAGAAATGTTAAATAGTAGTAGTAGTAGGCATCAAATTCCCTTGGTTCTTATTAGCTCACTTGCGATCCTAGTGCCAAAAATACTTGTGTTCAGGATCGTATTGGCCAAAGCTTTGATTCCGGGTGTGAAAGATTATTGTTAAACAGGATGCCAAGGACTTGATAAAATACGAACTTTGTGATTATGAATTCCTTGCAGATAAATATACAAACTGTTCTGGCATTTTTTTTTTATTTCAAAGCTGACTGTAACTTTTAAAATACTGAACAATTTCATGGCAGTATAGGAAATTCCTTGAGTAGTATTACAATGAAATAATTTCACCTGTAATGCTTTGTAATTGATTTATTTAAGGTTTAAAAATTATATAACACACATTACAATTTTCCAAGCACCATCATAGTTCAAGAAATGTAAGTGTTCAGTGAACATTTGTATTTTATTTTTATGCATATGCTGCATAAGATCTCCACACTGCCCTCCTCCCCCTCCCCTAGCAGTTCATCTATAAAAAGGCAGACAGCAACTCATTATTCTTAATGGTACAACGGGAACATTTGTTCATATTTACAGTTTGTGCTGAGCATAGTATTTTTAAAGTCTCTCCCATATGATAGATTATAAAGTCGCTTTTTTGTGCATGGACTATGGCAGCACCTTTAAAGTAACCCACTGGTTTATGCTTTATGGAGGTAATTGTTTAAGGGATTTTTTTACTAAGCAGTGGTAAAGCCCACTACGGGCTTACCACACACCATTCTGGAGCTAACACTAGGCTACTGCAGGATCCCGGTGGTAGTTCCCAGCCCTAGCGTGTGCCGTGTAGCGCTGGAACCAGTGACGCAGCTACGTGGGGCCAGGGGGGACTGGGGCCCCATAGATTTGGTCCTGTACCGCCCTGCTGATGACCCTCTCGACCTCCCTCCCGCCACCAACCCGCCGTCGCCTGCCTTTGCTGGCGGAGGACCCCAACCCCCGCCAGCTGAGGTCTTCTTCTTCCCGCAAAAGGCTTCCTTCTGTTTCTGATGTCCTGCACGTATAACATGCAGGACGTCAGGCTCACAGAATGAAGCCTTGCAGATCAGCTGATCTGCAAGGCTTTGTTCTGTGAGTCCGACGTCCTGCATGTTCAATGTGCAGGACGTCAGAAACAGAAGGAAGCCTTGCGCGGGAGGAAGAGGACCTTGGCTGGCAGGGGTTGGGGTCCCCCGCCACAAAGGTAGGCAACGGCGGGTTGGTGGCGGGAGGGGGGTCGAGAGGGTCGTCAGCGGGGAGGGCAAAGTTGTAGTTGTTGGTGGTGGTGGTGGTGGCGGCAGCGGGGTCAGCAATGGTGGGGGGGGTTGGCGCCGGGGGGGCTAAAATGTGCCCCCTCACCTCAGGCTCTGGACCCCCCCCCTCCCACCGAAGTCTGGCTACGCCCCTGGCTGGAACATAACTGGCGGAAATCGGGCAGCATCACCCGGGTTAGCGGATGGGTGGTGGTAAGGGCTCCACCCCTCCAAAATGGCCATGTGGTGTTTCACTCACCACATGGCCATTTCTTTTCCTCAAAAAAAAAGACAGCCTTTTACTCACTGAGGTAAAAGGGGCCCTCAGTGCACGTCAAAAACATGCACTGATGCTGGCACAAGCACCCTTTTACTGCAGCTTAGAAAAAGGGCCCCTAAGGTAGGTGCCAACATTCAAAAAAAGAGTAATCCTCTAGAGTTTTGTTTTTTTTACTGTTTTCTCAGCAACCGCTTGGAATTTCAATGTGAAATTTTACAGTTTTATGTTGCTATCTACGTTTACTTCCCAATACTCAAGCTAATGGCATGCACATTTTATGTGTGCTATTAGCGCTGAGCATTGGGAAGTAAGGAGGGGGGGAATATGTCCAGCACATGCACACAAAAGGGAACCCTGCATGGCCAAGGGGAGAAGACACTACTACTACTTAACATTTCTAGAGCGCTACTAGGGTTACACAGCGCTGTACAGTTTAATAAAGAAGGACAGGCCCTGCTCGAAGGAGCTTACAATCTAAAGGACAAAATGTCAAGTTGGGGCAGTCAAGATTTCCTGAATAGAGGTGTAGTGGTTAGGTGCCGAAGGCGACATTGAAGAGGTGGGCATTGAGCAAGGGGAGAAGACACCAGCTATGCCTTGCCCAAATCCCATCCCTTCTCTCACTGCTCGAAAAAGGACGCCGTCCGTGCTTCCTATAGGCTTTGCAAAGTGAACATCTTTGCCTGTCAGTCCCCCGTCTGCTGATGGTTGACCATTTCACCAGTGAGGGGCTGTCACTGCACTCCCAGGAGACTCTCAAGTCCTGGTGAGTTGAGACATGCTAAGATTCAGGCTCCTGCTTTACTCTCTCCTACCTTTCCTGCCTCCTTCAGTCTCCATTTATTTTTTGTTTCTTTAGGTAGCAGGCCGATGCTCAGGTTTGCACAGCTGCTCTGTCCCTGCTCACTCATTCTGTTGGTCATGGTGGCAGGCAGGAACAGCAGAGGTCCAGCACCGCACAACACCCTAACACTAGCTCAAAGCTGGTGTAGGGTTTGCTGCGATAAGGGTTCCCTTCTGAAAGGCGCTGTGGTCCGAGCATTAGGGAGGAATAGGAAATGAGGCTATTTGCATGTTTTTGCATGCACCAGCATGCTACTTGCACTGTTCTAGGGCGAGCTCATTATTCGCTGTGGCAGGGGCCTCTGAACATTGTGAGGAAGCAAACGCAGGCACAAGTGGCCTCTAGCGCCTGCATTTGCTTCTGAGCATTGGGTCCTTATAGAATAGGCTCCACATAGGCACCCTCTTGGAGCCTACATATAGGATTGCAATGCAAACATTTTGAAAAATACATGTAAAAAAATTCAGCACAACCCCACTAAGGGTCTCTTGTACAAAGGCACGATAGAGCTACCACGTGGGTAGCATTCACCAAATCAGTCCTACCGCTGGGGTAGCGCAGGAGCCCAGCAGTAGTTCCGAAGTTGTCAGGTGCAGTTTCCTGCGGTAGAAAATCATTTTCTATTTTCTATCGTAGGGGGTGTTCCCGGCAGTAATCAGCAGTGTGGCCACAGTGCCGTGCGTTGCCCAAATACCGTGGGGTTAGCGAGTGAACCTTTACCACCAAATAAATAGGAGGCAGTAAGAGTTCAAGAGGTAAATGACCAGGTGCTACATTTGGATTTAGTGCCTGGCCATTACTGCCGTAAACAGTAATTCATCTTTTTGGCAGATGCGCTAAGAGGTGGCTAAGCAAGCAGGAAAATCACCGGCTAAAAGTAGTGCAGGCCACTTTTTAACATATCTTTGGAAAAGAATCCCTAAATGAAATAGTATTCTAAAATAATTCTAACAGATTGCTGACCTGCCAGCTCACTGAGGGGCCCTTTTACAGAGCGATGGGAAGCCCAACTTGGGCTTACCGCTCGCTCTTCCAGGACTACCACTGGCCCAACGCGGACGCTGGTGATAGTCCCGCCCTGAGTGCGCACCATTTCCAGGGGAAAAAGAAAATCCCCCGGAAACGGCTTGCACAGCGGTAACCCGGTGGTAATTGGGCATCACCGCACATTGCCCAGTTACCACTGGATTAGCGCGGGAGCCCTTATCACCACCTCAATGGGTGGCAGTAAGGACTCCCCATCGCATGACTATGTGGTATAAGAGCTCTCTTACCGCATGGCCATGTGTGTCTGGGGGCTTTTTACCCGCTGCGGTAAAAAGGGCCCTGCTGTGCGGGGAAAAACTACCCTTGCTACTAGCTCAGGGCTCTTTTTTCCGCAGCTTGGTAAAAGGACCCCTGAGGGAAGGGCCCAAGGGCTAGTTGTGGTGACAGACTTCCATTTTCTTGTAGATTTCCTGCTGCTACTATTTGCAAAATGGCACACTGTCTTTCCTTGACTGATGACCTTCCAATGGTGTGAATGCATTGTGCAAAACATTAATCCAACATAGCACCATGCTTCCACCTTTTATTTTTGCAGGATCCTTTCTTTGGATTCTTGAGTGCTGCTGCAGCTACTTTTGCAGCTGGCTTTAAGGGTGAATGCAGCCAAGGGCATCTTGCATGCTCCTCTCAATTATTTGCTTTTGCTTGGGGACGTTCCATGGCTATGCCACCCACCTGTGGCTGCTCACTGGAGTGGATATCGCACAACTTACTGGATTCTCCAAAGCCTTTGGATCTTCACATCCCAAACATGATTCCTCTGAATGAATATGTTCATAAAAGATCCGATTGATCTAGGTACTGCTCAGATCAAAAGAGGAAGCACTGTGCCACTTTCAGCTACTGTCTGGTGCCACTTACTTTCATTATGCTGTTCACTTCATTTTCAAACAAAATCACATCCCTATCATTTTGAGCTAGAGTAACACCAATGCAAGGATAGATACAGTAAAAATAAAAACAAACAAGCAGGCTACAATCACTCATATTGGCTTTGCTATTATGGGACAATTTTGAAACTGCCTGCAGGGATTGCAAGCCCAAGGCACTCTCCACTGTGTAGCAGGTGCAAAGTATGCATATGAAAATACATGCAGAAGTGCCTAAATAAAATCCCTATGCATACTTCCTTTCCCTTACCTCATCTTGCTCCTTTTCCCAGGCATGGCTTAAAAAGTTTTGAAAATCACCCTCCTAAGGGCAGATGTATCAAACTTTTATGCCAACCCAAAAGTGGCTCCAGATTTATCAATGAGACAATCCATGTACAGTACATAGTTTGCCCTGGAGCAAAGCTGCTGCCAACTTCGGCACTCTCCCTCTGCATTCTTTTCTCCTTAAGCACAGTGTCTGCCCTGGCAGTTCTATTGAGTTCCAGTTCCATAGATTAATTGCAAAAAGGCAAACATTATCTCAAATTATCTGACGTGCTTCATGAACAGAAACTTCACATTCAGTGCTAGCTGTAAATAACAAAAATACTGATCTGTCTTTCAGTGCACATTCCTGTTAGGACTGAATTCTCTCTCAGGGCAAAGAACATATTTATGAAAACACAAATGAAATGATAGCAGCTGGCAGCTACTGAACAGAGAAATTAAGATATTCCAAGGCTTTAATTTTTATATAAAAATGTCAAGTAATCGTATAATGGAGATGACAAGGAACACTGAAAAGTCATTTGGACTTAAGACTCAGATCATGGTTTAAAATTGTCACAAACTTCTTATGTAGGTGACTTTTGAACTCTTTGACTTTTATGTAGTAGTTTGTTCAAAGACCTTGTTGGTGGGATTTCACCATGTTGTCAATTTATAATTTGTAAATTCAATGAAATGGGAATTTAAAATATATACAGTAACTAATGTGAAAAATAATTATCTGACAAGAAGAACTGAGTACACGAACGCTAATGTCTTAGGAATTATTATACAGAGCAATGGTTTACAAATTTCAGGTTACAATCTGGTAGTGGATCACAGTAGCACGCTAACATAGTAAATGCCGGCAGAAAAAGACTAAAATAGCCCTTCCATTTTGCCCAGTGGAGAATCAGCCTTTTTTTTATAGGCATGCATATAAAATTCCTAAATGCGATCCAGTACCAGTTCCCCCCTCTAGCCCATGTCTTCCATCTGACTCTCAACTCTCCTTTCATATCTGTTCAAGCATGCCCATAATATATATTTGAAAATGGATCACACACTTCAGCTCCCACCCATGCCCCATCCCTCTTCGCTATACCATACCCATTTCTCTAATCTGGCTACAGGTATTTTTTTTTAAATTAAGTTTGATGAACGCAGTGCCTGCACTCCTGAACTATTCTCCTAGAGCTGATACAACATCCAGTATGAAAATGCTGGTCTCACTGAACTGCAGTGTCCAGAGGTCAGGACTGCAGGGGAATATAATATACCAAGATACTGCAATATCAGGGATGGATGTAAACTGTGGATACAAACACTGGAGAAGGTGGGGGAACAGGCCTCCTTTGGAACTCTCTCCCCTCCCAATCACCTTAGCTTTTCTCTCTCTTGCCATCCAACTTCAGCTCTGACACTTTTCTCTTGAGATCATGGCAGGAGCAACCCTGCCAATTAAGGGGTCCTTTTACCAAGGCAATATTAGGTCTTACCTGCTAATTTTCTTTTCTATAGTCCCAAAATATTATTCCAGAAGTCTGCCCTTCTGATTTTCTGTTTGTTCTAATTATTTGGTCTGTTATCAGGATTTCACTATTAAAATCTCTCTGTTCTTGTACACAGGCTTGCTGTTTTTCTATTGCTTAAAAAAAAAGATAAGGAGAGTTGAACTCATTTCTTCTTTTTACCATTTTCTCTACATAAAAGGAGGCAGGTGGTGTTTATATTTGTTTCTAGTAAGTTCCACTGCTTGGTTATCAAAATACTGGATTGCAGTTGCGGCACAGTATCCTTTATGTCACAGCTCAGTTCATACTTTCTATCTCCATCTACTGGTAGATGGACATAACCACAAGTTCTGGACTGATCTGTTGGGGCTAAAAGAAAATTAGCCGTCAAGACTTAATTTTATCTTAATTAGTATATACAAGCTTATGGGGACAATTCTATAAAGGGCACCACAAGATAGTTGCCAAGATACAGAGTGATAAGCACTAATTTTATAATGTCATCTGGGCATTCAGATTCCATTATAGAATACTAGCATAAGTTGACTTTTATGCACCAACATTTAGGGAGTCTCAGGGTTTATCGCCAGCTGATTTCTACCATGAGCTAAAATCGCTACTGTGGCTTAATAAAAGACTCCCTAGATATGTCTACTTACACCATGTCAATAACAGGTATAAATGTGTGTGCTTAAATACAGCATCTTAGTGCATAACTTACAGTATTGTATAAGATATACTATGTACTTTCCCTAACATTTATGTGCTAAGCGAGTTGCACACCTATGGTGTAGAATACTACTGAGCATGTAGCTAGTACTTATACAAGTAACTGTGACAATCACATACACACACACACACACAAGTACTTACAAATGCAATTGGTGCCTAACATTAGATGCCATGTTATAATGAGGGGGTAGGTTGCTGTGATCCTATTTTAGTGGCATAAAGAAGCATGTGACCCCCCCCCCCCCAAAAAAAAACAGCTACTCCCTTATTTGCATCGCCTGTGATGCTGCTTTAATCCCTGCCTCCCATCATGCCCATGTAGACCTAGTTGTAGTATCCCTGTTTGAGCCCAAATGCACATTTTGTGACTCCATTTGGGGTTGTGACCCATAATTTGGGAAGCACTGTTCTAACTGCTCTGTGGAGACTGGATACAATCATACCACAGTGGTTTGAGGAAGAACTATTGCTCTATGCTGGTTATCCCACTGCATCAAAAATCAAAAGAGCTAGACTCAGTGCCCAGCCGTACACAATATTTAGACTATCTACTGCATACTTTTAGGACATTCTAAAAAGCATGAAACTGGAACTGTAAACCTGGAAACTTTTTATTACACAGTAGAAACTGGAAACAGATGCCACTTAACAAAGAATGCCAGAGTCATTGAGACTGAATAAAGAAAACAAAACATTTGTGAGAAAAAAAAACATCAAAGTGAATTGGAATCATTCAAAGGTAAAATTTGAGCACAAACTCACTGGAAATAATACTTTTCAGGAGATAAGTCTTGTACATTTACTTTAGTTTCCTACAGTACTTTAAAGGAAATATTGGATCTTCAATAGGGCAATAATTCTCAGGTTTAGTACTGAAAATCTCATAACCTCTTCTCTGTCCTCAAACGGTTGCAAGTTAATATTTAGAACTCATGGAAGTTGTTAATGTCATTTACGTAAGATACTGTAAACTGCAAAGCCACCTGGAATCTTAGAATCTAAGATTAGAGTTCTCTTGGATACTTCATCAGAGACCAGTGCTTTCTTGTCTTGGCTGATACTCTCTGACATCATTATGAATTAGATTTAAACAGAGAACTAGGTCAGAAGAGCCAAAGGAAGTAAAGACAGGAAACAGAGTCGGTGAGTCATACCATATGAATGCATGGCTAGAGAGTTTTGATAATATACAGCCAAACCACACTGTTGATGTTGGAAGATTTGGTGTGGGAACTAAATGTACAGTGTGACCTCTTTGGTGGCTATTTGTAATTTTTAATACTTTCTATTTGGCTTAATTTCCTTTTTTTCAATGTCCCTGTTTTCGCTGAGCATTCTAAAGCACAAACTATATGAGGATAATTTTCAGAGCAAACTAGATGAATAACTAACAAGTCACCCAGCTAGACTGCACTGAGGGGTTCTTTTACTAAGCTGCGGTAAAAAGGGCCCTGCATGAGCAGCGGGGGCCATTTTTGAGGTACGTTGCAGCCCTTTCTACAGTGGTGGGTAAAAAAGCTGAAAATAGCCATGGCCATGAGGTAATGTGGCTATGCGAGGGAGATCCCTTACTGCCACCCATTGACAGGGCCGGTCTTAGCAATTGGGGGGGCCCTGTGCAGACCAGTTCAGTGGGTGTCTCCCACCCCTGCCCGCACCCGTCACCATAAGCCATAATTTATCAGTGTAAAAGGAGGTTTAGAGTTCTCAGAACCCCACCTCACGCCATACCTTGATACGCATCCACCATGTTTCAGTAGAGAGTGGCAGAGATTTTCATATCCCATCTGCTGCCGAGTCCAGAGCCTTCTCACTGCTACATCCCACCCTTGCGGAAGCAGGAACTGACAACAAAAGGAGGTGGGACGCAGCAGCAAGGAGGCTCTGGGCTCAGCAGCTGACAGGATATGAAAATCGCTGCCGCTGCCTGATGTTCTCTACTGAAATGTGGATGCAGACAGGAGGACAGATGTGCCAGAGATGTGAGGCCTCCTAGGAGCGTGGGGCCCTGTGCGACTGCCCCTGTTGCCCCTGCCTAAGACTGGCCCTGCCCATTGAGATGGCAGTAAGGGCTCTCATGGTAACCCGGCAGTAACTAGGTAGCACGTGGCGCTGTACGATTACCACTGGGTAACTGCCATGCTAGAAAATAGGGCCCTATTTTCCCTAGTGCGGGAAATGGCATGCGCTAGGGCTGGAGCTACCACTAGCGCCTGTATCGAGCCGGTGACAGCTCCATATTGGCGCACAGTAAGCCTGCATTGGGCTTACCGCTGCTTTGTAAAAAAAAAGCCTCTGAATGAGCTATCCCTGCCTTCACCACAACTGAAAGGACAAACTGGCTTTACACTATTAAATAAGGGAAAGCGATATTTTCACAACCAACACATGATGTAATACTAATGGACAGAAACATCATAGAAAATTAATACAATTTATACTTGCTGCAAGAGAGGAAAATTCTTAGAAAAACATGAGGAGAGGGAACACAGGGACAGGATCTAAAAGACAATAAGCAGCCTGAACTGAAAAAAAAAGAGATGAACTAACCCAACTGGATAAGGGAAATTGTACAAAAACTAGACAAATCACAAAAAGGCACAAATAAAGAAAGAGATCTCTTCAAGGCCACCTTCAATTTTAAATAGTTATCTTCCCTTCTGGCTTCTTCAGAAAATCTATTCCATAGAAGGGGAGCTAGTTATATAAAAGACAACTTTTGTGTATCATTTCATAGGGTAAAGGCAGCCTTAATTGTCAGATATGAGGTGATTTTACAGGGCACAAATAGGTGCATGATATTTAGAGAGAAGCTAAGTAGTGTGAAATCAAACATATAAATGGCGAGTGACCGACTCACTCGCAAATGCGCAGTAGAGACTTCCCTCTCTGTCCCGCCCCCGCGCCAATACGTGATGATGGGGGGGCGGGACAGAGAGGGAAACTGCACCGCCGAGGTTGCTACCGCTCCCCCCCCCCACTCGGAGTCGCCGCCGCCACCCCTCCACCTGGCCCTCTCTTCCCTTCTGAACTTACACATCCATTCGCCGAACGCAGCAACGCACATTAGCTGAGCTGCAGTGAGCCCTTCCTTCTTTGCCTGTGGCCCCGCCCTCCTGTGACGTAACGTCAGCGAGGGCGGGACACACACAGGCAGAGAAGGAAGGGGCAGCTCAGCTGATGTGCGTTGCTGCGTTCGGCGAATGGATGTGTAAGTTCAGAAGTGAAGAGAGGGCCCGGGCCAGGTGGAGGGGTGGCGGCGGCGGTGACTTCGAGGGGGGGGGAGCGGTGGTGACCGCGGGGGGAGGAAAACCTCAATACCAGCCCGTTTTTACGGGCTCAACTGCTAGTGCTTGTATAAAGATCTGGTGGACCCAAAGCTGAATCTTGAATTGAATTTGAAAAGCTATCAGTAGCCAATGTGCTATGTAAAATAAAAGGGGTTGCATGATCATTTTTTTCCTTCCATAAAGAAATTTAATAGCCGTGCTTTGGAGCCTTTTAATTAAAGTCAGCCTCACACTTGCCAAAAGAGAGTTGCAATAATCAATGTGATTCAGAATTAAGTAATGAATGAGATAACAGAGGTCCTTCTATCCAGTAAAAATTTAAAAGCATGGATTCTCCTAAGAGAGCCAAATGAAAAGAAAACATGAAAAGACAAATGACTGTCAAATGTCAAACAGGAGTCTCCTAGTATTGACACCAGATCATTAAGGGATAATCTTTGGCTCATGTAACATCAAAGGATCCCTGGCTCCCAGTAGTTCATTGTTTACTTACAAGCTTCTGACCTTAGTTCCCAGTATGCACTACAGTGGCTTACCAATCTTTTTATTACACCTATTAATACCTTACTCTGCTCTTCAAATGCTGTGTTCTTTGCAGCAGAATTACATAAGGATGCCTTCCTTTAGACATATTTCTTCAGTCACTATTTGAGACTGCAACCCTGATCCATAGGAACAGACCCTCCCGCACGCGTGATCTAAGAACATAAGAACATAAGTGTTGCCATACTGAGACAGATCAAAGGCTTATCAAGCCCAGTATCCTTTTTCCCAACAGCGGCCAATCCAGGTCACAAGTACCTGGCAAGATCCCAGAACAGTAAAACAGATTTTATGCTAACTTCCCCTACCTGGGATCCCAACTCTGGAATGCTCTACCCAGATACATTCGGTCAATTAGTGAATATCTTCCCTTTAGGAAACTATTGAAAACCCATCTATTCAAACAGGTTTACCTGAACGACTTGACCTACCATAAGCAAACATAAGCAACCCATCTACTTACTGGTTCATCTAAACATTAATAACAATGACTCAGATATTATCTCCTACCAATCTTCTTACCCTCCATGCTCTTCCTCAACCTCTCCTTTATTGCTCCACCTCCTTACCTATCCCTACCCTTTCACTCATACCTCTTTTATCCCATTTACTCCTTGTTTATTTGTCCTATCACATACCTCCTTTGTTGATTTTGATACTATAGATTGTATTCTCTTGTTACTATGTAAGCCGCATTGAGCCTGCGATGAGCGGGAAAGTGCGGGGTACAAATGTAATAAATAAAATAAAATAAATTATCCTAGAAATAAGCAGTGGATTTTCCTAAGCCCATCTTAATAATGCCTTATGGACCTTTCTTTTAGGAAATTATCCAAACCTTTTTTAAACCCTGCTAAGCTAACTGTGTTTACCACATTCTCTGGCAACAAATTCCAGAGTTTAATTATATGTTGAGTGAAGAAATATTTTCTCCAGTTCGTTTTAAATGTACTACTTTGTTGCATGCTCCCTAGTCCTAGTATTTTTGAAAAGAATAACCAAGCGATTCACTTCTACCCATTCCACTCCACTCAGTATTTTATAGACTTCTATCATATCTCCCCTCAACCATCTGTACTGCAAGCCGAAGAACCCTAGTTGCTTTAGCCTTTTCTCATAGGGAAATTTGTCACATCCTCTGTTATTATTTTAATCGCCCTTCTCTGTACCTTTTCTAATACCATTTTATCTTTTTTGACAGTGTTGGTCAAAGTACTTAACTAAAAGTAAAAATAAATGTATGTCTTAACAGTTAAGTAAAAGTACAGTGAAGAATACATTAAGGACCCTGTTTACAAAGGTGCGCTAGCATTTTTAGTGCGCGTTAATGCTAGAGACACTCATATATTCCTATGGGTGTCTCTTGTGTTAGTGAGCGCTAATTTTTAGCATGCCCTAAAAATGTTAGCGCACCTACAGCGCAGCTTAGTAAACATGGCCCTAAGAAATTTACTTAAGTGAAAGTAAAAAAAAGTTATTGCTTAATAAAATACTTTTTGAGTAAAAAGTAAAAGTACCGCAACTGCAATGAATGCAGCTATTGTTAATGTTTTTATCCCAACAACTTTATTGCTCTACAATTCAATCTACTTTGCTTCCAGTAAAACTAAATTTTGAAAATCAGTGTCACTCATGCAAGTGCGCTTGTGAGTCATTAATCCAGCCCAGCTATAAAGGTGTTCAACAACTGCATTAGCAGGACGTGGATTGTTCAGTCTAATAAAAAGTTCCATCAGTTCAGGCAAGGTTTCAATATTAATGATGTCTTCTGATTGGATCTGCTGGTATTGATCAAGGGAATCTCTGTCGGAAACCTTTGACTTTCTTATAGCAAAGAATGCTTTACAATCACCATTGTCATTATCATCTGCATTAGAAGTGGTGCTATCTAATTCATCACTTGCATCTTCATTTCCATCTTCACCTTTATTATTATTGCCATGCTGTCCAACTACAGAGAAGGCTTTCACAAAATTAGAATTATTTTCTGTTCTTATTCTAACAGTTTTTCATCTGATGGCAAAGTCTGTTTGAATATCTTTGAAAACTGATGCAAAACCATCAAACGTGTGCAGACCCTTCAATCTTCCTAAGGCCAGACAGAGACTTCATCTCTAAAGACTAATCAATCTAGTGGACAGTCAACCCAATGTAACATTTTCCATGGGATGATCAGCAGCCTGTTGTGATAGAGACATATGTCTGTTCGCCAAGAATTGCAACCAGCTTCATTCAAAGTGACCCACTTCATCATTGATATGTTGGGCTGGAGTTCAACAAACACAGGCAACTCTACTGTTCTAATAGGCTGCATTTCCCTGACAGCAAAATTTAAGATGAGATGATCCACTGTTTGCTTGATGAGGTTTCCAATTGCAAAATCCCGTTTGAGGTTTTGCTGTTTCATTTGGTTTACTGAGGAATCATCCGTTTTTACTTTTTACTTTTAACTGTAAGCATCAGATGTAACTTAGTAAAAGTATAAAAATTGGTGAAATTATTACTTCAGTAAAAGTAAATGTAACAAATGTTATCCTGTACTTATTTACAAGGAAAAGTAACAAAACTTTTACTTAAGTACAGTAACTATACATTTACTTAGTTACTGTACAACACTGTTTTTGAGATGCAGTGAGCAGAACTGAACACAGTATTCGAGATGCAGCCACACCATGGAGCGATACAAGGGCATCATAACATTCTCATTTTTGTTTTCCATTCCTTTCCTAATAATTCCTAACACTCTATTTGCTTTTTTAGCTGCTGCTGCACATTGAGCAGAGGATTTTAACATATCATTAATGATGACACATAGATCCCAGTCTCATAAGGTCCTCTTGAAGTTTTTCACAATCCTCTTGTGATTTAACAACTTTGAATAACATTGTAAGGCTTATTTTCGAAAGAGAAGGAAGCCCATCTTTCGACACAAATCGGAAGATGAGCGTCCTTCTCACAGGGTCGCCCAAATCGGCATAATTGAAAGCCAATTTTGGGCATCCCCAACTGCTTTCCGTCACGGGGACAACCAAAGTTCACCGGGGGGGGGGGGGGGGGGGCATGTCAGAGGCATAGCGAAGGCAAGACTTGGCCGTGTCTAAGACATGGACGTCCTCGACCCATAATGGAAAAAAAAGTGCGTCCCTAACGAGCACTTGGACGACTTTACTTGGTCCTGTTTTTCTTATGACCAAGCCACAAAAAGGTGCCCGAACTGACCAGATGACCACCGGAGAGAATCAGGAAACACCTCCCCTTACTCCCCCCAGTGGTCACTAACCCCCTCCCACCCTCAAAAAAACATCTTTAAAAATATTTTGTACCAGCCTCTATGCGAGCCTCAAATGTCATACTCAGGTCCATCACAGCAGTATGCAGGTCCCTGGAGCAGTTTTAGTGGGTGCAGTGCACTTCAGGCAGGCGGACCCAGGCCCATCCCCCCCTACCTGTTACACTTGTGGTGGTAAATGTGAGCCCTCCAAAACCCACCAGAAACCCACTGTACCCACATCTAGGTGCCCCCTTCACCCGTAAGGGCTATGGTAGTGGTGTACAGTGGTGGGTAGTGGGGTTTGGGGGGGGGTGGGGGGCTTAGCACACAAGGTAAGGGAGCTATGTACAGTACCTAGGAGCAATTTGTGAAGGCCACTGCAGTGCCCCCTAGGGTGCCTGGTTGGTGTCCTGGCATGTCAGGGGGACCAGTGCACTATGAATGCTGGCTCCTCCCATGACCAAAGGGCTTGGATTTGGTCGTTTTTGAGATGGGCGTCCTTAGTTTCCATTATCAGCGAAAATCAGAAACGACCAAGTCTAGGGACGACCATCTCTAAGGATGACCTAAATGTCAAGATTTGTGCGTCCCTGACCGTATTATCGAAACAAAAGATGGACGTCCATCTTGTTTCGATAATATGGGTTTCCCCACCCCTCCACTGGGACGTTTTGCAAGGACGTCCTCAGCAAAACTTGGGCGTCCCTTTCGATTATGCACCTCTGTGTCTTTAGCAAATTGAATTACTTCACTAATTATTCCCATCTTTAGATCATTTATAAATATAGTAACATAGTAAATGACGGCAGATAAAGTCCGGAACGGTCCATCCTATCTGCCCAACAAAATAAACTCATTTTACATGGTATGTAATACTTTATATGTATACCCGAGTTTGATTTATCCCTGCCTTTCTCAGGGAATAACAAAAAGCAGCAGTCAAAGCACAGACCCCTCTCTGGAAGTCTTCTTACAGCAACAGGTTACTCCCCCCCCCCCCCCCACCACCAACCTAGTCCCGCAATACACTAACCCTGCCCCTTCTGAAAACTGTGCTTTCTGCCAGTAAAACCCTGCCTCCTCTACCTTCCACACTCCCCATTTCCCTCCCCCCAGGACCCATCTAGGGGATGGGGGTGTTAATGGGAAGTTGGCCCAGGCAGCAGCGATCCCCCTTTGCTTCTAACCAGGTCAGTGCCAGAATCCAAAATGGTGATGGGCACTGGTGGTAGTATCACAGTACAAGTACCATGAGACTACTGCCAGGGGTCATCGGTGCCATTTTGTATTCTGGCACCGATCCAAGCAGCAGCAAAGGGGATCATTGCCACTTGGGTCCACTTTCCACCAATGCAGATGGGGGGTGGAAGGACAGTAAAGGAGGGGTGGGAATTTCCTGGGAGGGGTAAAGGTTAGGGGGTTGGGGGTTGGGTTGTTGGGCGATGGACTTGGTGTTTGGATCGAGGGTGTAGGGGTTCTGTTACTATGGATCAGTGGTGCAGGGGGGTCTTTTACTATGGATTGGGGGCATGGGAGGGAAGTTTACTCTGGATTGGGGGTAGGGATCAGGTACTGTTGGGAGTTTTGCATATGTGACTGTCGAATTGGGGAGAGGGATGTGGAAGAGGGGAGAGGCCCTCCGTGACAGTACATTTTATTTATTAATTTACAGCTGGCCCTGCACTATGTTACACGCAGAGGCAGGCAACACAGTTGCTCCTGTGGTATCTGCAACTGAATATAATGCAGTGTCATGTGGTATGGTAAGCATTTGCCCTCTGTGGTAAATGAAGGGCAAATGCTGAACATACCCCCTGCATTTACTGTAAAGGCTTTGCAGTTACTGCATGTAAATGCCAAATGTACTGCACTTTAATAAGTAAAATGGCACCTAAGTGTAAAAACTTACATATAAAAGCCTTACAGTTTGTTAAAATAGTGCCTCCTGTTCCACACAGGATATCACACACCCTTCTGTACACAAGAACCCTTCACCACACAGAACAATTGCTGTTGGCCAACAACCACTCTTGACTAATTAAAAATCCTCAGCAAGTATTTATACATCTATTCCAAACATGTCACAGATCTCTACTGGAGGCATGGATAACCAACAAAAAGTGCCATCTACATGACCACATATGCACTAACCTTCTAGTGCCATCAACATAAACACAATATAAAGTTAAGGGTGCATTTTAAAAATTGTAGATCCCCCTGAATAAATTAATGTAGAGCAGCTACATACAATCAGTGAATAAAAGAGCGTGAACTGTTCTCAACAGGTAAGGCATAACAAAGGCTTCCAGCAAGTACATTAAAAATGCATTAAAAGTGCATCAAAATTGTTCCAAATTTAAAATCTATTAAAATAATTAGAATCCTTAGATCAAAAAGGACTAATATAAACCATAAACTAATGCAAAATAGATATTAGATAATATATACATAAATAAAAAAGCCAGAGAAAAAAATGAGTAAGAAAGCATCTGACCTTAGGCTGCTGTTTAAAACCTTTTACTACGTTGATTGATAGATCAGCAAAAGTGCTGAGCATTGTCAAATTATTGCCACAGTTCACACACACACACTGAACACTTTAAAAACTCAAAGGGTCCTTCATTGTTCTGTTAACTGCCTGTCATTTCTTGGTTATTTTATTAATTATTTAAAAAATTTATACCCCACCTATCCATAGGCGGTTTACATAATAAAACATACATAACACAAACTAACAAAACATTATACACACCAGATTACCAAAATAAATCAAACTAATAAACTGTCAAACTCAAAATCAAGAGCTGGGAAAAGCTTGCATAAATAAGTGTGTTTTAAACACTTTCTTAAATTGCTGCAAGGATGAACAAACCCAGATATGACCCAGTAATGCATTCCATAATCTTAGGCTGGTTGAAGAAAAGGCGCAAACCACTGATTCAGCCCAATCAAATGTAGTTAATGCTGGCACAAAAAGTTTCCTATCAGTAGTTAAGCGCAGAGAGCGGACAGGAATATACAACTGAATCACATCTTTTAAATAATTTGGACTTCCCTGATATAAAATCTGATAAAACCAGAACCTTATGGGGTCCTTTTACTAAGCTACGGGGAAAAGTGGCCCTGCGGTAGTGGCGAGGGCATTTTCCCCATGCACTAGGGCCCTTTTTACTGCAGCCAGTAAAAGCCCCCCCTCAAAAAAATGGCCACACAGTGAGATAACTCTTACCACGTGACCATGCGGCGGGGAGCCCTTACCGCCACCCAATGAGATGGCAGTAAGGGCTCCTGAGGTAACCCAGCGATAATCGGGCAGCATGTGGTGATGCCAGATTACCGCTGAGTTACTGCCACGCTAACCATTCCCCCCCAGAAATGGCACATGCTGGGATTACCGCCGCTCTGTAAAAGGGCCCCTATATGTGGTACAATATTTCACAGGCAGCCAATGTTAATTTCCCTAGTATTGTTTGTTTTGCTCCTGGGGTGGGCTGCCTCTCTCTCACTCTCTCTCTTTTTTTTTTTTTAGTATTAGGGTGACACAAACAAGGCGACTCCTTGATTTTTCACAGCCAGTACCTGGGACCCAGCACCCTTAGGAGTCTGTGCTCACTCTTGTCAGCTTGATAAGCAGTGACACAGCTAAGGGTGAGAACAGACTCACCCTGAATGGCCCACCAAAAAAGTTCAGTAGCAGCCACCTTGCTCTCCTCTCTCCCATTCCCAGATGCCTCCTGTGGTCTGGCAACTCTCCCCCCCCCCCCCCCCCCAACCTCTCTGATCTACCTCAGCATCTTCACTAGTGCAGCAGTAACACATTTGCTGCCTGTGTTGGTCCCTCAGGCTTCCCTCTGCCACAACCTGCCCTCACTGACATCACTTCCTGTTTCCCAGACGTGGCAGAGGGAAGCTTGCAAGGCCGGCACAGACAACAGAGGTACTTTGCTGCTGCGCCAGCGAAAATGTTGAGATAAACCAGGGGGGCAACAGGATGGGGGTTGGGCTAATGCTGGATCCAGAGATGGAGGAAAGGGAGAGAGATGCAAGGGAAAATGGGGGGGGGGGGGCGGGGGTTGGAAAGCCCACCAAAATGATAGGTCTGGCTACACCACTGTTTAAAGAGTATTAAAAACTTGATATACTTCTAATGCAACAAAAGTTGGTCAAAGCAGTTTAACAAAAGAATAAAATTACAAAAGAAAGCAAAAGGTGGAAAAGAATGCCAATATCAACAAGACAGCAAACAATCATTCAAGAGAGGGGTACAGAAGTAGGGTGGGGAGATTGGGGTGCCTGACTCCGCAACAAAAGGCCCCAACTCTTCAAGTGAATAGGAGTGAGTTGGAGCAGGAGGAAAGGATGAAGTGGTGTGCTGGAGCCGGCTCGCACTGGCTCGCAAGAGCCGGCTGCAGTGGCGTAGGAAGGGGGGGCGGTGGGGCAGTCCGCCCCGGGTGCACGCCACTGGGGGGTGTCGGCGCCTCACTGGTTCCTTGCTCTCTCTGCCCCGGAACAGTTCCGGGACAGAGAGAGCAGGGAACCAGCGAGGCGTCGACACCCCCCAGCGGCGTGCACTCGGCGGATTGGCTCTCCCGCCCGCCCCTCACCGCCTTCCAGGTATGTTCTCGGGAGGGGGGGTTGCACTCCGGAGGGGGGAGGGTGTGCCATGCTGCACCCGGGGGGGGGGGGGGTGCGCAGCGGCGACCCGCCCCGGGTGTCAGCTGCCCTCGCGATGCCCACTGGCCAGTTGTTAAAGTTTTTACCAACTTGCAAGCCAGTTGTTCCTGAGGGTGAGCCGACTCTCCTTCCTTCCTTCCTCGCTCCCTCCTACAGGGTCCGGTCCCTCACCTCCCTTGTCCAGAGAATTCTTTGGGGCAGGCAGTCTTGCCTGCCCGCTGCCGGCGCTGACCTTCCCCCACTGTCGGATTGCTGTTTAAAAATGGCCGCCGAGACTTCCAGCGGCGGCCTAGCGAGACTTCTGCTGAAGTCTTGGAGGCTGGCCTTGTGAGTCTCGGTGGCCATTTTGAAGAGCGATCCGGCAGTGGGGGAGAGTCAGCGCCGGCAGCAGGCAGGAAAGATTGGGGATCTTTCCTGCCTGCGCCGAAGCATCCGCTGGACAACCTCGGTGGCTGGGGGGGGGGGGGTGGCAGGGAAGAGAAGGGAGTCACTGGACATGGGTGGCTGGAGGGGGCAGGGGAGAGAAGGGAGTCGCTGGACATGGGTGGCTGGAGGGGGGGCAGGGGAGAGAAGGGAGTCACTGGACATGGTTGGATGGAAGACAGGGCAGGTGGAGAGGAGGGTCGCTGGACATGGGTGGATGGAGGGGAGGGCAGGGGAGAGAGAAGAAATGCTGGACATGGATGGAGGGGAGGGAAGAGTGAGGAAGGAGATGAGATGAGGGAAAAGGAAGAGAGGAGAAAAACTGCACATGGATGAAGAAAATAGGCAGAAGCTGGATCCACTGGACAGTCATGTCTGCGGAGGACCAGAAATGAAGAAGAAAGGAGGAAAGGAAATAAATAAATAAATGGAAAAGAAGCCCTGGAAATGGAGTTAAGAGGACAGATAGCAGCAGAATCGGATACTGGGCCAGCATGATCAGAAAAACAAAGTCACCAGACAACAAAGGTAGAAAAAAATCATTTTATTTTCATTATAGTGTTTGGAATATGTTCACTTTGAGAATCAGGTGTTCAACATTAAAAGTTTATATTTATTTACTTACTTATGGCATTTTATTGCACATTAAACATGAATTAGATTGGAACCTGGGATCATTTAATTTTTTTTCCCTGGAGTAATGCATTGCCCCCCCCCCAGGCTCTCTCCCCGGCTATAGCCATCTCTGCAATTTGGGAGGGGGGGGCGCAGAGGGGGACGGGAGGTGCAGAGGGGGACCGGGGAGAGAGCCTGTTATTAAACATTTACCAGCACACCACTGAAAGGATGGGTATCTTCCTTTTCTTTGAACCCCAAGACCAGTTCTGTATTTCAGGGCTGAACCCTCATAAGGCCAAAGACTGCGGGCTGCTACACTCTGCTTGCTTCTGGGTGGCAGAAAGAGGCAAAAGCCCCCCCCCCCCCCCAAAAAAAAACATATCCTTTTATAATCCAAGCGATATCACAAACTTCTCCCCTGACACCAATCCAGTGGGGAAAGCCAGCTAGAAAACTACACCCTCATATTTTATCATGCAGCTACTGAACAAGTGGTACCCTGTAGCATATATTCAGAATTGTTTTACAATATCTGCTTACAATACTACTATCATGCTTATCATTACCATGTTGCTCAAGATCCTTCTCTAATATTAAATGTCCATCTCTTTTATATTTCCACTATTCATGATCTATTGTAAGCCACATTGAGCCTGCAAAGAGGTGGGAAAATGTGGGATACAAATGCAATAAATAAATAAACAAACAAACCATAATTACTCCATCAGGTAAATACCTTACTTTCCTCCTCCCTGACTTCCATCATCTCTGTCCTTCCCTTCCCCCCCAACAAGGTGTCCAGCATCTTCCTCCTATTCTCCTTTTACTGCCACATCTGCTACCACTGCTGCTGCCACCATAGGTCTGTGGGAGCTGAGCCTGCAAAGAACAGAAAGGTAATACAGGGCAGTGACAGGCCTCTGTGCATCCACAAGCACAGTCAAGGCTTACAAGTCTGACCCTTCTGACATCCTGTTAGAAGGTGCAAGGCACAGCAGGCCTTAAGCACACACATGTGAATGCTCGAGGCCTGCTGCTTTGTCACTAAAATTTCAGGGTGTGCTGGTACTGCAGAAATGCCAGGTTACCCAGTTCCAGGGTGGAGATTTTTGGACAGTGCTGGATTTCTGACCACCCCATCCTGGTGTATTAAGAGGGTCTTTTACTAAACCGCGATAACGTTTCTAGCTCACAGTAGAAATCAGCTGGCTGTAAATGCCGAGATGCCCATTACATTCCTATAGGTATCTTAGCATTTACTGACAGCTGATTTCTACCATGAGTTAAAAATGCTACTGCAGCTCAGTAAACCCCTAACGTATCTGCAGTACTGATTTCAATGGGCAGGATTAGGAACTACAAATCTCACACTGCTTTGGGATGCAAGTTCAAAATCAAGACTAGCTAAAATGTCACTGGCCTGAAACTGGGTAATTTGGCATAACTCAGAGGTTTTCAACCCGGTCCTGGAGGCACACCTAGCCAATCAGGAGATATCCTGAAAACCCCAACTGGCTAGGCGTGCCCCAAGGACCGAGTTGAAAACCTTTGGCATATCTGGTACTGTCCTGCTGTCTCTTTCCCCCCCCCCCCCCCCCATACAAACCTGCTGTCCTAGGTGGACTGCCTAGTGGTAAGACTGGCCCTGGCCTCTGCTACAAATAGTTTTCCTAGAAAGCACAGTCTTGGAAGAAATCCAGTCCTTTCTTCAGAAGTCATGTATGAGTTTTTAAACATTTGTCCTGCTGACAATAATTCCTTTGTGCAAAATATTTTTGGTCTTTTAATACAAAACTGAATAAAAAATAATTAATCCTTATTCTGCTCTTGCCAAGCCTATTTTTAGGTATAGGCAATGTAAGCAGTTGCCTCAGACATCTAATTCTGATAGGCACCAGAACATTACGCCCTGCCGTCTAGGCTGGCCACCATGGCACTGACTGTTCTGTTGAGTGGCCCCAATTCCAGCTTCATAGCAGTGGACTTTGATCCTGGGGAACTGGGTTCAATTCCCACTTCAGCTCCTTGTGACTTTGGGCAAGTCACTTAACTCTCCATTGCCCAGCTACAAAATAAGTACCTGTATATAGTATGTAAACTGCTCTGATTGTAACCACAGAAAGGCGGTATATCAAGTCCCATTCTCTTTCCCCTCATTACTCCCCCTCCTTAGTGACAGGTTCTATGGTAACCCAACCCCTGGAGATTTCCATGGTGACAAAAATCCCATGCTGGAAGAGAAGGTAGAGTACCACAGGGAATGACAGTACACGAAGACTTTCAGGCCTTAAACTGAATTTAGGGACCCGAAGGTTCATCAAGCCCAGTATCCTGTTTCCAACAGTGGTCAACCCAGGTCACAAGTACCTGGCAAGATTCCAAAAGAGTAAAAACAGATTTTGTGCTGCTTATCCCAAGAATAAGCAGTGGATTTTCTCACATCTTTCTTATAGAGACTTGTCCAAACCTTTTTTTTTTTAACTCAGTTAAGCTAATTGCCTTTATCACATTCTCTGGCAATGAATTCCAGAGTTTAATTACACATTAAGGGCCAGATTCTATATACGGCGCTTAAAAAATCAGTACGGAAAACATTTCCGCTTACACGTATTCTATAAGAGGCAACTAGATTTAGGCACGGTATATACAATACACTTAGTCGTATCTTACTGCCTAAAACTACACATATCCATTTACACCAACGAAAGCATTGCGTAAATACCAGTGTACAGATTTAGGCGCAGGAGGCCATATTCTATAATAACGAGAGTAAATTTTGGAATGCCCACAAAACACCCATTTCCATGCCCATAATCACACCCCTTTTTGCCTGCACATATTAAAATATAGCCACAGTGCATTACAGAATACGCTTAGGGAGTTGTGCAGGTAAATACTAATTATTGCCACTTAGTGCTCATTATTGCTTCTTAAGTGCTGATAACAAGGCTGATTGGCTTCTTAAGCCAATTAATTACGTATGTTGTTATAGAATATACTTGGATTTCAGTGCAGAACACTAGGGGCCCCGTTTACTAAGCCGCACTAGAGGTGCATTAGTGCTTTTAGCACGCGCTAACCATTAGCGCGCACTGTCTAGGCATCCACAATATTCCTATGGGCGCCTACACAGTTAGTGTGTGCTAATTTTGTGCACGTGTTATAAACGCTAGCACACCTTAGTAAACAGAGCCCTAGGTGTGCTATATAGAATCCAGTGGTAAGTGAAGAAATATGTTTTCCAATTTTTAAAAAAATTTTGTGGTTTTGATAAGAGTAAGAAAGCGATTCACTTCCACCCATTCCACTCCACTCAGTGTTTTATAGACCTCTGTCCCTCCCCTCTTCTCCAAGCTGAAGAGCTCTAGTCTCTTTAGCCTTTCCTCATAGGGAAGTTATCCCATCTCCTTTGTCCCTTTGTGGGGAGTGGGTTGGGGGGGGTTGGGGGGCTCAGCACCCAAGGTAAGGGAGCTATGCACCTGGGAGCAATTTCTGAAGTCCACTGCAGTGCCCCCTAGGGTGCCCGGTTGGTGTCCTGGCATGTCAGGGGGACCAGTGCACTACGAATTCTGGTTCCTCCCATGACCAAAGGGCTTGGATTTGGTCGTTTTTGAGATGGACGTCCTCAGTTTCCATCTCTAAGGTCGACCATCTCAACATTTAGGTCGACCATCTCTAAGGTCGACCTAAATGTTGAGATTTGGACGTCCCCGATCGTATTATCGAAACGAAAGATGGACACCCATCTTGTTTCGATAATATGGGTTTACCCGCCCCTTCGTGGGGCCGTCCTGCGAGGACGACCTCAAGAAAACTTGGGTGCCCCGTTCGATTATGCCCCTCTATGTCTTTTTTCAGATAGGTGACCAGAATTGCACACAATATTCAAGCTATGGTCACACCATATGGCAATATAAAGGCATGATAATATTCTCTGTTTTGTTCTCTATTCCTTTCCTAATAATTCCTAACATTCTATTTGCTTTCTTAGCTGCTACTCCACACTGAGCAGAGGGTTTCCTTTTATCAACAATGATACGTAAATCATTTTCCTGGATGGTGACTCCTAATGTGGAACTTTGCATCATGTAATTATATTTTGGGTTCCTTTTCCTGCATGCATCACTTTGCACTTGTTCACATTAAATATTATTTGCTACTTGGATGTCCAGTCTCCCAGTCTTATAAAGTCCTCTTGCAATTTTTCAGAATTCTCTTGTGAATTAAGAACTTTGAATAATTGTGTAATCAGTAAATTTGATCACCTCACTCATTATTCCTGTTCTAGATCATTTATAAATATGTTAAAAAGCAGCAGTCCCAGCACAGACCCCTGGAGAACACCATTATTTACCCTTTTCTATTGAGAATATTGACCACTTAACCCTACTCTATTTTCTATCTCTTAACCAGTTCTTAATCCATGTTAGGATACTGTTTCCTATCCCATGCCTTTCTAATTTCCTCAGGGGTCATTCATGAGGCACTTTGTCAAATGCCTTCTGAAAATTCAGATACATAAATATCAACTGGCTCACCTTTATCCACATGTTTATTCACCCCTTCAAAGAAATGTAGCAGATTGGTGAGGCACGATTTCCCCTTGGCTAAATCCAGGTTTGCATGAGTATCTCCTCTACATCTTCCTCAGTGAAGACCAAAGCAAAGAATTAATTTAGTTTCTATTCTTTGGCCTTGTCCTCTCTGAGTGCCCCTTTTACTCCTCTTTAACATCTAGCAGTCTCAACTGATTCTTTTACCAGCTTCTTGCTTCAAATGTACTTAAGAAACTTTTTTATCTGTTTTTACCTCCAAGGCAAACTTTTTTCTTATCAGTACTTTGCATTTGGTTTGCCATTCCTTATGCTGTTTCCTATTATCATCAGGTGGAGCCTTCTTCCATTTTATGAAGGGTGTTCTTTTAGCTCTAATGGCCTCCTTCACCTTACTTTTAACCACGTTGCCTGTAACTTGGCCTTCCTTCTGCTTTTTAAAAATATGTGGAATATATATAGTCTGGGCTTCCTGGATGGCATTTTTGAATAACATCCATGGCTGATGTAAATGTTTGAACTTTGCAGCTGCTCCTCTCTTTTATTTTAACCATTTTCCTCATTTTATCATAGTCTCCTTTTGAAAATTAAATGCTTATGTATTGGATTTCCTGTGAGGCATATTTTCAAAGCACTTAGCCTTCCAAAGTTCCATATGTGTGTACTTATTCCAGTTATTAAATCAAATTTGATCATGTTATGAACACTGTTGAGAATATGTCCAGCACCATTACCTCTTGCACCAGATCACATGGTCTACTAACAAATATGTCTAGAATTGCTCCTTGTCTTGTTGATTCCTGAACCAGCTGCTTCATAAAGCAATCCTTGATTCCATCTAGGACCTTTAGCTCCCTAGCATGCCCTGATGTTACATTTATCCAATTAATATTCAATATTAAAATCATCTATTATTATTCAGTTACCTGGGAGTTCTTTTACCAAATTGTGGTAAAAAGTGGCCTTAGTGTGTCCTTGCAGACAAATGAGATCCACATACCAGGGTCTTCTGGGCCAATCAGGGGCCACCAGTAATACACAGCCTGGATGTGGAGTGATTCTTCATAGGACTCTGCTTAGGGTTACCATATGGCTCCAGAAAAAGGAGGACAGATTGAGCCAGCCGGGTTTTACTTCCATTGCTTTCAATGGAAAGTAATTGCTTTCAATGGAAGTAATTGAGCCAGCCGGGTTTTATTTCCTTTGCTTGAAAGCAATGGAAGTAAAACCCGGCTGGCTCAATCCGTCCTCCTTTTTCTGGAGCCATATGGTAACCCTAACTCTGCTTATCATTGCTGACAGAGGAAACATATAGTGAAGAGAGATCCATGGCTAAGGCTGAAGAAAAGCTTCCAGTCCCTCCACCCTGAATTCCTTCTGATGACTGAAGAATCAGGAGACTATGGCATTGTTCCTTGTGTCAAAAAAATTTTTTGTAAATGCACTCTTGCTATACACTCTGTGAAAAATTGCACAATACTGATATGTATCATCTAATTTATTATAAATTAGCCTCAATAGCCCAGGGAACCATTAATTAGGACTCCACTGCATTGGCCTGTATCATGGGCTCCTCCTCTCATCCGAAAAAACATCCACAAGTAACAAAAAACTCCCTACATAAGGAAGAAAAAGATCTTGTGAATAAAAAACAGATGGAGGGGTGTTTTGATGAATTAATTCAAATATCAGTGTAACTATAAGTGCATTATATCACAGAGAGTATTAAATGGAAGTAAAGAAAATATATATATGATCACTTCGCAATCCTCTTCAAATAGTATACTGAAGCGGTATTCAAAAAAAGCGAGAAAGAGAACCCTCATTCATTCATTCATTGCTTGGTAAGAATCATTTTGCAACATTGAAATACACCACTTATCTTAAAGCTTAGAGGTGTTGTCGCTTATGTCCACTAGAAACCATCCACCAAAAGCAATGGAAATCGGTTCCCCGACTCTAGTTCTTATCCTGCAGTCATCTACATCGGTTGCGAAGTGAAATAAAATATTTAAACGTGGGAAGAGCAGAAAATCTGCTCAGCCGTAATATCTTCTATGTTCTCGACAGCAAGGGTCCCCACTGTTTCGCGTTCTTCATCAGGAGAAATATCCATAAACAATTAAATCTATTTCTTTTCTATCCATCGCGAACCCTGGTTCAGAACATGGCGACTGTTGATATAGAACGCCGACACTAGTAGCTCCACCCATTGGGAGTTCCGTAGTTGTTTCAGGTAGCCAATCACTGAACTAACCTGTTTGTATCCTGTTATCCAATCATTTCTGTTGAAAAATTTAAAGTGATATCATCCTTTTTAGGGAAGGTTAATACGAATTTTGTGATGTAAAGATGTTATACTGTATGGTTACTTCAAAATAGATCTTGAATATCTACGAGGAATTACCTTTCTCTATGATATTTTCTATCAATGATCTTAGATGAGTAAAAATAGAGATTATATATATGCAAGAAAAAAATTTTTTCTTTCAGATGATAATAATACTGAGAATATACTTTTTTTGAAAATTAAAAAAATGCTTCCCATTCCATCGGTCCATTAAGGCCTTCTGGATAAACAGTTTGCAGATAATAAATCCATTTCTGCTCCTCTTGATGTAAAACACGTGAAACATCACCTCTTCTATTGTTATTTCTTAATTGTTCGATAATTAGACACCGTAACTGTTCAAATTTATGATTCCTTTCTATACAATGTTTAGCTAGAGGCATGTGTGTTTTGCCCGATTGAATCGCATGCTTGTGTTCCGAAAGTCTGATTTTAAACATGCGTTTAGTCTGACCTATATATCGTAAGCCACATGGGCATGTAATCATATAGATTACTGCTTTAGATGTGCATGAAGTCACTCCTTTTAGATATATCCAATTCTGTTTAATTCTATTCCAAAACTTGTTTGTTTCCTCCATAACTGAACACATATCTACACATCAAATGTTTGCTAAACAAAAATGCATGATATCATACTCTAGACGTGCAAATCTAGCAGAAGTTTTATGTCATTCAGATATTAGAACAAATATTTGGTATAATGACAATGATACATGTGGCCATAAGAGGTGTGGAGAATGCATTATGTGTTCAGTTATGGAGGAAACAAACAAGTTTTGGAATAGAATTAAACAGAATTGGATATATCTAAAAGGAGTGACTTCATGCACATCTAAAGCAGTAATCTATATGATTACATGCCCATGTGGCTTACGATATATAGGTCAGACTAAACGCATGTTTAAAATCAGACTTTCGGAACACAAGCATGCGATTCAATCGGGCAAAACACACATGCCTCTAGCTAAACATTGTATAGAAAGGAATCATAAATTTGAACAGTTACGGTGTCTAATTATCGAACAATTAAGAAATAACAATAGAAGAGGTGATGTTTCACGTGTTTTACATCAAAAGGAGCAGAAATGGATTTATTATCTGCAAACTGTTTATCCAGAAGGCCTTAATGGACCGATGGAATGGGAAGCATTTTTTTAATTTTCAAAAAAAGTATATTCTCAGTATTATTATCATCTGAAAGAAAAAATTTTTTTCTTGCATATATATAATCTCTATTTTTACTCATCTAAGATCATTGATAGAAAATATCATAGAGAAAGGTAATTCCTCGTAGATATTCAAGATCTATTTTGAAGTAACCATACAGTATAACATCTTTACATCACAAAATTCGTATTAACCTTCCCTAAAAAGGATGATATCACTTTAAATTTTTCAACAGAAATGATTGGATAACAGGATACAAACAGGTTAGTTCAGTGATTGGCTACCTGAAACAACTACGGAACTCCCAATGGGTGGAGCTACTAGTGTCGGCGTTCTATATCAACAGTCGCCATGTTCTGAACCAGGGTTCGCGATGGATAGAAAAGAAATAGATTTAATTGTTTATGGATATTTCTCCTGATGAAGAACGCGAAACAGTGGGGACCCTTGCTGTCGAGAACATAGAAGATATTACGGCTGAGCAGATTTTCTGCTCTTCCCACGTTTAAATATTTTATTTCACTTCGCAACCGATGTAGATGACTGCAGGATAAGAACTAGAGTCGGGGAACCGATTTCCATTGCTTTTGGTGGATGGTTTCTAGTGGACATAAGCGACAACACCTCTAAGCTTTAAGATAAGTGGTGTATTTCAATGTTGCAAAATGATTCTTACCAAGCAATGAATGAATGAATGAGGGTTCTCTTTCTCGCTTTTTTTGAATACCGCTTCAGTATACTATTTGAAGAGGATTGCGAAGTGATCATATATATATTTTCTTTACTTCCATTTAATACTCTCTGTGATATAATGCACTTATAGTTACACTGATATTTGAATTAATTCATCAAAACACCCCTCCATCTGTTTTTTATTCACAAGATCTTTTTCTTCCTTATGTAGGGAGTTTTTTGTTACTTGTGGATGTTTTTTCGGATGAGAGGAGGAGCCCATGATACAGGCCAATGCAGTGGAGTCCTAATTAATGGTTCCCTGGGCTATTGAGGCTAATTTATAATAAATTAGATGATACATATCAGTATTGTGCAATTTTTCACAGAGTGTATAGCAAGAGTGCATTTACAAAAAATTTTTTTGATATATGTCAGTGCACTCTAGACAACTGAAGATATTCCTATTTAAATATTTATTGTTCCTTGTGGCCATGACATCCAGCTTGGGAAGTCCCCATATCATTGAAATTATAGAGAAAGCTTCCCTCAACAATTCCCATTCTCCCAGGTTCAATGAGTTCTTGCTGAGGAAGTCTGCTTGAGTAGCCAGCACTCCCATTAAGTGTGACCCTGAAATCAATGGCACATGATTTTCGGCCCACTGGAAAGGAAGATGAGTTCAGCACTCTTTGTTCCCCCTCAATATAAGAAACTGATGTTGCATTGTGAGACAAAATCCTCACTGGCTTTCCTTGAATTAGATTGTCAAATGTTAGAAGTGCTCTGTGGACAGTTCTGAACTACAGGCGTTTGATCAACCAAGACACTTTGCTAGTTGTCCATAATCCTTGAGCTGTTTGATGTGAACAATGAGCCCCCTCCCCCCCCCCCCCCCCCCCCCCAATATGGTAAAGCTTGCTTCTGTCAGTACCAGTGTCTGGAAATGTAACATCCTTGAGGTAACCTGGAAGCTTTCTTGATGATATGAACCAATTGTCCAGGTATGGATGAATCCTGATTTCCTCTTGCTATAAGTAATGCCATACTGGGAAAAGACCAAGGGTCCATCGAGCCCAGCATCTTGTCCACGACAGCGGCCAATCCAGGCCAAGGGCACCTGCAAGCTTCCCAAACGTACAAACATTCTATACATGTTATTCCTGGGATTTTGGATTTTTCCAAGCCCGTTTAGTAGCGGTTTATGGACTTGTCCTTTAGGAAACCGTCCAACCCCTTTTTAAACTCTGCTAAGCTAACCGCCTTCACCACATTTTCCGGCAATAAATTCCAGAGTTTAATTACACGTTGGGTGAAGAAACATTTTCTCTGATTTGTTTTAAATTTACTACACTGTAGTTTAATCGCATGCCCCTAGTCCTAGTATTTTTGGAAAGCGTGAACAGACGCTTCACATCCACCTGTCCCACTCCACTCATTATTTTATATACCTCTATCATGTCTCCCCTCAGCCGTCTTTTCTCCAAGCTGAATAGCCCTAGCCTCCTTAGTCTTTCTTCATAGGGAAGTCGTCCCATCCCCGCTATCATTTTAGTCGCCCTTCGCTGCACCTTTTCCAATTCTACTATATCTTTCTTGAGATGCGGCGACCAGAATTGAACACAATACTCAAGGTGCGGTCGCACCATGGAGCGATACAACGGCATTATAACATCCTCACACCTGTTTTCCATACCTTTTCTAATAATACCCAACATTCTATTCGCTTTCCTAGCCGCAGCAGCACACTGAGCAGAAGGTTTCAGTGTGTTATCGACGACGACACCCAGATCCCTTTCTTGGTCCGTAACTCCTAACGTGGAACCTTGCATGACATAGCTATAATTCGGGTTCTTTTTTCCCACATGCATCACCTTGCACTTGCTCACATTAAACGTCATCTGCCATTTAGCCGCCCAGTCTCCCAGTCTCGTAAGGTCCTCTTGTAATTTTTCAAAATCCTGTCGCGAGTTAACAACTTTGAATAACTTTGTGTCATCAGCAAATTTAATTACCTCGCTAGTTACTCCCATCTCTAAATCATTTATAAATATATTAAAAAGCAGCGGTCCTAGCACAGACCCCTGAGGAACCCCACTAACTACCCTTCTCCATTGTGAATACTGCCCATTTAACCCCACTTTCTGTTTCCTATCCTTCAACCAGTTTTTAATCCACAATAGGACATTTCCTCCTATCCCATGACCCTCCAATTTCCTCTGTAGCCTTTCATGAGGTACCTTGTCAAATGCCTTTTGAAAATCCAGATACACAATATCAACCGGCTCCCCTTTGTCCACATGTTTGTTTACTTATAAGAAGGTTTTCACCACTATCATGACCTTCAAAAAGGTCCTGGACACCATGGAGAGACTGAATGGTATTTCCCAAAACTGAAAAGGATTGCCAAGAATTGAGAAACAGAGGTAATGCTGATGAGTAGGTCAAAACAGAATGTGAAAATATACCTCCTTGAGGTCTATAGCAGTTAAAAACTCTCTTGGCTGAACCAAAGTAATCACTTAGCTTAAAGTTTACATTCTGAAGTGCTAGATCTTGAGAGCCCAGCTGATATGCTTGAGATCTAGAACTAGATGAAAGAAATCTATTTTCTATAAAAATAGATGGAATACTGTTCATCTTCCAGCACTTTTTGCACTGTTCATGACTGAATAAACACCTATAATGTAGTTTGATAATGTAGAAGAATGGTCTAACGTTTGGCAATTAAAATTCAATGCGAAGAAATGCAAAGTGATGCACTTAGGGAGTAGAAATCCACGGGAGACGTATGAGTTAGGCAGGGAGAGTCTGATAGGTATGGATGGGGAGAGGGATCTTGGGGTGATAGTATCTGAGGACCTGAAGGCGATGAAACAGTGTGACAAGGCAGTGGCCGTAGCTAGAAGATTGCTAGGCTGTGTAGAGAGAGGTGTGACCAGCAGAAGAAAAGAGGTTTTAATACCCCTGTATAAGACGTTGATGAGGCCCCACCTGGAGTATTGTGTTCAATTTTGGAGGCTGTATCTTGCAAAGGATGTTAAAAAAATAGAAGCGGTGCAAAGGAAAGCTACGAGAATGGTATGGGATTTGTGTTGCAAGACGTATGAGGAGAGATTTGTTGACCTGAACATGTATACCCTGAAGGAAAGGAGAAACATGGGGTGATATGATACAGACGTTCAAATATTTGAAAGGTATTAATCTGCAAATGAACCTTTTCCAGAAATGGGAAGGCGGTAGAACTAGAGGACATGAAATGAGATTGAAGGGGGGCAGACTCAAGAAAAATGACAGGAAGTATTTTTTCACGGAGAGAGTGGTGGATGCATGGAATGCCCTCCCGCGGGAGGTGGTGGAGAGGAAAACAGTAACAGATTTCAAACATGCATAGGATAAACATAAAGGAATCCTGCTCAGAAGGAAGGGATCCCCAGAAGCTTAGCAGGTGGTGGGAGGCAGGGCTGGTGGTTGGGAGGTGGGGATAGTGCTGGGCAGACTTATACAGTCTGTGCCAGAGCCAGTGGTGGGAGGCGGGACTGATGGTTGGGAGGCGGGGATAGTGCTGGGCAGACTTATACGGTCTGTGCCCTGAAAAAGACAGGTACAAATCAAGGTAAGGTATACACAAAAAATGGAACATATGAGTTTATCTTGTTGGGCAGACTGGATGGACCGTGCAGGTCTTTTTCTGCCATCATCTACTATGTTACTATGTTACTATCAAGCTCATTTTCAAAGCACTTAGCCTCCCAAAATTCCATAGATTGTGTGCTTATGTAGGAAAAACTGGATGCATAAGTTGATTTGTATATTAGTCCTTTGCAGCTTGGGTAGTGGAGATTTAGATAAGATCGTGTTGATCTGGATGTGTTTCTGATTGGTAGGTCTATATATCTCTATTATACACATTTAACGGCATTGAAATTCAAATATTTTTGATCCTGTTTATGGTAGTTCTATTATTAGTTTTCAATTTGCTGTTTTCAAGTTTACCTCATTCATTGTATTTATGTTTATAATTGGTCATTTTACTTTGTTATGCTGTTAACAAAATTATAAGTTTATGTTAAACTGTACCTGCTGTACACCACCTTGGGTGAATCTGAAAAAGACGGTTAATAAATTCCAATAAATAAATAAATTGACCACCTAGTGGTAGTAGAGCAAGACTACTGCTAGAAGTGCCATTTTGAAGGTGGCACCTGACAGGGCAGGAGCTACAGGGCATCGCTCCTGCCTGAAGAACCCCACAGACTCCAGAAGATCCCCACCCTGGATCACCAACCTTTCAGATGGGGAAGGAGGAGTGGGGAGCTTCAACTCTGGGGGAGGTTCTTGAGTAGGGAAGCCAGAAGTCTGGGGGGGACCCTCAGCTAGTGGCCTGGGAGCTTCGGGCTGCTGTTTTGCAGCCCGATGCTCCCAAATGGTAATATAACCCCATCAAAAAGCTGGGGTTATTTTACATTGGTTTTTGGGCCCTAACGTGATTTGCGATGTATCAACACTAGTCATGTTAGGGTATTTGCATAGTAATGAGATGCAAAACATGCATTTATATATTTTGCATTTCTTTACTAACTAAATATCGCTGCAGTATTTTTAGAAAATACTGTTAGGGCTGTTTAAGTCATGTTAACTTAAAGCCTAATGTCCCTTGATGAATACACCCCCCCCCCCCCCCTAAATCTAGCCCTGAGTTTCTACTGAGGAAATTGAAGGCATTGGAGCTTACTCTGTGGGTGCTGTGAGTGCTTGAGCACCTCCAATATTGAGAAAAATTCCTTGTATGTGTTCAGGGAGGAGTCATTTCCATTGGGCTTAGCACCCCCAATAATTTTGAAAAGTTGGCTCCTATGATTGAAGGTGAAATGACTTGTTCACGGTCACAGGGAATGTTTGTGGGAGAGATTGGTATGAACCTTGGCTTCCCTAATTCTTAGCCCATGGTTCTAAACACTAATTTACCTCTCCATATTAAGCATTTCCTTCATTCATTTGAATGATATAACAGGTTGTGGATGATACTTTTTATTTAACTAATTCAACATTTGTGCAGCTAGCTTTCAAGAGCTACAGATTTATGAATGCAAACAAAAGGATACCATATCATAATGGCAACAAATTAGAATGATGAGTTTTTAAAAGAAAATCTCACTCAGCCATTAGAACAATTACACTAGTAGATAGCAAAGGAGCTAGTACTTCATATTGAAAGGTACTTAAAGAGCCTGAATGGAAGAAAATTTACAGTTGTTTGCTTGTTACAACAAAGATTGTATCAGATATAGGGCAATTCATCTGCATCATATCTGAAATAATTGTGAGATCGCATCTCATTGGTAAGATTTCTATCACTGTGTGAAATCTGACAGAACTTACAAAAGTTATAACTTTGGTCAACTCAGTTTGTCATCTTCAGTTGATGCTAACTGGAGAAGATATCCGAAACAGCAACAGAAAGGTGAGAACATAGGTTAAATGTTGAAGTAGAGGCAGGGGCGTCCCAAGGCAATCTGCCGCATGAGGCGAGGGCTGAGATGGTGCCCCTCTACCTTCTTCAACCCCATTGCTGGTTCTCAAGTCACTTGCTCTAACCACCAGGCTATTCCTCCATTAGTTTTTAATGATCCACTTTCCTGCAATGTTTCTGCTGCAGCTCAAATGAGATGACAGCTAGTCCTACTCTTTTGCCAATATTAAAAAGAAATCCTAGGAGGGTGTGTTGTGGAAGTGTTTCTCTCACACACACACACACACACACACACACACACACACACACACACACACAAAATAAACATAGACTGTTGATCTCTACACATAAGTATTGCTCCACCCTCTAGTGTAGAAGTAGGAAATAGCTATTTATTCTTCACAAACCTTGAAAGGCTCTTAGTAGGACAAAAATGGTTTTGCCCTGGGATTAACATAAGCATCTGTGAGCAGTTCCATTATACCTCCCGCCCCACCTCCTTAGCACATTTTATTTTGTTGGGAATAAAGGCCACTGATTTATTATAAGCACAGAGAAAATTATTGCAATTTGCCAATAATCTATAGGCGTGATGAATTTCTTATTAAGGAATCCAAACTAGGCAATCTATACTGGTGCAAGGATAACAGGTTGGTCGGCATGGTCCACAGTGCTAAGGTGACTCTTGGATACGAAGTTACTTAAATGGCCTTCCCAGAGCTTGCCCTGAACATCTGGCACCCCTTCTGCCCACCTGTAAGCCTTGGCAGTATTTCCCTTCTGCTGTGGTTCAGATTACAACCATGATGGAGCCTGAGAAGGGAGGGGGGGGGGGGGGAGAGAAGTGCTGGGAGCATATCATCATGTTATGTGATAGATAGATCTCATGCACTTTAGCCTGGGACCTTTTGTTTCTTTGTTGAATGTATCTGTTACTTCAATCCTACATTCTGTGTAGAATAGATCTGTTTCTGGAAAGCCTGTTAGACTGGCTACCTTTAACATTAGCAGCATATCTCATAGTAAAGGATTTTAACCACTCAGGTCTCTGCAAACAGAAAACAAAAATAGACTTTTGCCCTTGAGCTTTAGCCAACATAAAATATTTACAAGGATAGCATGACAAACAATGCACTTCAGTTGGTGCAAGGTCCCGTGAGGCACCATTATCCCATTCAGAATATACAATAAATACAGGCTTAACCATTTTTTACTTGACATATGTTATATATATATGAGAGAGAACTCAACTAACAAAGCTATATTTTAGCTAGCATCAAAGTGAAAAATTAATAAAAATATAGTTTAAAAATGTATGTGGTATGAAAGTAACCCAGCAGAAAGGTACCAAGAGGAAAATCTATCATAGTGATAAATAATGCACATCTTTATTTAACATTTACATTACTGTTTGTTCAGATTGGTTTACAATTATCTCATTACTATTCAGAGCAGTTATGGGTCATGCATTTGATATGCCACCTTTCTGTAAAGTGGTTTACATATTATCTGCAAGTCCTTTCTCTGTGCCGAGTGGGCTAACAATCTAGGTTTAGCTTGAATTGCTTTCAAATAACATACATTAAGCCAAAATAACACAAAAGTTTACCCTTAATCATGCATTGTTCACTTGATACACATTAGCTCTGTTCCCTCCACCCAGCCCTTTTAAAATTGTTTTTATTGAATCCTTATTTTTTTCCCCTTATAACATTAAGGGACCTTTATACTAAACCTTCAAGCTTTGGCCACTAAAGTGCATTCATGCCAATTTTTAATATGGTTTAACTGCAAAAGTTCAGCAGTAATTGTTATTTTCATAAATACAAGTTCTAAGGGGTCTTTTTAGCTTGCAGTAGAAATCAGATGCCCATTATATTCCTATGGGTGTCTCAGCATTTACCACCAGTTGATTTCTACTGTGAGCTAAAAACGCTACCGCGGCTTAGTAAAAGGGCCTCTAAAAATCAATTCAGAGATGTATTATACTTCTTTAGAATTATTAAGGGCCTCTTTTACCAAACTGTACTAGCAATTCCCCCATGGCAATGCCAACAAAGCCCATTCAAAGTGAATGGGCTTTGTTGGCATTGTCGCGCTGGGAATCAGCATGGTTTAGTAAAAGAGGCCCTGTTGATTATCAGGTATGTTTTTTAGTTAATATGTTATAACATTTATATATAGGTTCATTTTTATTCTTGTACATTTTGAATGTTATATCTGTCATACTTTATGATTTCATTAAGTCCAGTTTTTATCCATTTTCTTTTAAATTTCTAAATTTATATTTGGATTTTAAACTCTTATACAATTAATTTTTCATGGCCCAAGTTTCGATATCTGCCTCAGGGTCCATGGTTCATGGCGACTATCATATTCAATACTGACGTTTCAGTATTGAATACGATAGTCACCAGGTACCACGGACCCTGAGGCAGATATTGAAACTCGGGCCGAAGTCGGGCCGTGGATGGGGACACCCGACTGAACTGCGAGAGAGATAAGTCAACCTTAGAACCTTAAAGCATAGCCAAGCAGGGTTCGGGGATTGCAAGTTAAACTCTGAGGAGGTTTTTGTGCCTATGATGAATGGATGGGACTCCCTAAGGTTGAACTATATATCAACAATGGAGTATTCCATTAACATTTGAGGCTTTTCCTCCCTTAAAACGAAACAGAACAGCACATCACGGTTAAGACAATTGATTGGATATCTTGAGTTAGTTGATCATATACAGAGCTAAAAGTTAGACATTTTGGTCTAGACCTGTTTCAATCATAACTAAGGGCTATGTTTACTAAGGTGCGCTAGCATTTTTAGCGCGTGCACAAAATAAGCACGTGCTGTGTAGGCGCCCATAGGAATATTGTGGGCGTCTACACAGTTAGTGTGTGCTAATGGTTAGCACACGCTAAAAGCACTAATGTGCCTCTAGCGCGGCTTAGTAAACAGGGCCCTATGTCACAAAAAGGTGCTCTAAATGACCAGATGACCACTGGAGGGATTAAGACATGATCCCCCCCTTACTACCTTAGTGGTCACTGAACACCCCCCCCCCCCCCCAAAAGATGTGAATGAAATGATAGATACCAATTTCTATGGCAGCTTCAGATGTTATGACCAGTCCTGTTAGAGCAGTAAAAGGTCCCTAGAGTAGCCTAGTGGTCAGTGCAGTGCACTGTAGAGGAGACCCAGGCCCTTACCACACTTTGTTACATTTGTGGTGCAAAGTGTGAACCCTCCAAAACCACCAAAAACCTACTGTACCCAGATATAAGTGACATCTGCAGCTGTAAGTGCTATAGTGGTGTATAGCTGGTTTTTGGTGGGTTTTGGAGGGTTCCCCATACAATATAAGGGGGTAAAAGGTGAGATGTGTACCTGGGACCTTTTATGTGAACTCCATGGCAGTGCCCCCTAGGATGCCCCACTGATCTGCTGGGATGTCTGTGTGGCCAGTCTACTAAGAATGCTGCCCCCCCCCCCCCCCCCCCCCCCCCGATGTGCCAATGGCTTGTTTTTGTGCATTTTTCCCTTGGACTTTTTTTTAAATGGTCACAAAAATAACCCCCCCCCCCCCCAGATTCTTAAATTGAACGCACAAATCTGACCATATTCTGGATTTACATGCAACTTAATTAGTTAATAAGCCAATCAGTGCCAATAATTGAAATAGAGACAGGCGCATGAGGTGAGGATGTAATGATAAGGTCTAAAATGTAACCAGAACAATATGTAGGAGTGGACACATGTTGTTAGATTCAGAGCCAAATGAAAGAAAATTAGAGACAATGGGATCATCATAAGTAGAAATGTGAATATTAAAGTCACCCATAATAATAAGAAGAGAGGGATTGATTAGATAGAGAGAAAGGGCATCAAAGTTTCGGAGATGTATAGGAAACTGGGGAGGTAGGTAAACTACAAGAAGTCTTATAGAAGAAGATGAGTTCAATCGCAGAGACAAAGCCATAGCCTCCAAGATGGTAGAGGAATATCGATGTACAACAGTAAAATTAAGACAAGAGAAAAGAATAGCTAGTCCACCACCATGTTTATGGGAAAGGTTAGAGTGAAGAAGCTGAACTAGCTGGGTAAGATTGTCCCAGAAACAAAAGATCAGAATCTGTTAACTATGTTTCTATAAGACGAAGAGAGCCTGATATTCAGATCATGGGAGGTAGCCAGGCTGCCTCCTGCGGTCAGCACTTAGCTTGGATATTCAATGCCAGGCCATTTCTGGTGACCAGCATAGAATATCCAGTTTATCTTTGGCTGCTAAGAACATAAGTGACCAAATCGATATTCGGCACTGGCTGGCTAAGTTCATAGCGGCCAAATATAGACTTGCTATTGATGTGCCCAGATTTGGCTGCAAAACTTAGCCAGTGATGCGCTGAAAATTGGTGGGTAGCCAGTTATATCGTGTGATATAACCAGCTATCCACTAAGCACTAACTAGTGATCTCCCACTGAATATCGCTGGATAGCTGGTTAAGTACCATTTAACCAGCCAGGTGCCATTCCTGGCAGGTTAAATGGTTTTGAATATTGGCTGAAGAAAGTCCAATTTGAGGTCTAGGAGAAGAAGATCATAGATTGTAATTTGTGATGCTCTAAGTGAATGTTCAAAAGGCCTGCATGCATTGGTAATAATGCTGCAGGGAAAGGCAACTAGAGATGGGAATGGGCTCTAGAAAGCAGAATTGTACATGAGAGGGTTGATGTCATAATCAGGGAGCAAAGTGGTGATGCCCACAAACTACTGGAATTGACATAGATGGTGCTGATATTTTGGGAGACAGAAAATAATATAAAAGAAAATTAAATAATATTTATTTATTTTTATTAGGATTTATTTACTACCTTTTTGAGAGAATTCACTCAAGGCAGTGTATAGTAAGAATAAATCATACAAGCAATAGACAATTACAGCAGTAAAAATATTCAAATAACAATACGAAGTATGGCATAGTACACTACTTACAATGTCAACACAGTACATAATAGCACATTTTAATAGACTGCATAGGGTATAAGCAAAAAAGGAGCATATAGATAGGTAAGAGAGTAAGAGGAGTTAGAAAATAAGGTGACTAATTTAAAGAAAGTTGCACATGAGGTCAGAGAGATGATAAAATGTTATCTCAGCTAGGGTAGAAGTGGATAAACATGTCCTGCTACAGCATGTGCAGCCTGTATCACTCCTTGTGTATGTGAATGAAACTAACAAGCTAATTACTTCTTCCATTAAAGGCCTGGTTGAAGAGCCAAGCTTAAATGCCACTGTCACTATTTGAAGTCAACACTGACCATTGTGTTTAAATATTGGACTCCTGACCTTCCAAACATGCTCATATTAAAACCCATTACATTTTGGAGTTGTGCTCTGAAAGGCAAATCAAACGCCACAGCTCTCTGTTTGCTAGAAGAAGAGGCTAGTGTTTGTCTAAGAAGATTGCCATTAGCATAACAACCGATTCCAAGCTAGTCAGCTCAACCCTTGACATGTCTAAAAAAAGTGTGAACATTTAAACCAGAGTCAACATTAAGATCCTCAGGACTCTCAATGTAGTTCTTTGGAACAACTCTTGCTCTGCACAATATCATCTCCCTTGTGGTGTTCCACAAGAGTCAGTGTTTGAGCCTATCTTATTTAATATTGTTTTGTCACCTTTAGCATCTCTCATTCAAGCTCTAACTTTTGCCATTTTTATTTATGTTGATGATATTCAGATATTATGTCCTATTGATCTTTCCAAAGAATTTGACATCTGTTCGCTTAATACTAAATTAGAAAATATCGCAAGTTGGCTTTCACATCATAAATTAATGTTTAATCCCTCTAGGACTAAAGCTATGGTATTTTTGCACATGGTGAAGACTTTTTTCCTTATCTACTGCATATGGCTGATACTGCCATTGAGATAGTGGATTCTCTGAAGATCCTGGGAATTACTCTCGATAGTCAATTGGACTTTCAAAAACATCTCGCTGTTGGTCAGGAACTGTTTCTTCAAACTCAGAAGGCTTTATTCTGTATGCTCCTGTTTGGATGTTAAGACTCTCCGCATATTGACTCATTTTCTGATAATCAGTCAGTTATACTACTGTACTTCATGGTCTCCGTGTCCAGGATTTGAACCACCTTCAGTTGTTGCAGAACACAGCAATTATGCCTATCCATTGAGCCCAGCGGAGGGATCATTTTACTCCCTTGCTCCAGAAGGAACAATGGTTGCCTATTATTCATAGAATCCCTTTCAAGATTCTTTCACTTGTACTTCGGGTTCATTCATCTGGGTTTCCATTATTCTTATCAGAATATTTGCTCTCTTATAGGCCAGATAGGAATTTATGCGCTGTCCACCAAGCTCAATAGTTCCTACTTTTTGTGAGATCCGCTATGAGTGTGTTAGGAAGTCTTTGTTTTCAGTAGTTGGTCCCACACTCTGAAATTCCATACCCCTCACTTTTCCACATTTTAAAGCACAGATGAGAACATTTTTTTAATGAGAGGATATATGGGTCCTGATGTAGGCCTAGCACTTCTGGCTCCTGCATGACACCCCTCTTTGTGACATACAGACTCATCACTCTTTCTCTTTTACTTCTAATTAAGGCTATGTAGCTAGTCTTTCCTTTCTATTTAACAACATTGTTGTTTATATTCATAAACCACTTAACTGTATTTATGATAGGCGGTATATCAAGAATAAAGTGATACTTGATACTCAACATACTTATATGAGCTAGGGTACTGGCACCACCTTAATGGCATACTTGAGACATCAGTGAATTGTCTGCATGACCAACTTAATCAGCCCAAACCATCTCAAGTGATAAAACTGGGACGGGTCTCAGTGGGGGCTGTACATGCACAAAGATCCTGAAGAAGGTAAGGGAGGGTAGTAGGGATGGGAGGATTATAAAAATGCTGTATTGATTATTGTAAAATTGTATAACTGAAAAGGTTACAAATATTGTACTATTGTTGGCAATATTGATAATAAAAATAACAAACATAACGCCTTTGTACCACTCCATTGTGCAACAGTACCTCAAATACTGTGTGCAATTCTGGTCACCATATCTCAAAAAAGATATAGAGGAATTAGAAAAGGTAGAAAGAAGGGCAATGAAAATGATAAAGGGGATGGGATGACTTCCCTATGAGGAATGACTAAATTGGCTAGGGCTCTTCAGCTTAGAGAAGAGATGGCTGAAGGGAGATATGATAGAGGTCTATAAAATAATGAACAGAATGGAAGGGGTGGTGGAAGTGAATCACTTGTTTACTCTTTCCAAAAATACTAGGACTATGGGCCATGCAATGAAGCTATTAAGTAGTAAATTTAAACCAAATCGGAGAAAATATTTCTTCACTCAATGTGTTATTAAACTCTGGAATTCATTGTCAGAGAATGTGGTAAAAGCAGTTAGCTTAGCAGGGTTTAAAAAAGGTTTGCATACGTTCCTAAAAGAAAAGTGCATAAGCCGAAACTCCACTGCTTATTTCTACCCTCATTTCCCCTTACGTTCCTGCCCGTAACCTCCGCTCACAGGACAAATCCCTCCTCTCAGTACCCTTCTCCACCACCGCCAACTCCAGGCTCCACTCATTCTGCCTCGCCTCACCCTATGCTTGGAATAAACTTCCTGAGCCCTTACGCCAAGCCCCCTCCCTACCCATCTTCAAAGTCTTGCTCAAAGCCCACCTCTTCAATGTTGCTTTTGGCACCTAACCTTTATACCTTTCAGGAAATCTAGACTGCCCCTATTTGACTGACTGTACATTTGTCCTTTAGATTGTAAGCTCCTTTGAGCAGGGACTGTCCTTCTATGTTGAAATTGTACAGCGCTGCGTAACCCTAGTAGCGCTTTAGAAATGTCAAGTAGTAGTAGTAGTAGTAGTAGTAGTAGTAGGATAAGCAGTATAAAATCTATTTTACTGATTTGGGACCTTGCCAGGTACTTGAAACCTGGATTGACCACAGTTGGAAACAGGATACTGGACTTGATGGACCTTCAGTCTGTCCCAGTTTGGCAACACTTATGTTCATATGTACAATACCTTAAGTGAATTCCTTCAAAAAGGCGGTATGCTGGCCCCATTGTATGGGACAGCCTTTGCTGTATATATGGCAATGGATTTCATGTCTGTACATTTGATTTGTGTTAAATGGACCAGGTTCCTGTATTTCTGTGGTTCTCAGTGTTTAGCCTTTATAATCACCTGTGCTGCTTTCAATACTGGTAGCTTCTTGAGGATACCTGCCCCTGGGTATGCTGGGAGGAGCATGGTTTTCCCCCTCCTTCTTAGTGATCTCTGAAGTCAAAAATAGAGGAACGTGGCAACTGGCTGTTAGAACTATCCTTTAAGAATTAATCTGATGTGTTAAGTGCCAGAACACTCCACACTGAGGCAGCTCCCGGCTGCTTAGTATCCCTTTCAAACATAGAAAGCCACAGTGATTTTTTTACCTGTTGGTTGTGCCACTGTTACTGTGGATTGCTGCTGATCTTGCTTCTGTAACTGCTGTCTGCTGGGCTAGTTTGTGAGTACCTTATTATCAGTCATTGACAATTCTCCTCTCTAGGAGAGGATTCGTTTACAGGCTCAGATTTAATATGTATGGACAGAGTCCTAATCCAGATTAATTCTATTTATAAGTAGTCCATTTGTTTATTCATTTGTCATCAATTCTATTAAATGTGAATTTGGATGAAGGATTTGGTATCTCCCATATTTGGCAGAAAACAGTTTCACTACAGCCACAGGTTTACCCATCAGGATATACTTGGTAAGAAGACCTTGCAGAGGCCTGAATAGGTGGTAAATATATCCTAATAAATAAATAAATAAAAGTGTGTGCACAAATGCGCACAAAACTAAAAATTCTACTTAAGCATTATTCTGTAAATATTTATGTATGTTACATAGCATATATTTTAGAGATGAGCAAATACAGGGGCAGAGCAAGGGCGGAACTCGCACTTACATGAAAATCTTATAGAATCCTCCAAGTTGTACATGTATCGCCTGCATTTAGGCAGGAACGCTTTCACCAGTTCTATGGCCGATGTAAGTGGTTATGCCTACATTATACACATGTATCTGACCAATTAGGTTAGTATGCTATAAAGGAAAGTAGATGCCTGCTTTCCCTTATAGAAGAGGCTCCTATGAGGCACTCTCTGGGCACCTAAATGTGGGCACCCTGTTATACAGTTACCAAGAAAACACCTACTTTTGAGCCAATTCTAAAAAGAAAAGTAGATGCCTACTTTCCGTGATAAAATAGTAACAGGCAGCAGAAGAAAGGGTCCAGAAGTACACAATTCCAATAGAAGCGAAATGAAGCATAAACGAGCCTCCAAGGTTGGAACAACGGTGCAAACTTTAATAAAAGAGACCCAACATGGACCGAGTTTCAGCGCTCCAGGCACCTGCCTCAGGGGTCAAAAAAGCACGTCCTGAATGCAAAACAGTCATTCCAACTGCGTTCTTTGTAGACTCACTATAGCAGACCATCACGAGAGATTCAGAGCGTAGCAGCTAATCAACTAAACCGCCCCCCCCCCCCAAAAAAAAAACCAACTTGTGACGGTCTGCTGTAGCGAGTCTACAAAGAACATGGCCCATCGGGTCTCTTATTAATGTTTGCACTGTTGTTCCAACCTTGGAGGCTCTTTTGTGCTTTGTTCTGCTTGATAAAATAGTAGCATAGCAGGGCAAATATGCACATTTATTTTAGGCATGACCACTTACACCTGCCATAGCAGGGGTAAATGCTAATGCCTAGATTGTTATATAATTAGCATAATTATAGAATTCTATAATTTACATGCTTGATTGTGCACCCCACCCATGCTCTGCCAGATTCCACCAGTGTGTACGCCCACCTTTAAACTATGCACCATCGCATTTTGATGCTGTTTTACAGAATTGTAAATTGCTGGAGTATTTGGCATCTATCTGCATGTGTACCAATATTCTGATCATTTATACACATTATTGGCACCTAAATGTCAGTGCCCTCTTTATAGAATTGCCCCCAGGGTGACTCGGGGGTTAAATATGAATTTACTGCCTATTACATTGCAAACAAATTACTATAATAGTGCAATCCATCATCACTGTATATTATTTTTTGTTTTTACTATTATTGTTTATGTATAGATTTAAAAAATACAGATTGCAAGAAATCTTGCAAACAGAAATCAGAACCTAGGGAATGGAGGGGAAAGAAAAGAAAAATATAACAACATCTTACAAAGGCAATATATCCCCCATGCCTTACATTCACGAGACTTCAAATTTTGAAGGGGGCCATCGGAATATCAAAAGGAAAGAAACTCAAAAAGGAAAGCCAAGGCAAGCACTGCCTATCTAAGGGATTGCAAACCAAACAGTGCACTAAGAACTCTGCTTTTCTTGTGACCTCCCTTCCATCTCCCCTTCAGAAGTGTTACCTAATGAATCTCTCCCATCAAGAAAACTTCTAAGTTGCTCAGCTTCATAGATTGTGTACACATTACTATTAAATTTGCAAGAAAAACCCAACAGAAAAGAGGCTGCAAGGGAAACAACCCTCTACCTCGATGTCAAAAACAATTTACAATGATTCTGAGTTGTCTTTGAAAGATCAGGAAATATTATATTTTCTAGGAAAGGAGCATCTATTTTTAGGAAAAGTGTATTTCTATTTTACAGTAAAACCACTAGTTTTAGGAAACCTACGATGCTGATGGTATTGGTACATTCTTTAGTATTGCACATTACTTTGCAGATATGACACATTTTGGCGGTGATCCACTTGCCCTGAAGTTTAGAAAACCATTCAGATCCTGCCAAGCCAACCTCAAGATTCTTTTCTTTGAAAACCTCTGCTTACAATTTCTCCAATTCAACTGCAGAACATTGTAATAAAATTATTAACAAATATTTTTTTCTTAATAGGTAAAAGGTTTCTTTTATTCAAATGTATGACTTAGAAAATTGCCCACATGTACTCTACCTCATTCAAAGGATAGAGAGGCTTACCTCAAAGAATGTTCAGAGTTATGAGTTGTTATTTTTGTTTTCATTTTGTTCTATGGGTTTTTATTTAATTAATTTTATTTCTTTTTTATTTTATTTAATTTGCTTTCACTTTTTCATGTGCATTCTTTATCAATATCTCATTTTAAAACTGGATCGTCAGTCCTGCCTCCACAACAAACACAACCTGACTCTGAAATGTAATAAAAAGCTCTCACAGACTTGTCAGTATCCTACCCAGACCCCCGAAGACTCCTCAAATCTGTCTTAATTGAGCAGAAGTGAGTACCTGAATGTGTCACATGGTGTCAGATTGTGCTGAATCAGATACAAATATATAACAATATAAAAATACAATTTTAAAAGACTTATTGAAACTGCAACAGGGAAACTGATCTGAACTCCAAATCCCTCTTCCCCCTCCCTTTGGGAACACTTAACAGAGACAAAAGGGCACTGCTTCACAGAGATATAAAACTTCCTTCTCCACCCACTTGAAGGACTGGTAACAAAAAGCATGACTAAGGTGGGTACCTGAAGGCTCATCAAGACATCTCCACCAGCAGACAGAGAGTCTGGAAAAGTGTAAATCCAGATACTGAAAACAAAGGAAAACCATAAACAAGGCATTTGCTTGTTAAACCATTTGCTGATTGCCTCAGATATGTATATCTGCCCCCTCCCATCAGCTATCAGACATGAAGACGCCAAGACATGTGCAGAAAGGAAAGACTTATAATGTGATCATGTGAACAGACTACAATAACCATAATGCCTTGCAAAATATCCAGTGCAAACCAGGAAGCAAATGATCCAGGACATGCACCCACCATGCTTCTCTACTAACTATAAAAAGCCTGGAAATAGCCCAGCTCACTCTCTTGGGAATCTGCTCTTGGAAATTTGCTGCTCTGGGACCTGAAGCCCACCTGCCTGCTGTGAGGACCTGCCTCTGCCTCATGGCTCTTCACTGGACCACAGCATGCTCTACAACAAAGACTTTTCTGTAAGTTATAACTTCTGATTTAAAAACCTGCTACCTACTTTAAGCACAGATTCTCTGTAAGACTCTTATCTCTCGCTGCAACATTAATCGCTGCAATTGTATCATAATTGTAACTTTAAATAAACCCCTTTTGAATCTAAATATATAGTGTTCCTATTCTTTAAACCTCGTAATGCAGGTTAATGTAATCCAATAAATGTACTTAATGTTTAATTCATTGCAATTGTGGATCTTGTTGCTTTAATCGGCAACTGGTGGAGAATTATCCAATATATATATGTATATTTTAAAAATTATAAACATTAGCAAGTGCTCTAGAGCTCTTTCCACAAGTATAAATTAATTCTTGTTACAAATGGAAATTATGGCTGCCTATATTAGGGCCTTGTGGTGCACTTGGTAAATGTTTTGCCCACTGCATCAATGACCTGAGTTCAATTTCAATTTTTGTCAGATAGCTGGCTTCTGGCTAACTCAGCCATCCATCCACTTTGGACAGTAAGGGCCCTGTTTACTAAGGTGCATTAGTGTTTTTAGCATGCATACACTTAGCATGCGCGCTAACCATGTAGGTGCCTATACGGATATTGTAAGTACATACATAGTTAACACGTGTACATGTTTAATGTGCATTAAAATGTTAATGCACCTAGAACACTGCTTAGTAAACAGGGCCCTAAATGAGTACCCAGCATTGGCCACCAGGTGGAGGTCGGGGGGGGGGGGGGTTAAAGATGACTAGAGAAGACAATGGCAAACCATTCTGCTAATAGTCTACCATGAATCTGTCAGGCAAGTGGTGGGCCCCATAAGTCTTTCACAACTTGGTACTTGAGTACAGGGTACTACCATTGCTTTTATATTTTTACATATCCCTGTAACACTACGGGTATTTGAGACACACTAAGGGGCCCTTTTACTAAGCTGCATAAGCATCTACGCACTCCTAAAGTGCTCCAAAATGGAGTTACCGCCCAGCTACTGCGGTAATTTCATTTTTGGCACACATCCGATACACGTGTCCAAAAAATAATTTTTATTTTCAGATGCTCATGTCGGACACACGCCATGTGGCATTTGATGTGCGTAGGTCATTACTACCCGGTTACCACGCGAGACTTTCTAGGTCAATAGCTGGTAGTAAGGTCTCACCATCCATCTTAGTCTCTCTTCCCTTTCCCTTTTCCTTCTTACCCTGTTCCTTCCCCCCTATCCAATGTAATTGTAATTGATTAATCTGTACATTGTAAGCCACTTTCAGTCTGCTTTGTGTGGAAAAAAGTGGGGTATAAATGTTCATAAATAAATAAATAAAATGGACGTGCAGCAATTTTCATTATGCTGCACATCCATTTTCGGCACAAATGCCATTTTTTACAGATTACTGCAGGCCATTTTTCAGCGCGCCTTTGTAAAAGGGCCCCTTAGTCTATGTAGGCTTTTCTAGACCAGAGAGAGCATCGTACATAAAAAGAAAGCCATTTTAATTCCACTAAAAACAGGGTAATATATTATCTAGTCAAACAGTTTTCCTGTCATATTCTGTGCTAACAGCATCGATTTTAGCACCTCCCTTAATAACTCTGAATACAGTAATCTAAAACCAGTAAAAATCATACTTTGAATCACTGACCAAAAATTTGTACAGCCTTGAAAAGGCTCCAACCCCCGCAGTAAGTATAAACAAACAATATCCTCAAAAGATCTTTTTTCAGAGGTTGAAGATTGAGGACTGAGTTTAGCATCAACTTTAAATATCTAACTGCAGAGTGAAGCCAAATTTCTAACCCAAAAGTGATAGGGGTTCCACTGAAAGACAAGCAGGAGCACACGAAAATGCCAGGCATCAAACAATTTATTCCAGTTTAACACCAGTTTATTGGCCATTAGCCAATGAGAGATCACTACATATATTATCAAGAGACTGGAGGCAAATACAATTGTCTGGGCAGAGAAATGGGTAAAACCATAATGTCACCTGCATATAACCTGAAGGCGCTCTCCAAACCTCAGTAAATTACATAATGGCAACACAATACACGTTAAAAAATAAAACCAAAGCAGAAAGTAGAGGTCCCTGTGGGTCACCCCCTTTGAATTTCCCTTCAATCAGACACCCTATCATCCATACAGAAAGAAAAACATTTCAGTATGCTCACAATGTTACAGTTCATCAATCAACAACAGGATCGTCTTTAAAAATCCTTCCAGATTCTGGAGCTCCCTTTATTAGTACCTGATTTCGACTGATGATTCTCTTTTCATAGCATCTCCTATGAAAGAGTGATACCTTTCTTCTCCTGTGGTTTCTCCTATGATATATCACACTGTTGATGAGCTGCTGCTTCTGCCTCCATTTTCTATGAATGCAAAATCTCAGATACAGAAACCACACTCCCTGGGATCGGCTAGATACAAATTCAGCTTCTCTGAACAAACTGGTGAGAAAACTCTACTGGAACAAAAGTATGCTTTTTAAAAATGTTATATTCTACCTCATCTTCAATTTTTGAAAAGGTGTATAATCAAATGAACTAAATAAATAAATGGGAAGGCTCCTTCTGTTTGGAATCCACACATAACTCCTTTTCAGAGTTCCCTATGTCAGTTCCAACAGTATTCCCTGTATGTGGAGTGTCTGGCACACACCATAAGCCATGAACTCCTTCTGGACTCCTCTCTACAGAATCTCTCACAGCCTAGACCTTCCCAAATAGCTTCTCTCTGACATTAATGTTATATGTCTGTAAAAACACATACATCATTAGTAAGGGTCCCTTTTAGATCCCCCCCCCCCCCCCCCCACACACACACACACTTTCAATTCAAGCCAAAAATTTGCAATCAGATATTAAAGGGGGTAATTCAAGGAGCCACTTTGATTCAGGCAGCAAGAATATATGTAAATGATAATTTTCCAGCAGCACACCATTCTGTAAGTATGCACCAGTATTCAATGGGTAACTAGCTCACCCACATAAGAAAAAGGCACCAATGTGATCAGTGTAGCTTTGGAATATTTAAAACTATGCTGGAAGCCATCAGTATGTGAACTGCAATTATTAACAGACAATTCCGCAAGCCAGATTATCAACATTGCCCTGTTCAGACAATTCATTAATGCTCAATACACATCATCAGGTACTCCAGTATTCAGTGGTACATACTTTAGAAGTGGTTGTTCACATGAGGGAGTTTGGGTGAAATGTGGACAGGGCACACATTTATGTGCGTAAATTATAAAGTACTATAGTATACATGCGTTCTTTACCAATCTAGGCATGAGCATTTACTGCAGCTCTTTGGCTGGTATAAGTGATCATGCATAAAATAAAGAGATATTGACCTATTACATTAGTATTCTATAAATAAAAGTAGATGCCTACTTTTCTTTATACAATAGGAGTGTTCTTGGCACCTAAAAATACATAAGGTCAAATAGATGAGTCTTCCAACACTTAATCACACATAAAAAAAGGTAGAGTTTCAAGGATGTACTGTATTATGTACAAAGGACCTGACATGGGACCATGTTTCTCTTTTGGATATTTCCTGTGTTTTAACATTATAGATAGACACTTGCTAGATCTGTCTACAAAAGACCCCTGAAACAGGCTTTCTTGAGCCAAAACACGGTCCAATGTTCGGTCCTTTCTGCATAATAAAGTACATCCTTGAAAATCTACCTTTTGTACGTGTGATCAAGTGTTGGAAGACTCATCTATTTGACCTTACTGCTTGACTGCTTTCATGGACTCTAAGGTTTTTCTTGTTCCTCCACTTCAGTAGTTTCTTGTCCCTTGTAACCTAAAAATACATGCCAGCTTTCCACTGCTCTTCCTTGCAAAAGTATACAGTTCTGGCTTCTGCAGGTTGTTTTCTTTGCAGGAACCCCTTGTTATGGGAACCTGAGTAATCTCTCACACCTCCTGCAACCTGATCTGATCTCTGAATGTCAGGTTGCATAGATTAGTCTTTGCTGATTTTACTTCTGCTATTAACTGTACTTTTTCACTGGAGTGGATCATAAAGGCCATATTTTTATTTTTACTATTCTCCCTACTCCCCTCCCCCCCCCACACACACACACAACCACAGAGCATTACAAGTATTTCTCATTTGAATACATCAACTATTATTTGTTGAAGTCCTTTTTTCAGGTATTATTTTTATATTTTAATATTACAATCCACCAAGAGAATCTCTTGGATGGGTGGAACATAAAAGGTTTGCTAAATTAATAGAGTCTACAACGTGATGCATTTATTTCCAAGAATGTACTGCAGAAATAATATATTCCTGTCCTTCCATGGGAATATTTTTCGCCTTCAGGCTACAAAGAGTGCCGAAGTTCTCTACAATAGTCCTATTCTGCAAATAACAGTTGTAATAGAGGCACTTTGTCTCTGTAGTTCACTTGCCAAAAGTTACAATAGCTGCTGGTAAATGTAAACTTAAAATGAAGGAATGTAGCAAAAATGAGCACATTCTTATATAGTGCTCAGAGGTCAGAATTTAAAATATATTGCCATTTGAAAGCTTTGTATTGTATGGTACAAATATGGCCAGATTATGGGAAAAGTTACAGAATTCTTTTTTTTTTTGTCAATGCTCATGACTCAGTGAGAGCTCATTTTTTAAATTCATATTTAGGCATCTGGAATGAAAATTAGTATCAGTGTTTTAATGGTAATGTCTTTATTTTCTGAATTAATATTATAAATGCTGCCCAGATTAGAGGACTCACAGGTTGTTATAGGCTAGAAAATAATGTTTTTGTTCAAGTGATGATAATCTCTTGATAAGCAGTTTTAAAGAGCCACAGGAGTTCTTACCACCCTCCCTCCACAGTCCGGAGGAGCAGCAAGAACCAAGGATATGTACCCTGCATTAAACCTGAAAAGTGAGTTTGCGGGATATAAGATTCCAGTAGTATAGCATAGCCATTAGTACATGCAGTGGCGTAGCGAGAGCAGCTGCCACCCAGGGCGGTTCGCCGCTGCGCACCCCCCCCCCCCCCGGGTGCAGCATGACCTCGGCGCATCAACCCCCCCCCCCTCAGCACATCATCCAAGCCCCCCCATGGCGCATCAAACCCCCCCCCAAGTGCATTCTTGCCTGCCATGTGCACGCCGCTGGGGGGGGTGTCGGTTCTGCTGGTTCCCTGCTCCCTCTGCCCCAGAACAGGAAGTAACCTGTTCCGTGGCAGAGGGAGCAGGGAACCAGCGGAGCTGACACCCCCCCAGTGGCGTGCACCCAGGGCAGACCACCCCACCGCCCCGCCCTTGCTACGCCACTGAGTACATGAGCCCTTAACTATACCTATTTTATAGGCAGTAAAGGCTCACACACTAACCATGTGCAAATTGGTTAGCCTGTGGCAATTTAGCTGCACTAACCAATTAGTGCAGAACATGTCTATTCTCCACCCCCGACCTGCCCCCAATGGGAAGCGCACATAGATTTGAAAAGTCTTGCATGGTTCCTCAGCGCACCCCATGGTAAACAATTTTTTTGCTGCGGTAAGCATGCATTAGTGCTTACCGCAGTTTAGTAAAAAGAGCACCTATGAGTTACTGCATATTATTTAGTTACTGATATCATTTTAACTTTAGAGTATAGAGCCAGACACGTGTAAACTCATAAAATCTAGAGCACCATGTTCTAAAATGATGGATAGAAATCATCTTGAAGCACACTGCAATATGCATAGTTACCGCTTATAACTAAAGTGTCTACCCACACAGAAACTGCTGCCAAATTCCCATGATATATCACTAACTAGAATGCTTTAAACATTTCTTAAGATAAAACTACAAAGAATCAATTATCTGCTCATTTGTCATTTTTTGGAAGTTATGCCAGTATCTTGACGTGTGTAGGTTCAAAGCCTGAAAGCTGCTTTGAAACCTTATAGTGATTCATTTGCCCACAAGCTGGAGATTTATTCAGAAAGTGGTCCAGCATAATGTAAGTGATTAATCTTAAATGCATCCCTTGAGGGAGTACTGACTGAAATATGTTGTGAAAAAAATCTTAAGAATAAAAGCTAATTGCTGGACATTACCAAAATACTCCACATATTTAACTATTTTTTGTTATTTTTACAATGTTTTTATGCAAAGTCCTGTATCAAGCATTCAAAAATGCAAATGTTAGAAAGTGTATGTGCTTCAAATCATTCACACTGGCAATATCCAAAAATAGTCTCTCAAAATCTGACTTGTATTTCTTACACCAGGCAGCCGATACTGTATTTAAAACCCTTCAACCAGCAGGAACGGTTCCTGGCCAGTTAAACGGCACTTGATCGGCTATCCAGTGATATTCAGCAGGAGATAGCCATCTATCTTCTGCTGAACATCGCTGGTTAGCACTTAGTGGATAGCCAGTTATATCACACGATATAACCGGCCATCTACCGATAATCAGCACATCGCTGGCTAAGTTTGGCAGCCAAATTAGGCCATCAAAATAGCTGACTATCTTTGGCTGGTTTCGAGATGACCAACTAATGCTGAATATCGACTGGCCAGTTAAATTTAAACCTGTCAAAAAACAATTTAATGTCGGTCACTGGAAACAGCCTGGTACCGAATATCCAGGCTGACCTCCCATGGTCTGAATATTGAGCCCTAGGAGTCCAGGACTGCTGTCTGGTACTATGCCATTGGTAGTCAAGGTGCACGCTTAAGTATTACTTCAGGCATCAAGCAAGATGGACAAGACCAAACAGAATGAAGGAAATGGTGACTGATTCAGGCAGTAAAGGCATGTCAAGTTATCTCAAGCAGAATATGAATCCACTTCTAAAATGACTAACCAAGGAAACGGTACCTGTAAGCAGCTGTGATTTTGTGTCCAGTATCATTTGGACAGAAGCTAAGGTCATTTGTTTGTGTGTGAATAAGGGTGGGAGCTTTCACATATGCACCATCTATTTAAATCCACGCTTTGTTAATGTATATTATAGGGACTGATTTTTGATAATGTCCTGTGAAGAAGGACATATGGAAATGGACAAAATGTAGAGGATGCCACTGAAAGCATCTAGTCACAGATCTATAACAAGGCAGCTTAGGTATGATGGTTAGTTATTCTTAATTTGGAACAAAGGGCAGACCTACTTTGGCATAACACTGCTCTCTTTGAACAAAGAAGAGGGTGGGGAAAAGGATCCTAAAAAAAATGTTTCTTCTATTAAATACTTGCTGGCTCACTGCCAGCTGTATATATAGACATGTAGTCACAATATTTGGAATTAGAACAGAGAAGCACAACTTGGAATGTATACATACTCCTAGGCAGCTCTGACAGCCATGAATGAAGGGCTTCTATCATAACCAGGGAACAGGAATGCTACAACATTGACATAGCAATTGTCAGTGAAACTCAGATACATGACTAGTCACAGCTTGCTGAATCTGGATCCTGTTACACAGTTTACTATGCTGTTCATGGGGAGAAGAAGTCAGTTTTGCCATTAAGATGTTTTTTTTGTGGATAAACTGGAATCAATGCCACATGCCATTAGCTCATACTTAATGACACTACAATTTAACCCACCCCATGTAAGATGTGCTTCCTTTATTAGAGAATATATATCAAATCAATCATACCATTTTCATGATGAAATTATAGATAAGTTCTTTGAACTGCATAAAACCATCTTTTTCGTACCTAACAAACAAAACCTCTACACAATAAGCAATTTTAATACAAATGTTGGATGAGATCACAACATTTTGGCTAGAGTGACTGGGCATCAAATTCTCAATCTTCTCCTGGGCACACACGTAACTAGTTGTGTTTTCAAGATTACCACACTGAATATATATGAGAAAGATGTGGAAACTAGTACAATGGGTCTTCAATACAAGCAGATTTGACTCATGCGTTTCAGTGTAGTAATCCTGAAAACTCTATTGGGTAGGTGTGACTCCAGGAAAAGGCAGAGAAGTACTATTGTATATAATGAAATTTCTAATGCAATATTGCTTTTGGAAATCAGCTCTTGGCTCAAATTGGTTAACATCAATACAGTCTTCCAGCAAATGAATAACTATAAGGCGGCAATTATGTAAATGGTGCCTCCTATTTGGCACCCGGATGCAGCACGGCAGAGCACCAATTCTATAATGGCATTGGGGCATCCTGATGCAATTACAGAACACAAGTACAAACTCACATTGGTGTGCCAAACTGAAGGCATGCCCACTTATGCCAAGTCAATAGCAGGCATAGGAGGGCGCACCTAGATATTTCAGTCAATGTGCACATCTGATAGCATTCTATAAGTTAGATACAATGATGGATGGCACTCCAATGTCCCACCCATGCTTTTCCCACAATTGTGTGCTATGTCATTTACTTATGAGCTTACAGAATAGCGCTTTGCACAAGTGCACATATAAGTGGCACCTACACTACATTTACACACACCAGATGCATCTAAACGCAAGAACAGCTTGTACAGAATTGACCTCTACATGTGTTTGGAAGCATCCATGCTGATAATACTGGCAAATTCTGGATTATATTTTCACCAGATAGTGTGATTTTTCTAATATCTGGTGAACATATGACAAGCTAGACACTTCCGACTGTTGGAAGTGTCTAGCTTGTCATATGTTCACCAGATATTAGAAAAATCATACTATCTGGTGGCAATATAATCCAGGATTTGCCAATATTTTGAGCATGGATGCTTCCAAAATCACACTATATTAGAACTGTCAAATAACTGTTCTGGCCATTGACATGTATGGCACTATGCTTCAAAGTAAAAACTAAATGTTGCACTGCAGGATGACAATAAGTAATCTAGACCTCAGGCTCAGAAATATTGACCAGCTAGATTTAGATCAGAAGTTCTCAACCCATTCCTCAGGACACACCTAGCCAGTCATGATATACACAATGAATATGCATGAGATAAATTTGCAGACACTGCTTCCATTGTATGCAAATTTCTCTCATGTATGTTCATTGTGGGTGTCCTGAAGACCTGACTAACTTGGTGTGTCTCAAGGACTGGATTGAGAACCTCTGATTTAGATGAATTTTCATCTGTAAATCTAGTCAGTTAAGTCTGGCTAAAACTTTCCCTAGAGATGGACTTATATAACCTGTTATTTGCTCACTGAACTTTGTATATATGTAACGTGTCGTGCAACATTCCAGCTGGAAGCTGCACAAGGAGTCCTCTGCCAACATTCCTACAGATGTAGGGTGGTGCAAAAAATATTGCACTTTCAGTTGCAAGAGACAGGCAGGCCCTGGACCAGGCTATCTCTTGCAATTGAAAACCTGATATTTTTGCACCAACGCCCACAATCAGATATGCTGGTGGAGAACCCCCTCACAGCTTTTGGCTGCTTAGCAGGAACATTGATGTTTTGGCCATAGCCACTATATATCAGCCCCCCCCCCCCCGATAGGTCCTGGAGGGGGTCTATGGGGTGGAAGGGGCTTGTCTTGGGGTTGGATGGGTATTCACAGGATTCCTCGAGAGGTGTAGGAATCTAGTCTTGGGTTCTGGGTGGTGGTAGTGGGGGCAATGAGTGAGGTTGTGGACATTCAAGGGGTGGGGGATTGTCTTGGGGTGCAGGGTGGTAGATGAGATCTTGACTAAGGGGCAGAGGAGGTTTCATGTGGCAAGTATTAGAACTAGCCTCTTTAAGATGGCACTGAGGAACATCAGGCCGCACATTAGTAGCCCAATGCTCCCAGGCAGGAAAAATAACACAATCTCAAAGCTGGCATTATTCTTCCACAAGAAATGGTATTCAGTTTGCATAATAATGCATTTACATCTCGTTATTATGTAGCCTGCAATGATGTACACCAATGTGCATTATGGTAAAATAATTCATGATGTTGCCGTTTAACACATGTTAAAAGAGGCAAATATGTGTTAAATCCTTAAACGCAGGTTAACTACCACCCTTATATCCCTACATAAAGTTAGATGTCTACCACTGAAAATCAGTATTACACTTTGATCTTTTATCCAACCCTAACGCCATCCCGGTACCTGCTCATGTTTTAGGTGCTTAGTGAAAATATGTTTCAAAATGTACAAGCTTCACCTCTGTCAGTTTTCAAAGGGGCTGATATAATGTAGGTATCTAATTCCCAGAGCTGGGAACTTAAACCCTTTGAAAATTGACACTTAGCACTGGTGCTAGTTGGGTATACTGGGATTCCCAAACCTGTTTCAAAAACAGATTTTTAAGATAACCATGATAAATAAGTATGATAATTTTGCATACAAATCAGGCATGGATGTTTCTTAAAAATACCATCTTGGAAGCCCAGACCAGATGCATTCCATGCATTTACAAGGGTGGAAAGAAAAGAAGATGACAGCCAGCATGGTTAAAATGTAAAGTGAAAGAGGCTATTAGACCCAAAAGAACAACCTTCAAAGAATGGAAAAAGGACTCAAATGAAGAAAATAAGAAGCAACACAAGCACTGGCAAGATAGATATAAAGCATTGATAAATAAGGCTAAAAGAGAATATCAGTGGCGATCCTAGGTTGGCTGCCACCTGGGGTGGATCGCCGCTGCGCCCCCCCCCCCCCCCCGGGTGCAGCGGCTTCCGTCCCCCCAGGGTGCAGCACAACACCCCCCCCCCCCCGGCGCAATGACACCCCCCTCGGGTGCATTCTTGGCTGCTGGAGGGTGCTGAAAGCAGCCGCACACCTGTCGGCTCCACTGGCTCCCTGCTCCCTCTGCCCCGGAACAGGAAGTAACCTGTTCCGGGGCAGAGGGATCAGGAAACCAGCGGAGCTGACAAGCGTGCAGCTGCTCTCTGCACCCTCCAGCAGCGTGCACCCTGGGCGGACCGCCCCTACCATCCCGCCCTTGCTATGCCATTGGAGAATATGAAGAGAAATTGCTGCAGTGGCAAAAACTGATAGTAACATATTTTTCAGGTACATCAGATGCAGAAAGCCTGCGAGTGAATCCATGGGACCATTAGATCATGAAGGAGCAAATGGGGCACTCGGAGGACAAGACCATAGCGGACAGACAATGAATTCTTTGCTTCAGTTTGCATCGTACCAGAAATGGTTTTCAAGGATGATGATGAGAAGGAGCTTAAAGAAATGTCGGTGAACCTGGAAGAGATACTGAGCCAAATTGACAAATTAAAGAGTAGTAAAGCACCTAGACTATATGGCATGCATCCAAGGGTAATGAAAGAACTCGAACATGAAATTGAAGATCTGCTGATAGTAACCTGTAACCTGTCATTAAAATCATTAGTACCTGAAGATTGGAGGGTGGCCAATGTAACACCAATTTTTTAAAGGGGTTCCGGGGTGATCCAGGAAATTACAGACCAGTAAGCCTGACATCAGTGCAGGGTAAAATAGTGGAAACTATTATAAAGAATAAAATTACAGAGCACATGGATAAACATAGTTTAATGGGATGGAATCAGCATGGGCTCAGCCAAGGGAAATCTTGCCTCACCAATTCACTTCATTTCTTTGAAGACATTAATAAACATGTGGATAAAGCTCATACTGGACATACTGAACAAAACTTAACTCTTCTTCTTCTTCTGATTCCCCAATGTGTCTGTCACACATGAACTTTACTTTACCACAACCTCACTTTGTATTTGTTATAACTGGTATCGGCGATCGCCTCTACGGTACTATGTAAGCCACATTGAGCCTGCAAATAGGTGGGAAAATGTGGGATACAAATGTAACAAATAAATAAATAGTGTAACTAGATTTTCAGAAAGCTTTTGAGAAAGTTCCTCATGATAGACTCCTGAGAAAATTAAAGAGTCATCAGATAGGAGGCAATGTTCTGTTGTGGATTAAGAATTGGAGATATGAATGAGGTCTATAAAATATTGAGTGGAGTGGAACAGGTAGATGTAAATCGCTTGTTTACTCTTTCCAAAAATACTAGGACTAGGGGGCACATGAAGCTGCAAAGTAGTAAATTTAAAACAAATCAGAGAAAATATTTCTTCGCTCAATGTGCAATTAAACTCTGGAATTTGTTGCCAGAGAATGTGGTAAAAGCAGTTAGCTTAGCAGGGTTTAAAAAGGGTTTGGATATCTTCCTAAAAGAAAAGTCCATAAACCATTGTTAAGATGGGCTTGGGGAAAATCTACTGCTTATTTCTAGGATAAGCAGCATAAAATGTATTGTACTATTTTCAGATTTTGCCAGGTACTTGTGGCCTGGATAGGCCAGTGTTGGAGAAACAGGATGCTGAGCTTGATGGACCTTCGATCTGACACAGTATGGCAACGCTTATGTTCTTATGTCAAATTGACAAGTTAAAGAGTGATAACTCACCTAGACTGGATGATATACACACCCGGGTATTAAAAGAATTCAAACATGAAATTGCTGATATGCTGCTCTGTAACCTGTCATTTAGTACCTGAATACTGGAGAGTGGCTAATGTGACACTGATTTTTAAAAAGGGTTCTAATGGTGATCTGAGAAATTACAGACCGGTAAGTCTGACTTAGTGCCAGGCAAATTAGTGGGAACTATTATAAAGGATAAAATTACAGAACACGTAGACAAACATGATTTAATGGGACAGAGTCAGCATAGATTCAGGCTAGGGAGGTCTTGTATTACCAATTTGCTTCATTTCTTTGAAGGCATAAATAAACATGTCAATAATGGTGAACCAGTTAATGTAGTGTATCTAGATTTTCAGAAAGCTTTTGACAAAGTACTTCATGAGAGACTCCTGAGAAAATTAAGGAGTCTTGGTATAGGAGACAATGCCCTTCTGTGGATTAAGAATTGGTTATTGGACAGAAAACAGAGGGTAGGGTTAAATGGCCAATTTTCTCAATGGAGGAGGGTGGAGTGCTGCAGGGATCTGTACTGGGACCGGTGCTATTTAACATATTTATAAATGATATGGAAATTGGAATGACGAGTGTGGTGATTAAATTTGCAGATTACACAAAACTATTCAAAATTGTCAAAACGTTTGTGGATTATGAAAAATTGCAGGAAGACCTTAGGAAACTGGAAGGCTGGGCATCCAAATAGCAGATGAAATTTAATGTAGACAAATGCAAAGTGATACACATTGTGAAGAATAATCCGAATCATAGTTATCCAATGTTAAGGTCCACTATCAAACTTATTTTCAAAAGAGAAGGGCGCCCATCTTTCGACACAAATCGCAAGATGGGCGTCCTTCTCAAAGGACCGCCCAAATCGACATAATTGAAAGCCAATTTTGGGCGTCCTTAACTGCTTTCCATCGTGGGGACGACCAAAGTTCACAGGGGCATGTCAGAAGCATAGCAAAGGTGGGACTGGAGCATGCTTAACACATGGGCCTCCTCGGCCGATAATGGAAAAAAGAAGGGTGTCCCTGACGAATACTTGGACGACTTTACTTGGTCCTTTCTTTTTACAACCAATCCACAAAAATGTGCCCTAAATGACCAGATGACCACTGGAGGGAATCGTGGATGACCTCCCCTTACTCCCCCAGTGGTCACTAACCCCCTCCCACTCTATAAAAAAAACTTTTAAAATATTTTTTCCAGCCTCAAATGTCATACCAAGCTCCATACAGCAGTAGGCAGGTCCCTGGAGCAATTTTAGTGGGTACTGCAGTGCACTTCAGGTAGGCGGACCCAGGCCCATCCCCCCCCTACCTGTTACACTTGTGGTGGTAAATGTGAGCCCTCCAAAACTCACCACAAACCCACTGTACCCACATCTAGGTGCCCCCTACATCCCTAAGGACTATGGTAGTGCTGTACAGTTGTGGGGAGTGGGTTTGGGGGGGGTTGGGGGGGGGCTCAGCACACAAGGTAAGGGAGCTATGCACCTGGGAGCAATTTTTGAAGTCCACTGCAGTGCCCCCTAGGGTGCCCAGCTGGTGTCCTGGCATGTCAGGGGGACCAGTGCACTATGAATGCTGGCTCCTCCTATGACCAAATGGCTTGGATTTGGTCATTTCTGAGATGGGCTTCCTCGGTTTCCATTATCACTGAAAATCGGGGAAGAGCATCTCTAAGGTTGACCTAAATGTTGAGATTTGGGCGTCCCCGACCGTATTATCGAAACAAAAGATGGACGCCCATCTTGTTTTGATAATACGAGTTTCCCCACCCCTTCGCTGGGACGTCCTGCGAGGACATCCTCAGGAAAACATGGGCACCCCTTTCGATTATGCCCCTCTTTAGGAGTCAGCACTCAAGAGAAATACCTAGGTGTCATTGTAGATGCTGAAATTTTCTGCCCAGTGTGCGGCTGCAGCCAAAAAAGCAAACAGGATGCTAGGAATTATTAGGACAGGGATGCAAAATAAGACCAAAAATATTATTATGCCTCTGTATTGCTCCATGGTGCAACCTCACCTTGAGTATTATGTTCAATTCTGGTCGTCTTATCTCAAAAAAGACATAGCAGAATTAGAAAAAGTTCAAAGAAGAGCAACCAAAATGATAGAGGGGATTGAACTGCTCCCATATGAGGAAAGGCTAAAGAGGTTAGGGATCTTCAGCTTGGAAAATAGACAGCTGGGGGGGGTACGATTGAGGTCTATAAAATCTTGAGCAGTGTGGAGCGGGTGGAGGTAAATCAATTTTTCACTTATTCAAAGAGTAGAAAGACTAGGGGACACTCAATGAAATTGCATGGAAATACTTTTAAAACAAATAGGAGGAAATAATTTTCACTCAAAGAATAGTTAAGCTCTGGAACTCGTTGCCAGAGGATGTGGTAATGGCAGTTAGCGTATCTGGGTTTAAAAAAGGTTTGGAGAAAAAGTCTATAGCTTGTTATTCAGATGGACATGGGGGAAGCAACTGCTTGCCCTGAGATAGGTAGCATGGAATGGTGCTACTAATTGGGTTTCTGCCAGGTACTTGTGACCTGGATTAGCCACTGCTAGAAGCAGGATACTAGGCAAGATGAACCATTGATCTGACCCAGTATGGCTATTCTTATGTTCTTATAGTTATTGACAGAAAACAGAGGGTAAAATGACCATTTCTCTCAATGGAGGGAAGTGAATAGTGGTGTGTTGAAGGGATCTGAAGTGGGACCAGTGCTATTTCACATATTTATAAATGATCTGAAAATTGGAACGACAAGTGAGGTGATTAAATTTGCAGATGACACAAAACGATTGAAGGTTGTTAAAACACGTGGACTGTGGAAAATTGCAGAAAGACATTAGGAAATTGGAAAACTGGGCATTCAAATGACAGATGAAATTTAATGTGGACAAATGCAAAGTGATGCACATTGGGAAGAACAATCTGACCAAATCTGATCAGGGAAGTCTGCAGAGGCCCTGCAGATAAAGTACTGATCACACTATTGGAGATACGGATCAAATGGGGATAGTAAACCTCTCGAACTATCAATTATCACAGCATGAAGTCTCTGTACTTTCCAAAGGACTTTCATTCTTCCCATCCAGCAAACTGGATGAAATTCAATTATACTCAGACCTGGAAGAATTCTTTAGGAAGCTATGCCTGAAGGCACATTTCCACAACAAAGGCGCCCCCAACAGACCGGAATACAGTTTTAAACAAAAGAACACATATTTCACCCCACAGGATGGACAAAACAACAAGCTGGACAACTACATAGAAAGTTTCAGACATAGGGTAAAATCACAACTTTCCAGCAAACAAAAGAAATTTCTGTACGATCTTACTCCACCAGAAAGAGCAGCCATTTGAACTCTACAAAATAACCAACACATTATCATCAAACCCGCAGACAAAGGAGGCTCAGTGGTGATTATGGACACACAAAAATACATTGAAGAAGGGCACAGACATCTCTCAGACAGTACATACTACAGGAAACTAACTGAGGATCCCACACAAGATTATACAAAACAGCTGAAAAACCTTATCAGAACAATTCCTAAACAAGTACAGCCACGTCTGAAGAAACTCATACCAAACCAGCCTTCTGTGGGCACATTCTACATGCTACCCAAAATCCACAAACCTGGAAACCCTGGCAGACCAGTAATATCAGGTATTGGCACACTCATGGAGGAAATATCTGGACTTATAGAGGGGATTCTGAAACCTCTCGTGTACAAGACAAACAGCTTCATACAAGACACCACAGACTTTCTGAATAAATTGAAAAATAACAAGCAATTACCACCGGGTACCCTTCTGGTCACGATGGATGTAGAATCACTATACAGCAACATTCCCCATGCGGATGGCATAGATGCATGTGAGAAGCTCCTAAAAATATCCACACTGGACCATCAATACTCACCAGAAACTATTACAAAATTAATCAAATTTATTCTAACTCACAACTATTTCTGCTTTAACAATGATGTCTATCTACAAATTATGGGCCCTGCGATGGGCACCAGGACAGCACCCCAATATGTCAACCTCTTTATGGCTGAGCTGGAAGAGACATTTCTGAATACATATCAGACCAAACCCCTAAAATACTACTGGTACATCGATGACATTTTTATGATTTGGACTGAGGGGAAAGAAACACAAACAATTTTAGAGTTCCTTCAATACATACCATCCTACAATCAGATTCAAAATTGACTACTCCCCAGAAAAAGTCAATTTTTGGACACCACAGTCTCAATCAGTGATGGCTATATTCAAACATCCATATACAAGAAACCCACAGACAAATGCAGCTACCTCCACAACTCCAGCTTCCACCCTTCACATACAAAAAGATCCATTATTTACAGCCAAGCCACAAGGTCAGAAGCGGGGCCAGGTTGACAGCACGGGGGGAGCGAAAGCGGCGCGAGAACGGACTTCCATCGGCGCTGGTGCACATTTTTAATGAAACACGATAAGAAAAAAATAGGCGCCAGCAGAACTCTGTTCGGGGGAGTGGCCACTCCCCTGGCGCCCCACCTAGCTACGCCACTGCACAAGGAACCACTGTATCTGCTCTGACCCAGGGAACAGAGACAGACACCTCGGAATCTTGACTGCATCCTTTGAACAGAAAGGTTACAGCCCCAAAATAATCTCCAAGAATATTGCCTCCTCCCTCAAAACACCCAGAGAAAATCTGCTACAGTACAAGGAAAAGAAAGCCACAGACAGAATCCCCCTTATAGTGACATACAACCCAGAGCTGGAAAATTTAAGAAAATCATAAAAGATCTGCAGCCTCTACTCCAGGAGGATGAATTACTGAAAGAGATATTCCTATCCCCACCAGTGCTAGCCTTCCGACAGCCACCCAACTTAAAACACAAGCTAACTAGAAGTAAGCTCCCAACACAGACTCAAAAACAAGAGAATGGCACACATTCTTGCAATATATCCAGATGCAAACTATGCCAAAACATTTCACAGGACCCCACGGTCATTCACAAAGGAAAAATATTCAACATTAAGGAATCTTTCACATACTCATCTTCCAATGTGGCATATATCATTCAGTGTAAAAAATGCAGTGAAGGGTGCTACATTGGAGAAACTAGTCAGATGCTGAAGATTTAATTTACATAGATACCATATGAAAAATACTAGTACCAACCAGGATGTCACTTCTGTGGGGCAACACTTTACAAAACCAGAACACTGTACCAGTGATTTTATGGTAAGAATCCTAAAAGAGAACTTTAAAACAATACAGGAATGTAAGACCTTTGAAGTCAGAATGATTGAATATTTTTGCACCCACCAGACAGGACTTAACAAAGATCTGGGTTTTCTAGCCCATTATAAACCATAACATTGTACTGCTTTGTCACCCTCCTGTCTCCATGCATATCTCCCTTTCCCTCATCCACCCGACTCTTCCTGTCTCTCACCTATCCACCCCCATCCTGTTAGACTGTCACTCAAATGCTTTGATGTTTCACTTATATATACTGTCATCTACCAACATTTGCTTATTTCCGATCTGATGAAGAAGGGCTACTTTCAAAAGCTAATCAAAAAATGTATTAAGTTATGTCCAATAAAAAAGGTATCATCTTATTTTCTTTTCCATGTTTTATTTTGTTTTATGTCTATTAATTACCTCTAAAAGTGGACTAACACGGCTACTACATCTCTCTACTGGAAGAAAAATCAAAATCATAGTTCCCTGATGCTAGGGTCCAACTTACCACCCAGACTTACCACCCAGAAACGCCAAAAGATCATCTCAAACTTTCCTCGACCTTCACTTCCCCAATTGCAAGGGCCTGAAATACAAGACGCTACACGCGTCAACCTTCTCTCACATAAGCACGCAGTTTTGGAATACACTGCCGCGCAACTTAAGAACGATCCACGAACAAGCTTCCTTCCGCAAATTATTGAAGACCCATCTTTTTGAAAAAATATACAGAAAGAGCCAAAACACATAAAGTCCATACTCACTGTTCACTAATGCATCATACATCCACTTCTGCAATCTCATCCCCGTAATCTCACATCACTCATACCTCCACTCAGAGAAATATGTATACCATATGTCTTCATGCCTAAATATTGCCCTTTAAGCCTCCCATTGTCCCCTTCCAATGTTTCAATGTCTGTGTTCCATCGTTATATTCCTTAACGTTACTTCGACTGTCTCGCTTAACTCTACACAATGTAATCCATAACCAAGTTGTAACAAATTGTATTTCCATCATTTATATCATATTGTAAGCCACACTGAACCCGCAAAAAGGTGGGAAAATGTGGGATACAATTGCAATAAATAAATAAATAAACTTGGGGTCAGCACCCAAGAAAGAAGTAGATAAGACATTGAAATCTTCTGCCCAGTGTGTGGCGGCAGCCAAAAAAGCAAACAGGTTGCTAGGAATTATTAGGAAAGGGATGGTAAATAAGACTGAAAATACTATAATGCCTCTGTATAATGCCATGGTGTAACCTCACCTAGAGTATTGCAATAGTGTATCAGGGTTTAAAAAAGGGTTGGACAAGTTCCTGGAGGAAAAGTCCATAGTCTGCTATTGAGACAGACATGGGGAAGCCACTGCTTGCTCTGGGATTGATAGCATAGAATGCTGCTACTATTTGGGTTTCTGCCAGATACTTGTAACCTGGATTGGCCACTGTTGGAAACAGGATACTGAGATAGATGAACCATTGCTCTGACCCAGTATGGCTATTCTTATGTTCTTATGGCATTCAGCATATGAAAATTGGGCTCATGTATATTCATTGTGAACATTCTGAAAACTCAACTGGCTTTGGAGTCCCCCAGGAATTTAGGATACCTTGGTAGGGTGCAAGTCCATCTGGAAAAAGAAAAAATATCATCACTTACCTTTTGTTTTTTCCCACTTTCATCCTTATCTTCCTTTTTATCAGGACATTCATTGCAGCTGATGAATTGAGTAATACTAAGTTCACCTTGACTTTGTTTTCCAGGACACATAGGTCTTCTATATAGTCCATTAAAAAACTTTCCATAATAGGGAAGTTCAATAAAAACATCATCAAAGTCATCCTCTCCTTCCTCTTCTTCAACTGAAATAGTTTCAATATCAGAAATATCACGAGCACAAAGGTCACTGTTATCTTCTGGAGGGCAAACTTTACAATCAGAAAAAGTGATAGCCCTTGGCTTGTGCTGTATGACCTGGGCTTTATTAGTTTTGTTTGCTTTATCGACTGAGCTTCTCCCACATGTAAGGGGTTGTAATAAATGTTCCATATGAGAAGAAGTATAAGGCAGAATTGTCTCTGACAAATATGTTAGATCTTCAGTAAAATATTTTTTGTCATGGTCAGCCTTGGTGATGGCAATACCTGGGACAACATATGTCTTGCAGCTTGCCAAAGGGGATATAGGCAAGGAATTGGTTATTATAGATTTCCCATGCTCTCTCCATTCCATTTTGCTTTCTTCGTGCACCTTATGCACCAAATTCTCTGAAGCTAGAGGAGGGATAAAGGAAAGGGGTGGACGTTCCTTTTCCAACGCACTTGTTTCCATTCCAAAAGTTTCAGCCATACATTTTCTGATAGCAAAGCACAGGTTCCATTTCGTCTTCTAAATCCTCATCATTTCATCAGACCGATGTTTTCAGCTTCACGCAAACAGTAAATCAGCCAGTTCTTCATCCTTAAAATCATCCCAAAAGGTAAATAATTAGTATGAACCTCAAAAACACTTCCAACTAATTCTGAATCTGAAATAATTTTCAACATATAAAATTCAATTACCCAGTTCAACTGGTGAAAATGATACATCTTGGAATATGTGTTTGTTAGTGTGCATTAAGGGGTCCTTTTACAAAGCTGTGGTAAAAAGTGGGCCACTTTTTACTGCAGCTGGGAAAAGGCCATTTTTTAAAGGGCCGGGAAATGGATGTGCGCAAAAATTAAAACTAGCACACTCCTATTTTCAGCGTGACCCTATACTGCCAGCCATTGACTTAGCAGTGGTAACCAGGCAGCACATGCCAACATGGCCATGCTGCCAATTACCACTGGGAACGCCCCCCACAATAGAAAAAAATATTTTCTACCACGGGATTTGGCGCATGCCAAACTCAGAATTACCACCAGGCACACGTGTTACACCAGTGGTAGTGCTAATTTGGTAAGCGCTACCTGTAAGTTAGTCCTCTCATTGCTTTTTAAAAGGGCCCCTCTATCTGTTAGCATGCCTTAGAATTTTATGGGGGTAGTTATTAACTGGAAAACAAAAAAGGAGGAAAACCCTCACGTACAACAAAAGCAATGGACAATAAAAGTGAGGACAGCTCAAGGAGGATATCAGGAAGTCTTTCATATTAACAGCTAACTGCTTTGACGTCATAGACGAGCTTTGCTGCCATGGCAGACTGCAGCACAAAGATTTTCTCAATCCACGAAAGCCACACAGCTATACTCCTCTTGGTTAAGCTATCAGCCACAACACAAGAGATTCAATAGACCCCTGATGCAGTTCTTGGTGCCAAAACACGGCCGTGTCGGGTCGTTTTTTTTAGCTGTTAATATTAAAGACTTCCTGATATCCTCCTTGAGCTGTCCTCACTTTTTTGTCCATTGGTAGTTACTAACTTGCATTAAGAAAATAACATTTTGCCTCTTAATATGCATTAAAATGCAAAATTGTGTATTATTTTACCGTAACACAGGAGTACTCAGACCTGTTCTAAGGATCCATAGGTCAGCCAGGTTTTCAGGATATCCCTAATGAATGTGCATGAGAGAGATTTGCATGCCTGTCATCTCCATTATATGCAAATTTCTTTCATATATATTCATTAGGGATATCCTGAAAACCTGACTGGCCTATGGACCCCTAGGACAAATTTGAGTACCCCTGCTGTAGCACATTAGTACAAATGCATGCAAAACACCTCATTATTATGCAAATCAAATATTGCAACTTGTGTTGAACTTCTCAAGCTACATCATTTATGGAAAAATAACACCAGCTTTGAGTTGACATTTTGTTTTCCTACCCAGAAGCATCAGACCATTAACACTAAGGGACCAGTGTTGTAAAACTGCCATGTGGTCCCTCTTTCCTCCCCTTCCACCCCACCACCACCACCAACAACTTCCCAAGACTATCAGCTTTTGGATATTAGTTTTACCGCATGCCCTTTTCCTGTCCCATTAAAAAAAAAAGCCATCTCTGCAGACACGGTAAACACGTGCCTAAACTACCACAGGCCACTTTTTACCATGGCTTAGTAAAAGGACTCCTAAATGATTTGCTCAAGCTTTCAAGCTTACATATCAGTGGGGTTTGAACCCTAACATCCTTGATTTTCCTGCTGTAACCACTAGGCTCCTCCTCCTCTCATGTTTAGCATAAAACACTACATTGATACACAAGGTATACAAAGGTCAGTGTCCAAAGGCAGTAGGTAACAGTGCAAACCACATAAATGCTTTTTTTTTTTTTTAAACAAACAATACATTGATACACAAAACATACAGAGTTCAATGTTCAAAGGCAGTAGGTAACAGTGCAAACCACATACATGCTTTTTTAAAACAAACAAAAAATATTCAGTGCAGTTTTGTGTATAACATTGGACAAACTTTGCAAAATGACCAATTTACACATCCAGAGTGATTTGAGCCAGGCCAAGGGCAAAACAAATGAATATGCATTGAGTAGCAGACTTCGGCTGCTAAACATTTGAGTTAGAAACCAGTGCATGCCTAAAACTAGCCTGAGCCCTTAATGCCACCCAATGATCTAGCGGTAAGGGCTCAGGTGCTTCATGCACAGTGACCAGTCAGCATGCACCACATGCTGATTACTGCTGGAAAGGACGCGTGTGGGAGGAAATAAATAAATAATTCATCCAAGCATTATGGGCGTGTGGCAAATCTGAAATTACCGCCAGGGGGGTGCGGTAGCCTGGCAGTGGTCTCATTTTTATACATTCTGCACATGCATAGAGCCTAATATGCCTTTGTAAAAGTGCCCCTTAACCTTCTATTACCTCAGCTACAAACATGAAAGGCAATTCTATAAGCAGGAGCATGTACAGGGAGACTGGAAGGCCTTGTCAGGGACACAGCCGCTGGAATTTATTGCATGAACTGAAAAGACTTTTACTCACTTTTTCCGGTCTATGAAGAAAACAGACTTTAACCACTTTTAATTATAAATAAAGCATTTTTGCGTTACTTGCAAACCCATGTGTACCGGTATTCTTTGAGGCCCTGCAGCAGCCAGCCACTGCCCACATTACTAGACCCTGTCTTAAGATAATTGTAAAATGATTTATTTGTCTCGGTAGCACAGATGTGGGATTCAGACCATAGGTCACTTAGAGGGATATAATCGAACAGGGTGCCCAAGTTTTCCTGAGGGCGTCCCCGCAGGACGGGCCCGTGAAGGGGCAGGGAAACCGCTATTATCGAAATAAGATAGGCGTCCATCTTTCGTTTCGATAATAAGGTCGGGGACGCCTAAATCTCAACATTTAGGTCGACCTTAGAGATGGTCGACCTAAATGTTGAGATGGTTGCCCTTAGAGATGGTTGTCCCTGGTTTTCGGCCATACTGACAAATTCTTAAATAAAATGCATAGAAGTTCCCTTTATAAAATCAGCATAACTTATGTGCATTTCTGCTACCCACAGCAGGTACCATGTTCTATAATTACTCTCTTGTCAGGTAATTTAATAACAAAATGCCTAATGGAGAAGTCCAAAAAGGCACCTCTGTTAAGCCTAATGTGCATGTACTACATGTGTACCTGCATGTCTTATAAAATATACAGCCCAAATGACACCCCAGGAATGACTCCAAGCAGCGCACCAATAAGTAAGCACTATCATGTCACCACGTGTACTTTTATCAGTGTTTCTCAACCTTCTCCTGAAGGCACTCCTAGCCAGTAGTTGACATTACTATAATGAATATGCATAAGATACATTTCCATGCGGTGGATCTTCAATATATGCAAATGTTTGTCATGCATATTCTGAAAACCCAACTGGCTAGGTGTGCCCGCATATTATATACTGTGAGGTCATTTTATTAAAGGCCATTTCCATATGTAAAAGAGCCTTTACACTACACATGGATAAACCTTTATAAAATAATCCTTTTAATAACATCACAATGCACAGAAAGCATGCAGTGCTTTTTTTGTTGCACATTTTACTAAAGGAATAAGGAATGCTAACAAAAGAACCATTTGAAGTTTTATTTCTTCTCAACAGTGTTGAGCTTCAAATTAATCTGATCAGTGTAGTACTGATCAGATTAAATTTCACAGTCAAAACCTGAAAACATTACTCTTACAATATTCTTTTATTTGTAGCCCAAATCAACTTCAAGAAGTGTAGTGCAAAACTGCCCCCTAGTGGCATAAATATCCAGCTAAATAAGAATTAGTCATCAGACAGGAGGAATGAAGCACAGGACATCTAGTAAACAGCAGTTCTCAATGGAATTGACTGAATTTTGTTCAATTTTCATTAGGTTTTAGTTGGGTCCTTTGCTAGAAAAATGGTTACTCCTTCCTCTATGAATGAGGCGCTTTTACTAAACCGTGGTAAACTTAGCAGTTACCGTGGCTTAATGCAAGCCTTTCACTGCATGGTAGCTGCAAATTTAATGCAGCACCTATTGGGGGTATTCCCAGTATTTTCTATTGCAGGTCATGCATTAGCTTTCAAATTAATGCTCAGTACCTTGTCACAGTTAACCCCTACATAGGTACATAAGTGTTGCCATACTGAGACAGACCGAAGGTCCATCAAGCCCAGTATCCTGTTTCCAACAGTGGCCAATCCAGGTCACAAGTATCTAGCAAATTTCCCAAACAGTACAATACGTTTTATGCTGCTTATCCTAGAAATAAGCAGTGGATTTTCCCAAGTCCATTTTAATAATGGCTTATGGACTTTTCTTTTAATTAACCATGTCCATTGTACAAGGCAATGGCAACATTATTAGGTAACCTTAGACATACGTTTTCAAGAGAAACAGTATAAATGTGACAGCAGACGCTGCACTTTGTGATGAATGCTTTCCTACTTAAGAACATTTATGGGGAGGTAGACTGAATCATGGCTGTGAACAAAGGTGACATCTGGTGCATTCTGGAGCACATGACTCTCTCATTTAAGATATCAGATATCTGACAAAGTCTTGTGCACTGAAAGGTGTTAATGTTAGGTCTGTCATGCATGCCATTCAAGTCTGCTCTATGTTGGAATTTGACACTGACCTTTCATGAGTTACCAGAAGAAGATGACTCCCTGTAGAGTTTTGCAGTCAAGGGTTTATCTCTGTGTGCATCAAAACTTCCACATTTTGTAGTCAGCGTGTAACTTCCACGTTACTTACAAACATATTTTCCTTATGTTAAATTTAGGTATTGTGTCTTTAAATATTGCCATTTGAAGTGTGTTATCTGTGGTAGATGTGAGACCCTTAGGAAAGAGAGTAAACTTTTAAAGAAAGAATATGTGACAGACACAGCTGGAAGAAAATTCTGGTTCAGGGTGATGGTGAGAGCTGGTCAGCTGAGAGTCCCATTTCTTTCACCTGGTTTAACTTATTTATTTATTTGGATTTATTTACCGCCTTTTAGGAGGAGTTCACTCAAGGCGGTGTGCAGTAAGAATAGATCAAACATGAACAATAGACAATTATAGCAGTAAAAATATTTAAATAACAATACAAAGTATGATAGTATACTACTTACAATGTTAACACAATACGCAACAGAACATATAGAAGAGTTAGAAAGTTAGGTGACCAATTTAAAGAAAGGTGCACATGAGGTCAGAGAGATGGTTAAATATTATCTCAGCTAGGGTAGGGGTGAATAAACATGTTCTGCTGCAGTATGTGCAGACCGTGTCACTCCTTGTTTGTGTGAGTGAGACTAACAAGCTTTCACCTGCTTCCTGAAGTAGAGATAGTCATGTGTTAGGCGGAGCCTTTCAGGCAGTGCATTCCAGAGTGTGGGGGCTACCCTGGAGAAGGCTCACTCCCTCACTTGTTTAAATTACAGATGCTAGAACTATGTCTCTAAGGGGTAGATATTCAGCTGGCGGTGGTGAACATATTTTTAGCCACTGCTGGTGTTGTCCCCAGATATTCAGATCTGGACCATGGCTAGGCACTGGCATTCAATATCCGTTTTTTTTTTTTTTAGCCAGCTATCTCTTAAGTGGTTAAATGTGATATTCAGCAATTAACCACCTAGGCAACACCGCATAAAGATAGGACTGTGTTTTACGCAGTCTGATTTAGCTGCTTAAATTGCTTTATCAGACAGTAAGTGGACAGCTGTGTGTCCTTTACCCTGCCCAAGCCAATCAACTTGTATATGTGAATACTGGACTGAAACTGGTTCTATGGCAATAGGGAGCAGGACAATTGGGAGCGGACAATTTGGCGCAGACATTTTGGCACAAATAGTAAGATAAACAGTGATTAAATGAAACTTTGTAGAGGCTTTATTAAGAAAACACACAATGAAAAGTGTCAATCTAGCAAATCGATAGTCGACAAGCAAATATTATTTTGTTAAAAAGCCAAAATTAACATTCTCTAAAGGATGGACTAATGCTATAAAATCAATTAAAGCAACTTTGTTTTCAAAAAAGATGTGTAAAGCATGCACCAATGTGGAATCATTTAACGAAACTTATGTCCAAATAGATTTGTCACTCTTTTAATCAATCAAGTTAATGTTTTCACTGCATTCATGCAAATAATCCATAGTTGAATGATTAGCATAATCCATGACAATAGTTTGAAGTCAACTATCGCATTTCTTCTTCTGCAAGGAAGGCTGTTCTCCACCAGTGAGTGATATACAGGTGATTCATGTATTCATGCTCTGTTCTTTTTGTAGTTTCAGCACTAGCCTCGGTGTTCTTGGTTGGACAATTTGCACAGACCATGCAAATGTGTTGTGCCATCCCTTAACTCCGTTATTTGTTTGTGGTGTGTCATCACGAACAGCCTGGTAACAATCCAAGATGCTGGTAGGGAAAATAGCACCGCTTCTTTGTCGTCATTACCATCTTTCAATAAAAGTGCCCTTGAAGTAGTTCAGAAGGTCAACAACTTCAGGAACTGATTCGAGCACTATAAGCATGAACTTTCTCGGGAATCAGCACTGCAGAAGAGGGTCCCTGCAAGACAATGCCTGGAGCTCAGAAACCCTTCTAGCTGAAGAAACAGCCACCAGGAAAACAGTTTGCTCCCAATTTCCCTAGCATCTCAGTGGTCCTACACCAATTTGTCCAACATCAATTATCTGCTCTGAATGTCCGCACTAAATTGTCAGCTCCCAATTGTCCTGCCACCACTGAAACTATCTCATTCAGTGTACTTCATCTTAGAGTTGTGTCCTCTGTGATTAAAGTAAAACAATTGTCATCATAAGGCGTATGGAGACAGACCTAAAGATCTAAATATGTATAACTTGGAGGAAAATGGGAAAGGGGAGATACAAGAGAGACATTCAAATGCCTCCAAGTAGGATTTCTATTATCATCGAGATATGTGAATTCATTAGTGTTTAGTTCATTTTGGGCATCTAGCAAATTTAATTGCACTGAAATTGATTGTATACTTGTATACCATCAATTGTAAAAATAAAAAATATGTGGAACAAACCAAAAAAAAAAGACAAACGAACAAGAAAAACACCTGAAAACTGGGAAAAAGTCAGAAAATCCCTACACAAACTAATTTGAGGGGGGGGGGGGGGTGGAGGGAACATGCACATGCCTATTATTGGCACATTCTCTCAGTTCAGTGCGCTATCCATTAATAATTCCATTGCTAAACCACTTAACAGTTTCATCATAGGTCACCAAAACTTACATACTGGAAGTATTCTATGGATTCTTTCCTTTTTATGAGGAACTAATATTGCCAAGAGTCTGGCATTTAGAAACTTACTATCTGAATCAACACCAAGAATCTTGAACTATATTCTGAGAAGCAAGAGATCTGAAAAGGTCATGCTAATTTGAACAAGAATGGGTTATTTTAGGTTATAATTAACAATGTCATTTCTTTCAGTGGTTGCCAACATATAAAGCTTGTCTTCACTCTACTGCACTTATACAAGCAAATTACAACATTTTTAGTCTTGCCAGTGACACATTGTGAAAAGACCTCATCTGCAAATCCTCCTGCAGACTAGGCAGTTCAATTCATGACACAGGTATGTGACTTTAGGAGAAGCAAAGAAGCCAATGAAATTCTAGATTATGTCAGCAAGGTATCAGAAAGCAGGTGTAAGGTGTAGCCTGTAAGTTAAAGCACTAGATTAAATTTTCTCAACTGCTGCCAGATCCAGATCCTGGATCTAGCATTGGCCTTTTGTATGACCTTAGGAAAATCATTAATTTCACAGTACTTCAGTGCACCAAAATGGTAAGTGAGTCACACAGGATCCAAATGTTTGAAACTTGTACTGATATTTACATGTGGGCGGTTATCCTTATAGATTTCATATGGTGCTTCTATGATGGTAAATTTGACATCAACATAGACACATATCCACCACAGATATTTCAGATTGGTTACAACAGAGGGAGCTAGTATGTAGGAGTAAAATTGCCATGGTAACTCATAGTTCTGGTGAAATTTATAGGTGCACAAATCACCTTAACAGCATTTTATTTTCACTCATAGTGGGTTCCCTGTAGTGTTAAGTTGGTTACTTGTAGGTGAACATTCACAAAAGCAAGCTAGTAAATCTTAGCTAAGATACTGTCCCTTTTCTACACCCAAGAATTTAGCTGGTTACAAAAGAGGTCAGGTTGGGGTATCATGGAGACAGGTTTACAGAGGGTAATTTCATAACAGGGTGCCGATGTGAAATGTTCAAAAAGGTACCTATGCACCTTTATAAAACAGACTCATACAGTGACCCCCAACTAGTGCACAAATTCTCTCACAGAAATGTATACTTGTTCTAAAGAAGGCATACATGTGTGCTCATGTACTCTAGCCCCCAAATTCTATATATGGCGCCTTAAGTTGTGTGCACTAATTTGGCCGCACAGCCAAATTAGCATACAATTTAATTGAAGAAGCCAATCAGCTCCAATAACTGACACTTAACAACCAATTAGTGGCACTAATTGGCTTTAATTAGAATGTACACGCACAACTTTTTAGGCATATTCTATAATGCATTGCGCATAAATTCTCATGCACACGGTCAAAAAGGGGGCATGGCCACGGGCGGGTTGTGAGTGTTTAAAAAAGCTAAACGCACTGTTATAGAATACATCTGATCTGAGCCTAACTCAGGTGAAGGTATTTAGGCTTGGTTTTAGGTGGCCTAAATAGGTGCACCCAAATTTTAGTCGCAATAACGGCGCATGTGTATATTCTATAAACTACATGTAACTTTATAGAATCTTGCTAACTGCATGGTTTTTTGGCACTGATTTTTAAGGTGTCATTTATAAAATTTGGCACTATGCATGTACTTGTGTATTTTATGAAAAATGTGGGGACTTTGCAACTACATCACTGCTCCTCCCAAACTACATTCTCCAGAATGCCTATGCACAGGTCCAATCTTGCGGTGTGCATATGTATACCCATGTGCAATGTTATAACAGCCATTTTCTGCATGTAAAACATGCTTTAGTGGAGAAATATGCTTTATAACTTTACCCTGAAGTCATAGAATATTCAGTGCTACCCAGCTAAACTCATGCACACAACCTTGTCTACATAAAAAAGGATGTGCAGACAGAACAAAGTCATTTCAGTTTTCATTTCATTTTGCCGTGCCACTATTTCAAAATATAGCCACTAAAATGAAATAAAGAATGCGCTATTTTGTTTTAGTGTACACTATTTCTTGGATTCTGTATAGATCACCCACAGTTGGGTGCAGAGCCCAGATGCGCACATAAACTAGTCAATTGGGTGCTAACAACCAATTATTGACATTAATTAAAAATAATTTGGATTTATGGGTGCATCTGCCTACACGCTATTCTATAACGTTGTGCATCCAAAGTGTCTCGCATACAACCCTAAAGGGGTCGTAGCCATTGGAGGGGCTTGGGTGAGTCTGGGTTGTTCCAAAACTTTAGGCTCCATATTGTAAAAAGACTGGGGGTGCATCCCCAACTTGCTCGCCATTTTACACCAGGTTTTAGCAGACGTAAGTCCTTATGCCCAAAGTTAGGAATGAGAATCCACTCTAAGCGTTATTGTATAAAGGGCGCTCAGCTAAAATAGATACATTCTAGAGAATCTTTTATGAGGACCCTGTAGAGTACAATCAAGAAACAGAATGGACTACCCTGCATCCAGGAGAATTTGGAAAAGGAACGCATTAACGTTATGGCACGGTCTAAACTAAAAAAAAAAAAAAAAAAGAGGTGGAAAACAGGTTGAAAAGTGTCCAGACCCAGAAGGAGTGAGTGACCAGTTTTAGGCTCAGTTAAGATCACTCCACCAAGAATTGGCAGACCTGAAAAAAATCAATTGGTCAGGCAGCTATACTTAACACCACAGTGGCTAATAATAGAAAGAGCACTTCTTCCAAAGAGTGATACAAGTAATGTTCCAAAAATTATAGACCCATAACTTATCTATCTATAGTCATAAGGTGCTCACTACAATAAATGTCAATAAAATATGACCCCAACAACATTATGGCAATAGAGCAAAAGAGCTATAAGAGAGGAGCTTGGGGAACCAAAGATCAGTTAATGCAAGTGCTAAGAAAGGTAGAAATCTCAGTATAGGGTTGATTGACTATAAGAAAGCATCCCATATTCCTGGATAATAATTTGCCTTGAAATGTACAACAAAAAACCTGGATTGATTATGTACATCATTTTCACCCTGAAAATGTGGCAACCATACATTTTGTCATTCCTAACATCAAGATCCAGTGAGGAATATTTCAGGGAGACTCCCTATCATTGCTTTTATTTTGTATAGCACTTAACTTGCTAAGTACTCATTAACTCCTTGGGCTACAAATTTAGTTTTAATCCTAAAGATGGTAATGATCCAGAGGTTATATCGCATTTAATGTTTGTAGAATACTTGAAGTGCCACAGTTCCAGATGATATGAAGATGACTTTTGGCCTGGATAAAAGCGCTAAGGCAACCTTTCCATAGAGCAAAACTGAAAACATCCCTCTGACTGATGATCATGAAGAGCTTGAACAGGAAGGTGTATGTAAATATCTAGGAATGGAGGAAGGAGTGACATTCAGATATAAATTACTGCAAGAAAAGATCAGTAAAGAATGTTACAGGAGGCTATAACTGATACTGAAAAGCATATTAACATAATGGAATAAGATGACAATCCCCATACACTTATAGAGTTTTGGAGTAATAGACTAGCCTCTTAAAGATCTTGAAAAAGTGGATGTACAAACAAGAAGGCTCCTTTATGCTCATTATGTAATTTATATGAATCAGTGTTTGCCCAAGACTGTACTTTGCTCAATCTGAAAAAGGAATGGGTCTCGGAGAGAGATTGTACACCTAGAGCTACTATCATAAGCATCCAGGTCTAATTAATAGTTTCAAAAGGTCCAAATATGCAAGTAAACATGAGGAAAGGCTGAAGCATCTAGGGCTCTTCAGCTTGGAGAAAAGACGGCTGAGGGGAGATATGATAGAGGTCTATAAAATAATGAGTGGAGTAGAACAGGTAGACATGAATCACTTGTTTACTCTTTCCAAAAATGCTAGGACTAGGGGGCATGCAATGAAGCTACAAAGTACTACATTTAAAATGAATCAGAGAAAATGTTTCTTCACTCAACGTGTAATTAAACTCTGGAATTTGTTGCCAGAGAATGTAGTAAAAGTAGTTAACTTAGCGGGTTTTTAAAAAGGTTTGGATGGCTTCCTAAAGGAAAAGTCCATAGACCATTATTAAAATGGACTTGGGGAAAACCCACTGCTTATTTCTAGGATAAGCAGCATAAAATGTATTGAACTTTTTGGAATCTTGCCAGGTGTTTGTGACCTGGATTGGCCACTGTTGGAAACAGGATGCTGGGCTTGATGGACCTTCGGTCTGTCCCAGTATGGCAATACCTATATCTTGTTGCCAATTATGACAGAAGCGCCACCCACTGGCCATAAGGAGAGGGCATGCCCTTATCTTTTGGCCTCCTGAGTCACTACCTAGGTCAAACATTGAAACCAGGTTTATTAGGATGCCTACCCTTTACTCATTCATACACAAAGAATAGTATTCTTCTTCAGGCCATTACTTTGATGTTCCTCTCATTGGGCCTAGCTATGCATATATTCCGTTAATTTGTTATGTCCCGTGGAGGGGCATAATCGAACGGGGGCGCCCATCTCTAGGAATAGCCCAGGAAAGCGGTGTCTCTGACCGTATTATCGAAACAAGATGGGCGGCCATCTTTCGTTTCAATAATACGGTCGGGGACATCCAAATCTCAACGTTTGGGCCGCCCTTAGAGATGGCCGACATTGGTTTTCACTGATAATGGAAACTAAGGGCAGCCATCTCAAAACCGGCCAAATCCAAGCCATTTGGTCATGGGAGGAGTCAGCATTTGTAGTGCAGTGGTCCCCCTCACATGCAAGGACACCAACCGGGCACCCTAGGGGGCACTGCAGTGGACTTCATTAATTACTCCCAGGTACATAGCTCCCTTTCCTTGGGTGCTGAGCCTCTCAACTCCCACTCCCCACAACTGTACACCACTACCATAGCCCTTATGGGTGAAGGGGGGCACCTACATGTGGGTACAGTGGATTTCGGATGGGTTTTGGAGGACTCCCATTTACCACCACAAGTGTAACAGGTAGGGGGGGATGGGCCTGGGTACTCCTGCCTGAAGTGCACTGCACCCACTAAAACTGCTCCAGGGACCTGCATAGTGCTGTGATGGAGTTGGGTATGACATTAGAGGCTGGCATAGAGGCTGGCAAAAAAATGTTTTATAATTTTTTTTGGGTAGGAGGAGGTTGGTGACCACTGGGGTTGTAAGGGGAGGTGATCCCCAATTCCCTCCGGTGATCATCTGGTCAGTTTGGGCACATTTTCAAGGCTTGGTCATGAACAAAAATGGACCAAGTAAAGTCGGCCAAATGCTCGTCAGGGCCGCCCTTCTTTTTTCCCCATTATCGGCCGAGGATAGCCATCTCTTAACCACGCCCCCGTCCTGCCTTTGGTACACTGCCGACATGCCCCCTTGAACTTTGGCCGTCCCCGCGATGGAAAGCAGTTGAAGGCAGCCAAAATCGGCTTTCGATTATACCGATTTGGCCGCCCTTAGGAGAAGGCCGCCCATCTCCCGATTTGTGTTGGAAGATGGACGCCCTTCTCCTTCAAAAATAAGCTGGTTAGACTCCTAGTGCTTCCAATTTCTACTCCTGTCTAGGTTTTCTTATAGGCTCAGTCACCTCAGGCTCAGCCTAAGTCTATACATCTTACAAAGGCCTTGTAGTGCTTCAACCCAGGCCTGCTCCAGACCTTATTCCAGGCCAGATTTCCTTGCTTACAGTCCAAGCACCACTCCGATAGCACAAGGCTTTTTCATTAATCACCACTACCTTCCACCTCCACAGTACTTAGGATTTCTATCGAATTTCCCTTCTATACTGTTCCCACAGAACTGCACTATACCATTCACATTCCCTTCCTTTTTCATTCTCATTGAGCAGGAGAGCAAATATTCAGCATCAATACAGTTCAAGCTAAGTCAAATCAAGCTTATTTTGCTATACCATAAATAAAAAAAAAATAATATCTAAGAGGTGTAAAAAAATATCCAAGTAAACAGTGGGGAATTCTTGGGACTCACAAGAAAGCAGAATCATGGTGCTACTCAGGTTTGGAGTCTACTTTCCCCACCTGAGGACTCTTCCTCTTCCTCACTGCTGTGGCCTTTTGGAATCACTGGGTTGCTCCCAGCTCCAGGAAAATTCTTCTCCTATATTTCAGACCCTGCGTACTCACTAAGGCAACCTTCCAAAGCAACTAAAACAACTGCCTGCCACTAGAGTGACTGGACTGAAACCTTCTGTTCTAGAGACACACTTTCTCACTTTTTTCACGTCTGCAACTCCTAGCAATTGAGACCTTTTCACACTCCTGGCACAACTGTCTGTCTCTGAGTACAGAGATTTCCCTTTCTCAGCCATGGAGAGGGTCCTGTCCCAGAGGCTGAGAGGGAGAAAACTACTGCCCTAGCCTTCGGTCCAAAAGGAACCTCTCCCTGTCCTCTGAATGTTTCTCTCCCTGAATATAATCTAACTTGAATGGCAACCCCCCTCCTTTAAATTCCATTCCCTGGGCTTCCCCAAAGCTCTATGGCCTCATGGAAAATGTAATCCAAATCCTTAAGAAACCCCCTGCTTCAAGTTTTCATTTTGTTTAAGGTGGCAAACATTCCATTAACTTTCTACCCTTATTTTCCTACAGGGCAAGCAACTGCTAGCTTGTCACAGTCTCTATCATTAATCATGGACAAACATTCTAAAGAGTGGAAGGAATGAGTGAGAGATAACCAGAAGGAAACAGAATTTTCAAAATAAGAGCAAAAACTCTTAAAGATTTGGATCAGTAAACAAGTGGAAAATGCACTGGGTAATAGAAAGTGTTACTCTAGGAGTCATACGTCAATCAAAATTGGATGCATAAATAGTAACAGAGAGATGAACTAAAAGCAAACATAGAAAAACTGGGAAAACAGACATATGTAGATGCACTGTTCCCTCTAAGCTGAGCGGGAATCCTCCAACTGGGAGGGGGGGGGGGGGGGTGCTTCAATATTGTGTTTTCAATTGATAGGTACAGGTAGGTTCCCTGGAGTCCTGCAGAGCTTACCTGTCCCTCACTATTGAAAGAGTCCTCCCCACTGGCAGGACTGTAGGTGGAGGATTCCCACTCAGTTGAGAGAGAACAGTGCCTGTAAGGAAGAGCTGGAAATGGTTATGCATCTCATAGCTATCTGCAAATTACTGATAGGAAAAGATTTATATCTGAATAGCATAACAAGGGTGGCACATCTGAGTCATTGGAAATATTGTAAACATTAGAACATCACTGTATCAGAAAAGCATTGGGCTCATGACCCTGGCAGAACTATGGAAAATGAAGAGACAGTGGTCACTGGAAATGTACCCATTCTTACTGAGAAAAGCTTGATGCAAACCCCCCCCCCCCCCCCAAAAAAAAAACAAAAACAGACATCATGATAAAGGAGAAAAGCACGAGAACAACACTAGTAATTCAGGTTTCAGTGCCAAGTGACTTTTTTTTTTTTTGCACTGAGTGGAAAATGAGATCTTCAAGTAACTAGCAATGCAGTCAGAGACCAAGAAAATGTGGCAGAAATATATATATTTCCCATTGTTTTGGGTATCACAGGTTTGATTAAAAGGTATTTTCAATTACACTTTCATAAGTTGACTATACATGTTGCACCCTATGAGCACTAGAAGGAAGCTCTCTTTGGCACAATGCAAGTACCACAGTGAGTATTAGCAGTAAACTTGAGAATCTGAAGTCCTACTCCACATATCGTGGCATAAGAGTGAGTCCCCCACAAGTACTTCTCAAGCTTGGAATTCCATTTTCTTAAATCCTAAAAAGCTATTCATCATTGCCTCCATTCTGTTCTCAGTGACTCAACCCTCTAAAGATTAAGGTCAGCAAACAGGTTCCAATGTAATAGAAGATACAATGTAATGGAATAATCCAGTTTTCAGCACACACCCAATGCATTGGCTTTTTCAGGATATCCACAATGATTATGTGGGCAGAGGAATAGCCTAATGGTTAGAGCAGTAGGCTGAGAACTAACAAGCCCAGGTTCAAATCCCACTGCAGCTCCTTGCGGCCTTGGGCAAGCCACCTAATCCTCCATTACTTTGGTATGGCTGAGGGTGGTATTGGCAACCTCACCCTACTTAGGGCCTGCCATAGAAACTTGTGGCAGTCCCCATAAGCCATTTGTGGCTTGGTGCATGAGGATAGAGGGATAATGATCATACATTAGATATATATGGAGATAGTGAATACAGACTGTCTCATACATATTTAGTATGCCTGTCCTGAAAACCAGATTTGATGGGTATGTCCTAAGAACTAAGTAGAGAATCTAAAATTAATTTAGGATATTAATCTACATGATGTCTGCTATGACAAGATTCCTTACATAGTTTCAAAACCCTTGCAAGTCTTTAAACATTTAGTATGACCTTTGAAAATACATTAGTATAATGGGGGGGGGGGGGGGTTCTTAGTTAATTCACAATTTGCATTCAAAGTGTTCTCCCTCAAATTTGACACATTGATGAAGTAATTGACACCATTCAGCTGTTGGCTTGCTGAAGGTTGGGGTTTCATTAATTAAGAGATCAACAGTTTTGTAAGTTCAATGTGCTGGAACTCCATCCTGGTAACAAATAAAGTACTCAGAAATGTCTCACATTTCAGGCAGAAATTTCTGCTACTGTAGGATGTTTTTGGGTTTTTGGAAAAATGTTGGGGATCCTTTTTTTCCCAACACTGTGTAGAATGAGTAACCGATGAAATGTTTTCATTTGCTTCCTTGAATATGGTGTCTTTCATCCTAAATGATATGGTTATTGTATAGGTACACATAAATACAGGGGCAGCCCAAGACATTCTGCTGCCTGGGGCAAAGGGACGGTCTGCCACACCGACTCCGTTCAGCTCTGACCCCAGTATGACATCTCCCCCTCTTCCTTCCCCAAATTTACCTTCTTTTCTGGCTTTCCAAAAGTCGGGGTGGCAGCAGTTACAATATGCTGCCCTGCTGCCGGCCCTGGCCCCCGGTCTCTTCTCTCCACTGTGGCCCACCCTGCCTCTGGGGAAACTGGAAGTAAGTCAGAGAGGCGGGCCATAAGAGAGAAGGGTTCGGCGGCAGGACAACGCATGGGAACCACTGCTGCCTTGCCTTTTGGAAAACAAGAAATGAAAGTAAATTCAGGGAAAGAAGGGTGGAGGTGATGCCAGAGCGTGGCAGGCATGGGGGTGGATGCTGCTCCAAAAGAGTGTCGCCTGAGGTTAATGGTAGGACCGCCACTGCATAAATACAGTAAAGGTCAGAAAATATGAGGGGGAGGGGGTGGATCAGCCTAATGCTACCATGATGTGGTTCAGGAACAATAGGGTTCTTTCACTAAGCTGCAGCAAAACATAGCCTAAACACACCCGTACATGGGTCGTTCTCGCAAAATAAGGCCATTTTTACTGCAGAAGTAAAATGGCCAACTCTCTATTTTTTTGTATTCATGGACATACACTACGGTTGCAGGAAAATCCCCTCTCTGCCTTCCTGACACACCTCCTAAAAAAAAAATGAAAATATTTTTTTGCTCGCAGTTAAAGTGCGCAGACTTGGTAGTTACCACAGGATGCCTGAGCACAACCCATGGTATGTCATTTTAAGCTGCATTAGGCGCCTGTTAGTCCCTAACGCAGCTTAGTAAAAGGGTGGCAAAGATGCTTAGTAGTAAAATATTGCTTTTGTGGTAATGAGTTATGAGTAAAATAGTTTTGTAAACCGCCTTCATGTGTTTTTTTTTGTTTCAGAAGGTAGTCAATCAAAACTTTGTATTAATAAAATAAGCACATGCAATATTACAAATGAATTGATTTATCCAAAATTTTCTTTTGCACGGACACAGAATCAGAAAAACCATTGACAAGTGCCATCTTAGCTTGTAAACATCAGCTGTTTTGATAACCCTGGCTATTTCTAATCTTAGCCACAGTCAGAGGACTTGACTATTAAGGCAATTCATTCATGCTAAAACCTGATTACTGCCCCAAGCTAAAATTCTGAATGGCATCCATCAATGATATACAAAGAAATGTGCCAAATGCATGTCAGGACTCTCCTGTAGTACAAATCACCTCATAAAATCTAAACCTAAGCCTTGTTGACCTAATGGTAAAAGCATGCCTCTTAATGAACAAGCAAGTGGAAACGTTTAGCAAATACACTGAATATTTCACATAGTTTTTGGTGGGTGTTGCCTAAACCACTTAAATAATAAATACATGCATTCATCACAAACTAAACTTCAACTGATATGGCTCAGATTCATTCAGAAGTGCAATCAAATTACACCTTTAACAATTCATTTGCTTATAGCATATTGGCTGATCTGTGTTTGGATATGGTGTTTCCCATTTTGAAAAAAGTTTTTACAATTAACACACATTTTCATAGTGAACATTATACTAAGGGAGAATAAATACAAAAATAAGAAACTTTTCTATTAAGGGTCAATCAGCAAAGCAAAAAGAAGAAATGCATTTCGCTGATTCTAAGAGACTGCGCTCAAAGAGATTTCTAACTCCAGTTTTTCAGTATTACTCAGCAAGGATTTGGAAGTCATGTATCTGGATTTGCAAAAGGCGTTTGACAAGGTACCTCATGAAAGGCCACAGAGGAAATTGGAGGGTCATGGGATAGGAGGAAATGTCCTACTGTGAATTAAAAACTGGTTGAAGGATAGGAAACAGAGAGTGGGGTTAAATGGGCAGTTTTCACAATGGAGAAGGGTAGTTAGTGGGGTTCCTCAGGGGTCTGTGCTAGGACTGCTGCTTTTTAATATATTTATAAATGATTTAGAGATGGGAGTAACCAGCGAGGTAATTAAATTTGCTGATGACACAAAAGTTATTCTAAGTCATTAACTCATGACAGGATTTTGAAAAATTACAGAAGGACCTTACGAGACTGGGAGACTGGGTGGCTAAATGGCAGATGACGTTTAATGTGAGCAAGTGCAAGGTGATGCATGCGGGAAAAAAGAACCCGAATTATAGCTACGTCATGCAAGGTTCCACATTAGGAGTTACGGACCAAGAAAGGGATCTGGGTGTTGTCATCAATAATACACTGAAACCTTCTGTTCAGTGTGCTGCTGCAGCTAGGAAAGCGAATAGAATGTTGGGTATTATTAGGAAAGGTATGGAAAACAGGTGTGAAGATGTTATAATGCCGTTGTATCGCTCCATGGTGCGACCGCACCTTGAGTATTGTGCTCAATTCTGGTCACCGCATCTCAAGAAAGATATAGTAGAATTGGAAAAGGTGCAGTGAAGGGCGACTAAAATGATAGCGGGGATGGGACGACTTCCCTATGAAGAAAGACTAAGGAGGCTAGGGCTTTTCAGCTTGGAGAAGAGACGGCTGAGGGGAGACATGACAGAGGTATATAAAATAATGAGTGGAGTTGAACAGGTGGATGTGAAGCGTCTGTTCACGCGTTCCAAAAATACTAGGACTAGGGGGCATGCGATGAAACTACAGTGTAGTAAATTTAAAACAAATCGGAGAAAAATTTTCTTCACCCAACACATAATTAAACTCTGGAATTCGTGAAGGCAGTTAGCTTAGCAGAGTTTGAAAAGGGGTTAGACGGTTTCCTAAAGAACAAGTCCATAAACCACTACTAAATGGACTTGGGAAAAATCCAGGAATAACATGTATAGAATGTTTGTACATTTGGGAAGCTCGCCAGGTGCCCTTGGCCTGGATTGGCCGCTGTCATGGACAGGATGCTGGGCTCGATGGACCCTTGGTCTTTTCCCAGTGTGGCATTACTTATGTATTTATGTACCTCGTCAAATAAGATTTATTACAAACTATTTTTTATTTCGCAGAATCATGAAATCTTTCTTGCTCATGAAATATTTGGAGCTATAGTACTTTTCTTATGTTATTATAGTTTTATTTCAGTTCTGTCTGCTTATCTTGTAGATGTAATCCATATAGAACATTTGGGCATTTGCAGAATAGAAGAATATTTTTTGCATTTGTATTTTGTATTTATATACCAGTTTGTATTTAAAGCGATTTAAGCAGGCAGGAGAGGTGCCTGCCAGCTTAAATCGCTTGGAGCCAGCTAACTGCCAATATTCAGTGGTATTTAACTGGGTAGTGCTGTTGAATAGCATAAAATGGCCATTTTGGAGCCGGGCCGCACATGGGGCATTTTGGGGGTGGTCTTGGGGAGGAGCTGGGAGTTATGTAGGTGCTGATACTATTCTGTGCTTACACCCACGTAGCTAACCAGGCATGTAGGACTGTATAAAAAGTAGTCCTAAATTCACTGTATTATCTATGCAGGTGCCAGCACTGAATACTGGCTGGAACACTTCCAGTGTCTCTCCCCCCCCACCCCCAGTGAGATATAGTTCCATATAGGGACCCTTTTACAAAGGCACACTGAAAAATGGCCTGCAATAGTGTAGATGTGTGTTTTGAGCGCATGCAGAATCATTTTTCAGCCTTTTAAAAAATTTTTTGCCGAAAATAGACGTGCAGCAAAATGAAAATTGCTGCACGTTCATTTTGGGTCTGAGACCTTACCACCAGCCATTGACCTAGCGGTAATGTCTCATGTGGTAACCAGGCAGTAATGGTCTACGAGTATAGAATGACGACTACTGCTCAAATACTGCCCACATGCCAGAAAATAAAAATATTTTCCGGCACGCCTAGCGGACACACATCAAAAATGAAATTACGGCAAAGGCCAAACAGTAGCCAGGCAGTAACTAAAAATTGACACGCATTGGGCACGCATAGGCACCTATGCGGTTTAGTAAAAGGGCCTCATAGTGAGCTGAAGTAGTTAAGCACCACTAAGAAGTATAGATTAATAACTCTAAAACTATATTTACTAAGTGAAGATCTAATTGCCCTTAGTTGATGTAGCTTAAAGATGAATTTTTTCTCCAAATTATTGGTCTGTGACTCAAAAGTTAGTCTAAGTCTAAAAGAACATGCATAATTTATAGTAGTCTATATAAGTTGCATGTATAAGTGTACATCCTGTCCATGCTTAACCCATACTCTTCTCATATGAATGCCCACCTGCAAAGTATAGCATATAGCTAAATTATATTCTAATTTACACTGATGATATATTTTTGCTATGTCCTGAACAAAGCTGCATAGATAAAGAATGTGAACTATAATGTCTCGGTACCTAAGTGTAAAGTGATTTTGAAAATGGGGCCAGTGTGTGAAAAAATATGTAAAATGGTCAAAAGTGTCAGCATTTCATCATTTGGTACGCGTTTCACACATAAGACATATTAGCAAAAACGCTCAGTCCTCATATATAATAACATTTTATTCATGGACCCCAATGAGCTAAAGTACAGCATTTTGTTTTTCACAGAAGGAGCTTTGCATAGTGAACAATGCTAAAATAGTGACAAATTCACAAAAATGCAATAAAATTGCCAGTGCAAAGCCCCTATACAAAATAATTCAGCAAAATGGGCCATCTTTGTAATAATCTTTTTACAAAGTACATTTCTTGCAAATGTTTATGTAAAATTTTGGATTAATGAACTGTGGAATGCAAATTCATACAAGAAATGCTCTTTAATGCAGAAAAATGACAATAAATGTTTTGCAGGCTGGTTTTCACAAGAAAATTAAGTATACCTCACTGAGGTATAGCTAATTTTCCAAAGTGTTGAGAGATTTAATGAAGCAGAAGTCTTGCAATAAAGAGGCCATTTGCCACTGTGACTGAGGTTTCTCTCTCCAGAGGAAACTGTCAGACCCTAGTCACCCAGTGCCTTTTTGATATCCTCCCTCCCAAACCCTTTCCCAGGGATTAAAATGGGAAAAATGAAGAATCCCTGGGCAGGCCCTGCCCTCCTTTAGGGAATCCCCCTCACTTACAGAAAAACATATCCATAGCACCCCAGTACAAGTATGAACTACGTCAGAATTTTTACAGAAGACTCGTTAGACCCACTTCAAATCCTGCCGCTGCTCTTTGTGATCTTGGGCAAATCACTTATAACCCTGCTTACAAAGCCATGCTAGCGGCTGCCACGCAGCAATGCTGACACAGCCCATTGTCTAATTAAGCTAGGTTCAATTAGTCAGAATTGCCATGATGAATCATTTTAGGTTCCTGTTATCTATAAGTGAGAGCATGTACTAAACATTAGTAAAGGACTCCCTTTCTGTTTAAGCATGGGTGGCTGGGGCCCACACAGAGTGGCGGGCACAGCTCTGGCCACCTCATTGTGCAGACTGGATGGACCATGCAGGTCTTTATCTGCCACTCATTTACTGTGTTACTGTGTATCTGCTGCACAGTCAATTCTATTCCTGTAGGCCATGCAGCAGATAGAGCACTCTAATGCCTGTTAGTGCATGATAAACCTGAGTAAACATACAATTAAGTTATTCCTGGCTAAAACCATTTGCTCACATCTCAGTCAAAAACATGTCAAAAACCACTGCAGCAGCTCTGATCCTTACAGATCCACAGGAAAGAAAGAATAAGAAAAAGGACTAAAGTTTAATCTATGACATCAAACTCACTTTTATAGTTAGAAAAAAAATTTATGTAGATGTTAGGAAATGTACATATGCATAAAAAAGCATTAAAAATGTGTAATAGATTCCTATTGTTTACTTTACTCTGTCCTCATTCCCATAGCAACTGTTTTGCACATTAAGATTCCTGTTTACTAACAGCATTAAAATGGCACAATAAAGCACCATTTTAATGCAGGTTGGGTCCCATGCGATTTACTAATATTTGGCAAGTTTGTTCCACAATTTAGTAACTCCTATGCTCCTGCCATAAAAGGCAGAAAACTCAGAGTCAAATGACCCCTCTCCCCCACATACACATACATACACATGTGATCCCTTCCACCATCTTCCCTCAAAGTGAATATCCCCAGCAGATCCCCTCTAACTCCCCCACCCCCAAGCAGGTCCTAGGAAAAAAAAAAGGCTTTACAGGCTGGTTTTCACATGAAAATGAAATCACACCTGCTCATTATCTCTGTCCTCAATCCCCTTCTCATAAAAATCTCCCCTTCCCAAATGGACCCATTGGATTCCTCCTCCCTGCACCCCTCTTGTTTTAATGATTCCCGATTGCACCTCTAAGGCAGGAGCAATGCCCAGCTGAAATTCAAGATGGCGTTGGCTGACTCAAGCCTCTCCCCTCTGATCCTCACTGGAGAAGAAACAAGTGATATTCTGTGTATAAGGAACCCTTTTACTAAACTGCACTAATAAATGGGCTTAGCATGCCCTTATGTGGGTCTTTCCCATGCGCTAAACCCATTTCTAGTGTGGCCAAAAAGAGGATTTTTTTGTTTTGTTTTTGCCCATGCACTAATGTTAGCATTAGCACGCGGCCATTAAAAAAATTATCACAGGAGCAATTACCACCTCCTGTTTAGGAGACACTAAGGGCTCCCATGTTAAGTCAATGTTATGCAGTTAGCACATACTAATTTATTTATTTATTTATTTATTAGGATTTATTTGCCTTTTTGAAGGAATTCACTCAAGGCGATGTACAGTAAGGCTAGATTAAACATGAGCAATAGGCAATTACAGCAGCAAAAATATTCAAGTAGCAATACAAAATATGGCATGGTATACTACTGGCAATGACAACACAATACAATAAAATACATAAAAGAACATTATAATTGGTAGTGAAGGGTAAGGCAAAGTTGTAACTTATAGATGAGTAAGAACAGGGCCGGTCTTAGCAAGTGCGGGGCCCTATGCAGACCAATTTGATGGGGCCCCACCCTAGCCCTGCCCCCACCTAACTCCGCCCCCACCCTAGCTCCAGGGCCGGCTACCCCTCCCTCTGAGTTCCCGGGCTGCTCCCTCTGAGCTCCAAGGCCCCCAGCTCTAGGGCTTCCCCCCCTAGGGCTCCCAACTCCAAGGCCCCCCTCCCTCCCGGTCATTTTTTAACACCCCCTCCAAAATCCAGTACTAGGTATGCCGAGAATACAAAACACTCTAGGACCTATTGAACAATTCTACCATACCATAAGCAGTCATTTCTACGAATCACACAAAGAAAAGGAAAACATCTTAAAACACTACAGTGAGCACTAGAACATCAATTCACCTATTGTAAAATAAAACCAGACAGAATAGTACAGATCGTCGATCCTGCACAGTCAATGCCAACTGAAAGCCATGTCTTTTTCACAAACACAGATACACCCTAATCCACTATAGAATAAGTGTAGGGGATGAATATACTGTATAGATGAATAAAAGGAAATCTTAATATAAATAAACAAATGAAAAAAGTAGAAATGATATATAGCTATAGAACATAAGCTTGTAAGATATCATTATGCAAAAATGATGAATATTGTTAAGGGATAACTAAACCCAGTGTAAATAAAAAAATAAAGAACTGAAAAATAAAATATATCCATACAATATAAACATATATAATAATGTTATTATACAGGACATAGTGAAAAATGTTCTCTTCTATTGGATATATAGAAATTTAGAATATAGCCAACCGGTATACACATCTACTATAATAAAACTCACTCTCAACGTTCTGAGGACACTGACGTCAGTGAAGCCAAGCCCTGACTTCCTTCAAAAAGGTTCGAAGGTTCATGGTGGTGAAGCCACCAAAATCGCTCCAGGCCTCGCCCTCGAGGGCGGAGCAATGGCAGAACAACGAAGGGGTTGGCAGGGAGGGAGGTGGGGGGGGGGAATCACTCTGGGCCCCGCCCTCGCGTCAAACGTCATGATGTTGGGGGCGGAGCAATGGCAGAACAACGAAGGGGTTGGCCAGGGAGGAAGGGGGGTGTTGGCGATGAAAACCTTGCTAGCGCCCGTTTCATTTGCTCTGAAACGGGCCTCTTTTACTAGTATCTAATAATGTAATTATATAGAATGTGGTGCAAAATGTTACCTTCTATTGGATGTATGGATTTCTTAATTAGCTTTGTGAAATATACATGTTGCCTTATACCTAAAAACAAGGAAAAAAATCTTAAGAGAAAGAATTGTAGCTGAACTATATGTCATTTTCACTTTTTTCATTTGTTTATTTATTTATATTATGCTACGATTTCCTTTTATTCATCTATACTGTGTCAAATTTACATTTTCTAATTGTTTTATTCATGCTTTTATTGGTTCATTTTATAACACTCATGCTTTTATTAATTCATTCGTTATTTTAACACCCAAGACTTGTGTTGAGTCTTGGATGTTATAATAAAGCTTCAATACATTGAACATCGTCTACTGTTCACTTATTTGTCACCCTTGCTGTATTTGACTTGATTGGTGTACCTAGGCACACCCACTTACACCAGTCAATGACCTAATGTAAGTTCTGTTCTAGAACTGACGCTAAGTGTATCCAATGTGATGCCTACTCTAGGCCCAAATTATAGAATTGCCCCCAGTGTCTCTAACCAGCTTATAATCGAAAGTGATCGCCGGCCATCTTCCGACACAAATCGGGAAATGGCCGGCGATTTCTTAAAAGCGACCAAATCTGTATAATCAAAAGCGGCATTTTTGACAGCATCGCCGCTTTCCTGTCGCTTCGCCGGCGAAAGTTCAAGGGGGCGTGTCGGTAGATTAGCGAAGGCGGGACATGGGCGGGCATGGGCATGGCTACCAGATGGCCGGCTTTCACCGATAATGGAAAAAAAAGCGGCGTTAAGCAGTATTTCGCCGGGTTTACTTGGTCCTTTTATTTTCACGACCAAGCCTCAAAAAGGTGCCCCAACTGACCAGATGACCATTGGAGGGAATGGGGGATCACCTCCCCTGACTCACCCAGTGGTCACTAACCCCCTCCCACAAAAAAAACCCACTTTAAAAACTTTGTTGCCAGCCTGTATGCCAGCCTCAAATGCCGTACCCACCTCCATGACAGCAGAATGTGTTGTATCTTCCGACAGCCTTTCCCTGGTTGCGATGTGGCTCTCAGGTGAGTGTGACACCTTTTCTGTTAGGTGCCCTGCAGAGTCACATTAGCAATGCATTGTGGTGGATGTAGGGTACTGGGCTCTACTCTCATGGTGCTTTTCCCCCCTGCTAACTGGGTCAGAGTGTGCCCTGTTTTGTTTCCTGTTGTAGTCCATGCGGTAGTGGCCATTTTTGTAAGCCAGTTTTAGTTCCCTTTCCTGTGTTACCCACCTTAGAGAACGTAGTTCTTACCTTGAATGGTGCTGAAAGAGGGCATTGTACACCATTGTGCCAGCTCTGACCTACTGCTAATCTTAGCACCAGGGGACTCTTTGCCAGTGGGGAACAACCTCTGATCTGCAGTTAACTGTGAGTAAACGTGGTTATTTCAAGAAAGGACTTTTTCAGAGAGATTAGTCTTCAGGTGTGAACTGGTGTGCCAAAGTTATACAGCAGCAATAAGTCCTAGAGGCTGTATGCAGGTCCCTGGAGCAATTTTAGTGGGTGCAGTACATTTGTGGGTAGTGGGTTTGGGGGGGGGGGGTTGGGGGGCTCAGCTCCCAAAGTAAGGGAGCTATGCACGTGGGAGCTTTTCTGAAGTCCACCACAGTGACCCCTAGGGTGGCTGGTTGGTGTCCTGGCAATTCAGGGGGGCCAGTGCACTAAAAATGCTGGCTCCTCCCACGGCCAAATGCCTTGAATTTGGCCGCAGTTTGTGATGGCCAACATAACTTTCCATTATCACTGAAAAACAAACCTGGCCATCTCAAACCTGGCGAACTCCACGGCATTTGGTCGGGCTAAACCATATTATCTACAAAAAGGATGGCCGGCCATCTTTTTCGATAATACGGTTCCGGCCAGCTGTAGCGCCGCCGCCAACATAGATCGCTGGCGATCTATTTGGCCGGTGACGTTCAATTATGCCCCTCTAAATGAGTTAATTTTGTGAATACCATGGCAGGAGTGTAATCCTGAGCAGGGTATGGTGAACGTGGAGCTGATGTCAGTCTCTCAGGTTTACTGATGATGCTTGTCTCAATACTTACATTGTTTCAAAGAGGGTTTTCTTCTGGAGTTATTAGGTGTAATATGCATAGGCAACATATCAAGATGCTCTTGGAAATTATTTTAAATCAAGCCAGTGAAACAAAATGCAATTGGAACAATTTCTGTATCTTTCCACCACATTTTCTAGATTTTTGACTGCATTTGTTGATACATGAATATCTTGTCTTTCTCCACATTTAGTACAGAGTAGTTATTAAGAACTGACATTTCTTTTAATAACGCTGTTCGTTTAAGTTTCTCCTTTACCACAGTGTCCAATTTTCTTGTATCAAGTTATGGGAATGTGATGAATCACAAAGACTGTGTAGGTAATGGGGTGTATGGATTACCATAAGAGATAGTGAGGATTTCTACCAGTAGCCAGCCTGCAAATAAGTATAAAGAATGCAGGAGTATGATGTGGACAATACTGTTTAGAGGAAACCAAGAGTTATCAACCCAGTGAAGCTAGTTAATTCTTTTGATAACTGCTTCACATAGGGTCCCTTTTACTAAGCTGTGCTATTAAATGGGCTTAGTGCACCCTTGCAGGGGGACTTTTCCACATGCCAAGTACATTTCTAGCGTACCTGTAAAAAGGCCATTTTTGTATTTGCTTTATTTATGGCCATGCATTAATGTTACTATAAGCACATGGCCATTTAAAAAGATTACTGCGGGAGCACTTACCACCTCATATTTTGGAGGTGGTAAGGGCTTCCATGATAATCTTGCATTAATGTGCATACACTAACTGGTTACTGCTTCCATGCTCGCTCACCATCCATTCTCTGTTCATGCCACATTCACTTCCCCCCCCCCCCCCAAATAAAAAGAAAAATAAATACCATGCCCTTCGCACATGCTGACGGCAAACCTAATGCAGGATGCTTAAGCGCATTCTACATTAGGCCATTAATTCTGCATTAGGTGCTTATTAGCACCTAATGGAAGCGTAGTAAAAGGCTCCATAGTTTTAATGACTATTTGCATTATGGTGTTCTTATCCTTTCCTTTGTATATTATAGGGGGGGGGCATTAAAAGGGAGTTTTACTATGAATTCAGAAGTTTTCCAGCCACTTTTTGCTTTTTGAATGTACTGAGTCTAATTGTGCACTCAACTTCAAATTGGTGCCATTTCCCTGCCCATAACCACACCCTTTTTTGCCTGCTCACGTTAGAAGTTAGGTGCACTGCATTACAGAATATGCTTAGTGAGATGTGTGTGTAAATTCTAATTATTGCCAATTAGTGCTCATTATTGCTTAAGTGCTGTTATCAATGCTAATTAGCTTGTTAAGTTACACGCATTGTTATAGAATTTGCTTGGATTTTGGCACGGATCTCTAGGTGCGCTATATAGAATCCAGGGGGATATTCCACAACTTTTGAGAATAAAAGGCAGGGAAGATAGAGATTATATATAGTAGGTCAGAGTCAAGGATGGAAATGGCATGGCCAAGATTGAAAGAATGAAGTAATATATCGATGCTAACAATGAAGTAGGGAAAGGAATAAAGAGAAATGAATTTTAAAAGTGGTAGAAAAAATGAGGTTACACAAGCAGTTAGCTTGCCTGAAAGAATGATTTGGTGGAGAAATGAGGTAGAGAGACATGGAGAGAAGAGCTTGTAGGAGGAGGAAATGAGCAGAGGTTAGAGGGAGGTGATGGACAGGTGAGCCAGGTTTTATGAAACTGGTACTTTGTGAGATGAAAGGAGATATGAATATCAGTACTGCTAATTTATGATATCAAACTCACTTTTATATTTAAAAGCAAACAATGGGCCTCATCTACTGAAGCTTATCCCTCATTCTGGGCTTTATTTTATAAGAGGGCACATATGTCATACTATCAAAAAATCTTATTGTATGCATACTTTAGAAAAAAGATAACCGAACTAGAGAGAGGAATACATATTCACACCCCTCTGGGGAAAAGTCCACTTTGAAAGAAAATAATAAATTCCAACAGAGTGATGTTGTAGCTTGTACTCTTACATCAAATTATTCAATAAACTAAAACAATTTTTTAAAATTAGAAGTAGTGTGCTCATAAGCTTTTACAGTGCCACACCCTGCTCAAAACAAAAAATATATTGCATGAGCCCTGACTGCCTACAAAATGGGTGGCAGTATGTGCCTTCATAAAATAACTACTCAGAACTACTACACCAAGGAATCCTAATCCACCCTGTTAAAATGACCAGGGCAGGGGTACAAAATACAACCCGTTCTGTATGCCCTAGTGGGGGAGAAATATGCTCTATGAAGCACTGTTATGATTTTTTAATCTGTGGATGAAGAAGTCATCAACAATCTCAGGATTCAGTCTAGCTCTCCTGTCTTCCACAGTCCTTCCTGCAATAGAAGATGTGCTGGTAGCAGGAATGTAGGATTCCCCATGCAACTTTTGCCAGTTGTGGCCAGCATGTTTGCTCGTTTTTCTAAGAAAAATCAAAATACCATCTGCATCACTCAAACATAAATAACAGTCTAGTTCATTAACAGGCTTCAAAGTAGAGAATGACATGGGGAAAAAGTTCGTCCCCATCCCCACGGGATCTGTCCCTGTCCCATCCCCATCCCCACAGACTTGGTCCCTGCCCCGTGTCATTCTGTATTCAGAACCAGCCCCAGTGATGCACAAACCTCTCACATTAATTTACATCTGTTCTGAATAAGATGTAAATGTGTGCATGTGTACATGAATATTTTATAAAATGTGTGTACATCTTAATTCCACCTCTGCACTATCCAAATCACCATTAGGCACCAGGAATGCCCACACCCAGAACATGGCAAAATAGGCACACTCTCTGTTGCCTACTTGTCTCATACATATGGCTACAAAATTTTATAAAAGATTTTTTTTTCTGTGTGTAAAATAAACTTCTGGAAAACACTATAAATCTTATAATTACCCCCTAAATTTGTATCTGAAACTGAGGTACCTAAAGTTAGGCCTACTATAGGATTCCTAAGTTATCTACACTCCTCCGGCCTCTTGTTTGTATAATCTCAACCACTATCATCAAATACTTCACTCTACAAGAATTTATCTGAAAACACATTTACTTTAACTATACAGAAAAAGCCTACCCCCCACCCCCCCCCCCCCCCACCTTTATCCAAATATTACAGGCTTTTTTCTTCCAGTTAAAGTAAAAAGGCCTGATAGTCAAAATGATTTTAACGGTCAGGAGAGGCTCCTGGAAGTTTAAATTGCCTGTCTGGGGCTAACCAGGTATTTTCAGTGGCACTTAACTCAGTGGCGTTCCTAGGGGCGCTGACACCCGGGGCGGATCGCCGATGCGCCCCGTCCCCCCGGGTGCAGCACCCCCCCCCCCCCCGTGCAGCGCGACCCCCCCCCCGGTGAAAAGACACCCCACCACCCCGGAGAAAGAACCCCCTCACTCCGGGTGCATGCCGCTGGGGGGGGGGTGCCGCGCGCCAGTCAGTGTCGTTCATTTCCATGCTCCCTTTGCCCTGGAACAGGAAGTAACCTGTTCTGAGGCAGAGGGAGCATGGAAACGAACGACGCTGACCCACGCGCAGCACCCCCCCAGCGGCGTGCACCTGGGGCGGACCGCCCCCCCCCTTGGTACGCCACTGACTTAACTGGATACTGCTGCTGAAAATGCCCGGTTAGGGCTAGAGTCTATATATCGCGCCTCGATTTCTGCGTGGAAATCAAAGAGTATTCTATAGAGTACGCTTTAAAATTTAGGCATATGTTACAGAATATGCTGAGTGCTGCTCCGAGTGACTAAATTTAGTTGTGGTCAATTACAGCAACTAAAACCTGGTATAAATCCCAACACTTAAATTAGGCGTGGAGCGGGTGTATTCTACACCAATGCACATAGATTGTAGAAACTGCCATGACTCGCCCATTCTACATTTAAAGGAATTATTAGAAATTAATTTTGAGCATTGCTGTATTTTGTATTGTTGTTCAAAGGAGGTTTTTTGCCGATGATGAAGCAGTCCTGCTCAAGTGGCATCTAGCTGAAAGCTTCATGAGGCTTTTTCCTCCTTATTTTTTCAATACAATTGATCCATCACTCACTTAGTATTATATTGAGAATCCTGTTCAATTTGTAATTTTGTTAACATTGTTGATTCTCTTCCTCATATAATATTTAGTTTATGACATTTGTATATGACCATTAATACAAAATAAAATACAAATATTCATTTTTATGGCAACGGTAAAAATGGCCTTAGCACATGCAGGGAAAGACCAGCATAAGATCACACTAAGGCCACTTTTTACTGCTGCTTAGTAAAAGGACACCTAATGCTGAATGTAAGGAGGATGTCTTAAAAAGGCTACAAATGGCCCAAAATACTGCAGTTAGGCTTGTCCTCAAGGTATCACGTTTTCATAGAGCCACTCCATTATTATGCAAGCTGCAGTGGCTGGCCACTAAAGCCAGGATTATTTTTAAATTATGTGTTTTTTGTCTTTCAAATATTATATGGAATGACACCGGATTATATGCTTCACTTAATAACTATTCCCCTATGCAATATAACCTCTGGTTCTAGGGACTATCTTAGACTTCATCTTCCAGATTGCAAGAGAGTGCGTTATAAGTCAGCTCACTCTGCTGACTTTAGATACCAGGGTGCTAAGTGGTGGAACTCACTGTCAACAGCAATCAAGGGTCAACCTGACTACTTGGTATTTCATAAAAGACTGAAAACTCTCCGCTTTGAGAGGCTTCTATCCATTGATGGTGTATCTTACATTGCAACTGACCATCAATGGTGTATATTGGATATTTTATTTATGGCTTTGAAAACCTTGTCTGTTGGAGGAGTGGCCTAGTGGTTAGGGTGGTAAACTTTGGTCCTGAGGAACTGAGTTCAATTCCCACTTCAGGCACAGGCAGCTCCTTGTGACTCTGGGCAAGTCACTTAACTCTCCATTGCCCCATGTAAGCCACATTGAGCCTGCCATGAGTGGGAAAGCGTGGGGTACAAATGTAATAAAAATTTACTGTTAGCCACATTGAACTCAAGTATGTTCAGGATAATGTGGGGTATAAATGTGAAAATAAATAAAAGCAATTTTTATATAATTTCACCAATTCATGATAATGCCGTGTAATGAGTTTGCAATCATTATATCTTACATATTGCTTCTGCCTTTTCACTTTTTTATCTTTCATACTGTGCAATGGACTGGTGTTTAAACAAGACACTCCCAGTTTGGAAATACATTTTTCAGTTTTTCTTTCTTTTGCAACTGTCTTCCACAAGATGACTTGGCTGGGTAATTTGGACTCCCTTGATGGCAGAGAGCAGATCAGGAATCCCTTATAACAGCCTTGTTGAATTTAGCTTTTATTTACCACCACAAATACATTTCCTAGAGCCTTTTGTTTGTCATCTTTGTGTGCCTTGACTAGAGCAGAGTCTGTCACTTATCTATAGAGAAGTCTGCTGCAAGGGGTTGGCAAGAAGGGTGACTGCCCTGGATGCCAAGCTGGAGGTGGGCACCGTATCACCCTTTCCAGTCAGTCTGTGAGTTGACTATCACCCCACCCCAAAAGTGAAGTGAAGCAGCTCTAACCCAGAGTATCATGTTGTTCAGTGGTAGTTGAAATCATATCTTTTGTATGTTTGTTTGCTTGTACTGTTGCACAAGTCTGTATGAACTGTTGACTTTATTATGTGTAATGCAAACACATTTCATGCTCTATTTGTATGATAGCAGTTGCTTAGTTCCACTACTGCATAAGCATAGAAATAGCAGCTGGCAGGCATTTCCTTATTGACCAAATAATTGAAAACTGAAGGCAATGGGTTGGGCTCTGACAGTATCACACATTATTTTAGGGGCTTGGGTTAGAGGAGCAATCCATATGAGAGAGGTAGATGACCTCTCTGTTTCTCACAGTTCTCATTTTGCACCTGACATTTGAGATGCTATTTATATGGAAAACTGGCAAGTCTCATCACTTTTTCTGCAGCTATTGGGTCACTCATGTTGCTTAGCAACTTTACAACGTTCATCTGTACTATAAGCAGGAAAGGGGGTTCATGACATGAGACAGAGTCAATACTTGAAGAACCCGACTTTTACCACCAACTCCCCCCCCCCCCCCCTTCAAATTACTGATTTATGAAGAACTAGCAGAGAATGAACACAATTCAACTGTTTCATCATTTTTCAGACATGCCTTGTTTCAAAACACTCACATGTACCTTGGAACCCTCAACAACCATCTCTGCATATACTTTCACATGTCAGATTTTTATTTAACTACTTAAGAAGCAGTAACCCAGTGCTTCTCACCCTAGTCCTTGAGGCACACCTGCTCCCATCAGGTTTTCAGAATATCCACAATGAATATGCATGAGATAGATTTGCATGCACTGCATCTTTGGTATGTAAATCTATCTCATACATATTCAATGTGGGTATCCTGAAAACCTGATGGGACTCGGTGTACCTCAAGGACTGGGTTGAAGAAGCACTGCAGTAACCCCATGGTGGCAGAGATGATAAACAGTAATTTCCACTGATCCAGCTTAAATATCCTAAGCTGAAGACAGTGAGGAGGAAAAAGATAATATTGATGACTAGCTCTATTTAAAATAATTATCACTTTTGGAACAATTACTAGTCACCAAGTTAGTTCACTCAGGGACCCTTTTACTAAGCTGTTTAGGCATGAATGTGCACCTAACAGAGAAAAAATGGCCTATCCAGGACTGCTCTAAAGCATTCTGCAGTAGTTTTACTTTCTGCATGTGTTAAGCACATGGTATTTATTCTAATTTTTTGGGAGGGGGTGAGGAATGGTCATGGAAGTGCTATTTAGCTAGTGTGCTGACAATATCAAATCACAAGTCAGGAGCCTTGGAATACAATTAGATTCAACACTTACTCTGATTTCCCCAAATCCAAGCAACCTTCAAGAGCTGCTTCTACTATTTGCGACAACTACACTGCCTCTCTCCTTACATCGAGAAGGTAAATCTTATCCCAGTTGTGCATGCCATGGTAACATCAAGACTGGATTACTGCAATGCACTATACAATGGTCTGACTACAAAGGGCCTGCACCAGCTCCAGTTGATTCAGAATGTAGCAACAAGACTCATAGAAGGTTGCAAGCGACGTGACCACATCACACCATTTTTGCAAAAACTTCATTGGCTACCAATACAATACAGGGCTAAATTTAAAACTCTATTTCTGATTTTCAAGGCCCTGAAAGGAAATGGCCCCGAGTATCTGAAGAATAGGATGATCCTCCACACACCGCCAACGACACTAAGGTCCTCCCAAGGACTTTCACTAACTCCACCCTCTCCAAAAGACATTACATTATGTGATACCGCAAGCGAGCCTTCTCCGGAGTAGCCCCCACACTCTGGAATGCATTGCCTGAAAGGCTCCGCTTAACACAAGACTATCTCTACTTCAGGAAGCAGGTGAAAGCTTGGCTCTTCAACCAAGCCTTTAATGGAAGAAGTAACTAACTTGTTAGTCTCACTCACACACACAAGGATTGACTCAGGCTGCACATACTGCAGCGGGACATATTTATCCACTCCTAGCCTAACTGAGATAATATTTAACCATCTCTCTGACCTCATGTGCAACTTTCTTCAAATCAGACACCTTACTTTCAAATTCTTCCTACTTTCTTACTCAGGGCCGGTCTTAAGGCGAGGCGACCGAGGCGGCCGCATAGGGCCCTGCGCTCAGGGGGGCCCCGCGCTCAGGGGGGCCCTGCGCTCAGGGGGGCCCCGCGTGGCGCGCCTAAGGTCGCCCCGCCCCGACCGCCCGAGTTCCAGTCCTCCCTCCCTCCCTCGGATGGCGCGCAACGGCGGAGTGGTGGGGGCGGTCCGCCCCGGCTGTCAGCGGGTGGGGGGTGCCCTGCACCCACTGCTCCCACCCTGTCCTACCTTTAAAAAAAGACTGTGGAAGCGCCAGAGGGACAGGCAGCGCCTCGTGTCTGCCCTCCCTGCTACTAAAAATGTCTTCGACGTCGTCATTGGGCCTTCTCACATTGAGTCCCGCCCTTCTCTGAGGTAACTTCCAATTACCGCGAGGGTGGGCGGGACTCAATGTGAGAAGGCCCAATGACGACGTCGAAGACATTTTTAGTAGCAGGGAGGGCAGACACGAGGTGCTGCCTGTCCCTCTGGCGCTTCCAAATTCTTTTTTAAAGCCAGTGAGGGTGGTGGGGACCGGAGAACAAAGCTAGTAGGTAGGTTGGGGGGGGGACTCAGATGGGAGAAGGGTGTGTGGGGTGGGGGTTCTCAGGTGGGGGGAAGGGTGGGGAGGGGGTTCTCAAATGGGAAGGAGACTACTACTTAACATTTCTAAAGCTGAGGTGGGGAGGGGGTTCACGGATGGGAGAAGGGGGTGGGGAGGGGGTTCTTGGATGGTTAAAGGGGACAGGTGGGGAGGGGACTGGGGTTCTTGGATGGGAGAAGGAGACCGAGGTGGGGAGGGGGTTCACGGATGGGAGAAGGGGGTGGGGAGGGGGTTCTTGGATGGTTAAAGGGGACGGGTGAGGAGGGGACTGGGGTTCTTGGATGGGAGAAGGGGACTGAGGAGGGAGTTCTCGGATGTGAGAAGGGGACGGGTGGGGAGGGGACTGGGGTTCTTGGATGGGAGAAGGGGACCGAGGTGGGGAGGGGGTTCACGGATGGGAGAAGGGGGTGGGGAGGGGGTTCTTGGATGGTTAAAGGGGACGGGTGGGGAGGGGACTGGGGTTCTTGGATGGGAGAAGGGGACTGGGGAGGGGCTTCTCGGATGGAAGAAGGGGGCAGGCACTGGGGTCTGAGAAGTGGCCATATGGGAAAATGGGGGCCATGCCTGGGGCTGGTGGGAAAATGGGGCATGCGTGGGTCAGGTGGGAGAATTGTTCTGAAAAGGGGGCCCTAATACAAGGCATGTGGATGAAGGGGGCTGGAACTGGGGCTGAAAAGGAGGGTAGGTGGGATAAGGGGGCTAGTACTGGGACTGGAGGCTGAAAACGGGATAGGGAGAAGTGGCTGGGGGGCTGAAGCTCGGGACTGGTGGGAGAAAAGGGCTGGGGCTGAAATGGGGGACTGGTGGGATAGTGGGGCTGGAACTGGGGACTGAAAAAGGGGCAGAGAGAGGGGCAGATCCTGGATGGGGTAGCAAGAGGGAGGGCAAACCCCGGATGGATAGGAGAGGGAGGTCAAATTGTGGATTGAAGGAGCAGAGAGAAAGGGCAGACAGTGGATGGCAGGGATAGAAAGGGAAGACAGTGAATGGATGGGGGAGAGAGAGAGGGCAGACAGGGGCAGATGGTGGATGGATCATGGAAGGGGCAGAGATAGAGGGCAGATGTGGATGGAAGAAGCAGGGAGAGAGGGCAGACATTGGATGGAGGGGACAGCAGAGAGGGCAGACACTGGATGACAGATGCTGGATGGAAGGAAGACAGTGAAAAGAAGATGAGGAAAGCAGAAACCAGAGACAACAAACTGTAAATAAAATATATATTTTTATTTTTTTGCTTTAGGATATAGTATTGTAGCTGTGTTAATAAATTTTTATAAATAGAACATGTAAATAAGGTAATCTTTTTATTGGACTAATTTTAATACATTTCGACTTAACTTTCAGAGAAGAAAACCCCCTTCCTCAGGTCAGGATAGGATACTGTAACAGTACTATACTGTGTTGACCTGAGGAAGGAGATTTTGGCCTCTGGAAGCCAAATGTATTAGTCCAATAAAATGGGATTATTTTATTTTCTGTATTTGTTTTATTTCTATTTGTTAATTTGTAAAGTGGTGATTGGTATTTGTTAGTTTTTTCAAATTTACATCTGCTGTCTTTATATTTTGCACAGTACTAGGGGTCATTTTCTGTTTCTGTGGTGTTGAATTGTATGCAGAGTCTGGCATCTTGGGGGTTCAGTTTAATTTTTGTCTAAAAAACTTATTAAAAAACACCAAGTTTATTGGCCTATGCAAAACATATGTAGATCAGTCTTTCAGTTTCGCTTCTCACCATTCCTTTGTTCAGGGAATGGGCTCAACAACTTCAGAATGGGTTCTGTTTTATCATGCTACCACCCACATAGTTGTCCCTGTTTGGCTACTACCACCCAAGCAGGTTCCTAACTGTTCGCCCTAACTGTCTTAGGGTTGTCTATACCCAAGTTGACTGATGGTAGGCACTCTTAAGAAAGTCTGAGTATGATTAGGATTCCTCCACCCCCTTCTCTTTTCTAATGATAGGACATATACCCCACCATATATGCCTATGTCCCATCCATGCTGTGCTTAGGCACTACTTTATGGAATAGCATCTCCTGCATATGTATTTATCACTGCTAATTATTGGCACCAATGATGTACACAAGTAGTGTGTACTTCTAGGCACCCATTTATAAAATGTCCCCAATTATTCTGTAAAACTCCTCATCACCCTACTGAGACACAGTTTATAGTGCTTCTCCCCATTGAACTCCAATATAATGTGCTTGAGTCTGCATATGGAGGAAAAGGCAACTTGCCATTGCACCACATTGTAAGCATACACTCTTGAATTTGATAATTTTTACTTTAATGTTTTATGCAATTTCAAATTGTTAACTACACCTTATTAATAAAGGGCTCCTTTTACAAAATGGCGCTACCAATTAGCATGCGCTGAATGCGAAGAAACCCATGGGAATTGAATGGGCTTCTTTGCATTCAGCACACTGCTAATCAGTATCCCCGCTTTGTAAAAGGAGTCCAAAGTGAAAAAGAAATACAGAAACTTAGTAATACAATAAGAGACTTCAGGAAAAATACAATTAACAATATCAACCACACTAAAAAGGAAAAAGTGGAAAATCCAAATAAAAGAAAATCTTATTATTTTAGGCTCCCTCATGTTTCTTCCTAACTACAGTTGAAAAGATTTTCAGCTGTAGCTAGGAAGAAATAGAATATGAAAACCATCTAGGGGACAAAAACTGGCTAACAGAATTAACAAATTGAAGAATCCTTTTCCTTATTTTTCAATTTGTTAATTCTGCTAGCCAGTTTTTGTCCCCTAGATGGTTTTCATATTCTATTTCTTCCTAGCTACAGCTAAAAATCTTTTCAACTGTAGTTAGGAAGAAACATGAGGGAGCCTAAAAACAATAAGGTGAATTTTTACTGGTTTTAAAGCTAATGTTAAATTCACCTTTTTGGTGATGTTCCCTCATATATATAGATAGATGTAAATATAGTATACACATCAGAAATTATAATATTTAGGGTACTAGTCTCAGATGTAAAGGTCATTGAAATTGACTTCCAAGCTTGAAAAACGATAGATATTCTTCTCTTGATGGGAGTCAAATCAGCATCACATGGAATCATAGGAGCCGACTCTGTGGGTGCTGTGGGTGCTTGAGCACCCCCAATATTGAGAAAATTCCTTGTATGGGTCCAAGGAAGGGTTATTTCCACTGGGCTTAGCACCCCCAATAATTTTGAAAAGTTGGCTCCTATGCATGGAATGAATGGGATAATGAGAGCTAAATTTACTAAATGGTGCTATCATGTTACTGCATGCCAACATGCATTAATGTGTTATTTACCACATGTCTCACTTTATGCAATGGGACCCATTTACGAATAACATGCATTAATGCATGTTAGTACACAGTAACACAATAGCACCTTATAGTAAAATCACAGACCGTCAAAACACTGCCTTCGTCTGCATGAGAGAGTGGAAAATGATTGATGGTTTGACTATCATCTGTACTGCACAGATTCCTGGAATATCTGACATTTCATGGTTCTGCTAGCGATTATGCATGGAAAAGAAAAATTTTAAACTGTCATCTGTCTTCAAAGCTAAGTACAAACATGGGAAAAATGTAGAATCCTATTTTTGATTTGCAATTATATAATTCACCTATGCTTAGTGACAGTTGAAAAATATGGAGCATTAGGCTCTTCTTTTCCTTTTTTTTTTTTTTTTAGCAAGAAACTGCAATAACATCACAGCTATTTGAGCTTTATACAGTGGAAAACGAGATCCACTTAGTGATGGTGCAGTGAGTTCAGGAGAAATATTTACCTTACTTTTAATTTACTGACCACTACTATAAGTGCCTAAAAAAAATTCAAAATGCATTTATTAAGAAACTTCCACCATGCATTTTAACTGACATTACACAATCATCTGCCTTTGAGACTGACAAACACATTCTGTATCATCACGCTCTTCAAAAAATATGTTGCTGCAATCCTGCATAATAATGAGCAGAAATCCCTAAAGCTTATTTTCCAAAACAATTAGTAATTGCTCTACTTGTCAACACTAGGCTTTCCATTCTATGAACAACAGGGTTTAACTATTCCTCCTCTTCACAGAGAGACAAGCACTCAACTCCCAACAAAGACTCCCAAAGCAGTCCAGACTGACATTTGTCTAACACCCCCAATGATACATCTGGCTCTTCAGGCATGCTCCTGCCCAACAAACACATTTTCACATGGTAGCAGATAACTAGTGCACAAATCAGACACGATGAAAGGATCCTAAACCATACTTCTGAACCAGGTTAGAAATGCAGTGCAAACAAAACTCTAATGGATTACATTTTTGATAAAAAAAAATTACAGAAACCCCCAGTCCTTACTATCTTATCAGACAAATATTTACAATTGGTTGTCAAGGAACTTGCAGCTGAACATTCAGAGCTGTACCATAAAATAGCAAAGTCCTTGTAAATGAAACTCCAAACTTTCAGTTAAAATTGTTATTGCATGAGAATTTATTTACCTGATAATTTCAAGTCCAAACAGTTCTGAAGTTTAAACCAGCACATCACATTTCCTGCTTTTATCTTCTTGCATACAAAATCTTAACAGTCAGAGATTCATAGATACATCTGCCGAAACCTGCTCTCACTGTGCACCAATGGGGAGAGCCAGGCACAGCATGTGGGAAGTGGCTTCCCTGGAAGCCTACCATACAAGCATATGCTCTCTGAGTCTGAGGTGCCAAATTGGCTTTGCTGACTGGTTTACAAATCATTTCATTATGGATGCCCTATGAACTTTATCAGACAAACAGCACAGCCTACAACACACGCTCTATGCGACTCTCAACATGTATGAAGTTAGACATTTAAACAATGCAACTTACCATGATCAAGGCTATTCCGTTAATGATCTGCCTTATGGATATAATGTGACTTCTCTGGTTTGCTTTATTTAAGATGAAAAATAAGGGGAATACTTTGTGGTCTACTTTGTATCAGAAAAGGCTTTCAGCAGTTATTTAAACTGTCTCAAAAAGGCTAGTCAATGACTTAGAGCATTGTATTCACCACATGCGTTTTTATCATTTCAGGAATTTGTACCCTTGCTGTGCACATGCTCTGAATTGCACTGAGCTCCAGAATGAAAAATGAGAAGATTATTCTGTTGTTCTACTGTAATCAGATCCAGATGTTTGAAAGATAGCAAGAGGCAAAACAGATTACATCTATATACTATAGCCCACAAACTCCTTCACTTCTAGGGGCATGGAATTAGAGTCTTGGACCCTCTCCATCAAGGCAGAACACCACAGGTTGCTCAAAAATCACACTCATTACATCATATTGGGCCTTATTGCTGTTAAATGTTTTCTTCTGCTTTAAATAGATGGGCTATGAAAACTCTTAACCAACTATGATCAGTCTAGGCTCTACAACAGGGCTTCTTAAACTGTGGGTAGCAAACCCATGTTTGAGACACATCATCAGCTCATGACTTCGGGGATGGGTGGGGGGGTCATGCACCTTCTGTGGCTGCACAAATGGGATCACAGCCACAGAAAGTTTAATAAGTGCTGTTATAGAAGCATAACAGTCTCCCACTACTCTGCCAGATTACACCATACAGCAACACAGGAAAAGGTACAGAGTAGAGCAACCAAAATGATAAACAGGTTGGAACTCTTTCTGTAGGAAAAAAGGATAAACAAATAAGGGCTCTTCAGCTTGGAGAAAAAAATGACTTAGAATTGATATGATAGAGATTCATAAATCATGTATGGTGTGCAACAGGTAAAGAGGGAATGGTTACTTACTCTTCCAAATAAGGACTACGGGACATTCCATGAAACTGAAGGCTAGCAGTATTCTTTCACTCACCAACAAGCTGTGGAATTTGTTGCTAGAGGGTGCTATAAAAGGCATCTAGCTTAGCTTGGTTTGAAAGGTTTAGACAAATTCCTGGAGGACAACAAACCTTTTTGTAAGGGAAGTAAATAAAAGTAAAAGAAAAACGAGGCTGCTTTGATCGCAGACAGAGGAAGACAATATCTGGAAAAGCTGAAAGAAGCTGGTAGAGTAGTCAGGAAAGAAAAGTTACAAAAGAGAGAAAATGAAAATGAAAGATGCAAATGAAAGAAAAAAATAGCCAATACGGTAAATGGGAGGACAAGACATTTTTTTACATATGTTAGTGATAGGAGGAAGTGTAAAAGTGGTACTGTGAGACTCAAAGGTGAAGGGGAGGAATATGTAGAAGTTGATAAAGATAAGGTGGAATTGCTTAACAAGTATTTCTGTTCTGTGTTCACAGCTGAAGGGCCATGAGTAGGACCACAGAAGACAAACACAAATAGGAACGGAGGGATAGTAGTCCCTGAACAATTTTCAGCAGACTGTGTCTGTGAGGAGCTGGCTAAACTAAAGGTGGACAAAGCAATGGGGCTGGATGGCATGCATCCAAAGGTACTGAAGGAACTTAGGGAAGCTCTAGCGGCTCTGCTGGTTGACTTTTACTGCTTCTCTAGAGTCAGGAGTGGTCCCGGAGGACTGGAGTAGAGCAGATGTGGTCTTTCTCTATAAAAGGGAAAGTAAGGAAGAGTTTGGGATCTACAGGTCAGTCTGACTTCTGCGGTAATTAAATTAATAGAAACACTTTTATAACAGAGAATAGTAAAGGTTTTGGAAGCCAATAGATTACAGGATCCAAAGTAACATGGTTTCACTAGAGGCAGGTCTTGTCAGACAAATCTGATTAATTTCTTTGACCAGGTGACCAGAGAGTTGGATCGAGGGAGAGCACTAGGTGCAGTGTGTTTAGATTTTAGCACAGCCTTTTGACAAGGTTCCGCATAAATGACTAATAAACTGAGTGCCCTTCAATCTCATATTTCAACAAACAGATTTCTTCATTGCCATCTTCATCCTATGAACTGTTTAAAATAGTTAAGAACCTGATAACTAAGCCTCCAAATATGGAGAAAATTAAAATGTCATGCAATGATTTTGCTTTGGTATTTGATAAGAAAGTAAAAGACGTTTTGCTTTCCTTTGTGGGTCTTCCATTTCCCACTGAGAATTTTGGAGATCCCATTGTCGTATGGGCTGAAATGTCGCAAGTGTCTACTGAGCAGATAAAGTTAGGAAGTAAGAAACACTGTGGCAATGTTCAGTTATCTGTCAATCAAGTCACAGTAACCAAGTCACAGTAACTGATTAAAGAGGGAACTTGAAAAGGGCCCTAATGTAACACTGTTTGCAGTACGTCTTCAAAATAACGCAGGCACATAAGAAGCCAAAATTTCAGTTCTTCTTTGTCCAGAAGAGGTGCTGTGAGGACTTTCAGAGCAGGACAAATCTTCACTGGTAAGTTATTTGCTGGGAAATTGCTTTTAAAATTGGGAAAAGTAGATTGAGAGTTAAATAGGTTATCTCATTGTCTTTATTTTTGAGTTACTGTACTTATTAAGCAAAGGCAGTTTAAGGAATTGTTTTTGTTGTTTTTTTTTTGTTTAGCAGTCTTTATTACAATTCCATAGGCTAGCAGTTAAGGGACTATTCTAGTGTCTTCCATAACATCAATGTAAAACAGAGCTGATAAGGAAACCCTACTTTAGAGTTTTAACTTTAGTTTGCAGCACAGTTTGGCCATTTATAAAAAACAGAAAAGGAATACCTATCAGAAAGCAAGATAGAGTCATACTTATGTGTCTCTATCTTAATATTATTTGTTAAAAGAAAGTTACCTTCACAGAGAATCTTTTACAAAGAGTCTTCCTGTTAGGAAGTAAGGAACACTGTAATAGTGTTCAGTTATCTGTCAATCAAGTCACAGTAACTGATTACTACCATATAGGATGGGAGAGAGATTGATAAGCTTGGCTCAGGAGAGGGACCTTGGGGTGATAGTTTTACTACTAGCGTCTAGTAGCACTATAGAAATGATTGGTAGTAGTAGTAGTGATGGTGTCTGAAGATCAAGAGGTGATGAAACAGTGCAACAAGGGGCAGTGGCTACAGCCAGAAGGATGCTAGGCTGCATAGAGAGGGGTATAACCAGTAGAAGAAAGGAGGTGTTTATGCAAGTCATTGGTGAGGCCCCACTTGGAATATTCTGTTCAGTTTTGGAGGCCTTATCTCTCTAAAGATGTAAAAAGACTTGAAGTGATTCAGAGAAAAGTGACTAAAATGGTAGGAGGTTTACATAACAAGACATGCTTGTTGAGACTTACTGACCTAAACATGTATACCCCTGGAGGAAAGGTGAAACAGGGGTGATATGACACAGACATTCAAATATTTGAAAGGTATCAATCCACAAACAAACCTTTTCCAGAGACGGGAAGATGGTAGAACCAGAGGGCATGAATTGAGGTTGAAAGCATGCCGACTAAGGAATAATATCAGGAAGTATTTTTTCATGGGTGGTAGATACCTGGAATGTCCTCCTGCGGGAGGTGGTAGAGATAAAAATGGTAATGGCATTCAAAAATGCATGGGACAAACACAAAGGAATCCTGTTTAGAAGGATCGGATCCAAAGAGGCTTAGCAGTGATTAGGTAGGAAAGCCGGTGCTGGGCAGACCTCTATGGTCTGTGCCCTGATCGAGGCTGAATAGATTGGATGGGCTGGAGTGGGGCTATTCAGGGGCTTTGACAACAACTTCAGAAATTTTGGAACGGGGCCAGTGCCAGGCAGATTTCTATGGTAAGTGTCTTAAAAATGGCAAGGATAAATCAAGATCGGGTATACAAATTTATCTATCTATTTATTTATTTATTTATTTTATTATGATTTATTTACTGCCTTTTAAAAGGAATTCACTCAAGGTGGTGTACAGTAAGAATAGATCAAACATGAGCAATAGGTAATTACAGTAGTAAAATATTCAAATAAAAATACAAAGTATTAGTCTACTACTTACAATGTCAACACAATATGAAATAGAACATTTTAATTGATAGTGAAGGGTAAAGCAAAGATGGAACATATAAGTAGGTAAGAGAGTAAGAAGGGTTAGAAAGTAAGATGACTAATTTAAAGAAAGTTGCACATGAGGTCAGAGAGATGGTTAAATATTATCTCAGCTAGGGTAGGAGTGGATAAACATGTCCTACTGCAGTTAGTTACTTCTTCCATTAAAGGTCCGATACATATAATGTATCACTTCATACCATATGTAATGAGTTTATCTTATTGAGCAGACTGGATGGACCACACAGATCTTTATCTGCTGTCATCCACTATAATACTATGTTACTATGAATAAACCTACATAGATGCAAAGAAGCCCTTCTACCAAAGTACATTAAGTAATTAATGCACAAATTATCCTGTGTTGTTTCCATATGAGTACATCAATAGAAATAAAACAAAATAAAACATGGAAAATAAAAGAAAATAAGATGATACCTTTTTTATTGGACATAACTTAATACATTTTCAAAAGCTAATCAAAAATGTATTATGTCCAATAAAAAAGATATCATCTTATTTTCTTTTCCGTGTTTTATTTTGTTTTATTTCTATTGATTACCTTTAAAAGTGGACTAACTACTACTACCACATCTCTCTACACATGAGTACAATAGCTTTTCCTGCAGTGGCATGATGGCATGCTAATTTGCATGTTAACTGTATTCTATATTAGGGGGCAGGAACTGGATACTGCAGTTAGCACATGGTAGTTATTATATTTATTAAATTACCCTGTATGTGCATTTGTGCTAGTTGCAAACAGTGTTAATGTGCAGTAAAGAACTTTTCAGTGTGGAAACTGCAGAGGATCGTCTGCCTTGCTGTTTTTAGTGCTGAGATGGTCCGGGGCAGAGTTGGGCTGGATTCAAAAGTTACCCAAGTAACTCCAATGCCTAACTGAGCATAATGGGCATAGAAAGAGAAGAAATGTCAAAAGGACAGGAGAACCTGGAAAGAGTTAAGGTGTGGAATGTATTTGCTTTTTGCAGGATTTGTTTATTGGAGCTCTGAAAAGATGTCTTTCAGCCCCCCCCCCCACCCCTTCCTTACCACCTTGGGAGAGCTGGTGCTATAGGGGGTCCCATCTCAGTTTTTCTGCCTGGGCCCATTCAGTCCCAGCTATGCCACTGGTATCAACAAAAAAAATATCTTCTTGTTTTCTATATGAAGGCATTGATGTATGCCACCTATCACTTCTGGTATCGGCTGATGAAAAGGGTGCTTTTAATACAGACACTTTCTGAAGCAGAAACTGTATAGATCATAGCCCAGTAAGAGCCGTCAGCTGCTTTCCTGTAGGTATACGTTTAGTTAAAAAGATTCTTTTCCTTGGCATAAAGCATAACTCTGAGTCCACTTGTGATTTAGAGACCATAAAAAGTGTGCTGCTGGACACTGTAAATACTTTTCTATACAGCTGCAGGCTGCAATCAGTAATAATGAAAAAAAAATCAGAAGCACTTTTAAGATTAACTGAGTTCTGTGCACTGCAGTTGAACAACACTGCAAAGAAGATAAGGCCTTTCAGTGCCTTCCAAAAACAGCCAGCCTCAATTTATGAGTCACCTATAAAGCATTTAGCAACTGCACCCATAAACCATATAGCATCTGCTGATTGAATGAGTAAGATATGTACCAGCTTCACTTCTGAATTCTAAGAGTTCATGAATGGCTTCATTAAAGACAGAGAATTAGCTTTATACTAGAGCAGTAACATGTCATCCCATTGGATTGCTAATGGATGCCATGCTTTTTATCCCAATGATTTAACATTTCAATGGAACCATTTTTCTAAGGGAAATGTATTTTCTCATCTTTGTCTTTTTTCATCAGTGAATGCCATGAATTCTTTGAATTTAAGTTATGGTAAATAAATCCTATAATCGTTTACTAAAAGAGGCTGTGAGTGTGTGTGTTGGTGGTGGGGGGGGGGGGGGGAGTCTATTCATCTCCAAAGATATCAGCCTCCCTTTAGTAAAATGCAGCAGATTTGTCCTCAAATAGCAAATGTCATAAGGGGTCTGCTTGCCATGTGTGACTGCATATGATACATGTATTATCCCTGTCCTATGCTAAAACATGGAGAGCTGAGCAGGGTTTCCTATCTGGGAGAGCTGTCATAATTAATTTTAGGGATCTGCACATTCAGTGATCTATCAGATGGTGTGGAGGGGCATAATCGAACGCGAACGCCTATCTCCATGGGCGTCTATGTCTGAAAACGGGTACGTGAAGAGGCGAGACAGACCGTATTTTCGAAAAAATGGACGTTTTTCAGCTGGGCGTTTGTTTTTTTTTTTTTTTAGCCATAATGGAAACTAAAAATGCCCAGCTCAAAAACGTCCTAATCCGAGCCATTTGGTCGTGGGATGGGCCACGATTCATAGTACACTCGCCCCCCTGACATGCCAGGACACCAACTGGGCACCCTAGAGGTCAGTGCGGTGGACTTCAGACAACGCTCCCACATGCATAGCTCCCTTACCACGGATGCTGAGCACCCAACCCCGTCCCCCAAAACCCACTACCCACAAATGTACAACACTACCATAGCTCTTAGAAGTGAAGGGGGCACCTACATGTGGGTACAGTGGGTTTTGGAGACCTCCCATTTACCAGCACAAGTGTTACAGGTAGGGGGATGGGCCTGGTCCACCTGGCTGAAGTGCACTGCGGTACCCACTAAAAGTGCTTCAGAGACCTGCATACACACAGGCCTCTAGGATTTGTTGCTGCTATATAACATTGGCACACCAGTTGACACCTGAAGACTAATCTCTCCGAAAAGGTCCTTTATTGGAATAAGCACGCTTACTCACAGTTAACTGCAGATCAGAGGTTGTGCCCCACTGGCAACGAGTCTCCCTGGTACTGAGATTAGCAGTAGGTCTGAGCTGGCAGAATGGTGTACAATGCCCTCTTTCAGCCACATTCAAGGTAAGAACTAAGTTCTGTAACGTGGCTAACACGTGAAAGGGATCTAAAACTGGCTTACAAAAATGGCCACTACCTCATGGACTACCGGAAACAAAACAGGGCACACTCTGACCAAGTAAGCAGGGAGAAAAGCACCATGGGAGTAGAGCCTACCAACTACCAACATTGTGAGACTGTAACACAAGCTAGTGGAATCACGGAGCCCAATACCCTACACCCACCACAATGCATTGCTGATGTGACTCTGCAGTGCGCATAACAGAAAAGGTGTCACACTCACCCGAGAGCCACATCAGAACTAGGGAAAGGCTGTCAGAGGATAGAACACATTCTGCTGTCATGGAGGTGGGTATGGCATTTGAGACTGGCATAGAGGCTGGAAAAAAAGTTTTTAAAGTGGGGTTTTTTTGGTGGAAGGGGGTTAGTGACCACTGGGGGAGTCCGGGGAGGTCATCCCCGATTCCCTCCAGTGGTCATCTGGTCAGTTGGGGCACTTTTTTGGGACATGTTCATGAAAAAAAAGGGTCCACAAAAAGTGACCCAAAATCGCGGTAAAAATGCCTTTTTTTTTTCGATTATCAGCTAAAGATGCCCATCTCTCCTCGGCCGATAACCACTCCCCAGTTCCGCCTTCACCATGCCTCCAACACGCCCCTGTCAACTTTACCCGTTTCCGCGATGGATTGCAGTTGGAAACACCCAAAATCGGCTTTCGATTATACCGATTTGGGCGCCCACGGGAGAATGACGCCCATCTCGCGATTTGGGTCGCAATATAGGCGTTTTTCTCTTTTGATTATAAGCAGGATAGTGGACCAAAGATTTATTTATTTATTTATTTATTTGTAGCATTTGTATCCCACATTTTCCCACCAATTTGCAGGCTCAATGTGGCTTACATTTGCCGTAATGGCAGTTGCCATTACCGGGTAACAGAATTACAAATGGTATTGCATTAAGGTGCATACATACATGGTAACATACATGGAACATGGCATATATGGAACAGATCATGGTATATGTATATACCATGTGCATACATACATGGTAAAGAAAAATAAATTATGCTATTGCATGAAAGTTTCTGAGAATAAATTGGATTGTAGCATACATTAGGTCATCAATTATAGAGAGTCCCTGTTCAGCATGAGGTTGAAGTGGTAATACTTGATCATGAGTATCAAAGAGGTTAATCAGTCATGAGGTAAAAGATTGGTTATGTATAGATCGTGTATAGCGTTGTTATTTAGTATTTAAGGTGGATGTTTATGGTATGCCTTCTTGAAAAGATCTGTTTTCAGTAGCCTTCGGAAGATGGTTAGGTCCTGCATTGTTTTTATGGCCTTCGGTAGTGTGTTCCATAGCTGCGTGCAGATGTATGAGAAACTGGTCGCGTATGTGGATTTATATGTTAGCCCTTTACAGTTAGGATAATGGAGATTGAGGAATGTGTGTGATGATCTTTTCGCATTCCTAATAGGCAAGTCTATAAGGTCTGACATAAAGGTCGGGGCTTCCCCATGAACGATTTTGTGGACCAAGATTCAAACTTTGAACGCAATTTGTTCTTTTAGTGGAAGCCAATGTAGTTTTTCTCTTAGGGGTTTGGCGCATTCGTATTTCGTTTTCCCAAATATGAGTCTGGCTGCTGTGTTTTGAGTGGTTTGAAGCTTCTTAATGATTTGTTCTTTGCATCCAGCATAGATGGCATTGCAGTAGTCTAGATGACTTAGCACCATTGATTGTACTAGGTTGCGGAATACTTCCCTTGGAAGAAAGGCTTGATTCTTTTAAGTTTCCACATTGCATAGAACATTTTCTTTGCTGTATTTTTCGCATGGTCTTCCAATGTGAGATTCCGGCCAATTGTGACTCCAAGAATCTTCAGGCTGTCTGAGACTGGAAGGGTGTAGCCTGGGGTGTTTATGGTATTGGGTTTGTTTGAAATCTTCTCTGTGGCTAGCTACCACTCATGTCCTACCCCTGAAAGCCAGTAGCTGTAGGCATACTAAGCTAGTGTGGTTCCCAAATTAGTCTGACTTTAGTTATAAACTAAATGAATGGTCTTCTGTTTCATAGGCAACAGTGAATTTTAATAATTTCTGATCAAACTGTTTTCTGCCTCTCTCCTTTATTCCACTGAAGGAAATCCAATGATACCATACTCACATCTGTATATAGGTTTCTGGCAGATCCAGTGTTTAGGGATCCCAATTTTGTTTTTAGCACTGACCTCCCAGGAGTTACAATTTCCCCAGCCTGGGAGCTAGATAGGGCACCTTCTCATGCTACTCTATTTCAACAGTTCCTCCAAACAGCATTCTGGAGTGCATCTCCCTCTAAGCTTGGAGTTCTGCCACTAGGGGTCTTCAACACCCAAAAGTGGTTATTTTAGAAGCTCTCTTCCTATTTTGGATATCCAAAATATGGCATTTAGATGCCCATATTGCATGGATGTCTAAATCCTAATTTTATAAAGCCACGACAGGGGTAGATTGACAGTGATCTGGGCTCCAGGGCACTATGGGTCAGGGCCTGTAACCACCTATCAAAAATGATTAAACTAGATGGAAGCTAGGGGAGAGTGGGCTCCACTGTTCCCTCTAAGCTGAGCAGGAGTCCTCCAACTGCATTGCTGCCAGTGGAAGGTGAAGCTTCAATACTGTGTTTTCAATCACTAGGGACAGGCAGGTTCCCTGGAGTCCTGCAGAGCTTGCCTATCCCTCGCTATTGAAAATGTGATAGTAAAACAGCAGCACCCACTGGCAGGATTTTAGGTGGAGGACTCCTGCTCAACTTAGAGGGAACAGCGGTGAGCCCCTATTGTTGTGGGCCCTCGAGCACTGCCCTATTATCCCAATAGCCAGTCCATCTCTGAGCTGGATTATGGAAGTCTAAAACTGCAGTAGGTCTATATGGCAAGTGGTCATAGTCTGGGTATGTTTTGGGAGGGACTAGGGAGAGGCCAAAAGATGGACATCTGAATCCGATTGCAGAAAGGAAAGGGATGTCTATGTCCAAAAAGATGGACGTCCATATTTAGACCTAGTACTTGACACATCCAGGTTACAGTGAGGTGCTCCAATTGAGCAGTTCTCCACTGGAGGGAGTAAGGAAAGTCACAGTAGGAAATGTTCTGTCACCGGAGGGCTCACAGTTTAAAAAATAATAGAAATTTACAAAGAGCTACAGTGGGATTTGAGCCTGAGACCTCTGGTTCTCAGCCAGGCTGCTCTAGATGTAGGTGTCATTGTAGACAGTATGCTGAAATCTTCTGCTCAGTATGTGGCGGCAGCCAAAAAAGCAAACAGAATGCTAGGAATTATTAGGAAAGGGATGCAAGATAAGACCAAGAATATTATAATGCCTCTGTATCGCTCCATGACCTCACCTTGAGTATTTGTTCAATTCTGGTCACTGTATCTCAAAAAAGATACAGCGGAATTAGAAAAGGTCCAAAGAACAACCAAAATGATAAAGAGGATGGAACTCCTCCCATATGAAGAAAGGCTAGAGAGGTTAGAGCTCTTCAGCTTGGAAAAGAGATGGCTGGTAGTGGTGTGTGGGGGGGGGGGGGGGATATGATTGAGGTCTACAAAATTCTAAGTGATTTAGAATGGGTAAAAGTGAATTGATTCATCACTCTTTCAAAAAGTACAAAGACAATGGGACTATCAATAAAATTACATGGAAATACTTTTAAAACAAATAGGAGGGAAATATTTTTTTCACTCAAAGAATAGTTAAACTGTGGAACTTGTTGCCGGAGGATGTGTTAACAGAAATTAGTGTTTCTGGGTTTTAAAAAGGTTTGGACAAGTTCCTGGAGGAAAGTCCTTATTCTGTTGTTGAGATGGACATGAGGGAAGCCACTGTTTGCCCTGTAATTGGTAGCATAGAATGTTGCTACTAATTGGGTTTCTGCCAGGTACTTGTGACCTAGATTGGCCATTGTTGAAAGCAAGATACTGGGCTAGATGGACCATTGGTCTGATCCAGTATGGCTATTCTTATCTTCTTAATCATTTGGCTACTCACCATTTTATAATATGAATGTGCCTATGCTATCACATAACCATCCATGTCCCTCGTTCTGTCCTGTTCACAGTTTGGACATGTCAGTTTGTAAAATGGATGTTCATGCTGGACATAGCCAACACTTGGATGTCCTTTTCTCATGTGTTTTATAACAGGCTGTATGTCTGCAGATCCTATTCTAAAATACATGAGAAATGGACATCCATATCTGACATACAGACTTAGATGCCCATATTCTGAGTTAGACATCCTTTCTAAAATTCTGTTCAAAGTCTCCTGGATATACTGTAAGGGACATATAAATCATTTCCCAATATGTATGGCAGACATATTGGGCTAGATCCCAGGTTCCTGGCAGGAGAGGTACTATCCGAATTGTGCTGAAGCAGTCTCTTCGATTGTCAGAAGCATTATCTGGATAATGTCACTGAAAATGCAGTATGGACCCTATAAGAAGGACTTATCCGGGTTGGATGTGCTCCTAATCGGTCAAGTCCTGCTTAATATTGACTCCTTTGTTTATTTAGTGAGAAGACATTTTTTCTTGAATCATTCAGCTCTTAATCATAATTATACAGTAATCCACCACCATTCAACATAGACAATGCCCTCATTTTCAAAAGAGAAAAACATCTCAAGTGTGACACAAAGCGACAAATAGACATTTTCCCACTCTTTAAACGGATGGCTACAAAGAAATATCTCAGGGGTCCTTTCACTAAGCTGTGGTAAGCACTAATGTGTGCCTACCACAGCTTAAAAGAGCATACTGTGAGGCACACTAAGATGTCCTGTGGTAAAATTCTGATGTCACACTACCCTTGTGCTAAAAACTTAAATTTTTTTTGGCCAAGGGGGCGTGTCTGGAGGGTGGAGAGTGAGAGTGTCTGTCCCTACCGTGCACTAACTGATTAGTTTATGATTAACACATAAGTCCTTACCACCTACAAAATGGGTGGTGATAAGGGCCATGCATTAATAGCAACATTAGTGTGGGGCCATTAATGCTGAAAATTAACAAATCAGCCATTTTGTAGCTGTGGCAAAAAGCAGCCTTAGCATGTGGGAAAGACCCACGTAAGGGCATGTTAAGGCCACTTTTTACCACCGCTTTGTAAAAAGGCTTCTAAATCTTTTACATTAGAACAACCATGCAAATATGATACCTATGTACTGTAAGATGGAATGCCATTCACAGCAGCTATATGATACCTTTAATTAGTCTGGCATCCCCATCTTGAATAGTCACATAGAAACGTGTTGCAAAATTCCTCTTCTTTCTTGAGCAAAAAGTAGGATCATTCACTAGCTAAGAAAACATTGGCATTGAAACTATCTGAACAGTCACGGTCTGTCAGAGCCACAACAGATGTACATTGCATGGATTGAAGTTATGATATCACAGCTCAAGAATTTGAGGAATGATGAACTGAAGTTCAGCCATTAACAATAACCTACTCAAATTGTTCTTTTTCTGAGAAACATTACAGTCCTGGAAATAAGTTTCCATTTCCAAAAATTAGCATTATCTGAATATGTCATTCCTTTGAATTCTGACTTCAAAAAGTTGGTCCCTGCTTTCATGGAAATTATTTACTTATTAGCTTCTTTTGATTTTTGTGGTATTCTTCTTCATACAAAATATATTTTATTTGAATCTGTATACACTGCCTGTGGGTTTGCCTTTTTAACCTTATCCTCTCATCAATGGACTGATAATACCCCTCACCCCAACCCCAGGGCTGCCCTTCAGCACTTTGAAAGCCAGCTACTCCCTTTCAAAGTTGTGGCCTGGCAGCTACACCAGCAGCCAGTTTTACATAAAGATGAAGCCACACAGAAGCCACCTCTGGACAGACTTCCAGTTGGCACTTGCCTAGTCTGTGTTTGGAGACCTGCTTCTGCATACCATAGTATTTGCCCTCTAGCTGAGAAGCCCACATTCTGTCCTATATGAGAACTTTTCTACTCAAGGGCATAGCCTTAGAGGAGCTTTTGGGGCCTGGGTCCCCCCCCCCCCCCTCACTTTGGGCTCATGCTCCCTCCAAAGGTTTCAAGTTGTCTAGTAGACTGAGCAAAGGTTGTTGCATGGATTGTAAATTCTATCATGGAACATATTCTTTAGTTCAACAGAGGACATCTAGTATAGGCACTACTCATCAAAACTGAACAGCTTAAGAAAATGTGGAAAAGAAATGAACCAAGGTCAAAATACTAGAGACAAACCACTGGTAGCTTCCCTTTTCTTGGTGTGAATTCCATTTACCATGACCCTTTGTTATATAAATAAAAGAGAAAATATACATTTAGATTTACCTGGGTTGTCCTGCGAAACTTGAGAATCTGGGGTTTTGCAAGGTGGTGATCAGGAAAGGGTTATGGTAGTCTGAAAGAGATTGGTTGCAGGATTGGAAGTGCAGCACATAAAAAAAAAAAAAGAAAGGCCATAGATTGCATAAAAGTTGGTGCTGGGGCAGTGAGGAAAGAGACCAAGAAATATGGCCATGAATGAAGCTGCACTGAGCTATAAGTAAAAGGGTGGGAGTAGACAGTGCTGAGTTGCAGGGATTGTGGCTGACAACTGAACAGGCAGGCGCAGGCCTGAACCAGCAGGCCACAACTTGCCAGGAACAGGGAGAGCTGCACTGGGGCCTGCAGCAGGCCAAACACTGAAGTTTCACTAGGCCACATTTTATTTAAATGGTGTAGAGGCGTAGTGGGAAGAGACTGCCAGAGTAGGACAGTCATGAGAAGAGAGCTTTGAGTAGTGTTGTGAGGTTCTGGGGGGGGGTTTTTTGTTACATTTGTACCCCGCGCTTTCCCACTCATGGCAGGCTCAATGTGGCTTACATGGGGCAATGGAGGGTTAAGTGACTTGCCCAGAGTCACAAGAAGCTGCCTGTGCCTGAAGTGGGAATCAAACTCAGTTCCTCAGTTCCCCAGGACCAAAGTTCCCCTAACCACTAGGCCACTCCTCCACTCCAGGGAACTGTGCACCAATTTTAAAAGTGTTCAACTGGGGATAAATGTCAAGTTCCCTGTCTATGCAGAGTATGGGCACCGGAGGATCGGATGGCCATCTTGGTTTTGGGCTTGTTCCAGGTTTGGGCAGCCATCTTAGTAGGGGGCAGCTTGTTATGGCAGCCATCTTGGAGTAGGGCAGCTTCAGGAAGGAAGCCCATATTTGGGCGTAGGGTGTCACCAATGGGGCAGCCATCTTGATTTCAGCTGTGCTAGTTTGGGCCTAATTTCTACACTATTTAAGACTCTGCCCTCAGTCCTTCGGCTTCTACTCAGTTCGCTGTTTAGTTGCAGTGCTTTTGGATCTACTATTGACCGCTGCCTGGTATTGACCTCTGCCTGTCCCTGGACCTGCTACTGACAGCTGTCTGGTATCGACCTCTGCCTGTCCCTGGACCTGCTACTAACTGCTGCCTGGTATCGACCTCTGCCTGTCCCTGGACCTGCTATTGACCGTTGCCTGGTACTGACATCTGCCTGTTCCTGGATCTGCTATTGTCTGCTGCATGGTACTGACCACTGCCTGTCCATGGATCTTCTGTTCTCTGCTGCCTGGTCTAACCCTGTGGACTTTGTTCTCTCTCCTGTTGGCTACCCGCACTCAGGGGCTCAACCCCTGGGGAATGGTGGGAGACACAGGGGGAACTCGGGGTTTTGACCGACAGCCGGTGAGGGGTTTCCCTCATCGAGTACAAGGGCTCACCTCTCCAGGAGGAGTCATAGGAGCTCCAACTCTAGTCCTATTCAAATCTAGACTAAAAGCCCACTTTTTTGAAGTTGCTTTTAATTCCTAACTCCTAGTCATCTGTTCAATACCCATGTCTGTCTGTTTTGGTCATTCCCACAACATGTAATTCCCTAAAGCAGTAGTTCCCAAACCTGATCCTGGAGGCACCCCAGCCAGTCATGTTTTCAGGATATCCACAATGAATATTCATGAGATAGATTTGTATGAGGTGGAGGTAGTGCCTGCAAATCTCTCAAAAATATTCATTGTGGATATCCTGAAAATATAACTGGCTGGGGTGCCAGGTTTGGGAACCATTGCCCTAATCCCTTATTTGTCCTGTTTGTCTGTCTTGATTATATTGTAAACTCTGTCAAGCAGGGACTGTCTCATACATGTTTAGTGTATAGCACTGTATCCATCTAGTAGCACTATAGGAATAAGTAGTAGTAGTAATATTAGGAGCTGGGTTTTATGGGATTAGAATGGTATAGGGAATATTTTTTTTTTTTTACAAATTTGACTGGGGTACGTGGTGGTTTAGTGACAGTGGAGTTCAGGAACAGGGTATAATTTAATAGGAAAAAGTCTACTTTAAAGCATTCAAAGCTTAGCAACATTCCATGCATTACAGTTGCCAACCCATGCCATAGTCCCAGCCAAAACTGGATGTTAGACCAAAACACAATATTGAAAACCTGAAATACAGGATTCAAAGCCTTTTGAGAGAAATTTAAATAATTTATGATATGGAGTATGTGCCTATGCTTTCCGTTATTTAACTTGTAACTCTCAGCTTATTAGCTTATTGTTACCCAAGGGTTAAAATGGTCGGGTGGTAAGGGCTGGAGCAGGTAGAAGGGGCCAGCACTGAGGGTATAAAGACATCACAGAGAGCTACCAGCATTTGTAGCAGCTGATGTGGGACAGCATGGAGAGGTGGCAGATGTGTGCCAGGCACCTGGAAGTGACTGTGGTAATGAAAAGAATGTCACTTAGGGTCTGATGGGGTTTGGGAACCTATGGGATATGCTGGGAAAGGTGCCAGAATGCTACAGAGCAGCACTTTTTATGTTGGGGAGTTGGCGGCACATGCACAGTTTTCATGCATGCACGAGAGGTAGGCCCAGTGAGCAGGCAAACACAACCTATATAGCAGGGTCCTGGTAAGGTACCTGGGGGCTCCAGAAGAGCCCTGAGTAGGCTGGGGCACAGCTGAGGGATCCTGGCAAGGTAATTGGGCCATTTTGGGCTTTGAACAAACCCCCTCAATGACCCAGAAGTAATTGTGTGCATTCATGAACATGCAAGTGCATGAGTTTAGGGGAGAAGTGAGCTGCTGCAAGGAGAACTCAGTGGGAAGAAGAACATGACACATGCTGGAGCTTAAAAAAGGACAAAGAAGTGAATGGAGTCATATTTTGATAAACTAAAATGCATGAAGAAGTTTCTGTGGAGTAAATATACAGTGGGGGAAATAAGTATTTGATCCCTTGCTGATTTTGTAAGTTTGCCCACTGACAAAGACATGAGCAGCCCATAATTGAAGGGTAGGTTATTGGTAACAGTGAGAGATAGCACATCACAAATTAAATCCGGAAAATCACATTGTGGAAAGTATATGAATTTATTTGCATTCTGCAGAGGGAAATAAGTATTTAATCCCTCTGGCAAACAAGACCTAATACTTGGTGGCAAAACCCTTGTTGGCAAGCACAGCGGTCAGACGTCTTCTGTAGTTGATGATGAGGTTTGCACACATGTCAGGAGGAATTTTGGTCCACTCCTCTTTGCAGATCATCTCTAAATCATTAAGAGTTCTGGGCTGTCGCTTGGCAACTCGCAGCTTCAGCTCCCTCCATAAGTTTTCAATGGGATTAAGGTCTGGTGACTGGCTAGGCCACTCCATGACCCTAATGTGCTTCTTCCTGAGCCACTCCTTTGTTGCCTTGGCTGTATGTTTTGGGTCATTGTCGTGCTGGAAGACCCAGCCACGACCCATTTTTAAGGCCCTGGCGGAGGGAAGGAGGTTGTCACTCAGAATTGTACGGTACATGGCCCCATCCATTCTCCCATTGATGCGGTGAAGTAGTCCTGTGCCCTTAGCAGAGAAACACCCCCAAAACATAACATTTCCACCTCCATGCTTGACAGTGGGGACGGTGTTCTTTGGGTCATAGGCAGCATTTCTCTTCCTCCAAACACGGCGAGTTGAGTTCATGCCAAAGAGCTCAATTTTTGTCTCATCTGACCACAGCACCTTCTCCCAATCACTCTCGGCATCATCCAGGTGTTCACTGGCAAACTTCAGACGGGCCGTCACATGTGCCTTCCGGAGCAGGGGGACCTTGCGGGCACTGCAGGATTGCAATCCATTATGTCGTAATGTGTTACCAATGGTTTTCGTGGTGACAGTGGTCCCAGCTGCCTTGAGATCATTGACAAGTTCCCCCCTTGTAGTTGTAGGCTGATTTCTAACCTTCCTCATGATCAAGGATACCCCACGAGGTGAGATTTTGCGTGGAGCCCCAGATCTTTGTCGATTGACAGTCATTTTGTACTTCTTCCATTTTCTTACTATGGCACCAACAGTTGTCTCCTTCTCGCCCAGCGTCTTACTGATGGTTTTGTAGCCCATTCCAGCCTTGTGCAGGTGTATGATCTTGTCCCTGACATCCTTAGACAGCTCCTTGCTCTTGGCCATTTTGTAGAGGTTAGAGTCTGACTGATTCACTGAGTCTGTGGACAGGTGTCTTTCATACAGGTGACCATTGCCGACAGCTGTCTGTCATGCAGGTAACGAGTTGATTTGGAGCATCTACCTGGTCTGTAGGGGCCAGATCTCTTACTGGTTGGTGGGGGATCAAATACTTATTTCCCTCTGCAGAATGCAAATAAATTCATATACTTTCCACAATGTGATTTTCCGGATTTAATTTGTGATGTGCTATCTCTCACTGTTACCAATAACCTACCCTTCAATTATGGGCTGCTCATGTCTTTGTCAGTGGGCAAACTTACAAAATCAGCAAGGGATCAAATACTTATTTCCCCCACTGTATGTGTGTGTGTGTTTGTGCACGAGACAGCGGACAGGCTTGCGGTTCCTCTAGACTGCAGGGGAAGCGTAATTATTCTAAACTGCTCATTTTAGCAGTTGGGTGGATAACAGTAAAGAGTTAAGATGTGTGATTGTGCGAGTGATTTATGTTGTAGGAAAACTGAGAAATATTTCTAAGATAAGCTGGTGAATGAATGTGCTTGAAAAGTGTTTCTCAGGCAGTTAACTGGCAGAGCCCCATGGGAATCTCTTGGATCTTAAGGGAATGAATGTGTGAGTATTGTGTCATGTTAGGGAATGTTGTGGTTTTGATAGGCAATTAAAGTTATCAGTTATAAACATCTGTCAGAACAGAGTTATGTTTGTTTGTTTGTTTCATTTGCATCCCACATTTTCCCACCTATTTGCAGGCTCAATGTGGCTTACATAATACCGTAAAGGCATTCGCCTAGTCCGATAGAAAAACAAATACAAGGTGATAGAGTTGATTATAGATACATGTGGGTGGATACAATGGGGATAGAGGAGAGGAAGGTTAAATAGTGTCCATTATTATTGGGATCGAGGAGAAGAGATTGTGTAGTATCCAATACGATCTTTGGGTTTGCTGTGTTGCGGTGTTTAGATGGCTATGCTGGGTCGGTGGGGAATGCCTTTTTGAACAGGTTGGTTTTTAATGCTTTCCTGAAGTTTAGGTGGTCATACGTGGTTTTCACAGCTTTTGGTAATGCGTTCCATATTTGTGTGCTTAAGTAGGAGAAGCTGGATGCATAGACTGCTTTGTATTTAAGTCCTTTGCAGTTTGGATAGTGAACTTAACTGAAGTGGAACAGTAGCCTAATGGTTAGTGTAGCAGCCTGCAAGCCAGGGGGACCAGGTTCAATTCCCACTGCAGCTCCTTGTGACTCTGGGCAAGACACTAAGAGGCCCTTTTACAAAGCTGCGCTAGCGATTCCTGTGCGTTAAATGAGAGGAAGCCATTCAGTTCCTATGAGCTTCCTCTCGTTCGCCACATGGGAATCGTTAGCGCAACTTCGTAAAAGAAGCCCTAAACCCTCCATTGCCCCAGGTACAAAATAAGTACCTGTGTATAATATGTGAACACTTTGATTGTAACCACAGAAAGGTAGTATATCAAATCCCATCCCCTTTCCCTGAAGAGAAGAATATAATCTTCTTGTTTATACATAATTTTCTGTTTTTGAAAAAAAAAAAGGACTGAAACTGATAGAAAATGTTTTTGTTTATCCTTAAATAAATTACTTAATGGCCATTGGTAAGTTATAAAAAATAATAATAGAGAGAAATTTCTCTAGAAACAATTCACACTACTCTGGTGACAGTAGTTAAGCAGTGAGCACTGTTATAGATTTCTTTCTACGTATATCACTGAGAATAGAACTAATATAAAACTCACAACCCTTTTGAGGTCTAAAAAACACCTGAACACTGGTAGAGCTAATGACTGAAGCCATTATTACTAAGTCGCAGGACAGCTGTGCATGATGGATTAGGCTAAAGAAAGAAATTGTACAAATTGGAGAGAAACCGGTTTGAATTCTCTTTAAAAAATATTAACAACCCTGGGCTGCAGGCTGACAGGCAAGACTGAATGGAAGCTTATGAATTCCATGTGCATTTCTATGAAATCTCAGCCATGAATATATTCCTGAAGAGTAGAAAGTGCTTCCTTCTCCTGACTGCTGAAATGTCCATATGATTCCAGAAGATCAGGAGATGGACAAAATACAAGGTAGAAATGAAGTCAGAAAAAAAGGCAGTCTTGAATACAAATATGAATAAAAACTTGAAGAAATCTGCAAACTATAACATGAGCAAAAACTGTAGATCAACCCAGTAAAGAGATTACAAGCAGTGGTTTTGTGGTACTACCACTAGAAGCTGTGCTGGAGCCGGCTTACGTGAGCCGTTTGTTAGTTTTTTAAGAATGTTGGGAGCCGGTTCTTAAAGTAGCTACTTTAATAACCTGCTCCCAAAATTTGGGCTCAGGTCCCTTCTTGGCATTGTCCTCCTCCCCTGTTGCTCAGGCATCTTGTCTCCCCACCCCACCCCACCCCACCCCCAATGCAGCACCTCTCTGCTCTCTCCCTCTTTGTCCTCCCCCTGCAACTGGTACCTCTTCTGCCACAATTGATTTTTTTAAAGCAAAGCCAGCACCCGTCAGCAAGAGCACTTATACTGACAGACAACAAACACAGGTGCTAAATAAAATACTAATGAAACTGTGTTTACAAGAAAATAATATAACCAAGAATGAAAATGGGAAATAACTAAGACCTAAAAGTTATGAACAAATGCTAGGTAAGCTTAGAACGAGGTTGGAAATAAATGTTCTCTATATGCTTTAGAATGAAAGCTTATCAGAAACTATTTGGGTAAATATACTCCCTAAGTTTCACAAGTCACCTGTTTTATTACCCTATAGCAAATACTGAGCTCATCTTATACAACCTCACAGTGAAGCAAGTCTCCTTCCCTCAGGAGTGGTGGGATCAGAAGTTGGTCCTAAGCTGACCGGGCATGCTCTGAAGTGTTCCAATAGATGAGCTGATGAGATGAGTACAGATAAGTTCAGAGGAGTTCACAAGAGAGATAAAGATGATGATGATGCGAGCCCGAGATAACCTGACCCTGGTAAGTACATAAGTAATGCCACACTGGGAAAGACCAAGGGTCCATCGAGCCCAGCATCCTGTCCACGACAGCGGCCAGTCCAAGCCAAGGGCACCTGGCAAGCTTCCCAAACGTACAAACATTCTATACAAAGATATTCCTGCAATTGTGGATATTTCCCAAGTCCATTTAGTAGTGGTTTGCTCTAAAGGCACTGTATCCGAAGATAAGATAGCTGATTAGTTACATTCTGTATGTTATGGTTTGCAAAATCACAAGAATGTCCTTTGAAGCTTTCTATGAATTTGGGCACCATGGAAACTGGGTTGTCCTGACCAAGAGCCCTTACTACTACTACTACTTATCATTTCTATAGTGCTACTAGACATACACAGCACTGTACACTGGACATAAAGAGACAGTCCCTGCTCGACAGAGCTTACAATCTAATTAGGACAGACAAACAGGACAAATAAGAGATAAGGGAATTACTAAGGTGGGAATGATAAAACATGGGTACTGAATAAGTGAGTAAGGGTTAGGAGTTAAAAGCAGCATCAAAAAGGTAGGTGATGATTGCAAACTTTTTGCATCAGCCAAAGTAGATCACAGGCATCTTTCATCGGAAGTGCAAGTCTTAGTAATAATAAAAACAAAGTTCATGCTGTATTGAAGAATCAGCCCAGCACATTCTGTGAAGAAAGGGATAAGGGAACAGAGAGGGGGGGGGTACTGGCGGAGGAGAAGATAAGGCCCAGAGGAGGGGACAACCCAGATTCTTAGCTCAGGGAGTTCCACATGTCAGGAGAAAGCATAGATCATTTTCCCCAGAGGGCTGGAGGCAGGGTAAAAACTACGATTCCCAGCAGCCCTTGAGGAAGTCTTACAACAGAATCAAAGACTTCCTATCCCAGCAGCCCCCAGTACAGCTCAAGGGAAAGGCAGGTAAAGGTGAAATCCAAGACACGGAGGGGAGGCCAGGAATGGAGGGGGAGCCTCTGAGCAGAGCTAATCAGAGGGAGGAGGATCAGCTGGGGAATGGGTGGAGCGAGGAGCCCATGGAATGGAAGGGGGAAGAAAAGGAGGAAAAAGTGAGGAAAGAGGAGCCGACGGAGATTGCAGCTCTGGCAAGATCCACAAGTAAAAGGTTCAGACAGCAGGTAACCACTTGGTGCGGGGCCTTGATAAACAAGGGAAGGCAGTGACTATCGTGGAGGAGCCAGGGAGTGACGAGGTCAAGTGGGAGGAAGCCAGGAGATAGAGCTGGCCAGAGGAGGGAGGGGACCACTGGGAGCTCTCTGCCTCTGAACTGCTGATGGGATTTCTAAACTGCTTGTTTGAACTGCCTGCTTGTAAGTGCTTGTTTTCTTTGAACTGCTTGTTTTTCTTTGTGGAACGTTTTTTGCTTTTGGGATTACTTATTTTGAATTGCATCATTGGAACTGCTGAGATTCATGTCCTGTGGGTTTATGAACTGCATTTTTGAAGCTGTGGAGATTCCTGAACTGCTTTGCTTTTGGAACTGCATTATTAAAAACTACTTTTCTAAACTTTGGTTTTGGGATTGCATTCTTGAAACCGCTGGGATAATTTCCATGACGGATATCTTGGGAGCTGGGCTGGAATAGTACTGCTGACGTACCTCAGGTTGGAGGGTACACCTGGAGGATTACAGGGAGTTGTACCTAAGTAGAATATCATATAGAAACTTGGGCCGGAGGCCAGAGCTTCCTGAAAGGAGCAGAGGGATCCTTCACAATTCATATTCTGGAGCACAGAAGGCTATTGACCAAGCTCTGTAGTACATTACATTGGTGGGGTCTTGCCCCTACAATTACAGTGCCTATACGGTGATCAATCTTCTTTAAGTTTGCGGCCAGCACAGGCACAGATTGGGGGCATCAGCAACAGCTCAAAAGTGGGAAGGGAAGCGGAGGAAGATTATGGACACGGAGTGGGGGGAAGAAAGGGAAAATGAGATGTTGGCCAACTGAAGAGTATTGATGAATACCCATGGGGCCCTTTTACTAAGCAGCAGTAAGCTCACTGTGGGTTTACCGCACAGCAATCCAGAACTACCACCAGCCCAACGCTGGCACCAGCGGTTGTTCCACCCCAGCACATGGCATTTCTGGTGCTAGGGAAAATAGGTTAGCACAGGAGTGTTTACCACTACCTCAATGGGTGGCAGTAAGTGCTCCCTCCTCCCCCTGCATGGCCATGTGGTATGTGTAATCTTACCGAATGGCTATTTCTTTTTTTGTCCTTTTTACCTGCTGCGGTAAAAAAGAGTTTCAGAGCATGGCAAAAAGGCTACCACTGCTAGCACAGGGCCCCTTTTACTGCAGCTTAGTAAAAGGGCCCCTGTGTGAGCCAGAGGGAAGAGCAGAGGCCATTAATGAAGGATCTCTAGTAGTCCCTTCAGCTGGATGTCCTGAATATTTTCTAGAGACGTACAAAATGTGTTTCTTTTTAAAAATATTTTTATTCAAGAATTTTTGTTATATATACAAAATATATTTCTGAACATCATAAATATGTCACAAATATCTCTTTCTGCAACAGTTGTTGTTTAGGAAAGCATTAATATCTCAAGATATTACCCCACAAGAGCTGTGAACTGAAGCCCATATGAGCAACAACTTGCTGGTCTTATATTTTTTCCATTGGATTTATATAAAACAGGACAGAGATAAATGAGATAATTATGGATTTCATTGTTTAAAAGAATGCAAAGAATGTGTGGCTACCCTATAAACATTCTGCTGTTCCTACAGTGATTGTCATGTTTGAGCCTGCAGCATGCAGGTTTTGCTTGCACATTACCTTCCAAGAATTTTATAGTACAGGAACAAGAAAAACAGAATAACTCCTGTTAATACGAACATCTTAATGGATGGTTACACAAGAAAAGGCCTTGAACACTCTAAGCTCACTGAGAAACATACATGCTCTTCAATATTATGGTGTTCACAGCTTATTTTAGTTCTTTCTTTGATTCTTTCCTTCAGAAGCAGATATTGCATTTGTGTTCTTTCTTTTTCTGTCTTTTTTGTGTCCTCTTTACCATTCCTCCATCTCTTTCCCCCTTTTTCTCCCATTCTGCCTCCTCCATTCCTTGTTCCTTCCTCCTTCATTGTGGATTCCTTCCCCCGCTGCAGTCCAAGACCCCCTCCTTCTTCATCTCTTGCCAACCTTGGCCCTTTCCTCTCCCTTTCATTCCTTCCTTCCTATCCCCCCTTTTAGTTTCCACTCCCCTTGCTCTGATCTTTTCATTATTCATCCCCCATCTTTAATTCCCTTTTCCCCAACTTATGCTCTCTCTTCTTGCACTTCCCTTCTTCTTTTGCTTCGACTTGCTCTAACCATTATGCTCTTCAATAGTAACTACAGCTTAGATTATTATATAATCAATATCCCTGATCTTAGCTCGAAAGGAAATCTATTGATCTTCTAGGCCACTTGATAGGGCAGGCCTCCTTGTTGACTGCAGCAGAAGTGTTCATGAACACGCAGTTCTCACTTCACCTGAAACCTTCAAAGGTTTTCCCATAGTTTTATTTTCCTGGAACTTGTATTCAGAAAACAGACACACATAAAAGCAAAAAAAATATATATATATTTTCAAAGTTCAAAGTCCTTTCCTCTTTATTGATGACCAACAATTTCAAAGTATCTCTTACGCTTGGTGGCTTCCATATCTGATCCTTCCACAGGGCTAGCTGAGTCAGGATTAGCAAGTGAATATATACCCCCTAATCCTATATATGGTGCTCATAATTGCATGTGGAAATTTGAACACATGCCTAATTTGCACATGCAGTTTAATTCCTTAATGAGCCAATTAGCACTGATAATTAGGAACTAACAATCAATTACAGGCACTAATTGGCAATAATTGGAATTTACATGCACATTTTTATAGTCGTTATTCTATAAAGATGTGAATGCAAAATTTTCTGCATGGATCCAAAAAGGGACTGTGGCCATGGGAGGGTGTTACCCATCCAACAGAACCAGTAGTGAAAGTAGTCATAGATGCTTTATTTGTTCCTTTAGTCATAAAACTAATTTCTTTCTCTACTGTCTTCACAACCTGTCTCAAATACATAATTGACCTGGCCCTTTGGTGGTGCATGGAAGTTATGCAGATACAACCAATATTCAGGGCCATACCCACACAGCTAAGCAGGCAAAGTTAAACTGTCTTTTTTGTGGTCCTATGTGTCCAGTTAGTTATGTGGGCACTGGCACTGAATATCACTGTTGCCTGCATAGCTCACAGCTGCACCCTGACTCCATTCCTGGACTGCCCTTAGACCTCCACGGTAGTCATGCCTGATTTTCAATGGCATCATCCAGTAAAGTGCTGCTGAAAATCCAGAGATTACCCACTCACCATGATTTAATCAGGTAGGACCTTCTCCTGCCTTGATAAATTGTTCTGAATATTGACCCCTCTGATTTTTTACTAGCCTTTTGTTCAGAATCCCAGTTCTGGCCTGGATTGAATTATTGTGTGTCAGTGGAGTGTGGATTGTGATTACTGGTCCCTTGTCTGAACCCATCAACAAAACAAATATATTTTATCTAAGTGTTCCGCTAAAACTGATTCAGGCAGGAAGGGGCTACAGTAGTCGTTCTGTATGACAACATTCGCACCGCTCTGGATCAGCACCACTTGGTGATTGTCGTCTCCCTAGATCTATCTTCTGCCTTCAACCGACACTGTCTTGAACTGGTTTTCTAGCTACCTCTCTCACTGCTCCTATCAGCCTTCTTTTGCTGGTATGAACACAAGGTGGGAAAATGTGGGATACAAATGCAATAAATAAATAAAAATCTCCACTTTCACTACACTCAGGTGTCCCCATCCTTGCCCCAATTCTCTTCAATATCTTCCTCACTCCCTTTTTTACTATTATCCAGGACTACTGTTACACCCCTTTTTCATATGCGGATGACATCGAGATCTTCTGCCAAGTCTCAGACCCACATCCATCACCCACCTCAATAGTTGTTTGTCTCATGTCTCATCCTGGCTTAGATCTAATCTCCTTTTTCTTAATTCAACTAAATGTGAATCCGTCCTCTTCTCGCCCTTTCATTATGCCCTCTCTACTGTTCCTTCTCTGGAGCTCTTTGCCAGAGGCTGTGGTAACAGCAGTTAGCGTATCTGGGTTTAAAAAAGGTTTTGACAAGTTCCTGGAGGAAAAGTCCATAGTTTGCTATTGAGACAGACATGGGGAAGCAACTGCTTGCCCCAGGATTGGTAGCATGGGATGTTGCTACTAATTGGGTTTCTGCCAGGTACTTGTGACCTAACCCAGGATACTGGGCTCGATGGACCATTGGTCTGACCCAGTATAGCTACTCTTTTCTGATGATGGCCACTCACTACTTTGCAAAGACTGAATTAGAATCCTCAGTGTTATCTTGATTTAAAATTCACAGTCAAATCTCAAATAGATATAAGGTTTGACTGTTCATCTTTCTTTGCGCTCCACCGAATCCATGCTATCCATCTCTTCCTTCCTGTGCCCTTCCTACGCCCTTTCATTCTGGCCCTTATGATATCATACATTGATTACTGTAACTCACTTTACACTGGGATCCCCTTTATTCCTTCAAAAGACTACAACTGGTGCAATCAACCACAGTCAAACTTCTTCACATGCAGGTTTAACCATGTCACTCCCCTCCTTTACTAGGTCTGTCAGTTTCCCAGCTTTTTCGGGCATCGCTGGGCATAATGGCATTTTTCACCACAATATAGGCACAAACCCTGGGTCCACCTTTGCTGCATCTTCTGGTCAGCAACTTCTCCTGGTCAGCAACCTGCATAAGCTCATCGGCATCTCCCACAGGGTTACTTTGTGAGAAAGTGGAACCCTTAGGAAGATATGAGGGTCCTAAACAGAATGGCCAATGACTCACCTGGTGCTCCCAGGCTCATTCCTGGAACTGCACATCCACTCAAGAGTAAAGGAAGACCAGGTCATCGAGGCTGGTAGGGAGTTCACAACTGGACAGCTCATCCTTGATAGCTGAGGACACTCCTTGCCAGAATACGGAGGTGAGACTTTCATCATTTCACTCAAGCTCCGCGGATATGGTCTGAAAGCGGAGGGCATAGTCTCCGACAGTCTGATTTCCTTGACACAGGTTTAGGAGTTCAGCTCTCATGAAGGAGGCCTTGCCAGGTTTCTCAAAGATACAGTGAAAGTGTGTCAAGAATTCTCTGAGATGCTTCAGAATGGAGTCATTCCTTTCCCACAATAGAGAGACCCAACCCAAAGCTGGTCCTGTGAGGTGAGAAATGATATAGGCTACTTTCACTTTGTCAGAAACAAAACCTCGGACCTGCAGCTTGAAGATGATCTGACACTTATTTAGGAATCCCCTGCATATCTTGGGGTTTCTGTCAAACCGTCCCCACGGCTCCCAAGAGTTGCTGTATCTGTTGTAACATTTGCAGGGCTAGTGACTCTGTCAAGTTCATGGCCTTTGCGTGCTGTTGTGTCTCTTTAAGGTGAGCCCTTGGCCCACAGTGGGGAAGCCCAGCTGTGGTAGACAAGTCACTTCCTCAAGCAGGCAATAGGAGCAGTAGTGTGCCAGGGAAGGATGGAGAAAGGTCTCAGGAATCGTCCTATGGCACAGGTGTGGTAGAGACTTAGGAATACCCTCAGGGACTTGTGCTGTATCATCTCAGGAACACTCTGAGGCAATAAAAGCTGGAGCATTTCAGGAAACCTCTCAAGCAACAGAAACTGGAGGGTCTCAGGAACCCTCTCAGGCAGCAGAGGCTGGAGCATCTCATGAACCCTCTCAAGCAACAGAGGCTGGAGCATCTCAGAACCCTCTCAAGCAACAGAGACTGGAGCATCTCAGGAACCCTCTCAAGCAACAGAGGCTGGAGCATCTCAGGAACCCTCTCATGCAACAGAGCCTGGAGCATCTCAGGAACCCTCTCATGCAACAGAAGCTGGAACATCTCAGGAACCCTCTCAGGCAACAGAGAGGCTAGAGCATCTCAAGAATCCTCTTAGTCAACAGAAGCTGGAGAAAGGTCTCAGGAACCCTCTCAGGCAACAGAGGCTGGAGCATCTCAGGAACCCTCTTAGGCAACACTGTCTCAGGAACCAGTGATTAAGAGGATGGAAGGTCTGTCAAATGAGAAAAGGCTAAAGAGGCTATGGCTTTTCAGCTTGGAGAAGTGACAGCTGAGGGGAGACATGATTAAGGTCTATAAACTCCTGAATGGAGCAGAACAGGTTTGTGAATTGTTACTCTATCAAAAAGTATAAAGACTATGGGACTCTCCAAGAAGTTACAAAGTGGCGCATTTAAAACAAATAAGAGAAAATATTTTTTATCACTCAGCATATTCTTATTGGCAGTGGAGAAACAAGCTGTATGTATTCATTACTTTAGAAGAAATTGTTTCTGTCTGTTTGGGAGCTATATATCCAATCATTGCCTACAAGGGCAAGAAGTAAAATATTAATGAGTTAACTGTGTAGACCTATTAACCACAGATTGCTCCATTAGTACCATTCTTTACACTGTCCTTGGGAGAGGGGGGGAAGAGGGATGGTACAAAGGTTTTAAAGGGGGGAAGAGATATAGGAGGTTGGGGGAGGTGGGGGAGTTGTTTATACATTATCTTTGATGATATAACTGTAACGCAAATGGAGCAGTTGGAGTGCTTTTCTTCATTTGGAATGCTATTACCTCTTCTTGTATTGATGGTTAGTCATTCAATAAAGAGAAATTTAAATAAAAAATGTAACAGAGTTTAAAAAGGTTTGAACAAATTCCTGGAGGAAAAGTCTTAAACCATTATTAAGATAGACCTGGGGAAAGCCACTGTTTTTTTTCTAGGGATTAAGTAGTATGGAATCTTACCACTTTTTGGGACTCTGCCAGGTCTAGTGACCTGGACTGGTCACTTGTTGGAAACAGGATATGGGGCAAGATGGACCTGTGGAGGGTCATTTTCAAGAGGGTGTCCAAGTCAGAATAGAGACATCCAGCCTATAACATCCAAAACAGACATCCACCTCACATGTATTTTCCAACAGGAAATACTTATACAAGTCTCCTAAAACCTGTTACCTGAAAGTCTCAGTATCTTGCAGTTAACCTTGACATACCAGCACACCTGAAGTCTCTTTCTTATCTAATAATATTAGACAACATTGCCCCAACTCAAACCAGAACCTCGCACAGAAAGAACTCAATACCGTGGTTCAACGAGGAACTGAAAAAATTCAAAACACAAGTTAGGAAATTAGAATGTTGCTGGAATAAAAAGAAAGACGATCCCACACTTAACGCTTGGAAACAACTCCGAAGAAAATATAAATACACCATAAGACAAACCAAAAGACTATACTACAAAACTGAAATTGGACCAAACTAAAAGGACACACACAAACTCTTCCAACTCGTGAATAAACTACTAGACACCACACCAGTCATGAACAACAGCAAAGACACACCAGGAGCTGACAACCTCGCGAAGTACTTCAAAGAGAAAATCGTACAACTGCGGCTTAAAATACCTGTCAGCCCCATCGAATACGCTGCACTCCTAGACTGTCTAGACCCAGACCCTGGAGTATACCCAGCAGATAGGATTTGGACTGAATTCGAGATACTATCGGAAGATCTCATCTCCCAAACGCTTAAAAGATTTGCCAAATCTCATTGCAAACTAGATATATGCCCAAATAACCTTATGAAATCGGCTCCTCAACAATTTATAACAGACCTAATGAAACACGTCAATTTTATGCTACAAAATGGACTCTTCCCAAAGGAGAAAGGAAACATTCTACTTACCCCCATACCCAAAGATGCAAAGAAAAATGCGAGTGAATTAATCAACTAAAGACCAGTAGCATCCATTCCCTTAATAACCAAAATAACAGAAGGGATGGTGACCAAACAACTCACAGACTATCTAAACAAGTTCTCAATACTACACAACTCCCAGTCAGGATTTCGTTCTAATCACAGTACTGAAACAGTACTAGTTACGCTCATGACTAAATTCAAACAAATGATTGCAACCGGCAAGAACATACTACTTCTACAATTCGACATGTCAAGCGCCTTCGACATGGTTGATCATGGAATTCTACTACACATCCTTGAATACTTTGGTATCGGAGGCAACGTTCTTAATTGGTTTAAGGGATTCCTAACCACACGCTCATATCAAGTGACATTAAATTCGATTACCACATGGACACCTGAATGTGGAGTTCCACAGGGATCCCCCCTCTCACTGACCATATTCAACCTAATGATGATACCCTTGGCCAAACTACTATCAAACCAAAACTTCAACCCATACATATATGCTGATGATGTAACGATCTACATCCCATTCAAACAAGACCTAAAAGAAATTTCCAACGACATCAACCAAAGTCTACATATCATGCACTCCTGGGCAGATGCATTTCAGTTGAAACTTAATGCAGAAAAAACCCAATGCCTAATACTCACCTCTCAACACAACATGAACAAATTCACCACCATCAACACACCAAAACTAAATTTACCAATTTCAGAAACCCTAAAAATTCTTGGAGTTATCATTGATCGGCACCTAATACTTGAGAATCACGCGAAAAACACAACTAAAAAGATGTTCCACTCAATGTGGAAATTAAAAAGAATAAGACCATTCTTCCCAAGGACCGTCTTCCATAATCTGGTACAATCATTGGTACTCAGCCATCTAGACTACTGCAACTCACTCTACGCTGGCTGCAAAGAGCAAATACTCAAAAAACTCCAAACAGCCCAGAACACGGCAGCCAGACTCATATTCGGAAAATCGAAATACAAAAGTGCAAAACCCCTACGAGAGAAGCTACACTGGCTCTCACTCAAAGAACGCATCACATTCAAAGTATGTAACCTAGTTCACAAAATCATCCATGGCGATGCCCCAGCCTACATGTCAAACCTGATAGACCTATCACCCAGGAATGCTAAAAAATCATCTCACACATTCCTCAATCTTCATTTCCCCAACTGTAAAGGTCTAAAATACAAATCAATGCACGCATCAACCTTTTCCTATATGAGTACGCAACTCTGGAACGCGTTGCCACGCAACCTAAAAGCGATCTATGAACTGACCAACTTCCACAAACTACTGAAGACCCAACTCTTTGACAAGATATACCACAAAGATCAACACATGTGAAACTCCCCACATATATCCAGAAATGTTTAATAATGCCTTCTGTTATATTACTATCATGTATTCCATTACCATGCAACCCAAAATCCTTCTGTAACACCAAATGCCTATTCTCTTCTTACATTGAGCCTGCAAAGAGGTGGGAAAATGTGGGGTACAAATGCAATAAATAAATAAATAAATAAATAAATAAATAAAATATTTTCTTTATTGAATAACGCAACAAAGTACTCATGGTCAGCAGTTCAGAAGGATTGCCTCATGGCACAGAGACTTCATGATTCTGACAGTTGCTTCAGTGGATGGAGACAGAAATCTGAGAAACCCAGCTTTGCTGAACAGGTGAAAAAACACAGCTGGGTTTACAGGAGAGGATCAGAGCTGGTCTGTTGGAAACGTTATATCTTAACATAAAGATATGCCCAAGGTAAAAAAAAAACCAAGTTCTCTTCAGAGTGTTTAACAGGACATGAGCTGACTGAAAGTAACATGGAGACAGAATCATAGAGAGGGAGAAAGAGAGAGGGCCAGAAAGTAGGGCACATGCAAGCCCAGAGGAGAAGGTAAAGACCAATAGAAACAGAGCTTGTCAATGAGGTAGCAAGAGTGGTTGCATTACCATAAACTACACACAATGCCTAGCTCACATGACCTAGCAGTGAAATAATAACAAACATTAAGCCATTCCAGGGTTCCACTGTAACTTAGGCAAGGCTAACTTTGCTTTGCCAAAGATGAATCCCACATGGACACTGCCGATGGCATCTATGGTTTTCAGGTATGCTACTGCAGCTATAGCTTTCTCTGATGCATCCAAGAAGACACAAACCTCCTTGTGGCAAGCTTTCGTGAGGGACACTCCATGTCCCTCACGAAAGCTTGCCACAAGGAGGTTTGTCCGTGGAACATGGATTTCTTCTACTGATTTCAGGGAGTTTCTCCATGTATTCCACACTTGTTTTTCCTTTTGCGGCAATGGGGCATCCCATTCTTTTGAACTTGAAGAGAGCTCACAAAGCAGCGATCTCCCTTGGATAGTGATTGGCACCACAAATCCTAGTGGGTCATACAGTAGTCCTAAGCTTGACCCATTTCAGTAATGCCCAGGGTACAAAAAGGTGCACTAATTGAGCATCTGACCACTACAGAGATGTAGAATCTTACCACTTTTTGGGACTCTGCCAGGTCTAGTGACCTGGATTGGTCACTTGTTGGAAACAGGATAAGGGGCAAGATGGACCTGTGGAGGGCCATTTTCGACAGGGCGTCCAAGTCAGAAAAGAGAAATCCAGCCTATAACATCCAAAACAGACATCCACTTCACATGTATTTTCCAACAGTAAATACTTGAGAAGGATGTCTGTGTACAAACTGGAACATCCTACATATGAATGGTACAAAAGCAGGGGCAAGTATGTCTGTCTGACAGCATTCTTAGAAGAATAGCTACACTGACATCCATGCAGAACAGAGGAGCAGCCTAGTGGTTAGTGCAGTGGACATTTGGGACACAGGTGAGCCCTCCAGGAACAGAAAAATGCCTACTGTACCTGAATGTACACCACTTCAATAGCCTACAGGCTTGCAAGTGGCTTAAATATTCAGGTACCGTAGGTATTTTTCTGTTTCTGGAGGGCTCACAATAAAAAACAATGAGTTAAAGTGGAATTTGAATCTGGGTCCCTGGGTTTAAAGTCTACTACACTAGCCTCTGGGCTACTCCTCAGACTTGCTTCCTACTTTGCTAAGAATGTCCATAATGCCTGAAGCTGTCATAGACTCTGGCATCTCCTTTCAGTTTCACTTTCAGAGGAGAGGGAGGGGGACAGCAAACACTGGGGAATTAAGGAGGTGTTATGTCTTAATCCCTCTAGTGGTCAGATCGCTGTTGGATGTCCTGATTTTAGACCCTCCTTCGACCCATCCAAAACATGCCCACAACACCCCCCCCCCCCTTGCTATTTGGACATACTGCAGTGTTGGACATCCTGATTTTGGGCCCTCCCTAGTCCTGTCCAAAACACGCCCACAACACACCCCCTTGCTATTTGAACATACTGCAGTGTTGGGTGTCCCTTTTCTGCCTTTGCAAAATTGGGATTTGGAAGTTTCAAGCACATGGACGTCCATTTGGGCATTTTTAGACATCCATGCGTTTTGAAAATAAGCTCCTTGGTCTGACTCAGTAAGGCAATTCTTATGTTATGTACACACATACCCTTTGCTTGAATAATATTATTTGTATATAGCTTCTGTTATATCTGTTTGGATTTCAGTTTGAAAGAAAATACACCAAAGTAAAGGTTCTGTGGTTGGTTTATATTGTGTCTGAGATAATTTAAAGAGTATGAGGTCTTGTTCAATATTGGTGAGGCTGTTGAATATATATCACACAGAAAGCTCAAAAGGGTCCTCGAACCCTGATTTCCAGGTAGAGGGAAAATTACTATCTCACAGCTTTTCTCTCATACCTGAAGGTAACTTCAGGTCCCCTTTCCTGGTAGTTACAGGGCAAATAAAAACAGAACTCTAGTTCTTATTTGGATACTGCTTTATTCAATATTGGCAAAGAAGGAAGAGAGAGAGAATCATTTTTTTATAAGGCCCTAAATTTTTCAGTTTCACTGCATCAGTCAAATTATAGCACTCGATAGTACAGCAGTTGCCATAAGCATGCACGGCTCATGAGCAGAAATCCCAAGAACAGACACTGATAGCAGGTGTTACTCAGAAATACAATCTGTGCTTAGCTTCTTTGTTTTCTTATAAAGAAGCAATTTATACAACAAAAAAATGTTAGCATGGAATAAAAATGATATATGGCTATTCTACCTAGGGGAAAATCCTGCTGAACAGTGGAAACCTCAAAACTATAAAGAAATGAACATTCTGAACAGTAGCTGTTAAAATGATCTTTTCTCCATAAACAGAGCTCCAAATGTACAATGCTAAGTACCAAACTGTATTTCCATTCCCAGAAGAATCATTTGTGTCTGTAGGACAGTAAAAGAACCCCTCCCACTATGTTTGCCTGAGTAGAATAAGGATATATTAATTTTCCTATCATTGTCCTTTAGGGCATTGGTTGCTGTTTAGAAATATGGTATATAAAATGGTATGAAGGCATATCCTGCAAAATATGAAGAGTAAGTCATTGTAAAAAATGTAACCTGCCTCTACCTCAGTTTTTAATGATACCAGGGCAGGCAAGTCTCGGATCTTCATTTTTGATGCATAATAAAAACATTAGATGTAAATTCTCCCATCTTGTGAGCCGTGTGTCATCCTTTACTCCTTCTTCTTTGGTCTTCCATTGTTTCCCATAGAGGGCATCCTCCTGCTCTCCTTATAGCCTGCCTCTACACATCATGGGGACATTTAACCATAATTGTAAAACACAAGCTGTGTGCTGTTGGGTGGAAATAATAGTAAATCAGAAAACAAGTGATACATTTTTAATGTAATTTCATGAAAGATTCTATTTTTGATGTGTTTTGTGAAACACAGGATTGGACTTTGTCTAAAAAAGGCAGTATACAAACATGCCGTATCTTGCTAAGGATGTAAAAAGAATTGAGGCAGTGCAAAGAAAAGCTACAAAAATGGTATGGGATTTGTGTTACAAGACATAGAAGGAGAGACTTGCCGACCTGAACATGTATACCCTGGAAGAAAGGAGAAACAGGGGTGATATGATACAGACGTTCAAATATTTGAGAGGTATTAATCCGCAAACAAATCTTTTCTGGAGATGGGAAGGCGGTAGAACTGGAGGGCATGAAATGAGGTTGAAGGGGGGCAGACTCAAAAAAAATGTCAGGAAGTATTTTTTCACAGAGAGAGTGGTGGATTCTTGGAATGACCTCCTGCGGGAGGTGGTGGAGATGAAAACAGTAACGGAATTCAAACATGCGTGGGATAAACATAAAGGAATTCTGTTCAGAAGGAATGGATCCTCAGAAGCTTAGCTGAGATTGGGTGGCAGCACCGGTGGTTGGGAGGCGGGGCAAGTACTGGGCAGACTTCTACAGTCTATGCCTCAAAAATGGCAAGGATAAATCAAGGTCAGGTATACATATAAAGTAGCACATATGAGTTTATCTTGTTGGGCAGACTGGATGGACCGTATAGGTCTTTATCTGCCATCATCTACTATGTTACTATCCTGCTTATTTTCGAAGGCGATCGCCGGCCATCTTCCGACACAAATCGGGAGATGGCAGGCCATCTCCTGAAGCTGGCGAAATTGGTATAATCGAAAGCCGATTTTGGCCGTTTCCAACTGCTTTCCGTCGCAGAGCCGGCCAAAGTTAAAGGGGGCGTTTCTGCAGGGTATGGAAGGCGGGATGGAGGCATTGTTAAGACATGGCAGGCTCAGCCAATAATGGAAAAAAGAAGGCCGGCTCGGACGAGCATTTGGCCAGCTTCACTTGGTCCATTTATTTTTAGGACCAAGCCCCAAAAAAGTGCCCCAATTGACCAGATGACCACTGGAGGGAATCAGGGATCACCTCCCCTTACTTCCCCAGTGGTCACCAACCCACTCCCACCCCCCAAAAAAATTCAAAATTATTTTTTTCCAGCCTCTATGCCAGCCTGAAATGTCATACCCAGCTCCATGACAGCGGTATGCAGGTCCCTGGAGCAGTTTTTAGTGGGTGTAGTGCACTTCAGGCAGGTGGACCCAGGCCCATCCCCCCCTACCTGTTACACTTGTGGTGGTAAATGGGAGCCCTCCAAACTCCCCCGAAAACCCACTGTACCCACATGTAGGTGCCCCCCTTCACCCATAAGGGCTAAGGTGTGGGGAGTGGATTTGGGGGGCTCAGCACATAAGGTAAGGGAGGTATGCACCAGGGAGCAATTATTGAAGTCCACTGCAGTGCCCTGGCATGTCAGGGAGACCAGTGCACTACAAATGCTGGCCCCTCCCACAACCAAATGCCTTGGATTTGGCCGGGTTTGAGATGGCCAGCATCGGTTTCCATTATCGGCGAAAATCAATGCCGGCCATCTCAAACATTTGGCCGGCCCCAACCGTATTATCGAAATGAAAGATGCCAGCCATCTTTTTCGATAATACGGTTCGGGACAGCTGTTTGCAGTGCCAGCCATAGAGATGGCCGCCCATATAGATGGCCGGCACCGTTCAATTATGCCCCACTATGTAACAACCACTTCTTTGCAAGATATATCTACTCTCCTTTCTCTCCCACCCCCTTTTTTCCTACAGAAGGAGAAAAGAATGATTTCTCCAAGACATTGACAGTATTTATTGTTATATGTGATATAATGTAATTTTGTCCTAGGGAGTCATACCATTCTACCAGTAACGCAGTACTCACTGCATATTACAATAAATGATGAAAATATAACACAGCAATAAATAAGTTCAATAAAAGATAGAATAGCAAGAAATCATTTAATACATACAAATACTAACATGAAAAATAAAACAATAAAACACATTAAGGACTAGATTCGGTAAATTGCACCGATTAAATTATGCATCAAGCGCGATTCTATAATGCCACCCAGCAGTAAATGGCAGTTTGCGTGTGCTATGTGCTTACCACCCAGGTAGCGCGTGAGACCTTACCACTAAGTCAATGGATAGCGGTAAGGTTTCAGGCTGAAAATGGACGTGCACTGGTTTTCATTTTGCCGCATATCCATTTTGCAGCCCATTAAAATAATCCATTTTGTCCAGACACGGTATAGTAAGGGTCTGGCACATGCCCACACTGCTGTAGGCCAGTTTTTGGCGCGCCTTTGTAAAAGGGCTCCTTAGGTGCCCAAAAACTGGCCTACAGCAGTGTGGGCATGTGCCAGACCCTTACTGTACCATGTCTGGACAAAATGGATTACATTCTTGTACATTCCTGCTATTAGCACATCTTCTGAGAGGGCATTTTCTATTGTAAGAAGGACTGTGGAAGACAGGAGTGCTTCATAGGGAATATATCTTACCCACTTGGGCATACAGAGCAGGTTGTATTTTGTACCCCCCCCTGGACAGTTTAACAGGGTGGATTAGGGTTCCTTGGGGTAGTGGAAGTCAGCTATTGTTGGGGCTGGAAGGGTAGAGGGTGGTGTTGGGGGGGGGGGCTTATTATAATTGTTCATTATTATTATTGCTTTCTATTTGTGATTTATAAACAACAGTTGTAGAGAATATTGTTCCTTTTCATTCTTTAATAAAAAGATTTAAATATAAAATCGTAAGTGTTCAAGGCTTGTGCAGATGAGGACAGAGCCCATGGAGAAGGGGTGGGGATGGGAACAGAGCCCACCAGGGCCGACGAGAGCAGGGGCCGGGCCCGGGACAAGGTCGCCCCCGGGCCCCCCCACCCAAGGTCACGTCGCATTGCGCCCCCCCACCCGAGGTCGCCGGGCCCCCCCCCCCCTCTACCCGCTGCCAGTGCCAGGCTCTCTGAACTAACCTGAAGCGCCTTCATCTTCGACACAAGCAGCAGCACCAGGGCAGACCTCTCCTTCCTTCCCTGCCCCGCCCTCACGGACGTTACGTCAGGCGAGGGCGGGACACGGAAGGAAGGAGTAGCCTGCCCTGCTGCTGCTTGCTTCGAAGATGAAGGCACTTCAGGTTAGTTCTGGGAGCGACGGAGAGTGGGTGGGCCGGACTGCGGCGGCGCGTGGCCTCCCTGGAGGCCCGGGGACTTTTGTGCCCCCTGTCCTCCCCTCTCAGGCGGCCCTGGAGCCCATGGAGAAGGGGTGGGGATGGGAACAGTGCCCATAGGAATGACACAGGGACAGGGGCAAGGACAAACTTTGTCCCCATGTCATTCTCTAGTTTGAAATACTAGAGGTGATTTCTTCACTGGTGGAGGAGTTAGAGGAGACAAAAAGAGGAGAGTATGAGCCAGTTCTGACTGCTAAGTCTTGCCTTGTAATTCTTACCCCTCACTGTTCTTCTATTATAAGTACATAAGTATTGCCACACTGGGACAGACCAAAGGTCCATCAAGCCCAGCATCCTGTTTCCAACAGTGGCCAATCCAGGTCACAAATACCTGGCAAGATCCTGAAAAAGTTCAATACATTTTATGCTGCTTATCCCACAAATAAGCAGTGGATTTTCCCCAAGTCAATTTAATAATGGTCTATGGACTTTCTTTAGGAAGCCGTCCAGACCTTTTTAAAATCCCGCTAAGCTAACCGCCATTACCACATTCTCTGGCAACTAATTCCAGAGTTTAATTACACGTTGAGTGAAGAAACATTTTCTCTGATTCGTATTAAATTTACTACTTTGTAGCTTCATTGCATGCCCCTTAGTCCTAGTATTTTTGAAAAGAGTATACAAATGATTCAAGTCTACCTGTTCCACTCCACTCATTATTTTATAGACCTCTATCATATCTCCCCTCAGCTGTCTTTTCTCCAAGCTGAAGAGCCCTAGATGCTTCAGCCTTTCCTCATAGGGAAGTCGTCCCATCCCCTTTATCATTTTTGTCGCCCTTCTCCGTACATTTTCCAATTCCACTGTATCTTTTTTGAGATGCGGTGACAAGAATTGAACACAATATTCGAGATGTGGTCGTACCATGAACCGATACAAAGGCATTATAATGTCCTCACTTTTGTTCTCTTTTTCCTGGTCTTTCTGTATATGTGAAAGCTTGGGTACTAATGTTTGTGATTGAATCTTGTCTTTGTGTGTCTTTTTTGCTCATGAGAGGAGTATCTGGACATGACTTCTGTGTGTAAGAAGAATACATGAGCTAAGTGGCTTAGCAAAGAATGTGTAAGATGAGGGACTAGGGCTGTTAGCAGCTGTGAAGTACACAGGCTAAGGAAAATTAAACAACCTAATCAGTCTCAGTGTGGATGGCTGCTATGAATTTTCAACTTGGGTATCCAGATGTCTGTGTCTCATTTATATGCTCACTGCCAACACCTGTTCTAAGACCTATCAGTTTTCTTCCCTGTTAAATTCACACTGTAAATACTTATGCAGAACTATTAAGTAGAACACTACAGTCCAAAAGGCAGACAATCCCCAACAAAAGGGCAAAATGTATTATATCGCTAATGAGAATTGTCAGTCATCCCCCAAGCTATCATTCAGGGCTGAGAAGGAGAGGGAGTGAGAAGAGTTGGGGAGGAGAGCATGCCTATCACAGAGGGAAGTGGATGGAGTGCCTCAACAGGCAGCCAGGGCCAAAGGGAAGAAGCAACCAGAGCAGAGAGAGGGAGAAAAGATACAGGCACCATACTGAATAGCTAGGATCCAGCAGACTCTCTCTCCACCACCCAGGTGGTGCATTAATGGTGTCGGCTTCACCCAGGAAGAAAATAACTTCATACTGGAAAGCAGGGCTTTTTTGAGGGGGTACTGAATACCGGCACCTTTTCCATTGTCTGCTAAAATTGACCCATGGTCCCCAAGTTTTAATGAAAGACCTCAGGCTCTACACATCGATTCTGCCTTGTCATAGATTCTGTGACTGGTTGCAGGGGGCCTGGCTATTGTGGGGTGGGTCCCTCAGTGATCACTCCACCCTTGAAGAGTGGCCTGGCATTTGAGTACTGGCACCTTTTTTGCTAGAAAAAAACGCACTGCTGGAAAGGGACATACAGCATTACTTACAGCAGAAAAACAAGGATGCAGCAGATCATGCATACACCGATATTTACAACCTAATTCTATATATGGTGCTATAAATTGTGCATGCAAATATAGGTGCACATAATGTAATTGATAAATGAGCTAATTAGCACCATTAATTGGAAGCTAATAATTATTGGCGCTAATTGGCATTAATTAAAATTTGTATGCACATCTTTAGGTGCTGGGATCTGCATGTAAATTTTACATGCAGATCCAAAAAGGGAGCGCAGCCATGAAGGGACATGGGCAGATCAGGGACATTCCTGGAATTTGCGCGCTTTATAGAATAAGGGTGATCCGCACCTAATTTAGGTGCAAAAATATTCACCAGGTTTTACTTGGTGTAAATCCTCGCACCCAAAATTGGGCACAGATCCTGGCACCAAACGCTATTCTGTAAATGATGCCAATTCCAAGCACCGTTCATAGAATGCACTTAGCACTTATTTTTATTGACACATTATTTGGCTGCCATTTCTAGAACTGAGTCCTTTGAGCCTGATGCACTAAAGGATTTTTTACAGAACAAAGGGTGGGAATGACCTCAAACAGCAGATGAACCAGGATGATAAACCAGAGCCTTATTCAAAACGGTGGTAAAAAGTCCTGCATATATTGGGAAAATGTTTTGTACATCTGGCCCATAAACTTGAAAAGCAGCAGAAAAGAATAATTTACTCAGTTAATCATGAAAACTACAAGCTGCAGAAAGATATGACAACCACTTTTTTGGCACATCCTCTTTTCCAGCTGGCGCTAGCAGTGAAGAAAATGTTCTCAGTAGTATAACTTTCATTATACCTTCTGCTGTGTCTAATCTGAAAAACACTTCAGGCAGTGTTTAACACACTGCAGTTGTTAAAATAAAATTGGTGGTTGTTGCTGGTATATCGTTTGTTCTCTTGCAGAATATTATAGTAAAAAAAAAGACATCTTAATGGCAATATCTTCCAGTGCTGACAAACATGATGGCTATACTGTGTTCACCTCAGCAGCAAACTAACTCAAATCATTTCACCACTCGACTGTGCTGAGATCTCCAAGGATAAAAACTAGTCTTAATATTCAGTAGCGGGCCCTTTTACAAAGGCACGCCAAAAAGTGGCCTGTGGTAGTGTGGGCGTGTGTATTGGACGTGCGCTAAATGCTTTTTCCAGCGTGCCTGGATAAAAGGGGGGTTTGGGGGGGGCCAGTAAATAGATGTGTGGCAAAATGAAAACCAGCGCACGTCTATTTATGACCTTATCCCTTAATGCCACCCATTAACTTAGCAGTAAGGGCTCATGCGTTATCCATGCAATAACTGTCCAGCGCATGCCAACTGCTGATTACTGCCAGGAATGCCCTGCGGTAGAAAATTATTTTCTACCATGTGTTTTCGGCGTGTTTCAAACTCAGAATTACCACCAGGCACAAGTGCTAGCTGGGCGGTAATGCCAATTTGATGCATGCTGCACATGCATAGGCCCTTATGCGTTTTTGTAAAATGGCCCCTAGCTGTCTGCCATATTCTAACTAAGATTGCCTTAAACATACCTTTAATGCTGTCCCAACATCTGCAAGTCTTTAACATGAATATTAACTTGTGATAGAGTTCTTCTGTCCTGTGGGTTGTTGTCCAGTCTTCAACCTCTCTCTTGAGACTGCCAACAAAGCTGCCAAGGAGTACATAACTGTGACAGTAGCTGTAGTGATAGAGATGTTTTTCCACTGAGAACTGAATTTTTAAAAAATCACTCATTTCACACAGGCCACAAAATCCCATCGCAGGTCCTTGTGATCTTGGCCTTCCATTGCCTCACGTTCAAATTTAGGGGCCCTTTTACAAGGAACGGGAGGGCTAATGTGTGGGTTGCGCATGCCTAATTGTCACTACCGCTGGGGTAGCACATGTGCCTGGTGGTAATTTCGATTTTGGCATACACCGAAACCAATGGTAGAAAATAATGTTGCATTTTCTATCGTGGGGGGCATTCCCGGTGGTAACCAGCAGCACACCTACGTTAGCGTGCACTGCATGGTTATCATGTAGGTAGAACATGAGCTCTTACCGCTAAGTCAATGGGTGGTGGTAAGGGCTCAGGCCATAAATAGATGCATGCTAGTTTTAATATTAGCACAGGCCCATTTCCCGGCCCATTAAAAAAAATTGCCCTTTTCCCCAGCCACGGTAAAAAATGGCCCAGCACGTGCCTAAATGACACTCCTACACTACTGCAGGCCACTTTTTACCGTGGTTTTCTAAAAGGACCCCTTAGATTGTGAGCCCTCCAGGAACAGAAAAATACCCACTGTACTTGAATGTACACTGCTTTGATAGCTTTCAAATTTTCAGTTAGTACATGAAAATGTAAATCTTCTGTCCTCGCAATGTTTCATCATAAAGTTTGACATAGCGTTAAACCAATATTAACATCACCAGGGAAAGACTCAAAACTCTTGATCCAATTGTTCTTTAATGCAGTTAATCCAAAGAAAAAGAAAAACAAGCACTTACTATTGAGATGTATTGGAAATAAAAGCCACTGTCACTGCAGATGAGAATCTGTTCTTTATATAGCCCCCACAGACAGGAGAGACTGGTGAATTCAGCTACACAAGCTGGCTGGTAAGGTTGTAAAATATATGCGTGTGTGGTAAAAAAAAAACCACAATGAAATCACAGGGACTTGTAAAGCACAAGCAATAAGTTTACAGGCATGACATGGTGAACATTCTGGACTCAGACAAGATGGTCATGGGAGGGGGACAGGGTTCTTACCCAGCATGTTTGAAGAACAAGCAATCCAACAAGGAAATCCCATAAGACACTGGGAGCAGGGAACATGTTCTCAGAAAGGGCCATTTACAGAAGAACTACAACAATATAGGGCCCCTTTTACTAAACCGCACTAATAATTCCCGGCATACCAAATGCGACACAGCCCATTCAATCTGAATGGGCTACGTCGCATTTGCCACACGGGAATCGTTAGTGCAGTGTAGTTAAAGGGGCCCATAGAAACTTGTAGTTCACAGCACAACATTACACTGTAATCTGCCCACATTTAAATGGGGGCAGCACATTTAATTAAATTACAAACTTACAGCTAAGATTGGTACTAGTTGAATTTGAACTAGTGAACTTCCATTATTAACGTGTTTAGTTCTCACACTCTTTCAAATTTGTTTTTACTGGCAACATAAACATCTAAAATAACTTTTCAGGATCCAGAGAGTAATATGATGCTCTTAATACAGTGGAGGAAGTACATGCAAATATCTCTCATGAATACTTATTGTGGATATCTCAAAAACCTGACTGGCTGGGGTGCCTCCAGGATCAGGTTTGGGACCACTGTATTAATACATGTTTTATTAAGAGCAGATTGTTGATGGCCATACTCTGATTAGTATTCCAAAGAGAAAAGTAAGCCTTAAAAGTAAATTAATGTTGAGTCCAAGGATATCTACATCACAGTTCACAACATGGTACAAGCACCCATATATCACTTGACTATCTCCTGACTTCTACTTTTTTCTGTAATCCTTATCTAGCAACAGCCAAAAAGCTATTTTATATTTTATTGCTTATTGACTCAAATTACTTTTAGACCATCTTTGTCTTCTAAAACTATGGAGCCCTTTTACTAAACTGTGGTAAGCACTTAACACACATTTTACCATACGCCTGTTATGACTGGAGACGTGTGAGCCCTTGTGCCCCGACTGAGCACGGCGAAGATGGAGAGATGCCGTACTAGGTCAGGCAGCCAGACAACCCCTAGCTTCACCTGGGAAGCGACCACCGTTCACCGAGAGTTGAGCCCTCAGCTGCAGGTGGCCACCAGGACTTCTGGAACTGGCGGGGTTGCACAGCCGCTGACCAGGATGGCAGGAATACAGACACAGTCCAGCACCAAAACTCCGAATAGGCAAGAATAGTCAAAAATCAGTCCAGGGTCAAGGCAGGCAGCAAACAAGCGAAATCCAAGAAGTAGCCAAGGTCCAGTACACAGGAAATCAGGAACAGAAGATAGCCGGTGAACAGCACTCCGACAGCAACTCCTCAGAACAATTGAGGCTGAAGCAAAGAAGGCCTGGAGGCAGTGCTTTAAATAGTGAAGCAATCAGAGCAAACCAAACTCAGGTGCATCCAACATGGCAGCCCCCATAGGAGATCCTCCCACAACCAGATATGGAGTTCCTTCCTGTTCTCGTTTAGACAAGATGGCTGCACCCTCCTGAGCTAGCCAAGATGGCTGCTGCTCTTGCTCCAAGCCGGATGACGGCTGCCAGGTTAGGAAACAGATCCATCCCAGAGAAGTGTAGCAGAGCGTAACAACGCCTTTGCGGTATTTTCACAGTTAGTGTGCAGCAATCCTTGCGTTAGTGCTTTTTATGGGCGGAGAGTGGACATAGAAGGCATTTGGCAGTTTGCTTACCACTCACTAACCCCAAATTTTATATATTGTGCCTTAATTTCCATGTGAAAATCGGAGCATATCTTATAACATTGCGCCATAGGAGCCGACTCTGTGGGTGCTGTGGGTGCTTGAGCACCCCCAATATTGAGAAAATTCCTTCTATGTGTCCAGAGAATGGTTATTTCCACTGGGTTTAGCACCCTCAATAATTTTGAAAAGTTGGCTCCTATGCATTGCGCGTAACTTAATTAACTAGCTAATCAGCACTGTTAATTGGAAGTTAACAAGCAATTATCAGCACTAGTCAGCATTAAGATTTACACGCACAACTCGCTAATCGTATTCGGTAGCGTGGTACACCTAAATTCTAAGTTGCATCGTTGAAAAGGGGGCATTGCCATGGGCGAGGCATGGGCATTTCTAAAATCTATGCACTTCTTTATAGAATACACCAGCTTTGCGTCTAATTTAGGCATTAGGATTTACGCCAAGTAAAACGTGGCTTAAATGGATGTGACCAAATTTGGTCACGTGGAGAGGCACTTGGTGTATTCTATATACCATGTGGAAATCTAAGTCTATGCTATAAAATTTAGGCGTATTTAGAGAATACGTCTAGGCATATTTTTTTACCGCGTGGATTTTTCAGGTGCCATATATAGAATCTAGCCCTAACTGCCTAATAGGGAGTTAATGTGTGACCACTTACCACCTCCTAAATAGGAAGCACTTAGGGCCATATTCAGTAAATGGTGCTCAAATTTAGGCACTACGAAAAATCTACACTAAACGTTATTCTGTACAGGGCGTTCCAGACTGAGTGCTCTTTATAGAACAGCGCTTAGATCAAACTCCTGCGCCCAACTTTGGGCACAAGGACTTATGCCAACTGACACCTGGTGTAAACCCTGGTATGCAAGTTGGGAGTGTAACCCCAGTATTTTATAACACTGCACCTAAATATTTGGATTGCCCCTAACCCACTCCTGCCCCTTTTGGGTTGCATGCGAGACACTTTGAGTGCACAACATTATAGGAACAGCGCATAAGCAGATACATGCATAAATCCAAATTAGTGCCAATGACATCAATAATGAATTGGTAGCACCCAATTAACTAATTAGTTTACATTTGCATTTGGGCCTTAAACTTTTGGCAATTTATATAGAATCCAGGGGTAAGTGCTTCTGTATTTACCAGGAGCAGGTACTGTGAATTAATCTGTATGGGGCCCTTTTACTAAGCTGTTGTAAAAAATGGCCTGCGGTAGTTTGGACATGTGGAATTGGCACGCGCTGGGCCTTTTTTTTTACCGTGGCTGGGTTAAAAGGCTTTTTTAATGGGTCAGTAAATGGCCGTGCACTAAAATTAAAAGTAGTGCACAGCTATTTACTGCCTGAGCCCTTACTGCCACCCATTGACCTAGTGGTAAGGGCTCACGCACTACTCACACGGTAATCATGCGCCAATGTGGCCATATTGCTGATTACCGCCAGGAATGCCCCCATGGTAGAAAATAGAACATTATTTTCTACCACAGTAAACAGGGGGTGCCAACTTCTGAATTACTACCGGATGCCCACATACCCCGGCAGTAGTGCCGAGTTGGTGCACGCTACCCGCACATTAGCCCTACCGCTGCTTAGTAAAAGGGGCCTGTATTAACATAAAACATGCAATAGAAAAGAGTGGGAATGCCCCCAATAGGTGCCACATTACAAAATGCAGCTCCCATGCAGTAAAAACCTGCATTAAAAGCCATGATAACTAAACATTTTACCATAAAGGACCCCTATAAATATATGATTTGTGCATTTTATTTTGTGACAGACACTGAACAAGTTAAGGAGTCCTTTAACTAAGCCACACTAAAAAATGGTTGGGGGTAGTTTTAGCACATGGGTTTCCAGCACGCTCCGGCCACTTTTTACTGTGGCCGTAAAAACCCTTGTTTTCAATGGAGGGAGGAAATGTCCGTGCGCTAATAAAAATACTGGCACATGGCCATTTACTACCCGAGCCCTTACCGCCTCCTATTTAGAAGGAGGTAAGGGCTCACGCACTACTCACATGGTAATCAGGCAGCGCATAGCAATGGCCTTGTGCTGCCCATTACTGCTGGGCAACCCCCCCTACAAGAAAATAAAATTTATTTTCTGGGTGTAGGAAATGGCGCACACTGAACACAGTACTACCGCTGGGCGCCTGGACATGGCCAGTGGTAGTGCTGTTTTCCTACGCGCTACTCACACAGTAGCCCTACCGCCCTCTAGTAAAAGGGCCCCTAAGTCAATTTATTTTGGATTTATGCAATTTCAAATGCATCCATATTTTTTATACTCCCAATGATGTGCATACAAAAGGAATTCATTTTCTCTATTGTAATTTTGATTTTTTTTTTTTTCAAATTAAAAATGAGAAAAATTCTGTGATACTCCCTGCATGTCTCCTGTACCATGCTTGAAACTGAAGTGACAATATAAATGAGTATAATGCCATTTTAAACCAACTACCACAAAGTGCATCGAAAGCCAGCAAGAGATTCAGCAGCTGTGAAGTACAGCCTTAGGAAAATTAAAACAACCTAATCAGTCTCACTGTGGATGACTAATATAAATTTTCAGCCTGGGTGTCCAGATGTCTGTGTCTCATTTCTATGCTTACTGTAAACAGTTTTTGAGACCTATCAGATCTCTTACCCTCTTAAACTAAATACTTAGCAAAACAGCTAAGGAGAATACTACAGTCCAAAGGGTAGGAAATCCCCTTGAAATGTACACACTTTATTATATAGCAAATGATAATTGGTTACTGCCTCCCCTCCACCCCTAAGTTATCACACAGTAATCTTTGAGGCCCATCTACTAAAGAATGCAGCTTAGTAAAAGGGCCCCAGAGTGCAATGTTTGCAAAAGTACACATAGAGGGGCATAATTGAACGAAAACGCCTATCTCCATGGGCGTTTATCTCCAAGAACGGGTCCGTGAAGGGGCGGACCGAACCGTATTTTGGGAAAAAATAGACGCCCATGTTTTATTCAACAATGTGTGAGCTGGGCGTTTTTGTTTTTCAGCGATAATGGAAAATGAAAGCGCCCAGCTCAAAAACGAATAAATCCAAGGCATTTGTTCGTGGGAGGGGCCAGGATTCGTAGTGCACTGGTCCCCCTCACATGCCAGGACATCAACCGGGCACCCTAGGGGGCACTTTTACAAAACCAAACAAAAAGGTAAAAGAGCTCCCAGGTGCATAGCACCCTTCCCTTGTGTGTTGAGCCCCCCAAATCCCCCTCAAACCCCACTGCCCACAAGTCTACACCATTACTATAGCCCTAAGGGGTGAAGGGGGGCACCTACATGTGGGTACAGTGGGTTTGGGGGGGTTGGACGACTAATAAGCATTAAGCAGCACAATTGTAACAGGTAGGGGGGATGGGCCTGGGTCCACCTGCCTGAAGTCCACTGCACCCCCTAACAACTCCTCCAGTGACCTGCATACTGCTGCCAGGGAGCTGGGTATGACATTTGAGGGTGAAAATAAAAAGTTGAGAAACTTCATTTTTTGTGGTGGGAGGGGGTTAGTGACCACTGGGGGAGTCAGGGGAGGTCATCCCCGATTCCCTCCAGTGGTCATCTGGTCATTTAGGGCACTTTTTGGGGCCTTATTCGTGAAAAAACAGGGTCCAGAAAAAGTGTCCTAAATTCTAGCTAAAAACGCATACTTTTTTCCCATTATCGATGAAATGCGCCCATCTCTGTTCGGCAGATAACCACACCCCAGTTCCGCCTTCGCCACACCTCTGACACGCCCCCATCAACTTTGTCCGCATCCGCGACGGATTGCAGTTGAAAACGTCCAAAAATCGGCTTTCGATTATACCGCTTTATTCGTTTTTGTGAGATAAACGTCCATCTCCCGATTTAGGTCGGAACTTGGGCGTTTTTCTCATTCGATTATAAGCAGGATTGTTTCTCTCTTTTGCACACAATTCAGCTATTTGCTTTCACTTGGTTATTTGTATGCTTAGCTTTGTGCATAAGACTAGAAAAAATGCAACCAAAAAGTCAACTTAATAGATTTTTTTGGATCCTCAGATGGCCCATGAGCACTCAACGTCTTTAGAACTCAACTGTGGTCAGCATCCTCATCGATCCAATTTTCATAATTTTTGTATATACTTTTCTCAATAGTCATTCTCATTCAGTTCAAAACTATAGCAAATAAATTTTACTTATCATGATTCAATGTTCAAGGTTCAATGTAAAGCCATATCTCCTGAATGAATCCATTTTTTCGACAATCTGAGTCAGGGTTGAGAAACATGAAAAATATTAAAAACATGAGAATCCAAACTATTTCAAACTTTCTTAAGCAAGCAATACCATACTTCCAAAGATAATAGCAAAATTAGCCCGTGGCCATTATTCGTTCCATTCAAAATGGCGGCGGTGTGCAAACCTGCTCCTAATAAGCAATATGCGCATAATAACATCACTGATGACACCAATTTAAAGAGACAAGTAATCAAATTAAGGACTTCAGTTCTTCATTCAAACCTTCAGGGGAGATGGTATGTAATTCATAAATCCACCTTTGTTCTTTAAAGTTCAACAGTTGTTCGTAGTTTCCACCCTCCCCCCTAACATTAATGGCTTCCAAACCTCTCCATCTCAAATCTGACACAGAATGACCTGCAGTCACCCAATGGTTCACCAGAGAGGCTGCTTTCATGTTGGTATTCACATGAGACTCATGTTCAGTAAGTCATGTTTTCACTGGTCATGATGTTCGCCTGACACATAAGGACATTGGATCAGGTAGATAACATATGCTGAGTCACATGATGTATTAACACTACTTGAATACACCTTAACAGACACAGGATGTGTCCAATTTCTTCCAAACACAGCATAACAGCACCATTGGCAGTGACCATATATATATTATGTGGGCCCTGTTGATGAGCTTTAAACACAGGTTGAATCATTGTATTGATCATTTCTCCAATAGTTGAGCCTTGCTGAAAAGCAAACAATAGTCTGTAAGGGAACAATCCCATGCCAGTGACATAAATAATTTGATTAACATGGATAAACAATGGCCAGTACTTCTGAAGAAATGTTAAAGGTGTTTCTTCAATTTTCTGTACATATTGAAGCAGTTCACATAGGGCATATCACACTCTCAAATAGGCAGATTTTACCATCAGATATGGGTAGCCGCACTGAAGAATCCTATTCTTAAGTTCTGTAGCTAGTGATTTAAATTCCTCCAATGTAGAATTTAAAGGGGGTTTGGACAGATTCCTGAGGGAAAAGTCCATTGAACATTATTTAAAAAAATTTTTTTTTGGTTTTGCCGGGTTCTTGAAGCCTGGATTGGCCGCTGTCAGAGACAGGATGCTGGGCTTGATGGACCCTTGGTCTGTTCCCAGTATGGCGGTGCTTATGTACTTATGCTTATGTACTTATGTACTTATCCTTCTGAATCTTAAAAACTGGCTAATAGGTAAACTCTGTCTCATACAGTTTGGGTGGAAACTATGAAAGTGATCAATTTCCCATCCAATTTGTAAATCTGTAAATCCAAAAAAATCAATCTTTGTTTGACAACAATTCATAATGAATTTAATACAGGGATCAAGAGTATTCAACCACTTCACAAAGAGGGGCATTTTCAATATGACGTCTAAGTCCGATTTTGGACGTTTTGCTAAAAACGTCCAAAATCCGAATAGGAAAGAAGGTCATTTTCAAAAAAGAAAAAAACATTTATTTAATACTGTTTTGAACAAGGTTTTGTGATTTGGACATTTTGGTTTTTGGTCCATTTTTGAAAAAAAAGAAGAAGAAGAAGTGCAAAACGTAGAGATTCATGCCACTGGGATGTAGGAGGAGCCAGCATTTTTAGTAGAATGGTCCCCCAGACTTTTCAGGAGAGCAATGGGGCACCCTAGAGGGCACTTCTGTGCACTTCATAAAAATGCTCCCAGGTACACATCTCCCCTTTGTTCCCCTATCTTGTCCCCTAAGCCCTCCAAAACCCAACCAAAATCCACTGTCCCCTACTGTACACCACTACAATAGCCCTTATGAGTGAAAGGGCACCTATATGTAGGTACAGTAGGGTTTTGGTGACCTTGAGAGGGCTCATAGTTTCCACCACAAGTGTGACAGATAGAGGGAGATAGGGACCTGGGTCCCCCACTGTGTACTGCACCGACCACTACACTACTCCAGGGACCTGCATGCTGCTCTAATAGACCTAACTTTAACATGTGTAGCTGTCGAGGCTGGTAAGCCATTATTCACATTTTTAGGGGTCGGGAGGAGGTCAGTGACACCCTAATCCCACCTTTGAAATGCCCTCAACATGCCCCTTTGTGATTTGAACACACTTCTGACAGACTTCATAGAAAAGCATCTAAAAATAGGTTTTGAAAATACTGATTTGGACATTTTTGTCAGAAAAACATCCAAATGCTGCTTTATGCCACTTTTTAGATGTTATTCTCTTTCAAAAATGAGCCTCAAAGTCATCCAAAGATTCCTTAGTGGATGTCCAGATAAAAAAAATGTTGCCCACAAATCACTTCAAAATACAAACTGCTTGAAACTTAGCTGAAGGGTTAATGTCTCTTTCCTCCAAATTAGTGTGGCTAGTACTGGGGCTATAAAAAGCCCCCATGGCAATACTATAGGTCTGACGGTAGTAGTTACCCTGAAACAACAAAAACAAAATGTATACAAGTCAGGCTAATTTAAGCAAAAAATAGGTGGTAATTCATGAGGTGCCCTAACAATGAAGAAACAAATTCTCTAATAGTTGTACTGGTCCATCAGGTGGGATCATTGTGTAGAGGGCTGTAAAATCTATCATTACTAACCACCAGCCACTTAAAACCATTTGCTGTTCTTTTAAGATGTTCAGCATATGGGTGGTATCCTTCAATTAATATTTTACCCCCAGGAGTTCTTTCTGAGGAAAAATATCCAGAAATTTAGAGAGCAGTTCTAATACTGAATTTCTAGACGAGACTATAGGTCTTCCGGGTGGGGCTGTGATAGGCTTATGAATTTTGGGGAGGAAATCCTTCGTGTCACAGGATCGTTCTGACACAGGTACGTCGCCTTTCTTGATGTTAACATATGAGATTTCACAGCTTCTGAGACAATTTAATTTCCACCATAATTTCCTCCTTTGGATTATAGTTCTGTTTTATATAATGTTGCTCATTATTCAATTGTTGACACTCATATTCTGCTGAGGTGTATCGAGGCTGGACTACAGTAGCTACACGTTTATCAGCACGAGAGATGACTAATTCAGAATCAAATTGAAGACTTTGTAATGCTTCCCACTGATGTATATTTATTTATTATCACATTTGATTTATATCTCGCCTTATATCTGAGGCAGATTACAATAAAAACATACATATAAAACAATACAACAAAAGAAACATAAAATCATTAAAATTTGAAAGAAAATCTAACATTGAACTATTTGTCAGAAAAAAAGTCCATAATGCTAGCATGCCTTTGTAAACAGGGCCTTAACTCTGTCTATCAGGATGCTTTGATTTTCTATTTATTTCCCTGCTTATAACACTAGATACACTTTTATTTTGTTTTATATAGGTCCTCTAGGCTACAGTTTAAATATATTTCCATAAAAGCATAGTCTTACTCTTAAAAAAGGGCCTGCATGGTCTCCCTTGATGAATCTAAGACCCTACCACAGTTAGGAAAAGTAGTGCCTACTGGGTGTGCTCTCATTGTTGGTGTGGGAACACTGAGCCCCACGTAGGTGGTGCCGGGAGAGGAAAGCAAGATGATTCCAGTCTTGACTGTCCTATTGAACTATAATCAATCCCTCAACTCAACAATGTGCAACTATGGGAGAACAGTCTAGACCAGTGATGGCAAACCTATGGCACACGTGCCAGAGAGGGCACGCAGAGCCCTCTCTGTTGGCACGCACGCCGTCGCCTCAGCCAGTTCCAGCCCCCCTCCGAATAAAAGTCATACCTGCTCAGGGTTAAGGCGGTGTCAGCAGTGAAAAGCGCTGGCTCGGCATGCCTTCAGCTTTCCCTTCTGTCTCTCAAGCTCTGGTCCCGCCCTCATTTCCTGTTTCCGCAAGGGTGGGACCAGAGCTTGAGAGACAGAAGGGAAGGCTGAAAGTGTGCAGAGCCAGCACGCTTTTCACTGCCGCTGCTGACGCCGCCTTAACCCTGACCAAGTATGACTTTTAAATTTCGGAGGGGGCCCTGGTGCTCGGAGGGAGGGCGGGCAGATGGCCTTGTGCTCGGAGGGAGGGCAGGAGGACAAGTAAGGCAGCCTTGTGCTTGGAGGGAGGGCGAGCGACCTGCCTGGTGCTCAGAGGGCCTGCCAGGTGCTCGGAGGGCCTGCGAGTGGCCTGCCTGGTGCTCGGAGGGTCTGTGGGTGACCTTCCTGGTGCTTGGAGGGCCTGCCTGTGTGCTCGGAGGGCGGGCGGCCTGGTGCTGGGAGGGAGGCCTGGTGTTGGGAGGGAGGGAGGCCTGGTGTTGGGAGGGAGGGAGGGATGCCTGCCTGGTGCTAGGAGGGAGGGAGGGAGGGCAGCAGCCCCAATGAGAAAAACCTAACGGGAGGTGCAGACCTCCCGTTAGGCTTTCCACGGTGACTTCTTCAGAAAACGGTAGTGCATCGCATCGTATTTTAATACTAATTTGCTCATTTGCATACCATTTTCGTTGTCTGCTACTGTGACAGGAAAATGCCCTTTTGTGCATGTCCCCGGTTTACTACTTGCGTTCTAAACTGGCTAAACCAGTTTAAAACCCACGTTGCTGTTATTCATGTTAAATTGCCCTGTTGGCACTTTGCGATAAATAATTAGATTTTGGGTTCCTGTTTGGGCACTTGGTCTCGGAAAGGTTCGCCATCACTGGTCTAGACTACCACCCTAGAAGCATAGGCTTCGCTACAGGGTGGCAAGTGCCACCCCCCCAAAAATGGCTTGCCATCCCTTTGCCACCCCAATTTTACCTGGCATGTAGGTCATTAAACCTCCGTTGGTTCAACATCTTCCACCCACCCTCCCACTAAGATACAGCTTCTCTTCTTCTCCCTGGCATGGACCAAAACCTCCTTTCTATTCCCTTCCTCTGCTCCCCCTTCCCCTCAGTGGTCCTCCAATCATCCAGTGCATTGCTGATATCGTCAGACATTCAGGCAGGGCACTGCTGGCTGGCCCCATTGGTGTTCTCACTGTTGCATCCTGCCTACTCTGATGCAAATTCCTGTTTCCGCGAAAGCAGGACATGGTGTAGAGAACGCTTCTTGAGACAGCTGATGGTATCCTACTTGAATGTGTAATATTGCCAGCAACATTACCTACCTTGAAGGCCGGTGTTGCAGTGGCCTCTGTGGCTGTGGGGGCAGGAAAGAATCCCACTCTTTCCTGCTCGCCACTGCTATTGTTTTTTTGTTTGCTCTTCTGTGCCACGGGCAGCACCACTGTGTTGAAAAAAGGGCTGCCGAGACTTTCGCCGGAATCCTCACAGCCATTTTTAAAACACGTTGGCGGCCCCCACAGCACAGAAGAGCATACAAGAGACAGGGTAGTGGCAGCGGGCAGGAAAGAGTGGGATTCTTTCATGACCCCACAGACAGAGGCCACTGCACCACCAGGGACTTGGGAGGGCTGTAGCATGCGGCGGCAGTGGCCAGTGGAGTGCAGCACAACGGGTATGCATGGCAGTTTCTGGTGCCCCCCTGCCATGCATACCGTTTACCACGTTCCACCGGCCCTGGGGTGGAAGTCTCCGTTTCAGTTTTTATCTGCATGCCGTTTGTAGTCCCCTGCATATGTGACTGAGGTGCAGGATTCTGCTCTCATGTAATGTCTAAGACTTGTTAACAATATACCTACTTCTAGTTTCCCAGTAATAGGTGCATTGATGCTCTAGGGCCAGTGTAATATTTATAGCCCTGTTTTTTCACAGATTGATTAGGGCTCTTATGGTTTGGTAAGTTTACTACATAGGTTTTGAATATCTTTTTGCAGGGTTTTCTCTTATTTTGAAAAGTGTTTGGCCTTATTTGAAAACAGGCCATTAGCACCCAAAATAAAACATAAGTACATAAGTAATGCCACACTGCGAAAAGACCAAGGGTCCATCGAGCCCAGCATCCTGTCCACGACAGCAGCCAATCCAGGCCAAGGCACCTGACAAGCTTCCCAAACGTACAAACATGTTATTCCTGGAATGTTATTCCTGGATGCCTTCTTTGGAATTGTGGATTTTTCCCAAGTCCATTTAGTAGTGGTTTATGGCTGCTCAAGACTAGTGATCTCCACATCCTGTAGATTCATCATACGAAAATCCATCCAATTTAATGTGTCTGGCAGTGGAAGTGTGCTGTTCTTGAGCTGATAATCGTGTTGTAAGGGGCAGTGATGATCCTTGGTCAGCTGCCACCTGGGGCGGATTGCCGCTGTGCACTCCCCCACCCTGGGTGCAACGGCGTCCGTCCCCCCAGGATGCAGCACAACACCCCCCAGCGCGACACCCCCCCTCCCCCGGCACATCAAAAACCCCCACCACCCCTGGTGCATTCTTAGCTGCTGGGAGCAGCCGCATGCTCCGCTGGTTCCCTGCTCCCTCTGCCCCGGAACAGGAAGTAACCTGTTCCGGGGCAGAGAGAGCAGGAAACGAGCGGAGCCGACAGGTGCGTGGCTGCTCTTCACCTCTCCTGCAGCGTGCACCCGGGGCGGACCACCCCCACCGCTCCGCCCTCGGTACGCCACTGGTAAGGGGCTAGCTCCATTGTTAGGGAATATAGAGTTTGTGATACAGAACTGGAGATTCAGGGTTTATACTGAGATTATGTCTAATCCTGTAGAGAATTCATGCTCCATTACCACACTGAAGAATTTACTGAAAAAATGCTATCAATTATAATGGCAGTTTTACTGGACAGCTGAGGCTAGCTAGAGGGGGAGGGGGTGGAGGAGTAGCCTAGTGACTAGTGCAGTGGGCCTTAATCCTGAGGAACTGAGCTCAGTTCCCACCACAGCTCCCTGTGACCCTGGGCAAGCCACGCAACCCCCCATTGCCCCTGTACAAAATAAGTACCTGAATATATGTAAATCATTTTGAATGTAGTTGCAAAAACCTCAGAAAGGCGGTATATCAAGTCTCATTTCCCTCCCTTAATGCATAGAATGATTTGATGTTTATTTTGCTAATTTAAAAAAGGGGGGTTGGGGAGAAGGGTATGTGACGTTGTGAACATGAAGCCCTCCTGTGCCCACCACAAATATTTCTGTCTGGAGTCGCCACTGCCTACAAGCCCTGCTTCTAAGGGTTTGCTGAACCAGATACATATCACCAATTAAGCAGGAAATAGAAAAACGGATCAGCTTCTCTCTGTTGCACCAGACTCTGTAACCAGGATGATGGTATAATAAAAGCTTGTTCTCTGTTGCCATCTGCTGGTAGGGGAACATTATAACTCCCTTTTGACAGGTAGGGCAATAAGGAATTACATTGTCGAAGTATTACTCAACGTATACACAGGGGCTTTAAAAGCTAATTTCTAAGATTGTAATAAAATACGTAGCAATTCTGTAAATTGTAATCTAGTCAAATCCGGAAGTTGTGAAGTCTCTGAAGATAAACCGGTTGCTAAACAAAATTAACAATATTTAAAAGTAAATTTTGTCATACGAATAATAACCACAGTATAACGAAGAAAGAGAGAATATGTTTTATTATCCCAATTAGTGGCACCCATCTAGCAGCTAAAAGGCCGTTCGGAAAAATGACTGAATTTGTCCTACGACACTTGCCGTAGTTGGACGCAGAACTCGCTGTGCCTGGTTGGTTGAGAATTTGTCTTGGCGCTCGCGGGAAGCTAACGTAGCTGTTTTCATTTTCTTTGAGGTTCTGTCTGTGCTCGTTCTAAATTCTCTGGTTTGATTTTCGCGCCCTGAGTTCATGCACTGCGACGGTGTCAGCGATGAGTCTCTGGGTGGATAAATACCGTCCGAACTCCCTCGGGAAGCTGGATTACCACAAGGTGCAAGCGGTCCAACTTCGGAATCTGGTGAGGCAGCACAACTTAGCTTTGCGCTTCCTGCGCGACCGGTACAGGGCAGCGAGCTGAGAAGTGCTTCAGCTTGCTCTGGCGGCCCATCTGCCTCCTAATATCACCCCCGGAACATTGAGATTTCTGATGTTTAATTGCGGGAGTAATTACTCTCACTGTTTACTTTATGCAGTCCTGTGTTAGCATTTCCTACCATTCAATCTACCTAGAATATGAAAAGTGATACCTCGAACATATGGAAGAATAAGCTATATATGATTTTGGGTTCTTCTACATGGGAGTTAAGTGGATTTATTGCCAGCAACTGTTTATTATTGCCAACAACAATTTATTAGTTTTACAAGTTATTAGTTTTATTTTTTTTACAATTTATTTTATTAACAGCATAACAATAGTAAAATAACCAAATGGAAGCATAAATGCAATTAATGAGGTAAACTTCGAAATGGCAAATTGAAACTTAGTAATAATAGAACTAGCATAAAACAGTATTAGAAATATAAACATTTATTAGCACTGTAGAGCAATCATGTAACAGAAATATGATAAATGTCAGTACAATTCCAATGATACCATAATAGCATGGAAGAACATTCAAATAACAGATATATCAGCTAATACCAGTGAAACACCTAATAGGCAAACATTATCACATTCAAATAAAAAAAGATATGTTTCATTGTATTGTAGGAACAGCATTAGCTGAAGGGTCAGGTGCAGATATATAAACAGGGACAAGATGGGTATTACGAAGTTAATTGGGATAATAGATGGATAGCTAAATTGAAGGCAAATTATATGTACAGTTAAATGCAATAGGAGGAACTGGTTTAAGTTACAGTGTGCAACAAGCAAGTCCAGGTGTGGAGTGAGTAGACAGTTGGAAACCATGTGTATTAAAGGCTTGGGAAAAGAGCAAGGCTTTTATCTGCTTCCTGAAGTAGCGCTAACTCTAGTTAGATGTAGTCCTTCTCTGGGAGTAAGCTCCAGAGTGTGGAGGCAACTATCACATCGTGCAATTTCTTTTGATGAGGGTACACATAGTGATGCTCCTTCAGAGTACCTGAGAAGTCTCAAAGGAATGTAGAAGTCTTTAAGTACTTTAGAGTTTGAAGTTTAGCCCTGTTACTTGTGGTCAGTGTAGTTTTTGCATGAAGGCAGTGATGTGTTTACACCACTTGCAGCCTTCTGAATTACTCTAGTTGGAGCTGGTGCAAACTCTTTTTTGTTTGTCCGGTGTACAGGGCATTACAGTAGTTCAGTTGTAATGTTATAGCATGGACCACTTTGGTCAGACTCGTTTTTTTTTCAATATATGGAGAGACTTCATAGTTGCAGTAGGTGATGGAAACAATTAAGTTGTTTGAATTGGTGGAATTATAGTAAGCGATGAGTTTTAGCAGTAACACAATATTCTTAACCTGTGATTTTAGGGGAGTTCATACTTTCTAAAAGGTGTTTTGAAGTTAAGTATTTGTCTATTTGTGTTAGGAATCTCTGTTTTGCTTGGGTTCAGGCAGCTTTTGTTGTTTTTTTGCCCACTCCTGAGTTGCTATTACATAGGAAGTCAGTTTACTCTAAGCTGTACTGATTAAATGGGTATGAGTAGTTGGACACAAAGTGCTATATCTATGCCAATGATGTGCATCAACCGAAGCAGCTCAGCTAAAGGCTTAAGGTGGATATTAATTAAAATAAGTGACTGTATGGATCCCTGTGGCATCCTGCAGTTCAGTGCCCAATGTGATGTTGTGCTGTTGCTGAACAGAACTGATTGTTGTCTGTCTGACAAATAGGACATGAACCATATAAATACTGTGCCACTGATATGTTTCTGCAAAACTTGAAAACATAATATGATCCACAGTGTTGAAGGCTGCTGAGAAATCCAGCAACATTTTTATTGAGGCATATCCCCTGTGGAGATCAAGAAGGGACACACAAACTGCCTCCATTCTATACCCAGACTTAGCCAGTTGTTGAGCTGAATGTAGACCTTGCTATAAATTTTACCAGGAAAGAGTTGTTAGAGACTGGTCAGTAATTTTTGAGCTTGCCTTGGTCAAGGGAACTCCATTTTAGCACGGAGCACACCACAGCCCTTTTTATTGTTGGCAGCTGCCCTTCCACAAGAAAGGAGTTAATTTTAGTAGCCCCTTGAGTGAGGTCTATTCTTGCTGCGCTAACCGTACTGTCTTTGCTGGGCAGGGGTCAGGAGGCCATGTTGGCTGTAGACCTTTCAGGAGCCTCTTCTGTGACTTTGCTGAATAAGTCCTAAATGGCTGTGCATGGTGGGGAGAATGAAGTGTTCTCATTAGATGGTGGGAGGCTCAATGGGACTCTGTGTAGGTCCTCAGTTGACGGCTTTCTAAAATGCCTTTCTATCTTACTAGGAATCTATGCTTTAGCCTGCATATATCCAGATGAATTTTAAGAATAAGGTACCTTGAGTACATTGAAATATCTGAAACGAGGGTGCAAAGTAGACAGTTTTACTATACATGTACATTTTAAACAATTAAGGGGTCTTTTTACTATGGTGTGTTAGCATTTTTAGCTTGCGCTATAATTCAGTAGGGGCTAGTGTCAGCAATCGTTGGGGAGTAATTGGAAAAGAAATATTTTGAGGAAAGAACAGATTAAAACAAAAGTGTCCAGCTCCAAGGTAGTACACCCTATGTGAGACAGTGGGTGAATACAAAAGTTCGGCAGTCAGAGTACAGGAGGCTGAATTGTTCCAGCAATAATTTTGACTTCCAGGAATCCTGACAGCTAGCGTTTAGCGCAAACTAAAAACGCTAGCACACCATAGTAAAAGACCCACTTAATATATTGCATAGTTGCCATCAGCTCTACCCCCATAGATGCCTGTTTGTAATGTGGATAAAAGAATGTGCCATTCAGCCATTTTATCCATGCAACCCACATAGTTCCAAACTAGACCTTTTAGATATTGCCCTCAAAATTTGTGGTGGTAATCTTTTAATATTGCACGCAGTTCTTTTAATGAAAAACACACACACACATGAACTTTGCAGACAAAATAAACCCTTCAGTTCTCCACAAAGGAGTAGCATATCTGATTGTTGCTTGATTTGCTATGTTTTTGCAGGTGCAGTGTGGCGATTTTCCTCATCTTTTAGTGTATGGACCATCAGGTGCTGGAAAGAAGACCAGAATAATGTGTTTACTGCGAGAATTGTATGGGCCAGGTGTGGAAAAGCTGAGAATTGAGCATCAGACTATAACGGTAAGACACCTCATTTTATTTTTTTTAGGCTATTTTGGAGACAATTTTCAAAAGGATTCTATGGGTTTATTATCCCTGTTTAAGGAATCACGATAGTAAAACATGAGTTAAATATGCACCAAAACTTAGCACACCTTTTATGTTACTGATGTTTTTAAAAAATTGCATTAACCTGTGATGCTCTAAGCCACAGGTGGGCAGCCTTGGTCCTCAAAGGCTGCAACTCAGTCAGGTTTTCAGGATTTCCCTAATAAATATGCATGAGATCTATTTGCATACACTGCCTTCATTGTATGCAGATAGATCTCATGCGTATTTATTGGACAAAACCTACTGCATTGTTGCCCTTGAGGACCAAGGTTGCTCACCCCTGCTCTAAGCTAATTGCATACTAACAAATTAGGCATTAGAATAAAAGGTACACATATAATAATAATGTACACATCTTTTTATATTGGCTTAATGTGTTAAGAATGATAGTAAAGTTAAAAATTACGTTATCTTTCTACTGTTTTTAATTTGGAGGCTTTCTAGTGCGGTCCATGACTCTTGTGCCAGAAGGACTCAGGCCCAAAACTAGTGCATCCCCACCCAACATACTCGCACATTAGGCCCATCACCTCCTAATGTACCCCCATACTCTGCTTGACACCATACCAAATATGCCTCCCTAACCAATTTGGGAGATGGGGGAAAAAAAGAAATAGAGAGCGGTGCGTTAATGGGTTAGGGGTGTCAGGGTGTAGTTATGGGTTTAGGAGGAGTCAGGCTATTTTATTTATTTATTGCATTTGTATCCCACATTTTCCCACCTATGACCCCCCTAAATCTAGTAATGTAGTGCATGAATGTCTAAATCTAGAAATGCACCCTGCTGACTCACCAACATTTTAGTTACCCACCAGCACATTTGTGCTCAGCAAAACTATATCTCCCTCCCTCTTCCATACACACACATATATGCATACTTTCTTGGGGGAGTACCTAAAGTGATTCAGCAAGTTTGTGGTTACAATAATTCACTCAACAGATGTTGCACCTGTCTGCCCAGGGTTGATTTAGGGTTGTTGGGTATAATGGTACACTGGTGGGTTGAAAGGAATGTTGTAGGATTGTTGACTTGGAGAGACAGATGGTTGTTAATGGGGTTGGGGGCACGGTGGCTTATGTATTAATTTTAGAGAAGTGAGTGTTAGTAGGCATGGGGAGTCAGAAGATTGCATTTCTAGATTTGGAAGTCTAATGTGCTATGTTACTACATTTAGGGGGTCAGAACATAATCCCCTCCAAAATCCAGTATTGTATCCCATTGAGGATAATTCTGTGAAAAATGCCACCTTTCCACCAAAAAATAAAATGCATTATATTATAGGAGCACATTAAATGATGGCCTTTTCCTGTTCATTATAATTCTTTACTTACTTTGATTTTTTTTCTTTGATCACATAGCATGCCAACCATTTTTGTTTTGTTTTTGTTGTTGGTCAAATTAGTTATAAATGGATGTTCAAAACCTTTTTCCCCAGAAGCACAAAGCTATCATGTAAATGACAAGTACGTATTTTTATATTATTAATAATAACTAGAAAGCTGGTGAGATGATGGAAATTTAAATTAATTTTTGAAGACCTACATGCTAGTCATGCTCAAATATGGATTACATAGGTTACATCAGTTACACCACAACTTTTCACATAACTCAGAAGAAAAGAGAAAAAATTTTATGACCCTACCAGTTGTCTTAATATATCATTTAATCAGTGAATTGGTATGTTCATTAAAAAAATATATTATCCTGACATGGTAATATTAATGTAACTGACCCAAGCTAACTGTGTAACTGACGCAACAGAAGTGATGTAGTACTTAAAAAGTTACTGCACAACTAAACTATAAAACACTTCTAGTGCCTTTTTTTAGAACCTGAATTTTCAGGAAATGCCACCAAAGAGTGCAGCTCAAAGAATGAAAGTACAGAGAGTGTGTATGAGCACAGAAAAACATGAGCAAATGTTAGCCAAGAACAGAGAGCAACAAAAAGCATCACGGACAAAATACAGTAGTAGAGGAAAGGGTAAAGAAAAAGAACAAAATTAATTGAGGGTGAGGAAGTCAAGAATGAATAAAATGATACAAATGTACACAGAATCACTTGAGTCAACACCATCTCAAGCATTTAAGCCACCTTAAACACTTGGAAAGGCAATGAACAAAGCAAAGGCAGCTTTATCAAAGAATCCAATGAAGATAATTGTAGTTGTAAAGAAATTGGCCAAAATGTTTGGAATAGATACAAATGATAACATGAAAAGAAATTCGTATTCTTACTGCTTTGGAGAAATCAGTTCTGGAGTTTTATGGGAATGATACCATATCAGGTCAGCTACCTGAGTGGAAATACTTTGTTGTGGTTAAAAGAGATTGTAAGAAAGAAAGAATGCAGAAAAAGTTACGGAGGCACTCAAACAGTTTTAAGGCAGAAAGTTATATGGCTAAAATCATAAAATCCAAGTTTGCCAACTTAAGCCTGCAGCATGTTGTTCCGATCAGCGATAAAGATCATTCAGTTTATTGTTATGTATCATCATAATGTTGAGATGTTACTGGATCGTGATTTGCCAAAAGCTGAAAACCTTATTCAGGCTAGCACTGTGTGGGAAATGCATTAGATTACTGGTTAACCGACCTTTTGGTTATCCAACACTTTGGATTAACTGACTGGTCAGTCCACTGGACACGGCCTACTCCCCACCCCCACCTCCAAACAGCAGCTGCCTTCGAGCTCTGACCCCTCCCAGCCATCCGGCAAAGCATAATTTCTCCATGCACAAGCAGGAGTGACTCAGGCATACAGGTAGGTGGCATCATCCAGTGGCAAATAAGTACCTGTATATACTATGTAAACCGTTTTGAATGTAGTTGCAAAAACCACAGAAAGGCGGCATATCAAGTCCCTTTCCCTTCCCCCTTCTAGTGGCAAAGTGGAGGAGTAACCTAGTAGTTAGAGCACTGGACTGACAACCAGCAAAGCTTGGTTCAAATCCTGCTGCTACTCCTTATGGTCTTGGGAAGGTCACTTGACCCTCTATTGCTTCAGGTACAAACTTAGATTGTACGTCCTCCTATGACAAGGAAATACCTTGTGTATCTGAATTGAACTCACTTTGAGCTACTACTGAAAAAGATGTGAGCTAAATCCAAAAAATAAATATGTTGCCAGTTGGATATCATCATGTATTCAATTTTCTTATGATCAAGCAGATAGTCCTCTGACCAGCACAATAAAATATTACCAGATCAGAGCTGCTGCTTTTCAGTAGACAAACCTGCAAAGCAGTGACCTGTTTGTTAGTCCATACACTCACTACACATGGCTGCCTGGACCAGTCTTCCATTAGAAACAGTTCTTCAGTCAAGAAATACTTAACATTTTGTTCATATGAAATATTCAACACTTGCACAAATATGTGAGCAGGTTGTTTCTCAACAGTGGAACAATTCTCTGAGAAGATGGAGCAACCCTGACCTTGGGAGTTGTCCACTTATGGGGCTAGCTCTGTCCTGCTTGTTGACAGAGAAAGCAAAATTGTCTACCTGTAACGTATGTTTTCTGTCAACAGCAAGATGAATTGGTCATAAAATTTCATCTGGCTCTCTGAGAGCTTTTAAATTGAGTAGACTGAGGACTGCTGCATCTGGGAAAGGCAACATATGCTCAGAACTTTACACTAATTCTGAGCTCTGGAAGAGCTATTCTGTCCTGGTGCTGTTGGATGACATCACTCTTGTGTGCCTGATTTAATCCTTTCAATAGAGAGCACCTGTTAAATAAGAATAAGGCAAAGTTCCTTACATTTTCCTTGCTAACATTGTTCTTTAATTGAACAGACACCATCAAAAAAGAAAATTGAAATTAGCACTATTGCAAGCAACTATCATTTGGAAGTTAACCCAAGGTAAGTAGTTAATATTATATTATCTACAACTCACAAACATTTTTTGGTCAAACTATCAATATAGTAATGCCACTTCTGTAATATAGAATTTCTACTTATTCTTTCACCTTATGATTTTAAGTGAATCAAAACTTCAGAGGATTCAGATTGGGGAAGGAGATGTTCCTTTGCTCTATTTCTGCTGCTTCTATGGGTGCCACCCAAATTGTAGCACCCTTGTTAAGGCTGACAGGATCCGCAAGCCCTTCCAGCTGAAGAGGGCTCCTCTGATAATTGGAATACTCCCATACTCTGCAGCCAGGGGCACTCTATGGGCTGCTGCCTCATCTGCTTCTCTCCCTGCACATGCTCAGTTTTTGCATGGGAGAGTACGGGAGTGTTCCAACTGCTGGCGAAGGCCCTCTTCAACTGGTTGGGCTCAGGGATTTCTGCCTGCTCAGGTATTTATTGAGTTTATGGCTGTGGGGGGGGGGGGGGATGGGGCGCGGAGGTGAGGAAAACGTGTTCTCACCCATCTTGAGCTCAGGCCCACTGAGAATCGCACATCTGCTAAACCACTGGTGTGTTCAGTTACCACTTCTCTGCAGCGCACCAGCTGTGATGCCACATTACCCCTAAAGCACAGTATGGTAGGTGCTATTGCCTGTAAGTCTACTAGCCTCCCATTGTCTCCCTGGCACAAAGTGCTACTCACCACCATTTACTGCTGTCATACCTGCTCTGTGGCCACTTGTGCTGGCTACCTTGGCATCACTAACTCTTACAAAGGTATATAACTAGTACATGTCTGAGTCCCAAATATAGCAGTCTTGTTTAGGATGGGCTATAGAGACCATCGACAGAAACTCCAGTAATTTGGAACGTGAGGACAGTTCCAGGCAAACTTTTACATCTGTGTCCCAGAAGTGACAAGAAGGATTCGGATAGGCTGGAGTGGGCTTTGATGGCAACTCCAGTAGTTTTAACATAAGCGATGAAGCTACAATGTAGTAAATTTAAAACGAATTGGAGAAAATGTTTCTTCACTGAACATGTAATTAAAGTCTGGAATTCGTTGCCAGAGAATGTGGTAAAGGCAGTTAGCTTAGCGGAGTTTAAAAAAGGTTTGGACGGCTTCATAAAGGAAAAGTCTATAGACCGGTATTAAATGGACTTGGGGAAAATCCACTATTTCTGGGATAAGCAGTATAAAATGTTTTGTACATTTTTGAGATCTTGCCGGGTATCTGTGACCTGAATTGTTGGAAACAGGATGCTGGGCTCGATGGACCTTTGGTCTTTCCCAGTATGGCAATACTTATGTATTTATGACAGAGCCGGGCGGACTTCTACGGTCTATGTTCCAGAAGCAACAAAGAAAGACCATGATCAAGTATATAATATCACGTTCATTGCTGATTTAATCTTGAATTGAGAATGAACGTGACTATTGGGCAGACTGGATGGACCATTCAGGTCTTTATCTGCCATCACTTACTATGTTACTATTTGACCCACTTCAGTGACATGACCTTGCAGTATAACACAGGGCAAAACCACAGCCTAACTCTTCAAGTGCACCCTCTATGCATATTCAAGACACACAAGAACTGACTATTATTAGAACAGAAACTTTGTGGTCACTAATAATACTTTACCTTCTTGCATTACCCAGCCAGATGAAGCAGTGAATATTATAACAGAAGCTTAGGTTGGTTTTCTTTTTGGTGATTCCATGACAGCAGTTCCAGGTGGGGATTTCAGCCCAGAACTGGAAATGAAAATTCCTTTTCCTTTGCAGGGACCAAGACTATGGAATCAGTTGCCACATGATCTAAAGCACATATCCTCCTACTTCTCCTTTAGAAAGGCCTTGAAGACTGTTCAACAGATAGTTAGGCACTATGTCAGCAATCTCAGCCAACTCATGTAGCTGTTTTTCTTCTTCCATCAATATTCTTTGAGATGTCAATTATCTCTATATGAAGAGCCTTCACCTCTCTTTGTAAACCGCCAAGAATCATCTATGGAAAATGGGCGGTATATAAGACTCCTATAGAATGTAAACTAACATCTCTTCAATTTCACTTTTATTTTAAATCTTTTTTATTGAAGTGTATAAAGAATACAACAAAGAACCAATGACATTTGAAAACACCATATATGCTACAAATGTTGAATTCTCAATAAACATGTTATATACGATCACATATCTTGTCTCCTTTGAAAGTCATTAAGTTTCATCTATTCATTGTCTCATTGTATGAAACCTGTTACTTAATGTTCGACAGGTGGCCTTTCTGATACCACGGACACTTGTGATCCTTCCGCATACTTCAACTCATTTTCTTCTTTTATCCCTAGACCCCCCCCTCCCCCCACCCTCCCGTCCTTATAATTATAAAGATCAACAGATTTTCTTGGTGATCCTGCGAAGCAAACAATGTTCCTCTAGTGCTTATACAGCACTACAGCATATTAAAGAAAACTCTGTTACAACCTTATGATACAACTTGATGCCAAATAAAAAAAAAAAAAAAAAAAAAAAAGAGGACATAGCCGCTTATAGTCGATTCAGAATATAACTCCTCGCCCTGGGTGCCAGGGACTGGATATAGGGTTCCCAGATCCTCAGGAATGCCTTCTTCCCCTTGGGGGAGGATCCCACCTCTCTTCTCTCCATCAACAGTAATTCATACAATCTATTTCTCCAATGCCAATACTCCGGCGGATCAGAGTGTACCCAGGCCTGCATGATCAGTTTCTTGCCTACCAGGCTGGCTTTCCTGATGAATTGCCGGGTTCCCCCCCTGTGCGAGACAAAGAGCTCATACTGATCCAAAAGGAGACCCTGCGGAGTAAGTGGAATCTTATTCTTTAATATCCGCTCTAAAAATCCCACAATTTGCCTCCAATAATTCTGGATCTTGTAACACTCCCAAAGGTAATGATATAATGTGCCTTCCCTCTGCCCACACTTAGTGCACAAAGGATCAGCTCCTCCTCCGAATTTGGATAGTTGCTGCTTGGACATGTAAGCCCTATGTAAGATCCTGTATTGACATTCCCTCATAGCCGCATTTCTCGATATGGTGGGAATCCTAGCAGATAGTTTCTGAAAGTCTAGTTTCAGGTTTGGACGCTTTAGATCTTGGGCCCATTTCCCTAGAATATAGCCTGTATCTTTACTCCTGTTCGTCTCTCCCAATGCTTTTTGTAAACCAGAGACCGATAAACGCTCCCCTCATATAGAACTAAAGAATGCCCTTATCTGGCGCCCATGCCCACTACTCAATTTCCCTTGTTCTAGAGATCTGACATAATGTGCTATCTGGTAATACGCAAATTGATGGCTTTGAGTTATACCCACCCCCAAGGCTCCAAGCTCCAATAGTCGTCCCTTAGAATCCAGTACATGTTCTAATCTGGTGATCCCCATCATTGCCCACCTACATATTACTTTGTTCTCCGTACCTGGTAAAAACTGTGGGTTGCCCTGCAGCGGTAGAAGGTCTGTCCCATCCGCTGCTAGCCCCCAGATCTCATTTAACTCTCTCCACATTTGTCTCAGAGGTCTTACCAATATGCTATTGCTTGCCCATGGCGGGAGTTGTCGGCTTGGGCATTGTAACATGAAATATAAATGGTATGGTTTAAAACATTCCTGCTCCAAGTTACGGGGAGTGTAGTCTTGCCTGTCTAGTAACCAATCACCCAGGTGCCTTAGTAAACTTGCCTGATTGTAACGGCGGAGGTTTGGTAGCCCAATGCCTCCCTCTCTCCATGACCCCATCATTAACTTCAAGGGGAGTTTTGGTTTTGCTCCTCTCCAGATAAATTTCCTGACATATTTACCGATTTGATTTATGTCTTTAGCCCGTAATCGTATAGGGAGTACCTGAAATAGATATAACCATCGTGGAAATTCCACCATACGAAATAGATGCACTCTCCCATGCAGATTAAGTGGCAGGGCTCCCCATCCGTCTAATCGATCCTTCAAAGCTGCAATCCTATGACCAATATTCATCAGATGTATTTCCGATGTTTTTTTAGGAATCTGTACTCCCAAGTATTTAAGTGACTCTGATGCCCATCGCAGCGGGAACTCTGTTCCCCACAGCTGCCTTACCTTATTATCTGTGGCCAGTGCTAATGATTTTGAAAAATTTATTTTAAAGCCGGCGAAATCCCCATATTCCCTAAAGAGTTCTAATAGGGCCTCCAATGAGCTCTTTGGTTGCGTTAAATGAACCAACAGGTCGTCCGCAAATGCGGATATCTTAAACCCTTCAGGTCCCCATTTTACCCCCTCTATTTCTGGATGGTCCATAATTTCCCTAATCAGCGGGTCTAAGGCCAAGACAAATAGCAGGGGCGAGAGAGGACACCCCTGTCTCGTGCCCCTCTCTATCGGAAACAAGGGCGATTGTTCCCCATTGATCCATAAATATGCCTGAGGGTTTACATATAGTGCTCCTATCGCGTCCTGGAAAGCCCCTTCAATGCCCATCTTTGTCAGCACCGCAAACAGAAAGCCCCACACCACCTTATCAAAGGCCTTCTCTGCATCAAAACTGACCACCAGAGAAGGCCTTTTCTGTCTATCCACTGTCTCCAAGGATGCCAACAGGGCCCGCACATTTTTTGCCACTGTTCTCCCTCGCACAAACCCAGCTTGAGGGGATGCTATTAACCCAGGCAAAAGCTTTGCCAGTCGATTGGCTAGGATCTTTGCATATAGTTTTAGATCACTATTTAAAAGGGAGATTGGTCTATATGAACTTACGTCAGTATCATCCTTCCCTGGCTTTCGTAATAGTATGATTTTTGCTATGTTAATGGAGTCTGGCGTTGTCCCAGTTGTGATCATGTGATTATATAAATCTAGCAGAGGAGGTGTAACCTGTTCTTGTAGGATCTTGTAAAATGCTACACTAAACCCGTCTGGCCCTGGCGCTTTGTGCAAATCACTTTGTTGTAAGGCCAGCATCAATTCCCCTTCCTCAATAGGTTTGTTCAAAGTCTCCCTCTGCACCTCAGTAATCTTGGGCAAATTTTGGTTTATTAAATATAGGTTACTGTCTTCTATAATATCAGTAGGTTTTGCATATAGGGCCCTAAAATAGTCCCTAAACCTCCCTATAATACCTCCAGTTTCTTTTATAAGGTTCCCTCCTCCATCCTTCACTTGCAAGATCCTTGAGGGCCCTTTCTTCCCTTGCACTAACCTGCCTAAAAGTGTACCTGCTTTATTTCCGTATTGAAATAATTGATATTTATAGTACATTTGCGTTTTTTGTGCTCTTTGATGGAGGAGCTCGTTTAGGTTTTTCTGAGTTATGAGCAGTTCCTTCTTGTTCTCGTCCGTTACTTCCTCCCCTAGTCTCTTCCTTCTTGTCCGAACCTCCCTTTCCAAGCGGAGAATCTCTTTATCCCTCAGTCTCCTAGCTCTGGCTCTGTAGGCTATCACCTCCCCCCTCATTACAGCTTTGGCTGTTTCCCAGTATAGTGCCACCTCCTGCCTATGGCCCTCGTTAAATTGCTGGAATTCAATTTCACTTTTAAAAAAATTGATGCCATATGATGTAAAAGCCCATTGAATGTCTGTTTTAGCTGAAGATGCCAGTGCATTTTTGGCTGTAACTGAAACTTAGTGCTGTGTCCAGTATCCCCCCTCTGAACAGGAGGAGGCCCCACTGCCTTCCTCCCTCCCCCCTTCCCTAAACAGAAGAAGCCCCTACTCACTCTGTCACTCACTCCATGAACAGAAGTCTCCACTCACTACCTCCCTCCTTAAACAAGAGGACCCCTCCCAGGCCTACCATACAACCAGTGGTGGTCTAGTAGCTAATTAGGGCAGGAATAATCCCTAGTTGCTCCTGCCCATTCTATCTCCGCCATCAATATGGCTGCCACAACCTCCTGTGGCAAACTCTAAGAGTTCTGCTGAAGACCGTGGCAGCTATTTTAACAGTGGAGAGGACGTGGGCAGGAGCAACTGGGGATTGCTTCTGCCTCAACTAGCCACTAGACCCATCACTGGTTGTTCGGGTGGCCCGGGAGGGGTCCTTCTGTTCAGGGAGGGAGAGAATGAGTGAGTGGGGGCTTCTGTTTGGGGAAGAGGGAGGGAGGGAGTAGAGGCTGTTCTTAGGGGCAGGAGCTGGGCCTGGCCCTAACAGCCGGTTTCAGTTGCCTTTAATATGGTGTTCTAGGGTCACTTGAATTTACCTGAAAACACTGAAGAGTTTCATTCCACTTGGTGTTTTGCAAAGTTGCATGAACCAGTCATGCAGCTGATGAACCTCTTTGTCTTTAGAGATTTTCTGTGATTTTCAATATGTTGTCTATAATTATGTGCTACATAGAACTCACTTTTAATGTCAAAATCTTACAGTGTCAATAAACACGCTATGTATACTCATGCAGTATTTTCCAAACTGGTCATGGAACTCGCAAGTGTAGTTTTCAGACTATCCTAAATAGATACAAATGACATATTGTTACATACACCGGAGATGATGTATAGAAATTTATTTTCTGCATATTATACTGTGGATAACCTGAAAATCCAGGCCTGTTAAGTGAGCCTCCAGAACCAGGTTGTGAAATACTGTTCTAGATTTGCATAAGCTAACACTGAATGTGAATGGTTTTCTTGACTGGTGTTACTATGAATTATGAACAGTTGCAAAAATCACTTTGCAGGATTTAGGGAAAGGGCATGGGACTTGATATACAGCCTTTCTATGGTTTTTGCAACTACATTCAAAGCGGTTTACATAGTATAAACAGGTACTTATTTGTACTTGGGGCAATGGAGGGTTAGGTGACTCCCTGAGTCACAAGGAGCTGCAGTGAGAATTGAATCCAGTTCTCCAGGATCAGAGTCCACTGTGCCAACCACTAGGCTACTCCTTCACTCATTCAACCGAAAAGAACAGATATTTGTTTCAACACATTTTCAGCGAAACATTAATTTAAACTAAATTATAAAAACTTAAGAATCAATGTGATTGAAAATGTGTAAAATGCCCTTCGCTCTTAACAAAAAAAAAACCCCAGAACAAAGCTGGTAGTAGCACAGTTATTTCTAAGATTTTAAGATGTGTTTGGAGAGCAAAGGGAATAAAAACAAATAATTCACAGCATACAATGTACAAATGGAAGCATACTAAATTTGATTATCTGTTAATGCTGTTTTTGATTAATGAGATTTTCTTAGTACATTTCAAAAGAGGTAAAACATTCCAGTGCTCTTAAAATCAAAAAGAGCTGTAGTCATACAGATGCCAACAATGGCATCAACGAATTTCAGTGCTTTTACTCCATTTTATATAGACTTAAGACATAAGCAGGGGGCAAAGACTCTACAATAAATTCAGTTTAGAATTACAAAACACAATCAATTGAACATGTTTCTTAAGTACACTGTTAGAATTCCTAAAATAGTAAAACCTGCAGATTCATTTTTTATAATTTACTCTCAATTGAGACTTGGAATCTGATAATTAAAGAAATGAAAGATTTTGTTCTGTGGTGCTGAATAATTCAGCTGGTGGAAGAACAGTTATCTGCTGCCTCCCTTGTGATTTCATACTGATCTGTTCATTAACTTTGGCCAAAGATCACAGCAAGAATGTTTTGGAGATGATATAGGGTAGATATTCTGCCGGCGGCAGTGAGTGTTTATTTAGCCGCTGCCAGCATTTATCCCCAGATATTTAATGCCAGGCCCTGCCAGATACTGGCATTGAATGGATATCTCATATGCAATTAAGTGCAACATTCAGCACGTAACCAACTAAGTGACATTACATAAGATAGGACTGTGTTTTATGCCAGTGTTTCCCAAGTCATTCCTGGAGTAATCCCTTGCCAGTCAGGTTTTCAGGATATCCACAATGAATATGCAGGAAAGAGGCACTCCACTACTCACCTTCCTTTCCTCCAAGCGGATTCCATTTACCACCACCCTCTGTTGCCTGTCGGTCAACCAGTTTTCAATCCAGTTCACCACTTTAGGTCCTAAGTTCAGCCCTCTCAGCTTATTCACAAGTCTTCTGTGAGGGACCATATCAAAGGCTATGCTGAAATCCAAGTAGATTATATTTAGTACATGGCAACAAGTAACATGGTAGATGACAACAGATAAAGAAGACCTGTATGGTCCATCCAGTCTGCCCAAACAAAATAAACTCATAGCATAAGGTATAATGTGATAGGTATATTTGATCTCGATTTGCCCTTCCCATTTTCAGGGCACAAACTGTAGAATGTCAATGTAAGTCTTACTTATTGCAATTTCCCTCTAGCAAGGGTTCAATGCGATTTACAAATTAAGAAAACCCAAAGGTAATCCTAAATGGTTGATAACTTTATATACTTGAAAACTAACAATTATTAATAGCACTAAAAATAATATGTCTTAAATCAATACAGTATAGATTCTTTCCAAGGTTATCGATGATAAATTGAGGAATATTTCACACATACTATTAAGAAGAATTCAAATCAATAACAACATCCAAAAAAAATATGTCTTTAACAGTTTATGAAACTGTAAATAATTATTCTCAATTCTGATAGATAATGGGAGAGAATTCCATAAAGGTACTGCTATAACAACAAAAACAGTATTAAATATCTTCTGAAATCTCATCTTACCAAAAGACATTGGGTGAAGAATTAGTTGGCTTGACAGTCTTGGCAAATGACCAAACAAGGATCTTAAAAACTGCATTGATCAAAAGATAAGAGGTAGAATTATATTAAATCTGATGGAATATACATAATGCTTTAAAAGAGGCACACTCCTTTACTGGAAGCCAATGCAATCTCATCATATATACTGAAACACTGGTAAATCTGATTAGTCTGAAAATTAATCTTATTACAGATTTCTGAACCAACTGTAACTTATGAAAATATCTAGAACAAATTCCCATATACAACACATTGCAGTAATCAAGCTGAGGAAGTATCATCATCTTTACCAGCAGAGTAAAAGTCTCTGTGGTAAAAAGTCTGCCCAGCACTGACTTTGTTCTTCAACTACTGAAGCTGTCATCAAAGCCCCACTCCAGCCCATTCAAATCTGTCCAGCCATGATCCAGGGCACAGTCTGTAGAAGTCTGCCAATACTGGCTTTGCTTCCCAATTACTGGAGTTGCCATCTAAACACCGCTAAGTTGTTTGGTTCCATTCTCTTTCCATACAGGATTCCTTTGTTTATCTGGTACATTTTTTAATTCAGTTAGTAGCATTTGTACTCGGTAACCTCATTGCATAGCTCCTAGTCCTTGTAATTTGGGAAGAGTAGACAAGTGATTCACGACTAGCTGTTTATCTCCATTCCATTTCACACATGATTTTATAGACCTGATTTGTATCTCCCCTCAGCTGTCTGTTCTCCAAGCTGAGCAGCCTTGCCTCATAGGACAGTTGTTCCATCTCCTTTATCATTTTGGTTCGCCTTTTCTGTACCTTTTCTTGTTCAGCTAAATCTTGTTTGAGATGCGGTGACCAGAACTGCAGACAGTATAATCTCTGTTTTATTCTCCATTTCCTTTCCTAATAGTTCCTAACATTGTGTTTGCTTTCTTGGCCATCTGTGCACACTGAGCAGAGGATTTCAACATATCATCAATAGTGATACCTAGATCCTTTTTCTGTGTGGAAACTCTCTAATGTGGAACCTTGCTTCAATTAGCTATAGATTGGGTTTTTCTTCCCTATGTGCATCACTTAGCAATTGCTCACATTACATTTCATCTGTCATTTGGATGCTCAGTCTCCCAGTCTTGTAATATCCCCTTGCAATTTCTCACAATCCTCTTGTGGGGAAATACCAAGGGGGCTACCTATCTACTCCAGGCATAGCAGAATTATTAGTTCAGCATGTGATTTCACAGACTTATCGGAAGTACTCTGTCCTGCCCTCCCAGCAGTTGAAGTGATTGTAGAAATACTGAGTTTCTGCTTAAAAAAAAAAAAAAAAAAAAAATATATATATATATATATATATATATATATATATATATATATATATAATTTTTATTTTTTTAATCTGTTCCAGGCAACTACATGCAATGGCATTATGACTCAAGCCCTCCTACTTTCAATCCAACATCCCTATGATGAAGCCATGGTGACCTTCTCTGCATATAACAATATGCAGAGGAGATGGGTCTCAAATGTCCCTACTTGGGTATTTAACTCCCAGATAGATTCACAGCTGGTGAGTCTTGCTAGGAGCTCTTTCTGTTGTGTCCCCCATATAGCTTCAGCCAATTGGTTCAAGGGATGGCCATTGTGCTTATGTCTATGCTTCTCGGAAGCTCCCCTACACTTCAGTCTTGGCCTTGTTATGCAGTTTCACTCTCTCTATGAGGTGATTTGGTGTTTTTTTTTTTTGGTGTGTGGGGGGGGGGAATCCCTAGTACCTTAGGGACAAAAATTCAGAGGCTGACCAGAGGTATTTATTAGGACTCCCTACCATGTTACTCCTCAATATCTGTCCTGATTGGGCCATTTCAGAGGCCACAAGCAATATTGTTCAGGCAGCTCCCTCCCTTCCTGGGGAAGGTTGGTTCAACTGGGACAGATCCTGCCTTGATGTGGACAGCTGTAATCCTGCCTTGATGTGGACAGCTGTATTTTTGCTGTGGTCCTTTATGGCAGAGTTTTCTTACTGTATGCTTGGATACTACTACTCAAGGGGACTTTCCTGTTGATCACAGTGTATGCTTCAGGGGTGATGGTAACAACAACAACAACCATTTCTAAAGCGCTACTAGGGTTACGCAGCGCTGTACAATTCAAACATAGAAGGACAGTCCCTGCTCAAAGAGCTTACAATCTAAAAGACAAGAGAACAATCTAAAGACAAGTGAACAATCTAGAGGACGAGTGAACAGTTAATCTGATAGGGTGGATAGATTGGGGTATTTTATATTTCTCGAGCGGTTAGGCGCTGAAGGCAGCATTGAAGAGGTGAGTTTTAAGCAGAGATTTGAAGATGGGTAGGGAGGGGGCATGGCGTATGGGTAAAGGAAGATTATTCCAGGCATAGGGTGAGGCAAGGCAGAATGAGTGGAGCCTGGAGTTGGCAGTGGTGGAGAAGGGTACTGAGAGAAGGGCTTTGTCCTGTGAGCGGAGGTTGCGGGCGGGAACATAGGGGGAGATGAGGGTGGAGAGGTAGTGAGGAGCCGCAGACTGAGTGCATTTGTAGGTAAGGAGGAGGAGCTTGAATTGTATGCGATATCTGATCGGAAGCCAATGAAATGATTTAAGGAGAGGGGTGATATGAGTATATCGGTTTTGGCGGAATATAAGACGTGCAGCAGCGTTCTGAACGGATTGAAGGGGGGATAGATGGCCGAGTGGGAGGCCGGTGAGGAGTAAGTTGCAGTAATCAAGGCGAGAGGTAATGAGAGCATGGACGAGAGTTTCTGGTGGTATGCTCAGAGAGGAAAGGGCGAATTTTGCTGATGTTGAGGAGGAAGAAGCGACAGGTCTTGGCAGTCTGTTGGATATGCGCAGAGAAGGAGAGGGAGGAGTCGAAGATGACTCCGAGGTTGCGGGCAGATGTGACGGGGTAATAGGCAATTTGGTCAAGCCACATGTTTTAGGCCATTGTTTCTCCTTTGAAAAGAGGTTAGGGGCATAGAACAATTTTATTTCAGGTCTCACAGAAAAGGCTGTGAATCTCTCTTTCTTGGGGACCCTTTGCAGAATACCAGACCTCTTCTTTGGTGGATCCCTACATGAATGAATGTACAAGGCATTTTCTTCTTATGCCTTTGAAGGGTTCTGTCAGATGTTTCTTAAACTTATTATCCTGAATTCCTCACCAATAGCTTTAGGCAGTTCTCTTGTGCTAACTATTATACCAATTACCTGTCGGTAAAAAGATAATATAGGCTTCCCTATACAGGGAGGGATTCCTTTTGGTTTTTTTTTTTAACCATTATTCAGATATCTGGATTTTTAGGGCCAAGCCAGAGCAGGAGATTTGTTTGACTACATTCAGGGCTCTGCATGTGTAGAACTCCTTTGCTGACTGATGATTGACGAGCAGTTAGCAGTTTAGTTCTTCCCTGTCTCTGGAGTGTAAGGGAGTGCTCTTGTTTCAGAAGAAAATAGCCTTGTGGCCTTGGTCATCATGGGCTCAAAATGTTCAATTCTGTTTTTCATATCTACTGGTTGTTTTTTTTTTTTTTTTTGTCCTTCTCCAGGATGGCCCTTTTGCAGATCCCAGGCTCCAAAGCAGTGGATCTGAATTTAGTGCTTGGTCAAAGAACCACATATGTCTCTCCCAGTTTGCACTTTTTCAGGGTCATCTCCATTAGCCTAGTGTCACGAGACTAGAAAGAACCTGAAAAGTGTCTTTGGTAGGAAATGAATCTGGAGTCGACCTTGTAGTCATGTCTGTTTTGTACTGTCGGACAAATAGCCATGACTACAAGGCTGGGAGAGGAGTTGTGGTCTGCCAAAGCAGGAACAGTAGGTCTAGGCTGAGAAACAGAACCAGCCTGCTACCAAACATTCCAGCAATCGTGGTGGTGGACAGTGCAGTACCATTAGCTTGTGGGAACAAGCTTTGGGTGCCTTGGTGATTCTGTCAGACTTGTTCTGGGATTGAGCTGCTCTCTAGGACCTGGCAGCTGGCAGCAGGTCACATGGCCAACAATGCCATTGTATAGGTGAATAGTTTGAGTTAACACTTTTGGACCCTGAAGCGTGAGGACTGGCAGGAGTGTCCTATGCCATACTAGAGAGCAAGTGGGGCACCTCTGAATCAACCTCAGATCCGCCTGGCAAAATTTCATGAAATGAAAGCAGAAACCAGGGGGTTGGATATATTTGTAGAACAGTAACTGGCATACGATTTCCTGTGCTTGTTCTGTTGGGAGCCTGGAAATTAATTAATTACATTTTGATTTATTTACCGCCTTTTTGAAGAAATTCAGCCAAGGCGGTTTACATCAAATTCGTTGGACCTCTGTTGCAGAAGCTCTACTCTACTTGGAACATGAGCTTAGTCCCAAAGGGTGTGTCCTCCCATCCCTGTTGCTGAAGTCCATCTTTACAGTGGCCGTTGGTAGCTTTAAAGGAAAAAGTATCTATGCCCCCAATTCTTCCCCTTTTTTAGGGTAGTGGTTCACTTCTCCTGGAAGTGGGCTTTTATTTTTTTATTTAAATTGCCTGACTTTAGAAGGCGATGTCAAGTGATACAGGCCAGGGCTGGGAAGGCTATTCGAAGTTGGTTGTAGGTTACCTTTGAGATGTTTATAGGTACTCCATTCCTTCTGAATATCAGATGGGTCTTCAGTCTATCAATATGTGCTGATAATGCCAAGCAGACTACAATTTCAATACCAGCAACAGTTTGCAGGTCCTAGAGGATTGGTGAGCCCACTAGCTGAGGATGCAGGAGTTCTAGGCAGAGAGAGAGAGAGTGTTGAAACAACCATGTTGTGATCAACTTTTAAATCTGGGAAATGGCTGCTCTGTACGAAATGTAAGTGGAAGGGAATTCCGAAGTTTAGGGCCAATGTAACTAAAGGCCAAGTAGCGAGTGGCATCAAATCTCAAGCAGAAAGGGGAAGGGTGTGATAACATAATAACATAGTTAACAGCATCAAGGTGTTGCCTAAATATGAGTTTGCAGTTAAAGATGACTCCTAATATTTTGACGGCATCATTAAAGGATAAGGTGTGACCATCAGGCTGGACAATGTGAGTAGGTATTTGAGAAAGTGGATTACTTTACACTTGGCAGAGTTAAGCAATGACACATTCTCTCTAAGCCAGGCTGAAACTAGTTGAAGACAGTGGTTAAGATCAGCAATGGAGGAAGTATTGGAGAATACAAAATCTGAATATTATCAGCCTAACACAAAGGACTACATCCTTGACATTGAATAAGGGTGAGTAGAGGGGAGAGAGAAAAATATTAAATAAAGTGGGTTCCAGAATAGAACCCTGTGGCAGACCACTAGTGACTGGAAATGTAAAAGTGACTGATCATATGAAATTTCAAAAGCGTGGTCATTAGAAAATTGAAACCAAGCTAGAACAGTACCTAAGAGCCCAAGACTGTGAAGATGTGCAGTAAGGAGATTGTGATCCACTAGTTAAAGGCTGATGAGAGATCAAGTGAGATAGCAGTCACAGAGAAGTGTTGGTCTAGTGATGTGTGTATTCCATGGTAGAAAGCTGCTTAAAAGAGTTTCTGTGTTATGTCCTTTCTTGGACTAGTTTGGCATGGATGATAAAGAGGCAAATTTTAAATGGCCAGACCACTTCAGAACCTAAACATGAAAGCCATGCTGATAAAAGTCCATAAGCCTGAGAAGTTATGGAAATTAGCAGTGAGTATGATGTTGCATCTCTGAAGGTAGTTGGCCTAGTCAGATAGGTTTATGGTAAGATATTGAATCATTCCTGGGTTAGTGACCATGAAAAGGAAGTTTGACTTCATTGGGTTTGGCTGAGGTGACGAATTGGAAAACAGAACACAACAAATGCCTTTGGTTGCCTTACCATTAAGATACCGATGAGCTGAAGGCAGCACCGGATCCTTATAAGAGAGTGAAGTCAGTTCTGAGGAGTTTGTTTTTTTTCTTCATCTGTTACTAGAGGGATATAACAAATACATAAGTCATTTATCTGGACTGGCAGTAATAAGGGAATGGAAATTAACAGATAATTTGAATTTAACGGTTTTCTTCCCAGCTGTCAATGTTCTTAAAAAATAATAACAAAAAAATAAAATAGATTTCCCCCAATAAAAATGGTTTTTGACCATTAACCCTTGCCATATGGGAACAGATTGATGGGAACATTGGACACTAAAGGGTTAATGGTTCTCCTTTTTGTTGGTAACCCTTATCTGGGGTATCCCACGTGTGTGACAGGTGCACTTGCTTGTCTTCAGAGAAAACAGAGTTCCTCACCTGTAATAGGGGTTCACTAGCGACATGAACCTTCCATTCTCTTGTTAAAAGGTTGTTCTCTCTCTTCTGTAAGCTTGTCCAATGGAAGCTGAGCAGCTGAATCGCTGTGGGAGTGCGGACATTGCCACATATTAGCAATAAAGACATCTAGTCTTTACCAGAAAGCCCTGGAAAGTTTGTTCTGCTTGGGGCCATTCATGTTCACTCATATAACTACACTTTTGCTTCGGAGAACAGCTGTTGCAAGTAAGCAACTTTGCTTTGTCAGCCTTATGCACATGTTGAATATCAAAGGTGATAGTAACATAGTAACCTAATAAGTGATGGCAGATAAAGACCTGAATGGTCTATCCAGTCTGCCCAACAGATTTAAATCAGCAATGAACGTGATGATATGTACTTGTTCATGGTCTTTCTTTGGTGTTTCTGGGATATAGGCCATAGAAGTCCTCCCAGCTCTGTCCTTATGTTCCAACTACTGGAGTTGCCGTCAAAGCCTACTCCAGCCTATCCAAATCCATCTTGTCATTTGTGGGCCAAAGACCATAAAAATCTGCCCAGCACTGTCCTCATGTTCCAAATTACTGGCGTTTCTCTCCAGCCCATCCTAAACCGGATTGCTATATGCGGGACTCAGACCGTGCAAGCCAGCCCAGCATCAGCCTTAGTTGATGCAGCCAGAGTTGCCATCTAAGCACCACTTGTCATACAAACACATATGCAACCCTTTAAGTTTTGTTATTTATAGCATTCATTTTCTGTTTAGAGATTCTTTGTGCTCATCCCATGCCTTTTTGGATTCCACCACTTTTTATTTTCTACCAGCTCCCTCGGGACGGCATTCCAGGCATCAACTACCCTCTCCGTGAAAAAGAATTTTCTGAAATTACTCCTAAGTCTACCACCCCACAACCTCAATTCATGTCCTCTAGTTTTACCATTTTTCCTTCTCTGGAAAATGTTTGTTTCTATATTAATGCCTTTCAATTATTTAAACGTCTGTATCATACCTTCTCTGTCCCTCCTCTCCTCTGGAGTATACGTATTCAGGTCTTTCAGTTTCTTCTCATATATCCTTTGGCATAAGCCCCATATCATTCTTGTCACCTTCCTCTGGACCTCTTCAAGTCTTCTTACATCTTTAGCAAGGTATGGCCTCCAAAACTGAACACAGTACTCCAGGTGTGGCCTCACCAACGACTTGAACAGGGGCATCAACACCTCTTTTCTTCTGGTTACACCATTCTTTATACAGCCTTGCATCCTTCTTGCTACGGCCACCGCCTTGTCATACTGTTTTGTCGCCTTCAGATCCTCAGATACTATCACCCCAAGATCCCTCTTTTATGTTTCAATCATATCTGTTAGCAGATCAACAAAATCAGTACAGCAGAACAAGCTCAAGAATAATAAAAAGAACAGTGTATATCCTCTGACAATGCAACATAAACAATTTTCAGTGACATCTGTTTAATTGTGTTTTCTGATATTTATGGATACAATATTTGTCTTGGCAGTGATGCTGGAAACAGTGACCGGGTGGTAATTCAAGAACTGTTAAAGACAGTTGCTCAATCCCAACAACTTGAGACAAGTACTCAAAGAGATTTTAAAGGTTAGTAATGAAAAGCACAATACAACAATATAGGATGATTGACAAGTCTTTCATCAAATGACATATGTTTAGGTGGAGAGGCCAGTTCTTTCTAAATATTCTGGAGGAAGAGTGAAGGCTCTGAATCAAATCTGAGACCATAAATATGAGATGTCATTTCTGAATTACATTGTTGCATGCATAACCTGCTAGTAAGAAAAATAAATAATAGGTATTGGAAAGAGAAGGTATAGGTTACTTTTATAAGCAAGCATTAATGCTCACTACTCTAGTCAAACTCCTCACAATGTCTTTTCAGCCAATATAGATGAAGACTGAGAAGTGAACATCTAAAATATCTCTTTGCATTAGGTTTATAGAAAGGTGCTATTGATTATGCACAGCAGATCAATAACCTATTAAAAAAAACACTTTGTGGGGCAAAAGAGAAGATAAATATATGAGCATTTATTTCCAGTTCAAATCCAGTATAGGTCAGTACCGACAGTTATTGCCATTTAGTGGCTTATATGAAACCAGTTGGTGTTTTGACCCTGTGCCATCATACAGGTTGTTGACATCACAAAAGAATCGCCACAACTGCCAAAGAAAAAAATTTGGTACCTGTTTTGGTAATCTCAGCATAGGTGCCAAAGGTTGAACAGGCATGAACACTGAATTACCTTCTCATCCTTAAAGGTAGTCTATCCAGAGCAGGGTTGAGGTACATTTGTCTAAGATGTATGAAGAAGCTTGCATTTGCATTGCCCGCCCTTGTTGAAGTTGGTCTCTGTGGTGGCCCTTGGTAATTTTAAAGAAAAGGGTATTTATAACTCCAATACTGTGGTGCTTGTTCTGCAAATAAATGAAGAAACTGAAGTTACTTACCTCTAACCGGGGTTCTCTGTCGACAGCAGGATAAGTCAGCCACACACTGCTGGGAACATAGTGAGCCATACAACCAGCAAGAGTGGTCTCTGCAGTGTGTACAAGGGATTAATAACAAAAGGCAGTATTCAGTAGACAAGCAGAGTCCAGTAAGAGTCGAATCACCGCAGATGTAAAGGGGCCAGGCTGGTATGCTTGGTTTGTCGAGAAAGGACAGCTAGTGGAGACTGTGAGCAATGAGTGGGGGCAGCGCTCCAGGAACAGATTGTGAAACTGCTCATATGCCTGTGATGAGAACACAGTGCGCGGGACTGTTCAGCTTAGGAGAACTGTTGGTATACAAAAGAAGTATTTGTGGTAGAGGTTGGATGAGAAGCTGTGGCTTATCAATAGTTTACTTCCAGTTTCTCAGTTCTTCAGAAGAAAGGGTGAATTTGTAGTCTTTCTACAGCTCGGATATAATGGACCCTGCATCTTCACTGGCTCCAGTAAGGTTGACGGACAATGTCCTTTTTCTGTCAAAGTTCACGCTGCTGCCTCCTTTCAGAGGCCAGTTAGGAAGAGTGTGGTTTTGTTATGGGTATACAAAGAAAAGAGAGCGGAACCAAAGTATACCAACCAAGCAGAACAAGAAAAAGCACAAAAGGACCTTCAGGAACAAGAAAATGGAAGTTTCATTATTAGACCTGACACGGGCTGTATTTCGACGATAATTCACCTGCAATGAATTGTTGCAAAACAAAGCGGTACTGCCAATAATGCAAAGCAGTGCAATCCCACTTCAAATTTAATTATATATGTTCTCAGTTCGCTTAGTCCTGCAGACAAGAAAAAATGCTGTCCGAAAGAACCACCAGAACAGACTGCATGCCTGGAAGAAGAAAGGTTGGGATATTATTTGTCCTAGTGTGTTTTGCATTTTTTGGCTTATGGGTGGGAATTGTCCAGATGGGAATTGGTGGGTGAGAACTCTCCGGTGGGAACTGACCTAGAACCGTATATGTATGTATGTGTGTGTGTATCTATTTCTACATCTGTGTGTATATATATATATATATATATATATATATATATATTATATATCTATAGATCAATTTGTCTATCTGAAAAAAGGTAGATAAAACATAAGGAGGCCTAGTTTGCTAATCATTTATTAAACATATCATTCTGGCTCCAATCTCAAAATGGCTGACGCAACCTCTGGCAACAGCAGCCTTTTTGACAAGGGAGCTAGCAGGGGCAGGAGTGAGTTGGGCTTTCTCTTTCCACAACTGCACTGCTGGACCACTAATGCTTTTAAGGTAAGCCCCGGGAGGGGGGGAGATTGTGGGGGTTGCACAAATTTCAGAGACACTGCACTGTTTCGATTTCGGCCAAAACTGAAACAAGGCCGAATTCAGATTTCGGGTCTGTTTCGGCTGGCCTCTAGAATAGATGAGATACTCAACATTAGTTCCCTATATCAAACAGATCAGCTTTAGAATCTTTCAAGTAAGGGAAAACAACAGCAGGTTTCCATCCTAGGGGAACGGAACCAGTGCAAAAACTAGTACAATTTATAGAATGTTGAGGGTTAAGACAACAAAGAGGCAAATAATTGCTTCAAGAGATGTCAGAATGGGATCTGTTGGGGCTGTGGAAGAGCTCAGTTAGTTAAAAATGTGAGTCTGATGTGAGTCCTCATTTAGAAGCTTAAATGACAAACATACTTCACTCTGCCTTCATACATCTAGGCAGCAATGTCTGTGGTATCGCACAAGAGGTTCGTCAGCATTGAGGATGTTCTATAGTTTGCTGCAATGTCAGTCTGCCCTTAGACTTTGAGGATACACCATCTTAAAAAGGAAAATTCCAGTCCCTTGTAGGCTTAGCAAACGTGGTTCTTGGGGTTCAACACTGTATTTCCTGCCTGGTTAAATCACCTGTGTGGGAATATTCAGTGGAACTTAACTGAATAGTGCTGCTGAATAACTCTTCTAACTGCCTAAGCTAAAACTGGCTATGATGCGGGCAGTCCAGAGGTAGAGTCGGCACTTATGTGATTAAGTGATAATATTCATCACTTAACCGGATAAGGTAACTGGCCAAATCTGACTGCATAAAAAGCAGTCCTGTCTTTTTCTGGTTTCACTTATCTTGTTAAGGGCTGAATATTGGTCCTTAACAGGATAAGTGCCAGCTGTCCGTACATACACGGATATTCAGTGTCAATGCTCAGATGTGGCCTGGCATTGAATATTCGAACATAAAGCTGGCAGCGGCTAAAAAATCATTCACCCCCGCTGACTATTTACCCCAATATTTCTTGCTTCCCTTACTTACATTTTCCTTGCCATATTAGAACGGAAGGGCAAATAACACACTTTTTAATGTTTAGTTTGGAGCTTTGTGTGCAGAGAAAACATTTTTAACCAAATTTTACATTTTTTTGAAGTAAGTGGTGCTGGGCAGTGGGTTGCTTGCTTTCAGTACTTTGTTAGATTGAGTTGGGGAGCTGTTGAGCTTTTTATGAATTAATCATAGCCAATAATAATTCCCAGCACGATAAGCTCTGAAGGTGTCCTGACTGGTTGCACATTAATAAAAATCAGGTTACTTGTTTATGTTGGGAAAATTATCTGCTTGAGAAACTTAGGGCCCGGTTTACTAAGCCGCATTATAGGCGCATTAACCGTGTACATGCTTACAATATCCCTATAGGCGCCTACACAGCACACACGCTAATTGTAGGCATGTTAAAAATGCTAACGCACCGTAATAAACAGGGCCCTTAGTCTTTCTGCTATCAATGAACTGTTCTTAATAATTCAGATATTAAAGGGCTTGAAGTTTAAATTTTTAAAAATCATTTCTTTAATATCCTTTTTTAAATAGCATTAGGTAGTGTCCTTTAGATGAGAGGCACTTTGCTAAACAGTGTGCCTCTCAATAGATTTGACACAAGACATTCCATAGTGTACACTGCAGTTTTTAATATTACTGTTTGATATTATCTGGCTTGGTACAGCAGTTGCTTCCGGTTTCTGTCTGGACTACTGCACCAGTATTAATAGGTTTACCTTATTTGATATCCCTCCCAACTCAACCTAGCATAGTGCTGCTGCTGAATATTGATATGAATTTTAAGTCCAGCCACTAGGTATTGCCATTTGAATGATGATGCTCTCTCCTCAAGCAGTTAATGCTGAATGCATAATGTCCATATCTGGTTCAAGGAGCAGACAACCTGATTGAGAAATTAAGCCCATGACCTTTACATAGCAGCATGCAGTACTTCCTTGATCTACCAATCCAGCTCATTATTTCTTGATTAATATGTATATGTTTGTTGCTCTTTCATGTTTCCAGTGGTGGTGTTGACAGAAGTTGACAAACTTACAAAAGATGCTCAGCATGCCTTAAGAAGAACGATGGAGAAGTACATGGCTACTTGCAGGTTGATTCTATGCTGCAATTCCACCTCTAAAGTCATCCCTCCTATTCGAAGCAGATGTCTAGCAGTGCGGATTCCTGCCCCCAGCATTGATGACGTAGGGTTTGCTGTATTCATCTTGTCTGTTTGTGTGGATGGGGCAGCAATTTTCCTCCTACTTTTGGATTTACAGCTAAATAGAACTGCCCTTTAGTGGAATCTGGCACTATGAGTCTTCACTCATAACCACCTGGTGTTCCCTCCCACCCTCCACCCCCATTTTATATACCCTGTCTCCAGGTTGGTTCAGTCATTGTATTAGCTATCCTTAGCCAGGGACCAAAGGCTGCAGTTGAGTATGTGGTTGATATGCTCCCTGAGTCTGTCCTTGGTATATCCGGGTACATATATGATTATGCAATTAGGTGCGAGCATTTACGCCAGCCATAGAGCTGATGTAAATGCTTGCGCCTAAATGCCAAAGATAAGCATGCAACTTTTTTATATTATCAAACTACTGAATTAGCTTATGTCAGTTATTTCCCTAATCGGGGTTCTCTCTCCATGGCTTTAATTAATAATAATTTTCTCCCATTTGATTACTATGGAAATAGTTTTAGAGAACATGAGTCAATAAATTCTATAAGAAGGAAGGGAGTACTGTGTTAGCTTACAGTCCATGTCTTGGGTAACCTCTTAATACAGAAGAAGGAAGAGTGGCATTTTTCCACACAAGATTATATTCCTAAGATTAGGTTATTTTATACTTGTTTACTTCAAATTCAGATGTTTTGCTTTCTTTGAAGACAAACAACTCACTTAGTCATACATGTGGGCCATGTGATAGTGCTTGGCACCAAATGATCTGTTTCTCAAGAGCTTTCCTAAAGTGTGTGCTCAGTTATGCATTAATTACATGAATATTTCATTATAATACTGGCATATATGAATGTATGTGCCAAAACTCTGCCTAAGCACTATTGTGTCAATACACACATCTTGCATAGCGCGTATTTACAGATGGGAGTAAGTTACGCATGTATCTCTGACACTTAGGTGCACACAAACCAGTTCTATGACAGATTTAAGTGCTCATGACAAACTTTTATAGGCATGTATATTAGCAGTTACACTAATATTCTATCATGGAAAGTAGGTGCCTACATTATTTTATAGAATTGGCTCCTACCAGGTGCCCAGTTATAGAATTGCCCCTAAGTGGGAGTACACTAAACACCACCTTTTGAGATGGCATTAAGTGATCTACAGTAAAAGTTAACATGTGGTGGGTTACTGTGTGTTAGCTGCAAGGTGCAACCCACACTCATTTCCCACCCTATTCCACACTATGCACATGGAGGGCAATTCTGTAACTGAGTTCTTAGTGGATGCCTTCTTTCCTTTATAGAATACTAGCGTAGCCACTTAAATATGCACTTAAAGGTTAGGCATAAGCATTTACATCATCCATAGAGTTGGTGTAACTGTTAGCACCTAAACGCCAGGTATAAGCATGTAACCTATAAGTAGTTTTTAAGTTAGGCATGTAAATGTGAGTCCTGCCCATATTTATGGCTCCCCTGACAAATATACACTATATAAGTTAAGCCCTTAGATGTAATTTTGGCAGTTACATGAATATGTGCATAAACACCATTATTCTAAACATTTACATACATAGTTCTCATGTTATAAAATTACCTCCTTAATGCGTGAATTAGCCCATGCTAAGTATCAAGCCAGTGTGCTAAATTGCATGTTAAAGACTACATTCAGTAAATGGTGCTTAAAAATATGACTCAAAAAAATCTGCACAGAGTGCTAGTCTATAAATGGTGCTCCGAGTTGGGCGCTGTTTATAGAATAACACTTGGAGCCGATTTCTGTGCTAAACTTTGTGTTTGAGGATGTGAACCGACTGAAACCTGGTGTAAATCCTGGCATGTAATTTAGGCACAGATTCCCGGTTATTCAGTAATACTGCGCACATCTTTAGTGATGCCTCTGACACTCCCATGGCCATGTCCCCTTTTGAGTTGGACGCTGTGATTTGCGCATTGATCTTTGTAGCACTTAGCAAAATCTGTACGCAAATCCATATTGTTGCCAATTAACACCAATAATTGATAGCAGCCAGTTATTGGCACTTGCTCGTTAGCCAGTTTAGTTATGTGTGCATATATCAGAATAGTTCAGAAATTTGCATGCCATGTATTGAATTATCCTTTAAGTGCTTAACACAATTTATTAAGACCACTTTTTACTGTTTTAAAATATATAAAGGCTCCTAAAGAAGTAATAGTCATGCTTATTCATAGACTACTAAAAGAATTACAGACAACAGCTTTGGCAGATCCTGTGTCAATTCAACTAATCACCAAAAGCTTAAACTCAAAGTATGAAATACAGCCTTCTCCAGGATAAAACAGAGTCCAGATATCACAACAATAAGTAATTCTTGAGCCAGCTGTGGTTAAGAGCAAAGAAATACAAACATTTTTTAACAGTCTATCTGGAAAATATCCTAAGAGGCTAAATCATATAAGGAAGAAAGCAATGTCAGTACAGGCATTTCTAAAAGTTGCATACCTACCAGGGAGAAGGGAATCAATTAACAGCAAGTTTAGTTGAGTTGTACAGCGCCACAAATGGTTCGTAGAAAACAAGATATTCTCCCATACCTCTTATGTGGAAGACTTTGCTGAAGCTCAAGCAAGACCACGATTCTGATTGCCCCTTACTGGCTCTGACAGATCTGGTTCTCTCTTCTGGAGTTATCCTTCCAAGAACAGTGGAGATTGGATTGTTGAATGAGGGATCTCTTCTGCATCCCAACTTCCAGTCTCTGGCCCTCACAGGAGCTTAGAATTTGCTTCCTTGCATCTTCTTGAGGGTGTCTCCCGGGTCTTGCTGGCTTCCAGAAAAGATTCCACCATGAGATGTTACTCCTTCAAATGGAGGAGGTTTACCATCTGGTGTAAGGGCAAGGCCCTAGATCCTATTTCCTGCCCTAACACAGACCTGGCTTGAATACCTTCTTCAACTTTCCAAGTCTGGCCTTAAGACCAATTCTGTAAGAGTTCACCTTAGTGCAATTAGTGCTTATCCACGTATAGAGGGTAAGCCTATCTCTGGACAGCCTCTTATTGTTCGCTTCATGTGAGGTTTGCTTTTGTCAAAACCTCCTGTCAAACCTCAGTCTGTGTCATGGGACCTCAACATCGTTGTCATTTGGTTATGATGTGTCTCTTCAATGATTTTTCAAGTACCTCATAATGAAGGCTTACGATGAAGTTAAAATAAGAAACTAAGTTAAGCTAAATAATTGATCTATTTTATATGAGGTAAGAAAATGCAAATGTAAAGGAAAATGTAAAAATTTTACAGTGGCTTGATGACAATTACATGCTAACCCTTATTCATGCCACGCTCAAAAGAAATTAGCCTAGTGGTTGAAGCATGCATATCCAATGAATCCAATAGTAAGTTTATAATCGCAATTTAAAATGTTTCTTAATAAGAAATATTGATAGGATCTACGTTTAGGCAGTGTCATTGCCGACAAGTTAGTATTCTGTAATGGCTTTGGCACGCAATTTGGCCATTATAGAATTGTGGCACCCTATATAGAATTGCCCCCATAGTGGATTTATACATATATCACTATACGTATAAGGCCCCAGATATTGAAACAGAAAAATTGTAGTTATACACTTATCATGGCACAAAACGTATTCTCCTTAGCTAGGGAAATGCAGTCATATTGAAGGTGACGTCATTGGCAGAGCTTTGTGTACCAGAGCACCACTCCAGCTCTGAAAAGCTCCTTCCCCCCCTCAGTCTTTATCCCTCTGTGAATGTGTTAGCAGCACTCATCCTTCTCCTTCTTGCTTTTACCTCAGCATTTTTTCAACAGCGTATCTCTCCTTTGCAGTCTCTTTATTTTCTCAATGCCACTGTTCCCTTCCATTAACTGCATTGCTGGCCTGCTTAGTTTCGCTTTTATTTTTGTCACCATGACTACAATTCCCCCCCCCCCCCCCCCCAAGGCATGTGAACAGAGATAATATGAGGCAGAATGAAAGGCGAAACAACAATACTGCCACTCAGCGAGCCAATATCCTGTGGCTGAGGGTTGTGGTGTGCAAGGCTCGCAGCACCAAGAGTGTCGCACCACCTCCCCTTCCTTCTTGTCCCCATGCCTCTTCAGATACAGTGAGTAAATCGAGAAAACAAAGATAAAAAGAAACGCAATCTCTCTAAGTCAGGAAGTCATCCTGAGTGAAAGGGGAAAATCTTCTAGTAATCAGCTAATGGAAAATATAACATTTCTAGATCCTCCTAGCCTGACGGTTCACTTATTAACCAGGCACATCCTAATCGGGAGATCCATGCCATTACTAAGTCCGGCAATTACCTTATCCTCTGCTACAGTGGACCCTTCAGAGTTAGTTCCTTTCCAGTGCCTAAGAAAATTTGTATAGGAAAGCACTATTATATTACAGTCAAAATCTATGCCTTCTTTGCCACAGCAGTTCACCATCTCAGGGTCATTGCAAGTGCATTGTTCTCTTCGGTGATCCCCTTTCTCTTCACCTTCTTGTTGGTCCTCCCAGCATTCACCTTTGCCTTCAGAACCTTACTGCTCACCACAAAACGCCTCAAAACTCATCACTGGGAGCTCATCCTGGTTGAGAATCAGCCTACACAGAACTCTGCTCCACAGCAGGACAATCAAGATGGTCATCCATAGGTGTTTGCTTACTCAAAATGTATGCAAAAGATTTAAAAAAACTTTCTGACTAGTAACACCCCAGCCCGTGGGTAACAGAAGAGACTTCTACAAGAATAGCAATTATCAATTTAGAAAACTCCTATATTTCCCACTTCTAGACTCCTAAAACCTTGTTACAAAGTTTCCTCTGCACCTGGACATGACCAGCTCCTCTCATTCCAATCTGCAGTCTCCAAGGCAGCCCTAAAGAAACAAAGGGGCCCTTTTACTAAGCCGCTGCAAAAAGAGGCTTGTGGTAGTGTGGGTGTGTGTATTAGACGCGCGCCGGGCCAATTTTTACTGTGTCTGGGGGAAAAAAGAGGTTTTCTAAATGGGATTGGAAAAGGGCATGCGATAAATCTGAATCCAGTGCACACCTAAAACTGGCCTGAGCCCTTAACGTCTCCCATTGATGTAGTGGTAAGGACACATGGGTCAGCACGCGCCAACTGGTGATTACCGCCAGAAACGCAATGCCTGGGAGGAAATAAATCATCCAGGCGTTACGGGCGCATGGCAAATCTGAAATCACTGCCGGGGGAGCATGGTAGTCTCATTTTGGCACTCGCTGCATACACATAGAGCCTAACACGCCTTTATAAAAGGGCCCCAAATTCAGTAAAGCACAAATCTGTGGCCCTCCAGGGAGGTTTCTAGACTCCATGGGGAAGAAGGTATATTAGAGTTCCGTTCTTATCCTTAATAGCTCATCAACTTCATTGATGAAATCATTCATTCATCAAATCATATACGACGTAGTCCCAGAATACATGATAGACCTCATAGACTTACCAATAAGAAACAAAGTCAGATCATCAAGATCCTACCTAAACCTACACTACCCAAATTGCAAAGGACTGAAATACAAAACAACTTACGCAGCCGGCTTCTCCTACACGGCTTCTCCTACATAAGCACACAATTATGGAATGGGCTCCCAAAAGCTGTGAAAACAATCCACGACCACTTGAACTTCAGGAAATCACTAAAAACCAACCTCTTCAAAAAGGCCTACCCCAACGACCCCACGTAACCTTCTTCACCTACCAACACAGCATGACAATGATCGAACAGGGCAACACGCAATCTTCATCCATTCCGACCTTCCACTTATACCTCATACGATCACTATACAACTTTGTATTTGTTATTCACCGACTGGGCAAACGCCTTTGACAGTACTATGTAAGCCACATTGAGCTTGCAAATAGGTGGAAAAATGTGGGGTACAAATGCAATAAATAAATAAATTGTCTCCAATTCCAAAACACCAGAATGGAAGCTACCATCTTGGGCAGCTGCCTGGATCTGTCAAATGGTTAGGCTGGTTTGCTGTCATTTTACCATGGACCAAGCAGGAAATTGATTATCGAGAGAAGACATCCATTGGTTGTTTATATTTTTTATTGTATTTAAAATATTTATAATCCACACTGTTTGCCACTCTAGGCATAGTTTTTAGTTGAGAGCATCTATTTCATTGTACAGATGAAGCAGCATATACCCACATTTGGGCTGTCCATTACAGAAGGGTTCACCAGTGAATTTATTAGTATTGCTTCTTTATTTCAAATGTATTATGTTATAAGCCTTGAGCAGATAAAACAGCATCACGTGTCATGTAGTTAAGTTGTAAGTAAAATGTAATAGGCTGAATGATTGTGTTTGACTGCACTTCTTTGTTCCAGATCTGTCATGTTTTATCCAATGTGTGTAAGAAAGAAGGGCTAACACTTCCTCAGGATCTTGCTCGTAAACTTGCAGAAAAATCTGGCAGAAATCTCAGAAAAGCACTGCTGATTTGTGAGGCCTGCAGAGTGCAACAGTAAGTATACATACTACTAACATAGTGTTGTTAATTTGTTTGCAGTAAAAAAAAAATGTTTAAAATAAACATTTAAAAAATATTTAGGTTTTCAAGACAAAATATGCTCAATACAATGTAAGCAACCACAAATTTTATAATTTTGGATTGGGAGCACATGAAAAGACTGCCTTTGTTTTTTTTTGTTTTTTTGTTTATTTTGTTTTGTGGAGAAAGGGTGGCATCATTTTGTTTTTCTGCCTTTTCAGCTGATAGAAGTAGTAAACCTCATGTATTTTGCCGGTTCATCAGTGAAGAGACTGTCTTCAGATTTTATCTTTGTGTCAGTGGAGGTTACATATGCTTGTTGTCTCATTTGAGCAATGTGTTTTTTGTGGGGGGTTTTTTTTTAATAAGTGCAACATTTGGGGGGGGTTTCAGATTACCACTTTTACTTGGACTGATTGCCAAAATGTTTCTTGTACAGGTATCCATTTTCTTTAGACCAAGACATACCAGAAACAGACTGGGAGGTGTATCTGAGAGAGACTGCTAATACTATTGTCAGTCAGCAGACACCACAGAGGTATGAAGTTTAACAATCTCCATTGATCACCTGTAGCTTAAAACTTTTAAGTATTACAAGATGAAAGAAGGGTTTTATAGAAAAATCTTATACCTGTAAGGAGTAAATTTTCAAAATCTTGGGTGTATTTTTACACAAGTAAAAATAGCTAACCTGCCAAAGTTAGTCATATCCTGAATTCATGCATATATTTTAACGTGTACATTTAGGCTACACAGAATATAGACATTCTGGTGGGCATTGGGGGGGGGGGGGGCAGTAGTTCGGAGGCATATTCACAAACCACATCATAGGAGCCAGCTCTGTAGGTGCACACCACAAATATTGTGGAAACTCCTTGAATGTGTCCATGGAGGGGTAATTTCTGTTGGATTTTGCACCCTCAATCATTTTGAAAAGTTGGCTCCTATGAACTATATGCATATATTTAATTTCCAGGCAAAGGGAAAACATCCAGTGACATGACTTCAAGGAATGCTATCCAAAAGAAATGAGGATATGCTGGCAGTAATACTTTTGGAATACTGGGAATATTCATTCTACAAAAATAAGCAGGATATGAAGTTCATGGGCAAGGGTGACATCATCCGACAGAGACCAGTTTGGGTGACGTGAGAAGTAAGGGTCTTGACTGAACAAGAGGAATCAACTGGTTTTCCCTTGGCGCCTTCTCCACTTAAAGAAGAAAGTCCCTATTTGAGCATGGTCACCAGATGAAGTTAATATAGTGGCCCCAAGTCCAATTTATTTGATATACTGCTTATATAATGAGCGTCTAAATGATTTGAATGGTCTAAATCATCAATAAAATATAAAAACGAGGGAAGAAATATAAAATTATGCAACAAAACAGTAAACAGACAATGAATGTATACGAGAAAGTGAGAGGGGTAGGGGAATATTACAATCTAAAGCAAGAAGAGATGGCGAGAGAAGAATATAGGGAAGCAATCACAAATCTGTTCTGTATCAAGAGTTTTTGGTTTCTGAAAAAAGTTCTACAGTGTTTATTCATCGGAAGTATTTGGGAAAGCGAAAGAGAAGTTGAGAGTTAAATTTAATAAAGGAGGATTCAGGCCTCAGGTAGAGAGGGAGACTGTTCCAGAGGTTGAGGCCAGCTGCGCTAAAGCAAGATGAAATAATAGTGCCCAGGTTCACCTGACGGAAGAGGGAACAGGTAAAAGACAATGTTGGGACGAGTGAAGGGCTCTTGACGGGGAATATGATGTAAGAAGACTGGCCAAAAATGAAGGTAGTCCAGAGGATAGAATCTGGTGACATATGGTAAGTAGTTTGTTGGGAATTCTGTAAGAGACTGGAAGCCAGTGTTTGGCAATAAAAAGTGGTGTCATATAATCATTTTATTTCTGATTGTGCATGAGTTTAATAGCAGTGTTCTGGATTAGTTGGAGCCTATGTATTTGGTAATTAAGGAGACCAGCAAGCAGGGAATTTCAGTAATCCAATTTAGAGATACAAGTGCAAGAAGAAGAGTACGCAAAAAAGAGGGTTCTAAAAGAGGTGGAACAGAACATATGTTCCCAAGGATAAGGAAAGAAGAAGAAACCACCTTAGAAATATGGGAATGAAAAGAGAGGGTGTTATCAAGAGTAGCACTCAGTGTCTTAGTGGATGTACTATAAGGAGGTGGATTACCTTTGATTGTAAAGGAGGGAAGAGATTTTGAAGGTGAATTGAAGCCCCGCCAGTTCAAGAAATCCACTGCCAAAGTGGCTCCCTTCCTCCTTGTGCTGCCTTAGGACCGAGGAAGTCAGTGGAGTGCCTCCAATCGCCGATGCCGGCACTCCCCAAACATGCTTGGGGAGTGCAAGCTTTGGTGGCGGGGGCACCTCGCTGACTTACTCGCTTATGAGGAGGAAGGGGGTGACTCAGCCAGCAGATTTCTTCAGCTGGCAAGGCTTCAGCTACCCCACCAGTCATTGAACAGGTTCTGCATTTCTCCCTCCCCCTACTTCCCTCCCTCCCTCTCCTCTACCCCCAGGTTCATTATCTCTCTCTGTTCCCTCTCTCCCAACCCCCCCCCCTCCGAGTCCACCACCACCTCTCTTCCTTCCCTCCACCCCAGGTCCATTATCTCTCTCCTCCCTCCCTTCCTCTGTCTGAGCCCAGCATATCTCCCTCCACTTCCCTCCCTTCATCTTTCTCTTCCTCAGTTGTCATCTCTCCCTATTTCCCCCTGCACAGTTCAGCATCTCTCTCCTCTTTTGGCCCTGTCTGCTGTTCCCTCCTCCTTCCCCCCCCGCCCATGGTTCTCTCTTAATGACCACACACGGTTCGCTCTGAATTCCCTCCCCTCTTCCTGCCACCACTACCCAAGGTTCTCTCTGAATTCCCCCCCTACCTCTGCAGTTCTCTCTTAATTCAGTTCCCTCCACTACCTGCCTTTCATTCTCTCTCAGCTCTTTCCCTCCCCCGCCCACCTGCATGCCCAGTCAGTCCGACATATCTCCCAGACTGCCAGCCGTTCTCTTCAGTTCCCTTCCCTCCCGGTTTACCTTTCATTTTCTTTCAGTAAGTCTTCGCCCTGCAGCAGTAGCCATATTGAAATTCTGCCTCAGACTGCACCAGGCCTTTCCTTTTGACCCATCCCACCCCCTTCTGAAAACAGGACGTTGCATCAGAAGGGGCAGAATGGGTGAGAGAGAAAGGCCCAGTGCAGGTCAAGGCAAGTTTCAATATGGCTGCCACTGCATGGCGAAGACTTACTGAAAGAAAATGAAAAGGTAAACCAGGTGGGGAAGGGAGAAAGAGCCGCTGGCAGTCTGGAAGGGAGGAGAGACGTTCTGGAGTGACCGAGTGGGGGAGAGAGGCTAACTGAGCGCAATAAAAAAAATTTGAATCGCGATTAATAACACATTAATTGCGGTTTTACATGCAGCCCTGCTTCTTATGACATGTATGGTTAAGGGATAAGCCAAATGTATATTGGATTAGAATGAGGTTTTGGGGGGGGGGGAGGGTTCATGCCTCTTGCCATTTGAAGCTGAAGTTATCAAAATATAGAGATCTGTTTTTTAGCTGTATTGTGTATACATATGTTGCACTGTTTGTAACTAATCTGAAGTGAAAGTTGAACCTCAGCTTTTTAATCTTATTTTGTAAGCTTCCTAGGACATACGGCTTGGCAAAATATAAATGTTTAAATTGGCAGCTTAGATTTAATGCTAAAAAATGCAGGGTCATGCATTTTGGGCTGCAAAAACCTGAGAGAATGGTACAGTTTAGGGGTTGAAGAGCTTTTGTGCATGAAAGAAGAGCGGGACTTAGGTGTGGTCATATATGATGATCTTAAGGTGGCCACACAGAAAGAAGAAGGCAACAGCAAAAGCTAGAAGGATGTTTGGGTGCATAGGGCGAGGAATGGCCAGTAGGAAAAAGGAGGTGATGATGCCCCAGTATAAGATTCTGGTGAGACCTCATTTAGAATATTATGTACAAGTCTGAAGACTTCATCTTCAAAAATATATAATCAGGGTGGAGTCGGTCCAGAAGGTGATTATTAAAATGGTCAGTGGTCTTCGTCATAAAGTGTATAGGGACAGACTTAAAGATCTTAATATATATAGTTTGGAAGAAAGGCAGGAGAGGGGAAATATGATAGAAACATTTAAATACCTATGTGGCATAAATGCACAGGAGGCAAGTCTCTTTCAATTGAAAGGAAACTCTGGAATGAGGAGTCACAGGATGAAGGTGAAAGGATTTAGACTTGGAAGTAATCTGAGGAAATATTTCTTCGTGAAAAGGTTGGTGACTTCATGGAATGGACTCCCGGTGGAAAAGGTTGGTGAATTCATGGAATAGACTCCTGGTGGAAATGGTGGAGACAAAATCAGTATCTGAATTCAAGAGAGCTTGGAACAAGTCATAGGATCTCTAAGGGTGTGATAGGGAGAGTATATGACATGGATGGGCAGACTGGATAGGCCTTATAGTCTTTATCTGCCTACATTTTTCTCTGTTTCAAATGTATAAGAAGTATATAGTTTACTTTTTAGTTTGAATTTTTCTAATTGGCTATTATATATGTAATGTAGTCTAATTTGCAGAAAATAACAGTGTTAGTGGAATGGAAAGGTTTTTTTTTTAATATTTATTACTTCAAATACAAATAAAAAGAAGAGAGAGAAAATCTCTATAAAATAGAGGAAAAAGAATATTACAACACAAAAAAAGGAAACATTTTAAAACCACAATAGACCTGTAATGGAGGGAAAGCAGAATCAACAGGAATAGAAATGTTAAATAAATGCATTCATTTTTTAGGTTGCTTGAAGTTCGTGGACGACTTTATGAACTTTTAACCCACTGTATTCCTCCTGAAATAATAATGAAGGTAATATATCAGTAAACTAAAACTGCATATCATTAGTGTACCATAGTTGTATATTTGGTTCATTCTTTTGAGTTACGGATGACAACAGTTGAGAAATTTGACTAACAAATAGGATGATCATGCAGATGCATGGCTTTTAAATGCATTACAATCTAGATTTGTGTTTTGGGGTGCCGTATATGGGATGTAAGGAGGGTGAAGAGTTTTTGTGTCTAGTGGGGGTGTAGGAGTGTATGGGTTATAGCTATTTGGTTGTGGGTTTGCATGTTCAAGAGAGGGGTAGCTGCTGTATAGAAAAACAGTATGTGGAGGAGGGTGTGGTGGGCATTTCATTTTCTGAAAAATACTTGGCTGAAGTAGTATGATAGCCATGTTAGTCCATTTTTAATCAATAAAAATAAAACAAAAATGGAAAATAAATGATACCTTTTTTTCCCTAAGGTCAGGCAGGACAGTTTCTCATATGTGGGTGATGTCACCAACAGAGCCCTGCTGCGAACACTGTCCAGCGTTCTACAACTTCTAGAAGTCTTTTGCAGGCCCCCACCGTGCCTTCCCACTTGCCTGAGTTGCACAGGATCCGCAGTTTCACTTTCTCTACGGAGCCATGAAGACATATCTTCAGTCACTGCAATGAGCGTGTTTTTCTCAGAGTTCAGGTGAAGAATTGGGAGATGCCCGCTCTCTGTGCAGGTTGTTCCTAAGAAGGCGGACTCCATGTTTGGAGTCCAGAAGGCTTCTGAATTTGAGAAGCTGCATTGGAGCCCTGCTAGACATGGTTCAAGCTGAAGCCTATCTGCTTCAGGTGCTGGCAGATTCTCTCATTTACATCGCCACTCAGGCTCAGCCCAGCCAGCAGGTCACAGTTCACCAGATGTTGAGTTGGTTGGGCCACATGGCCTTCACCATACATGTAATACCCATGGCTTGCCTCCATTTCACCCTTGCTTCCCAGTGGTATCAGGCCACGGAGAACCTTGCAGATGTCATCTCTGTCACACTGGAGTTGGCTCGGTCATTTCTCTGATGGATGATTAATGTTTAATGGCACTTGATATATCGCCTTTCACTTAATCAAAACAGTATTAGAAATAAAAGAAACTATAATGTCATTGAGATACAGAGATAGGAATAGAAAAAGGGACAGTCGGAATACTGAGAAATAGGGCCATACCGAATATTCGTATTCAGCCGAATAGCAATTTAAATTCAAATACGAGTAATCTAGGACTCTACTGTGCTAAATCCTTCTGACATGAGCACTTTTTCTGTGATTCCATATTGCTTATTTTATTATTTGTTACATTAAAGCCCAATGCCCATTGTTCGTATTCAGTATTTGTATTCGGCCGAATAATATTTTTCATTATTCATTTTCGGCCACATAGTATTCTATTCAGGACAGCTCTGCTGAGAAAACAGCATGCTGCAGGCAGGTGGCCCAGTCCACACTTCAATGCCAGGGGGAGGGGCAAAGCGAAAAGATATGCCTTCAAAGCGGATCTAAATTTGGGGTATGTATGCTCAGACCGAATGGAAGTAGGAAGGGAGTTCCAGAGAAAAGAAGCACAACATAAGAAAGCTGAGTGGTGAGTTGATTCAAGTGGAGATCAATAAATAGGGGCTATGAACAGGTGGCCGGCTGGCAGATGCAGAACAGAGACCATGAAGGAGATATGTAAAAAGTAATGAGAGAAGAGAGGTCGGAAGGAGTTCAGATATGTTATACCTTGTGTGTCTTGGTAAAGGTTTTATGTTGGATAGGGGAAGAGATGGGAAGCTAGTGATGATGGACCAGGAGAGGAGTGACGTGGTCATAGCGATTTGATCCAGTTTGATTCTGGGACTTTCATTCCAAGTTCCTCCATCCCAGGCGATACTAACCACTGATTCATCCAGTCTGGGATGGGGAGCTTATGTAGAGGGGCTTCACACCCAGGGTCACTGGTCCGCTCAGCACACCCAACTACATATCAGTCTCCTAGATTGTGGATGATCTGGAACGCTCTAAAGGCTTTCAGAGATCAGCTGCTTAACCAAATTATTCTCATTCAAGCAGACAATCAGGTTACCCATCATACTATGTCAACAAGTAGAGGGTTATGGGATCCTACCACTTGTTGCAGGAAGCAGTCAGGATGTGTCCGTGGACTACCAGTTATGGCATGGTTCTCTGAGCCACATATCTGGTGGGAAAAGACAACAATCTGGTGGACAGAGGGAGCAGGGTGATGCAACTGCACAAGTGATGTCTCAGTATGGGCATTGTCTGTAAGTTTTTCTGAGAGTGGAGCACCGCCTCGGTGGATCGTTTTGCCACTCATCTCAACAACAAGGTCCCTCAGTACTCTCCAGACTTGGATCATATGGCAGGCTAGCATCTAATACCTTCCTTCTTGATTGGGGGGGGGGGGGGGCTTCTGTATGTGTATTCTACAATCCTGCTAATAGGGAAAACTCAAGCAGCACCAGGGAACCATGATCCTCATCGCGCCGTATTGGTCGATGCAGATCTGGTTACCTCTTCTAGAGTTACCCTCCAGTGAATCTTGGAGATCGGAATGTTTTCTGACCCTCATCGCACAGAACAAGGAGTCGCCTCTGCATCCCAGCCTCCAATCCCTGGCCTTCATGGTTTGGATGTTGAGAACATCAAATTTTTATCCCTTCAGCTACTTGAGAATGTCTCCAGGATCCAGGAAAGGTTCCACCAAGACGTGCTATACTTTTTAAATGGAAGAAGTTTGCTGTTTAGTGTGAGGGCAAAACCCTAGATCCTCTCTCTTGTCCTGCACAAAAACTGCTTGAATATCTTGTACACCTCTCTGAGTCTGGTTTGAAAACCAACTCTATAGAAGTTCACCTCCATGCAATTAGTGCTTACCATCACTGTGAGGAAGGTAAACCCATCTTTGTACAGCCTCTAGTTTTTCCACTTCATGAGAGGTTTGCTGTTGACAAAATCCCCCATCAAACCTCCAACTTTATCATGGGACCTCAACGTCATCCTCACCCCGCTGATGAATGTTCTTTTTTGAGTCACTTGATTCTTGTCATCTAAAGTACCTGACCTGGAAGGTCTTGCTTTTGGTGACAGTCACTTCAGTTCGCAGAATCAGTGAGCTGATCCATCTCGCATAGTTTCACCATAACAGCATAGTTCTCCACACGCATCCTAAGTTCCTTCCTTAGGTGGTGTCGGAGTTCCATCTTAATCAGCCAATTATCCTGCCAGCATTTTTCCCAAAACTGCATGCCCATCCTAGAGAAAGCACACTGCACACCTTGGACTGCAAGCAAGCCTTAGCCTTCAATCTAGAGCAGACTAAAGCCCATAGAGAGTCCACCCAGGTTTTTCTCTCTTTTGACCCAAAACAGGATGGGGGTAGACATCAGTAAACGCACTTTATCCAGTTTTGTAGCAGACTGCTTCTATTATGCTCAGACTGGGCTGACTTTAGAGGGTCATGTCATGGTTCACAATGTCAGATCCATGGCTGCATCAGTAGCCCACTTGAGGTCTGCCTTTTCCATTGAAGAGATATACAAAGCTGCAACATGGTCTTCAGTTCACCCATTCACGTCATTACTGCCTTGAGCAAGAATACCTGATGTAATAACCAGTTTTGTCAGACAGTTCTGCAGAATTTGTTTGGAGTCTTGAATCCAACTCCACCCTCCTAGGCCCATTCTTTTCTGTTCCAGGCTGCACCGTCACAGCAGGCCTGTTTATTTGTTGGTGCCATTGGTTCTGGTTGGCTGTGCCATTGCAAGCCTGTATTGACCGTTTATTGTTTTCACTGAGCGTGGTAGTTAGAGATTCCTACATATGAGGACTTCATGTCCTTCTTGTCCTCAGAGAAAGCAAAGTTAGGACAGCAGGACATTATGTTCTCACATACCCTCCCACTTCCCCTAAGTTCTATGATTTTTATCCAACTGTGAGTCTCGCATGAGTTGGGCAGGTGAGAAAGCACGCCCGGACGCATGGTAAGGCCTACCAAATGCTTCTAGAAGTTTTGAAAACATTAGGCAACATCCATACTGGGCTCTGTGGATGATGTGGCCCACATTTGAGAATATGTGTCTTGCTGTCCCTGGAGAAAATCTGCTACAAGTGAGTAACTTCACTTTATTGCACTACCACCTTAAGTTAAAATACTTTTTGACTAGCCTTTGGAGGTCATTACCACCTCCTTCAGGTAAGAACATTAGACATGAGGAAGGAGTTTTTGGACTGCAAAAACTAGTATATTAATTTAGTGCAATAAAAAGGTATTTTCATTTTTATTTTTATTGATCTGAAATACTGATACAATTATAATTTTCAAACTTATCTGATATTCAGAGTTCTTTTTCTGTATGCCAAAAATGTGGTGAAACTCTTTCCAACATACTATTTGTTGAAAAACATAAAAGCTAAAGGGTCAACATTCAGCCAGCAGCGGTGAGTGTTTTTTTAAATGCTGACTACCATCGGCTAAGATAAATCCAGGTATTCAATGCTAGGCTGTGTACAAGCACCGGCATTGAATATCCAGGTCAGCAGCAATACCCATAGGTTATGTAAGTACAACCAGTGTTCAGTGCCTTACCCAGCATAGCTAACCGGGCAAAGTTAGGAGTGCTATTTTAGTGGTGCTGTTTGCCCTGTTAACTATGCAGATACTAGCACTGAGTATTGCAGGTGTGCACATAGCTTCTGGGACCACTCTCAGACTGCCCCATCTCTGCCAGGGCAGTGCTGCTGCAGTCAGAGTGAATATTCAGTGACACTGCCTGGTGAAGTGCTGCTGAATATCCCCTTCTGAGGTGCTCATTCTGTTTTAACTGGGCAAGAGCCTCTCCTGCACGGTTAAATCCCTTTTGAATATCAGGCCTTAAATGGCTAGAAGACCCAGTTTTTTCTGACACAACTCTGAAATTGAACAGTGCTTGCAAATTTAAAATCATAATGTGTCACTGTACTCAAATTATTTTTAAATTGAAGATTACAATAACAGAGCAATCACATTATATAATGGATATATGATCCATTTGACTAGCTTCATATGTTTGCTAAAATAGACATGATTAAAAAAAAAACCCAAAAGCAATATACACCATTTGGAAGAAGATTTTGGTTTTAAACTTTTAATAACATTTGAGAGTTTTTTTTCTGTTTCACTGACATTGTTTTATTTACTACAGTATATTTTTTCTCAAGTAAGTAGATACTGATCTGTTTCTAACATTGTTTAAGAACAGATTCGCTAAACTTTGTTCATGTAGATAGAATTGGAGAAAAGCCTTAGTAAATCAGTCCCTTAGATAGTATACCTAGCATTATGTGCTGCTTTGTTACATCAGGGCTTTTCAGGGAATGGAAAGACCAGTGTATGTAAATCCATGAAACTAATAAAATGGTCTGAAGATATATTTTTTTAGTTAACTTTTAGAGATGAAAATGGTGTTAAAGGGGCGATCAAGGAGGACAAAGCCGTAGCGGAGAAATTAAATGAATTCTTTGCTTCGGTCTTCACCGAGGAGGATTTGGGGGGGACACCGGTGCCGGAAAGAATATTTGAAGCGGGGGAGTCGGAGAAACTAAACAAATTCTCTGTAACCTTGGAGGATGTAATGGGTCAGTTCAGCAAGCTGAAGAGTAGTAAATCACCGGGACCTGATGGTATTCATCCCAGAGTATTAATAGAACTAAAAAATGAACTTGCGGAGCTACTGTTAGAAATATGCAATCTGTCCCTAAAATCGAGTGTAGTACCGGAAGACTGGAGGGTAGCCAATGTTACTCCGATTTTAAGAAGGGTTCCAGAGGAGATCCGGGAAATTATAGACCGGTGAGTCTGACGTCGGTGCCGGGCAAGATGGTGGAGGCTATTATTAAGAATAAAATTGCAGAGCATATACAAAAACATGGACTGATGAGACAAAGTCAGCACGGATTTAGTGAAGGGAAGTCTTGCCTCACCAATCTAATGCATTTTTTTGAGGGGGTAAGCAAACATGTGGACAATGGGGAGCCGGTTGATATTGTATATCTGGATTTTCAGAAGGCGTTTGACAAAGTGCCGCACGAAAGACTCCTGAAGAAATTGCAGAGTCATGGAATCGGAGGTAGGGTATTATTATGGATTAAGAACTGGTTGAAAGATAGGAAGCAGAGAGTAGGATTGCGTGGCCAGTATTCTCAGTGGAGGAGGGTAGTTAGTGGGGTCCCGCAGGGGTCTGTGCTGGGTCCGTTGCTTTTTAATGTATTTATAAATGACCTAGAGATGGGAATAACTAGTGAGGTAATTAAATTCGCCGATGACACAAAATTATTCAGGGTCGTCAAGTCGCAGGAGGAATGTGAACGATTACAGGAGGACCTTGCGAGACTGGGAGAATGGGCGTGCAAGTGGCAGATGAAGTTCAATGTTGACAAGTGCAAAGTGATGCATGTGGGTAAGAGGAACCCGAATTATAGCTACGTCTTGCAAGGTTCCGCGTTAGGAGTTACGGATCAAGAAAGGGATCTGGGTGTCGTCGTCGATGATACGCTGAAACCTTCTGCTCAGTGTGCTGCTGCGGCTAGGAAAGCGAATAGAATGTTGGGTGTTATTAGGAAGGGTATGGAGTCCAGGTGTGCGGATGTTATAATGCCATTGTATCGCTCCATGGTGCGACCGCACCTGGAGTATTGTGTTCAGTACTGGTCTCCGTATCTCAAAAAAGATATAGTAGAATTGGAAAAGGTACAGCGAAGGGCGACGAAAATGATAGTGGGGATGGGACGACTTTCCTATGAAGAGAGGCTGAGAAGGCTAGGGCTTTTCAGCTTGGAGAAGAGACGGCTGAGGGGAGATATGATAGAAGTGTATAAAATAATGAGTGGAATGGATCGGGTGGATGTGAAGCGACTGTTCACGCTATCCAAAAATACTAGGACTAGAGGGCATGAGTTGAAGCTACAGTGTGGTAAATTTAAAACGAATCGGAGAAAATTTTTCTTCACCCAACGTGTAATTAGACTCTGGAATTCGTTGCCGGAGAACGTGGTACGGGCGGTTAGCTTGACGGAGTTTAAAAAGGGGTTAGATAGATTCCTAAAGGACAAGTCCATAGACCGCTATTAAATGGACTTGGAAAAATTCAGCATTTTTAGGTATAACTTGTCTGGAATGTTTTTACGTTTGGGGAGCGTGCCAGGTGCCCTTGACCTGGATTGGCCACTGTCGGTGACAGGATGCTGGGCTAGATGGACCTTTGGTCTTTCCCAGTATGGCACTACTTATGTACTTATGTACTTATGTAAAAAAATTGATGTACACCCTTGTTTTTCTTCCACTAATATGTGTTCATTTTTGTCAGGGTCTTTTGTCAGAGCTGCTAAATAACTGTGATGGACAGCTGAAAGGAGAGGTTGCACAGATGGCTGCATATTATGAGCACCGTTTACAGCTTGGCAACAAAGCAATTTATCACCTGGAAGCATTTGTGGCTAAATTCATGGCTATTTATAAGAAGTTTATGGAGGATGGACTAGATGCCATGATTTTCTAATCTGTAAATATGATAACAGTATACTTTCTTAGGAGATTGGAATTTCTATTGGAAATATACTTTCATCACATACAGCTTCTATGTTCTGTAAGGGTATGATTGTCAAGCAGTTATTTCATTGTATTTCCATCGTGGTCAGTTATGTCACAAGTAGCTTTTCAGTGTGTTCTAGGTTTATAGGCAATTTTTTTGCCAGACTCTAAATTTGCATATATTATAGTTAAACTTGGCCAATAGTAAGTTCTAATCATGGAATTGTTGCACTGCAGTTAACATGATTAAGCCCTGTATCCCAAAAATAGATATTATTTTTCATGTAACATAGACCTTTAAATCCAAACTGCTGGAAAATAAGCCACAACAGAATGTGTCCTGTAGTTTGTCTTGGAAGCTTGATTTATCTGTTTTTCTTGTTTCTGCTAATCTAAGATCAGTAATGTAAATGTTTCATAAAGCTATATTGTCAATGAAATGGGGTTTTTTTCCAAGTGAGTGTGATCTCTTTCTTAAATTTGTCCTTAATAAAAGAGAAAATTTAATTTTAACCTAGAAAATCTTATATTTCATTTATTTTTATTCCAGTTAAGTAAAACCTTTGTAATATCCAACATATTGCTTTAGTATTACTGCATAGTTTTCAAAGTTTTTAGAAAGGCCATTTGCATGCATGTTAGTATTCTTATCTGGGAGGTGACGGTTATGCTTCCCTGCCAGCAGATTAAGAAAGAAAATAGACTTTTTTGTTGAAATTGTCTGCACTATATAATATGGTGAAGAGCAACGTCCACAAAAAAAGAGAGCCCCCACCACCACCACTGCAAATGCTAAAAGTCAAATAAAACAGTAACACTGAAAAGCAGGATGCACTCAAACATAAATCAAGTTTAATACAATTGTATATAGTTTTAAAAGAAAAAAGGCACTAAGGATGTTTTCCATAAACAGCAGAATCCAACTATAAACGTATTCAAACATGTTTCAATATCAAGTCTGTATCAGAGGCACATTTGACATTGATTCAAACTGAATACACTGGAAACACAAGGGTGACAAAACCGTAAAAGATAAAAGTAAAGATCTTCATGAAATGTGAAGAGAAATTATTTTAAAACATATTTCTGTGAAAAATATTCTCCGAGGACAAGCAGGCTGCTTGTTCTCACTGATGGGTGACGTCCACGGCAGCCCCTCCAATCGGAACACTTTCTAGCAAAGTCCTTTGCTAGTCCTCGCGCGCCGATGCGCACCGCGCATGCGCGGCCGTCTTCCTGCCCGAACCGGCTCGTGCCGGCCAGTCTTCTTTTGTCCGCGCTCGGTACGGTCGTGTTTCGCCGTTCGCGCCCCGAAAGTTGACCTCGCACGTCGTTTTTAGACTTCGCTTCAAAAAAAAAAAAAAAAAGAGTGTCGGAAGGAGACCTTTTCGGTCTGCTCCCTTCCTGTATTTTTTAGTTTTGCCCCGGTAAGTTTTCTTTCATCGTCGGGGTAGGCCCTTTTTAGGCCTCGGTTCGAGGTTTTTCTTCCCCCTCTTTTTGTGGTGCCATTTTCGCCATTTCGAGTTTTGATCTCGCCGGCGCGATTTTTCCGCCCATGACATCGAAGTCTTCCAGCGGCTTCAAGAAGTGCACCCAGTGCGCCCGGGTAATCTCGCTCACTGACAGGCACGCGTCGTGTCTTCAGTGTCTGGGGGCTGGGCACCGCCCGCAGGCCTGTAGTCTGTGTTCTCTTTTGCAAAAGCGGACTCAGGTAGCGAGATTAGCCCAGTGGAACGTTTTGTTCTCGGGCTCTTCGTCGGCACCGGGAGTATCGACTGCTTCGACGTCGTCGGCGCCAGACCTTCATCCTCGCCCCCGAGTGCATCGAGGCATCGTCCCTCTGCATCGGGGCGACATCGGAGGGCTGCGTCGGCGTCGGTGGTATCGAGACTTCTTCGTCTGCTGATGTCGTCGGACGGTGGTGCTTCGTCTGGAGTGCAGGTGAGGGCTGTCCATTCCCCTGCTGGTGGCGGTGAGCCTTCGGGTGGGTCTCCCCCTACCCTGAGGGCTCCTGCGGTACAGCCCCCCCGAGACCGACCTCCTTTGGCCTCGGCCCCGAGGAAGAGACGGCTGGATTCTACGTCCTCCTCGTCGGTGCCGGGAAGCTCCGGTGACATGCTTCGTCCCAAAAAGTCGAAGAAGCATCGTAACCGGTCCCCTTCCCGTGTCGGCACCGAGAGCTCTGGGTCGCCGAGGGAGTCGGCACCCAGTAGGCATCGGCACCGAGAGGACCGCTCGCCCTCTGTTCAAGAGGTGTCGGTGCGCTCCCCTTTCGACAGCCCGGAACAGCCTCCACGCCCGGAACAGGTTCTGACATCGACTCCTGCATCGGCTTCCATGTCTTTTTCCACAGCCGCTCTGCACGAGAGCATCCGGGACGTTCTCCCAGAGGTCCTGGGAGAGCTGTTGCGCCCTACCCCTCCGGTACCGGGGGTGCTTGCGCCACCGGTGCCGTCGAGCGAGGCGCCGGGTGGCCCATTGCCCGGGGTGAGGTCTCCGACATCGGTGCCGCTTGCGGTACCGACTGCGGTAGCCTCCCAGGAAGGCTCCCCGACTACGTCGGCGGAGGGAGCTTCGCCGGTGCGGGCGAGGGAGTCTACCTCTCGACGCTCCCACCGTGGCCGTGGTTCCACGGAGTCGAGCCGGGCACGGCTGCAGAGACAGGTCCGTGAACTTGTGTCTGACACCGATGGTGAGGCCTCGTGGGAAGAGGAAGAGGACATCAGATATTTCTCTGACGAGGAGTCTGAGGGTCTTCCTTCTGATCCCACTCCCTCTCCTGAAAGACAGCTTTCTCCTCCTGAGAGCCTGTCTTTCGCTTCCTTTGTCCGGGAGATGTCTACGGCCATCCCCTTCCCAGTGGTTGTGGAGGACGAGCCCAGGGCTGAAATGTTCGAGCTCCTGGACTATCCTTCTCCACCTAAGGAAGCGTCCACTGTACCCATGCATCATGTCCTCAAAAAGACATTGCTGGCGAACTGGACCAAGCCTCTAACTAATCCCCACATTCCCAAGAAGATCGAGTCCCAGTACCGGATCCATGGGGACCCAGAGCTGATGCGCACTCAGTTGCCTCACGACTCTGGAGTTGTGGATTTGGCCCTAAAGAAGGCCAAGAGTTCTAGGGAGCATGCTTCGGCGCCCCCGGGCAAGGACTCTAGAACCTTGGACTCCTTTGGGAGGTGTCAGGTTCTCAGGTTCAGAGCCCGCGGGGCTGGGCTCTGGAGCAAACGTGAGCCCTTGGGCTGCTGACGAGGAGCGACAGCAGCAGGCAAAACCCACCAACCAACACTGGGTATGCACACCGGCAGGGACTGCAGGCACTGCCCAGCGAACCGGAACACATGGACTGGAATCCCCCGGACTGGGGAACACAGGACTGGAACACACACCGGACTGGAGCACACTGGACTGGTCCCCCAGACTGGAGGACACAGGACTGGAACACGGGACTGGAGCACACTGGACTGGTCCACACAGCTTCACCTGCACTTAGCTACTAAGCCCCCCAAGAGTTGAGCTCATGGGTTCGAATAGCCAGCAGGACTTACTGGACGACACAGGGACCAGGACTAGAACAAGCTGTAACTGAAGTGCACCTAACTCCTAAAGTGACCAAAAGTGTTCCTAAGCCCAGCACCAACAGAAAAGCTCCTAAGCCCTCCACTAACAGCAGTGCTCCCAACAGAAACTAACAGGGGTGCCCCTACGCCCTACACTAACAGAAGTGCAGGGAAACCACAAGGGAAAAGGAAGGGAAGACAAATGCCAGACCTTAACACTGGTGCTTCCAAAGCACCCAGCTACAGCAGCTAACCACAGGTCATGAGGAAAAACGGGGCAAGCACAAGGAAACAAGCAGGAAAGCCAAATACCCAACCACAAAAGGTGCTTCCTAAACACTTACTCACAAGGGAGCTCCCAGCACCAAACTCCAGCACTGCACTAACAGCAGTGCTACACACCGTAACAAAAGGGAAAAACAGGGAAGTCAAACACACAAGTCTCAAGTGCACACAGCACTAAACTAACCTGGACCTAAAGCAAGTAGCCAGAAGCAAACATTGCGAAGGCCCTGAAGGAAAGAACCCACTTCCTTATCAAGGCCCTCCCAGATGATGTCACTCTCCCTAGAGCCAGGCAGAACACATTCAAACCCTGAGAGGCCCAACCCACATCAATGCAACACCGTGAAACACTTGAAGCCAGTACACCCAAAGAGAGTTAGAGCAACTCGGACTACACCCACAGCTGCAGTAAAGAGACAATTAACCCCATGCTGCTGGAAGCTGCCAGCACAGAGAGACAGAGCCAGCTCAGAAAGGAAAGACAAAAGAAACAGAAGCCAGCTAAGAAGCTGACCCCCAGGAAAGAGGTAAGTTTGAGAGGGGTTCTGACCCCAATCATAACAGCACCTCCCCCTCAAGGCTCCCGTGTCCCCACGGGAGCTCCAGGTCTCAAAAGACAATTTAGGTCTCCATGGGTAGCTGTGATGAAATCTCCCAATGGGTTTCACAACATAAATCTGGGCGGCTGGGCAGGAAGTGACAAGTACATCTGGAACTTGGAAACCAGAGTGGCTTTCGCCGCCACGAGGCTCTTTAGAGCGGCTGCTAGGCAGGATCAGAGTCTTGGATGCAACAAGTGGAGTTCTATTCAACAGGAACCATTTCCTGAAGGAGTCCACAACTTCCTTGACTTCCTGGCACTCCACTGTAGCAGCCAGAACTGGGCTAGAGCCCACACCCATCCTGTAATCTGAAGCCGGACAGGAACTCGAACAGGACTTCAGACTGGACCTTGCCTCTTGGCTGGAGCTGGAACTCAGGAGGAGTTCAACATCTTGGTTAAAGTGGGAACTCAGAGTAGACTCAGCATCTTGCCTGAGACTGCAATCTGATCCGGCCTCAGCATCTTGGCCGGAACTGCCACTCAATTCTGACTCAGCCTCTTGGCAGGACTTGGTACTCAGCGTAGACTTAGCATCTCGGCTGGCACTGGAACTCGCTCCGGACTCAGCATCTTGGCCGGAACTGCAACTCACACCGGACTCAGCATCTTGGCCGGGACTGTAACTTGACCCGGACTCAGCATCTTTTTTTTTAAATTTGTAAAGTTTATTGAACAAACCTTATAAATGTTACAGTATAATGTCTCATCCTAAATTCTGGTAACAACAATCATTCTTTTCTCTGAACCATACAATACAAACATAAAGACAATAAAGAATGTCCTCTCTTATGTCTCCTCCATTTTTCCCCCCCCCCCCCTCCCCTATTCCCCCCCCCTCCCCTCCCTTCCCGCTTCCTTAGTCCCTTCCATTCCCAAGCTCCCTTCCTTATTTCCCCCCCCCCCCCCCCCCTTTACAATTCTTTCCCCAATATCCGTTCAAGTTGTTTCCATTCTTTGGCCTGAACATTATACCTCCCCCTTCGTTTATCTGTCAATTCCTCCATCACCATTAAACCCTTGACCTTCCCAATCCAGTTATGTATTGTAGGTCCCTTGTTTTGTTTCCAGAACACTGCTATTATAGATTTTGCAGCCGCGAGGCCCAGCCTCTTAATCCTTTGTCCCCATTTTTCTCCTTTTTGATTCCCCCACCCCAATAAGCACCATTTTGGATCATATGGGAAAGAAGTTTCCAGGGCCTCTGTCAATAGTCCCGTCACTCCCTCCCAAAATTTCTGTATGAGCACACACTCCCACCATATATGATAAAAGGTGCCTTTTTCCTCCTTACATCGCCAGCACCTGTCTGAAGCCTCCGGGAATATTGCCTTTACTCTCTCCGGCGTGTAATACCATCTACTTAGTACTTTATATGCATTTTCTTTCAGTAACACACAAACCGAGGCTTTTTTAACCTCTCTACATACTCTTCCCCACTCGGAGTCAGTCAGTTCCTGTTTCAGATCCCCCTCCCAGGCCTGCATGTATTTATGTTTTACGAATTGTGACCCCCGTATATGATCATATAGCCTAGATATTCCTTTTCCCCATAGATCAATCTTCCCCCATACATCTTCCATCTTTTCCTTTTCTACTAATTTATCTTTAATCCACCTTGTGGAAGCTATATAGTGTTTTACTTGCATATACGCATACATATCTGATGATGATAATTCATAGGCCTCCTGCAATTCTGCAAAGGGTTTAATCCCCTCTTCTGTCAGCAGGTCTCTGAATCTGATAAGCCCTTTATGGAACCATGTTTTAAACACTCCACCCTGAATCCCGGCCGGGAAGCCTGGGTCCTGTGTGATCCAAGCAAATGTGGATTTAGTCCTAGATCCCCTAAGCCTAAATTTTAAAGTGCCCCATAATGTTAAGAGATGTGATACAAAGGGATTTAGGGTAAGCCTCTTATATGTATTATCCGGAATCTGGGCCCATAACAATCCCTCGAGCACCCCTTCTTGTACAAAAATCTGCTCTAGTTTTGTTATGGATGATAAGTCTACCTTTCCCCATACCGCGATTTGTTTAAGCTGTGATGCCCAATAATACCAGAGTAAATTTGGTATCCCCCTCCCTCCTTGATCTGGTGTGCCCCACATTATTTTCCGCGCTAGCCTTGCCGGTGCTCCCCCCCAAATAAATGTTCCTATATCCGTTTGCAACCTCATTAGTTCCCTCTTGGGTACTGGGATTGGAAGTGTTTGAAACAAAAATAGAAGCCTAGGGAGAATATTCATTTTTACTGATGCAATACGGCCCCACCATGAGAGCCACCCCTTTTGCCATTTGGTCATGTCCCCTCTTACTTTTTTTAATAAGGGTATATAGTTTAATTGATATAATTTAGTAAGATTCCGCGGGATCTGTATCCCTAGGTATCTAAAACTCTCTTTAGCTACTTTAAATTTGAACGCTTCTTTTATTCTTTCTTCCTCCACTTCTGATATCGTAACCCCCATCACCTCTGACTTATCATAATTCACCTTAAATCCGGATACCCATCCATAACTCTTCAACTCTTCAATTAAAGTAGGCATTGTCTGCATAGGGGTTGAGATGTAAAATAAAATATCATCCGCAAATAATGCGATCTTGTGCTCCTTCCCCCCCATCTTGACCCCCCGTATCTCTCGGTGTAACCGGATCCTCTGGGCGAATGGCTCTATGGCTATGGCGAACAATAAGGGTGAAAGCGGACATCCCTGCCTAGTACCCCGCTGAATATCAAATTGTTCAGAGTATCCCCCATTAATTTTAATTTTTGCCACCGGGCGAACGTATAATTTCTGCAGCCAGCCTAAAAAATTCTTCCCCATCCCCATCTGTGCCAGGCTCTCCCATAGGAACTCCCAATCCACTCTATCGAATGCTTTCTCTGCATCGATCGCTAAAAGAGTTAGGGAATCCCCTCTCCTCTGGGCTCCCCACTTAATATTCAAAGTTCTGCGAATGTTGTCCGCTACTTGCCTGTGTGGCACAAACCCCGCTTGATCCTCATGGATCAAAAATGGTAAAAGCTTGCTCAAACGCTCTGCCATCACCTTGGCTAGAATCTTAACATCTATGTTCAATAAGGAGATCGGCCTGTAGGAGCCGCATAAAGTGGGGTCCCTCCCTGGTTTGAGGAGTACTGTGATCCCCGCTGCATGCATACTCACTGGCAACTCTTCCCCCTTGAAACAGGCATTCCCCACTCTTATCAGCAGGGGAGCTAATTCGTGCCTAAATACTTTATAATATTTCCCCGTATATCCATCCATCCCCGGCGCTTTCCCTCCTTTTAGTCCTTTGATGGCACCTAACACTTCCTCCAACGTTATTGGAGCTTCTAAGCTCACCCTTTGGGTCTCTGTTATTCTATTGAGGCCTAACTCCCTTATGTATTTTTGCTTCTCCTCCACTGTTGCTCCCTCCTCTTTCGAGTATAATTTCGTGTAATATTTCACAAACTCAGCCCTGATATCCCCGTCTTGATGCACCATGTTTCCTCCCCCCCTTTTTAGTTTGGTTATCGTATTTTGCACCTGTCTGCAGCGTAATTTCCGAGCTAACATACTGCCTGCCTTATTGCTGTATTCAAAGAATTTTTGTTGTAATAATTTCCGTTGGAATTCCATCTTCCCAACTTGTAACTTTTGCAGCTCAGTTCTACAAGCCACTAATTCTCTGAACACTTGGGCATTCCCCTCTGTCTGGTGGAGCACCTCACATTCTGCCAATCTTTGACGAATCATCATTTCCCGTATCCCTTGTTCCCTCTTTCGTTGTGCCCCTTTTTTAATCAGATGCCCCCTTACCACTGTTTTAAGAGCATCCCATAAGGTCCCGTCTGTTACTTCTGTGTTATCATTGAATGTCAGGTATTCCTGAATTATATTTTTCACTTCCTTGCAATTTTCCTCAGTGTCAATCAAAGACTCATTAAGCCTCCATACCCTTTCCCCTCTCTCCTTGCCTAAACCTCCCACCATAACCCACACCGGAGCATGGTCTGATGCATGTATATTATCAATTTCAGACCCTCGAAGAGCTCCCCATAGCGAGCGACTGCCCCAGATCGCATCAATCCTACCATATGTCTTTTGTGCATGTGAGTAGTGCATGTAAGTTTTTTGTCCTGGATGTTGTAACCTCCAAAAGTCCAGTAAATCTAATTCCCGCATTAGTTTGATAAATTTCCCTCTTGTGTATTTCGCCCCTTGCTCTTTTCCTTTCGAGTGATCAAGCCCTGCTGCGGGAAAATTAAAGTCACCCCCCAACAGTATCTGACCCTCAACAAAAGGCATTAGACTTGTTCGTATTTTTTCAAAAAATTCCCCTTGTCCCTCGTTTGGTGCATAGATGTTAATGAGTGTGATTGGATGACCCTTAATTGATCCTTTGATTGCCAGGCATCTACCTTCCCTCCCCCTGAATTCTTGTTCTTTGGTAAATTGCAGATTATCTTTAACATATATAGCCAGTCCCCCAGATTTCCCCCCTTTGGGATTCGCACATAGGTACCCCTCGCCTAGTACCTGGTTCCTTAACAATTTTTCATCCTTCTTTTGTATATGTGTCTCTTGTAACATTACTATATCCCACTCCAGTCTGCGTAATTCTCTGAAAATAATACTTCTCTTCCCGGGGCTGTTAAGGCCATTTACATTCCACGATCCTACCCTCAAAATCCCCCCCTTCCCCCCCCTCCCTTGTCCTATATCCCCCCCTCCCCCCACCCTCCCCTTCCCCTTCAACTGGCTCTCCTCCCTTTTCGCCAGTTCCTCCCAAAGGAAGTAAGTCCCCACTGGCAATGTCCCCCGACATTTAACTTCTCCATGTCCTCCCCCTCCTCCCCAGTCGAATCTCCCCTTCAATCTTGCAGCCTCCTTGAACTTTCATGTAACTTTATAGTCTATAGCTTAATTCACTATATATAAAAACTTGAGTCCCCATGATTAGCTTATCTGCTCTTATTCAGTCCACTCCTTCATCTTCGGATTCTCTCTGCCTCTCCTTCATAATATTCGGTTCCTTTTCTCCCCTGGTCTGGCTTCCTCCAAGACTCCGATCTTTCACTGGTGTCTGCTTGCGGTATGGTGTTGATCTTTCCTCATTTGGCAAGTCCTCACACCCCATTTCTCTCAAGATCTTCCATGCTCCTTTAGGTGATTGCAGCCTTCTATGCGTCGTTCCAACAGTGACCTGGAGCCCAAATGGATACAGCCACCGGTATCTTAGACCCATCCGTTGCAAGTATTGAGTCACCTCTTTAAATTCCTTCCGTTTCTGAAGAGTGGCTCGAGCCAAGTCCTGATAAATCTTTGGCTTGCAGTTTTTCCAGTTGAAATCTCCCATTGCACGAGCTGCTTTCCATACAGCTTCTTTCACTCTGAATTCATGGTAACATGCAATAATATCCCTGGGCTGCCCGCCTCTTTGTGGCCCTAGGCTTCGGTGTGCTCTGTCCAAGACTGGTAATTCTCTCTCTTCTTGGTCTCCACCTCCCTGCCGCTCTTTAAGTATGTGTGCACTAAGTTCCTGCACCACTTTCAAGGCATCTCTAAATTGTTCTTCCTCTGGTATTCCTTTAAATCTGAGATTGCATCTCCTTGAGCGGTTTTCCAAGTCCTCCACCGTTTGTTCAAGATCCAATCTGGACTGCAGTTCTTTCTTTAATGCTACCTGTAGCGTCTGCACTTCATCTCCCAGCGTTTCCACGTGTTCCTCCGTCTCAGCTACCCGCAATCCAATGTCTTTCAGCTCCTCCCGGAGCTCCGCCACAGAGGCCTGTATTCCCTTCCGGGTAGCAATCGTTTCCGCTTTTAGTTCTTTGAACCAGCGTGATATTTCATTTCTGTCCAATTCTGTGCCACTTACTGCCGGTTCCTCGGGATCTGGCTCCGTTTCGGAGTCTCCGGCCGCCATCTTGCCGCCTCGTGTGCCCGATCGCGATCCCGCGATCTTGCTTGCCTCGCCTTTTTCGCTAGCGAACTTGTACTTCGCGAGACTCTTTCGGGCTGCCATAGGTTTAGCTATCCTTCCGATAGAAATTTATGAGTACTGCGCTCAATTTGGAGGGATTTTATCTTATTTTTGTTCCGTCAGGAGCGGAGCTCTCGCTTCAGGCGTCCATTACCCAGCGCTGACGTCACTTCCTCCCGGACTCAGCATCTTGCCCGGGACTGTAACTCAATTCTGATTCGGCATCTCGGCTGAACTCTGCACTCGATGCAGACTCAGCACTCATCGTGGACTCAATATCTCGGCTGGGCTCTGCCCTCGGTGCAGACTCAGCACTCATCCTGGACTCATCATCTCGGCTGGGCTCTGCACTCGGTGTCGACTCAAAATCCCGGCTGGGACTGCAACTCGATCCAGACTCAGCATCTTGACTGGAACTCCAACTCGATCCAGACTCAGCATCTTGACTGGAACTACCACTCGATCCAGACTCAGCATCTTGACTGGAACTGCAACTCGCTCCAGACTCAGCATCTTGACTGGAACTGCAATTCGATCCAGACTCAGCATCTTGACTGGAACTGCAATTCGATCCAGACTCAGCATCTTGACTGGAACTGCAATTCGCTCCAGACTCAGCATCTTGACTGGAACGGCAACTCTCACCGGACTCAGCATCTTGGCCAGGACTGTAACTTGACCCGGACTCAGCATCTTGCCCGGGACTGTAACTCAATTCTGATTCGGCATCTCGGCTGAACTCTGCACTCAGTGCAGACTCAGCACTCATCGTGGACTCATTATCTTGGCTGGGCTCTGCACTCAGTGTAGACTCAGCACTCATCATGGACTCATCACTCGGTGTAGACTCAGCATCCCGGCTGGGACTGCAACTCGATCCAGACTCAGCATCTTGACTGGAACTACCACTCGATCCAGACTCAGCATCTTGACTGGAACTGCAACTCGATCCAGACTCAGCATCTTGACTGGAACTGCAACTCGATCCAGACTCAGCATCTTGACTGGAACTACAACTCGATCCAGACTCAGCATCTTGACTGGAACTGCAACTCGATCCAGACTCAGCATCTTGACTGGAACTGCAACTCAATCTGGACTCAGCATCTTGCCTGGGACTGGAACTCGAACTCGACCCGGACTCGGCATCTTGCCTGGGACTGGAACTCCAACTTGACCCAGACTCAGCATCTTGCCTGGGACTGGAACTCCAACTTGACCCGGACTCAGCATCTTGGCCAGGACTGCAACTTGACCCGGACTCAGCATCTTGGCCGGGACTGCAACTTGACCCGGACTCAGCATCTTGCCCGGGACTGCAACTCGATCCAGACTCAGCCTCTTGACTGGAACTACAACTCCATCCAGACTCAGCATTTTGACTGCCACTGCTGCAACTCGCTCCGGACTCAGCATCTTGGCTGCCACTGGAACTTGGCAGCGGCTTGGCTAGCAGGGCCACTCGAACTGGCATCCGAGGCTCGGTCAGAAGCGTCCTTTGGATTGGACTCAGGGGCTTAACTGGCCGTGCCACTTGAACTGGGACCGGAGGCTCAGCCAGAAGCGCCACTTGAACAGGAATCGGAGGCTCAATTAGAAGTGTCCCACTGACTGGACTCAGAGGCTTGACTGAAGGCGCTACTTGAACTGAGATTGGAGGCTCGGTTAGAAGCGCTGCTCAGACAGGCCTCCGAACCTGGCTGGAATTGGGCCTCGGCTTGGACTCAGCATCTGGGCTGGAACTCAAAACAGACTCAGAAGCTTGGCGGGCAGAGTCAGGAAGCCACCTTCTTTCAGCTTGGGCTTCAGGAGTATCCCGCAGGGCTGGCTCCGAGAGGAGTTGGAAGCGGTAAAAGAACAGCTTGGTAGAGGGATCAATAGCAGAAACTGGGTTTTCTTCGAACCCAAGCCAGGAGACATGCCTTCTATCCGCTGCAGCTTCAGGAGTATTCTTCAGGGCTGGATCAGACAAAAGTGCAACCCGGTAATCCTGGAGTGTCAGAAACGGATCCAGATCAAAAATGGGGTTGGAACTGGGATCCAAACTGGTACTAGGAGGCTTGGTTTGAAGCGCCACTTGAACTGGACTCAGAGACTTGGCTTGAAGCGCTGCTTGGACTGGAATCGGAGACTCAGAAGCATCCCTCGGACTGGACTTGGAGACTCGAATGGAAGCGCCACCTGAACTGGGATAGGCGGCTCGGTTAGAAGCGTCCCTCTGACTGGACTCTGAAGCTTGGCTGGAAGCGCTTCTCGGACTGGATTCAGAGGCTTGTCTGGGCGCACTGCTTGAATGGGACTGGACCCCTGCTGGGCCCAGAGCATGGAATTCCCAAGACGTCTCCTCTCAGCGACAGCTTCAGGAGTATCCCACAAAGCTGGATTCAAGACCAGGCTGCGGCGATATTCAGTGAGCGTGATAAAAGGGTCCATATCTGAAACTGGGTTTTCAGCGATTCCAAGCCACCGGACACGTTTTCTCTCAGCTGCCGCTTCAGGGGTCTTCTTCAAAACAGGATGAGACAAAAGTTTCCCACGATACTGACGAAGAGTCATAGAAGGATCAAGCACAAGGACGGAGCTGGACCCCAGCTGGGTCAGCTGGGCGGGGGTTCTTGCCGGGCTCATGGCCTTCGCAATCTGTCAGGTTCTCAGGTTCAGAGCCCGCGGGGCTGGGCGCTGGAGCAAACGTGAGCCCTTGGGCTGCTGACGAGGAGCGACAGCAGCAGGCAAAACCCACCAACCAACACTGGGTAAGCACACCGGCAGGGACTGCAGGCACTGCCCAGCGAACCGGAACACATGAACTGGAATCCCCCGGACTGGGGAACACAGGACTGGAACACACACCGGACCGGAACACACCGGACTGGAGCACACTGGACTGGTCCCCCAGACTGGAGGACACAGGACTGGAACACGGGACTGGAGCACACTGGACTGGTCCACACAGCTTCACCTGCACTTAGCTACTAAGCCCCCCAAGAGTTGAGCTCATGGGTTCGAATAGCCGGCAGGACTTACTGGACGACACAGGGACCAGGACTAGAACAAGCTGTAACTGAAGTGCACCTAACTCCTAAAGTGACCAAAAGTGTTCCTAAGCCCAGCACCAACAGAAAAGCTCCTAAGCCCTCCACTAACAGCAGTGCTCCCAACAGAAACTAACAGGGGTGCCCCTACGCCCTACACTAACAAAAGTGCAGGGAAACCACAAGGGAAAAGGAAGGGAAGACAAATGCCAGACCTTAACACTGGTGCTTCCAAAGCACCCAGCTACAGCAGCTAACCACAGGTCATGAGGAAAAACGGGGCAAGCACAAGGAAACAAGCAGGAAAGCCAAATACCCCAACCACAAAAGGTGCTTCCTAAACACTTACTCACAAGGGAGCTCCCAGCACCAAACTCCAGCACTGCACTAACAGCAGTGCTACACACCGTAACAAAAGGGAAAAACAGGGAAGTCAAACACACAAGTCTCAAGTGCACACAGCACTAAACTAACCTGGACCTAAAGCAAGTAGCCAGAAGCAAACATTGCGAAGGCCCTGAAGGAAAGAACCCACTTCCTTATCAAGGCCCTCCCAGATGATGTCACTCTCCCTAGAGCCAGGCAGAACACATTCAAACCCTGAGAGGCCCAACCCACATCAATGCAACACCGTGAAACACTTGAAGCCAGTACACCCAAAGAGAGTTAGAGCAACTCAGACTACACCCACAGCTGCAGTAAAGAGACAATTAACCCCATGCTGCTGGAAGCTGCCAGCACAGAGAGACAGAGCCAGCTCAGAAAGGAAAGACAAAAGAAACAGAAGCCAGCTAAGAAGCTGACCCCCAGCAAAGAGGTAAGTTTGAGAGGGGTTCTGACCCCAATCATAACAGGAGGAAGGCCTACCATTCTTCTATGCTCCTGGCCAAAATTCAGTCCTACCAGCTCTACACGAGCATACACATGCGGAACAATGTGCGGCAGTTGGCGGGCTTGGTGGACAAGCTCCCCCCGGAGCAAGCCAAGCCATTTCAGGAGGTGGTCAGGCAGCTGAAGGCGTGCAGAAAATTCCTGGCCAGAGGGGTGTATGACACCTTTGATGTTGCGTCCAGGGCCGCTGTTCAAGGTGTGGTGATGCGCAGACTCTCATGGCTGCGTGCCTCCGACCTGGAGAATAGAATCCAGCAGCGGATTGCGGACTCGCCTTGCCGTCCGGATAATATTTTTGGAGAGAAAGTCGAGCAGGTGGTAGAGCAGCTCCACCAGCGGGACACCGCTTTCGACAAGTTCTCCCGCCGGCAGCCTTCAGCCTCTACCTCTACAGGTAGAAGATTTTTTGGGGGAAGGAAGACTGTTCCCTACTCTTCTGGCAAGCGTAGGTACAATCCTCCTTCTCGACAGCCTGCGGCCCAGGCTAAGCCCCAGCGCGCTCGCTCTCGTCAGCAGCGTGCGACTCAGCAAGGCCCCTCGGCTCCCCAGCAAAAGCAAGGGACGAGCTTTTGACTGGCTCCAGCAGAGCATAGCCTCAGTGCCGGGCGACCTGCCAGTCGGAGGGAGGTTGAAAGCTTTTCACCTAAGGTGGCCTCTCATAACCTCCGATCAGTGGGTTCTCCAAATAGTCCGGCAAGGATACACCCTCAATTTGGCCTCAAAACCTCCAAATTGTCCACCGGGAGCTCAGTCTTACAGCTTCCAACACAAGCAGGTACTTGCAGAGGAACTCTCCGCCCTTCTCAGCGCCAATGCGGTTGAGCCCGTGCCATCCGGGCAAGAAGGGCTGGGATTCTATTCCAGGCACTTCCTTGTGGAAAAGAAAACAGGGGGGATGCGTCCCATCCTAGACCTAAGGGCCCTGAACAAATATCTGGTCAAAGAGAAGTTCAGGATGCTTTCCCTGGGCACCCTTCTCCCCATGATTCAGAAAAACGATTGGCTATGCTCTCTGGACTTGAAGGACGCCTACACGCACATCCCGATACTGCCAGCTCACAGACAGTATCTGCGATTTCAGCTGGGCACACGTCACTTCCAGTACTGTGTGCTACCCTTTGGGCTCGTCTCTGCGCCCAGAGTGTTCACGAAGTGCTTGGCTGTAGTAGCAGCGGCACTTCGCAGACTGGGGGTACACGTGTTCCCATATCTTGACGATTGGCTGGTGAAGAACACATCCGAGGCAGGAGCCCTGCAGTCCATGCAGATGACTATTCGCCTCCTGGAGCTACTGGGGTTTGTGATAAATTATCCAAAGTCCCATCTTCTCCCAGTACAGAAACTCGAATTCATAGGAGCTCTGCTGGATTCTCGGACGGCTCGCGCCTATCTCCCAGAGACGAGAGCCAACAACTTGTTGTCCCTCGGGTGCGAGCGTCCCAGCAGATCACAGCTCGGCAGATGTTGAGATTGCTGGGCCACATGGCCTCCACAGTTCATGTGACTCCCATGGCCCGCCTTCACATGAGATCTTCCCAATGGACCCTAGCTTCCCAGTGGTTTCAGGCTGCTGGGGATCTAGAAGACGTGATCCACCTGTCCACCAGTTTTCTCAAATCCCTGTATTGGTGGACGATTTGGTCCAATTTGACTCTGGGACATCCTTTCCAAATTCCTCAGCCACAAAAAGTGCTGACTACGGATGCGTCTCTCCTGGGGTGGGGAGCTCATGTCGATGGGCTTCACACCCAAGGAAGCTGGTCCCTCCAGGAACGCGATCTGCAGATCAATCTTCTGGAGTTACGAGCGGTCTGGAACGCTCTGAAGGCTTTCAGAGATCGGCTGTCCCACCAAATTATCCAAATTCAGACAGACAACCAGGTTGCCATGTATTACATCAACAAGCAGGGGGGCACCGGATCTCGCCCCCTGTGTCAGGAAGCCGTCAGCACGTGGCTCTGGGCTCGCCGTCACGGCATGGTGCTCCAAGCCACATATCTGGCAGGCGTAAACAACAGTCTGGCCGACAGGTTGAGCAGGATTATGCAACCTCACGAGTGGTCGCTCAATTCCCGTGTAGTGCGACAGATCTTCCAGGTGTGGGGCACCCCCTTGGTAGATCTCTTCGCATCTCGAGCCAACCACAAAGTCCCTCAGTTCTGTTCCAGGCTTCAGGCCCACGGCAGACTGGCATCGGATGCCTTCCTCCTGGACTGGGGGGAGGGTCTGCTGTATGCTTATCCTCCCATACCTCTGGTGGGGAAGACTTTGTTGAAACTCAAGCAAGACCGAGGCACCATGATTCTGATTGCTCCTTTTTGGCCGCGTCAGATCTGGTTCCCTCTTCTTCTGGAGTTGTCCTCCGAAGAACCGTGGAGATTGGAGTGTTTTCCGACCCTCATCACACAGGACGAAGGGGCGCTTCTGCATCCCAACCTCCGGTCCCTGGCTCTCATGGCCTGGATGTTGAGAGCGTAGACTTTGCCTCTTTGGGTCTGTCAGAGGGTGTCTCCCGCATCTTGCTTGCTTCCAGGAAAGATTCCACTAAGAGGAGTTACTTCTTTCTATGGAGGAGGTTTGCCGTCTGGTGTGACAGCAAGGCCCTAGATCCCCGCTCTTGTCCTACACAGACACTGCTTGAATACCTTCTGCACTTGTCTGAGTCTGGTCTCAAGACCAACTCTGTAAGGGTTCACCTTAGTGCGATCAGTGCATACCATTACCGTGTGGAAGGTAAGCCGATCTCAGGACAGCCTTTAGTTGTTCGCTTCATGAGAGGTTTGCTTTTGTCAAAGCCCCCTGTCAAGCCTCCTACAGTGTCATGGGATCTCAATGTCGTTCTCACCCAGCTGATGAAACCTCCTTTTGAGCCACTGAATTCCTGCCATCTGAAGTACTTGACCTGGAAGGTCATTTTTTTGGTGGCAGTTACTTCAGCTCGTAGAGTCAGTGAGCTTCAGGCCCTGGTAGCCCAGGCCCCTTACACCAAATTTCATCATAACAGAGTAGTCCTCCGCACTCACCCTAAGTTCTTGCCAAAGGTTGTGTCGGAGTTCCATCTGAACCAGTCAATTGTCTTGCCAACATTCTTTCCCCGTCCTCATTCCTGCCCTGCTGAACGTCAGCTGCACACATTGGACTGCAAAAGAGCATTGGCCTTCTATCTGGAGCGGACACAGCCCAACAGACAGTCCGCCCAATTGTTTGTTTCTTTTGATCCCAACAGGAGGGGAGTGGCTGTGGGAAAACGCACCATATCCAATTGGCTAGCAGATTGCATTTCCTTCACTTACGCCCAGGCTGGGCTGGCTCTTGAGGGTCATGTCACGGCTCATAATGTTAGAGCCATGGCATCGTCGGTAGCCCACTTGAAGTCAGCCACTATTGAAGAGATTTGCAAAGCTGCGACGTGGTCATCTGTCCACACATTCACATCTCATTACTGCCTGCAGCAGGATACCCGACGCGACAGTCGGTTCGGGCAGTCAGTGCTTCAGAATCTGTTTGGGGTTTAGAATCCAACTCCACCCCCCCCTAGGCCCATGTTTGTTCTGTTCCAGGCTGCACTCTCAGTTAGTTGGTAAATTTTTTAGGTCAATCTCAGTTATGTCCTCGCCGATGCGAGGCCCAATTGACCATGGTTGTTGTTTTGAGTGAGCCTGGGGGCTAGGGATACCCCATCAGTGAGAACAAGCAGCCTGCTTGTCCTCAGAGAAAGCGAATGCTACATACCTGTAGAAGGTATTCTCCGAGGACAGCAGGCTGATTGTTCTCACAAACCCGCCCGCCTCCCCTTTGGAGTTGTGTCTTCCCTTCTCTTTGTCTTGCTACATATGAGACTGGCCGGCACGAGCCGGTTCGGGCGGGAAGACGGCCGCGCATGCGCGGTGCGCATCGGCGCACGAGGACTAGCAAAGGACTTTGCTAGAAAGTGTTCCAATTGGAGGGGCTGCCGTGGACATCACCCATCAGTGAGAACAATCAGCCTGCTGTCCTCGGAGAATACCTTCTACAGGTATGTAGCATTCGCTATATTTGAGGAAGCCATCACCAATTCTAAGAACTTATAGCCATACTGGGTCAGACCAATGGTCTATCTAGCCCAGTATCCTGTTTTTACAGTGGCCAATCCAGGTCACAAGTACCTGGCAGAAACCCAAATAGTAGCAACATTCCATGCTAACAATCCCAGGTAATGTTGCTATGAGTAACATTGCCTAATGGTGCATTTACGCCAAAAAACATACCTCAACGCATTACCACATGTATATGTCAAACAGAAAGTAACAACATCTCTTAAAAACCACTGTAAAATGAACTACTGTGAGGGGGAGGGGGCAGCCAACTTCACATAAAGAAGGGATATCACCGAGAAGCATATGTAGTTATTACCAGGGCCCAATAGTACAGGTCTCTACACATCTAACCACAGAGCAGCCAAAAATTAAAAATCTGATCATCAATGTGCTTTGGACATCCAGAACAACAACAAAAAAAAACCCCAAAGTGCTTCTGAATTCAAAATAACACGAGGTGTAAAGCCCTTAATATACCATCTAAAAATACAGAAGGTTTCCAAACCATTTCAAAAATTAGAAAGTAACCCACTCTTGCCTTCACCAACTCAGATTGACAGAGAAACTTCCCCAACAGCAGGCAGTCATGCTGACTCAGCTTTTATAAGCTGTGCTGTTCTCTTGCTCTGCTGATTTGATTGAAAAGCTGACCCAAGCAGAGCAGAAACAAACTCAAAAACAACAAAATTAAATTGAAGATCAAAATACAACCTAATTCTGGAAGCCTATTAATGAAATCAGTTCTTTGTCAATTTGAGTTGCTGCCACAGTTTGATGAAGAAAGAAGGGAACAAAGGAAAGCCGCCCTCTCGGTGGATATTTTTGTCACTCATCTCAACAATAAAATCCCTCAGTTTTGTTTCATACTTCAGTCACAGAGCAGACTAATGTTGGATGCCTTTCTTTTACATTGGGGGGAGGGTCTTCTACATGTATATCCTGCTATACCTCTCATAGAGAAGACTTTGCTGAAACTCAAGCATGATCGAGGAACCATGATCACCCTGTACTGGCTGAGACAGATCTGGTTCAGACTTCTGCAGTTGTCTTCCAAGGAACTGTGAAGATTGGAGTATTTTACAACCCTTATTCAGAACGAGGGGTCTCTTCTGCACCCCAACTCCAGACCCTGGCCATCACAGAATTTCAGACCTTGAATGTTCCTGAGGGTATCTCCAGAATCTTGCTTGCTTCTGGGAAAGATTCCAGTAAGAGATGTTCTTTTAAATAGAGGAGGTTTGCCATCTGACGTGAAGGGAAGACCCTAGATCCTCCTTGCCCTACGCAAAAACTGCTTGAATACCTCCTACACCTCTCTGACACCCAGGTGCACAAAGGTCCCCATGAAGACTCGCTCTGTATTTCCAGCTCAGTAATAATTACCGATTTGGAAATAGAGTGATTCCCAAAGTGAATCTCATGCAAATGAGCTGCTCACTGCTTTTGCAAACAGCTCATTAGTATGCGATAGAGGGGAAGCCAATCTAGTAGCTGAGCATGCGCAGAACAGCCAATAGCTACGCGTGGCTGCTTTGTGAATGCTCAGAGCAGTGCTTGTATACAGCTTTCACACAAGTAAAGAAGCTGCATATATGAAAGCCTGTGTAGATCTTTTTATTTTTTTCAAAACTGCAGTCAGCAATCGGGTCGATCTGTAGATTTGACTGTTAGGGGAAACTATACTGCTATTAGGCAAGCAGGCATGTTTCCCTCTGCACAAATGGACATACATGGATGGAGGGCAGCAGAGATTCAATAACCTCTATCCCCTTCTTTTGCCAATCCATGTTGCTGATGCCGGGAGCCTGCACTATGGGTATTTGGGTGCCTTCCACTTTCCTGCCTGCAGAAGTTTGGGGGGGGGGGGGGGGTTGCAGATCCTGAATACTGGAGCAGCTTTTAGCTAGTGCTGAATGTGTGATACTGGCCCTTTAAAGCAGGAGCTTGCACTCTTCCCTTGCCCAGCCCACCGCAGAGCTTGCAGCCTTGGACTGTTCGTTGTTTGAAAGGGTAGGTTTTTTTCTTTTCTTGACTGGTGAAGGGTGGGTGCCAGCAAGACTGCTCCGCCACATCTTGTTTCCCCCCCCCCCCCCCCCACCCACCCCCCGCGGGTCCTTCTCTTGCAGGAGTGGCAGAGGACCCTGGAGCGGCTGTGGAGTACTTGCAATGATGAACTGTCAGGACCGACAGCTCCAGACTTCCCGTTAAAGTTTCCATAGTAAAGGTAGGGGCTGCTTCTGTGCATCTCTCAGAAAACAGCTGTGCATCACTTTGCATGCACATTTGTATAGTAATTAGCTCAGTATAATATCTTTGCATACAATTTTTGTTAGCTGCTAACTTGACAGGAAAAGTGCTCACAGAATGTACGTGTCTTGCTGAAAACGTCGTGCTCGCTAAACCGGCTAGAACCAGTGTAAAACCCACATTGCTGGTTCATTAGGTTCTGTGCATCTAGGCCTGTGTCTGGTTTGAAATTCAACTCTGTAAGGGTACACTTCATTGCAATCAGTGCTTAGCATCTCTGTGTAGCCCATATCTGTAATGCCTCTAGTTTGATTCATGAGAGGTTTGCCCCCAGTCAAACCTTCTACTGTGTCGTGGGACCTCAACATCATTTTCACTCAGCTGATGAAAGCTACTTTTCAGCCGCTTGTCCCCTGTCATCTGAAGTATCTGACCTGGAAGTTGTTTTTAGTGGCAGTCACTTCAGCTCACAGAGTCAGTCAGCTTCAGGCCCTAGTAGCTGATCTGTTACACAAATTTTCATCACAACAGAGTTGTTCTTCACATGCACCCTAAGTTCTTTCCTAAGGTGATGTTGACATTCCATCTTAACCAGTCAATCATTCTGCCAACATTTTTCCCCAAACCTCATACCCATCCTGGCAAAAGCGCACTGCATACCTTAGACCACAAGTGAGCCTTAGCCTTCTATCTGGAGCAGACTAAGGCCCATAGACAGTCCACTCAGCTTTTTGTTTCTTTTGATCCAAACAGAAAGAGTGTTGGCCATCGGAAAACATGCAATTTCTAATTGGCTAGCAGATTGCATCTCCTTCACTTATACCCAGGCTGGGCTGACCCTTGGGGGTCATGTCATGACCCATAATCAGCCTCCATCAAAGAGATATGCAAGGCTGCAACATGGTCTTCAGTCCACACATTCACATCACACTACTGCCTTGGGCAGAATACCCGACGTGATAGCCGGTTCAGTCAGACAGTCTGCACAATTTAGTGTTTAGAATCCAACTCCATCCTCCTAGGCTGTTTTGTTCTGTTGCAGGCTGCATCTTCACAACCAGTTTGTATATACTTTCAGGTTAATTGACTTCAAGGCCTTGACATTTCGAGCCCCTATTGTCCTAGCATTGTTTTTGGTGAGCCTGGTAGCTAGGGATTCCCACGTGTGAGAATAAAACTGGCCTGTTTGTCCTTGGAGAAAGCAAAGTTGTTCACTTGTAACAGATGTTCTCTGTTCAGCTATTTGACTGATGGACCCGGCTTGCGCGTCAGGCGAGAAGGCACTCGTGGGATGCTGCTAGAATTTTCTTTAATACATGCTAGACAGCATCTGCACCAGGCCCCATTGGATGATATCCCTCACATGTGTCCTCGAAGAACACCTGCTACAGGCAAGTAATTTCACCTTTTCCACAGGTCTACCTCAACATTTTTGGACTTTAGGAGTCTGTTGAAACTTTTTTTTTTTTAAATTCAACTGTGCTGTTTTTACCACCTCTAGCAATGGGTTCTAGACCCAAACTATACATTGAGTGCAAAAGTATTTTCTCTTACTTGTTTTAAATGTACAACTTTGTGACTTCATGGTAAACCCTCTTGCCTTTGCACTTTTTGAAAAAGTAAACAAATCAATTAATGTTTACCTCTTCCACTTCCCTCAGAATTTTCGATCTCCATCATATCTCTTCTCCAAGCTGAAGTACCCTAAACATTTTTTCCTCTTATCAGAACATTCCATCCCCTTTATCATTTTGGTTGCCCTTTCTCTGTAACCTTCTAATTCTGCTATATCTGAGATGCGGTGACCAGAACTAACTGCACACAATACTGAAGTTCCAGTTGCACCATGAAAAGAGAGAGAGGCATTATGATATGCTTTGTTTTCTTCTCTGTTGCTTCCCTAATAATTCCTAACGTTCTGTTTGCTTTTTTGGTCACTATTACATACTGAGCAGATTTCAGTGTATTGTTCATAATACCCAGATCCTTGTCCTGGTAATGACTGACTCCTAATGAGGAATCTTTCCTCATGTAGTTATAATTAGGGTTATTCTTCCCTATATGCATCCCGTTGCACCTGACCACATTAAATTTTGGCATTTGAGTGCAGAATCTATGACATGTTCTTCTTTTAATTGCAAAACCTGGTGCCATTTGTTATTGTCAGCATAAAAAGAACTCTTGTTAAGGTAATTTTAATGTAGCACATTGACCTTGCATTTGAGAATTAGACCCAACAGTAGTTGAAATTAGTAAAAAGATTTCTTTTATTTATGCCTCACAGTATATCAGCTTGTCTTGTTTTCCGCTACATTTCTGGCAATTTTGACTCATTTAAACCAAAGAATATAAGTTTTCTTTCAAAAGTATGCTTGAATTGCTTCAGCAAAACCTTTCTTTTGGCAGAACACCACTGAGACAATATCATCTTCCACATAAGAATTTATCAATATTCAGACCAATATTTTACTTCAGATCCAATTATTGTAAATATTCTCTTCAAATATGTGTTTGCACCAAAACATGATTACGTTGGGACTTCAGCTTTAATCTTTGGAACTGATTCCATTTTAGTATTGTATTACAATAGATTCTAATTTTTATTTTATGATTTATATGTATTAAAGACTTTGTTACAGTTCCCTTCAGCTGTTACATTTCTGTACTTTCCACCACTTATCCTTTCTCATGTCATCAGGTAACGTGTTCATATTTATGTTTTATGGATTTATACCTAGCAATGCTCATGGTTTTGATCCTCAGCTGCTTACCTCTGTAAATTCATCCAGAAATAATGTAAAAATCAAGATAGTACACCAGAACTTATAAAATGTGGCAGAAGAAGAGGGCCCCTCTCACACTTCCCTTGCTGTACAGCCATCCTTCTACTGTATCTGCGAGGCAAGAGCACTCTGCCAGAAAGAGCTGACTTTCTCATTGGTGTCTGCAAGAGATTATAGGTTTAAAAAAAAATATTTAAATAGGAAGAGGTGTACATGAGACACAGGGGCACCCAGCTCCAGAGGGGAAAGAAAGGTGATAAGGACAGAAGAGCACAAGGGAAGGGAGGACAACAACAAAAAGGAGAGGGAGTAAAAAAAAGGGTAGAGAGAAGAAGTAGGACAGGAACCCTTGATACTATTTTATCGCCCTCTCTATTCCCCGCTGTTATCATCCATTGTTCTTTCCTAAATGATGGTCTATTCCCAAATGATATCCTGACTTTACTCTGTCTTCCCATAACTCTTCACAATGTAACCCATAATCGTACTGCAACAAATTGTATTTCCATCATTCACAATGTATTGTAAGCCACACTGAGCCCGCAAATAGGTGGGAAAATGTGGGATACAAATGCAAATAAATAAATATGTAAAGATAGAAACAGGTGAAAAACAAAAATGCCAAATAAGAATTGGGGGGAGGGGTGCAGAGGGGCAATGACACTATGGAGGGAAGAACAAGATGCATTAATACCTACTTGGTGTAGTAGTGCTACTTGTGAGACCAGGCAAATCCTCCATTGCCCCAGGTTCAACCACTTAGATTATGAGCTTACTAGGGACAGAGAAAGTACCTGCACATAATAAATATAAACCATTTTGGTTGCACTACAGAAAGGTGGTATATCAATCCATTATCCTTTAGCAGAGATTGCTGAGTGAATTTTACTAACATCTCCCCTCTACCACCTCCTAGCTTACAGCTATATTCAGCAGGAGAAAAATACCAAAGTCTATATTGGTTTTACCTATCAACTTTGGTGATTTTCTTTCAGTGTGAATTATATGCAACAATAAACACCAAAAGATGGACTCTAATGGAACAATGAACAGCAGCACAAATCACTGGAAAATAGTCACTAGGGGAAACAAGCTGGCACTGGTTTTGCCTTTACAATGATAAGAAGGTATGTAAATATTTAACTAGTAAGTACACATTCATTAAACTGGTCGATAGAGATTAACTTTCTGTGGTTTATTTACAAGCTGTTATGCCTTTGTAAATTTGTCTGTGATAAGAAGAAAATTTTTGGTTGTGAAACTCTAGATGGCTGTCCTACAGAAAGAATATGATTACGGAGTTTATTCAACTAAACATCCAGCAACATTTATAGACAGCGTTTACATTCACAACAGCAAAATTAAACTGGCAATGTAAATCACCAGATACCTAATAGAGAAGAAATATTGTGAAATGTCTTTGACAGTAAACCATCAAAAATAGCCTTGCTGAGTTAAGAAAAGGTTCCCCATTAGTAGTATCAAATTATAATTGTCACCTGGCATTTCTCAGCCACGACAGATTGCTCCAGTCCTGATATCATATCGTTGCACTTGCAACAATGGTTTCAGTAGAGAATTTTTTTTTAATTAAAGATCTGTTCAAGAATCCAACGGATAACAATTGTACGTTTTACAATAAACTCCCCCTCCCAACCCCCTCCACACCAGCATCCCTACCCAATACCAAGTAATCCAGACCTGGTGTGCTCTTATTCAGGTCTAGAAATCTAAGTTTACAGAATGAGTGCAATTACTGTTCAACAATTTAGTATCCAACTTTGCATTCTGTGCGAAAACATTCCAAAACGGTTCCCAAACGTGTTGAAACCATCTCTAATAACCAGGGTGATCCCATCCCACCTTACAATGCTCCAAAAACAACCAGGGTGATCCCATCCCGCCTTAGTATTCGCTTTCATGATTTTGGAGCGTCATAAGTTCAACTATTGGGTTCCATTTGGTGGATCTGCTTTCAATCACTGACGAATAGTGACACGGCAGGCTAGCAAACAAGATAATGCAACGAAGTATGCTTAATTTTCTTGGGCTGAAAAGAAAGACCAGCATAATCCAAGTAAATAAATCTGAGGATGGCTTGTATTTGTTGTTGATTATAAAAGTTAATAAATATATCCCCCACACACACACACAAAAAACCAAATCTGAGATTGCAAAGCCACACTAACGATTCCCACACAGCAAATGAGAGGAAGCTTATAGGAATTGAACAGGCTTCTGCTCAGGAATCGATAGCGTGACTTTGTAAAAGAAGCCCTAAGTAAATTTTGGCAAGTCTAAAAACATATCAGCCACCCAGAGCATTAAAGTCAGCTGAGAGGGCATTACTGGCGGTGCCCTTGTTTATGTTGTAAGACTTGAAGAATGTCATTCTTCCACCTTTAATATTGTAGGACCTAAACTTTAGAATTGTTTCCCTTTTGAGAGCAATACAAAATGCAGAGATGTTTGTAGGGTACAGTTTAATAGGCAATTTGGACCTGGTGATCGGAAATACACTGAAAGCATACCTCTGAGTGGAATTCAAGATAACCTGTAAAATCTGTAAGACCTAGCTACCGTGAATGCTGTGTGTTTTTTTTTAATTTTGCAAGTCAAATTAGACAGCAAACTGAACTTAGAGATTGTGTAAGAACAGCAATGTGACCCACATACCTCCTGACCAGACCGGAAAAGAAAAAAAAAACATACTTACGCATTTAGTGTGATTTGTTGAGCAAGTGATGGGAGAAGGGGATGTGGACCCTTCACTGAGACACAAATGGTATGTAAGTTGGAGACGGTTATATAAGTCTGCGTAAGATCATGGAGATGGAAGAGCATCTTGAGAATGGAACAAAACTGTTTTTTCAGATCTAAGGTCATAACTAGGGTAAGATACTGTACAAAACAGTTTAAGAATTTATTGACTGTGAACTTTTGTTACAAGTTTTTAGAAGACAAGGGCATGCATATGGAGTGCTTTAATGTAATTAAGATAACTTCAATTGATATTTAGATTTTATTTTAATCTTTGGGTCAGATTTCCTGAATTTTATACAGTTTGAAACTACATTATTTTTAGATAGTGAAAAGGAGAAGTTGAGAATGTCCTTTTGCAGACAGCAAGCCCACCACAAAGGACACATGGTGAAGTAAAGATAGCCTGGCTATGTGACTCAGGAGCAGGCTAGGAGGTGTGACTATAATTCCTGAAATTAAGAGTATGAACTGACATTTGATAGGATAGAAATTAGATCTGGTTGGAATAGAAGATAGATGATTGGTTAGAGGATCTGCTAAGATGGTAATTAATTTGCAGATTGTTGTATAACATGTATTGTATAAAAATGAGGGAAACCTGTGGAGGGGAGGGGGCTTCATTCCTCTAAGTCAGTCAGTTGGCTTGGGAAAAAGGGCCTCTCTAATCATTTGTTTTCTGTATTTCAGAATTGCAATAAGCCTCTGCATGAGCAATTATTTTACCTGTCTCGAGAATAAACTTTTCTTTTTATTTTACTTCTGAGTAGTAAGTATTATTTGTTTTATTAGTGTAAGAAATCCAGTGATGTGAGTGCTCCAGCTATAATCAGCTGGGGTAAGTATGTGGGGTGAATAATGTGTGATAACCGTAGTTCAAGAACGAACTAAAAATGTTGTTGTTTCAACAGGCTTATAGCTCTGAATAACGATGCCAATGGTATAGCGTATGGGGAGTTTGATAATTATGAAGGAGAATAATTGTTTAGTTGTTGACACAATGCACTGTATATTTGTACTATGATATTGTTTTTTATTATGTATGTTTTAAATGTAACCAGCCGAGGACATTTAGATTGTGCGGGCTATAAGTAATTTAAATAAATAAGATAAAGACCAAAATATGAAACAAATCCCCTATGGAGAGAATTGTAAAAATATACAAAACAACAAAAGACACCCCTAATTCTGCACTCAAACACTGTTACTAATTAATAAGTGCTTAAACACCTAATTGTGTAGGAGAAACAGGGTGCTTTTAGTCTAAAACTGTTATTGGCAGTACCATTGCAATTTGAAAATCCAGGCTTGCAAAGTGCCATAAAGCGGCATTACCAACATATTTTTGCAACACATAAATCCGTTCCAAATTCAGTCTATTTCAAAAGTAGCTGTAAATGTGTGCCCAACTTATAAAGACCAATGAAACATCACAAAATGTGGTGAAGTCTAAAAAAAAAAAGACTCCTCCACGTATCTTTTATAGATCATTCAACGGCTCAGTGCTGGCTCCGGTCAAATGAGTTTTTCCTGTTTTACTGTTTCAGTGACCACTCTGTTTGCTCAATCGACTGCATCAGAGCAATAATACTCCAAAAAACATTTTTTAAAAGGGCTTACCGGATGGTCAGATTGTAATGGGGCTGCAAATAGCAGCTTTAGGTTAGGTTAAAATTTAGTTCTAGTCTGCCTTTAACAAGGTGGAGTACAATAAAACATTCACAACAATTACAAATATATAATGAAATTATGAACAATAAATAGGTACAAATACAAATTCTCAAAACAAACTAAAATAAATACTGAAAACAAAGTCATAAATCAATTGACAAACTCTGAGACTGTGCCACCTGCTCAGCATGCATAAATACACACTATTCAACACCAATAATCTGCAGTCTACCCAAATACAAACACAAATAAATGACCTTTTAATTTATTTTTTAATATACAATAGTATCCATCTACTTCCCAATGCTGAATTGCAACTGGTTCCATTCTTTTGGGCCAGCAGCTGAAAATGCACATTTTCTCATCTCCTCCAGACAAATCCTAGCCACCTGTTTCTTTTATACACTTAGGTGTTTAAGCACTTATTAGTTGATAACAAAGTTTGATTGATCCAATTTACAGTCTGTTTCTTAAGAGTCAAGGGAGTCTTTCATTGTTTGGCAGATAAAGACTAGCATCATGTAGCATGGCCTTTCCAGTCTGCCCAGAAAGGTGGCTAGGGTTATACCTGTGACTCCATGCAGGTTAGCACCTCCCCCCTCCCCTTTGTCTTTAGGTAGTGGTGTGCTGGTAAATTTTTAACAATAGGCTCTCTCTCTCAAAAAAAAAAACCACCTGAAGATATGTACGTAACTGTATTATACATTCTTATTGGTACAAATGATATATGCAGGCAGCAACCAATTTACAAATAATACTAAAACATATTGATTTTCGCCACACTCTTGTATTTGTAGCCAACCCATGTTTGCTATTCACCCAATCTGCTAATTCTTTACACAATAAATATATTGACATTAACTACTGGAAAACTGGAACAAGCTGGACGGTTACACACTCCTGCACGGACACTACGTGCCAGCAGAATCCTTCACCTCAGTTGCACGTGCAGAACATGGGCAGACCGTCAACTGATAAAAAATAGACAAAATAGGGGGGCCACAAGAAACATGCAGACAAAAACTGGAGAGCCCACGATAAGCCAGATTCTATATGAAGTGAAAATACTGGTAAAAGTAACAGAAATACATTTTCTCCCATACTCTGCTAAATATAAAATTAGAAAAGATATATATTTCCAAAAAAGCAAACAACTATAAGCAGCATATCCCCCTTTCCTTTCCCTCCCACCCATAAGAAGCATGTCCCCCTCTCCATCCCCTTCTGTATGCTGCATTTTTTCCTTTTCTCTTCCCTCCATATATGTCTTCCTCTCATCCACGTGCAGCTTGTCCTCTTTCCCTCTCATTCACGTAGCTTGTCCCCTTCTTTTCCTCTCATCCACGCAGGTTGTCCCCTTCCCTCCCTCTCATCCATACAACTTGTCCCCTTTTAATCTTCTCATCCACGCAGCTTGTCCTCTCCCTCGCACAGCATGTTTCTCAAACCCCCCTCCCCCTCCCGCAGCCCTCCACTCCTACCTTACACAGGTGGTCCAGTGGTCAGCTGAGGCAGGAGCGATCTTCATATGCTCTTGCCCATGCAGTCTCCACTCTACTCCGTAGTCCGTACTACTGAAAATGGCTGCCGTGAGTTCCTGCAGCAATCTCGCAAGACTGCTGCTGAAACTTATGGCAGTCACTTTCAGTACAGAGGAAAGTGGAAACTGTATGGGCAGGAACTTAGGAGGATTGCTCCTGCCCCAGCTGATTAGAACAACAACCAGCTCGCAAAATTGAACAAAAATCAAGAGCCGGCTCCAGCACACCACTGTCTTCAGTCTAGCCCTCTTTTTGTCTTTTTTTTTAAATTCTTTAAAGTGTGAAAGTTAAATTAAGTTTTACTGTGAGTGGAAATGCTCTGTATTTCAATTGCATGCTATATAGAGAACCTCTGTGTTTATCCCACATCTTATTGAATTCCATCACTGCTTTTGACCCCACCACTTCCTGTGGAAGGGCATTTCAGCCATCCACCACCCTTCTCCATTCAAAAATTTTTTAATGATGTTGCTTTTAATTTTCCCTCTTAGCAACTTCATTTTATGTTCTCCAATTCTATTGCTTCCCTGTCTTTGGAAAAAGTTTGAAGGTTGTTTTGTTTCTTACTATCTTTCAAAAATGTGAGGGGAGGGGAAGATATCAATGTGAGCTACTGTTAAGATGGGGTATTTTACTGCTAACCCAAATTTTTAGTAGCTAGGTCTCATTGCATACAATGGGACCTGTGCTAAAATAGCATAGGTTTGTGGTAAAATAACCTATATTAATGGTAGCCCACATTGATAACTCGCCACCACAACCACCACCAACAAATGGCGATATCGTATCTCCTCTGTCCCTCCTCTCCTCCAAGATATAAACATAGTCAAGTCTTCAAGTCTCATACTTTTGGTCACTTTCCTCTGAATGGCTTTGAGTCTTTTTTTTTATGTCCTTGGCAAGACATAGCCTCCAAAACCGAACACAGTACTCCAAATACAGGCTCATCAATGAATTGTATTAGTAATGCTGTTTAAAACCCCTATAAATCCATTATTGTTCATCATTCTAATCTGGCTCATGTTCCACTTCTAAGGCACCTTATGATTTAATTATAAGGAATCTCAGGAGTCGGGAAGATACAAAATATTTGAAGCAGAAACAATGTAGAACTAAAAAGCACTACAATAATTTGTTGTAAGATGGCAATACGTTTTTATAAAATGGCATAAAACAGATTGTATACCCGTATAAAACCCAGCAGAGCAAGATTCTCTACAATACATTTTTCAAACATCAATACTGGCAAATCTCTTATTAATCATAATTTAAAAAGCCAAAAACACACTTAAAACAACTAAATACACAGATACAAATAAAAAGTATATTTCTAGAAAACGTGAGTTAATGACATCAAAGAAATCATATAAAATGTCACACCTGAAGTAACTCTTAAGAACGGAAATGCAGCAGGGACAACCCAAAACGATAGACCAGGTTCTCGATGAGATAGCTTTATTGTACATCCAAACTAACAGTTCCAAGGAGTCAACATGGACCATGTTTCAGCAATAGTGCCCGCATCAGGAGTCCAAAGTTCTGATATGATACATCGAATAACGAAGCAAATGATGGGTAACCTGAAACCGATTAAAATCACTTGTGCTGTAGTTTAGGCCAACAGTGATAGAAAGAAGGGACTCACCATCCATAAAGAACGGGAATTTGCACTATAGTCACAGAACTACTTTTGTGGACAGATGTATACGTCAGCTGTGATCTGGTCCCCAAGGAAAGCCTTCTAAATTTCAGGTATGCAAATTCATTTACATAGAAGAGCAAGTATCTATGTAAATGGAAATTGATCCAGGAGAGAGACATGTGGAGAATTCTTCATCTTGCAATGGACTATAAAATCAAAGGCTATTAGGAATATCTGAAATCATTTTTTTTCTTGGGGACCAGATATATGTCTTTCCACACAAGTAGTTCTGTGACTGAAGTACAAGTTCCTATTCCTTAGTGATTCTAATCAGTTTTGTGTTACCTTTCATTTGCTTCACTGCTCCATGTATCTTATCAGAACTTTGGACTCCTGGTGCAGGCACTATTGCCAAAACACAGTCCATGTCAATTCCTTGGATCTATTATTTTGTATTTACAATAGCTAACTCATTGAGAACCTGATCTCTTCAGTTTCACCCTCCAGCCCTATTCCTGCTGCATTTTCCTATCTTGTGATCCTGTGAGGAACCAGTTCTTCTCGCTTTTGGTTTGGTACTTCTTAAGAACAGCATCAATGTATATGGAAGCCTAAATGGTCCAAACTTTAACTTTTTCTGCAATAACACACCAGTTAGCATGGTCAAAGTACGCTTGTACAACATGCAGCTCAGGGATGTGCTGCTCTATAAGTTCAACCAGTTCCCCTTTTCTAAAAACATGATAATATCGTAGACAAGCCCCCTGAGGGTTCACTACTTCCTGTCCATTCTGAACACACAAGTCATACTCATTGTCAGGACTCTGTAGTGATCTGTCCTTTCTGGTTTTGTTCAAGTGTTCATAGAAATCTGTTTGTTTAAGGAGAGAACTGGGTTTGGGCTGTTTTCTGACAGCTACTCCTTTGTGGTGGGAAACCAGGTCAGGTAAAGACAATTTACTGCACTCATGAATTGCTTCCATGCAGTGTGGATGTTCAGTGTCACTCCGTAATTCTGCATTACTACTTCTGAAAGTAGAGGAACATGGTCTCAATGACCTAGATTCTGCATCTGGTCTTACAGCATCATCATCTGGATGCTGGCTGTAACTTGGAAACAAAGTGAAGATATGTCGCATAAAATTTTCTGGTTTATTTTGTTCAAAAAGCTGTTCTGTACTTAATTCATTCAGCTGAATACTGTACTTGTGAAATATGCCTAGCTCATGCTGGGACTGCTGATTGCCACCACTACTGCGGTCTAATACTGAATCAAGTGATCTTGAAAAAAAATTCAATCTCAGGGATTTTTCAAATGAGTCGTCTAATGTTTCTTTGTCCCCCAGGAAATACGTACGTCTTCCTTTCTTGTGCATTTCTAAGGTACTAGCTGTGTTTCTTAAATGCTGATTATTTAAAGTCTGCTTTCTGTGCCTGTGTTTCATTGATTCTTTCACTGCATGAGCAGAATTATTGCTCAAGATTAAAGGAGGTGGTGCAGGACTCCAGGGGACAAAAATGTCTTGCTTTTCAAATTTTCTTCGTTTTTGCTCCATGGCCCATACATAGATCATTATCTGGCCTCCTACTCTCAAAATGCGTGCCATTTCTTTTATTGCTCGAATGCGACGCTCCTTCATTGAAAGATGGTGGATCACTGTAATATAGAAATAGACAGGGTTAACAAGAGTACATACACAAAGAATTAACAAATGACAAGCAGAAGCAGAGTTAATTTATAACCCTTTCTAACATTTTTCTTTCAAACCATTAAAAAAAATATCGCCCTTTATTATTTCTGTGAGGAATGAGGATTTTATTGTCCATTTCTTTTTTTTTTTTTAACCTTCCTTCACCTTTCCAGCATGACTGCCTGGACTACTCTGTTCTTCCTGTCTGGGAGATGATTGAAAGAGAAATATCCTTTAAGACTGAATCCTTCAGTCCTGATTCTGCACCAGCAAAGGCTGCCCAAACACAGCAGTCATGCTCAGTAGAGTGAATTGTTTCATATTTTCTATTAAAGAAAAGGAGCCAGGTACCCCCAAACATCTGAGGAGACCCTGGGACTGGTCTGATAGGGACTTTTGAGTAAGAGGATACTTCTAGTTTGGGATGAGCTTTATCTAAATTTCTGTTATGGATGTAACCTGCAGGAAATGTGTCTTTTTTCAACTGACTATTATGCATCATGTCTTCTCAATAAAGGCCTGTTTGGAATAACAAGCAGCTGGTATGGATAGGGAATTTTTTTTTCTGTGTGGTAACTTCACCCTTACCCTGTGGTACATGTAACATAACTTACCAGATACTGGATATTCAAAACCAAAAGCAGTGAAAACAGTTACATGAAAGCGTTTATTTTTCAGTTCTATTGAAAATTAAGGGGCCCATAATCAGCAAGAGATAATCACATGGGATAAGCTCCTACCGAGTTATCTCCAGATATTCAGCAGCACATAACCAGGTAGCAGCACTGAAAACCTGAGGAGACCACCATAGCACTATACAGTTAATGTGGGGTAGATGGGGGACCTGGAGGTTATCCAGGCACTGCTGATATTCAATGTCAGTGAATGGATAGTTTCTGACTGTCCTAACTTGCAAATAATTATCCGAGTACCAGTGCTGAATATCAGGAGGCAACCAGACAACCTCTAGCGGCCAAAAAACACCTGGATACTCAGTGCCAATGCCCAGATTAGGTCTGAATATCCAGGTCAGCGCTTTAAAAATCACTGACCATTGTGGGCTTCAATATTGTCTCAACATAATTCATCTCAGAAAAAACGTTTGTGTGTGTGTACATATATAGATAGATAGCTATGAACATTTACATCCAAACTAGGTAAGACATTCTGTATAAAAACTCTGAAAACTAATAAAATATCTGTAGACTTTGTCCTTTAAAGCAATCCTTAAGTGTAAGAGATTATTCTATGATAGGTAACTTTTGCCAATAACTTTTTTGTGGTAGGCACTGGTCCAAAACCCTACAGGAATGTTGCTGACAACTCAAGCAGTGCTTTTCATCACCAAATATAGATAACTGTAAATCTTATAAGAATTATTAGGCACAGTAGAGCTACAGTTTTATGTAGTGGAGCAACTTAACAAAATTTAAATGGCATGTGTGCTGATGTGTTGAGTGGTGCTTAGATGGCAACTTGACTGTGAAGAACTAAGGCCAGTGCCAGGCAGACTTCTATGGTTTGTGTTCCATATATGGCAAGACAGATTAGGATGGGTTAGAGAGGGCTTTGATGGCAACACCAGTAGTTGGAATGTAAGGACAGGGCTGGGTAGATTTCTACGGTCTATGTACTCAAAATGGCACAGAAAGACTAGGGTCAAGTATTTTTATACCACATTCATTGTTACATAATCATGAATTGATAGTGAGTGTGATTGCTGGGCAGACTGGATGGGACCATTCATGTCTTTAGCTGCTGACATCTACTATGTTACTATTTTACTTGGGTTCATATTCTACTATTAGAAGATCTTCTGTTATCTGAAAAACTGGCTGGATTTGTATTTTCTGTTATCTAGAACTCCATTACTTGAAATTCTGTTATCAGAAAATTTCATTAGCTGGAATAGTGCAACAACAGAGGAGTAGCGTGATCAACAGGACTCTTCCAAAAAGCCAAGGACATGTAGTGTAGAAAAATATTCTTTAATTGTAAATAAAATGGGACTCGACAGAGCATCATGTTTCAGCAACAATGCCTGCCTCAGGAGATAACTTTAAATCAGTGAACAGTAGGTAAACGCCAAACTGAGTTCTGCTACGACAGCAATCGTTGATTTAAAGGTATCTTTCCTGCACTGCATCATTTATGACCACCAGTCTTTCTAAAGACTTGATTTGGTATGTTCTTCTATGAATAGCCCTCCGGTTTTACCATCAAGCGACCATTATACACAGACTCCTAAGGCAGGCATTGTTGCCGAAACAAGGTGCTGTGTCGTCCCATTTTATTTACAATTAACAAATATCTTTCTACACTACGTCTCCCTGGCTTTTTGGAAGAGTCCTGTTAATCACGCTACTCCTCTGTTGTTGCATTACTCCTCTCATAGCGGATCCAGTTTATCCACCTTAGTGGTTGACTATTATCTGGAACAAGACAGGTGCTCTATTGTAACTATATATGATTTAACTAGTAATACATAGAGATATATATGCCTACCTGTATAAAAATGCAACTTGAAAACTGCCCTTCCCTCAAATTGTGGGTAGAAGTATGTGGCGTGTTTCATGGCCCAAATATCCCTGTTCTCCTGACAGCTTATATTTTCAAAAGGAAACATTGTAGGGATTTTTGCTTTAAAAATCTACCTCCAGATTTGTGGGTACACTGTGCCCATAAGTCCCCAAACAATGCAAGAAATTCAGAATTGTTCTCTGTATATACTGCTAAAAATATAGATGCAAAATTAGCATTACAGCAGCAGAAAAGCCAGTTTAGATTGTTCATTTCTAATGTTTTCCTAAAGACTTTATCTTCAAATGGTGGCAAAAGTTAACAGAAGCTTAAGAAACAAGGGGAAAGAAAGGTGGCATTCAATGCATCACCACCCAAGTGGAAAATTATTTAGAGAACTCCAAATGAAATTTCTCACTGTAATTCTACCAGGCTCACAAACAGAATTAAATCTTCCGTTCAAACCATATATTTGTTGCTTTCTGTAAGTAGCAGTGATCAGTGCAGTAGGTTAAGTTACCACTCACCATACAATGCGATTACTTTCACTGTAGACATAACAAAGCTTTCTGAAGCATAAACACATATGTTATGATGGCAGCACAGACAGCATAATGGGGTTGGCCACTGTGGCCAAGGCCCAATCAATATTTGCCCAACACAGCATCAGCAATTACACAGCCTGAAGTGTGGCCAGAGATTGGTTTGTTTGGCTCCACCAACTAAAAAGGTGTTCTGCTGCCCCGAACAATAAAGACCTATTTCTCCCAATTTGCTTCCTTTTGCATTGTCATGGATCACAATCAAGCAAATTGTATTGCTTGTTAATTGATATGCAATTGCTGAGTTCACTGGTTTTCAACCCTATCCTTGAGGATCAGTCATGCAGTCAGATTTTCAGATTATTCACAATGAATATACATGAGATATATTTGCATTAAATGCAGACAGTATATGCAAATATATGTTTGTTTCTTGGTAGTTCACCTTTCTATAATAAAACAATCAAAGCAGTCAAAATCAATTCAAAAATAGTATATCATGCATATTCCTTATCAATATGCTGAACATTAGACTGGCCATAGGGTCCCCCAAAAGCTGAATTACGATCTGCTGTATTAGAGTTTATTACAAATTGTATTTTTTTCACACATGCTGGGGTAATTTCATGTCTATTTTATAAAGACTCATTACTCACTCTGATCCTGCAAATTCAACCAACTTTTAAAAATTTGTCTCTATCAGCTGCGGCAACTATGTATGCTCTCTTCATATATTGAAAAGATGAGTCTGATCACAATGGTCCATGCCATGATAACATCATGACTGGACTACTGTAATGCCCTGTAGACTGGGCAAACCAAAAAGAGTTTGCAACAGCTCCAACTAATTCAGAAGGCTAAGACACGACCGATAAAAGGCTGCAGGCGGCGTGACCACATCACACCCTTTCTACAAAAACTGTACTGGCTACCAGTACATTACAGGTCTTCAGACAAAATGGGCCAGAGTACTTAAAGATGAAGTTAGCACTCTACATACCTCTGAGACCACTAAGGTCCTCTCAAGGAGCATCACTATTTGTATCCTTATCAAAAGAAACTGCATGTTGTGATATTTGCCAGCAAGCCTTCTCAGGAGTAGCCCTCACACTGTGGAACATACATACAGAGGAGCTACGTCTAACTCAAGACTATCTCTGCTTCAGAAAGCAAGTGAGAGCCTGACCCTTCTCCCAAACCTTTAATACATGTGGTATCTGACTAAACACTCATTCTACCTCTGGGCTAGTTTGCTGCAAACCCTATAACTTAGACCAGTTCCTCATATCTTGTTTAACTGTACATATAATTTACTTTCAGTTTAGCCACCCATCTATTTATCCCAATTGAATTTTGTAGTACCCACCTTGTCCCCATCTATATATCTGCACTTGGCCCCTTGGCTACATAGTAAGATGTTTCATGGTATTTTAGAAACAGCATTAGCATCATATTTATATAATTTGAATGTTCTAATACATGCTTATTAGGTGTTTTATTGGTATTATACTGACATCTTATTAGATCTATGTTATTTGAATATTCTTCCATGCTGTCTATTATGGTTTTGTTTGTATTGTACTGATATTTATCACGTTTCTGTTGTATGATTCTTCTGCAGTGCTGTTAAATGTGTATTTTTGATACTGTTTCATGTTAGTCCTAATGGTTTCAATTTGTTGATTCCAAGTTTACCTAATTGATTGTATTTATGTTTATATTTGGCCATTTTATTATTGTTATGCTGTTAACAAAATTGTAAGTTACGTTACACCCAAGGCGGTGTACTGCAGGTACACTTTATCTCTTCATAGTGGTGGTTAATAAATCCCAATAAATAAAGACAAAAGAAAATATATAGAACCCATAATTTAAATATATATACATATTTATGAGGTATCAAACCGAGGCTTAAGATGGCAAGAAACAGATCGGACCTTTTGAAAACATTTAACTGAGAGGACATTATACATGTGAAAAATGTAAAGCATGTCCTATCACTTTACAAATCAAAGAGTTTACTAATCTGATGAATAACTGTATTTATTGTTCGAGACAACAGAACTGTTTTTGAAGACAATTTTTCCCTTTACAAAAGTTCAAAAATAAAAACAAAATATTTATGTAGATATTGTTCTTCCATTTTTTGTGAATTTTATCCTGCACCTTTATTTTAAACTGTGCCTTTCCCTTTCATACCATATTTACATGTTCTTCAATAATTTGCTTAATCAGTATACACCATTATTTTTGGACAATGTTTGAGATGATGATTGCAAACAGCATTATAGTGTCCAATAAAGGGCCCTTTTATTAAAGTGTTTTAAGCCTAATGCTGGCTTAGGGGTCCTTTTACTAAGGTACAGTAGCCCTACTGCAGGCCTACCGTGAGGTAAAAGAGCACTACCACGGGACATGTTGAGGCGACCAGCTGTAGTGTTCTGCTTAGTCCGTGCTAACCCAACAATGGAAAATATTATTTTATTTTCCAGTGCGGGAGGTGTGTCTGGTGGTAGAGAGTAGGTTTGCCTGTGCTAAGCGTGGGCACATTACTGCATGCGACCCAATTAGCTCAGGAGTAGTGTGGAAGCCCTTACCACCTCCTAAATAGGTGGCCGCGCACTAAAGGGGAAATTAGAGCATAGCCGTTAAAAAAAAAAAAAAAAAGAAAGACCTGAATGCGGTCATTTCACTACCGCAGGAAACCCACATGTTGACAGCAGCGCCAGCCACTTTTTAGCATGGCTTAGTAAAAGGACTCCTTAGTATGTCAAAAAAAGGCTTACTGCAGGACATCTTGGGTAGTTTTCCTGTTTGCAAGTGCTAATTGTAAGTTATTTTTATTTTTTTGTATCTATTTTTTGGAGGGGGAATGGGCATGGACACAATGTTAGTGTGCTCACATTACCTTGCACTAATTGGTTAGCACAGGGTTAATCCGAGAGCACATACCGCCTCCTAATAATGCTAATGACAACATTAGTGCATGACCTGCAATTTAAAAAAAAAAAGGAAAAAAGACCTATTTTATCACCATGGTAAAAATGGGCTTAGCATATGGGAAAGTCTCATGTTAGGATGAACTAAACCCAGGTTTTGATGTGGCTTAGTAAATGGGCCCCTAAGTTTGTCTTTTTAATTAGCCTGAACTAAAAAATGCCTGGAAAGAAAACAAACTGGCATTTCTACACACAGGGGCACTTTTTACTAAGCAGTGGTAGGGCTAACGCATGGGTAGTGCAGGCACCTGGCAGTAATTTCAAACTTGGCGCGCTGTTTCCCATGGTAGAAAATGTTTTTTCTATTTTCTACTGCCAGGAGCATTCCTGGTGGTAATCGGCAGTGCGGCCACATTGGTGAGTGATACTTGATTACCGCACGAGTAGCGTGTAAGCCCTTAGTGCTTAGGCAGTAAATAGCTGCATGCTACTTTTCATTTTAGTGCACAGCCATTTACTGCCCCATTTAAAAAAAAGCCCTTTTCCCCAGCCACAGTAAAAAAATGAACCAGCATGTGCCAAATTCATGCGTCCAAACTACCCTAGGCCACTTTTAACTGCTGCTTGGTAAAAGGGCCCCACAGTTCTCACAGATTTCATTTAGAACATCAGTATGCTGTTGTCTGGCAGATGTATGGTTTGTATAATAACCATTAGGAAGACCCTTATGTTTCTTCATGTTAATGTTGTTGTTCTGTGTTTGGAAGGTCCCTTTCATTTATTTTATTAATTTCTTTATTCCATTTTTTATTTTTACTAGAATACTGCTTAAGGCAATTTACAAACGTAACAAAAATGAACACTTGCATACAACCTCTATGTCAAAAACAAATAAAATTCAGTACAACATAAAATAAATAGCAGAACTGAAACTAGAAGTCCTTGTCTAATGCAAGCTACCAAACATATGCCCTCAGCGATTTTAAGGAAATCTGTAATAAATACATTTAATCATGAGTTTTTCAGATCAGTTCTTTGCCTTGGGTTGGTTCCCTTGTTCCTTAGCTCTGTTTACAATATTATTTTTGTTTCTTACTTTACATTTTCTTATTTTTTTGTAATATTTTTTGAGCAACAGCATACTATAATGTTGATTACTAGGTAACTAGAATCTTTCTCAGTTTCATTCTGTTGTGAGAACATGTTTTTGTCATTTAAGCCCTTTCAGTTCATTTCTGAAATTTGATTTTAAATTAATAAACTGTAGCACACCCTTAGCATACTGGGGTGTTCTCAGAATTCTGGTGTCAACTATAGTACCTGACTCCATTTTTCTAAACACATTACATGCATTATAAATTAAACCCTAACACTGAAATCCAAGCATAGAGGGGCCCTTTTACAAAGCAGCAGTAGGGCTACCACGCAACAAATCAACACTACTGTCTGGGTTGCGCACTCACCCAGCGGTAATGTCGAAGTTGGCACCCTTTGTTTCCTGTGATAGAAAATATTTTTCTATTTTCTACCGTGGGAGGTGCTTCTAAGGCCTATTCTCTTACCAAGCTGCCAAATTCTGGAATGCTTTACCTCAACTGCTACACTCAATTCCGTAAAGTCTTAAAATCCATTCTATTCAAGAAATATGTCTTACCAAACTCCTAGTAAATCTGGTTCCCCAACATGAGTTTTTCAATACGTCTAGCATCAATCTGAAGTCCTTTTCACTGCATCTATGTATTAGACTGGCTTATCTACCTGATAACCCGCTCTGTAATCTGCTATGAAACTTGTCTTCCCAATGCAATCTTGCTGAATTCTCTTTACTCTGCTCCGAACCTCTCGAGGTGTGAGCGGAATATAAGCACCTGGTAAAATAAGGTAAAGTAAAGTAATTGGCAGCACAGCCACATTGGCGTTTGCTGCATGAGTACCACACTAGTAGCATGTTAGCCCTTACCACGAGGTCAATGGGTGGCGGGCTCAGGCAGTAAATAGCCACACACTACCTTTAATTCTAGTGCATGGCCATTTACTGCCCCCATTGAAAAAAGCCTTTTTCCCAGCCACAGTAAAAAGTGGCCCAGTGCATGTCAAAAACATGCACCCACACTACTGCAGGCCACTTTTTACTGAGGCTTAGTATGAGGACCCTAGAGACTTTGGGCCCAATATAAAAAAAATTTAAAAAAAAGCAGAGCTCCTAAGTTAGGTACCTAAGAAGCCCTTTTACTACCGTATTAAAGTGTTTTATGGTAATTGCTGCACAGGACCTACATAAAAAGAAAATTAAAAAAAAACAGAACCCTAACAACCGGAGCAATAAATCTGGCTTAGAACAATGGGAAATTCCCATGTTATTACGTGCTAAGCCAGATTTTAGAACAATTTTATAAAAGGGCCCCTAAGTTTATCTCCTATTTTTAAAGACAGCAGTCTACATTTTCTGTTGAAAATTTATCTAAATTTAGACCTAGAAATTATTTGTCTAGATTTACGGGTCTAATGTAGGTGATTTGTGCTGAAAATCAGCTCTAACCTCCTGACTTTTCTTTCCCTAAATCCAACCCCTGTTGCCACACACTTTTTATGATCCTAAATTTAGGAGTTTAGTGAAATTTTGAGCATAAATCCCTAGTCTATTTTCAAAAGAGGCCAGTTTTGTATCCTGTCAAAATTAGGAGTATAAACCCTTTGACTATCAGCCTCAATAGAACTAGTTTTGTCATTTACACTACTCTGAGGTTCTAAGTCTCTCTAAAGTATATAAAAGCTGACTAGGGGCAGGCATGAAGAGTTCCATCACCCCAGTCTCTCCCCACTCCCCCCAATCTAATTTTGATTCTGCAGCCTCTGCTGCTCCAGTCTCCTCAGGCTACCCATGCCAGCTCTACCCTTATCAAAGGACCTGCATTTCCAATTGATGTGAAGTGAGGCAGCAGTATATCCCCTCTAAATCTGCCCTCTTAAGCACAGGGTCTCATGGACTAGTGGTGATTCCTAAGCTGCTGGGCTGCAGAACCATGTTCCTCGGGACATACCACTGCAGTTTTATACATCAATGGCCCACCAGAGGGCAGTCTAGCCTGAAGTTGACTGAGCATTTCTTATACTCCACCACTATGTTTCTGAGTATGATGGATGAGCTTTCATTTCTAGTGGTATTTATTTTACATTACAGGAGATAGGAAATTTAAAATGAGCTTTGCAAAGTATGGTTAGTTACTCTGCATGCCTACTAATCATCAGTCTAAATACCTTCACTCTCTAGCGTGACTCTAACAGCAATACTAGTCCTGGAAAAAATGATGTTATGCTACACGAGTTTTCTTAGATGTGATGAAGAGATGAAGTTTATACCTCGAGGACATTGTAGGGCAGGAATTCCCACACTTGGGGACATTCAAGAAGTGAAAACTAGTTTATATACCCTGTGCAGGTCAGACTATGGCACAAGGTAGGCTTGGCACTATTTTGAATTTTGTGCTGAGTTGGCAGGAGGGAAAATGGCTCCCCCTGTCACTAAAGACTGATGGTTTCACAGTGGGTGATAAATGTACCTATGGGCAGGGGCTGGGAAGCGGATGGGACTGTGTATGATGCCAACTGCAGAGGAAAGCAGGCAGAAGAGGAAACAGAAGAAGCGATAGATAAGTGCTGCTTTCTGACCCTTGTTGGCTGAAGATGATTGCCCTAGGAGGCTTTTGGGAAGTTCATGTGAATTATTGGCCCATTATGTATTTATATATTTAACAACTATTGCTGCCCCTAGAATAATCTCTTAGGGAATGTAAGAGAAGGCTGGATAGGGAGCTGTTCTCTGCAAGGAATCAGCTGGGCTTAATGTCGTTTTTGGCCCATGAGATTGAATTAGCTGTCAGGGGAGCCAGGGCCTGGCCCAGGACAGCAGTGGGAATCAGCTGTTCAGACTTGAACAGTGGGGGAAAAAAACCCCAGTGACGTGCAGCCTTGGATGAAACAGGCTGTGCCAGGTTCTAAGCTAGTAACAGAGGCTGCAGAGTTGAGAAAAGTCAAGTTCTGCGCAACAAACTTGGATGCTCCATATGCTGCATGGATCTCTATAAGGAAGAGCCTGAGTGTGCAGCAATGAAAAAGAAACCAAGGATAGAGGGCGGTGTACAGTAGATGAATGCCTCAAAGGTGGGACGATGACTGTGCCAGGGGAATGGTTGGAAAAGGAAGGGAATTTGATTATACCGATGTTTACAGCAAAGAAGAAAGAAGGAAAGGTGATTATGTCAGGGGAATATACAGAGAGAGGGAAGAAAGGTAATTATGCTAGGGAGGTATGGTAGGTAGGTAAGGTGATAACGATGAATTCCCTAAAGTGAATGTCACAGCACACTACTGAGCATTACAATAGCTGTATTCAGTTTAATATGGCCACCATAACTCCCCCAGGCCTGCATATAATTTTCTTAATGCATCAGGTGTTAAAACCTAATGTGCTATCCGCATGAGACCTGGCAGGACAATAGACTGCTGGTTATAATAATAGGTTTATATATAGAGTCAATATGTTTATGAAGCCAATAGGTAGATTCTTCCTTCTATGCTTCATTAAGATTCTTGAACAGGAAAACAAAGTCAAGCCAAGACATGTAGGTGTTCTCTGATAGCAGATGACCACTTAAAAGCAGGGTCTTAATGAGAGTGCAGACTGCATATCAAATACAACTCTGCAGAGGCTGAGGGAATCGGCCATATATCTGAGCAAAGTGACAAAATTATTCAGGACCAGGGAGTCTGGTTCACAGTGCCATTAAATTTTATAGACACAGCAAACTGCTCACAGTCAACAGAAAACCTGTTTCAAAGGTAACATTATATCTTATCAGCAAGGTGGGATTATTTGGGATGAGAGACTATTTTTCTCACTAGTCCGAAATATTAACAACTGTGAAAGTACATCATGTCATACAACTCAGTGCTAATGATCTAGTTTTTAACTCATCTACATCAGGATGCATACAAAAACAGAATTAATCTTCTGAGTTTATACTGAGAGTTTTGATTGATTCTTGTTCTTTCACAAGCTACCCCCACATTGTATATATCGCGCAGAGATTTCCGCGCAGAAATTAAAGCATTTTTCATAACAATGCACATAACTTAATTAACAAGCCAATCAGTGCTGATAATTGCCAATTAACAAGCAATTGACACTAATAGGCATTAATTAGAATTTACAAGCAGAATTGTCTAAGTGTATTCTATAACTTGCTGCACGTAAATTCTAAGTCGCATAGTTGAAAAGAGGAGTGACCAAGAGTGTGGAATGGGCGGGTCATGGGTGTTTCTAGAATCTATACGCATTATTATAGAATATACCCAGTCTGCGCCTAATTTAGGCATCAGCACTTACACCAGGTTTTACTTGGCATAACTGCCCACGACTAAATTTAGTCATGCGGAATAGTGCTCAGCGTATTCTATAAACCACACAGAAATTTAGGTTTATTAAATAAAGCACGTCTAAATTAAGGCATACTTTATAGAATGTGCTTAGGCAAATTTCATTTTGGTGCTGAATTTTTAGATATGATATATAGAATCTAGTTCTATATGAATTTGCTCAGTCAAGCTTAATGGAACAAACCATCTTAGTCAAGCAAAACTAGCAAGTAAAATCGGGAAAAGGATACAAATTTTCAAAAGGCAGACACCTAAATACGCAGATAAAGTGGTTGTTTGCTTGGCTCTTACCTGTGTAAAAGCATATGCAGGGATCCATACCATACATACTTTTATACAGGTAATGAGTAGATGTTCTGGGGGATGTGTTTAATTTGGTGATAATTTTATACACCATTTTCCATGTGTAAACCATGCTTACATGTTGGAAAGGGCTGGTAGAAAATTACATTGCTGAATATGCACATAAAAGTATGTACACCAACAAGACATCATACAGTAGTTATATGTGTGCTGTGCATATATATTACACAGGAGCAACAGAATGCCTTTTTATTGGGAGGGAGGTCAAAGCTCCACCCCCAGTTCCCACACAGATTTACACTTTGTTTAATTTAGGTAAATCATGTGAAAGGCAATTCTATAACTGAACTAATTAGCACAGGTTACACACCCTGCACTACACACTATTCAATAAGGGTGTAAGTGCGAGGGGGGGGTGTACATGTGGGCACAGCATGGGTGGGACATGGGTGTGTCAACTTATGTGTGTAATTTATAGAATACTTAAGTTACATGTACTATATGGCACACTTGGGCATGCCAACTTATATCAGCCACAGGCCTGGCACAAGGATTTACGCCTACATGTAGCTGCATCAATGCTTCTACTACTACTACTTATCATTTCTATAGCGCTACTAGACGTATGCAGCGCTGTACACTTGAACATGAAGAGACAGTCCCTGCTCGACAGAGCTTACAATCTAATTAGGACAAACATGACAAATAAGAGATAAGGGAATATTAAGGTGAGGATGGTAAAATAAGGGTTCTGAACAAGTGAATAAGGGTTAGGAGTTAAAAGCAGCATCAAAAAGGTGGGCTTTTAGCTTAGATTTGAAGACGGCCAGAGATGGAGCTTGACATACCGGCTCAGGAAGTCTATTCCAGGCATATGGTGCAGCAAAGGAACGGAGTCTGGAGTTAGCGGTGGAGGAGAAGGGTGCAGATAGGATAAACCATATAAAATGTCTAGTACCCTCCTGGGCTCCCGCCAGGCACTTGCGACCTGGACTGGCCACCGCCGGAAACAGGATGCCGGGCTCCATGGACCCCTGGTCTTTCCCAGTATGGCAATACCCATGTACTAACCAAGTATAAACAAATACAATAAATGAGATAAACTTGAAAACAGTAAACTGAAACCAAAAATAGAACTCCCGGTATTCTATATAATGGAGTCTTAGTGCCAAGATGCCATTATAGAATTGGTCAGAAAGGGAGAGTACATGCCTAGTGACTGTGAGCACAAAATCTTCTTTGCTGGATTTCTATATTGTCAACATAGGTTATCTTGCACACATCAAGTTGAGGCTGAAATCTTGCACACAAAATGTTTTTCATGCAGACATGGTCCAGCAAAAATTAGAGACAACATTGCAGGAGAAAAGAGAGAGGAATGCGTACCCACCTAGCCACCCATTGACCCACCTAACCATTGCCTTCTGGCTACATCGCTGAGCCCCACAGGAATTTAATGTCCTAGCGTTACTCTGTTAAAAAAAATGAACTTCCAAATTGGTTACATGTATTTGTACCTGGAGATAATTTCTAGAAATTACTTCTCACTTCCGTGCTTCAAAGTCAGAATTGCGATCCACACAGTTCTTATATAATGAAATGATACAATAAAACGTCAGGCTGCTGTCCTCATGTCTTAACTCTTTTTTTCTCACTATCTGAATTAGATCAGTTCAATACCATAAAAGAGGTAACAAAAGAATCTTAAAGCTGACACAGCTGAGTGATGCCATCACCACTTTCACTTCTCTTCCCAGCCTACTAAAGGCAGAATCAGTACAAGATAAAATGGATAAACAGAGAAGAGGAGCCCTCAAGGCAAGGATGTTTATTACATCTGCATGGTTTCACAATTTAGAAACACTGGAGGCCCTTTAATTAGCCTGGGGTCTGACACTTTAATGCAGCTGCTTGCTAGATTCAGTTCTACAGTTTCCTCAGTGCCAGGGTTCTCAAACTCTGGTCCACAATAACTGCAAACAAGTTGGGTGCTCAGGATATACATAAAGAATATGAATGAGACAGATTTGCATGCCTTCATTGTATGCAAACCTCTATCATTAGGAATATTTAATTTAGTTACTTAGAAACAGAGAAAAATGAAGGCAGATGTATTATTCGCCTTTATGAAGATATTCACCCAAGGTGGTGTACAACAGGTACTGGTTGGCATAATATCCTGAAAACCCAAATCGTTTGTGAGCCAGAGGACCAGAGACTGAGACTGTTGCTCTATAGCAACTCTCCAGCACACAGATCCTACTACTGGAAAACAAGGTTGAAAAGGAAGGGTACATTTTTCATTGTAATCAATGCATAAAACAGTGTTTCCCAAACTGGGTACCGCGGCATAGTCGCAGGGGTGCCGCGGGGCAAGATGGGAGTTCATCCTTAAGGGCATGTGCCACACACCACACACAAATCGCATTTTATCTCTGGCCCTGCCACTGCCGGAGTTTGGAGCTGAAAAGGGTACATTTTACTTTTTTTAGTGACTGCCTGCTTTATCGAACGACATTCCTGCTTTAACAGATCCGAGGCAGTGATTCACACATGCTGTCTTCCGCTAACCCAAGGGGGGGGGGGGGTAGGAAGCGGCAGGCAGCGTGTGTGAACCGCTGCCTTGGATCTGTTAAAGCAGGAGTGGTATGGGAATCGCAGTCGCTTTTATGCTGCAGAATTCAAACAGTGAAAAAGCTCATGCAGGAAGGGGGGGGGGGAAACACTAGCAGTGTGAGACCCATTCATCTTAATAACAGATAATAGTACAACCCTTGGAATTGCTTCTTGTTTCTAATTTAAAAATCAGTGCAGTCATCCCCACTGGATGAAGCACATTAAAATTAGATAAGATTAATGTGAATTCTGCATTAGTGATGCGATCTTAACAAGTTTAACCTGTTTAATGTCCAGATCCACTATCTGGATCTTAAGGAGTCTTTCTCATTTTGTGCTGCAGGCACTGAAAGTTTAATACAGTGCGCATGCTGGGATTGTAGTTTGCAAGACTACAAATTCATACATGCAGCCAGTTGGCAACCCTAAATACATGGGATAAACACAAAGGAATCCTGTTTAGAAGGAATGGTTCCGTGGAATCTTAGCAGAGATTGGGTGGCGACGCCGGTAATTGGAAACAAAACGAGAGCTGGGCAGACTTCTACGGTCTACGCCCTGATTGTGACTGAATAGACAGGGATGGGCTGGAGTGTAAATTTTAAGGGGTTTCTATGTTAGCTTCAGAACTTAGTACAAGAACAGTACTGGGCAGACTTCTACGGTCTGTGCCCTGAGAAAGGCAAGGACAAATCAAACTCGGGTATACGTATAAAGTATCACATACCATGTAAAATGAGTTTATCTTGTTGGGCAGACTGGATGGACCATAAGGTCTTTATCTGTCATCATTTACTATGTTATGTTACTATGTAATTCCAAAGCAGTAGGCAGGATATTGAAAAGCTTGGTGATGTTTTATAGAATCTGCACAGCCTCAGGTGGGGACCTTATTTCATGGAGAAGAGTTGGAGCTAATGGTAAGCCAGCAGAGCTCTCCTCATCAGAAAACTGAATCTCAGTGAAAGTCAGCTTTGACAAAGAGAGATTCTTTACATGCAGAGAACACGAGAATCCTGTAAAAGTTGTGTGATGCCCATCCTCTACCAGCTGACCCAAGTGGGACAGCCCCTGAGCTGCCCATGCCTGGAATTGGGGGTCCTGGGCACCCGCGGGACATCATGTTGCCCTCCCTCCTATGCTCAGCTCTGGGCTCTTCTTCATCTTCCTCTCTCCAGCTAAGGTCTGGTGGTAAGTGGGAGAGATACAAAAAACAGTTGAGGGGAGGGGGAGAAATGTTGGACGTAGCGGTGAAGGGAGAAATGGTGCATGGGGCAGAGAGGGAGAAATATTGGGCAAGATGTATGGCGGGAGGGGGGGAGTGGCGGTTTGTGAGTGGAGACCTGTGTGGCCGGGGGAAGGGGGCGCAAAAAATTGCTCAGACACTAAGGGTGCCATGAACCAAAAAACCAAAAAGGTTTGGGAATCACTGGTATAAAACATCATTGCTGACAGTTCAGTTAGTAAACAGAGAAAACATATCATCAGAAATGGTATCATTTCCGGAAGGGCTGATTTGGGAGGTTAATTTAAAATCTGCACAGCATCCTAAAAATCCAGGGGTCAATATTCAATGTGATAGGAGAGGGGTAGCCCATGATCCGAATCAGAGAGCAGCCAGAAGTTATGAGGGTATAGGTGATATTCAATGCTAAACGTCCTCAAAGGACTGCACAAAAAGTTATTACTTGAGGCATTTAGCTATGTGGGTGCTGACACTGAATATCGGCTGGCACCCACATAACTAAAGAGTAGTGACCATGCTAATCAAACGTTCCCACCTCCTTCCCTATGAACCTGTGTCTACCTCCCACCCAAGCCCCCTCCCCAAGAGCACATCTCCCACCCAGACCCCTCTCCCCCGAAAAGGATGACCACCTTCCCAACTCCTGAAAAGAACTAGCCCCAGAAAAGAATGTCCCCTTTTCAACACCCCTCCTGAGAAGAACTGGCCCCCCCAAAAGAATGTTCCACTCCTTAACCCCTTCCCAACAAGACCTGATCACCAAAAAAGGATGGTCCCGCTTCCCGAGGACCCCCACCTCACCCCCCACTCCTTGTAAGCCCTTCAGGCATACTTTGACAGTCACTGGTGCTGAAGTATATAGGGTTACCATATTTGCAGAAACAAAAAAGAGGACAGAAAAAATAAAAATGGTTGCTACCTTTGCTAAAAAAATATTTAATTGTAGTTAATGAACAAACATCAAACAGTGAATTACTTACATTACAGAAGTAGACATTCTACTTTTCAAGAACTTCTGGATTTGAGTTCGACTGAGTCTGAGCCTAAGCGTACTTATAAGAGCGCATATCTCTTTGGCTGGCTTCTGAGATACGTGTGAAAGTCTTTGCATGACATATGCATAAAATCATGTTGCACAAACAAAATTCATTTGACAGATTCAACCAGCAGGGGAACACAGAGGAGATCAGCAATGCCTTTTTCTCTCTTTAGCACCCCCATGTGTCCAGACTGACTAATAAGCCAGAGATTGTTTCTCTCATTATGTGGGTAGGTGTGTTGGTCATAGGCACATAAAAGAAAAAGAGGACATTTCCCAAAAAATTAAAAATCCTGTAGGACATATCTGAAGATGTATTAAAAGAGGCCATATGGTAACCCTAGAAGTATAGAAAGGGCAAGAGTGACACCCACCTGCTCCTGCCCAGGACAGTTCTGGGTTCAAAATGGCTGCTGTGACCTCTAGTGGTCACAACAGTCATTTTGAACATGGAGATGCAATGGGCTGAAGTGAGTGGCGATCATTCCTGCCTCTACTACAGTACATCACCAAGGACTGACAAGGTAGGTCGGGGTGGAGGGGTGGGGATGTTATGGTATAAGCCAATCATCAGAATTAAATGTGTAGCATGATATTGTGTTGGATCAGATACAGATATATACACCAATATATTTGTGCAGCTTTTAAATATATATATTTGACACTGCAGCAGAGAAAATAGTTTCATTTCAAGCCCCTCTCTCTCCATCCCTTTTTCTGGGAACTTCTGATAGCAGGGACAGTCAATTACAAACACTTAACAAAGACAAAAGAGAGATATATAACTCTCTCTGCCCTCCCACCTAAAAAGACTGAACAAAAGCTTGACTAAGGTGGGTACCTGGACGCTCATCAGGACATCTCTGAAAACCAAAGACCCAAGAGACAGAAAGTCTGGAGAAGCCATTGAAGACAAAGAAACAGGACATTTGCTTGTCAAAGGTATACCTGCCCCTCCCATCAGCTTTCAGACATCTGCAGAAAGGAGGACTTATAATGTGGTCATGTGAACAGACTACATTAACCATAATGCCTTGCAAAATATCCAGGACATGCACACACCATGATTCTCTGCTAACATTATAAAAGGCCTGGAAACAGCCCAGCTCGCTCTCTTGGAACCTGCCTCCTCTTGGGACCTGCTGCTCTCTTTGGGGTCTCCTGATGCCTTGCTCCTGAAACATGTGCTCATCAATCAGCTGGACCACCACAGCATGCTTGTAACAAGGACTTGTAAGTTAACCTACCTGCTACTTTGTTCTATTTTATGCACAAATTCTCTGTTCTAAGATCCTTTTAAAACCTACCTCTCGTGTGCAATTGTATATTAAATCAAACTTTTTGAAGCTAAAAATATGGTCTCTTTGTGTTCTGAGTATATGGTATCTTTTATATATACTTAATTTATTTAATTTATTGCAATTATCACCTTTGGTGATTGGTGGAGAAATTAATATCCTAAAACTTATAAATACAGCACCTGCTCTTAAATTATAAACAGTAGCGAGTGCTCTAGAGCTCTTTCCCCCAAGATAAATCATTTCTTGTAACAGGGAAAGGGAGACGATTTCAGGAACTGGGGCTATTCTTTGTTTGGGGGGGTGTCAGGAGAGGGACAGCCTGTTTGATGGCCAGGTCTTCTCAGGAGACAGGGTCAGCTTTTAGGTGGGTGGGTCTTAATAATCCCCTTATATGGGTCCTGGCCAATATTCAGTCCCAGCGGCCAGCACGTGTCCAGTCATACTCAGATATTCAGTGCCAGTGACTGGACGTGGTTGGGCATTGAATATCTGGGTCTAATTCAGCCGGCGATAATAAATGAGCTTAAGGGGGAAATTACAGTTACCCCTCAGGTGTTGAATACCACTTCAAAATGACAGAAATTTAAGTTTTGGTGCTCAGTTGGATCATTTTGTACATGCAGTTTTAGAAACTATGGCACTTATACGTGTAAGTGCCCCAATTTCCAAAAACAAAGCCCTGAATGATGCTGCTCTTTATTTGAATGTTTTCTTTATTTGTTTTTATTTTTTTTTTAATGGCTGTTTCAACTGTACATGCCATCAAATACACATATTTTTACAGTACCCTTATGTGTATCTTACAAAAGGCCCCAGATTCAGCAAACATTTTATAAAATAAAGAATACATTTTTAAACATTCTGACTTGGAACTTCCCTTTCCAGACCTAGACAATCTACGAAAAATGGGCTTATTGCATTCTTGCATATTTTGTTCAACTGCCTAAAAACACAGAATGAGTTAATTTTCAAGTAACCAGCATAGTCCAGGCATGGCAAGTAGCAATGGCAGGAGAGCTACAGAAAAGTGGAAATCCATTTAATTTCTTCCTGAGAAGCACACACTAAATAAATCACACAATATACCATACATACCATATAATCTTAACGTTTATTTATTTTATTTATTACATTTGTATCCCACATTTTCCCACCTATTTGTAGGCTCAATGTGGCTCCGGTGTAAACAAATACAAAGTGATATTGTGGTAAGATAAAGTTCATGTGGCACAGCCAGGTTCTTTATAGTAATCTAATATCCCTAGTATCTTAAGAAGTTTAAGCAACACAATAATACTAAGATACAGAAAGCAGTCCAGCAGCAAGTGGAGTGCTATCCAGTCTTTTGCATTGAGTACCAAATGTATGACTATCACCCAGTCAGTGAGAGGTTATATGTGTGTGCTCGATGCAAAGAAAATGAGTCTGTTCTCTTGAGGCTATAGTAGCAGACTTGGAGGAGCTGAGGGAGACAGAGAGGTACATAGAGGAGGCCTACAGGGACGCTGTAGAGAAGTCCCACTTTCAGTCTGGCAACTCCTGTGCTGCCTTGGAGGAGGGAGGTCTCCTAGAAGAGCATCACCCTGGTGAAGTAGGAAGTAATCCTGTAGCCAGGACCTGCCCACCTGGGGATGCATTATCCTTTCACACTGAGGATGTGTCTCCTGGAGCTTCTGCCCAGGAGGGAAGGGTTACGACAGCTGTTGTAGTTGGTGATTCGATCATTAGCATATAGATGGCTGGTGGGCGTGAGGATTGCCTGGTGCAAAGATGGCGGACCTCGTGCATTACCTAAATAAAATTTCAGATAGTGATGGGGAGGAGCCTGTTGTCTTGGTACACGTGGGTACCAATGACATAGGAAAATGTAGGAAGGGAGGTTCTGGAAGCCTAATTTAGGTTCTCAGGTAGAAAGCAGAAATCCAGATCCTCCAGGGTAGCATTTTCGGAAATGCTCCTCGTTCCACACGCAGGACCCAAGAGGCAGGCAGAGCACTGCAGTCTCAATGTGTGGTTGAGATGATGGTGCTATCATGAAGGATTTAGATTTGTTAAGAACTGGACAATATTCTGGGAAAGCAGGGGCGTAGCCAGACAACAGATTCTGGGTGGGCCTAGGCAAGAATTGGGTGGGCACCAAGTGTTCTTCACCACCATCACCACCAAAAAAATATCTCAGCTGGTGAGAAAATGCTTCTTTCTACCTTGGCTTACCATCAAAGGGACGTCTTCAGCTGATAGAACTTGAGATCTCCACCAGCTACCACTAAATGTATGCTACTGTTGGGTGGGCCTGAACCTTAAGTCGGTGGGCCCTGGTCCACCCAGGCCCACCTGTGGCTATGCCACTGTGGGGAAGGGCTGCCTGTTCTGAAAGGATGGACTTCACCTAAGGATGGAACCGGAATGGACTCAGCCTGCTGAAGCTAACTTTTAAAAAGGAGATAGAGCAGCTTTTAAACTAAAATGGAGGAAGTCGACAGTTGCCCAGGAGTGCATGGTTGAATGTGGAGTATTCTCGAAGAAAACTATTGAAACAGCACATTTAGTGAATCCCAATAGAGAGGTTTCAATAAGGGTGAAAGAAAGCCAGGAGTGTTTAATGGGAGAACAGAGTAAAGGATGTATTATCCCCATCAACTTCAAAGCAGCTTGCAGATGTTAGGAAAAAAACATAATTTTGAAGGGTCTATATACAAATGCTAGAAGCCTGAAAAATAAGATTGGAGAGTTGAATCATATAGCACTAAATGAAGAGGTAAATATAATAGGCATCTCAGAGACCTGGTCGAAGGAGAACAATCAATGGGACACTGTGTTATTAGGATACAAATTATATCGCAGTGATAGAATGGATCAAATTTGAGGGGGGTTGTGCTATGTGTTAAAGAGGGAATTGAATCAAACAAAACAAATATTCCACATGAAACAGATAGCAGCATAGAATCCTTGTGGATAGAAATTCCATGTGTGAAGGGAAAGAGTATACTGGTATGGCTGTACTACCATCCACCAGGACAGAACAAACAGACAGATGAGAAAATGTTTACAGAAATTGGAAAAGCTGGCAAATTGGGCAACATTATAATGGGTGATTTCAATTACCCCAATATTGACTGGATAAATGCTACATTAGGGAACGCTAGGGAGGTGAAATTCTTAGATATAATAAATGACTGCTTCTTGGAGCAGCTGGTCCAAGAACCGACAAGAAGGGGAGCTATTTTAGATCTAGTCCTTAGTGGAATGCAGGGCATGATACGAGAGGTAATGGTGTTGGATCCACTGGGAAACAGTGATCATAACATGGAAAAAGGATCTGAATGAAGAAAATAAGAAGCAATATAAGAAGTCAAGCTAGATGCAATGCACTGATAAAGAAGAATAAAAGAATATATGAAGAAAAACTCACAGTAACACCCTTTTCAGGTACATTAGATGTAGAAAGCCTGTGAGGGAATCCATGGGACCATTAGATCATGAAGGAGCAAAAGGGGAACTCAGAGAGGACAAGGCCACAGCGGAGAGATTGAATTAATTCTTTACTTAGGTCTTTAAGGAAGAAGATACAAGAGATCTACCTATACCGGAAATGGTTTTCAAGGGTGACGAAGTGGAGGGACTGAAAGAAATCTCGGTGAACCTGGAAGATGTACTGAGCCAAATTGACAAGTAACAGAATGATAAATCACCTTGACCGGATGGCATACATCCCAGGGTACTGAAAGAACTCAAACATGAAATTGTTATTCTGTTGTTAAAATAATCTGTATTACTTGAAGACTGCAGGGTGTCCAATGTAATGCCGATTTTTAAAAAGGGTTCCAGGGGTGCTCCAGGAATTTACAGACTGGTATGCCTGACTTCAATGCCAGGAAAAATAGTGGAAAATGTTATAAGAATAAAATTACAGAACACATAGAATAACATGGTTTACTAGGCCAGAGTCAGCATGGGTTCAGCCATGGGAAGTCTTGCCTCATCAATTTGCATTTCTTTGAAGGCGTAAATAAATAAAGCTGTGGATAAAAGTGAGCCAGTTGATATAGTGTTATCTAGATTTTCAAAAAGCTTTTGACAAAGTTCCTCATGAGAGACTCCTGAAAAAATTAAGTCATGGGATAGAAGGCAATGTCTTTCTGTGGATTAGGAATTGGTTATTGGACAGAAAACAGTGGGTAGGGTTAAATGGAGGAGGGTGAGTAGTGGAGTGCCACAGGGATCCATACTGGGACCAATGCTATATTATTTTGATAAATGAACTAGAAAACGGAACGACTTGTGAGGTGATTAAGGGGGTTGTTTACTAAAGCTTAGCTTGAGTTATCTGCAGCAGAGCCCATAGGAACAAAATGGGCCCTGCTGCAGATAACTCGAGCTCAGCTTTAGTAAACAACCCCTTAAATTTACAGATGACACAAAACTATTCAAAGTTGTCAAAACACATGCAGATTGTGAAAAATTGCAGGAAAACCTTAAGAAACTGGAAGACTGGGCATCCAAATGGCAGATGAAATTTAATGTAGACAAATGCAAAGTGATGCACATTAGGAAGAATAATCCAAATCATAGTTACCTGATGCTAGGGTTCACCTTAGGAGTCAGCACTCAAGAAAAAGATTTAGGTGTCATTGTAGATAATATGCTGACATTTTCTACCCAGTGTGTGGCGGGAGCCAAAAAAAAAAAGCAAACAGGATGCTAGGAATTATTAGGAAAGGGATGCAAAATAAGACCAAGAATATTATAATGCCTCTGTATCGTTCCATGGTTCGACCTCACCTTGGTCGCTGTATCTCAAAAAAGATAGTGGAAATAGAAAATGTTCAAAGAAGAGAGACCAAAATGATAAAAGGGGATGGAACTCTTCCCATATGAGGAAAGGCTAAAGAGGTTAGGGCTCTTCAACTTGGAAAAGAGAAGGCTTGGGGGGGGGGGGGGGGGGGGGGAGACAAGATTGAGGTCTATAAAATCCTGAGTGGTGTAGAATGGGTAATTGAATCGATTGTTCACTCTTTCAAAAAGTACAAACACCAGGAGACACTCAATGAAATTAGATCAAAATACTTTATAAACAAATAGAAGAAAACATTTTTTCACTGAAACAATAGTTAAGCTCTGGAACTCATTGCCAGAGGACCTGGTATCAGTGGATAGTGTATCTGGGTTTAAAAAAGCTTTGGACAAGTTCCTGGAGGAAGAGTCCACAATCTGTTATTGAAATGGACATGGGGAAAGTCACTGCTTGCCCCGGGATTGGTAGCATGGAATGTTGTTACTAACTGGGTTTCTGCCAGGTACTTGTGACCTGGATTGGCCACTGTTGGAAGCAGGATACTGGAATAGATGGAGTATTGATCCGACTCAGTATGGCTATTCTTATGTTCTCAGATTGAGCCCCCAGCCTCTTCTCTCAGTGAGGAGGCAGGCAAGCAGTCCCAATGCCCACTGGTTGTCTTCCTTCCATCAGGTCTTTGAGATACCATGTTTAACTCCTTCATTTATTGTCAGACATTGTAATTCTCCCATCTCATTTTTAGACTTTAGATATACAGAGAATTTAAAGTATGTTTACAGGGGCAACTTAGAATCATTTACTGTGTTCTTTATTTAAATACTCTTGGCTTTTAGCATAGCCTCTCACATAAGACGCATCAGTACACAGGGCAAGGGGTGAAGAACGTGAGAATTCATTTTTAGCATATTAGAAATGATACATGACAAGTGCATTTCTTCTTAAGCTGGTGGTGGTGGAGTGTTTCAAATCCCCAAATGAAAAAGAAATAAAGCAGTCAAAAACTAGAAATCTTTTGCCAAAGTCTGCTTGAAATTGTACTGCGTGGTGCTCAATTTACAACTCGTTATCAAGATTATTACCAAGAGAAAAAAGACCTCAAGAGCCCAACTCATTCAGGGGTCCTTTTACAAGGCTGTGGTAAAAGGTGGCCTGCGGTAGTGTGGGCGCGTCATTTTGGCATGTGCTGGGCCACTTTTTACCACGGCTGGGAAAAAGGCCAATTTTTTAATGGGTCAGGAAATAGGTGTGTGCAAAAATTAAAACTAGAGTGTGCCTGTTTATGGCCTGAGCCCTTACTGCCAGCCATTGACCTAGAAGTAAGGGCTCACGGACTACCTGTGTGGTAGCCATGCAAAATATGCCAACGTGGCCGCTCTGCCGATTACCACCAGGAACACCCCCTGTAGTACAAAATAGAAAAATATTTTCTACCGCGGGATTCGGCATGCGCCAAACTCGGAATTACCATCGGGCGCATGCACTAACCCCAGCGGTAGTAACAATTTGGCACGTGATACCCGTGCGTTAACCTTCCCGTGGCTTTGTAAAAGGGCCCCTCTGTCACTTCTAAGAATTGCTGGCTCAATATACAGTAATCATTGGTCAAATAAACTCCACTTAAAATTCACAAAAATAAACCATTGCAATACAAATATTGAAAAGATGATTTAACTACTATATCTTTCCTTTTCTTAATATAGCTGACATTTAGAAACATAGAATAGTATACTCAGTAAAGTCTCATTTATTTTTAGAAGAACCCTTAATTTTACAACAGAGGTAGGAAACTGATCGTGCATGGGGTAGTCTGCAGAGGTCGTCTTCAACTTGGCGATCCCTGTCAGCAATGCCAATGAGGTGGATGACTGCTAATTGGGCCTGATCCCAAAGTGGGTGAGCCCCTGCCCATGTGGGCCCATCTGTGGCTATGTCACTGCTTACCAGACTAATTTATCTGAATAGTTATCTGGTTAGTGTGCCGAATATATCATCACTAATCAGATAAATCCAGAGACCATCCTTCCTCTGCCCATGGACCACCCTGGCACTATCTGGATAATGCAGAGACACTCTTGAAGATATGGAGTGATATCAACTGTACAGTGACACTGAATATCCTGATCAGTGGCCCTTAATCACCAAATATCAGGCTGACAATTTATAAACACTTTAGAAGTTACAATAATGTAACACTGAAAAATCAAGACAAGGGAATAAGATGAAAATTGTTATATCTATTAGAAAGAGAGAGTGCTCTGTGATTGATGATAAAAGCATGCAATTATATATTTAAAATGAGATATCACTGAACTTACCAGCAATAGACAGGACAGCATCAAAACATTCATTGCGATAAGGGAGGCAGAGACTGTCACAAACCATTATCTCATAACCACGATTCCGTGCTGACTCAGCCAAAGGAAAACAGTAATCAGATCCCAGTTTAAATGCTTTAGAGTTGATATGAAGATATTTACCATTTCCACACCCTGAAATGAAAATAAAAATAGTAAACCTTTTAGAATGTTTATAGTCAGAGATGGGTTCATTACTTTTTAAAAGTACTTAAGTAAAAAGTAAAAGTAATGGCTTCAAAAGTAGTGAAGTAAAAATAGAAAGTCTTATCCAAAAAAATACTTCAGTAAAAGTAATAAAGTACAGCTCTTAAAACATCATCTGTAGAAATTGGGACATTGTCCAAGCTCATGATGTTTTCAGAAATTCTGACCTGCAAATAGAGTTCTCCAGAGAACGGAATTTAAAAGAAATATTATGTCCCGCAGACGTGGAGGGGCATAATCGAACGTCGCCGGCGATCTATTCTGGCGGCGGCGCAACAGCTGGCCGGAACCGTATTATCGAAAAAGATGGCCAGCCATCTTTTTTTTCGATAATATGGTTTAGCCCGGCCAAATGCCAGAGTTCGCCAGGTTTCAGATCGCCGGTTTTGTTTTTCAGTGATAATGGAAAAAAATGCCGGCCATCTCAAACCCGTTGAAATCCAAGGCATTTGGTAATGGGTGGAGCCAGCATTTGTAGTACACTGGTCCCCCTCACGTCAGGACACCAACCGGGCACCCTAGGGGGCACTTCTAAAAATGTTTAAAAAATACACAAATAGCTCCCAGGTGCATAGCTCCCTTACCTTGGGTGCTGAGCCCCCCCAAATCCACTTCCCACAACTCTACACCATTATCATAGCCCTTATGGGTGAAGGGGGGCACCTACATGTGGGTACAGTGGGTTTTGGGGGGGGTTTGGAGGGCTCAACACTTAGCACCACAAGTGTAACAGATAGGGGGGGGGGGGTGGACCTGGGTCTGCCTCCCTGAAGTGCACTGCACCCATTAAAAACTGCTCCAGGGACCTGCATACTGCTGTCAGGGAGCTGGGTATGACATTTGAGGCTGGCATACAGGCTGGTAAAAAAAAGGTTTTTAATTTTTAGTGTGGGAGGGGATTGGTGACCACTGAGAAACTACGGGGAGGTCATCCCCCATTCCCTCCGGTGGTCATCTGGTGAGTTGGGGCACCTTTTTGAGGCTTGGTCGTGAAAATAAAAGGACCAAGTAAACCCGGCGAAATACTGATTAACGCCGCTTTTTTTTCCATTATCCGCGAAAGCCGGCCATCTGGTAGCCATGCCCATGCCCGCCCATGTCCCGCCTTCGCTACGCTGCAGACACGCCCCCTTGAACTTTTGCCGGCCCGGCAACGGGAAAGCGACGATGGTGTCAAAAAAGCCGCTTTCGATTATACCGATTTCGCCGCTTTTGAGAGATCGCCGGCCATCTCCCGATTTATGTCGGAAGATCGCCGGTGATCACTTTCGAAAATAAGCCTGATAGTGTCCAGAACAATGACAATAGATGGAGCACACAAAGTTTGTGGAGCTTGCAGTTTTTGCAATATGATGATTGAATGCAACAGTTACTGTAATCCTGCGGATGGCAAGACATATAAATTAAGACATCTGACTACATGCCGATCAGATCATGTCATCTATGTCTTATAATGCCCGTGTGGCAAACTGTATGTCGGTAAGACTGGTAGACGTCTAAATCGTAGATTGAGTGAACACAAGTCTTGCATCACGTCACTTAAGTTGGGAGCTCCGATAGTAGCTCACTGTAGAGCATTTAACCACAGCTTTGATGACTTTTAAGTGCTGGGTGATTGATTGTGTGACTGAGCACATACGCGGGGGTGATCACAGTTTAAGACTTTTACAAATTGAACAAAGATGGTTCTACAGATTACATACTTTGGAACCGCAGGGCTTAAATTCTACCATTCATTGGGCAGCTTTTCTTTAAATTATTTATTTACATTTCTTTATATATTTACATTTTTCAGACTCTTTTTTTGGGTTCAGTGATAAACCTGCATGATCGGTCAATTAGTGATGGGCCATTTCCAACTCATTTATAATGGCGTTGTGTGAGTTAGATGTCAGCATCAGCTGGTGCAATTATCAGCTGATTGAGGAGACAGTTGTCTAGGAGGAACTAGTATTGACGTGTCAGCTAAGGATTGAGTTACCATATATTTAAATCTGGCCCAGCCCAGTAGTGCTGATGTCAGTTGATGTAATCTCCAGCATGAAGGTAACAGCATGAGGACATTGTGTCTATATTTTGTACAGGGTTGTCTTTGTGCATTTCAAAACATGCGATACAGACTTGTACCTGGATTACTCTTGTGTCTGCTGCTTGCCTACTGTGATGCCAATAGATCCCCCCCTTACAAAGTGGGCGATCTAGTGCATCGGCGTTATTACACGCACAAAACCTGGCGAGATCCCATCTACGTTGGCCCTTTCAAGATAGAAGCTCTGTCAGCAACAGCTGCTAAGCTGGAGGACCACACATCCTGGGTCCATCTGAAAGATATACGAGCCTACCCGAATATCGAATCAGGCCTCCTGGATGTTTCCATTGATGTTTCCAGCTCAGCAGTCACTGGAGAGACCAGTCCCACCACGAACCCCATCTCCACCGCCACTGAGCCCAAGACCACCGACCCCACATCCAACACTCTCGAATCATCTTGATCAACTCGATCAAAGACTCAACCACTTAATCAACCAAGATCATCCATCTCCTGAATCGCACCTCCTTGATCTTGCTGATATCATCATCCAAACAATCCCTGAATCTCCAGAGTCCCCACCTGAACAGCCACCAGTACTTGAACCTGCATTTGAGTGGCCATCCTCACCTCCACCTTCCAGTGTTCCAGAATTTCCACTTCCCTACGTAGATCTTCGTATCCGCCTCATCAGAATCCGCAACTTCGCAGCAGATTTGGAAGAAATTGCTCCGGGCGAACCTGGTTCTATTCACTTTTCCACAGTACAGAATTTGAAGAGCAACATCGGTAAGCTGCTTGACATTCTACATTTGTATTTCCCCCATCAAGCCAGATAAATGCCACAAGTAGTTCCGCCGCTGTTCACTCCAGAGGAACTACTTCCCTTACGGACTATTTCTCTACATAAAGTTCCTATACCAATAGCACCTTTCCCTACCACTCCTGTGAAAGTTTTAATACCACCACCTTCTCCAGTTCTCCGTAGAGAACCAACAGCTGCCAACCTTGCTGCCCTTGACGATATCAAGGACCCAGATCCACCAGACCCACAGAACATTGGACTTTACCCTGTTGATAAGTGTGACTCTGAGCAGTTATCTGAAACCAATTCCCATTGGTCCAACGACTTTGACGGCACTTATTTGGAAGGTGACACCATTCCTGACGACACGGACGGAACCAGCACCCGTCCAAGTGTTGTCTCAGCAGCAGTGACGGTGCTACATCAGTACACCCTCTTCTTCTGCTTTCCACTGCTCGATTGTTTGCTGTTGGACTCTTGTGTCTCATCCTACTTTGTATAGGTTTGGTGTTGTTTTTCACTACCCTGTTTACCTATACTGTGGACAGAAACCTTGCAGATCTTTGGGTCACACTTAGTGCCTTTCCCACTGGTAACGACACCTTACCCGTTGGAAACGCCACAGTACTTGCAACTACTTCTGTACTTGCAACTACCCCAGCAGTGCTTGCCACCACCCCAGCAGTACTTGCTACTGCCTCGGTGTTTGCAACCACTCCGGTTCCAATAACTATTACTGCAGATTACACAAAGCCCCACCAGTATACCACATTCACACGTTTGTTCGGACACACATCCTTCCAAACAATCAAAAAGATCAGTCCCAGTGCCATCAGTAATCCCACCCCCTGGGCAGACACATCTGCCACCACAGACTTTTCAACTGGCAATCCTACAGTGCCTATTGAAAACTCTGCAACTACTCCTGTTTCTCCAATCCTGTTAATATGGATTGGAGCTAGAGTATCCACTGGAATGGTGGTAAGCCAGGTTACAGGACTTTGGTCAGCAGAGAAGCCTTGACTAGGCCTGATAACCCACTAATGGCATAACAGTTGAGAACCTGCAAATGCAGGACTATATGATGAAGTCTTAATAAAACCTGAAACAAATTACAAATTGAATATAGCATATATGATGATAGAATAATAGATAAAAATGGTTTGTAAAATATAGCTTGTATTTCTATAGCAGGGCACACAGGTCATAAGATTATATAAAAATAGATTGTGAAACTGGTATACTGGTATTAAGACAGTTTGGAAACAATAAAAAAATAAAAATAAGATGTTCAGGGTAACGGAAATGATGTGAAGTTTTGAAATAGCAAAAACAAGAGATGTTTACCGGAAAAGACAGTTGGGTGCAGATGGACACCTGGGCGGAAAAGAGATGTTTCAAAATAACTAGAACAGGAAAGAGTTGGTACAAGATGATACAAAGAGTAGAAATCAACATCTGCCGGAAAAGGGAAAAAAATTGGTACAGAGATATTGGCCAATAAGATGAAGAAATAGGTACTGCCATAAGCATCTATTGAGATCTATGCCTATAAAAGAGCAAACATTCAGACAGAGAAGTTAGAAGCTTCTTCAACACTTGACCGACAGCAGAGCTCTGTGCATTTGAACCTAGATGTATGTATTAAACTGAAGACTTTATCTTGGTAAGAATAAACAGAATCTTATTCCTGATAATTACCTTTGTCTTTATTCCTACATACTGTATTATATGTGCTCTTTCCTTATTATCTGCTATACACAAATAAGCCACACTCACTGAACCACAAAGAGTAGATTAAAAACATATATATATGTGGGAACATAAATGGCCCAGGATACACCTAGACCCAGAAAGCCAGAAAGCAGTAATTATGGGAATTAGTTTCGAATTGCGGCTACTAATGCCTCCCCAGAATTGCCCCCCCTGGGATTGGAGGGAAACTGTAAAGAACCTTTTGGATGAACTTAAGATGTTTCCTCCCCCATACGGAAAAGTCCAGAAGGGGGCTAGAAGTGGGGCAATTAAACACTACTGACCTTGCCTGTACCTGGATTACTCTCAGATCTGCTGCCTGCCTACTGACTCTGCCTGTACCTGGATTACTCTAGTGTCTGCTGCCTGCCTCCTGACCTTGCCTATACCTGGTTTATTCTTGTGTCTGGTGCCTGCCTACTGACTCTGCCTGTACCTGGATCACTCTCTTGCCTGCTGCCTGTCTGGCCGTCATGTTCATCACTCCGCTTCCTGCTCCATCTCGTAAGCCATGCAGGCCACCCGCACCTAGGGGCTCAACCTCTGGGGAACGGCGGTCAGTGCAGGTGAAACCCGGGGTTGTCCAGCCGCCAAGCAGAACCTGGTCCGAGTACTGGGCTCGGCAGCACTCTACTTGGTACAAGAACTCACAGGTCTGACAGATGACTTATCAATGTTCGTAGATCTTATAGCAAATATCTAGTTGAATCTTTCACCCTTCAAAATTACAAGAGGAGGAAAAAAGACCTCAAATGTCCCAGCATAGCAGAAAGCAATCAAATCTTTGTGCCAGAATATATCGGACTCCAATCATATCATTGGTCTAAAAAAAACTTCCTTACAAAATTTATTATTGTTAATTTTCTTCTAATTTTGTTTTATATATCGTGCACTCAATCATTTTCCAGCATATTCTTGTTCTAACAGGGCTCTCCGTTTCACTTATAAATAAGCTTCCTCAGGGGACTAAGTCCAGAACAAACCAAGCTGACCTACAGAGATATAGTATGAAATGTATCATTGCATTCAATATACATAGATTACATTGTAGATGATAAACTTACTTCTTTAAAGCCGACGCCAGTCTTCAAACATGGTGCTTACTGGCTCCGTAATGCGAATAGTAACCCTAACTGGAAGCGGAACTTCACTGTTTAAATCACTTTCTACTGACGTCGTAAACAAGGAAACAAATTCAATCAGGAAACATTATCTATAAAACTGCTCATGTTTATACTAGCTTCATAGTCTCAAGAATGAAGAGCTAAGTGCTTTAAATATATTATTGAATGTTCGAGGAAATTATTATAAAGATACACTGGAAGAAGATTGAGTGCATGAAATATAAAAGAAAATGAGAAGAAAATTAACAATAATAAATTTTGTAAGATTTTTTTAGACCAATGATATGCTGGCACGAAGAATTGATTGCTTGCTGCCATTCTGGGACATTTGAGGTCTTTTCTCCTCCTTTTGTAATTTTGTAAAGTGTGAGAGTCAACTAGATATTTACTATAACATCTACAAACACTGATGTCTTCAGCTTTAAAGACTGCTTATACATTTTGATATTTTGCTGAAGTTTTGCCTAAGTATTGGTTTCAATAATGCGTGTTAACGTATGAATACATTTTAATAAATGTAGTCCTTAGATTCTAAGCCCTCTGGAGAAAGGGAACTACGTACTGTATGTGAGCATAACTTGCCTTGAGCTATCAATGAAAAGGAATGAGATAACTCCAAATACATAGATTTTGTCCATGTAAATTCTTGGTTAGACAACATTTACCTATACAAAAAAAGATAGGCTGGAAGGAATCCCAAGCTGCTGTTTTATTCTGTCCTAAACTTATCTGAATAACTTTGGATACTTTGAGATCAGATGTTCAGCTGGAATCCAGCTGAATATTCAGATAAAGTTAACTGGATACTTTTAGTTAACTCAATCCAGAGATTGCTGGCTTATAGGATAGAATGGTCTGACTCTGGCTCACAAGATAGCCAAGGGTACTTCTCAACTATCCCAAGCCACAGGCCCAATAGCCCTCCCTGATATGCTGGCAACAGAGACTGACACCCGGTATCTGGAAAAATATGGTAGTTTATTTATCTTGGCTAGTAAATACTAATACAATACAGACATGACTATTTCCTTACATCTATTTCACTCTGCAGGAAGTCTTCATTTTGGACATTTTGAAGGTGTATTTTCAAACTCTGATAGACGTTGTTTTAGTCATCCGTTATGTCATCACTTTTTTGGGACGTTCTCTGATATAAAGGTATTTTGGGACTTAGACATCATATTGAAAATGCCCTCCATGCAAAAAAAAAAACAAACAAAACAAAAAAAGCAGAGCAACAACTATCCTCGAACGAGATTAGACAGGACACCAACTGGCTTGGCTCACATAAGTAAAAACACTTCTTATCTACCCCAAGTGATAGACAAATTATAAACATCTTGTGCAGTGGCAGCTTTTGCCACAGGAAACCTTGTCCCTGGTGCACCTGTGATCCCTCATAAGGAAACGCTGTTCTTCCTGCTCCAGCCAACCAGAGGCGACAAGCTGAAACAGTTCAAAGGGTGAGCAAGCAAGGGTTCAAGCAAGAGATTTAAATTTTCAGAAAGTTTCTTTAAAGACAGAGACAAAGCAAGTCTCTTTCATTTCTGACCAGTCATTATTATGTTTCAGTCTCATGGCTGTTTGCATTGCCTCCTTAAACAATCTCTAAGATTGGTGGCATGTGCTGCATCACACCAATACAGCCAACCTGAGCAAGTCCTTCTCATGTGGGTCACCAAGTGACAACGTCTCTAATGTCCTCATGACAAACCCCATTCGGAAATGTCATGTTTTGGCTTGGTTGGTAGTTCTGTTCACATAATGGATGTCTGAAGGCACCAAGTCCCAAGCTGGAATGAACCAATTCGTGGCTAGAAATACACATAAGAGCACAGTGTCTCATTCATATCTGCCCCACAAAACCAAGGCAGCAGTATTGAAATCACAAACAGAAATCCATCTTGGCTGGATAAGTTTGGTTTTGTACTGCACAAAAGAATACCGGGGCTGACTATGTCCCACAAGCTGAGTAAGGATCTCTTTACTGCTAAATCATTACTTTTTTAAAAATTACAAGCAGCTCCACCATATTTCCCCAGAATGTGAGGGAACAGCTATGTCAGCAATAGAACCAGAAATGATCATATTGTTGCCAAAAGTAGTCCACGTTGACTATAAAACAACTGGCTCTGCATACACTGCACATAACAAGCTGATCTTATTTAAAATGAGGTATTTTGGGAGAATTTAACAAATATGGCTAGCACAAGTTTTAGAGGAACTGTGGATGAGCTGGCTAAGTAATTGTAAAAATATAGACGGCAGCAACATTTTTATTTGACAGAAGATGAGTTCTACTGGCAGCCAAATGCATTTATGAAATATTGCAGAGCACCCAGATGGAATGTTTATTTATTGAAGATGAGATTGTTAAAATACATTTGTTTCATGGAACAGGGGATCAATACTAAATGTTTTATTTTGTTTCTTTTTATTAAATGTTCATAGAAATACCTCTGTTACAAAGGAAGATTCAATCCAGTATCCTCAAATACAATAAACATCCAAACACTTATAATTCTGATAAGTCTTTCAAAAGTTAAGGCATATGTCAGCCAACTCACTATTTTACAAAAGGCAAGAGGACATAGGGTATGACGGGGCATGTAGGATGACAAACAAAAAAAAAGAGCAGCAGAAAAGAATGGTAGAAGTTAAGCTCTGGAACACACTGTTGCCAGAGGATGTGGTAAAAGTGTATGTTTAGTCAGCTGAAAATCCACTTTGCCAGATTCAGGAATTTTACCTATGTACTTCCCCCTTTCCCCTCAGTTCTAATTATGTAGTTCCCAATTAGAGCTTGGCAAATGTATGCCTGAAAGTATTCCAATCAGTTTTTTTTAATCTTTGCATCCTGAGAGATGTACTGCTCTTTAAAAAATTATTGCACTTTTCTAACACATTAAGATGTTTTATGAGGATTAACCTTACCGTTTGGATTACTCCTACCATATTTACCTATTTGCAAGTATAGCTCAAATTTAGCTGGCAATATTTACAACAAAAATATAGAAACTTTCTCCCTAATTGGAGCAGTAAATCCTTTAATAGTCTCAAAACTCTAATGTTTTAAAACCACACTAGATCTCATTCACCTAGGTCCACTCGGGATGGCAGCTGGCAAGAACTTGTGGGTTAGGGTTGTAAACACCTGGAATCTTGAGTGCGTTCTCTCTATTGTGACAGGGGTGGCGTACTTTTCTGTCTAGTAATGGATTTTGTTTCTTTCTTTAATTATTATGGAGTGGAGGAATAGCCTAATGGTTAGTGTAGTGGGTTGAAGAACTGAGGGCTTGATGCATCAAAGAAACGTAGAAGAACTGAAAACGTAAAGGTCATATTGTAAACATACCAATTTAGAAAAAACGATGGATGCTCTAAAAAAACCCATGCAAATGTACAACAGTTCAATAGGGAAAAACTTGAGGGCGAGCACGCACCCCCAATTCCACTAACGCTCCCTTAGCTCCACCCCTACCCAACCTTCTAGAAAATACCTTTTTTTACACGCACATTATGAACGTTCATGTATAATATGCTGGCTGTATAACTGTTCGATAAGGAAGGAGAGAGGGAGAGAGGAAGGGACACATGGCAATACTTACAGATCTGAGGTACAAAGAACGCATGTTGAAGAGGCGTTGCAGCACTTCCCAGCCCTTATCCATGCGCAGGATGTCTCGCTTCCCCGGTCGGGGGAATAAACACTTTTCGTTTATTACAAAAAGCTGTGCTAGCCACAGCACATCCATGTCGGAGAAGTTGGGCTTTCTCCCGCGTGCAGCCATGACTTCTCTGACAAATAATTGCCTCATTTGCATTCCATTTTCGTTAGCTGCTACAATGACAGGAAAATGGCTCGGAGAACCCCTTTGTGCATGTCCTGGTTTACTACTTGCACGCTAAACTGGCTAGAACCAGTTTAAAAACCATGTGGCTGGCTCGTTAAGTTTAGTGCATCTGGCTGTGGGTTTGATTCCCACTGCTGCCTGATGGCCAGCAGTGGGTTGAGATTCCTTCTGCATCTCTGTGTGACCCTGTGTAAATCACTTAATCCTCTGTTGCCCCAGGTACAACAATAGTATAATGTACCACTTAGACCGTGAGCCCACTAGGGACAGAGCCAGTATCTGTAAAATGAAACTGTATACCAATTAGGTCTATGTCAACAATAGTACACCACCTTGACATGTTTGTCAGGAAAGGTGGTATATCGAATTCCACATAAACCATATGTTTATCAAGCATCAATTTCTAGTAAACCAAAGCAAGTGGGAGAACTTTATCAGACACAGGTAAATTGTATGGTTTCACAAAATCTGTTTCCTTCCAGATATCAATAATATAGCAATTAAATTTAAACTTCGACTAAAACTTTTATGAATTTGTTTCTCCAAACCTTGAATAGCAGAAACCAACATTAACTTCTTCTTGACAACTTACCAACAAAGCTGCATTTTCAGAAAGCAATGGAGCAGCAGAATGTTCTTTTGAGAATATCTGGGTTTTCCAAAGCAAAGCTCCAGAATCAAACACTAAGTTCCATTAGACAATCGCTCTCCATTTCCCCAGGGAAGATTCCATTGATCTTTTCTAAGACACAGTGAAGCATGAGACATCACTCTTTCCTTACCAGCTCTGCAATGATTATTTTCATGTAACCTGTTTGGTGGCTAATTTATTCATTGGAGCCGGCAGCGATATCAAGCCCAGCAGGCTTTAAATGAGCAAAGCTGTGGATGCATATAGGCTGTGAACTTGCTTGGTGAATATTTGCTACTTGTGAGATACCTTTCAACAGATTTGGCAGAACTATACTGCATCTATTCAGTGTTTTGTTTCCTGCTGGTTACCCTGGGCCTGGTTTCTGATGTTCTTGTCTACACTGCATATCTGTGCTGCAGTGCTTTGATCCCCACTGGTTGATAATTGTTCCCAATATCTCTTGGACCTGCTTCCTCCCTTTTTTGATTCTAGCCTGCTACCCAACAGATGGGCTTATCAGTTTTGATCCATGCCTCAACTTATAAGCTGTAAATGTCTGTTACATGAGTACATAAGTACATAAGTATTGCCATACTGGGACAGACTGAAGGTCCATCAAGCCCAGCATCCTGTTTCCAACAGTGGCCAACCCATGTCACATCTAACTGGCAAGATCCCAAAAAAGTACAATACATTTTATGCTGCTTATCCCACAAATAATATACTCTATACCTTGTCCCAAACATCCATATCTTCTCCCAGAAATAAGCAGTGGAATTTCCCCAATTCCACTTTAATAATGGTCTATGGGCTTTTCTGTTGGGAAGCCATCCAAACCTTTTTAAACCCCACTAAGCTAACTGCTTTTACTACATTCTCTGTCAACAAATTCCAGAGTTTAATTACACATTAAGAAAAATTTCTCCAATTCATTTTAAATGTACTATTTTGTAGCTTCATTGCGTGCCCACTAATCTTAGTATTTTTGGATAAACAAGCGATTCACGTCTTCCCGTTCCACTCCACTCATTATTTTATAGACCTCTATCATACCTACTCTCAGCCGTCTTTTCTCCAAGCTGAAGAGCCCTAGCCACTTTAGCCTTTCTCATAGGGAAGTCATCCCATCCCCTTTATCATTTTCGTCGCCCATTTCTGTACCTTTTTTAATTCCACTATACCTTTTTAAGATGCAGTGGCCAGAATTGAACACAATATTCGAGGTGTGATCGCACCATGCAGTGATACAAAGGCATTACAATGTACTCATTTTTGTTTTCCATTCCTTTCCTAATAATACCTAACATTCTATTTGCTTTCTTAGCCACCACCACACACCGAGCAGAGGATTTCAATGTATCATCACCGAAGATGACTATATCCCTTTCCTGGTCGCTGACTCCTAATGTGGAACCTTGCATTACGTAGCATCACTTTGAACCTGCTCATATTAAATGTCATCTGCCATTTAGGTGCCCAGTCTCCCAGTCTTTGCAGCTTCATGTGCTCTTCTCACCTTTACAACCCCATTATGAACCATAAAAGGTAACCAGTTGTGATGGTCTGCAGAAACACTTGGTGGTGGATGAACCTGGTTCCTCAATCTTCCTTCGTGAAGCAACAGTATTTTTTAAAATATGTACGTATTAGAATTAATTTATCAAAATACCCAAAGCACTGTACAACAGGTCTGGCTTGATATAAACAACTTAGGGGCCCTTTTACTAAAGCTTAGCATGCGCTAATGAAATTAGCATGCACTAACTACTACTCTTGTATACCCATGGGCTTCTTAGCATTTAGTATGTACTAATTCCATTAGTGCATGCTAAGCTTTAGTAAAACAGCCCCTTACATTGTTATAACAACATAACAATAGTAAAATGACCAACTGTCAGTGTTATACACACCATAGTAGAACATTCATTTAACACAGATATGATACTCAATGAAACACCTTAATTGGCAACACATGAGAACATTCATACAAGTATTATACTAACAATGTCAGCACAACATAATGAAATATCTTTATAGGTAACAGAGAGGATAAGTACAGTTAGGACATACAGATAGCGAAGACAAAGATTAAATAAGGGTTAAATAAGTAGGTGGCAGGACTGAGGGCAAAAATTATACGTACAGTTGAATAAGATAGTTCACATGAAGGGAAAAGTACATATCTGAATGGTTAATTAGAGTGTTATAGAGTATACTGTTTGAGAGATTATTATTATGCTGACTAATGGACAGGCTTCATAACGTCTGATGCTTTCACTATTTGACAACCCTATTAAATATATCAACCTTTCAATATTTTAACCAGCCTTGTTCACAGATCCATTTCATTTTTTTCCTGGGGAAAAGGGAGGAAAATATCCCTTGCTAACACCCTTCCTTCTCACGTAGAGGCACCAGGTGTCAAGTATTCAAGCGACCAGTAATGCATGCCTGAGAGGAGACTCCTGCCAGTAGGCATCAGACCCAGGGACATTACACTTGGAATGCCCTCCCACAGGATGTGCTGGAGGCAATAATGGTGTTGGATTCAGAAAGGAGTGGGATAAGCACAGTGGGCCCCTATAGGACAAGAGGACAGAAACCAAGGTAGAGTGCCTCAACTCAAAACAAATTCAAATTGATTGTTGTGATTATCCAAATAAACAACAGGAGAACTGGCCTGGCAGCCCTACTGGGCAGACTAGATGGACTGTATCAGTCTTTATCTACTATCATCTACTATATTAGATTCGGAGTAAGTAGTTAATCAGTCACCGTAACCATTATAGACTTGGGATAAGAGACAGGCTTTCACCTGCTTCCTGAAATGTGCTACCACAGTTTAACATTTCTAGTCTTTTGTCTTGCAAAAGAACAAGTATCAGAGCATGAAATTTATAATTATCCTCCATTATCAAACTTCAAGTGAGAAATTTGAAAACCAACATGCTCCAATCACCCCCACAAAGCCTAACTGCTAACTCTATTGCTTCTGTGAATCATGGCAAATTGCCACTTCTTTTTAATGTTTAATTTTAGAGTATTTTGCATTTTTTGAGGCGTTGTTTAGGATTGGGGCTGCCAAGTTTCTTTGTATCTACAATATCCTTGCTGTTTAGACAATAGAAACTCAGATATGATCATGAATAAGGACAGCTACTAACTGTTCAAGTCTAAAAAGAGTGGAGGAGTAGCCTAGTGGTTAGTGCAGTACCCTGAGGAACTGGGTTCAATTCTCACTGCAGCTCCTTGTGACACTATACAAGTTACTTAACCCAAAATAAGTACCTGTATATAATATGTAAACCATTTGGATATACTACCTTTCTGTGGTTACAATCAAGTGTACTGTTGTTACTAAATAAGAACAGGCCCCAAACATTACTATTGAGGTTTTCTTTTTTTTTTTCTTTGCTAAAGCTAACAAATATGACAATGAATGATTGGATTAAGAAGGTAGATTGTCAAAAGATTTAACTGATTAACTACAAGAGTTAGCTAGGTAAATGTATGCTTTTAAATATTTTCCCCACTAAATTCACAGTTTGGTAAGAAAAGGGGCAAGTCAAGGAGCATCTCCAGCTGCATAAAGAGATGGCTAGATTAGCTAGGTTACTAGGTAAAAATTCAGCTAAATTAGTTTCTATTGACATTTTTTCAACTGATAATCAGATATAATATCTGCTCATTGGCTCTTTGAAAATGAACCTCCTATGTCAAAAGGCTGGACAACTTTGTGTCTCCTTCAAATTTGACAAAAGGAACTGTGTCTTTAAAAAAAAAAAAAAAAGGATACTCTCTACATGTTGTCTAGCATTTCCAACCCACACATGACAAGGAGTTACAAACACTCAATATCAATTAAAATATTCCTATGAGGTGTATTTTCAAAGCACTTACTTACAAAGTTGCACAGTAACCTATAGAACATTGCAAGTCTAAGTGCTTTGAAAATGAGCCCCATTATCACTGTTTTATTAGCTCATTATATAGTTTATATTTATTGTGAGTCTTTATATACTGGCATTCAGTAAATATCACAGGGGTTTACAATAAAATACTGTAAAGGAGTTTTCAGTAAAAAGATTAAAGAGTTGAAAGAGGAACAATTTGGCTCTTTACTGCTGGCTCCTATCTAACCATGCTGGTGCTACCTGTCACTAAAGACCTGAAGGAAAAAGTAGGTCTTAAGAGCTGCCTTAAATCAAGGTAGTGTGAGACAAAATTCCAGAAGAGAGGTACTTCCACTTCCATTTAATTTAGTCTTATATCCCACATTATCCAAATCAAGTTTGGTTCTATGTGGCTTTACATTTAACAAGGGACTGCAGTCAGCCAGTTTACAGCGTAACAAAGGCAAAGTTAAGAGCTACTGAAGCAAAGAATTCACAGTGTAATAGAGAGCAATACCGAATAACAGTGTAGCTGTTGTTATTGTGGAAGAGCAAGAAACAGGATCTGGCAGACTGGGAAATGTCATTGTTGATTCAACTGAAGAGTGACTAGGAAACGTGGTCGGATTATGTGCTTGGTCCTTGGAGATTTATTCTGTGTTGGTAAAAAAATACTGTGATTTTAATATTTTGTGCATTGCCCTATGTAAGCCGCATTGAGCCTGCCATGAGTGGGAAAGCGCGGGGTACAAATGTAACAAAAATAAAAATAAATAAAATAAAAATGTAAGGTAATCTATTATCCTCCTAATATTTGACGGTAGGGTGTTCCAGGACTTAGCTGCGATGTAGGAAAACCTTGTGTTGTAAAGAGATTTGAAAATTACTCCTTTGCAGTTTGGGAAGTGGAATAATAGATAGTTTCAAGCATCAGTCAGGGCATTTCTGAGTGGGAGGTCAATTAATGTGATCATGTAGGTGGGAGTTAGTCCCTGGAGGGCTGTGAAGACAAGCATAAGGATCTTGAAACTTATTCTGGCCTTTAGGGGGAGCCAATGTAGTGCCTGCAGTAGGAGAGAGGCTCTTTGGTAGCAGGGAGACCGGAAGATCAGGTGGGCAGCTGTATTTTTTTCAGGTTGACATCTTTGCAACCTGAATATAAACCATTGCTGTAGTCCAGCTGGGATAATAACAGAGTTTGAACAAGGAGATTAAAGGTCACGATAGGAAACAGGCTTCTGATTCTTCTCAACTTCCAGAGCGTTCTGAAGGATTTCCCCATGACTGAGATTATTTGGTCATTGAGTGTCTGGTTTTGGTCTAGGGTGACTCCTAGGACTTTAAGATTGATCTCTTGTGAGAAACTTGTCTGGTCTATTGTAAAAGTGTGGTAAGGAATAGGATGGAAGGTGCTCGATATAACTACAAATTTGGTTTTCTCTCTGTTTAGCTTTAACCTGAAGGTGGAGGCCCAGATCTCCACTGTGTCTAGGCCGGTCTGGATTCTGTCTATAATGTTAGTTAGGTATGTATTGTGAATTCAATGCTAATTCTTCTAGTTTGCTGCCAAGTTATCAGAATATTGAATAATGTTTGGGACTGTGGAGAACCTTGTGGTACACCACAACCTGGGGTCCAGGGGGGGGGTGAGATGTTATGTTGTGATTTGACTTGGTACTATCTGGATTTGTGGAAACCAGTGAACCATCTGAGTACAGGGCCTCCAAGGCTGAAGCAGTCCAGTAGGTAGAGGAGTATATCATGGTCAATTACATCAAAAGCACTTGACATATCGAATTGGAGTATCAGTACTTTCTTTCCGTTGCTTGTCTTGGCTTTGATGTCGTTGAACAGTGATACAAGAATAGACTCTGTGCTGTGGTTTGAAACCTGACTGGGAGGGGTGGAGAATAGAGTGCTGAGTTAGGTCATCCATTGTGTGGTGACTATCTCTTCCATGACTTTAATGAGGGGTGGGATGGACATCAGTGGTCTGTAATTTGTTACGTCATTCTTCTTGGCCGTGGTCTTTCTTAGGAATAAGGTAAGTATTTTGTTTCTCTTGGTCTCCGGGAAGTGGACTTCTCATAGTGAGTAGGAGATGTGTTCGGTTAGTAAATCTGTAAACCAGGTAGGAACATCTCTCATAAGCAGGGTGGGGCATGCATCCAGTATGCAGTGGGATTTTGCATACTTTTTAAGGGAGGTTTGGACTTTGGAGGTTGATGGTGAAGTGAAGGAGGTCCAGGTTCTGTTGGCTCATGTCGCCTCGCTTTGTGGCGACTTGAGGACTAGACAGCTTTCCAGCAGGAGAATGGTCATTGGAAGGCATGATCTAAAGTTAGTCACTTTCTGTTTGAAATATTGGGCTAGGTCCATGGCGTTAGGTGGGTCTTCAGTTGGAGCTACCACGGTTTGAGTGTCAAGGAGGTTGTTTATTATACTGTACAGTTTCTTGATATTAGGGCAGCCTGATCCTATGTAAGTAGAACTTCGATTTTGCTTGTTTGATGAGGCATTTGTAGGACTTTACAGCCTACATTGTAAACAAAGCATACATGTCTTTGTTTTCCACTGTGCTCATTTTAATCTACTTTCTTTCTAGTTGTCTGCAGTGTGTTTTGGTAGTCAGTAGCTCTTTTTTAACCAGGGGAAGATCCATGATTACATTTGTTTTTCATAGTAACAGCCCATCCTAAACCAGATTGCTATATGCGGGACTCAGACTGTACAAACTAGCCCTGTACCGGCCTTAGTTGATGCAGCCACAGTCCCCACCTAAAGCACCACTTGACATACAAACACATATGCAATCCTTTAAGTTTATTTTTTATATAATTTACTTTCTAATTAGATATCCTCTGTGTTCATCCCATGCCTTTTTGAATTCCGTGAATTTATTGGGGCGATTGCATCTAGTGTGGCAAAACTCCGGAGGTCCCAGTTTGTGAGGAAGTCTGTGTTTCTGGGTTCTAGTGGAGGGTAGTAGGTTGAGGTCTTATCCCAGAATTCAGTAGCTTTTGTCTTACCTCTTGTGGGAATCTTGGTGGGCTGAGTTTTCATTTGTTTGTTTGATGCTACTTCTTTCCAGTTTAGGAAAGAAAGCAGATTCTCGTGTGAAATGTGAGGGGGGATGAATGTTAAAAGTTTATCATTCTATGAATGCAAAGAATATGAAGAGGTCAGAGGAATGAAAGCATTACACAAAGTAGCAGTGAAGCCTACTTGCATGGCCTTAAAAGCTAACAGTAATATTTTGAAATTAACTAGATACCTTATTGGAAGCCAATAAGAATGTAAATAAAAAGATGACATGATCATATTAGTATGCAATAATATGGAGCAACCAAATTGCAGTGTTCCATACTAATTGAAGTAATCATAGAGACAACTGATGAATACTGTTGAGTAACAACTTGCAGTAATCGAGGTTACTGATAACCAATGCATATAGTAGGGTGTGTATAATAGCATCAAGAGTTCAGCAGTAATGTAGTGTACTCATCAGGTAATTCTGCATAAAAAATTGTTAATTCTGTGTCAAACATTTGACAGTTTCACAGACATTTTAAAATTCTGCATAATTCTGCTTACAGTTTGTCATTTGTCATCTTTCTCCCTCTTCAAGCTTGACTCTCACCAGCTACCCCTTCCCAACTTGGCTTGTACCCAAACCATGGTCATTGAGGGCTACAATCCATTTGGATTTTCAAGATTTCCCATAATCAATATACATGAGATCTATTTGCATACAATGGAAGCAGTACATGCAAATCAAACTCATGCACATTCATTGTGGAAATCTTGAAAACCCGACAGGCTTGTAGTCCTCAAGAACCATGATTGGCCATCTCTGCTATAAAGTATGCACTTATGTTATGCACTGATTATACATATAAAATCATTAGAATAATAGAACATACGCAGGTAAATGCTAAAATTCCACCTAAGAGCTATTCTGTAAATGTACACATATCCTACATAATGCGAAATCTACAGACAGACATACACACAGGTGGAGTCTGGGTGGGACTTACATCTACGTAACATATAGAGGAGTAGCCTAGTGGTTAGAGCACCAGTCTTGACATTCAGAGGTGGCCGGTTCAATTCCCACTGCTGCTCCTTGTGATCTTGGGCAAGTCACTTAATCCTCCATTGCCTCAGGTACAAAATTAGATTGTCAACCCTCCAGGGACAGAGAAAGACCCAGTGTACCTGAATATAACTCACCTTGAGCTACTACTGAAAAATCCAAATAAATAAAGATATAAGTGAGTGCATACATTGGGCATTTAGGCATGAACAATTACACCAGCTCTGTGGTTGGCATAACTGCTTATGCCTAAATTATAGGTACTTAATGCTAGTATTCTATAAAGAAAAGAAGGCACTTACCTTGCTTTATAAAATAAGCTCCTACCAGGTGCCCTCTTAACACCTAATTATAAAATTACCTCCTATATGTCCATGCACACCACAGTATAAATTTAGGGATGATCTGCTTGTCTAGAAAAAGTAGAGTCCATTGGCAACCTTATCCATCCCAGTCTCTCTAATCTGCTGTGTGGAGCATCACAAGGAATGGGTATACAGGGCAACTGCCCCAAATGTAGGCTAGGTGGAAGGGGAACCATACAGTCCTTTTGAGTCAGTCTGTGAGCAGGCAACCAATAACTGCTCTGCTGTCATACTGGGGACCCTACGAGGCCCATCCCTCAATAGCAAGTTGAAGTTGCTGCGTAGTACCCTGCCCTCTCCTACCTCAACGCCATCCAAACAATCTGCTGGCTATCTGCTCCTTTTTCTTCATCTCTGCTAGCCACTAGCATCCTCTTCTCCCTCAACCCCAGGTCCTGGCACCTTCCTCCAAGCCACTTCCAAATCCACCTTTGTCAGTGGCAGCCACCACTGTAATTCTGCATTTTAAGGCCACCCAGGCACTGCATGATGCTGGTAATAAGCCTCTTTTTAGGTGAGAGCAGAGTATACCAGCATTTGGCTGCTCACAGAACCATGCAACCCATAAGCAGTGTTGGCAGCTACCACCAGCAGAGAAAGAACCACTGGACAGCTAGGAAGAGGTTAGTGGCTGAGGAAGAAGACTGGAGAGCAGAAGGAAGAAGGATGGTAATTTGGGGAGGATGAGAATACAATACAATGTAATCTTATAAACCGTATATAACGTTAAGGTTCAATGCAATTAGCAATCAAGAGAACTGAGCAAATTTCAGGAATTAAGCATAATATTATGAATGTTTAATGTAAAGTTAAATTAAATACTTTCTAAAAAGATAAGCCTACAAACATTTTCTAAACAACAGGTAGAAGCGTACTTTCCTTATAGAAACTGGTAGTGAGTTCCAAGTATGCATAACTAAATAACGTAAAGTAACATTATTGGATTTCTTTGAGACATAGGACTTTGGAGTAGGAAAAGAACCAGTATAAGTGTTTCTGGCAGATTTACAAATTTCCTTGTTAGAAGAGAATAAAATACAATTTAAATAGGATGGAGCTGCACCCAAAAAATTCTATAGGCCATGGAAGAAGGAATGTTTCCAGAGCCAGATGGAAAACTGGCCACATTTCTCAGAGATTACAGGAAACGGGGAACTTAGTCTACTTGATTGAATATCATGTGAAAAGAAATTCAAATCGCAAACAGTGTATACGTTTATTATTGGTTTATAAACAAACATAGCTAGAACAACAGAATGCAAAATGACTTACCAATATCAGCAATCAGGCTTCCTGGCTCCTGAGCTAATAAAAATTCTTGCACTTTTGGCCAAGCCTTGTAACGTGCATCATTGAAGTACGGAGCAATCTTCTCATACACGCTATGAACATGGTCTCTTTCCAGCTCACTTGCTTCCTTCTCCATGTCACGCCGTCTTTCTTTGTCATTGAACCTATTTCTGTGATTGGAACTAAAATAACACAGAAAACAAGTGCTTTAGAACATAAAACAAGATATATGTTTAGGACAGTCTGGCGACCCAGATTGAAGATTTTTTGGTATGCCACTGTTTGAACAATAGTTGCCATCAATTTGGTTAACAATGCAAGTAAAGTACCAGAAAAGCATGTAGTACATAAATAATGTTTTAGTCTAGGTTCATAGAGACCCATACCAAAAACAAACCAGGAAGGGGGTGGGGTGGGGATTCCACAGAACATCACAAACATATGGAACACCAAACCATATCAAAGACACAATAGGAATGGGACCTGTGCAAGCAGCTCCTCAACAGTAGATTATCTAAAACTTGGCAGAAAAGTCAAATCTTGACAGTTTTTCTCAATTTCTAATTTCAGCTTTCTACATAGAGTAAAAAATTTAAAAGAAAAAAACCTATCATTTCAAAAGCTATACACACTTGGTTAGAAAATGTATGCCAAACAAATAAAGGAAATGAAAGAAAGTTAATTCATTCATCATGGCGACAGTAGCTCACAACAGGGGGGAGGAGGGGGACAAAATGGAAGACCAGTGAAACTAGCAATGAAGAATAGAATAAAATCAGAAAGGATTATGTATGGGAAACCTGATCCCAAATCATTTGCAATTACTACCTCAGACACTGACCCTGTCGTGTAGGCAAGCTTTTTTATATCTAAAAGAAAAACAACAACACAGTTGTTCAGGACTTAGAACATACAATATAACTAGATCCTCCATAGTTAATAAAGCTGGTCAAATTCTGGTTTATTTATTTATTTTATTTTTTTTACATTTGTACCCCGCGCTTTCCCACTCATGGCAGGCTCAATGCGGCTTACATGGGGCAATGGAGGGTTAAGTGACTTGCCCAGAGTCACAAGGAGCTGCCTGTGCCTGAAGTGGGAATTGAACTCAGTTCCTCAGGACCAAAGTCCACCACCCTAACCACTAGGCCACTCCTCCATCCCCTCCATTGGAACAGGCATTTGAAATAGCAAGCCAAAATCTCAGGAATTAATGGCAGTAATTATGAGACAAAAGAAATCCTTTGATATTGAAATTTTGGACCGTACTTATAGTATCTCTTGCCAAATCCTAAACCATGTATTGCAGAAACAAGTGAGAGTAATCAGAAATGTTCTCAAAAGCCTCTGATGCTGGATCTTCTGGTACTGGTGACTGGACCAGAGTTGATGGCCTGGTGGTTTCAATAATGTAGGTACAAGAGAGATCTAAGTCAGCACTTACACTGATGAGGTACCCCCACCTGTACCTGCACTGAGGTAATGGGCAATAGTACTGTGCTCCTAGCCTGACTCAATTGTGCTTCTAGACAGAAAATGTTATATAGGGATGTGGTAACATGACTTGCAGTTTTTGTTACAGGATTTACACAAGCAGATTGCAATGTAAAGTCAAAGGAAAAGCCTTGTGTGAACAAATAATCAAAGCAATACAGTCTGTTCCCGTCACAGACTCAGTTCAACCCTGGGCAACAACCACAATAACATTTATGTCCTTCTTTCTCTAGCAGTTTTACCTTCTTCAGCACAGTTCCAGTTACTCATACATAAATCCAGTCCTGGCTCCAACTAGGCCACTCAGGTCCTGAGTTTTCTCAGATAAATAAAGGCACTCCTTTACCTTTGCAGTCTTTTGCTCCTTCTCATGCAATCACTGGACATCTACAGGGTGCAAATCTCTAAGCTAGAGCCACTCCCTGCCACTCCCCCACAGGTACTGCAACCCAGCCAACATTTTAGGGAGGATTCCTTCACTTGGCGCCTCCTTCCTGGAGATCTCTGCACTTGGCATCTCTCTCTTGCCTCAAGCCCTCTCTAATCCACTCTGCTCCTGGACATTTAACTACCTCCCATCCTGAGTCCCACCCCTCTGACTGTCATGGCAGGTTAGCGCCACCTGCTGTAAGGTGGCTAAACTGCAACCTCATGCCCAGATGTTCGAAAGCTCCGCGCTGTTCCAGTGCTCTAAACATAGTGCTGGAAAAGCGGGGCTTTACCAAACCTATGATCAGAGATCATAAAGGGTAAAGTGTGGGAGGATTGTGCCTGAGCGCAATCCTCCTGCACTTGACAGGTCCGGGCTGTCAAAAGCCCAGACCTGTCAAACACAGGTGCTGGAGGTCCATGGGACCACCAGACCCCCTGAAACAGCAAGGCCCTGGTGGCCTAGTAACCCCACACCAAGCCAGCGACATGGAGGCTTGAGGAACTCCCTTATATGGTGGTGAAGCCCCGCCCAGCACATCCCAGGATGCACTGGGCATGGCGGCACTGGAAGAGGAGGTAGTGTACTACTCCCTCCTCCAACACTTCAGGTACAAGGGGGCGGGGAAGAGAGCCGCTAGACCACCAGGTTGGGGGGGCTTGGTTTGCGGTCCACTGGGCCACCAGGACTTTTTTTTGGAAGGTGCAAGGGGGAGTTAGGGGGGCTGAAAATCCATCGGATCTCCAGCTCCCATGAGCTTGAGTTGGGGGGGGGTAGGGGAGACTGGAGGTCCACCGGACTTCCAGCCCCCGTGTCATTGGCATGGGGAAGGGGGAGGGGTTCCTTAGGGGGGGTTAAATTGGGGGAAATGGGGGATCTGCTAGCATGCAAATGTATGCTGGACATAGCTCACCATTCCTCCCCAATGGCCTGCAAACCCTAACGCCAGCTCTGAGTTGGTGTAGGGTTTGGCGAGCTGCCCGCTGATCATTGTGGAAGAATATGTTTAACATGCATTTGCATGCTACTTGCGTTAAGAGCCCTGTTTAGCATGAAATTGCATGCAATTTGTGGTCAGAGCCCGCGAGCTCTGATCATGGGGCAGTAGCAAATGCAGCTGCTAGTATGGCGCTAATAGCCTTTAGCGCCCACATTTGCTTCTGATCATCGGCCCATCAGAGAGAGAGTATTCCTAGGAACACCTGTCATTACACCACTCGCTCCCTCACTAAGTCAGTAAAAGCAGTTAGCTTAGCAGGTTTAAAAAAGGTTTGGATAGCTTCCTAAAAGAAAAGTCCATAAGCCATTATTAAGATGGGGAAAATCCACTGCTTATTTCTAGGATAATTACATAGTAACATAGTAGATGACGGCAGAAAAAGACCTGCATGGTCCATCCAGTCTGCCCAAGACAAACTTATATGTGTATACCTTACCTTGAATTTGTACCTGTCCTTTTCAGGGCACAGACCGTATAAGTCTGCCCAGCAGTATTTCCCGCCTCCCAACCACCAGTCCCGCCTCCCATCATCGGCTCTGGTACAGACCGTATAAGTCTGCCCTCCCCTATCCTAGCCTCCCAACCACCAACCCCTCTTCCCCTCACCTGCTCCGCCACACAATTTCAGCTAAACTTCTGAGGATCCCTTTCTTCTGCACAGGATTCCTTTATGTTTATCCCACGCATGTTTGAACTCCGTTACCGTTTTCATCTCAACCACCTCCCGCGGGAGGGCATTCCAAGCATCCACCACCCTCTCCGTGAAAAAATACTTCCTGACATCTTTCCTGAGTCTGCCCCCCTTCAATCTCATTTCATGTCCTCTCGTTCTACCGCCTTCCCATCTCCGGAAAAGATTCGTTTGTGGATTAATACCTTTCAAATATTTGAAGGTCTGTATCATATCACCCCTGTTCCTCCTTTCCTCCAGGGTATACATGTTCAGGTCAGCAAGTCTCTCTTCATACGTCTTGGAACGCAAATCCCACACCATCCTCGTAGCTTTTCTTTGCACCGCTTCCATTTTTTTAACATCCTTCGCAAGATATGGCCTCCAAAACTGAACACAATACTCCAGGTGGGGCCTCACCAACGTCTTATACAGGGGCATTAAAACTTCCTTTCTTCTGCTGGTCACTCCTCTCTCTATACAGCCTAGCAATCTTCTAGCTACAGCCATCGCCTTGTCGCACTGTTTCGTCGCCTTCAGGTCCTCAGATACTATCACCCCAAGATCCCTCTCCCCGTCCGTGCCTATCAGACTCTCCCCGCCTAACACATACGTCTCCCTTGGATTTCTACTCCCTAAGTGCATCACTTTGCATTTCTTCGCATTGAATTTTAATTGCCATACGATAGACCATTCTTCTAGCTTCTTCAGATCTTTTTTCATGTTTTCCACTCCCTCCGGGGTGTCCACTCTGTTGGAAATCTTGGTGTCATCCGCAAAAAGGCAAACTTTACCTCGTAACCCTTCGGCAATGTCACTCACAAATATATTGAACAGAATCGGCCCCAGCACCGATCCCTGAGGCACTCCACTACTCACCTTTCCCTCCTCCGAGTGAACTCCATTCACCACCACCCTCTGGCGTCTGCCCGTCAACCAGTTCACCACTTCGGGTCCTATCTTCAGCCCGTCTAGTTTATTTAAGAGCCTCCTGTGGGGAACCGTGTCAAAAGCCTTGCTGAAATCTAAGTAGATTACGTCCATAGCACGTCCTTGATTTAATTCTCCTGTCACCCAGTCAAAGAATTCAATGAGATTCGTTTGGCACGATTTCCCTTTGGTGAAGCCATGTTGTCTCGGATCTTGCAACTTATTGGCTTCCAGGAAATTCACTATCCTTTCCTTCAGCATGGCTTCCATTACTTTTCCAATAACCGAAGTGAGGCTTACCGGCCTGTAGTTTCCAGCTTCTTCCCTATCCCCACTTTTGTGAAGAGGGACCACCTCCGCCGTTCTCCAATCCCTCGGAACCTCTCCCGTCTCCAAGGATTTATTAAACAAGTCTTTAAGAGGACCCGCCAGAACCTCTCTGAGCTCCCTCAGTATTCTGGGGTGGATCCCGTCCGGTCCCATGGCTTTGTCCACCTTTAGCTTTCCAAGTTGTTGATACACACTCTCTTCCGTGAACGGTGCTCTATCCACCTGGTTCTCAGGTGTACTTTTGCCAGTCCCTCTCGGTCCTTCCCCAGGATTTTCTTCAGTGAAAACAGAACAAAAGTATCTATTTAGCAAATTGGCTTTTTCTTCATCATTTTCTACATAGCGTTTCGTTGTATCTTTTAGTCTCACAATTCCCTTTATAGTCTTTCTCCTTTCACTAATATATCTGAAGAAGTTTTTGTCTCCCCTCCTTACATTTCTAGCCATTTGTTCTTCCGCTTGCGCCTTCGCCAAACGTACCTCTCTCTTGGCTTCTTTCAGTTTCATCCGGTATTCCTCCCCGTGTTCCTCCTCTTGAGATTTTCTATATTTCTGGAACGCTAACTCTTTAATCTTTATTTTCTCAGCCACTTGCTTTGAGAATTTATTTATTTATTGCATTTGTACCCCACATTATCCCACCTTTTTGCAGGCTCAATGTGGCTTACAGGGTGTTAATATGATATAGTTATTACATAATATTAGATACATTCGGTAATAAGCTGGAGGTAGAAGAGGAATAAGTGAGAAGGTGTTAGGTAAGGTCATGTGAGAGGTGTTTTAAAGCATTTGGGTGGTATAAGGAGTGATTTGTTTCATTAAGGATTTTTGTAGGCCTTGTTGAAGAGATGTGTCTTCATAGATTTGCGAAAGCTGGTTAAGTTGTCCATGGTTTTCAGGGCCATGGGTAGTGCGTTCCATATCTGTGTGCTTTTGTACGCAAAGGTAGTAGCGTATGCCTGTTTGTATTTAATTCTTTTACAGCTGGGGAAGTTCAAATGGAGGAACTTGCTGGCTGATCTTCTGGCATTTCTGGGTGGTAAGTCTATTAGGTTTAGCATTTAGAGTGGGGCGTCTGCGTGAATGATTTTGTGTACGGTCGTGCAGATCTTGAACTCAATTCGTTCCTTGAGCGGGAGCCAGTGCAGTTTCTCTCTTAGGGGCATTGCGCTTTCGTATTTGGTTTCTCCAAAAATGAGTCGGGCTGCGGTGTTCTGGGCTGTTTGGAGTTTTTTAATGGTCTGTTCTTTGCATCCTACATACAGAGCATTGCAATAGTCCAGGTGACTTATCACTAGTGACTGTACTAGGGTGCGGAAGACGTATCTTGGGAAAAAAGGTTTTATTCTTTTGAGTTTCCACATCGAGTAGAACATTTTTTTTCGTTGTGTTCTTCACGTGGGTATCAAGTGTGAGGTTTCGATCAATAGTGACTCCAAGAATTTTCAGATTTTCTGAGATAGGGAGTGTGCAGTAAGGTGTGGTTATGGTAGGGTAGTTGTTTGTGTTGTATTGGGAAGTGAAAACTAGACATTGAGTTTTTTCCGCGTTCAGTTTTAACTGGAATGAGTCCGCCCAAGAGTGCATGATTTGGAGGCTCTGATTGATCTCGTTGGTTATTTCGTTTAGGTTACTTTTGAACGGGATGTGGATCGTAACATCGTCCGCATATATATATAGGGGTTAAGGTTCTGATTGGCTAGTAGTTTGGCTAGTGGTATCATCATCAGGTTGAAAATAGTTAGTGAAAGGGGGGATCCCTGAGGAACTCCACATTCCGGTGTCCAGGATGGTGATCTGTCATTGTTCGTTGTTACTTGGTAGGACCTGGTGGTGAGGAAGTCTTTGAACCAGTTGAGAACTGGGCCTCCGATTCCAAAGTATTCTAACAGGTGTAGTAATATTCCGTGGTCTACCATGTCGAAGGCACTAGACATGTCAAATTGTAGTATAAATATGTTTTTACCAGTTGCAATTGTTTTTTTTGAATGAATTCATTGTAGACACAAGTACAGTTTCAGTGCTGTGATTTGATCTAAATCCTGATTGAGACTCATGTAGAATTGAGTGTTTGGTTAGTTATTCCATGAGTTGTTTCGTCACTATGCTCTCCATCAGTTTTGTTATGAGCGGGATAGAAGCGACTGGTCAGTAATTTGTTAGGTCCATTGTGCTTTTCTTGGCATCTTTTGGCAGTGGTGTGAGAAGGATATTTCCTTTGTCCGTGGGGAAGAGACCATTTAGGAGTCTGTAATTTACTTGGTTCGTGAAGTCTTTTTTGAATTGTTTGGGGGCAGCTTTTAATAGGCTAATAGGGCAGATGTCAAGTTTGCATTGAGATTTGGCGTATTCTCCGAGCCAGTGTGTGAGTTCGTCTACTGAAATCAGGTCAAAGTTGGTCCATGATCGGTCAGCTGGATATTCCCCAGGTTTCGGGTCTAAGCATTCAAGGATGCTTCTGTACTCAGTGGTATTGCTTGGTATCATGTGTCGGAGCTTTATGATTTTTTCCTTGAAATAGTTCGCCAGGTTAGTTGCCGATGGGGTTTCTGTACTGTTTGAGGTGACCAGTGTGGTATTTAGGAGATTGTTTACAAGTAGTAGTGCTGCTAGTTGAGATCAATGGTAGGATGGTAGGCATGAGTCTGTGATTAAAAACGTAAGCAGCCAAATAACTTACAACTAGCTGCGACTCAAATATGAGTCCTTGCCTTTAACGTTTCTCCCATAGCACTCTACTGTTTTCCAGTATTGTTATTAAAGAAATAAAGTAGAGTTAAAGCTGCATTGTTTGGCAGTATTTCTAGGATAAACAGCATAAAATATACTGTGCTGTTTTGGGGATCTTGCCAGGTACTTGGAACCTGGATTGGCCACTGTTGGAAACAGGATGCTGGGCTTGATGGACCTTCTGTCTGTCCCAGTATGGCAACACTTATGTTCTTATGTTAGAACATAAGAGTAGCCATACTGGGTCAGACCAATGGTCCATCTAGCTCAGTATCTTGTTTCCCAAACAATGGCCAAGCCAGGTCACAAGTACCTGGCAGAAATCCAAATCATGGCAACACTCCATACTACAAATCCCAGGGCAAGCAGTTGCTTCCCATGTCTGTCTCAATAGCAGACTATGAACTTTTTCTCCAGCAATCTGTCCAAACCTTTTTTAAACCCAGATACGCCAACTGCTGTTACCACATCCTCCGGCAAAGAGTTCCAGAGCTTAACTATTTGTTGACTGAAAAAATATTTCCTCCTATCTGTTTTAAAAGTATTTCCATGTAATTTCCTTGAGAGGCCCCTAGTCTTTGTACTTTCGGAACGAGTAAAAAATCGATTTACTTCTACTCATTCTATACCACTCAGAATTTTGTAGACCTCAATCTATCTCCCATCATCCGTCTCTTTTCCAAGCTGAAGAGCCCTAAACTCTTTAGCTTTTCCTCACACAAGAGGAGTTCCATCCCCTTTATCATTTTAGTCACTCTTTGAACCTTTTCTAATTCTGCTATATCTTTTTTAAGATACGGTGACCAGAACTGAACGCAATACTCAAGGTACGGACACACCATGGAGCAATACAAAGGTATTATAGTATTTTCAGTCTTATTCACCATCCCTTTCCTAATAACTCCTAGCATCCTGTTTGCTTTTTTGGCCGCCGCCACACACCAGGCAGCAGATTTCAGTGTATTATTTACAATGACACCCAGATCTTTTTCTTGAGCGCTGACCCCCAAGGTGGACCCTAGCATCAGGTAACTGTGATTCAGATTATTCTTTCCAATGTGCATCACACCTTGCATTTGTCCTCATAAAAGTTCATCTGCCATTTGGACACCCAGTATTCTAATTTCCTAAGGTCTTCCTGTAATATTTCACAGTCCGCACGTATTTTAACAACCTTGAATGTGTAACTTCTGCAAATTTGATCACTTCATTCGTCGTTTCAATTTCCATATCATTTATAAATATGTTAAATACTACTGGTCCTAGTACAGATCCCTGCGGATGTTCCCTCCACTGTTCACTCTCCTCCATTGAGAGAAATGACCATTTAACCCTACCCTCTGTTGCAGCATTTTATAAAAGGTAAGGTAAGCTCTTTACAGTTTACAAAATACATGGCTCTCTTACCATGCCCCACCACCACCACCAGAGTATGCACACACATTTTATGCAATATGTTTCACTTACAGCAAATGTTTCTTCAGCCGTCTGTGGAGACATCAGAAAAATGAATTACGCAGGCACACAAGCTAAATTTTTACACTGCTAACATTCAGCTCCTGGTGGAGTTAATTGCTATCACTGAAGAGCAGCTGTTCCCCATATCTGGGGTATGGAGGAGGCAGGGTCACAAGAGGTAAAAGTCTGCAAGAGCTACTTGCTGTGTCTTGAGAAGATGGGTGAAGGAGGAATGGGTATATTTGTCTGCCCATGATGTGGCAGTACAAAGGAAAATGACAAAAATGATGTCCTGGTTAATGACAAAGCTGGCATGCTCTGTGCTTGGCAACTTGGAGATATCTTTACTAGTAGGGACAAAAAGACAGGCCAGACTATGTAGGCCAGATGATCATTTGCAGCTATCATGCTTTACGTGAATATATAACATAGTTCACAGAAAGGGTGTTAAATGCATGTACAGTAATCCAAGTGAAGTGCTATTGTTATGGTATAAGCCAATCATCAGAATTAAATGTGTAGCATGATGTTGTGTTGGATCAGATACATATATATACACCAATATATTTGTGCAGCTTTTAAATATATATATTTGACACTGCAGCAGAGAAAATAGTTTCATTTCAAGCCCCTCTCTCCCCATCCCTTTTTCTGGGAACTTCTGATAGCAGGGATAGTCAATTACAAACACTTAACAAAGACAAAAGAGAGATATATAGCTTCCTCTGCCCTCCCACCTAACAAAAGCTTGACTAAGGTGGGTACCTGGACGCTCATCAGGACATCTCTGAAAACCAAAGACCAAAGAGACAGAAAGTCTGGAGAACCCATTGAAGACAAAGAACTCAGAGGAAAAGCATAAACAGGGCATTTGCTTGTCAAAGGTATACCTGCCCCTCCCATCAGCTTTCAGACATGTGCAGAAAGGAAGGACTTCTAATGCGTATCTGCTCCAGAGACTGAGCAGGAAGCCTTTTTCACATCAAAAGACCATTGGTCAGCAAGATCCAGACAGCAAATCTTGTGATGTCATAAGACATGAGACCAAGATACCACAATGCTTTGCAAATGCCCAAGGGTCCTGTGGAAACCAGGAAACCAGGACAAAGATCCACATGGCATATCCTCCTGCAGCTTGCAAGATATAAAAGCAAAAGCTGTTTCCCCAAGATTCAGATTCTCTTCAACTGCAAGCAACTCAGATCCACTCACTGCAGAAGCTCTCCTGTCCTGCAAACATGTGCTTACCTAATGCTGTTCATACTGTGTAACAAGGACTTGTAAGTAACATAACTTTTGATCTAGACCTGCTACCTTGCCTTACTTAAGCACAGATTATCTGTAAAGATCTCTTAAAACCTACCTCTCGTGTGCAATTGTATATTAAATCAACCTTTTTGAAGCTAAAAATACGGTCTCTTTGTGTTCTGAGTATATGGTATCTTTTATATATACTTAATTTATTTAATTTATTGCAATTATCACCTTTGGTGATTGGTGGAGAAATTAATATCCTAAAACTTATAAATACAGCACCTGCTCTTAAATTATAAACAGTAGCGAGTGCTCTAGAGCTCTTTCCCCCAAGATAAATCATTTCTTGTAACACTATGATCAAAGGTGGTTACTGAATGATAGAAGGTACAGGTGAAGTACAGAGAAGCCATATATGCAAAAAGGGAAGTCAGACACTAATAGGTTCTATGGCTATGCACCAAGACAGAATATGACACACTGCGTTGGTGTAATGATACATACATGGTCTCATTCATATTTCTATCACTCTCTGTATCTAGACTGAGGACTGAACAGAAAAGCCCTGGCACCGGGGTACAAATTATATCGTAGTGATAGGGTGAATCGGATTGGTGGAGGGGTAGCATTGTATATTAACGAGAGCCTTGAATCAAATAGATTGAAAATTCTGCAGGAAACAAAACACTCCTTGGAATCACTGTGGATTGAAATTCCATGTGCAAAGGGGAAAAGGATAGTGATAGGAGTGTACTACCGTCCGCCTGGCCAGGACGAACAGACGGATGCGGAAATGTTAAAGGAAATCAGGGACGCAAACAAACTGGGCAACACAATAATAATGGGGGATTTCAATTACCCGCATATAGACTGGGTTAATGTAACATCTGTACACGCAAGGGACATAAGATTTCTTGATGAAATCAAGGACAGCTTCATGGAACAGCTAGTTCAGGAGCCGACAAGAGAAGGAAAAATACTAGACTTAGTCCTTAGTGGTGCTCATGATCTAGTGCAGGGGGTAACGATACGAGGGCCGCTTGATAACAGTGATCATAATATGATCGGTTTTGATATTGGCATTGAAGGAAGTGAAACTAGGAAATCAAGTACGCTAGCGTTTAACTATAGAAAAGGTGATTACGACAAAATGAGAAAAATGGTGAAAAAAAGACTGAAAGGAGCAGCTCGCAGAGTAAAAAACTTGCATCAGGCGTGGATGCTGTTTAAAAACACCATCCTGGAGGTTCAGGACAAATATATTCCACGTATTAGAAAAAAGGGAAAAAAGACTAAACGTCAGCCGGCGTGGCTAAACAGTAAGATAAAGGAAATCATTAGAGCCAAAAAACAATCCTTCAGAAAGTGGAGAAGAGAACCAACTGAAAGTAACAGGATAGATCATAAGGAATGCCAAGCCAAATGCAAAGCGGAGATAAGGAGGGCAAAAAAGGACTTTGAGAAGAAATTAGCGTTGGAAGCAAAAATACATAGTAAAAATTTTTTTAGATACATTAAAAGCAGGAAACCGGCCAAAGAGTCGGTTGGGCCGCTGGACGAAAATGGTGTTAAAGGGGCGATCAAGGAGGACAAAGCCGTAGCGGAGAAATTAAATGAATTCTTTGCTTCGGTCTTCACCGAGGAGGATTTGGGGGGGACACCGGTGCCGGAAAGAATATTTGAAGCGGGGGAGTCGGAGAAACTAAACAAATTCTCTGTAACCTTGGAGGATGTAATGGGTCAGTTCAGCAAGCTGAAGAGTAGTAAATCACCGGGACCTGATGGTATTCATCCCAGAGTATTAATAGAACTAAAAAATGAACTTGCGGAGCTACTGTTAGAAATATGCAATCTGTCCCTAAAATCGAGTGTAGTACCGGAAGACTGGAGGGTAGCCAATGTTACTCCGATTTTTAAGAAGGGTTCCAGAGGAGATCCGGGAAATTATAGACCGGTGAGTCTGACGTCGGTGCCGGGCAAGATGGTGGAGGCTATTATTAAGAATAAAATTGCAGAGCATATACAAAAACATGGACTGATGAGACAAAGTCAGCACGGATTTAGTGAAGGGAAGTCTTGCCTCACCAATCTAATGCATTTTTTTGAGGGGGTAAGCAAACATGTGGACAATGGGGAGCCGGTTGATATTGTATATCTGGATTTTCAGAAGGCGTTTGACAAAGTGCCGCACGAAAGACTCCTGAAGAAATTGCAGAGTCATGGAATCGGAGGTAGGGTATTATTATGGATTAAGAACTGGTTGAAAGATAGGAAGCAGAGAGTAGGATTGCGTGGCCAGTATTCTCAGTGGAGGAGGGTAGTTAGTGGGGTCCCGCAGGGGTCTGTGCTGGGTCCGTTGCTTTTTAATGTATTTATAAATGACCTAGAGATGGGAATAACTAGTGAGGTAATTAAATTCGCCGATGACACAAAATTATTCAGGGTCGTCAAGTCGCAGGAGGAATGTGAACGATTACAGGAGGACCTTGCGAGACTGGGAGAATGGGCGTGCAAGTGGCAGATGAAGTTCAATGTTGACAAGTGCAAAGTGATGCATGTGGGTAAGAGGAACCCAAATTATAGCTACGTCTTGCAAGGTTCCGCATTAGGAGTTACGGATCAAGAAAGGGATCTGGGTGTCGTCGTCGATGATACGCTGAAACCTTCTGCTCAGTGTGCTGCTGCGGCTAGGAAAGCGAATAGAATGTTGGGTGTTATTAGGAAGGGTATGGAGTCCAGGTGTGCGGATGTTATAATGCCGTTGTATCGCTCCATGGTGCGACCGCACCTGGAGTATTGTGTTCAGTACTGGTCTCCGTATCTCAAAAAAGATATAGTAGAATTGGAAAAGGTACAGCGAAGGGCGACGAAAATGATAGTGGGGATGGGACGACTTTCCTATGAAGAGAGGCTGAGAAGGCTAGGGCTTTTCAGCTTGGAGAAGAGACGGCTGAGGGGAGATATGATAGAAGGGTATAAAATAATGAGTGGAATGGATCGGGTGGATGTGAAGCGACTGTTCACGCTATCCAAAAATACTAGGACTAGAGGGCATGAGTTGAAGCTACAGTGTGGTAAATTTAAAACGAATCGGAGAAAATTTTTCTTCACCCAACGTGTAATTAGACTCTGGAATTCGTTGCCGGAGAACGTGGTACGGGCGGTTAGCTTGATGGAGTTTAAAAAGGGGTTAGATAGATTCCTAAAGGACAAGTCCATAGACCGCTATTAAATGGACTTTGAAAAATTCCGCATTTTTAGGTATAACTTGTCTGGAATGTTTTTACGTTTGGGGAGCGTGCCAGGTGCCCTTGACCTGGATTGGCCACTGTCGGTGACAGGATGCTGGGCTAGATGGACCTTTGGTCTTTCCCAGTATGGCACTACTTATGTACTTATGTACTTATGCACCCGATGCTGTATGAGGCAGAGTGGCTGGAGCAGTTCATGCTAATCTAGAGTGTCATCATACTGAGTACATCTAAGTCAGATCTCTGAGGCGTAACTTGCATTTACCCATCTTCATCATATTAAGTCAGCCAATACTTTTAAATATCCTGTCTCTGTGGATGGCTTTGTCGCACGATCTAAGTCCAGATCCATACAAACATATTGGGATGGCACTTCCTTTCAAGCTTCAGAACAGGGTACAAAGAAGAATTCAGGATTTTAAGAAATGGGAATATGTTCCAAATATGCAGGGCAGAACTCGTACCACTATGAAAGCGAGTGCTTAACTTGCCAAGGAGTATATGTTCTAATATGTGGATGCCACTCCTAAAACATCTACTTACAAGTAGCCTCATAGTTGCCACAGTCACTTAGGAATCAGAGACAGTTTTACAAAGCATCCCCTCCATATTGCCCATCCAACTTTGGCCTCTTAGTAATTTCCCTCTGTTGTGTGCACCACCCACTTATACAAACCTCAGTGCACATTAACCCACTTCTTCCTTGCCATCTCCTTGCCTTCCATGCTTTGGGGAAAGAACTTATTCATCTTATTGAACCAATGCCAAAAGGGGAAAATTCTAGAACAAAACACCTCTGTTTAGATGCTGCAGTTACAAGGGGTGAGAGCCTATTCTATATGGCCATTTGGGTGCCCAAGTGTCTTTATTGAATACTAGCGCAGTTAGTGTATACTAATTTGGATAGCCAATATTAGTACACATTTAGGAACCCCCATTTGCACTGCTATAGACCTAGTGTAAATGGGGGTACCTTAATGAGCCAGACATGCTACAGTATTCTTTAAGTTGCCCACCTAAATGTCTGCCCTGCCTCTGTCGCTTCTTGACAAATACATACTGTGCCATTTGAGTGTCTACTTGTAGAACTGGCTTAGGTGCCCAAAATGACATTTTCACAGGTAAGTGTACACTTAGGTGCCTAAATGTCAGTATTCTAGTTACCCAAATCACGCAGTTTCAGGTTTGGAGACTGCCTTAATGCCCCCACCTCCAACAATAGAAGCAGCCTCAGCTTTCCACAGCCACCAGCAGACCTCACAGGAGGGGGCACCCTAGGGGCTACTACTGTGGATTTCGTATAAATGCTCCCACGTACACATCTCATCATTGCTCCTGTGTCTGCTGAATCCTCCAAAACCCAACTACCCCCAACTGTACAGCACTACAATAGGCCTTATAGGTGAAGGGGGCACCTATATGTGGGTACAATGGGTTTCTGGTGAATTTTGGAAGGCTCACAGTTTCCACAACAAGCGTAACAGGTAGGGGGACATATGGGCCTGGGTCTACCTGTCTAAAGTGCACTGCACCCACCACTACACTACTCCAGGGACTTGCATATAACATCAAAGGCTGTCATAAAGGCTGGTGAATACTATTTTTATTCACATTTTGGCGGGTGGGAGGGGGTCAGTGACCACTGGGGGAGTACGTGAGGGTCATCCCTGAATGCCTCCAGAGGTAATCTGGTCATTTTTGTGTCTTATTCATAAGAAAAATGGGTCTAGACCAAAATATTGAAGTTTTTGTCCTAGATGTTTTCATTTTATTCCATTATGGCTGCAAAACATCCAAGTGTTAGGCATGCCCTAAGCTCACCCTAATCCTGCCTTTTAAATACCCCCAACATGCCCCCTTGTGATTTGGACGCACCGCAGATAAAATGCATAGATAGACATCTGCAAAACAGGTTTCAATAATACTGATTTGGACGTTTTGAAAAGAAATCCATCCAAATGGTTGCTTTATGACACTTTTTGGATGTTTTTCTCTTTCGAAAATGAGCCCCTTAATATCATTAGTACCAGTACTGCAGATAAAAATTTCTCAATGTATCTCCAAAGTATAATATTAGTAGACCTCATTGGTAACTTGTTTCATATAGGATGCCATTTTGAAAATATGGAGGAATGATGATACAGACACAGAGTCACAGACTGTACCCTAATGCAGCCCAACTGGCGAAACATGGTTCATGTTGGTTGCGGGTCTCTTTGCTAAGCTAAGTAATTAAAAAATATATTAGAATACTAAAAATAGTTGAAATATATGTTGTTGAATAAAAATTAAGACCAATGACGATAGTGGTAAGCCACAGGACTGAGTTCCTATGGGAAATGAGTTACCACTGAGGTCTACTAATATTATTCTTTGGAGATATATTGAGAATTTTTTCTGTAGTACCGGTATTATAAAATTAGGATCAGCACTGGGCATTTGCATTGCATATTTGTGGGGCTGTATAGCAGATCTATCCAGACACCTCACACATATTTTCAAAAGGCCAAAATGGTCACAATGACTGCTATGGTTTACCAGTAGGCCACGCTATAGCACTCTTCAGCTGCATTCTGTGCATGGGGATCATGAACCATGGTTTATGGCAGGGGTCCTCAAGGTCCTCAACCTAACCTGGTTTTCAGGATTTCCACAATGAATATGTATGAGATCTATTTGCATTTACTGCAAAATAATCTAAATCTCCACAGCTCTGGGAGAAACTGGGTCCTGGGTCTGTATATCCCCTGCAAAAATTACCTCTTCTTCCTTTGTTAATTCTCTTTCCTCCAAGCCAGAGCCCACAAAAACCACACATTCACTACTCTCATACAAGAAAGTACACACTCAGATCTACCACTGGTATAGTCAGAACCATCAGTGTCATAGTCATCCACCTGCCCACAAACACAAACAAGGCCCAGCTGCACACCCAGCACCAACAGGTCAGGCTGCAGGTCCACACAGCAAAAACAAGCAAGCAAGCAGACACAAACACACCAATACACAGACAAGGGCAAAAAGGCAGACAGATAGGGAAGACAGAGACTTACAGAAACCAAAACTATAAGCTAGGAAAGAGTCGATTATGAGGCCTGGCAGGGCAGAGAAATACAAAGACTAAAAAGCACTGATCAAGAACTCACAAGCAAGCTTCTAGCACAAAAACTAATCAAAGCACCAGCAGAACAAGATTTAGACATCGTCCTGGGAGGTGCTGGAACATTGCTGCTGCTGCTACTGTGCTTTCATCTGGTATGTTTTTGGCTGCACTCCATACACTTTGCTGTCAAGTGCTATGACCTTGCCTTTTGTTTGACCGTTTTATGGTCATCATAACCTACATATGTAAAGCTTACATTTCCAAGACTGACACAGGTGGAAACGCCAAAACACAGCACCTTGTCAAGTCAAGTAGAATTAAGACTTTGTGATTGTTTATCTACAATACAAGAATTTTTAATCGTCATCCAGTGTTGGAAGTTCCATCGGACCTTCTATTTTTGTGTTGTTTGTCAGTCAACATAGTGGTGTTCTTATTCATCCACCTTGTGTGGTTTCTTTGGATTTGATGTGCGTAAGTCCAACAGCATAAAGAGACTCTTATAAAATCGTTCACCTGGTATGCAAGTAAGGTTACTGTCTATATAGCCTGTACACAGTTGACTTCACCCAGATTGAACAGAAGTGTTCCTGGGAGTAAGGTTAAAGAGAAGTTTGCATTTATGAATAGGCTTTTGAAATTATGCCGTTTTTACAAATAAATTAAGCCAGATAATTTGTGCATACCAAAGAGCAGTTATAAATGTTGCACATAAATTCCCTGGGGCATGCTTTTGTATTTAAAATTTGCAGAAACCCATACAGGAAAAGTAAGTGCATGTTTCATTGTCTGTAAAATTACCCCAAGCATTCCATGTAGTCTTTCAGTTTCATTGATTAGAGGTTTCTGGTGTCCAATCAGGGCCTGCCATACCACCATATAGACTAGATTCTAGCATACCAATGGAGGAAGCAGAGAAGGGGCTATGATGGACACCTGGTAGATAGAGAAGGGGAGAAGTCTGACACTTTGGGGTTGGGGAAGGGGAGAACCTGAACACTTGGGGAGTATGGAAAGAGGAGAGGCTGGGCCTATGTAAAGACAGGGAAGGAGAGATGCTAGACATAGGAAGGCATAGGGAAGAGAAAGGATGATGAAGGATAACTGGGGGAAGGAGTTAGAGAAGAGAAGGAGAGATGCTAGCAACAGTGGGGTAGGACCTTGAGCCACCAGTGGGGAGAGGCATACTGCTGAAAGTTTGCCTAGGGTGTGAGAAACCTTGGGCTGGCCCTGTCTCCAAAAGTGACTCACTAATCATATCCTCATTGTTCTTGGAGACTGTAATCAAGTCCTTTGCTTAACACTTCTTATAGTAAAAGAATAAATGCTAGAAATGTGAAAAGGGATGCTTCAGTAGTGAAAAGGTCTGAAATTTTAAAACTACACCTTCAGAAACATAAAATAACATGCCACTGAGAAGAACAAGAAAATACATTTCCAGGCCAGACCCTCAGAGGTCCTTTCACCACCACAAAATGTATGCAGATGAAGTCTCAAGAGAATTTGGTGAAGTATCTCCAATAAAGCTTTTCTAGCAAAATTATTGTTGTCAGATGAGCTTTAAATATTTTGTTACGATTTTTCTCAACTGTGTTTTGGACAATAACTATTTGCAAATTGTTTAAATGAATATAATTCTACTTTGAAGGAGGTTTTTATTGATTGATGATAATATGCCAAACTCCACGGTGGAATCACATGTTTTAGCTGGTGCTCTTTGAAATCTTTTTCTATATCTCTGTATTTTTATTCTGGGATTCATTAAGTTCTAAAATTGTAAAATTGTTTAGTGAGGCTTTTGGTATGGGTTTGTTATCCATATCCACTGTCATCGATTGTTTGGGTTCAATTAAAATAAGCAAATGCTTTGAAACTCATACACAGACATTTAATTAGAGATGTTGGTTTCCTTACTCATGGATAGAAATAAGCTTTCTATAACTGCAAAACCTCTTATTTACTTTCTTTTTATTCTGCAAACATTTTACAGACCTAAACAAGAATAGGATGGGCACCCAGTCACACTCATTCAAGGTTCCTCAACTCCCCTTCCTCCATTCTTCTATTTTGCACTTTTTTACAGCTTTCAAAAGCAACATTCATGTTGTGATCCAACCTACAATGTACTCGGATATTGAGATATCATTCTCACCTCATTTGCACTGACTTGAGGGTCTTCAATCTCCAAAGCTAGTCTTGGGTTTTATGGTAGCACAGTAGAAAGATATCATTCATAACCCATTTGTTGACCTTTATTTATATGCAGCTAAGTGGACCAGTTCAGCAACCACATTATTAACATTCTATGACAATATGCCAAAGCAAGTAATTCATTTCCCAGAAGCCCAAACCCTCCCTGCTCTCCGCCTTTCTCAAAAGTCCAGACTTGTTATTGCTGCTATGATACATCTAAAGCTGACACACATTTAGTTACAAGTTAAAACCTGCCCTTCCAACCTTGCCTGTTGGCTCTGTGGCTGTGGTATCAGACTAAATTCAAAGAAGCTATATAACTAACTGTTTATGTCTCATCGGTTCTCCTATAAGACAAATTTGCTTTCAACAATTTAAACAATACAATAAAATCAGATAAAACAGTGAATAAAATATGTGGAGGGCTGTTTTAAAAATGGATCTAATCCCCTAAAAATGGTTTGGCAACTAGATCCCCTGTTAGAAAATTGCCCCATGCAGAGAGGCTAAGGGGCTCATTTTCACAGGAGAAAAATGTCTAAAAAGCGGTATAAAGCAGCATTTGGTTGTTTTTATTTATTTATTTATTTATTTATTTTCATTTATACCCCGCCTTTTGCCACATTTTGCAGCCCCAAAGCGGCTTACAATGAACAATAAAATAGGTAGTTACAGTTACATTTCAAAATTTAGAGCAGAAGAACAGGATAAGAAGGGAGAGGTAAGGGAGACAAAGATGGGCAGCAGGCCCAGGTAGACCAAGGGGAAGTATAGAAATCCAGTCTGATGTGAACAGGGCCAGCACGGCGAATGAAGCTCTGGAGTAACAGCAGCTGCATGCAAAGGCAGGACGAAGTCGGAGGCAGACATCCTCTACAATGGAGTAAGCGGCACAGGATTCAAAATGGCAGACCAAACGGTCGTCCTCTACATCCCCAACCGTCAGAGCCAGAGTCTCACAAAAACGTCCTAATCAGTATTTTCGAAACCTATTTTTCAGACATTTTTCTATGCCTTTCTTCTGCAGTGCGTCCAAATCTCAAGGGGCCATGTTGGGGGCATATTAAGAACGGGATTTGGGCATTCCTAAAACTTAGACATTTTTCAGCCATAATGGAACAACAAAACTAAAGCTAACACATTTTAAAATAGACCTGTTTTTATAACGAATAAGGCACAAAAGGTGCTCTAAATGACCAGATAAACACTGGAGGGAATCAGGAATGACCCCTCAATACCCCTCCTGTGGTCACTGACCCCCTCCCACACCTCAAAAATGTGAATAAAAATATGCCTTACCAGCCTCTAGAGGTCTATTAGAGCAACATGCATGACCCTGTAGTGTAGTAGTCAGTGCTAAATAGTATTAGTAGTAGTAGGTGCCCCCTTCACCAATAAGGGCTATTGTAGTGGTGTACAGTGGGGGGGGGGGGGGTAGTAGGTTTTGGGTGGGTTTTGGAGGGCTCAAGGGACAAGAAAAGGGAGCAAAGGTGAGATGTGTACCAGGGAGCATTTTTATGAAGTGCACAGAAGTGCCCCCTAGGGTGCCCCATTGCTCTCCTGGGATGAATGGAGGCCCAGTCTGCTAAAAATGCTGGCTCCTCCTACATCTCAGTGGCTTGATTGTCTACATTTTGCACTTGTTTGTTTGTTTTTGGAAAATGGACTAAAAAATAAAATGTCCAAAAAACAAAACCTTGTTCAAAACAGTATATTAGAAAAAAAAATAAGACATTTTTCTTTTTCAAAAATGACCTTCTTTCCTATTCAGTTTTGGACAATTTTGAGCACCATTTACAGAATCCAGCCCACTGTGTACTTGTATATCTGGGGTAATTTTATAAGAGGCCTTTTATGTGTGCATTATGACATTTACAGTGGTGGAAATAAGTATTTGATCCCTTGCTGATTTTGTAAGTTTGCCCACTGACAAAGACATGAGCAGCCCATAATTGAAGGGTAGGTTATTGGTAACAGTGAGAGATAGCACATCACAAATTAAATCCGGAAAATCACATTGTGGAAAGTATATGAATTTATTTGCATTCTGCAGAGGGAAATAAGTATTTGATCCCCCACCAACCAGTAAGAGATCTGGCCCCTACAGACCAGGTAGATGCTCCAAATCAACTCGTTACCTGCATGACAGACAGCTGTCGGCAATGGTCACCTGTATGAAAGACACCTGTCCACAGACTCAGTGAATCAGTCAGACTCTAACCTCTACAAAATGGCCAAGAGCAAGGAGCTGTCTAAGGATGTCAGGGACAAGATCATACACCTGCACAAGGCTGGAATGGGCTACAAAACCATCAGTAAGACGCTGGGCGAGAAGGAGACAACTGTTGGTGCCATAGTAAGAAAATGGAAGAAGTACAAAATGACTGTCAATCGACAAAGATCTGGGGCTCCACGCAAAATCTCACCTCGTGGGGTATCCTTGATCATGAGGAAGGTTAGAAATCAGCCTACAACTACAAGGGGGGAACTTGTCAATGATCTCAAGGCAGCTGGGACCACTGTCACCACGAAAACCATTGGTAACACATTACGACATAACGGATTGCAATCCTGCAGTGCCCGCAAGGTCCCCCTGCTCCGGAAGGCACATGTGACGGCCCGTCTGAAGTTTGCCAGTGAACACCTGGATGATGCCGAGAGTGATTGGGAGAAGGTGCTGTGGTCAGATGAGACAAAAATTGAGCTCTTTGGCATGAACTCAACTCGCCGTGTTTGGAGGAAGAGAAATGCTGCCTATGACCCAAAGAACACCGTCCCCACTGTCAAGCATGGAGGTGGAAATGTTATGTTTTGGGGGTGTTTCTCTGCTAAGGGCACAGGACTACTTCACCGCATCAATGGGAGAATGGATGGGGCCATGTACCGTACAATTCTGAGTGACAACCTCCTTCCCTCCGCCAGGGCCTTAAAAATGGGTCCTGGCTGGGTCTTCCAGCACGACAATGACCCAAAACATACAGCCAAGGCAACAAAGGAGTGGCTCAGGAAGAAGCACATTAGGGTCATGGAGTGGCCTAGCCAGTCACCAGACCTTAATCCCATTGAAAACTTATGGAGGGAGCTGAAGCTGCGAGTTGCCAAGCGACAGCCCAGAACTCTTAATGATTTAGAGATGATCTGCAAAGAGGAGTGGACCAAAATTCCTCCTGACATGTGTGCAAACCTCATCATCAACTACAGAAGACGTCTGACCGCTGTGCTTGCCAACAAGGGTTTTGCCACCAAGTATTAGGTCTTGTTTGCCAGAGGGATTAAATACTTATTTCCCTCTGCAGAATGCAAATAAATTCATATACTTTCCACAATGTGATTTTCCGGATTTAATTTGTGATGTGCTATCTCTCACTGTTACCACTAACCTACCCTTCAATTATGGGCTGCTCATGTCTTTGTCAGTGGGCAAACTTACAAAATCAGCAAGGGATCAAATACTTATTTCCACCACTGTATGTGCATAAAAGCCTTGTGACTCTGGGCAAGTCACTCAACCCTCCATTGCCCCAGATACAAAGTAATTACCTATATATAATATGTAATGTGCTTTGATTGTTATCACAGAAAGGTAGTATATCAAATCTCATTCCCTTTATAAAATTCCCCCTTAATGTTCCCTTCTAACCACTGACTATTTGCCACACAAAACTCCAATCAGTTTCACCTGAGGAATAAATAGGTCTTCAAGCCCTTTCGAGATTGTCTTAACCCCTGGCATTTCCTGGCACATCTCCATTGGCATTACATAAGAAGAAACTCGAAAATGGGCCCTAGCATGCTTTACTGAATGCAGAGATAGAACAATTAGAGTCAGTCAATTGAGAACAAAAACAGAACATCTGAATGATACAGTGCCTTTCTAGTTTCTAACCAGATAACTTGGTCCTATATATTGCCCCTCTCCTCAAGTCGCTTCACTGGCTCCCTATCCGTTTTCGCATCCTGTTCAAACTTCTTCTACTAACCTATAAATGTACTCACTCTGCTGCTCCCCAGTATCTCTCCACACTCGTCCTTCCCTACACCCCTTCCCGTGCACTCCGCTCCATGGATAAATCCTTCTTATCTGTTCCCTTCTCCACTACTGCCAACTCCAGACTTCGCGCCTTCTGTCTCGCTGCACCCTACGCCTGGAATAAACTTCCTGAGCCCTTACGTCTTGCCCCATCCTTGGCCACCTTTAAATCTAGACTGAAAGCCCACCTCTTTAACATTGCTTTTGACTCGTAACCACTTGTAACCACTCGCCTCCACCTACCCTCCTCTCCTCCTTCCTGTACACATTAATTGATTTGATTACTTTATTTTTTGTCTATTAGATTGTAAGCTCTTTGAGCAGGGACTGTCTTTCTTCTATGTTTGTGCAGCGCTGCGTACGCCTTGTAGAGCTATAGAAATGCTAAATAGTAGTAGTAGTAATATATTGGTTTCATGAGGATAATCATTATAACCTCCCTAGATGGCTTGACTTTGAGAAGCATTTAAGTTCCCCTTTTCCTCTTCATCTTCTTCCTTCAATGGATGCATTTCCATATCCCATTGGTATGCGTTTAATTAAAGCTACTGTGAAGCTCATCACCTCTATGAGAAAAATATTTAAAATGTATGTTCCTTTTTCTGATATTAGTATTTGGTTTAATTCATCCATTAAATTAAGTAATTCTACTTTAAACTGGCCACTGTGGCAGGAAAAAGGTATATGGTCATTATTCCAAATTACTGTATGTAATGATGTGACTTCTGCTGAATCTGCTTGTCTACAATGCAATTTAACTACACTTGATGCTAATTCTTGGCTTTCCCTCTCTAATGTCTATCAAAATTTGTTGCAAACCACGGGTGGTCAGTCAGATGTTGCTAATCTTACTACCTTTTGTCGTACTATGCTAATAGGTAATAGGAAAGCATCGAGAATATACAAATGTATACATGACTCTTTCACAAACCCCTGTCTTGAGCTCCAACATGCTTTACTGAATGCAGAGATGGAACAATTAGAGTCAGTCAATTGAGAACAAAAACTGAAAATCTGAATGATACAGTGCCTTTCTAGCTTTCTAGCTTTCTCCGTGGGAGTTGGAATTGTTCTGTCATGATGAAATTGATTGGCTAACCTTTTGGTCTAAAGCCAATAGACCCACTTTCTCTGCTGGTATAACACAATCATCATTTTTTGTTCTTCATAGAGCTTATTGGACTCCTTTCAAAGTGTCTAAACTAACCAGATCAACATCTCCTCCAAAATGTTGGTCTTGTTCTGCTCCTGTCGGTCACCTGAAGCATCTACTCCTTGAATGTTCCCATGTGTCCACCTACTGGAAATTAATATGGAAAAGAATATGTTCAATAATTCCTTTCTCCTCGCCTGTTGGTTTGACATATGACGTGATAATACTTTGTTCTTCAACCCTTAAACTTACACTTGAGGATCAATATCAAAAACCTTTTGATATAATGATGGCTCTAGTCACGCATCTTATAGCATTTCATTGGAAAAATAATTTGCATTTGAACTTTTGTGAATGGTGGAGTCATCTTTGTACTATTAGAAACTATGAAGAATCTGCAGCTTTTAAATTTCATCAATTGCCTACTTTTAAGAAGCATTGGGCTCCTTTTGATCATTACATCAAAACATCAGCATCTCCTAGAGATTAGATTTTTATATTTATATTTAAATTGTCACATTTATCTATATGTAATGCATTTGGTTTTGTTGTTGTATGTTATATTGGTTTAAATTTTCTTGAAAACTCAATAAAAATGATTTTAAAAAAACAAAAAAACTTGGCCCTTGACCATGCAGAATTTTAGAAACCAATGCCAATGTTGTAAAACAAACCCATGGGCCAAAAGAGAAAGCTTTAGTCGTACTCTGGACAAAAACTGGGAAGAAAAGGTTTTCAGATTTAAATCCATTCCTAGCTTATGGAAGAGAGGATATTAAAAGAAAATCAGTTAAGATTCCTCTTTGCAAATGTATGCCTCGACAAATGCTGACGTCCACCAGGCTCTCCAGACTCTGAAAAATACTGTATGTAATGTCAGTCGGAGAATATGTCTATCCAAAGACGACAGTCTTTGTACCCTAAATATTGACTGTTTGGGCTTTGGTACTGACAACAGACAAGAGAGATTTCCCACTCTGAATCTATTTGTCTCCAACTTGACATGGATGGAGCCAAGGCATGCTTGGGGAACTGGGCCTGTAGCAAATATATGCTCAATGGGGCATGTCCAAGATAGCATCCTAGGAAGTAATATGAGGCAGAGCTCTGTAATTTTTCTCTCTCCTTAAGTTTTCCGTGCTGTTTCAAATGCCAAAGAGGAAAGGGAAGATTAGTGGAGTTACCTCCTTACCTTGTGGAACCCCGGCCCTTCAGCAGTCAGTGCTGTCTGCCTACATGATGACACCTTCTGGCGTCTCTGCTGCAAGGGTAGAGAGAAACCCCTGCTTGAAATTTCACTGAGCCAGTGAAGTCCCATGCTAGTTGGGAGATGTCATTGCTGGAGCCTCAGAAGTCAAAATTTTGGGCTGGTCTTAGAGGGGTCGGAACCCGATGTTGCCATGCATCCTGGAGAACTGGGCCTGCACTTAGCTCCAGAGTCATGTGCAGATAGTTTGCCTGGTGGAGAAGTGTCAACAAGCGCAGATTCGGAAGAAGTGGATAGGTGCCGACCAATCCCATGTGCAGCTCTTCAGCCACTGGTAACACCTAAGATCATACTGGAGTCAAACTGGACAGTAGTGGAGTCCTTGCATAAGGTCTGTGTGACTTTAGTTTTGAATTCAATGACTAATGCCTCATCTATTGAGACTGTTCAGTTTTCATTGTCCCACCAGGAAAACCAGTTTAGGGTGATGGAATCTTTACTCTCTCAAGTAAAGGAGGTGGAATTAAAGTTGCTGCAAGGGGCTTATGTTGTTCATCGTAAACTTGAAAACCTGGAAAATGAGACAGAAACTTACATTTGAGGCTTTTGTATTTTCCTTTGGTTAAATTTGGCTCACCTAGAGATACTTTTCATAAATTCCTAAAGAAGGTTTTCCAATATTCTGACGTGGGTTTGCCATCTTTACAAAAACTTTATTATACACCTATTTCATCTGCCAAAGTGAAAAAGCAAACAGGCCAGTTGCTGAATTATCCTCTGAAAGAATGTTTCAGCTTTGTTGGAAAGTTCCCAGGATGAGGTGACTTCACGAGCCACCCTCCTGGTATCTTTTGCTTTTCTTCAGGATAAGAAAGCTTTGTTTAGATTGTATTTATGACAAGCTACCTCAGTTACGTTTATGGGAGAGAGAATTTGTATATTTTCTGATATTTCCAGATGGACACAGGAGAGAAGGAAGACGTTTCTTTCTATGAGGCAGGAGTCCTTGGCTTTGGGGGCAAGATTTCAGTTAAGGTTCCCTTGTAAATGTGTTCTTCATTTGGATAATGCTACTTTTCATATTTTCGAACCTTCACTTTTTAGATGCAAGAACTCCTAAGTGACAGTCTAGATGATATTTTAGGTGTTGAGTTCCTTATTTCCTTTTTTTTTCATTTTCTTGACTGCCTTCTCTCAGGTCATTGTGCATAGTTCAAGCACCCCCCCCCCCCCCCCCCCCCTTTTTGTGGACTAAAGCCTGTACAAACATTTCTTAGGTAATTCCCTTTATTTGTTAATTCCTTGTTTTTTATGACATCTTTCTTGACAAAGTTATCTTTGGATTGTATAACTGAAATTTCTATAAATAATAATAATAAAGATATGCTCAATGACAAAGGAAAGATGCTAAGTGGGTACTTTTATAACAACTCACTAGGCTGGAAGTCAAAGAAGGTGCCTATTTTGGGACTAATTTTTCAAGACACACACACATCTGTATGTCTTTACAAAATAGCCCCAAGAAACCTGCTTCTGTTGTGCCTAAAATGCACTCAGAAATTTACACCTGCTGAGAAAGGCGATATATCAAATCCATTACCCTTTAACCACTGAGAAACCCCATTCTAGAGTACTTGTACCCAAGGACAGGATCACCACATGTGGCAAAAAGATCCCAGTTGCTTCCAAAGTCTCCAGCAAGAGTCATTCACCTCTTTAAACCTCAACCTTAACTTTACTGTGGTATAATAACAATGATACAACATCCTATATCCAATTTTCAACAAAAACAACTTGTCAAATTGCCCTTAAGCAAATTTTTGTCTATCTTATGCAAGGCAATCCCTTCCTCCATGGCACCCAGGCCTGAAGGAAACAATAGGACCCGCTGGAGGCATGCTGCAGTGCTTCATAAATCCTGGACATAAATCCTTTTAATTGACCCAAGGCAATAGCTGGGACAATGGGGTCTATCTCCTGAAGTAAGTCCATTATGGCTCGTTTGTCAAGAAAACATTTTAACTGGTAATAGACAAATTTATCCTTGTTCTGTAAATTGAAATTTGCATGCAAAGCTTCAAAAGTGCTCATGTGCCTCAGCTCCATCAGTTTATCCAGACTATGTAAGCCCTTAGATTCCTATTCAGCAAAGGTTTTAACTATGAAGCCCAACAATCACTCTTTATTATATTTAATATTGTATATGGAAAGTACCACCAAGTTACACAACTACAGAGCTGAATAAGAGCCCATATACAAAGTATTTATGAGACAATAGATTGGTATACTCCGAATCCAGCTCCCCACTTCTACTCAGCCAGGGTAAAGCCCAAAGTGGTGTATTAGGAGTTGAGTGTTATTCCACTACCACCCAACATTTAATAGTTGGAGCACTCCAGTCCACCACTGCCTTTAACTGAACTGCCACGTAATAATGGTAAAAGTGTGGCACACCTATTCCCCTTGCGCTTTATACAATACTAGTAAAAAAAGGCCCGTTTCTGACACAAATGAAACGGGCGCTAGCAAGGTTTTCCTTGGAGTGTGTATGTTTGAGAGAGTGTTTGTGAGAGTGACTCTGTGTGTGTGTGTGTGTGTGTGTGCTCCTCGGAAGGAAAACAAAATGTCTGTGTGCTTGGTTTTGAGTGTATGGGAATGACGGCTGTGTTGGAGAGTGGAAACAGAGATTAACCAATGGGCTTCCTTGCTCGTGTGTAGTAATCGTCGTGCACCATGGCTGGAGTGGGAGAGGAGAGGGAGGGCGGTGGAACGGTGAGCGAGCGGCTGTAGGAGGGTGGGTGAGGGGGACAGGGTCCAGCGCCGATGTTGGTTGGTTTTGAGTGTATGGGAATGACGGCTGCATTGGGGAGTGGAAACAGAGATTACAAGACAATCCGATTTGTTGAGTGTCATTGCTCTGCCCTCAACGTCATCACATTGTGACGGGAGCGGGGCACACACTCATGGGATCTTGCAACTACAAATTTAGAATGTTGGAGGTGCCTTTTATATATTGAGATAATGCACTGTAGACTTAACGGCCTTTGCTTCCAAATATAGCAAGATGTTTTCTTAGGTAGGAAGTGAAATACCATTTTAGCATTCAAGTGGGCAAAGAAGCAAAAAAAGCTATAAAAACCTAGGCATCGCCAACATTTTAACAGCATTCACCCTCCCCAGCCACGATGGAGTCTGCCAAATCCCCGTCTTGGGATGATGGGATCCCAATATATACCCTGAATAAGTCTGGTGTAGTTACTAGCATACAATTGGTCTAAGTTCGCTGTTAACTCTACCCCCAAATAACGAAGAGTCTGCTGGGCCCACCTACATGTTTATTGTCTTTGTACCATATGCTGCTGACAAGAAGACAAGGTAAAATTCAATATTTCAGACTTAGATCAATCAACTTTAAATCCAAACACCTTGCTGAAAGCTTCTAGTCCAGACATAACCCCAATTTCAGGATCTCTGAAAGTAAATAAAGTGTAATCTGCAAACAACATTATTTTATATTGATCATCTCCCACCACAATACCATGAATGTGAGCACTCCTCCATATGTGCCTGGCCAAGGGCTCCATTCCTATGGATGTCTATAGCATTTAGCGCATGGTAATCGTTAGCAAACAACATTATGTGATTAAAAACATTACTTGCCAGCCTCCTATGTCTGCCTCAGATGTTATATTCATTTCCTTCAGAGCAGCAGGCAGGTCCCTGGATTAGTCTAGTGGTGGGTGCATGCGCTAAAAATGGTAGCATTCCTTTGTAAAAGACCCCCCCCCCCCCCCCGAATAATTTAAATAAGTATAGCCATGCTACTTGGTTAAAGGCCTTCTCAGCATCGATCGAAAGCAAAACTACAGGTTGGCATGTCTGTTTCACTGTCTAAATTAAATTAAGAACTTTTCTAATATTATCACCAGCCTGTCTTCTATGTATAGAGCCTGCATGGTCTTCAGGAATCAATTGTGTAATCATTCCCTGTAACCAAACCACTATAAATTTGATAAACTTTTTATAACTGGCCCCTAAAATGGAGATAGGTCGATACAATCCACAATCAGTGGGCTCCTTTCCTGGTTTTTGGAGAATAGCAATCATACACATAGATTGAGGCAATGGATTATTGGCCTCAATAGCATTATGTCAGATCTTATAGACCTGCCTATTAGGAACGCAAAAAGATCATCACACACACTCCTTAATCTCCACTATCCTAATTGTAAAGGGCTAAAATATAAATCCACATACACGACCAGTTTCTCATACATTTGCACGCAGCTATGGAACGCACTACCGAAGGCCATAAAAACAACACAAGACCTAACCATCTTCCGAAGGCTACTAAAAACAGATCTTTTCAAGAAGGCATACCAAAAACATCCATCTTTAAACACTAAAGAATAACATTATACACGATCTAAACAAAACCGAACTCCTATCACATGACTGATTAACCTCTTTCCTATGAAGAATCAAGCAGTACCACTTTAACCTTACACCGAATAGGGTCTCTCTATAGTCGATGATCTAATGTATGTTACAATCCAATTTTATTACTCAGGAACCTTCATGCTATACCATAATGTATTCTTCTTTACCATGTATGTATACACATGGTATATATATATATATATATATATATATATATATATATATATATATATATTTTTTTTTTTTTTTTTTTTTTTTTTTTTCCCTTTATTTGGGTTCCTTGGTCTACTATATTCTATAATAACTTACTCCCAAGGATTATCGTATGTATTGACCAAGACCTCCAATGCTATCATTTACTTATCAAACTGACCTCAACACCTCCACCCCTGGTCTATCACCAACTGGTGTGGATATTCTAAAAACCAAACTGGCTAGGTATGCCCTGAGGACTGGGTAGAGAAGCACTGCATTAGGCTACTTCTCCTAACACAAAGCTAGACTTTCTAAGAGTGCTACGCTGCTAATGTACATTGGCCCCGATGCAGAAAGGCTCGCAACAAAGCCACACACAAATATCTAAGCACTTGGGTTTCTATGGCAAGCATGATACTACGGTATGCAAGAAGCAAATTGCATGCAAATTTTATGCACGGCAAACCTGCAGCAAATGTGAGGGGAATATGCCAGACGCAAGCGCACAAGGTTTTGAAGGAAGCACATGTCCAAACCAAAAACGAAAGTGTCAGCACACATTAGGCTTATTTTTCTGTTTGTACTCAAAATTTTTGAGGGTTCATGCACATGCAAACACACTTGTTACGTAACAACAAGGCAAAACTACACTTAAATGCAAAAGATTTACAAGAAATCCTCTCTGCAAAACCTTCTATGCTGCCCTGGACCCTCGTACAAAACTTCTCACATTGGGCATATGTCAAAAATGGGCAGTGTACTTTTTGCATTGCATAGAATACACTGGTTAGCTCATTAGCATACATTTTAATAAATCTGCACTGACTTCTCACATGACCTAACACCTGCACACAATTCCTCTGTGCATTCCTCGGCACATACAACCTGAATTCAGCGGCTGCCTTCTGCATCGGCTCCATTATCAGTTTGTAGGTTCCACTGCATAAACAGCCATGTGGCATGCATGTTAATGTTTACTAATGCAATAAGGCACTTTAGTAAATCTTGCCCATAATTTTCCTTGTTTTTTTTCTTTATTTGTTTTGTTCTCAATACAAAATTGTTGTACATAACAGAGAAAGATATGTAATACAACAGCTCATTCATCAAACAAATATACACAGCTTTTAGTGTATAAGTGTAAAATACTTTCTAATAAATAAAATTTAAAAAGGGGGGTCTCAAATTTAGACTCTTGTTAGTTTTATTCTGCATTTGTACAAAAACAGGGCTATTTTATAAGGCATAGTCTACATGTAAAGCATGTTTTACATCAGGGGTTCTCAACCTATTCCTTGGGACACACCTGGCCAGCCAGGTTTTCAGGATATCCACAATGAATATGCATGAGATAAATTTACATGCACTACTGCCATTGTGTGCAATTTATCTCATGCATATTTATTGTGGGTTATCTTGAAAACTTGACTGCTAGGTGTGTCCCGAAGACTGGGGTGAGAATACCTGTTTTACATACAGAAAATGGCTACTTATGTGGAATATATGTATATATACACATAGTTCATACATAGGCATTTCTGGGGATGTGATTTGGACACAGCAGGCATGGAGTTGGGACGTATACTGTGACAAGCCATCTCCTATGGCACTAATTCTCACTTTACTAGAAAAGAAGATGGAAAAAGAGAAGTCTGCCTTTAAGAAGTGGCTCTACAAATCCCATAAAGCAGTAGGCTTTGAGGTCAGCAGAGCCAGGCTGGGAGGAACCTGGGGAAAGCAGGCTAAACCAGCAGCTCACAGCTGTATTAAGCATGCTCTGGCTTGCCGACAGCACCTGATAGCTGCAGCAGTAATCAACTCTCATGTCACTGACAGGGATGTGCTTTTCAAAGAAGCATTTTTCATTATAGAAAAAGGGGAACTCAACAGGGAATACAGAGGGGAAAACTGAGACAAAGAGAGGGACAGGAAACCCTGAGCCACTGAACAGGAAAATGGGGGAAGGTTTCTCTAGGGAGCAGGGCTTGGTTCTAGAGTTCCTCTCCAGCCTCTGTGGCAGGCAATCCCTAGGGCCAAGAATGGGTGGATGCTCTACCTCTGGAAGCGTGAGGCCAAGGAGGTTAGACTGAGAACAGGAGACGGTAGGAGGGTATCTTGATGCCAGTAGGCAGAGTCACAAGCACACTTAAAGAAATAGTAAAAGAGTATTAGAAATAATGGACTGTCTATGTATGGTCCATCTGTAATAAGTCAAAAGCTGTTCCAGTTGGATAGGCAGTGACTTAAAAGGTGGCAGGCAAAAGATTTTTTTTTTTTTTAACTTATTTGACTTTTTTAATTTATTTGAAAGCGTCTCATACGTAAATATAAAAATCATGAAATCAAAACTGCATATCACCAAAACAGCTTCAAAAATTATTGTAGCTGGTGGGAACAGCACTAATAGCTGTATTTTGTGCTCATTACTGTTCTATACAATACAGTAATACATGGCCAAATTTCAGTGAGGATATCCTGTTTACTGATGGGTTCATATTAACTGTGGTTGTAATCTGCAGTTGGAAGCCTGATGTTATAACGATTGGAAGTAAAATTAAACTCTCCTTTTATTGGGGCACATGGAATCGCATCTTCACCTCATCTCTTTTGTACAAATGGATTATTCTGTTTTAAGCACGTTTCAGGGACAAATGGTTTCATAAGTCAAAATGATAAAAATAAATATTTTCTTTCATGCAGATCTCTCATTTGTTTAAACATAACTAAATGGGCTATAAACCCCTAATGCAGTCCATTGGTTTTCTTATATTTTCTCTTTGTGATGACTTATACTGTGCCAAAACCGGAAACACAGTGAGACAGAATAATAGAATTCAGTAACACCCAAAACTTATTAATTAACATTATAATTATGTTCACATTTGGGTAATAACTGAGAAAATGGTGTTGAAAAACAACCTGAAGAAGAAATATATATCACAGAACTGGAAAATGTTAGCACATTTTAGACTGACTCTGGACTTCTGCATGAAGGTAGCTCTACCCTCATCATTTAATATCTTTCTTTTAAATAATAGAAATAAACAATATTAAGTGCATTTTTATAATATACCACTGCATTCTACAAAACAAAAGGAACAAGTTCCCACAAACCATCTTTCTCTTTTGATCTAGGCACAGGAAAAAAAAAAGATTTTAAATGTTTCCAGGTTCAACCTAATTCATGTTTAATGTGAGATATAACTTCCATAAATAAGTAAGTAAATAAATAAACAGATAGAAACTCTGAATTTTGAGTACCTGATTCTCATAACATGATGTCTGTTTTAGTGGCCCTTCACCAGTAGAAAAAAAAATCTCTGCACGAATATAACACATGCTAGGGTGTCCCTATAACCAGCCCCTCCAAATGACACACTGATTATCTACTATAATAAAACGCACCCTCAACGTTCTGAGGACACTGACGTCACTGCAGGCACTCAGACACCGGTTCGTAAGTTCATGGTGGTGAAGCCAGAACACTCACCATGTCTCCATGCCCCGCCCTCGCGTCACACGTGATGACGTCGAGGGCAGAACATGTACACAACCACGCAAATGAACGAACGGGGAGGAGTAGGGAAACTCCTCCCCTTCCAACGAATCGCAGCTGCCGAGGACGTGCCCATCACCCCGCCCCTTTCGCGCCATCGCCCCACCCCTTTAACGCTAGCACCCCGCCCCTGGTTGCCCCCTCTTCCCCCCATCACCTCCCCTCCCCTTACGCTACTATCCCTGGTGGTCTAGAGGTACCTGTTCGCTCGGGACAGGAAAGAAAGAGCCCCCGCTTTCCTGCCCGGAGCGCTGCTGCTAGCTGCCCTGCTGCATCCTCTGTGAGTCGGCCTCTCCGCGTTTCAAAATGGCCACCGAGAGTTGAAGCAGCCTCGCGAGACTTCAACTCTCGGCGGCCATTTTGAAACGCCGACAGCCGGACTCGCACAGGATGCAGCAGGGCAGCTACCAGCAGCGCTATGGGCAGGAAAGAGGGGGCTCTTTCTTTCCTGCCCGAGCGAACAGGTACCTCTACACCACCAGGGATACAAGTGTAAGGGGAGGGGAAGGGAGTCCCGTGCCCGCTCGCGCCCGTTTCATGACAGGCAGAAACGGGCCTTTTTTACTAGTGATTTATAACAAACTACTACTCTACCTATGAAAAGTTATTCCGTTATTATACTTCCTCTGTGGACATCCGTACGCTGCACAAGCTGGCATATTTAAAAATATAAGTGAGATTAAATAAAAATGCTACTAACAATAAAGAATGACAATGTGGATGCAGCAGCTCATAGTTTGTTTGCTTTGAGTGTACGCAGAACGACGACTGCTCAGGGAAGGGGAAACAGACTAACATAAATGGCTTCAACTTTTTGACGTCATGTTATCTCCTGTTCTCAATCAAACCTCCCTGAGTGAACCAAGGCTTGATGCAGGTGTCCACAGGGATGAATGGAACTTGGGAAGGACTGTAGAGGTGAGGAATACCCAAGAACAGGTTAAGCCTCTACCTCTGGGGAGGTTGCAGCTGTTTGTAAATCACTCTAGCAAATGACTCAGGGGAGGTGTCAATGCTGCCTATAGGAGGGCAGGGATTCCGTATTTAAATAGAAGCTCATGTTTTGGCTATACTGCTCTGAGGGAAAACCTGGAAGATGTTAGGACAGGACAGAAGTCAGGTCCACAGCACAAGGACCTGCTACTCATCTAGCACAGAGTTGCCATGTATACTGGAGCCAGGGTGGCAGGTAAAACCTGATCTAGAGTATAGTCCAGGGCAGGCCAGGATCTCGGTACATAGCAGGTGGAGCCACAGCAGCTGGTAAAAGGAAGTATGGGGAAACTGGTAGGAATTAAGTTTAGAATAGGAAACATACATGCAGGTGAAGCTGGAATAATATAAAGGCTTTTTGGGTTGGTATGTTTAAGTTTAATAATCTAACCCCAAAAGCTTTCGAAGGGGGTTACTTTTGCACTGAGATTTTGAGTAAACAGTATGCTTAAGAAGAAAGAACCCAAGGCTGTGCAGAAGGGATATTTTATGTTTTAATAAATAATATAAGTTTCTTGGATGCATTGGACTGAGTCTCTGGGATCCAGCCCAGGCTTCCTGAAGTGGAATCTGTGCCAGGAAGCTTGGAGTAACAGCATCACTATGGCCAGTGGGAGGCGCCAGGACCACCATGGCAGAGGTGACAAAATAACATAGTAATATAGTAAATGACGGCAGATAAAGACCTGTATGGCCCATCCAGTCTACCCAACAAGATAAACTCATTTTACATGTTATGTGATACTTTATATGCATACCCAAGTTTGATTTGTCCTTGCCTTTCTCAGGGCACAGACCATAGAAGTCTGTCCAGTACTGTTCTTGTACTAAGTTCTAAAGCTAACATCGAAGCCCCTTAAAATTTACACTCCAGCCCATCCCTATCTATTCAGTCATGATCAGGGCGTAGACTGTAGAAGTCTGCCCAGCTCCCGTTTTGTTTCCCAATTACCGGCGTCGCCACCCAATCTCCGCTAAGATTCCACAGAACCATTATAAAAACCTCCTGAAATAAAAAAATATATTAAAAATATAAATGAATCATTCTACTACCAAAAAATTTCGCTTTCAGTTTTTTGTTTATTTTATTTTATTTATAGTTGGATACTATTTGGGGTAGTGGAATGATTCATTTATATTTTTAATATAGTTTTTTTATTTCAGGAGGTTTTTATAATTTTTAAGGGGTGTATTCCCTTCACCCTTTTTTAGATATGTATACACTTAATTTGGCAACGCTAAAACCTGTGCATACCACACTATACATTTAGCGAATTTGATAGATATTTAATTGATATCATATCCACCTCTCCTTTTATATGTTTTGATTTTCCATTTTAGTCTCACTCTGTATGGATTCATATTTCTCTGTTTTAATTTTTCAATGTTAATGGGATTTAAATGTATTAACTATGGCATTCACTGATTTTGATTACTATACCATTGGTTAAACATTTAATATTTGATTTTATTTTTTATTCTATTTCATTTTAAGTTATATTATGGATGATTTAAATATGTTGTGATTTTTTGCTCAGTCTTGATGTATATGTACATGATTTATATATTATGATTTGATGTCTAAGTTTTTATTGTTTTAGTTTATAGTTTTACCCCTGACGCAGCCTGAGGGCGAAACGTAGCCATGTCGGGTATTGTTTTACTCACCTCTGGGTTTTGTTTCATTAAACTTTGTTATTTCTGGAAATTTGTACAGGTACCCTGAAACTACCTGCTCCTACCCTATCCAAAAGATCTAAAAAAAAATCATTTGTTGAAAAAACAAAATATTCAATTTGTCTTATTTTGTTTCTGTATCTTTTTATTAGGATCTGGCAATCAGGTTGCAAACTGCAATGTGCAACTGAATCTGTTACTACTGGTTTCACATATACTGTACTTTTGGTATATCTTAAAAACAAGATCATTCTTGGTATGTGAGAGACTGTAGAATTCGATTTTATTATAGATGCCTATATCAGCACACGAAATAAACAAAAGAACTGGGCAGGAAGTACAAAGTACAAACAGCTCATTCTGGAGAACGCCATCTGAAAATATTATTGTTCTAACAAGAAATACCACAAATCCTCTTTTCATGTACATCTTGGACTTACAAATGATTGGTAGCATGGAATGTTACTACTATTTGGATTTCTACCAGATACTTGTGTCATGGATTGGACACTGTTGGAAACAGGATTCTGGGCTACATGGACCATTGGTCTGACCCAATATGGCTATTCTTAAAGTCTGGAAACAGGATCTGGAAATTACTGAACAAACTCTACTAGGAATACGTTTGGTATAAGGTCAACAGACCTACACAATCAGTTAGCCTTTCCCAATCTATATATTTTCTATCCAATAGAGCAATATGGACTCTTGTTAGAAAATGGAGGACAAACAATGCCAATATCAAAGTTTGCTGGCATTATAAACAAAATGATGAAAGGGGCGCCCAAGTTTTCCCGAGGACATCCTCGCAGGACATCCCCGTGAAGGGGCGGAGAAACCCGTATTATCGAAACAAGATGGACGGTCATCTTTCGTTTCGATAATACAGTCGGGGACGCCCAAATCGCGAAATTTAGGTCGACCTTAGAGATGGTCGTCCCCGATTTTCGGCCATAATGGAAACCGAGGACACCCATCTCAGAAACGACCAAATCCAAGCCACTTGGTCATGGGAGGAGCCAGCATTCGTAGTGCACTGGTCCCCTGACATGCCAGGACACCAACCAGGCACTGCAGTGGACTTCAGAAATTGCTCCCAGGTGCATAGCTCCCTTACCTTGTGTGCTGAACCCCGCAAAACCCACTCCCCACAACTGTACACCACTATCATAGCCCTAAGGGGTGAAGGGAGGCACCTACATGTGAGTACAGTGGGTTTCTGATGGGTTTTGAAGGGTTCACATTTACCACCACAAGTGTAACAGGTAGGGGGGGATGGGCCTGGGTCCGCCTGCCTGAAGTGCACTGCACCCACTAAAGCTGCTCCAGGGACCTGCATACTGCTGTGATGGAGTTGGGTATGATATTTGAGGCTGGCAAAAAATATTTAAAAAGTTTTTTCTTTAGGGTGGGAGGAGGTTGGTGACCACTGGGGGAGTAAGGGGAGGTCATCCCCGATTCTCTCCGGTGGTCATCTGGTCAGTTTGGGCACCTTTTTGAGGCTTGGTCGTAAAAACAAATGGACCAAGTAAAGCCGGCCAAGTGCTCGTCAGGGATGCCCTTCTTTTTTCCATTATCGGTCGAGGACGCCCATGTATTAGGCACGCCCCAGTCCCGCCTTCGCTACGCTTCTGACACTCTCCCGTGAACTTTGGTCGTCCCCGTGACGGAAAGCAGTTGAGGATGCCCAAAATCGGCTTTCGATTATGCCGATTTGGGCGACCCTGGGAGGACGCCCATCTCCCGATTTGTGTCAAAAGATGGGCGCCCTTCTCTTTCAAAAATAAGCCTGTTAATATACTATCTCATCAATGGGTATTATAATAATTTTTATGTTAATTATAAACTGATTATGATTGTAGTATTTCTTTCATAAGAACACAAGAGTAGCTATACTGGGTCAGACCAATGGTCTATCTATCACAGCATCCTGCCTCCAACGGTGGCCAAGCCCATAAGTATCTGGGAAAAACCCAAATCGTCGCAACATTCCATGCTACAAATCCCAGGGCAAGCAGTTGCTTCCCCATGTCTATCTCAATAGCAGACTATGGACTTTCCTCCAGGAACATGTCCAAACCCTTTTTAAACCCAGATACGCTAACTGCTGTTACCACATCCTCTGGCAATAAGTTCCAGAGCTTAACTATTCATTGAGTCATAAAATATTTCCTCCTATTTGTTTTTAAAGTATTTCCATGTAACTTCCTTGAGTGTCCTCTTGTCTTTACTTTTGGAACAAGTAAAAAATCGATTTACTTCTACTCATTCTACACCACTCAGGATTTTATAGACCTCAATCATATCTCTCCTCATCTGTCTCTTTTCCAAGCTGAAGATCCCTAACCTCTAGCCTTTCCTCATACAAGAGAAGTTCCATCCCCTTTATCATTTTGGTCGCTGTTCTTTGAACCTTTTCTAATTCCGCTAGATCTTTTTTGAGATACAGCGACCAGAACTGAATTCAATATTCAAGATGCGGTCGCACCATGGAAAAATAAAGAGGCATTATAGAATTTTCGGTCTTATTCACCATCCCTTTCCTAATAATTCCTAGCATCCTGTTTGCTTTCTTGGCCGCAGAAGCACATTGAGAAGAAGATTTCCCAGATCTTTTTCTTGAGTGCTGACCCCTAAGGTGGACCCTAGCATCAGGTAACTATGATCCGGATTATTCTTTCCAACGTGCATCTCCTTTCATTTGTCCATATTAAATTTCATCTGCCATTTGGACGCCTAGTCTTCCAATTTCCTAATGTCTTCCTGCAATTTTTCACAGTCCGCACGTGTTTTAACAACCTTGAATAGTTTTGTATTATCTGCAAATTTGACCACCTCACTCGTCATTCCGATTTCCATATCATTTATAAATATGGTAAATAGCACCGGTCCCAGTACAGATCCCTGTGGCACTCCACTGTTCACTCTCATCCATTGAAAGAAATGACCATTTAACCCTACCCTCTGTTTTCTGTCCAATAACCAATTCCTAATCCACACCAGAACCTTGCCTCCTATCCCAGGACTCTTTAATTTTCTCAGAAGTCTCTCATGAGGAACTTTATCAAAAGCTTTCTGAAAATCTAGATACACTACATCAACCGGCTCACCTTTATCCACGTGTTTATTCATGCCTTCAAAGAAATGAAGCAAACTGGTGAGGCAAGACTTCCCTCGGCTGAACCCTTACTGACTCTGTCCCATTAAACTACGTTTGTCTATCTGTTCCATAATTTTATTCTTTATAATAGTTTCCACTATTTTGCCAGGCACTGATGTCAGGCTTACCGGTCTGTAATTTCCCAAATCACCCCTGGAACCCTTTTCAAACATCTGACAATGACAATAATTATGTTTATTTATATTTTATATAGTTCTCTTCAGTTGTATTTTATTTGTTATAAAAATTCAAGAAAATCTTTGAACTAAAAAAAAAAAGATACCACAAACCTGCATTAGAATAGTAGTTCATATCAATCAAGCAATGCAAAGATAAATTTCATCCATTGCCAGAGGCTCTTCCCTGTGGTGAACAGAGAGATTAAACAGATTATTAATAATGGTCTTGCATGCACTGCATGGCTATAATGCAGTAAATTTGGAAAAGTGAAAAAACTAAAAATTGAATAGGCTGATTATTAAACGATTGCCACAGTTACTGGCAGGTTTGTGCCAATTTGCCCTGATACAAAGCCTGCACCAGACTTATTAATGAAAAAATAATCCCATTATTTTGAATGGGGAAGACAAGGTACAGAACTGATGCAATATTTGCACTGGAGCAAACCTTTAATAAGTCAGCTCCTGAAAGTAATAATAACAACAAATAAATAAAACACTGAGGATTCTGGGCATTTGATTCTCCATTAGCTGTTTCACGTGTTGTACCCATTGATTAAAATGTGAGATATTTTTTTTTTTGTCTTTGCGTTGTCTTAAGCAATAGAGGTATTATTGACATAATTTTATATTAAGACCCTATGGCATCGAGCCAAAGTACGTTACCTGTGCACAATGAGTTAAGCGGCACAGCAGTATCTCAGAACCGGGGGGGCAGGATGATGGGTGCAGCAAAAAAAAAAAAAAAGCACAGAGCCCCGCCGGTATTCGGCCACTCTAGCGACGGTAAGGGGCTCCCACCCCCGTTTTCCGTTAATGCCTGACGCGCTGACACAGAGCAGCCAAGCATTAGCAGCCGGCGTTGCAAACTTCTCAAGAGCTGTCATTAACCCCCCTAACCGGCATCTTTTGTATTCCCCAGCGAAACGAAAATGAAAGAAAACCAACGCGAAGCGGCTCGAGGACTTGCTAGGAACGTCTCTGTTACCTGCGGCCGCTGCAGACCGAATTTGGCCAGCCTGGGGCACAGTTGCACCGCTGTCCCCGCCGACGGTTGACAGGACCTCGGAGAAACAAAGGCACTGTCTGGAAGGAGAGCGAGGCGGCGCAGGCTGTGAGCTGCCAGGACCTGAGCGAGGAGAGGTGCGGAAGCGTGGTGAGAACGGTGCGGGATCAGCGTGAAAGACGAGAACAGACCTCGGGGAGCTGGAGCCACTCTGTCCCAAGAATAAAGATATAGAAGTTAGCCAATAAAAATTAACCAAAAGAACATAAATGTGATATCTTTTATTTATTGGCTTAATCTAATACATTTTTAACTAGATTTTGGGAGATAACCCTCAGGTCTGGAGCAAAAAGCCCCTTCTGACTGCAGTCAGGGCTTAGGAGGAATGTGAAACCCTGTATAGCTGTTTAATTTGATACTGGCCTCATCCCTCAGGGGTGATGTACTAAGTAAAAGACCACTTCAACTAAAGGAAAGAAGTGAGCATTCCAATAGACTTTGATAGGAAGACAATGGAAAGTTTACCATTCAGGGGCTGATGCACAAAGGCAAGGCTTTTTTTGAGGGGGTACTGAGTACCGGCACCTTTTCCACTGTCTGCTAAAATTGACCCATTGTCCCCAAGTTTTAATGAAAGAGCTGAGGCTCTACACACCAATTCTTCCTTATCATAGATTATGTGACTGGTTGCAGGGGGCCTGGCTATTGTGGGGTAGGTTCCTCAGCAGGGCCGGTCCTAGGGTCTCTGGCGCCCCCCTGCAGACTATGAGATGCCCCCCCCCCCCAGCATCTCCTCTCTCTTCTCCCACCCTGCTCCTGTCCAGCGATTCTCCTTCGCCCCATCCCCCGCCGCCCTTGGTGCTTTAAATCTTTAAATTACCTCCGTTCCAGCAGCCGTGTCATTTGAAACCCTTGCCCCATCTGTAGCCTTCCCTCCCTTCGTGAGTTTGTTCTGCAGTCCCGCCCTCGAGGAAATGACGTCAGAAGGCGGGACTGCGGAACGAACTCACGAAGGGAGGGAAGGCTAGAGACGGGGCAGGGCTTTCAAATGATGCGGCTGCTAGAACTGAGGTAAATTAAAGATTTAAAGCACCAAGGGCGGCGCGGTATGGCGGTGCAGCACCGCAGCGGTGCCCTTGGAGGCAGGCGCCCCCTGCGGCGCTTACCCCCGCTTACCGGGTTTGACTGGCCCTGTTCCTCAGTGATCACCCCACTCCTGAAGGGTGCCAAGGCATTTGAGTACCGGCACCTTTTTTGCTAGAAAAAACACACTGCACAAAGGTCTCTGCTAAATACAGTAGCCACAGGTGAACTTAGGGCTAGATGCACTAAAGTCCTCTGAAGAGCCGTTCCGTTACCCATTCCATAGCGAATCGTTAGGGAACGGCCATGCATCAAGGAAAGGGAATGCAAATGAGCTGCTCGTTGTAGCTTACTTGCATTCTCTATTTCCTCGGAAACCAGTCGGCCAGTTGAGCATGCGCAGAGCAGCCAAGCGTTATGCTGGCTGCTCTGCGCATGCCAAGGATGTCCTTCACTAAAAAAAAAAGGATGTCTCTGATGAGAAAAAAAAAAAAGGACATCATACTTCTTAATTTTTACTCTCACTCTTCTGTTTTAAATCTTCGAGACATTTTTCTCTTCCTCATCGGCAGCTGAAGAGAGGGCTAATGGACAATTGTGATGCCCCCCCCCCCCCCCCCCATGGCCTCTCAGCCAATTACAGCGCATTTAGCTGACACCAGTGAGAGCTAAACGTGCTGTGATTGGCTGAGAGAGACCTGGAGGAGGGGCATAATCGAGCACCCTTGAAGAAAAGCCCGTCCTGCTCGTCAGGGACGTCCCTCTAAAGTGCCTTACATGGACGTCCTTCACTAAACCAAAAAAGGACGACTGCGGTATGCAAATGATATTGCTAGAAATTAAAAGCTAAAAAAAAGCTTTATGTGTGATATACACAACAAAAAAAGTTTTAAAAACAGCTAGATGTGTGATATACACAATTGCACCACTGCATTCTGATATGAACTGGACAATGTTGGCACATTTAGACTGCCTCTGGACAGAACTTCTGCATGAAGGAAGCCTCTATATATAAATCTCACCGCCAACGTTCTGAAGCTCACTGTGTGGCAGGGAAACACTGAAGCCCTGTACTGTTCTAGGCTGTCAGCAACACTCACTCTCACTCATAGACCCGCCCTCAGCCACGCCCCATCCAGACATAATTCACAACCCCAGCGTTCTAATGAAGCCTGAAGCTGCACCAACTTCCGTGCTGGTGTAGATCGCTGTTCCCCCATGACGTCGAGGGCGGAGCACTGACACTCACCGAATGGGCTGCACTGTAGCTCCGCCGTCGCGTCAAAACGCGATGACATCGACGGTGGAGTGGGGAAGGCACAAGGCACGACTCGCAAAGAACGTCGGTTGAATGGAAAAGCACAGAAAACCGTGACGCACGCAGGGGGAGGAGCCCTACTCCTCCCCCTGCCTGCAAATCACCTGTCACTGCCCCCCTCCTCAGCGCATCTCCCAACCCCCTCCCCCCCAAGCACATACCTCCCAAGGAATCAGGAGCGCCCCCCTCCTCGGCACATCACCCAACCCCCTCCCCCCCCAAGCACATACCTCCCAAGGAATCAGGAGCACCTGCCTGAGAGACAAGAAGCTGTTTGAGGATCCCGAATTCCCGGCGACCAGAGCGCGTTTCCCTACTCCTCCCCTGCCTACAAATCACCTGTCACTGACCCCCCTCCTCGGCGCATCACCCAACCCCCTCCCCCCCCAAGCACATACCTCCCAAGGAATCAGGAGCACCCCCCTCCTCGGCGCATCACCCAAACCCCTCCCCCCCAAGCACAAGACAAGAACCTGTTTGAGGATCCCGAATTCCCGGCGACTCCACAGAGTGTGGAAGTCATGCAACACAAGACCATCATCTGGCTGACACCGAAGGTAAGGCTGGGGAATGTGGCCGGGCAGCTCCTGCTTTTTCTCGAATTCTCTGTGTGAAAACGTTTATTAAATCTAACCAATGGCCACATTAAATCTAACCAGATGTCAGCCTCTCTGCACTGGTGAAAGGTGCTTAAACGCAAAAGTCGCTGCAGAGTCATCTCTGCACTTACAAACTAACTTGCCTGTGCACATGAACAAAAACACCAGAATTCAGACTTCGGGTCAGAGGAGCGACCATATTGCCCTGAAAGTGTGCTGTTCATTGTATCCCCAAACAGAGTGTGTGTTGCGGCCATGTTTAATATTAATTGTTACATTTATATAAAAATTCTAGGGCATGCAAAACAAGGTTCAAAATGAACCACCAGTATATACAAATGGCACCCAAATTCTACGGGGGGGGGGGGCTGACACCAGAGGGGGGGGGAGGTATCTCTGTCACACACACTCTCTCTCTCTCTCACACACACACTTTCTCTCACAGTCAATGTCTTTCTCGCTCTCACTCTCACACACTCTATCTCTCACACTGTATCACATTCACTCTCTATGTGTCACACAGTCACTCACACACTCTCTTGGTCTCATACACTCAGTCTCACAGAGAGTCTGTGTCTCACACACACTCTCTCTCTCTTGCACACACTGTATCTGTGTGAAACACTTTCTCTCACACTGTGTCTCACATACACACTTGCACACACTCATTCTCACACACACTCTCTCTCACAGACACACTCGCACCCAGACTCACTCTCTCTCTCACACACACACACACACTCGCACATTCTCTCTCTCTCTCACAGTCACTCTCACATACACTCTTTCAAACATACACACTCCGAGGAAAACCTTGCTAGCGCCTGTTTCATTTGTGTCAGAAACGGGCCTTTTTTACTAGTTATTCAATATCTGTCTGTGAAATAGCAGTAATAAAAAAGGCAAGTGCATTTTTATAATAACCACTGCATTCCATAAAACAAAAAGGAACAAGTTCCTCAGAGGAGGGCGGGACATAGTGAGGCCCGACGACGACGAACTTCGAAGCGAAAAGATTTACTTCTGCAGGGCAGACGCGAGGCGCTGCCTGCAACGACGCTTCAAAAATTTTTTTTAAAGGTAGGGTGGGAGCAGGAGAGTCGGGTCGGTGTGGGGGGGCCCTCAGATGGGAGAGGGGTGTTGTGGGGGTTCTCACATGGGGAGGGGAGGGGGTTTTCATATGGGAGAACGGGACTGGGGTGGGGAGGGGGGTATCAGATGGGAGAGGGGTGTTGTGGGGGTTCTCACATGGGAGGGGAGGGGGTTTTTATATGGAAGAAGGGGACCTGGGTGGGGAGGGGGTTCTCAGATGGGAGAGGGGTGTTCTGGGGGTTCTTAGATGGGGAAGGGGTTTTCAGATGGGAGAAGGGGACTGGAGTGGGGAGGGGGTTTCCAGATGGGAGAAGGGGACTGGGGTGGGGAGGAGGTTCTCAGATGGGAGAGGAGAGGGGTGTTCTGGGGGTTCTCAGATGGGAGAAGGGGTGGGGAGGGGGTTCTCAGATGGGAGGAGGGAAGGGGTTCTCAGATAGGAGGAGGGGGCTCTCAAATGGGAGAAGGGGGCTGGAACTGGGGTCTGAGAAGGGGTCATGATGGAAAATGGAGCATGCCTGGGTCAGGTGAGAGAATGGGTCGGGCTGAAAAGGGGGGCAAGGCATGTGGATGAAGGGGGCTGAAACTGGGGGCTGAAGGAGCGTAGGTGGGATAAGGGGGTTAGTACTGGGACTGGGGGCTGAAAGGCGGCAGGGGCTGAAATTGTGGGGACTGGGGGCTGAAAAGGAGGCAGGGAGAAGTGGCTGGGGCTGAAGCTCAGGACTGGTGACAGAAAAGGGCTGGGGTTGAAACTGGGGGCTAAAAAGGGGACAGGGAGAAGTGGCTGGGGGCTAAAGCTCGGGACTGGTGGGAGAAAAGGACTGGGGCTGAAAAAAAGGGGCAGAGAGGGGACAGATCCTGGATGGAAGGGGGAGTGAGAGGGAGGGCAGACCTTAGATGGATGGGAGAGGGAGGGCAAATGGTGGATTGAGCGGACAGAGAGAAAGGGCAGATAGTGGATGGAAGCGATAGAAAGGGCAGAGAGTGAATGGAAGGGGGAGAGAGAGAGGGCAGACAGGGGTAGATGGTGGATGGAAGGGGCAGAGATAGAGGGCAGATGTAGATGGGAGAGAGGGCAGACATTGGATGGAGGGGACAGCAGAGAGGGCAGACACTGGATGGCAGAGAGAGAAGAAAGACAGATGCTGGATAGAAGGAAGACAGGGAAAAGAAGATGAGGAAAGCAGAAACCAGAGACAAACTGTAAATAAAATATATATTTTTATTTTTTTTGCTTTAGGATAAAGTAGTATTGTAGCTGTGTTAATGTTTATAAGAGAACATGTAAACAAGGTAATCTTTTTATTGAACTAATTTTAATACATTTTGGCTAACTTTCGGAGCACAAAACCCCCTTCCTCAGGTCCGGATAGGATATTGTAACAACACTATACTGTATTGACCTGAGGAAGGATGTTTTGGCCTCTGAAAGCTAAATGTATTAGTCCAATAAAATGGTATTTTATTTTCTATATTTGTTTTATTTCTATTTGTTAATTTGTAAAGTGGTGATTGGTACTTGTTAGTTTTTTCAAATTTACATCTGCTGTCTTTATGTTTTGCACAGTACTAGGGGACATTTTCTGTTTCTGTGGTGTTGCATTGTATGCAGAGTCTGGCATCTTGGGGGTTCAGTTTAATTTTTGTCTAAATAGAAAGTTTATTATTGCTTATTCTATAGTGGATTAGGGTGTATCTGTGTTTGTGAAAAAGACATGGCTTTCGGTTGGCATTGACTGTGCAAGATGGACGATCTGTGTTATTCTGCCTGGTTTTGTTTTACAGTAGGTAAATTGATGTTCTAGTGCTCACTGTAGTGTTTAAGATGCTTTCCTTTTCCTTGTGTGACTTGTAGAAATTACTGCTTATGGTATGCTAGAATTGCTCTATAGGTCCTGAGTGTTTTGTATTCTTGGCATGCCTAGTACTAGATTTTGGAGGGGGGGGGGAGGGGTGTTAAAAAAATGACCGGCCCTGGGTGTCAACTACCCTAGGTACGCCACTGCCAGGAGCAAAGCCTCCTGCACTAACCATTAACTAGCCATTAGGCCACTCCTCCACTCCACTTTATTACAATGGGAGATATTGGTCATCTAAGTTGTGAGGTACACATTTCAGTGAAAAGAACAAGCAATGCCTGAACTGGCTTTACTCTGTATGTATCTAGGTATGGACATGATCTGATTTTTCTTCTAAGTCTTTTGGCCATTGATGCGATGAATCAGTGCATAACTGAAATAATGCAAAAAGTAGACATAGCCTGCTTTTGCTCTGAAGGGCTCAGCTTCCCACCCACCCACTTACCTACCTACCTATCCTAAGGCTATTGGTAAATAGTTGCATGGTGGGTACTTAGATGGAACTTAGCAGATAGGAATGTTAGTGTGGAGCCTCTGTGGTCCAGTCAGTTTCTTCTGGCCTTGGGAGTCCCTGGGTTGGTTCCTCTGGACGGGAGAGCCCTCAGTTAAGTGGTTAGAGGTATTAATTGCACACCAGGGAATTATGCACCATAATTTTCAAACTTATGCAGTAAGGTGGTGTGGTAGCCATGTTAGTCCACTTTTAAAGGCAATTAATAGAAATAAATCAAATTATGCATAATTTCCTGGGCTGTACATAATGATGTGTGGTGTGCTTAGCTACAATCCATGGGAGCAGTACAATGTGTCTTTTGCCTCCTTCGACTTGAATCCCCTGGATCTGATGATTATTCTTGTGAGAACTTTATTGTAGCAATGGATGTTTGGCTCTGTCATTTTCATCCCTGATCAAGATGTCTGGATAGCTTTATGTTTACTTGGTAGTAACAGTGAAGGGCAGATTTAAGTCTCAAGCAAAAATGGGGAAAGCCAGCAGGTCACTTTGCTGGCATGATGCTAAACTCTCATCTTTTGTCCAAGAATGTAATTTTTCTATAACTTCAAGAGAAAACAACATCTACAAAAAATACTATCACTCTTTTGCCTGAAATACATAAAATAAGAATTGGCAGATATTTGACAGTGCTTTATTATACACATAAGTTTGCATGACCAGTTTTTTTTTGTGGGGGGGGGGGGGGGGGGGGGGGTTGTAAATGGAATTTTTTTCCTTTCAGAAGTTGCAGGAAATTGAACTATTGGGTTAAGGAGGTACTAGTTTAAATTCATATAAACAAAATGACTTGATGCATTTTGCTTTTGTTTTGGCCTACTTTTCCATGAAACTTAAAATGGCCAAAGTGTGTGAGTGTGTTATTGCCAGAAAAGAGAATACGGAGCTCATTTTTGAAAGAGAAAAACCTTTAAAAAGTGGCGTAACGCAGCATTTGGACATTTTGCTTGCCAAACCATTCAGATTGCTATTTTCAAAACATTTTTCTATGCTGTCATCCACAGTGCATTCAGTTCACAAGAGAGCATGTTGGGGGCTTGGTAAGGGGGGGGGGGGGGGGGGATTTGGGTGTTCCTAACACTTGGATGTTTTTCTGCCATGATGGAACAAAACAAAAATGTCTAGGACTAAAACTAAGATGTTTTGAACTAGACCTGTTTTAATAATGACTTAAGCCACAAAAAAGTGCCCTAAATGACAAGATGACTACTGGATAAATAAAGGAATGACCCTACTACTACTACTTGACATTTCTAAAGCGCTACTAGGGTTACGCAGCGCTGTGACCCCCCCCCCCTTACTCCCCCAGTAGTCCATCCTCTATGACAGCCTCAGATATTATGGGCAGTCCTAGTACAGCAGTAAGCAGGTCCCTGGAGCAGCCCTAGTGGTTCGTGCAGTGCGCTGTGGAAAGGGGACCCAGGCCCATAATCCACTCTAACTGTTACACTTGTAGTGGAAAGTGTCAGCCACCCCCAAAACCCACCAAAAACCTACTGTACCCACATATAGGTGACACCTGCAGACATAAGGGATATTGTAGTGGTGTATAGTTGGGTACAGTAGATGTTTGGAGGGTTCACCATACAATGTAAAGGGGTAAGGGTGAGATGTGTAGCTGGGACCTTTTATGTGAAGTCCACTGCAGTGGCCCCTAGGTTGCTCCACCTGTTCTCCTGGGATGCCTATGTGGCCAGTCTACTAAGAAAGCTGGCTCCTGCTACATCTCAATGGCTTGATTTTGTGTGTTTCTCACTTGGACCTTTTTTTTTCCCCAAAAATGATCCATAAATATAAATGCACCTAGTACAGCAATATCTAGAAAAAGGCTATTTTCAAAACAAAAAGATAAACGTTTTTCATTTTTGAAAATCGTTATATTTGCCACTTGGATTTTAGACGTTTTGAGCAAAACATCCAAAGTCGGATTTCAATGTCATATTGAGAATGCTCCTCTATACGTGATTTGAAATTCATACAGCACACAAATGTGAACTGTAGGCCTAAAAGATTACAAAATGGTTATTAAGAGTACATAAACATGCAAAGCATTTAAAGTCGTTCCCAGCAAAGGCAGTCCCCTCGTATTCACCGCTATGTGCAAGCTGCTAGGTGAGGAAGACTGAGAAACAGCAACTTATTTAGCACATTTCCTTAGTCCAGTGATAGTCAAACCTTTTGATCTAAGAGCCCCATTTGCAACATTGGTAAATATGAACATTAGAAAAGCCATACTGAATCAGACCAGTGTCCATCAGACCTAATATCCTGTCTCAGACACTGACCTGTTCAGATAATAAATAGCTAGCAGATTCCAACAATTGCATCTCATTTCCATGGGTGAACAATGGCAACCTAAATCTTCCGGGATAATAATTTTTTTATAGACTTTCCTCCAATTACTTGTCCAGTCCTCTTGAATTCCACTATGTTGGTCACCTTGAAAATATTCTCCAGTAATATATTCCACAGCTTAGTTAAGCACTATATGAAAAACACTTTCTACTATTTGCTTTCAATCTGCTAGGCATTAGTTTCATGGAGAGCCTTCTTGTTTTGTGTTTGGCAGGTTCAACATTTATTTATTTATTTGTTACATTTGTATCCCACATTTTCCCACCTATTTGCAGGCTCAATGTGGCTTACATAGTACCGTAGAGGCGATCGCCAATACCGGTTTAAACAAATACAGAGGTAGTGATAGTGTAAGGTCAATGTGTGATAGGCACATTGGGAATCGTAAGGAGGAAGAGTTAAATTATGTCCAGTTCTAGCTTTGGTTTCATTATGCCGCTGGGTTAAGGCATCTAAGTTGGATCGTTAGGGTATGCCTTTTTGAACAAGTTAGTTTTTAGTAGTTTCCAGAAGTTTAGGTGGTCATATGTTGTTTTCAAGGCGTTTGGTAGTGCATTCCATAGTTGTGTACTTATGTAGGAGAAGCTGGACGCATAGGTTGATTTGTATTTGAGTCCTTTGCAGCTTGGGTGATGGAGATTTAGGTATGTTCTTGTCGATCTAAATGTGTTTCTGGTTGGTAGGTCTATGAGGTCAGTCATGTATCCCGGGGCTTCTTCGTAGATGATTATCCTGCTTATAATCGAACGGGAAAAACGCCCAAGTTCCGACCTAAATCGGGAGATGGACGTTTATCTCACAAAAACGAATAACGCGGTATAATCGAAAGCCGAACTTGGACGTTTTCAACTATCACTCCATCGCGGAAGCGTACAAAGTTGACGGGGGAGTGTCGGAGGCGTGGTCAAGGTGGGACTGGGGCATGGTTATCACCAGAACAGAGATGGGCGCCTTTCGCCGTTAATGGAAAAAAAGTATGCGTTTGTAGCTAGAATTTAGGGCACTTTTCCTGGACCCTGTTTTTTCACGAATAAGGCCCCAAAAAGTGCCCTAAATGACCAGATTACCACCAGAGGGAATCGGGGATGACCTCCCCTGACTCCCCAAGTGGTCACTAACCCCCTCCCACCACAAAAAATGATGTTTCACAACTTTTTATTTTCACCCTCAAATGTAATACCCACCTCCCTGGCAGCAGTATGCAGGTCCCTGGAGCAGTTGTTAGGGGGTGCAGTGGACTTCAGGCAGGTGGACCCAGGCCCATCCCCCCCCTACCTGTTACAATTGTGCTGCTTAATGCTTAGTCGTCCAACCCCCCCCAAACCCACTGTACCCACATGTAGGTGCCCCCTTCACCCCTTAGAGCTATAGTAATGGTGTAGACTTGTGGGCAGTAGGTTTTGAGGGGGATTTGGGGGGCTCAACACACAAGGGAAGGGTGCTATGCACCTGGGAGCTCTTTTACCTTTTTTTTGTTTTTGTAAAAGTGCCCCCTAGGGTGCCCGGTTGGTGTCCTGGCATGTGAGGGGGACCAGTGCACTACGAATCCTGGCCCCTCCCACAAACAAATGCCTTGGATTTATTCGTTTTGAGCTGGGCGCTTTCATTTTCCATTATCGCTGAAAAACAAAAACGCCCAGCTCACAAATTGTAGAAGAAAACATGGACGTCTATTTTTTTTTTTTAATACGGTTCGGTCCGCCCCTTCACGGACCCGTTCTCGGAGATAAACGCCCATGGAGATAGACATTTTCGTTCGATTATGCCCCTCTTTGTGAACCAGGGTTCAGATTTTGAACGCAACATTCATTCCCTATTAAACCTTTTTCCACACTCACAATTTTATAAACTTCTATCATATCCCCTTTCAGTCTTCTTTTCTCCCAAGTTAAAAAGCCCTAACTTGTTTAGCTTCTCCTCACAAGGGAGATGTTGCATCCCCTTTATCATTTTTTTCTCCATTCTCAGAATCTTTTCTAGTTGCACTATATCCTATTTGAGGTGGGGCAACCACTGCACACATTGGGAAAAAGATGAAATGTGGTGGGCCCAGATGTGAACAATAAAAAGGAAACGGAGCCTCAAACCGGAGGAAGCAAGATTTATTTACATTTGGTAAAACCATGTTGCCTTGGATCTTGTAACCCATTGAATTCCACTATCCTTTCCTTCAGCAATGCTTCCATTACTTTTCCAATAACTGAAGTGAGGTATACCAATCTGTAGTTTCCCACTTCTTCTCTGTCACCACTTTTGTGAAAAGGGACCACATCCATTCTTCTCCAATCCTGTGGAACCTCTCCCGTCTCCAAGATTTATTAAACAAATCTTTAAGAGGACTTGCCAGAACCTCCCTCAATATCCTGGGATGGATCCCGTCTGGTCCCATGGCTTTGTCCACCTTCAGTTTTTCAAGTTGTTCATAAACACTGTGCGATTATGATTCTTCTCCAGGATTTTCTTCCTTGAACACAGAACAGAAAAATTTGTTTAGCATGTTTGCATTTCCCTGATCATTCTCTATGTAGTGGTCTACGGCATCTTTCAGTCTAACAATTCCATTTTTAGCCTTCCTCCTTTCACTAATATACCTGAAAAAATTCTTGTCTCCCCTTACATTTCTAGTCATTTGTTCTTCTGCTTGTGCTTTCGCCAGACGTATAAGTCTCTTGGATTCTTCCAGTTTCATGTGGTATTCTTTTCTGTGTTCCTCTTGAGTTTTTCTGTATTTCATGAACACCAATTCTTTTGCCTTTATTTTCTCAGCCACTTGTTTGGAGAACCATATCAATTTCCTTTTTCTCTTGCTTTTATTTACTCTCCTCACATAAAGGCCAGTAGCCATTTTTATAGTTCCTTTCAAACTGGACCACAGTCTTTCCACTTCTCATATGTTCTCCAATCCTATCAGCTCTTTCTTCAGGTACTCCCACATTTTATTAACTACTACTACTACTACTTATCATTTCTAAAGCACTTTTAGATGTATGCAGCGCTGTACACTTAAACATGAAGAGACAGTCCCTGCTCGACAGAGCTTACAATCTAATTAGGACAGATAAACAGGACAAACAAAAGATAAGGGAATATTAAAGTGAGGATGATAAAATAAGGGTCAGCATGTTTGAAATCCGGGACAGAGTTTTGAGTGGCTGCCCTCTTCTTTAACTGTTATATTAAACCAAACTGTTTGATGATCACTACTGCCCAGATGAGCACACACTCAGACATTAGACACTTTCTCCATTTGTGATCACCAGATCCAACGTTGCTCCTTCCCTCATGGGTTCCATCATCATTTATCTGAGCAGATCATTTTGAAAGGCATCCATGATCTCTCTACATCTTTCTGATTCCTCAAGTGGAGCTTTCGAATTTCCATACGGCAGGTTGAAATCTCCCAGTAGCACTACTTCCCCTTTCTTTCTCAACTTTTGGATATCTAAAACCAGATCTTTACCAAGCTGCTCTGATTATGTTGGAGGTCTGTAGGCAACACTCATGTGGATAGAGGTTCTGCCTTTTCTCTTTCAAGGCGATCCATATTGCTTCTTCTTTCCCCAGGCCCCATGCATTTCAGTCTCTCTGGTATTGTTTCTATTTTTAAAATCCCACATGATCTTGACCTGTTCATTTTCTATAACCTTTTCAGTGATGTGATCCTAATAGTTGTTTGCTATAGTAATAGCCTACTTTATGCAGAGATTCCAGTGGATCAATTTAGCCACTTAACTGTGACGCTGTTTATAGTCAGTTTGGGCTATTTCACTACACTACTGATTAGATGGTCTACGGTTTCACCTTTGGCATTCCATAATCAGTATTTCTTGTCATTAGACGCTAGGATATCAACTAAGCATATTCTATATACCCATCAAAATCTAGGCACCAATTATATTTCCGCACTGATTTTCTAGGCGCCATATATAGAATCTGGCCCTATAGGAGTTTCATGCACAGCTTTATAGAATACAATGTGCCTGTAACTCTCACTTAATGCCAATAATTGGTTGTTAGCAACCGATTACTGGTGCTGATTGGCTCATTAATCAATTAAGTTGCATGTGAAAATCGGCTATGCATTCAACTTTAGTCGCCATGTATAGAATCCGAAGGTATGCAAACAAAAACAATTGCATGGGTCTGCCAAAAAATGCAGAAAGCAGTAAAGGGCATAGGACCACTTTTATCAAACCGCGTTAGTGGTCCCCAGTGCAGCATTGTCGACAAAGCCCGTTCACTTTGAATGGGCTTTGTCGGCATTGCTACGCGGGAGCCACTAGCACGGCTTGATAAAAGAGGCCCATAGTGAGAAAGCATGTGCACTGTGCTGTGATAGATATTGCTACTGTGTGGCATGAAAAATCACTAGGTCAGAGTTTCCAGACAAAAAAAGACACCAATGAACTAAGCAGTAACCCAGACAGCATGTGATAGAGGCATAGAATTCAAAAGAGTTTCTAAAACCTGCTTTTGTTCTTTACATTGCAACAAAACATCACAAGCAAGCATAAGTGTGACTGCCAAAACAGGACAATGATAAATGAGTAAATGTGATGGGCTTCAAAGACTTTGTCAGCATCAGGCAAGCCAATCCAAACTGAAACTGTATGATGTTACAATTAGAGCAATATATGCTACAAGCAAAACAACAAGAGAGGACAGCAGCTGGAATTTCAGGTTCTGTACTCCAAAAGACAACACTATGAATCAGTGAGCACATGAACCTCATAAAATTAAATCTCTTGCCAAAAATTCACACTCTGCTTCAACCAATATCCAGGAATAAACACAGTAATTTGATTTGATTTATTACTTTGATATGCTGCTAATCTATCAGAAACAAACGGTTTATAATTAAAATAAAATTACATAAAAATACAAGTTAAAACATGTATTCCCTACCATACAACTGTCCTATTGATTTTGTAGTTCCTTTCTATCTCTTTTTTTATGTCATTTTAAAATTGTAAACCATTTTGATTTTATTTTGATTGGTGTATATCAAATTTTAATAAACACAAACATACCCTGCCCTCCATCACCCCCATCCTACAGAAACCCTTCCTAGCTAATCTCATTCCCAAATGCCTGTACAAAAAGCCACGCTTTCAGAGAGTTATAAAACTAACAGCTAATTTCATTGTAAATTCATGGGGGAGTGCATTCCACCACAAAAGACCCATAACTAAAAGTAGGCCCACCAGGGGCAGGGAAAATACCTAGTGTATATGAATGTAGCTCATTTTGAGCTACAACTGAAAACGTACAAGCCGAATCGCAAATAAGAAATAAATAAAATAATAGAGGGCTAACCATGATATGCATTCCAACAGACTACATGAATGTTTTTGAACATCGTAACACGTGGAGGGGCATTTTCGATATGACGTCTAAGTTAGACTTTGTACATTTTATGCTAAACATCCCAAATCCGAACAGAAAATATGGCCATTTTTGAAACAGCAAAACGTCTATCTTTGTTTTCAAAAATGGCTACATACAAGATGTTTTCATGCTCTGTTATCGTTTTTGGGCCATTAAAAAAAAAAAAAAACATCCAAGTGAAAAATGTAGAAAATCAAGCCATTGGGATGTAAGAGGAGCCAGCATTCTTAGTAGATTAGCCACACAGACATCCCAAGAGCAGTGGCGTAGCCAAGGGTGGGCTCGGGTGGGCCCTTGCCCACCCATTTTGGGCTCAGGCCATAGGCGGTCGGTGGCCCAACTGTTTGGGGAGGCTAAAGGGGGTGAGGTTAGGGGTAGGGCCAGGGGTGGAGCTTAAATCCATAATTGTCTGATAACACACAGAAAAAAATAAAAATAAAAGTCACAATTAATACCTTTTATTAAATTTAGATATTAGATATGTATCATATGTCAAAGAATAAAGTGGTTGCTCAACTGCAAAACACTGTGCACAACTTTGTGCAAAAACAAACTCAGAACCTTACTGTACCATAAATATTACACTGGGCAGAACTTAATACACCAATATACCACCCATACGGAAAATGCAGACCGTCAACAATATGAAACAAGGGATCATAATATCACAATTCTCATATACAGCCACAAAACACCCTAATTCATATTTAATGTGGGATAAAATGCCATAAATAAGTAAATAAATATAAACTTTTAATGTTGAGCACCTGATTCTCAAAGTGGACATATTCCAAACACTATAATGAAAATAAAATTATCTTTTCTACCTTTGTTGTCTGGTGACTTTGTTTTTCTGATCATGCTGGCCCAGTATCCGATTCTGCTGCTATCTGTCCTCTTAACTCCATTTCCAGGGCTTCCTTTCCATTTATTTCTTTACTTTCCGTCTTTCTTCTTCGTTTCTTGTCCTACATCTGTAAGTAAAAGCTGGGTCCTCCGCAGACTTGACTGTCCAGTGGATCCAGCTTCTGCCTATTTTTTCCATCCATGTGCAGTTTTTCTCCTCTTTTCCCTCATCTCATCTCCTTCCTCTCTCTTCCCTCCCCTCCCCTCTATGTCCAGCAATTTCTCCTCTCTCCCTGGGCCCAGTCCTCCCATCAATGTCCATCCATGCTCCTCTCTCCCCTGCACCCCTCCATTCACCCATATTCAGCAATTCCCCTCTTTCCCTGAGCCCTGCCATCCCATCCATGCTCCTCTCTCCCCTGCCCCCTCCATTCACCCATATTCAGCAATTCTCCTCTCCCCTGCCCCCCTCCATTCACCCATATTCAGCAATTCTCCTCTTTCCCTGAGCCCTGCCATCCCATCCATGCTCCTCTCTCCCCTGCCCCCCTCCATTCACCCATATTCAGCAATTCTCCTCTCCCCTGCCCCCCTCCATTCACCCATATTCAGCAATTCTCCTCTCCCCTCCATTCACCCATATTCAGCAATTCCCCTCTTTCCCTGAGCCCTGCCATCCCATCCATGCTCCTCTCTCCCCTGCCCCCTCCATTCACCCATATTCAGCAATTCTCCTCTCCCCTGCCCCCCTCCATTCACCCATATTCAGCAATTCCCCTCTTTCCCTGAGCCCTGCCATCCCATTCATCTCACTCTCTCCCCTGCCCCAACTGCCCACCCTCTTCTCCCCCCCAAGATCCCTTAACTTTTCTTTTTCTTTCAAATTTACCTCCAGTCCGGCAGCACAGCGACAGACAGCGTCAGTGAAAGTGCTCCCAGTAAAAGCGCTTCTCTTCACTCAATGACCCGCCTTCTTCTGATGTCAATGCTCCCAAGGGCTATTGCTCTTCTTGTCTTGAGGAGAACCTCAGAGGATGCTGGGGTTCAGAATTACTAGCTCTTAATAGGGCTCTGCAACCACCAATAATAGAGTTTACCCTTTAGAGGGCTGTCTCTCTTCTTAACCAGAAACTTAAGACTATTCAGCAAAAATGATTACAGAACCGAACCCAAACCCCACAATGAATGCCCAACCATGCCACCAATCTCCCCCTCCCTTAACTCATGGGAGCAGTTTTGTTTTTTTAGTTCCCTTATTCTGATCCAGCTCTCTCCATTCAGTGTGTGTATGCATCATGGAACCCACAAGCTTTATTCCCTTCAGTGAATTAATACACTCATAATATATAAAACAGCTCCCAGCATTCTGCCTGTCGAACTTCATTTACATGCAGCAGAGCTGTGGAACCCATCCCTTTCCTGCAAATGTAACAATGTTCAAACAGCCACATTCCTCTGCAGCTCTACTAAGGCAAGCAAACTGACAGTTACGAACTCTGAAAGAATAATAAATCTATTTGTGTTTTAAAACACTTTACCAGAATTTCTTCTCTCTCCTTATTCTCAATAGAGTGGAGTGGAGGAATGGCCTAGTGGTTAGGGTGGTGGACTTTGGTCCTGGGGAACTAAGGAACTGAGTTCAATTCCCACTTCAGGCACAGGCAGCTCCTTGTGACTTTGGGCAAGTCACTTAGCTCTCCATAGCCACATTGAGCCTGTCATGAGTGGGAAAGCACAGGGTACAAATGTAACAAAAAAATATATAAAACCACACATAGGGAAGGTTTCACCAGCCTATGCAGTTTTTGCAATTGGGAAGAAACTTTTGTTTGAAAGTTATATTGCCACTGTGAATTTATGATTACCTCTCCTCATGAGCATTTCTTCCCTCCCTAATAATCTTCAGAAGCTTTCTGATTCATATTAATAGACATGTAGACCTGCTCTGTTTTGTTTTGGCTTTCACTCCTAGGTTTATCTATTTGACATTCTCTATTAATATGTTTCCCTTCTAATTCAGAGTCATGTTTATGTTTATTGGTTCTTGATATACCACATTTTAGGCCCTACCAATCAAAGCAGTTTACACAGAAAAAAAAGAATGAAAGGAACACCAAGTTTAACAGTAAAGAGAAAAGAGAGCTAAAATGAAGTTCAGACAAAAAGAAAGAAAAAAAAAGTCACAAAGTAATATTGTAGTTTCTGCAAGGATCTGTTGTAATACAGTGTTTGTAGGGTTAACACTGCAGCTAGAATTAAGAGGACAGTTACCTCATCTAACCAGGAGCTGGATACCTTCATTGGGGCCAACATAGTAAAGTGCACTAGACTTTGTGTGCAGGTTAGCTCATCTTTTGTTCACAGTTTCTTGGGTACCCTGTGTACAAACAAGCTTTGCACACTGGCTAATTGTATGCAAAGACTCGGGATTTTAATGCAAAAAATGGTTAGCTTGTTCTGTAGTCAACAATAGTGAGGATTTTATTCTTATTCTTTACCAAAACCATATAGGACCCTCAACTTTTTCTGCCATCATTAAGGAAGAGGAACTGAGGGGGGAAATGTGTTGGTGCGAAGAAATGCCAGACTGTGCTATTTGCAAAACCAAGTATCAGTTCTCAGTTGCATGTGCACACATCTGCGCAAATAATAGAATGCCACTCTGCGTATAAATCGTAGTAACACAAAAACTGTAGGTGCAGAATAGGATTCCGGAGAAGCCCAAGGGAGTAGGGTAACTGGTAGCTCTTCCAATATAAAACCAGGAAGCATAAGTCCAATATAAATAGATGGTTTATTGTAGCAAATGCACCACTAAGACTCAACATGGTGCCGTGTTTCAGTGTTTCCGCCTGCGTCAGGAGTCTATAAAAACATATATATATATATATATATACACATGTTATTTCAGAAAAAACACATCAGTGTCAATGTAGTTCTTCTAAACTGCTATTTCCCCTAGAGTTTCCTCCCTAGAGTTCAACGCGGTGAACAAAGGTGAAAAAATTTGTCAAAAAAATTAAAATAATAATAAATAAAAATACAAAATAACATAAAAACAGACTGAACATCTTCATGAATCAACTGCATTGTAATTGTGGCCTATCAAATAAATATGTCTTTAGTTTTTTAAGAAACTTCAAATAATTTTGTTCAATCCTAATGTAGAGAGGAAAGGAAAAGAGTTCTATAAAGAAACTACGGCAACTGAAAATATGGAGTTAACCATTTTCAAGAAATTCATTTTTTTTAAAATGGGAAGACAAAGAATTAATTGGTCATGCAAGCGAGAGGAAAAACATTATCAAAAGCTCAGAAGTAGAGCCATAAATAATATGAAATAATAAACATACAGCTTTGAATAATATGCAGTCTTTCACAGGGAGCCAATGCAATTTTGCTATATATAACCAGAAATACTAAAAAATACTGGAGCTTTTTTAGATGTTTAGAAAGCATACCCAAATAAAGAACAGTATAGTAGCCCAGATGTGGGAGTATCATCATCTGGACCACAAGCACAAATGTATCTTGATAAAAGAGTGATTTTATTAACCGTAGTTGTGTTAAGAATTGTTTTCCGCCACAGTTGACTAATTTGAAGACAACTCTGAGAGTACTGATACAATTGTCTTGTGCACCAAATATAGCTGCTGCCTAAGCGTATTATCTAAGCCACGACTAGATTTAGGTGCAGTATATAGAATATGCTTAGGTGGAAATCCTAGTGACTAAAACTACACGTGTCCATTTAGGCCAATGAAAACATGGCCTAAATCCCTGCACATAGATTTATACACACTGGGCACTGCACACGTAAATTTTGAAATGCCCATTTCTCTGCCCATAGCCATAGCCCTTTTGAACTGCAAGCATTAGAACTGAGGCGCAGTTCATTGTAGAATACTAGTAAAAAATGTGCCCAGAAACATTCCTATCCATGTCCATAAATGTGTACATGAGTTAGTATTTATGCACACTTCATTATAGAATATAACATGCATGCAAATCCTAATTATTGCCAATTAGGCAATAATTGACTACTCATTTAAGTTATGCGAGTTAAATTGGGTGCGCACCCAATTTAACGTGCATAACTCTTGGTGTCATATATAGAATATGTTTACATTGAATCTCTTTCTCTATTACAAGATAAATTACATCTGGGGGACAGAGGGGGTTAAAATACTATAACCTGAGAACTCTTCTCTATAGAGTCCTGAAAATGTTATTCTTACTAGAACAGAGGATCTCATTAAAATGATAAGATTAAAGGTCATCTTAATTAACAGAAGTATTAACAATTGCTGGGTGTATAATGTCATATAATAGTGATATACCCTCCAAATTGTGTATTCATTATAACCAATCTTTTCTCCCTTGCTTTTGGCGCCTAACCACCTTCCCCATTCCTGTTACCTACACTGACTGCGTAGTCTATTACCGTTAGATTGTAAGCTCTCTTGAGCAGGGACTGTCCCTCCCCGTGTTTAAACTTGTACAGCGCTGCGTAACCCTGGCAGCGCTATAGAAATGCTAAGTAGTAGTAGTAGTAGTAATCTTTGGTGACTATGAAATGCTGAAATGTTGAAATGCTGCTGTTAATACTAATTATAGCATACAGTGCCAAGAGGTATGATTGAGACATTTAAGTGCTAGTATTTAAGAACTTCAGATTCATATAATTAAAATTTAAATAAATTGTTAAAAAATACTAGAGGCATGCTAGTGTGTCTTTAATCCAAAATTATACATTTGAAAAGTTAATTCTTTCTAAAATCTTTTTATTAATGTACATTTGGAATAAATTCAATACAATCTTGAAAATGATAGCATAATGATCCAAGTAAAATATGAAATAAAAGCAGCATACAAATAAATTTATCAGGATGGAAAATTCATTGTTACTATAGGAGAAGGCATCAAAAAAATTTTTAAAAATTAAAGAAAAATAAAGGAAATCTATATACAAAACAAACTGGGGAAAAAGAGAAAAAACATTAATCGAATATTTTCCCCATATTTGTTACGTATGAATCATTTAAACAAACTGGAAGACCCTACAGAGACCAACTCCAGTATCTGAAACTTATTCTTAAAGAAACATTTCAGGAGAAAGCTCTTTTAAAAAAATATTCTGATATCTTTTCATCTTGCATTGTTGCATAAAGCTCCAGTGTTAAGGACTAGACTAAGATCTAAAAAAAAACAGCGCATCCTTTTTCTTAAAAATCAGTCTTAATATCTGGTTCCTATCTGATTAAAATGTGACATTCACAACCATGGTAGCCTTCTCAGAACATATTTCCTCCCCTAAATAGAGCTCCTGGGTCAAATTAATGGAAAGATAAACTCCTTCTATCCTCCGACACTCAGTTGTCTTCTTATGGTCAGGAAGATAATGCACTGTGATGGCTGGAGGGAGATCTTCCTTAGGAAAATGCAATATTTCCAATGGATGTCTCTTGAATAAATCAATTAGTAGAATGTTTTTAACCACAGAAAAACTGATGAAGTATAAGCTTTTATAGAAGTTTCTATATTTTCCAATCTAGAAGCTACTTGATTATTGTTAATTCAGGAAGCAGTGTCAGCTTGTAAGAGAACATTTATTATTTAACGTGGAAAAGCTAGTGTCCAGTAGTAGAACATCAGTAACAATATTGTTAACCATACTGACAGCCAATTCAAGATTCATAATTACTTTCCAAATATCTGCTAGCAAAATTAGTATGAATAAAAACTGAAGGTTCAGCCTACTGACAGTTCAGTAGCTTGGCCACAGTTAAGGGCTCTATAACCTTACTACCTCCATCAAAGAAGACGAAACTCTTAGATGCAGCAGTGCTCCAATGTCAGTCATTAACATTACAACATCAGGTTTCCCTGGAACCCAAATCCCTCTGGAACACACCTCATGGGTTAGCTCTGGATTGAAGGTTTTTATGGGTATCCAGGATTCCTAGAGGGGTCCTTTTACTAAGGTGTGCTGAAAAATGGCCTGCAGTAGTGTAGACGCGTGTTTTGGGTGCACACAGAATTAGTTTTCAGCACACCTACAAAAAATGGCTTTTTAAAATTTTGAAGAAAATGGACGTGTGGCAAAATGAAAATTGCCGCGCGTCCATTTTGGGTCTGAGACCTTACCGCCACCCATTGACCTAGCGGTAAAGTCTCATGCGGTAATGACCTACGTTCGTCAAATGGCACTTGGAGCGCACATCCAAAAATAACAATTATTTTTCGGACACACGCCCAAAATGAAATTACTACAAAAGCCACGTGGTAGCCGGGCAGTAACTCCATTTTGGCGCACGTAGATGCTTATGCGGCTTAGTAAAAGGACCCCAGAGTAAAAGAAATCCTTTCTCCAATAAGATTGACCACAGAAAAAAAAAATCAAGATTTCTGGTAATACTAGTTGTGTTTCCCCAACTAATAGCAGAAGCTGCAGTAGTGGAATAGGATCAATGAAACTGAAAGAAACCTCTCCTTATGCAACAGATGCTGACGTCAGGGGTGTAGCCATGGGTGGGCCTGGACAGGCCCAGGCCCAGTCACTTTTGCTTCAGGCCCGCCCAGCCTCTTCTGCCCGCTCTCCCCGTCCGCGTGGTCTGCTCACTATTACTGCCCTGAAGTGCCGTTCTCCCTCCAGCAGCACCGGCGATTCCCATAGCCAGCCTTCTGCCAGCGCGCGTTGTCGGGGCTTCTTCTCAGGTACGTCCCACCTACTCTGCAACTTCCTGCGTCCCACCTTTGCGGAAAACAGGAAGTTGCAGAGTAGGTGGGACGCGCCTGGGAAGAGGCTCCGATGACGTGCGCTGGCAGAAGGCTGGCTACTACTACTACTACTTAACATTTCTAAAGCGCTACTAGGGTTATGCAGCGCTGTACAATTTAACATAAAAGGACAGGCCCTGCTCAAAGAGCTTACAATCTAAAGGCTATGGGAATCGCCAGTGCTGGAGGGAGAATGGCGCTTCAGGTCAGTAAAAATGACCAGAACTGAACATGTGCAGGGGGCTGTGGTGGGGGTACCGGATGGAGAGGAAATGTAGCGGCGGTGGGCAGGGGGGGTGGTAGCGGGTGGAGAGGTAATGCGAGGCCTGTGCCCACCCAGTCCACCTCCAGGCCCATCTAAAAATTAAACTCTGGCTACGCTACTGGCTGACGTACAGCTATTCACCTCATAAGAGCCACTTCCACTGGCACCAACCACAACAAAAGCATCTGCTGGACCTGAAATGGGCTAAGTTAAAGAGTTAGCTGCAGCGAAAATTTGAGAGCTTCCCTCCCTCTTACCTATAATGAACACAGTACATTAAGGAAAGAAGAAAAATTCCAGGAACTCACAAGAGTGTTCTTGAAGATGCAGCCAACCTGGATATGAAAATTACCTTTTCAAACCCGCTTATCATGGCTATTGCAACAATGTTAATAATAGTCCAGAAGTCTAATGCTGTATAAGTGAAAACACAAAAATCAAAGAAGAAAATGGTTAACAATTAACCCTAGAACGCATGACGTTAAAAATATACATATTAACGTGATGGGGCCTTTTAGGCCCCCATGTACATAATGTAGAAAAACACACTTAAATAACTTTCACAAGTTTATTTCAAAATTGCTCAATAAAATATGAATAGTGGACATTTTAATTATAATTTTCACAGAAAACACCAAAAAAATCTTTTTTTCCCCAAATTTCACGCAAAGACATGAAAACACACAAAAATGCATAGAAATCTATAGCAAACTAGCTGCAGCTACATTTTTATTCTAACTTTCTTTTCTATTATATTAGTCTTCCAAACAATTCTGACATGTTATTTTTTCAGAAGAGTGTTCTTTGCAAACATTTTCCTTACAAGTGGAACAATATCGCTCAGTTTTCCTCTCTATGTTTCTTGGACACATGAAACAATGCTTTCGTTTTCTTTCTCCTGGCTCTGGAGTAATCTGAAACTGTACGCCACACCGTTTCATTGCTTCTTTAGTTTTCTTTGGCAAGCATTTCAAGTCGCTTCGCTCTATCATGTGAGGTATTACAAGTTCATGACAAAGGTCCTTCAAGAATAAGCGTCTCCTGTCCTTCCTCTGTGCATGAAATTCAGGATGAGTTTCTGTATAAATAATGAATGAATTTAGGGCTGCTACATCAAGCATATTTGAAAATAGTACTACAGGCCATCGTTTTGTTTGCCTCTTACACGAATATTCTCCCACCATCTCATCCATTTTATCTACACCTCCTTTGTTGCATTGTAATGCAGGATGATTTCTGGTTTCAATTTTTGGTTATTGCTGTCAACACTGCAATCGTGATGCATGGTACTGAGTAAAATTACAGATTTCTCCTTCTTTGCCTTGTAAGATACCAAAGTCGCTTTGTTATTGAATCCAAAGACACTCTCATAAAGTGCTCGCTGACGATTGTGTTTGAGTGCTACTGGAATTTCTCGTCTGTTTTGCTTTATAGTACCAACAAGTGTAATAGCTTTTGCAAGCAGAAAATTGCCTAGTTCAACATTGGTGAAATAATTGTCCATGGTGATGTTTCTACCTGAATTGAATATTGGAACAGCAAGAGTTTTGACTATTTCAGACCCCAGATCCTTCTGTACTGGTGCACCAACCTCTTTGCCACAGTAGATTACGCCATTTATGCCATAATAATTTGCAGAATCACACATCCAGAAGATTTTTATACCGTACTTGGCTGGCTTGCTGGGCATGTATTGTATGAATTTGCAGCGTCCTCTGAACGGTACAAGTTGCTCATCTACAGTAACATTAGTACTAGGATTGTAAAGTTTTGTGCAATTTTTGATAAATATGTTCCAGATATAACTGATAGGGGCTAATTTGTCTGTTTCAAACCTCGCTGCACGAGTTCGCTTATCATCAAAGCGAATGATCCTTCTAATTTCCTCATATCTGCCCACTGACATTGTCGCCTTATAGTGTGGATCAGAAAGTGGGTCCAGAAATAATTCTCGTATTGGGACATCATACGATTTTTGACTCCCTGCCAGCAGGAAAAGTCCAATATATGCATAAAGTTCCTCTTTTGAGATATTTTTCCAGGACTTATTTTTTGCTGAAGCGATACGTCTTCCTTCTAGGTTTGAACATAATAGGACCTCTTCTGCAATATTGTCAGAAAAATAAGTACAGAATACATCTTTAGGGGTAAAGTAACTGGGACTTCCCACAGCTCCTTGAGCCTGTCTCACAATATTGTGTATTGGAGTACGTCCGACTAATGTAGGATTACTGTCCCAAAAAACATTCGTTTTGGATGTTCTACTTATCACTTCTTGAGGATCCACTAGATTCACTTCTTCATCATCAGAAGAATCACTGGATGAGGATGTTTGATTAGCTGGTGGCAGATATTCTTCATCAGACAAAGATAGTTCACTTTCATCATCGCTTTGAAACATAATCGCTTCAATCTCTTGGTCAGTCAGACACTTGGAGGAAGACTGTGCCATTGCTGACTAGATGTTAGAAAATGAAACAGATTTCCTCTCAACAGCTTATCTTATCACAGGTCCTTCAGCAATTAGCTCACAGTGTATACTGTCCTCAGTGTTCAGAGGACCTGAGGTGATGTCATGGCCTTATCACTCCCTCCAAAAATCACATGACATCCTCACATGTTATTATCCACACCCTGGCCCCTCCACCAGCATTACTGAGTACAAATAAAGTAACTTGAGACACAAACACTTCTGAGAACATGATAAAAACAGCGGGGGCCTAAAAGGCCCCCAATTCGTACAGATGTAGTTTTCACCAAACAAGCATTGTTACACCATAATGCCTATGAAAAAAAATTATATGAACAACTGGATATTATCAACAATGACATACTTGAGTAATACCTTGAGTTTCAAAATTCTAACTAAAGTAATTTTGCAGATAATAACAAAAATGTAAGCATAGGCCCCCAATATGCGTTCTAGGGTTAAAGATGTTCTTGCTTCTTTTACCATTCTTTTGGAGTAAATAGGACCCAATGGCACTGTAAAAGATTTGGTCAGTGAAATGCATTTATTTATTTTAAAAATCCTATACACTTGAAGGTCATTCAATATGGTTCATAAGGCAATATATGCAATCATCATATTTATTTTATTTTTGTAACATTTTAACAACACATGAAGTCATAAATCTTGAATGGAGAAACTGCCAATGTTAAGATACAGGTGAAAATATAATATTCTCAACCTATAAGAAAGAAAAAATAAACAAAAAATAAAGGCAATACAGATAATCCTGTTTAAATAACTTGCCAACACAAGTCCACTTCGGGGTCCAATTGCCATAAATATGAAATACTCATAAAAAGGAACTATGAAACTATCACAGATGAAAGCAAGGAAAACTTATCCAATTAACCCCACTATTGCAACATGGAAGAGACACACCTGTAGAACCTTTAGCCATCAAAAAAGACAATCATCATATTTAACACATCACCATATCAAAATAAACTGCTCATCTTAGAACATGTGAAGAGACAGTTTAGAAAGGACGTCCAACTCAGAATGTGAATGTCCGGGTCAGTACGTCACAAACAGATGTCCATCTCACATTGTTCTAAAATGTCTATGAGATGGACATCCATGTCCTGGAAATGTCCAGTATGAATATCATTTCACAAACTGAAATGTCTAAATTATTAATGGGACAAAATAAGGGACAGTCTGTGTGGCAGCAGAGCAGCATCCATATTATAAAACGGCCATGCAGATATCTGTGTGGAAGAATAGGCAGAGCAGAGATCCAGAGGTTGTCAGTGCAGGTCCCATTGCAACTTTCTGTAATTTTGTTTCTTTTCTTTTCAATTGTGTACTACAGGGATGGACTGACAGAGAGTTGGGCCTCTAACCACCTACTAAAAGTGATTAAATTGGATGGAGACTACTGGAGAGTAGGCCCCCCTACTGCTGTGGGCCCTCATGCACTGCCCTATTGCCCCAGTGGTCAGTCTGCCCCTGATACCTACTGTGGAGGAGTAGCCTAGTGGTTAGTGCAGTGGACTTTGATCCTGGGGAACTGAGTTCAATTCCCACTGCAGCTCCTTGTGACTCTGGGCAAGCAGGGCCGTGCCTAGGGTCTCTGGCGCCCCCCTGCAGACTATCAGTTGGCGCCCCCCCCCCCCCCCCCCCCCGTGAAAATGATCACGCCCCCCCCATGAAAATGATCGCTCACCACTTGCCACACTGAAAGGAATTGTCAGCAATATTCTTAGAAACAATTGCTATACATTGCAAAATAAGATAGCAGATGTAAATTCTCAAAGTGGACATATTCCAAATGCTAAAATGAAAATAAAATAATTTTTTTCTACCTTTGTTGTCTGGTGACTTTCTTTTTTCAATCATGCTGGTCCAGTATCTGATTCTGCTGCTATATGTCCTCTTAACTCCATTTCCAGGGCTTCCTTTCCATTTATTTCTTTACTTTTCTCCTTTCTTCTTCATTTCTTGCTCTATATCCATTTCCAGCAATTTCTCCTCTCTCCCTGGGTCCTGCCCTCCCATCCATGTCCATTCTTGTCCCTCTCTGCCCTTCCCTCCTCCATCCATAGCCAGCAAGCCTCCTCTCTCCCCTCCCCTCCATTTCCAGCAATTTGTCCTCTCCCTGGGCCCCCATGTCCATCCTTGTCCCTCTCTGCCCTTCCCTCCTCCATCCATAGCCAGCAAGCCTCCTCTCTCCCCTCCCCTCCATTTCCAGCAATTTGTCCTCTCCCTGGGCCCCCATGTCCATCCTTGTCCCTCTCTGCCCTTCCCTCCTCCATCCATAGCCAGCAATCCTCTCTCCCCTCCCCTTCCCTTCCAGCAATTTGTCCTCTCCCTGGGCCCCCATGTCCATCCTTGTCCCTCTCTGCCCTTCCCTCCTCCATCCATAGCCAGCAATCCTTGCCTCCTCTATCCCCTCCCCTCCATTTCCAGCAATTTGTCCTCTCCCTGGGCCCCCATGTCCATCCTTGTCCCTCTCTGCCCTTCCCTCCTCCATCCATAGCCAGCAATCCTCTCTCCCCTCCCCTTCCCTTCCAGCAATTTGTCCTCTCCCTGGGCCCTGCCCTCCCATCCATGCCTCTCTGCCCTTCCCTCCGCACCCTGGGGCCTTTAAATCTTTTACTTCCGGTCGCAGCAGCGTCAGTGAAAGCGGAGCGCTGCCGACGTCTCCCTTCCCTTTGCGCTCTTGGTTCCCTCAGTGTCCGCCTTCTTCTGACGTCAGAAGAAGGCGGGACACTGAGGGAACCAACGAGTGCAAGGGAAGGGAGACGTCGGCAGCAGTGGCGTAGCTAGGGTAGTTGACACCCGGGGCCGGTCATTGTTTAACACCCCCCCCCCCCCCCCAAATCCAGTACTAGGCATACCGAGAATACAAAACACTCACGACCTATAGAGCAATTTTACCATACCATAAGCAGTCGTTTCTACGAGTCACACAAGGAAAAGGAAAGCATCTTAAACACTACAGTGAGCACTAGAACATCAATTCACCTATTGTAAAACGAAACCAGACAGAATAGTACAGATCGTAGATCCTGCACAGTCAATGCCAACTGAAAGCCATGTCTTTTTCAAACACAGATACACCCTAATCCACTATAGGATAAGTAATCATAAACTTTCTATTTAGACAAAAATTAAACTGAACCCCCGATGCCAGACTCTGCATACAATGCAACACCACAGAAACAGAAAATGTCCCCTAGTACTGTGCAAAATATAAAGACAGCAGATGTAAATTTGAAAAAACTAACAAATACCAATCACCACTTTACAAATTAACAAATAGAAATAAAACATATACAGAAAATAAAATAATACCATTTTATTGGACTAATACATTTAGCTTCCAGAGGCCAAAATCTCCTTCCTCAGGTCAATACAGTATAGTGCTGTTACAGTATCCTATCCTGATCTGAGGAAGGGGGTTTTGTTCTCTGAAAGTTAAGTCAAAATGTATTAAAATTAGTCCAATAAAAAGATTACCTTATTTACATGTTCTATTTATAAACATAGCTAAAATACTATATCCTAAAGCAAAATAATAAAAATATATATTTACAGTTTGTTGTCTTTGGTTTCTGCTTTCCTTATCTTCTTTTCACCGTCTTCCTTCCATCCAGCATCTGTCTTCGCTCTCTCTCTGCTCTCCAGTGTCTGCCCTCTCTAATGTTCCTTCCATCCACATCTGCCCTCTATTTCTGCTCCTTCCATCCACCATCTGCCCCAGTCTGCCATCTCTCTCTCCCCCTTCCATCCACCATCTGCCCTCTCTCTCTCCTTTCCCTCTAGCATTTGCCCTCTATCTCTGCCCCCTTCCATCCACTGTCTGCTCTTTCACTCCCTTCTATCCACTGTCTGCCCTTTCTCTCTGCTCCTTCGATTCACCATTTGCCCTCTCTCTTTCCCCCTCCCATCCATTCAGGGTCTGCCCTCCCTCTCACTCCCCATTCCATCCAGGATCTATCCCCCCTCTCTCACTGCCCCCTCTTTTCGGCTCCCAGTTCCCACCTGCGGCTGCCCCTAGTTCCAGATCCATTGATTCTCCCATCCACCCCTGCCCCAGGCATGACCCCATTCTCCCTCCTGCTCACTTTTCAGACCCCAGTTCCAGCTCCATGCCCCTTCTCCCATCTGTCTCCCACCCAGTCCCTTCTGCCCATCTGAGTCCCCCTCACCCCATCTGACTCCCTCCCAGTCCCTTCTGCTATCCAAGTGCCCCCCACCCTCACCCCATCTGGCTCCCATCCAGTCCCTTCTGCCCATCCGAGTCCCCCTCACCCCATCTGGCTCCCACCCAGTCCCTTCTGCTATCCAAGTGCCCCCCACCCTCACCCCATCTGTCTCCCACCCAGTTCCTTCTGCCCATCCGAGTCCCCCTCACCCCATCTGCCTCCCACCCAGTCCCTTCTGCTATCCGAGTCCTCCCCCACCTTCACGGTCACCCCATCTGTCCCCCACCCTCACCCTGCCTCGTCTTCTCCCTGCCACCCGTCTTTAAAAAGAAAATTGTTTGCCGACGCGATAGCGAGCGCAGCACCTCGTGTGGAAGTAAAAGAAGCGAATCCGATCATCTCATTGGGCCTTCCTTCACTGTCCCGCCCTAGAGGAAATAGGAAGTTGCGTCAGAGGAGGGCGGGACAGTGAGGGAAGGCCCAATGAGATGATCGGATCCGCTTCCTTTACTTCCACACGAGGTGCTGCGCTCACTATCGCGTCGGCAAATAAATTTAAAGGGCTGGTGCGGGGGGGGTGCCAGGATGAAGAGCAGCGGGAGCGGCGGCACCCCCCTTTCTGGTGACACCCGGGGCGACCAAAAGATTTAAAGGCCTCGGCGGGGCGAGGGTAAGCACCGCGGCGGCGCCCTCCAGAGGTGGGCGCCCCCCTGCGGCGCTTACCTCGCTTACCGCATCGGCACGGCCCTGTGGGCAAGTCACGTAACCCTCCATTGCCCCTGGTACAAAATAAGTACCTGAAAATATGTAAACTGCTTTGAATGTAGTTGCAAAAACCTCAGAAAGGCAGTATATCAAGTCCCATTTCCCTTTATCTCCATTCAGTGGAGAACTGCTCAATTAGAGCACCCTTATGTAGACTGGATGTACAAGGTCTAAATATGGATTTACATCTTTTTGAACATGGATGTCCCTTCCCCTTTTGCAATTGGAGCTGGGGTGTCCATCCTTTGCCCCCTCTCTAGTCCTGCCCAAAACATGCCCACACCATTCCCCTTTGCCATATGGACATACTGCCATGTTAGATGTCCATATTCCGGCTTTATAAAATCAGTATTTGGACATCCATGCAATACGGATGTCTAAATGCCAGTTTTCAGACATCCAAAACATGAATAGGATTTCTAAAATAAGCACCATAATAACAAATACACAGTAAAATTAAAATACAATAGGAATGAAACTAGCAATAAATCAAATCAACAAGTTGACCATCCTGTACTCATTCCAAACCTATAGCTCCTATTTATATCCTATACCATGCTACCTAATCTCAGGAAAAAGCCATGTCTTTACCAATTTGTGGAACTTTCTATAATCTGTTTCCATCCATACTTCGCTATCCATATTTCTCTTGGTACACTGTTCCACCAAGTCAGAACCATCTTAGAACTTTCTTTTACATAATTGAGTTATCTCACCATGGGTACCTTCAATAGAAATTACATAAGTACATAAGTATTGTCATACTGGGAAAGACCAAAGGTCCATCAAGCCCAGCATCCTGTTTCCAACAGTGGCCAATCTAGATCACAAATACCTGGCAAGATCCCAAAAAGTACAAAACATTTTATACTGCTTATCCCAGAAATAGTGGATTTTCCCCAAGTCCATATTAATAACAGACTATGGACTTTTCCTGACTAGATCTTATCCTTCTATCCAATATATACAGTACATTACCAATTTGTTCACCAAAAGGCCTTAGAAACAACATCAAGCTGTTAAATTTTACAACACAGAAAGTTTGACATTGAAGTGACTGCCTCACTCCTTCAAAAATTATCCTTTAAACATAGTTTGCAATCATAATATAACTAACCTTTCTTTTACAATTGGTCAATTTATCTTCCCAAAATCATCTTCAGTGCTATATTCTAGACCACTTGAAGACTACCCATCAAATGCACTCTTCACTAGCATATTACAATAGTCCAAACTGAAACTCATGAGAGTTCGTTCGTTCTAATTTCAGTGTCTTCCAATTTAGGCAAAGGCCCCATATTAATCATAGTTTAAAGTAATATTTCCTCATCACCAATGTCAGATGCACATCCAAAAGATTCCAATATGCAACCAACAAATTTCTTATTTTGTATTTTGTCAATCAGATTAGATCCTCTAGGGTATGGCATCCAAATTTTAATAATCTCTGTCTTCAATCCATTCCATTTAAGCATACTAACTTCCAACCATTGAGAAATTCCCTGTACGCTCTGCTGGGCATTAAAAATATATATTCTCCCCTTCTCCAAACAGAGGGATTGCCAGCCAGTAGGATGTCGTAAAGAATGAAGACAGACATTAAATAACAATAGAGACAAGGCTGACCGCTGGAACACCACTCATGGACAACTGTCAAAAAGCTTAAATATCTCCTCTCATCTCTACTATTTACTGTCTGTCCGAAAGAAAGGAGGAAATTCAATTTAGAACTATCCCCTTCAACCCCAGAAGGGCATATTTGGGCTTCAGCAACTGATAATTTACCAAAACAAAGCAGAACAAACAGTACTGGTATCCTCCTATCTAGGCTGTCGTGTGGCACTGCACAGATTATATGCTATTGCCCTTCTGAAATCCAGACTGAAAATCATCTGATTGGTAAAAATACTCCAAGAAAGATGTTCTCTGAGAATTTACCACCTTATCTAATAACTTAGTCGAGGGTAGTTGCTTAATACTGAATGTAAAACCCCTAGTCGTGGAGCAGGTGGATTAGAATAATAATTAAAGAAATAAATATATGAATGTCACAGTTTGAAATAGGGTTCCCAAATAAACTCCACGCAACCAAGGGATTTAGCAAGAAAAGAAAAGACTAAAGGTTTTATTAGAGGTTAAAGTAAATAGAAACACTGGGATATGTTTCTTAAAGTTGGTACCAATTTTAAAGCTTTGATGGTATTTTACAAAGAGAATAAAAATACGAACATATTCAAAAGTACAATCACAGTTACCAAGACCCCAACCCCACTGCCGCAACAACATAAAACATCCCAAACAACAAGGGGGGGCGTTCCAAGATGGCGACTTGAATGCTGCTGTTGAGATCGGTTCGAGAAGCGCTGGAAGAAAAAATTTCCTACAATGCCACATACTAAGAGTAAAGGAGCGGTGAGGACCCAGCTGCCGAGGGCACTTACTTCAACTCTAGCCCAGCAGACTCTCGACCGTTTTATACAGAGAACCATGCAGGAGTCGGGTTTGGCGAGTCCGCTGTTGAGCCGAGACAAAGGAGCATCAGAGCTTCTAGGACGAGAGGTTTCCCTCACGCCGCCGGAGTTGGTCCCGCCTCCCTGCCCAGCGAAGGTCAGAGGTGAGGAAACCCCGTTTGATGCGGAAGGCGCTGCTAGCGGCGTTTCGATCGGCGGATCACCTCAAGACCTAAGTGGGGAAGATTTGATATCGAGGGAAGATCCAGGAGAGGTGACTCTTACGGAGGTTTGGAAAGCGGTTCAAGGTTTGACCGTGGCAGTGACTAAGTCTATTAACGAGATTACAATGGTTGTAAGTAAGTTAGAAAAAATTGATGCCTCACTTGAAAAAGTTAAAAAAGATGCATCTGAACAGGCTCAGCAAAACCAAATTGTGGCTAATGAATTAAAATCTTCAGTGGACGCATTGATAAAAGATAAACAAATAACTCAGCGAAAAATTGAACAAATGGAGAACTATAATCGTCGTTTAAACTTGAGGTTCCTGAATTTTCCTATTTCATCACTATTAAAATCAAGCGATTTATTTAGAATGTACCTTCAGGAAATTTTACAGATAGATTCTTCTAATATGCCCCCATGTAATAAGATGTATTATTTGCCTTTAAAAGACTCTGTAAAGAAGGTACAAGGAGAAAAGCAGGAGCCTCAGAATTTAACTGCATTCTTAGAAGAATCGGATGTTGAAATAACTAATCGTGGTACTTTAATTGTTCAATTTGTTTTTGAACAAGATTTAAATCAGGTCTTGAAGCTTTATTTTAAAAATTCATCAAAATTGTTTCATGGACAAAAAGTTTGGGTTTACCCTGACGTTGCGAAAGCAACGCAAGAGAAGAGGAAACAATTTTTGGACTTAAGAAATGAGACCAGAGCCTTAGGGGTGACATATATGTTAGCATATCCATGTAAGTGTAGGATCAATTTTCAAGGAACTAAATATATGTTTTATGACCCATCACAGCTACGGACATTCTTGGACTTGAAGAACCTAAGTAAACGCAATATAGAAACAACTTTACCAACTAAAGAATAATAGTTATGGTTCCAGGTTAAGCCGATTTATTTTAAATATCGAGGTTAATTTCTCCACTTAAATACCTGTCACCCCCCTCTAACCACATAATTGAGGTCTAAGGAAGATATAAAGTGTTTCTTTGAATGGATAGTGATGTATATTACTGCTATGTAATTTTAGCAGGGTTGGATCTGTTTTTCCTTTGCAAGTGGATGTTAACTTGTAAAATAAATTTAATAAACAAATTTAAAATAAAAATAAAAAACAAAAAAAAACCATCCCAAACATGTATACAGCTCTAATTATTGCACTCAGATCTGATATATATATATATATATATATATATATATATATATATATATATTCCCCCGTTTGTGTGCACACAATAATGTTACCGGTATATCAGAATCTTCGCTAGCATCGCTGCTTTCTTGCGTTGGGTAACTTGGTCTTCTCCACATCCACGTCTCCTCGGCTGGCAAGATCAGCTCACTGGTTCAGGAACTGCAGGGTACCTACTGTTCTGACTCAAAAGTTTTAACTCAAAAAACGAAAACCCTGACTTTCTGTGGAACTTGTGGACTAACTAGATTCAAATAAAAAGATAAGCAGGGAGAATTCCTATCTAAAACCTCCTAAAACACGACCCCTTTTTTTTTGTTCTGCTACACCACCCCTCTAATCACACTGATGGGCTGCTAAACTAAATCCCCTAAAGGCAGGCAGGCTTTTAAATGCAGGGCTCGAGGGCAGGCTTAGCCTGGACAGTTTTCTTCCCAGGACAGGCTTCTGATATTTTCTCCTGAGGCAGACACTTGCTGGCAGGTACTGAAAAAAAAAAGTTCCTTTGGAGTCTGGGCATTCAGTGCAGGGGGGGGGGGGATGTCTCTCTCCCTTTGTGGGGCTTCTTCTCTCTCCAAGACAGACACTCACAAGGCTGGCTTTCTCCTCTGCTCTGGACAGGCAAGCACACATACCGAGGGATGCACTGGGTGGGCTTCTGGGATTCAGGGACCTCACCAAGTCTCTCTCTCTCTCTTCAGCACTGCACTGCTCCCAACACGTCTCAGCTTCCCCTCTTCTTCCTCTGCTCCTCTCTGCCCGAAGAACGGCCTCTTGTGACTACAGTTACAGCTCCTCTTCTGCCCACAGCTCGCTCAGACCCTCCTTTCTCCTTCCCCTCTGCTTCTCCCTCTGCCTGGGTGCCCGCATTTCTTTCAGGCCTCCCCAGCTCTCTCTCTCTCTCTTCATCTGGGGCTCATCAGTGGGTCCTCTATCAGCCTGCAGCTGCCTCTCCTTGTCTTGGTTGGATCTTATCCTCATCCAGCCTGCCCGAGCATGCCCCTCTTCCTGAGTCCGATTTCTTCTCTCAGGCCATGCTTGCAGCTTCCATTGTCTCCGATTGCCTTCTTCTTCCCAGGCAGCCTCTGCACTGTAAAACATCTTTGTCCCACCTCTCTGTCCCCTGGATTGGCATGAAATTCGCGCCAATCTAAGGATCAGACTGCCTCCTGCTGTCCCATTGGTCCAAATTCGGGCCCTTTAGCAGATCCTGGCTCCTATTGGCTGTCTTCCACACTGTCCCTCCTCTAGCTCTCAGCTCACTCTGGGCTCTCAGACAGCCAATCGGAAGGCTTGTAGCAGGTTTCCCTGTCCCTTCCACACAGATTCAAACTCGTGAAACTTTAAAAACACACATCTAGCAGCCATGGACATCTGAGTTCTTTGTACAACAGTGCTGGAGCATTTTAAACACTTTAAACATTTTAACTAAAAGGTGTCATTGCTGTGCTGCCCTGAGACCTCTGTACCTCCTTGTCCTCTGCAGGATGCCCCCCCCCCCCCTCCCAGGAGAAAAAAAAAGGGGGGCACAAGGTAAAGGCTTCTTTTTTTCTATATTTACACTGAACTATAGTTTTCACAGCAAAACCCATTGGAAGATTGAAATGAGGACTCCACTGGTTCATCCATGCACAAACAAGTAATTAAAATTATATTTAAAAGCAGTTTTAAAAATATTTTATTTAAAAAAATTCCAGTGCATGACACATCCTGTTTGAATAGTCACAACTATACTGCAGTTCAGGAAAAGAACCTCAAATCTTTGTGTGAAGTATTTCTGCAGATTGTCTCATTCCATTATTTATCACTCCCAGACACCTATTCAGGGCCGGTCAAACCCGGTAAGCGGGGTAAGCACTGCAGGGGGGTGGTGCTGCGCCACCATACCACACTGCCCTTGGGGCTTTAAATCTTTAATTTACCTCCGTCCCAGCAGCCGCGTCATTTGAAAGCCCTGCCCCGTCTCTAGCATTCCCTCCCTTCGTGAGTTCGTTCCGCAGAGTCCCGCCATCTGACGTCATTTCCTTGAGGGCGCCCCAACTGATAGTCTGCAGGGGGGCGCCAGAGACCCTAGGATTCCCTGTTCACCCCATCCCCCTCCCATTTATGGCCACCTGCCCGCCCTCTTCTCCCCCCAACATCCCCGGGTGAAGGAGAATTGCTGGACAGGGGCAGGGTGGGAGAAGATGCGGGGAGGGGGGCTCCAGAGACCCTAGGACCGGCCCTGCTCCTATTCAGTCTTTTGGGGAAGAAACTAACACAGGCTTCAGCAGGGCTCTTTAAAAGGAGCTATCTGCTAAAGATATGACCCTTCTGCCGAACAGCAGAGATTGTCCATGTGTGTATCTCTTAAGGCAGTGCTTCTCAGTCCTCTCCAGGAGGCCCATACCCAGTCAGATTTTCAGGATTATCAGTATGAATATGTATGAAGTAGGTTTACTTGTACTGGAGACCCACTGTATGCAGATCTAGCTCTTGCATATTCACTGTGGTAATCCTGAAAACTTGACAGGCTGTGGGCCTCCAGGATAGGATTGAGAAGCACTATCTTAATATATATATTATATATATATATATATATATATTCCACACCTCTTAATGACATTAATGATAGAATTGCTAGAGAATGTTAGTTTAGCAGGGTTTTCAAATAGCTTGGACATGTTCCTGGAAGAAAAGTCCATAAACCGTTATTAAAGTGGACTTGGGGGAAATGCACTGCTTATTTCTGATATAAGCAGCATGAAATCTGCTTTTTGGGGATCCTGCCAGGTGCCAGGTACTTGTGACCTAGATTAGCCACTGGGCTTGTTGGACCTTCGATCTGTCCCAGTACAGCAATGCTTATGTACTTATGTACTTCTCTGCATACCCAGTTTTTATTCAGTATTCTCTGCAATGAACCCTTAAGATGTGTTATTGGTATACCAGTTCTTTGCACTTCATTGCTATGAATGGAAGGTACAGAGTGGTATAAAAAGTACCTTCCTAATGCACATTTGTATTCCTCCCTGAGTTTCAGATAAGGCAGTGGAAAAGAACCCACCTCAAGCATAAGGACAAAAGATGTGAAAAACATATCTGAAATGTTGTAAATATATCTGAGCACCTACCCTGGAAATGGAGAACAAAGGCACTAGTGTCATAGTATAAATGTATAATTAATATATTTGACGAACTCTTATTGAGGTTGGTCAGATAATGAAATGCATTAATCTTGACTTTTCCCATACTCAGCCAGATAACCTTTCTTCTTATGGAAAGTTTTCTTACTTTAATTTAGCTACTCTTTGTTCTACATCTTCTAACAATTAGATTTTTTTTCCTTAACACTATATTCACACTTCTTCCTAATGTTCTTATTGTAGCTCTGAAGGTTGTAACCTTTTGAGCTCCTATTTCATAATAACTCAGGGCCACTGAGAGATTGAACCGAGCCTGGGGCAGGGCCGTCGCTGCCAGGCCCGGGACAGAACCGCTGCTGCCCCCCCCCCTTCACAATTGTCGCCCCCAGATCGCTGCTGCAATTGAAATACCTTGTTGACTGGTGGGGATCCCGAGGCCCCGCCAGCAGAAGACGTCTTCCTCCAACGCTGCTCTTCTGCCAATTGCCTGCCCCTGCGGCTGCTTTTTCTCGCAGGGCATACTCAAATTCAAAACCGAGCATGTGTGCCTGAAAGGAAAAGCAGCCGCTCAGCTGGGTAGAAGAGCAGCGCTGGAGGTGCTCCTCTGGGTCCTCCCCAGCCTCCAATTGGAGCCCAGCTGTGGCACCGGAGTTTTCTTTCTCCTGCTCCTGTTGGGATGCGATCACTTGGATCCCGTCAGGAGCAGGAGAGAGAGAGAGAGAGACCCTGGCGCCGGGCCCCCCTTGGAGGCCAGGGCTCCAGGAAATTTTGCCCCCTCCCCTCTGCAGCCCTTTAATAACTGAATAAGACAGTCTGGTCAATATTCAGTGGTATTTAACCAGTTAGGAATGGCTCCTGGTCAAATACATAGCATTTAGCTGGCTAACCACTAATATTCAGTGGGAGATAGCTGGTTATGTCCACTGAAAATTCACAGTTAGTGCATAGTGGCTAAATGGTTATATCATGTGATATAGCTAGCTATCTGTGAATATTGAAGTGCTAGATGGCTAAGTTTAGCGGCCAAATCGAACCGCTTAAATAACAGTTCTATTTTTGACTGCTATAAACTTAACCAGCCAGCGCTGAATATTTGCTTAGCTGATTAAGGGCCCTGTTTATTAAGCTGTGTTATAGGATCATTAGCGTTTTGAATGCACGTTAACCATTTACTTACTGGCAACAGCGGCGGCCTGAATAGAGGGACTGGAGCAGCGGTGCAGAGCACCCCCTTTTTATTTGCACCCGGGGCGGACTGCCCCCACCACCCCACCTTTGGTACGCCACAGATATACAGCCTTATGAAACTTTACAAAAATTAGTTTATGAATTATTTTGCAAGGTTGTATTGTATGACAAACATCAAATTATAAGCAGTTACACAGCATAACGTTTGAAACAGCATTTTGTATAAAAGCGGTTATTCCTGTCTTCTATTATTTTGTTGCAGGAATTTTTTGAAAAGTTTTTAATAATTTTTGAAAGCAACTGTAATAATTTACAGATCTCAACAGCCCTTCGAAGAAGATTCCACCAATTAGTGCATTGGTAGAAGTCAGCAGAGAAGACTGTTCTGTAAACAATCTTTTTATAGTTAGGATGATGGAGAATTAGGAATTCTCTGAATCCAGGGATGGAATTATGTATAGGGAGTTAAATCAAAGAAAGTATACCATTGTTAATTTGGAATGCAAAGACACATAATTTGAAGGCAACCCTGGCTTTAATTGGAAGCCAATGTAATGAGTAAAGGAGTGGTATTGCCTTGTTAAATTGTGAGACGTTACATACAAGTCTTGCGGCAGTGTTTTGGCCTGTCTGTAGTTTCTTTTCAACCCTGTCCTTGTATGCTGAATACAAGGCATAATCAAAGTGGAATAGTACTAGGGTTTGGGCTAAGTTTCTGAAAATTTCTTTTGAGAAAAGGGGTCTAATTCTTTTCAATCTCCATAAATTTTAAAGACTTTCTTTATCACTAGATATATTTACAGATCAAAAGAAAGGTGTTGATCAATTGTAATACCTAGAATTTTCATGTTCTGATCTAGTGGGAACTTACATTGATCAATAATGAATTATTTGGCAAGGTATGAATGGAATGGATCAGTGAGGACTAGGAATTTGTTTTTTTCCCTATTTAGTTTCAGTTTGAAGGTGGATACCCATGATGCCATGAGGTCTAGTCCTGCTTTAATAATATTCAAAATTTTGCTTAAATCATTATTGAAAGGTATGTAAATGGTCACGTCATCTGCATAAATAAAGGTGAACCCATTTTGTTCTGGTTTGCTCCCAAGTGGGGCAATGATGATGTTAAAGAGGATAGGAGATCATGGATAACCTTGTTGAACACTGCATACAGGATTCCATGATGGGAAGATGAGACCTGTGAATTTCACTTGATATGCTCTTAACTTGAGGAAACCTTTGGACTATTGAAGGACTCTGCCACATATTCCCAGGTTGTTAAATATTCTCACTAATATATCATGGTCTACCATGTCAAAGGCACTGGACATATCAAATTGTAGGATACGAATTTTTCTGCCTGTACTAATTTCTCTCCTAAGATTACATATTAAAGTTGTTAAGACTGTCTCAGTGCCGTAACAGGGTCTGAAACCGGATTGTGACTTATATGCAATAATAATGAGTTTAAGAATTCCATAAGTTGTTGTGCTACCGTACATTCCATTAATTTAGTAATCAGTGGAATTCATGCTACTGGTCTGTAAATGGTCACATCATTTTTATCTCCCGATGTATTTTTACGGATGGGAATTAACATGATGTTATCTTTTGATTAAGGAAAGATGCCATGTTTGAATAAGTACAATAAATGTGATCTTAGACATTCGATGAAGGAGTCATGAGCTGATCTCAGGAGATAGCTTGGACAAGGGTCTAAGATGCAATGAGAGGTAGAATATTTATGTAGAAGTATGTTGGTTGTAAAAAGCGTTGGGGGTAAGAAGTCGGACCATACTCGATCTGCAGCAATGGACAACATATAGGGTTCTTCTAGGTAACTGTTTAGCTCACCTGCTAGATGGATTACATTTCGTCTAAGCTTACATATTTTATGCTTGAAATATATTGCCAGTTGTGGTACCGAAGAAACAATTTCGTTTGAAGATGTTGTTATCTCCTGAGTGTTCATAGTATTCCAGTAACATAGCATTAAACAAGTGATCCAGCTCTTAAATGATGCCATTATCTGTGTAAAATGCTGGAATTTAAATGGAAGAATTTTAAGAGGAATATAGAGGCAATTTAATTCTCTAGATAATTAATCTAAAGTAAGTTTGTAGTAAGCGATAGGGTAGGTTGCAGAAAGAGCATATATAAGCAAAGTCTAAATTAGAGACTAAGTTTAAATATGTGTGTACAATTAAGAATTTTTACCTTAAATCACATTTAGTATCATGTTCAGTTCAGATAAATTGCCGGAACAGGATATAGGAAAAATAACAAAGTTGCTTTCGAAGTTGCGCATGAAGGGGCACACAAAGGGTCATGATGTGCCCCTTTGGCACGCTCCTTCAGCATGATGCCTGAGGAGTGACACTATTGCTTGCCCTGTTGGCCTGTTTCAACACCTCAGTGGCAGGTGTGCTGTTCTAATCGCCATATGATGATGTCACTAACTGCTGTCACAATTCAAAAATTAAAAGCATGCAGGAGGGCAGACAACTCACTGGTCAGCACAGTCTCTGATGTTAAGGGCAATTTCTGGTGTTGGGAAGCACTGTATAGCAGCCACTGAAGCTTACAGTGGCAGGCATGCTGTTCTAATTGCCACATAATAATGTCATTAATTGCTGTCACAATTCAAAAGTTTAAATAATTCAGGAGGGCAGATAACTGAATGGTCAGTGCTGTCTCTGATATAAAGGATGATTTCTGGTGTTGGGAAGCCCTGAATATATCTGCTGAAGCTCATGTGCTGATGTCACTAACTGCTGTCACAATTCAAAAGTTTAAAGCATGCAGGAGGGCAGATAACTCACTGGTCAATGCTGTCTCTGATGTTAAGGGTGATTTCTGGTATCCTAACCTTTGCGGTTGACCCTTTCAGCTTCTTTTTAACCATTTTCCTCATTTTGTCATAGTCACCCTTTCGAAAATAAATACTGCTACAGTAGATTTCTTCAGTGACTTCACTCCACTCAGTATTTTATAGACCTCCCCTCGGCCATCTTTAGCCTTTCCTCATAGGGAAGCTGCCCCAACCCCTTTATCATTTTCATTGTCCTTCTCTGTACCTTTTCTAATTCTGCTATATCTTCTTTCAGATGCAGTGACCAGAATTGCACACAGTATTTGAGATGCTGTCGCACCATGGAGCAATACAAAGGTATTATAACATTCTCATTTTTGTTTTTGTTAACTGATATTATTATTTTTAACATATTTGTGTATTTTTATGTATATAGACACCCGACACAGGAAATTGCGAAACAAAGGCCATGTCAGGTCCCCAATAAACTCTGCTTCCTCCAATTCTTGGCTCTGCCTCATTGTTCCAGCTGTGGTCCACTTCACTGTTATTGTTTCATGTTTGGCTTGTGTTGCTGTTTCCATCTGGTCTGCTTTGCATTTTAATGACCCATAACAATGTAATAGATGTAAAAATCAAGTGGGATCGAATTTCATAATCTTGGACCCATATTAAAAAAAAAAAAAAAGCTCCTAATTCTGAAACAGCTAAAACTGTTTTGTAGCACTGAATGTGAAGTTTAACATTACAGAAATTAAACATCTTTAGGAAATTAATTAAACCTCTTTGCTATATTGGCCATTCTTGTACTTACTGGGAAGGATTTCTACATCTGCATGGGAAAACTGGCACGTGAGCATTCATCAGCCAGAATCAAATGAGGCACTGTTTCTGAGTTAGTTCTTGTAAATATGCCCTGTGGATAAATATTCTGCTGTGGGATGTTCTGTTATCTTCTATAGTGTGCATAAAAAACTAGATGCATGCTTAACCAGTGAAGGATACCTGAAATGACTGTAGTTAGACCACATGGAAAGAAAAGTACCACCCTCTTTGCCTGTTCTTAAATGTGAAGAATGAGCATGGAATATGTTTCAGCTCTACTAAGTTACTAGTCCTTTTCCTCCAGCTGATCTTCCTAACCCAATCAAAGGATGAGTATTGTGGCCATTGCAGTACTAATATAGAGGCCCATGTAGAAAGCATTATAGCAGGTTTAATGTGGTTAAACTACAGGTTGTACTAACTGGGCAATGCAGGAAGGGTTTTAACGCTGGTGCTAACTTGCACGAAAACACATAAGAACATAAGCATTGCCATACTGGGACAGATCAAAGGTCCATCAAGCCCAGCATCCTGTTTCCAACAGTGGCCGATCCAGGTCACAAGCACCTGGCAAGATCCCAAAACAGCACAACACATTTCATGCTGCTCAGTGGTGTACGTGGAGGGGCATAATCGACCGTGAACGCCCATCTCCATGGGCGTCTATGTCCGAGAACGGGTACGTGAAGGGGCGGGACAGACCGTATTTTTGAAAAAAATGGGCGCCCATCTTTTTTTTCGATAATACGGTTTGTGCCGGGCAAATGCATTGGATATGTGCGGATTTGAGCTGGGCGGTTTCGTTTTTCAGCGATAATGGAAAACGAAGGCGCCCTGCTGAAAAACAAACAAATCCAAGGCATTGGGTTGTGGGAGGGGCCAGGATTCGTAGTGCACTGGTCCCCCTCACATGCCAGGACACCAACCGGGCACCCTAGGGGGCACTTCTAAAAATTAAAAAAAAAAAAAAGTAAAATACCTCCCAAGTCCATAGCTCCCTTCCTTTGGGTGCTGAGCCCCTCAAATCCCCCCCAAAACCCACAACTCTACACCATTACCATAGTCCTTATGGCTGAAGGGGGGCACCTATATATGGGTACAGTAGGTTTTGGGGGTGGTTGGGAGGGCTCCCATTTACCACCACAAGTGTAATAGGTAGGGGAAGGGATGGGCCTGGGTCCACCTGCATGAAGTCCACTGCACCCACTAACAACTGCTTCAGGGACCAGCATACTGCTGTGATGGAGCTGGGTATGGCATTTGAGGCTGGCATACAGGCTGGAAAACAAAGTTGTTAAAGTTGGGGTTTTTTTGGTGGGAGGGGGTTAGTGACCACTGGGGGAGTCAGGGGTGGTCATCCCGTCACTTATGGCACTTTTTTGGGACGTTTGTGAAAAAAAAGGTCCAAAAAAGTGACTTAAATTCACGCTACACACGCCTTTCTTTTTTCAATTATTGGCCGAAGGCGCCCATCTCTCCTCAGCCGATAAACACACCCCAGTCCCACCTTCACCATGCCTCCAACACGCCCCCCCCCCCTAAAAAAATCGGCTTTCGAATATACTGATTTGGGCGCCTTTGCGAGCTGGGGGCCATCTCCCGATTTGGGTCAAAATCTGGGTGCCCATCACTTTCGAAAATAAGGCTGCTAGTGTATTTGACACCCTGGGCCAATCATTTTTTAACACCCCCTCTCCTCTACATGAAAAAATTAGTTTTAGTAATAATCCATGAGTCACAAAACAAGGGTGTACCTAGGAAAAGGCATCATCTTAAACACTGCAGTGAGCAGTAGAACATCAATACACCCACTGTAAAATTAAACTAGCCAGGTTAGATGATCCTGCCAACAGAAAACCATGTCTTTTTCACAAACACCCTCACCCAGTATAGAATAAGTAACCACTAACTAAAAACAGAAATATATAGACAAAAATTAAACTGAACCCCAAATAAGCCAGATTCTGCATACAATGCAACACCACAGAAACAGTGATGCATGCCCCCTAGTACTGTGCAAAATATAAATAAATATAAAGATAGCAGATGTAAATTTGAAAAAACTGACAAATACCAGTCATCACTTTGCAAATTAACAAACAGAAATAAAACAAAAAAATGGAAAATAAGATGATACCATTTTATTGAACTAATACATTTTTTCAATTAGCTTTCAGACGCCAAAACCTCCATCCTCAAGTCAGTACAGTATACTGCTGTTACAGTACCCTGCTCTGACCTGAGGATGGGGTTTTTGGTCTCTGAAAGTTAGTAAAAAATGTATTAAAATTAGTCCAATAAAAAGATCATCTTATTTTTTTTCTATTTATCACCACAGCTACAATACTACTTTATCCTAAAGCAAAAAAAATAAAAATAAACAAAACAAACTTTTTTCTACCTTTGTTGTCTGTTTCGGCTTTCCCCATCTTCTCTTCTCTCTCTCCCTTCCATCCAGCATCTGCGCCCTCTCTTTCTCTCCCTTCCATCTAGCGTCTACCTGCTTTCTCTGCCCCTTCCATCCACTGCCTGCCCTTTCCTTCCCTTCCATCCAGCCTGTGCTCCCTGCCTCCTTTTTACATGATACATTCCAGCATCTTCTCCTCTCTCCATCTTTATCTCTCCTCTCCCCATCCCCATCCATATCTCTCCTCTCCTCATCCCCATCCATATCCATCTTCTACTTTACAGTACCTCCTGTTTATTTTACTTTTTTCTCTCTTCATGTCCGTCGTCCCTCAGGATCCCTATTCCTCCTGTTCATAATCCCCCTCTGTGTCCCTGTCCCTATTCCCCCCATGTTCAGCATCTGCCCTCTTTGTCCCCTTCCCTCCCCCGTTCCCATGTTCCTCGCCCTTCTTTCTCCCTCACTCTTGCACTCCCACCCTAGTCAGCATCTCTTCCTCTTCTCTCCCCTGCCCCATAGTACTGCATCTCATTCTCCCCCCTCCCCAGATCCAGTTTTTTCCCAGTCTCCCCTCCCTCATGTGTCCCACCTTTCTCTCTCCCCTCCCCAACTCCTCATCCTTGGTCTTGCTTCCTCCTTCCCCTTTGGTCTGGCATTGCTGTCCCTCCTCTCTCCACCCCATTTTCCCTTTCCCCTGTTGTCAGGCATCACTTTCCCTCCTATTTCCACTCTCCTTTCCCCTTCCCCTGAGGTCTGGCATCCCTCTCCCTCTTCCCCTTCAGTCTGGCATCGCTTTTCCTCCTCTCCACCCTCCTTTTCCCTTCCTCTTTCAGTCTGGCATCACTCTCCTTCCCTTCTCCACCCCCTCTCCCACCCTTCGATCTGGCATGGCAATTTCGTCCTCTCTCCACCCCCCTTTCCCTTTCCCTGTGGTCTGACTGACATTGTTCTCCCACTTCTCTCCACCCCTGTCCCGCTCTGCAAGCCTCCAAGCTTCCAGACCCGCTGGTAGCATCAGCGATGTGAGCGTTGCCTTCAGCCTGCCCCGGAAGCCTTCTCTGTACAGCTTCCCATGTAGGTGGAACGTTGTACAGAGAAGGCTTCCAGGGCTGGCTGAAGGCAGTGCTTACATTGCTGATGCACACTGCTCGAAGTTTAAAGGTCTGCAGAGTGGGGCAGGAGTGGAGAGAGAAGGGAGAGCGATATGTGATACCGAACTAGTCGGAAGGGGGGGATGGGACACCTATGGCAGCAAGCAGCAGCACCAGCACTGCACATCCAGAGGGGGGGGGGGGGGGAGACGCCCATGGCAGCATCCTCTTATGACCTGCATCCAGGGTGGGCCGCCCCCACTGCCCCACCCTCAGTACACCATTGATGCTGCTGCTTATCCTAGAAATAAGCAGTGGATTTTCCCCAAGTGCATCTTAATAATGGCTTGTGAACTTTTCTTTTAGGAAGTTATCCAATCCCCTGTCACAGACTGTATTATAATCTACTAAATTCCCTTACATGGTAGATTGGCCCTAGAATGCACAGAGTACCACCATTTTGAAAATGACGGTGCCAGAGGCAGAAGCAAGTGGGCATTTCTGCTGCCTTCAGGTATGGGAGAGGGTCTGGGGGCTTAGGGCTTGGAAGGGGGGTTAGGAGGTGCCACTAGACACCAGGGAGGTTTCTCTGCCTGATGCAGCCACAGCACTGCTGTTTGGGTGGTACTGTCTCTGTATGAGAAATGTCTTCAAAATGAGGAACTGCCAATTTTTTCCTGAAGCACTTTTATGATTCTGTTCCAATGGACTAGTAGAGTGAAATAGTGTGGCATAGGCTGGTTCCTATGATTTTCAATGGGAACAAATGGAAGGAGTGGCCTAGTGGTTAGAGCACTAGTCTTGACTGCCAGGGTTGGCTGGTTTAAATCCTAGTATTGCTCCTTGTGATCTTGGCAAGTTACTTAACCCTCTATTGCCATAGGTACAAACTCAGATGGTGAGCCCTCCAGGGACAGAGAAATTACCCCATGTAACTCACCTTGTGTTTGAGCAAATCCAAATAAATTTTTCCTCCCAAAGGTAATAATGGGAGCTAAGTTGAAAAAGGGAGACTGAGTGGACCTGCTCTAAAGTCTTTCAAGGGTAAAGGCTGGGGAATGTGAATAAGTGATGCATATATAGGTTAATGATTTGCTATTTGAGTGGCAGCAGAAACAGAGGGGAGACTGTCACAGAAAGCCTGGCATTTGCCACCTGCTGTGCACCCCAAATATTATTTTACAAGCGCTTCTGTTGTTTTGAATAGTTGAAAACATAATGAATATGGTTAAATATCCTTTTTGCAACAGTTGATAATCTAAAGAGCTCAACATTCAGCTGCTTTTCATCTTTGAAGCAAAAACTGTCAGGAGTGAATGACCCCTTAATTTGCTTCTAACTGTGACAGTGGCATCTCAACTTTGCAATGAGGGATGTCAATTCGTGCCAAACTATCATGCAGATTTTTTGTACACTATGGATGCCAGCAACAAGAAGTGGAGAGTTCACCAGATGACTTTCATTTAGTAATTACTGCAGTCACTATCGACTCAAGCTAGGTCTGAACTATGGGCGAAGCAATGAAATGCTCTATCCCTCTGCTATTCCACTGAGTCCTACAGCCTACCTATTAATAATTCAGAATTAATTTGTGGAAAACCGTCTTGCGGAAGGATCAGTTCTGCTTTCCACAATTTAAATTATTAATCAAGCAAAACAAAATTTGCCTTTGTAAATCTGTAACACAGACACACACAAATATTCAGCTACACTTAAAAGCCACAGACATTACGTCATAACGTTTTAGAAAATATGTCCCACGTTACCTTACAATAAGGTTATCATCTTGTAATCTTTAGAGACTCTATACGTAAATCACTCCTCTATGACGCAGTGTGCAAGTACCTAATGGCGCAGCAATCTTGCCACGGTTAAAGCTAGGTGCAATTTGACGCCCTAAGTGATCAGTACTAAACTGTGAAAAAGGTGAATCACCAGTCCAATGGAGATTAGAAACACTGAGAAAAGCTGTTGCCATTTGTCTGCAACCTGTAGCAAAGAGGACATTAAGGAAACTCAGGGGGAAGAATTGCTATGGCAACAAATCAGTTTTTATCTCTCCATAAAAGAGCACGTAGCTATGTGAAAATGCCTGCTCAGAAACAGGATTTTAAAAATACGTAAGATACGTGATACACATCTTTATAATATTAACTACAGGCATGCGATTATAGATTAGGCACCTTTCTTCCGGATAGAACAAAATCAGGGGGAAAAAAAACAGTACATTTCTTAAAACGTCAGAACAGCTATTTTGAGCCTGCTCTGAAACCAGTAGGGTAACATTTTCGCTGACATACACCTCCCTTATACTAACAGATATGCATGACTTTACCTTAGTATTTTGCATTTGAAAAGAATAAATAAGAGGGAGAGAAGAGTCTGTGATTCTAATCTTAACAAGTGTGCCCCCCCTGCTTAGCATAGGCAGCCAATATTTCAAAACCATCAGAGAGAACAAACGCAGTACAAATGACCCCTCCTTGTGCACAAATGGAGGAGCTTGGTCAGAGAACAATGCAGAAATCCAAGCATTACAGCTGCTGATCGCATGGCTTCTAATGCAAGGTTCCTGTAAAACAAAAAAAAAATGTTACTGTGGGATACAGTAATCTATGAGAAAACTGCTGTTTTAAAATTGCAGCATTAATCTGCAGTTCATTGTGAAAAGTCAGCCTTTGTGAGTGATGATTCGCTCACACATTGACAGGAAGGGTGACATAAAACACACACGCACACACATATGAAACCACTGGCATCTGCATCAGCCCCCCTCCCTTCCTCACCGAACCGAACCCACTACAATCCCTGGTTTCTAGCAGCAAACCTCCCCCCCCCCCCCCACTCGCACACACACAACACACATGCAATACACACGACACACCTCTTTTGGGTTGTGCACAAGAGAATTTGGGTGCAGATCTTTACATGCAGACAGATCTGTGTGCAAATCCAAATTAGTGCCAATTAAGGTCAATAATTGCTCATTGTCTTATTTATTTGCACACGGATCTCAGAATTGCACGCAATTTGGGCACCATTTATAGAATCCGGAGGAAAGTTATTATAATTGAACACTCATCTCTCTTGTGCCGTACTCAGCACCTAAGCTGAAAAATGTATGGTGTAACATTATGATGCATTTCTATCCCCATTTTCAGTGAAATCCATTCAGTAGTTTTGCTATCTAAGTGGGCCTTTTACAAATATGTGGTAGCATTTTTAGCACATGCTAATGATTAGCGCATGCTAGAAATGCCACCACACCTTTGAGCCTGCGATCAGTGGGAAAAATGTGGGATACAAATGTAATAATAAATAAATAAATAAAAGACCTCCTGAATGTCGGTGTAGATGTAAGAACAGACGGAAGCATGGAGCAATCTCCTATTGAGATTACAACTCAAAAACGATTTAACAGGATCCGATAATGGACAACTAATTTACATTTACAGTTCAATATCTGATTTATAGGGTTTGAATGGCATATAACTGAGAGCTTCTCTATTACTGTTGCTGCTGCTGCTACAAGATTGAAGGGTATTGTTTTCTCTTCTGATGATCGGTTGCTATTGCTCCTGTAGCTTCCTACTTTGCATCTGAGAACTCATATTTCTTTTTAGTGCTCCCCATGCCTCTAATGGTTGCATATAAAAATGCAAAATTGATTGTCCTAGATATTTTTAACAATGTGCTCTACTGCTTTACAAGATTACAAGAATCTCCATAAACTATCCTATGTGTCATTTTCAGCAACTATATTTTAGGTGACCAGAATAGACATGGTTATTAATCAAACAAAGAACAGTACTTGCAGGCAGTTAATTTTGTTTCAAATTCATTGATATGCAGAACATTCTCTGTAAGTTAGTCTTCAAACAATTTGAGAGAACAAGACATCCCTGGCACATACTGAATCTCAAAGGACAAATCACGACATTCCATGCATAAACTGTGGCACAAATCCCCTGGGAAATATTCAAGAGATTTTCTGCCTCTGCAAAATATTATAGTATATGAGAACAATTTTGGGGTTCGACTGAAGTGATTCTCAAACCCTTTTAGCTGGGTAAATAGTAGTTGGCCTGGATAGCACGTTTGAATAGAGCAGACCTGGTGACTCAGTGGGGTTGCTGTGCATAGCCATTCAGAAAGTCCCCAGTTTGATCCTAGAGTCAGGTTTTCTACGCCCTTGGTTGATTAGGCTGGGTCTGCTACAAATGTAGCATTCATAGCCTTTTGGGGGAAGGAATCATGATACTGACCTTGATGCATGACTCTTGGTCTTAGGACTGTTCCTGCAGTGATCAGATGGATAACAGTGAAATCATGGGCCTATTAAAACAGAAGAAAGATTCCTTAGTAATTATAAATAAAAGATCATGGTGCCAGAATCCCATAAGTACTGACTGAGCTGGAAGAAAAAGAAGAAAGAAGGAATTATTGGGGCAATTAAAGCTTCTCTGGAAACTGTCTTCTGCTGTCCAGTAAAAAGTACACGTTGACTTCCTAGCCCATGTACCTCTAAACAAGTTAGAAAGAAATTCTTGTGGGTATATTTGGGATAGGGAATGAAAACAGCACATGTCCTTGGGATTTTCAGATGTACATATGTTAACCTTCCACTCAACTTATCCATCTGCACAAGTAGTGGGTTTGAAGAATACATCCACTTTAAGAGCATGAATTTTGAGGATTCTAAAGGGTAAACAGAGAACATGGAGGCATATGAGCTTTTTATAATGTACTCTGCTTAGAGATAATATCAAAAGTGGATTTTCAAGTCTAAAAACAAGTGGGGAAAGCATACAGAGAGTGGCTCATGGAATTCTTTCCAACACCTCTCAGTGTGTGTGTGTGTGTGTGTGTGTGTGTGTGTGTGTTTGTATGTTGGGGCAGTATGGGGGTATGTTTTGAGGGTGGGGAACTTGTGGAGAGGTTGGAGAGTAATTAGGGGTGGAATAGTTATGGGGTGGGGCAGTTTGCAAGGTGGTGGAGCAATTTACAGGGTGATTGGTAGCTGTGGGGCAGTTTTGCAAAGTAGTAATTTTGGGGGTTGGGGGAAGTATGCGGGGTAGTGGGATAGTTGTGAGAGTAGTTTTTGAGATGGGGCAGTTTATGAGCTAGTGAAACAGTTACAGAGTAGCTTTTGTGCTTAGGAGCAGTTTACAGGCTGATGGAACAGTTGTGATTTTAATTCTGGGGGGTAGGGCAGTTACAAGGGTAAAATTGCTGGTTTTTCAGCCAGACATAACTGGGTATCTTTAACTGGATACAGTGAATATTGGGGCTATCTGGTAAAAAGATAACTGTTCTTCAAGCATACCTGCTTTTAATTGGTTATCTTTTGGCTGGGTTGTAGGAGCAGGAAATTTAGAAAATGAGTATGTGTCTGCTTAACGTGTGGAAAGATAGAAGATCCTTAAGTGCCAAGAAATGCAGTCTGAGACCAAGAAAATGTGGCAGAAAGATACAGAAATATTTCCCATTGATTTGGGTGCCAAAGATTTGATTAAAAAGAATTTCCAAGCATACCAGATATGTTGCGTATACATGTTACATCTTACAAACTCCAGAGGGAAGTTCTTTGGCATGATGCAAGTACTATGGTGAGTGTTATCAGTACATTTGAGAGACTCAGATCATACTCCAGATACCATGGCTTAGGAGTGAAGGTTCATTACTGTCATGGTATGCATGAAACTAACCCATTTGGTGACTTTGCTCCTTAGACAAGCTAAGGTCATACTTCCACGGATGATCATTTTTCATGACCTGGACACTGCATCCATTATCTTATGGTCAAAATACTAAGAGGAAACTTTAAAATAATCCAGTAACATAAGACCTTTGAAGTTAAGATGATGATGATATATTTTGACACCCACTTGACAGGACTTAAAAAAGATCTGAGTTTCTTATCACATTACAACCCATTAAATTTATTTATTTATTTATTTATTTATTTATTGCATTTGTATCCCACATTTTCCCACCTAATTGCGGGTTCAGTGTGGCTTACAATACATTGTGAATGGCGGAAATACAGTTTGTTACAACTCGGTTATGGATTACATTGTGAGTGGTTATGCGAAAACAAAGTTAAAGTGTTGTTAAGGGAATAGAACAATGGAGAAGAACAATGGAAAAGAAACAGCGGGAAACTAATAGGGCAACTGAACAGTAGTAGTGATCACCTTCTGATCACCTATCCATCTCTCCTGTTTCTCACTCCTCCCTCCCCCTCCCCACACCTTTCCTTCAAGGCAGTCATTGGAATGCTTTTATGTTTTATGTTTCACTTATATATTTTGATAGTTTCATCTTTTGCTCATTTCTGACCTGAGGAAGAAGGTTATGCCATGAAAAGCTTGTCAAAAATGTATTAAGTTAGTCCAAGACAAAGTATCACCTTATTTTCCTTTTTTGTTTTATTTTCACTTCTAATAATAAAGTCTCACAGCAGTTGTATTTTCTCAGTGCCTTAGGGATTGTGTGTGCAGTGACTGTGTTTGTTCATCTCCGCCACCAATTTGGATTCCATTTCAGGTTTGTTGTAATTTTCCAATGCAGCAAAGGCATTTTGTAATGGTATCAGTTAGGATATTGTCTCTTTCATAGGTCATAATTTACCAGAGCCCACTGTAAAGTGCCATTAAAACGCTAATTTATATTTTTCTGCCAATTAAGTTATGCACTTATCTCCACGCAAATCTAGGTGCCATATATAGAATCTGGGGGGAAAGGGGGGAAAATCCTTTCCCCTTATTGCTTGATATGCAACCTTTTCCTAGGTTGTTTTATTCTTTGTGGGAATGGTGGTAAAGTAATAAAGTAACAAGATGCTTTATGGTAGGGACATTTCCTTTAATTGCAGATAAGTCCTTGTTCATTGCAGACAACTGGAAACAGATAGGACAAGTTTTAAGCTTCCAAATCATTTATTTTAAGATTAAGGAACCCAGTTACTGAATTCAATAAAAGTTATTTTGATGTTTTGGTTTGATGGAATATCATTATAATATAATCAAGAGTATGAACCTAACTTTATATATAGAGAGATAGATAGATAGATATAGGTATAGATATGTATAATTAATGTGTCCCAGGAAGACTGCATAAGAAATTTAGACCATGAGGTGGGTGGGCAAGTGGTAGGGTGGAGGTTAATTAAAGTAGCAAAAAAGTACCAGTTTTAATACCGAGCATATCAAGCAATGAGGGAAAAGGATTTTTCCCCCCTTTACCACTGGATTCTCTACATGGCACCTAGATTTGCATGGAGATAAGCATGTAACTTAATTGGCAGAACAAGATAAATTAGTGTTTTAATGGCACTTAACAAGCAATAATGAGCGTTAATTGGCAATAATTACAATTTATGTGTGGAGATCGGTAAGCGTATTCTATAAAGAACTTGCACCTAAATTGCAAAGCGCACAGTTCAAAATAAATGCATGTAGCTGAAAAGCAGCGTGTTTATGGGTGTTCTGTGGGTGTTCCAACTGTTATGCATGCAATTACAGAATATGTCTCACTGCACCTAAATCTATACGCATGGATTTACAATAGGTTTTTATTGGCACAAATGAATACGTGTAGCTTTAGGTGCTGCAGTATAATTTTATAGAATACGTTTATTTCCGCACATATTTTTTAGGTGCCATGTATGGAATCTAGCCCTTAGTGTATAAGAAAGAGATTTAGGCAAAGTGAGTAATCTGTCTAATAAACAAGAATGAAAGGAAACACGTATAGAAAGTCAGCATAAAATCTAATAATATGGCCAGGAATAAAGATCTTTAAATATATAATGAAGAAAAGCTTCGCTTTTAGGAGTGCTCTGCAGGTGCATCTTCTTAAAAAGGACGGAAACTAACATGTGCTCCCAAACCTGTTCTGCAGGTGTTTCAACTCTTTTGGCCTTGGTCTTTCCATTTAAGGCATAGTCCTTTTGATGGACCAGGCACAATATATCAAATATCAAATCTTTGAATAAACAATAAAGACCAATTAAATAAATCCTCAGCCTGAGTATTGCACAATCAGTATAGAAATACAACTGATTTAAATTAAAGCCCCTGAGTTTCAGTTAAGATTAGCATGGATATTTTCCTAAACATTTTTAACCAGATAACCAACTAAACAGTGTCAATATCCAGGGTTGTTTGGCTTGGTACTGAGTTGTCCAGCCAAAAGTTAACCCATCCGGAGGCCCTAATTTTGAAATGTGACATTTTCTCCATTTAACTCCCGAAGTTAACTGGACAAATCATTTAAATATCAGCCCCATTTATTTTACAGAAGACTCTGGGTAAGGAGTTGTTTAGCATGTTTTTCCACAAATAAAGTAATAATTATTAAATGAATGATACAAAATGTAGCTTTAGAAGACTTATAGTAGATGCATTATTTATTGTATAAAGTAAATTTAGAAACTTGGTACAGGATCAACTTTTTAAACAAAATGTGAGAAGTAGATTATCTGTGCAAACAGAATTCTGTCAAACCAATGCAAACCAGTGCAAATATTATTTTAATTCATATCTAATAAAATGCATATTGACACAGCAAACAAAGAATACGTTCAATATAAATCAGCAACTGTGCTGCTTTAAAAAATGAAACATTTTAGTATGAACCATTCCTTAAAATCTCAGCTATATTCATTAACATAATCCTATTCCTAAAAAAAAACTAAAATATTTCGCAAACTGTGATAGCAGAGAATTTCATTTCTGACCTCATCACTACTGTATCACCTCAGATGTGGAAAGAATACAAAAGCAGTAGGATGAAGGGTTACTGAAATGAGTTTATTGCAGTTATTTCCTTCAGAATTATAAATCTAAACACAGAAGTGCAATTTGATAATATCAGTGTGTTTCCTACTAAATCACGGTTTCTTTTGGTCTCATGTTAATTTCAACTTTCTTATGTCAATTAGGGGCCCTTTTATGGATCGGTGGTAAACCCAAAGCGGGCTTACCACTCGCTCTTCCGGGACTACTGCGTCCCCAACATGGCCACCAATGGTAGTCTCGCCCCGAGTGCATGCCATTTCTGGGGAAAAAGAAAAACCCCCGGAAATGGATTGCGTGGCGGTAACCTGGCAGTAATCGGGCATTGCCACATGCTGCCCAGTTACTGCCAGGTTAGTGCAGGAGCTCTTATCGCCACCTCAATGGGTGGCAGTAAGGGCTCCCTGCCGCATAGCCATGCAGTAAGAGTTCTCTCACCTCATGGCCATGTGTGTCTGAGGGCTTTTTACCTGCTATGGTAAAAAGGGCCCTGGTGCATTAGAAAAACAATCCCCACTGCTAGCACAGGGCCCCTTTTCCCACAGCTTAGTAAAAGGACCCCTTAATACAGTGTTTCTCAACTTCTCCAAGTTAAGTACCCTCCTAAGTTGAACAAATTTCAACCAAGTATCCCCAATCTCCAAGCAGCAGAGATTCTGAAATGGACAATTAAAAAACTGACATATTTTAATCATGAAATAGAAAATAAAATTACTTTTTCTACCTTTGTTGTCTGGTTATTTTATTTTTCTAATTGTGTTGGCCTGTGCTCTGGTTTCTACTTTCCTCCATCTTCTCTTAACTCTTGTAAGTTTTCCTCCTTTTCATTTCTGCTTTCTTCAATTTATTTTTCTGCTTCTCTGTTCAGATTTAATTCATCTCTCATCCTGGCTCTGCTTTTCCCATTCCTCTTATTCCCCAATCTTTCACTAACTCTATCCTCTTCCCCCTTCCAACCAGCATCTCCCATCTTTCTCTTCTCCTTCCATCCAGTGTCTCCACTCTTCCATCTAGCATCTCTCCCCCTTTTTCATAAGAACATAAGCACTACCATACTGGGACAGACTAAAGTTCCATCAAGCCCAGGATCCTGTTTTCAACACCGGCCAATCCAGGTCACAAGTACCTGGCAGGATACCAAAAGAGTAAAACTGATTTTATTCTGCTTATTCTAGATTACTAAACAAAATAGCTTTTTAAACTTGCTCTTATGAAAATCTTCCAACCAACTCAGTGCAAACTACTGATTTTATTTACACACCAAGGGCGCTGTTTACTTAGGTGTGCTACCATTTTTAGCATGTGCACAAAATTAGCGCGCACTAACTGTGTAAGCGCCCATGGGAATATTGTGGGCGTCTACACAGCACATGCTAAAAGCACTAACATGCCTCTAGCGCGGCTTAGTAAATGGGGCCCCAAGTCATGAATTTTTTTAATTTTTAAAGTCTTGGGGGTCCTTTTACTAAGGTACATAGGTGCTTATGCACATCCATTGTGTCTCAAATTGGAACTCTCGCCCGGCTACCGTGTGCCCCGGGCGGTAATTCCATTTTTGACGTGCTTCCAAAACACGTGGTAGAATATTTTCGATTTTCTACCACATGCCACTTAACCAGCAGTAATCGGCAGTTTACTCGCTCTAGCCGCTTATCGCCCAGTTAGCGCATGAAACTTTACCGCTAAGTCAATGGGTGGCAGTAAGGTCTCAGCTCGAAAATGGACATGCGCTGGTTTTAATTTTTCTGCATGTCCATTTTCAGCGACAAAAAATGCCTTTTTTCCAGGTGCGCTGAAAAATTGACCTATGCACATCCAAAGCATGCACCTACACCACAACAGGCCACTTTTCACCACGCCTTAGTAAAAAGACCCCCTGATTTTTTTTAAGTAGGGGGAAAAGACATCAGAAGCTCAGGGTTCACTTCTTAACCTTCAGACATGTCTCAGACCAGCTTCAGACTTATTGCTGAGCTGCTTCCTCATGAATCATAAAACATCAAAGTGGCGGGGGGGGGGGGGGCAGCGGCTGGGGGAGGCAGGCTAAAATGTGCCCCCCACCTCAGGCTCTGAACCCCCCTCCCGCCGAGGTCTGGCTATGTCCCTGGTATCTACCCTTCTCCATTGAGAATACTGACCATTTACCCTTACTCCAGTGGTGTGCTGGTAAATTTTTAACAACAGGCTCTCTCCCCGGTCCAACTCTGCGCCCCCCCCCCATCCACCTCTGCGCCCCCCTCCCGTCCACCTCTGCGCCCCCCCCCCAAATTGCAGAGCTGGCTATACCCAGGGAGAGAGCTGGGGGGGGGGGGGTCATGCATTACTCTCGCCGGGAATTTTTTTTTTTAATGCTTCCAGGTTCCAATCTAATTCAAGTTTAACATGGGATAAAATGCCATAAATAAGTAAATAAATAGATAGAAACGCTGAGCACTGAGAACCTGATTCCCATAACATGATGTCTGTTTTAGAAGCCCATTACCAGGAGAAAAAAAAATCCATGCACCAATAACAGGGTTAAATGTCATAAATAAGTAACTAACTAAGGCCCAGATGCATCAACCAAACGTTAAAAAATAAGAATCGTAAAAGTGCTTAACGATTTTTTAAAAACGAGGAATGCACTACAAAAACACTCCAGAAATGTTTGGATCGGTATTGCAAAGTAGGATGTACCACAGAATCGTTAAACCCGTCGTTAATCAGCGCCTAAAGCATGCGCAGAGCAGCCCAAGTGTTATGCTGGCTGCTCTGCGCATGCCACAAAGGCCCAGCTGTCAAAACAAAAAAAAACAACCCACAAACACGTATGTTTCGGGAGGGGGCAAAGGCACTCGTCATGAGCGTCCTGTATGGACGCCTTGCCCCCCCCCCCCCCCGCTGCTCCCCGCTTCCCCCCCCCCCGCACAAAAAATTTTACCTACGTCAGAGGAGGGCGGGCCCAGGAAGAAAGAAGGGACATCTGAGGAGGCCTTCTGACTCGCCGATCAGCTGTTCTTGCCCATGCAGCAGAGGTGACAGGCGCTGCACGGGCCGGTAAGGCAAAGGGGGGGGTTGTTGGAGAGGGGAGCGGCAGCCACGACCAAAGGGGCGGGGGCGGGGCACGGGACCGGAGCATGGCAGGAGGTGGAGCTAGTGTGGGAGAATACAGGAAGGGATGAGGGCCGGCCCGGGGCTGCTAAAATTGGAGATTTTTTGTGCGGGGGGGGGGAAGCAGGGAGCAGTGGGGGGGGAAGGTGTCCATACGGGACGCTCATGACGAGTGCCTTTGCCCCCTCCCGATCCTTTTTTTTTTTTTTTTTCTTTTTTGGTGCTGAGGGAGAGGGGAGCAGCGGCGACCTGGGGCGTCAATAAAGGATGCCACTGACGCGTTTTCGCCCCCCCCCCCCAGTTATTTTTTTTATTGGATTTTGTAAACTTCTAGCAGACAGACAGCCCTAATGAGAGGTACAGACTCTTGTTAGATTTCACGGTGTTCTCCTGCGTTAAACAAATCGGAAAAGGTTAGTGCATGTCATTTCAATGGGATTTGTAGAAGAATTGCTCATCTGCATTCAGTTTTCGTTAGCTGCTACTGTCGTCGGAAAATAGGCTTTAGTGCATGGAAAGGATAGGAAATTCTTCCTTGAGGGCTCATTTAACGATTAAAAACGTTTAGTGCATCTGGGCCTAAATAAATAAATAGATAGATAGAAACTCTGAATGTTGAGCACCTGATCCTTATAATATGACATCTGTTTTAATGGCCCTTTACCAGGAGAAAAAAAGATCTCTGCACAAATATAATACATGCTAGGTTGTCCCTATTACCAGCCCCTCTAAATGACACACTGATTATGATTTATAACAAATTACTACTCTATGAAAAGTTATTCCATTACTATACTTCTCTGACCTCTGTGTACATCTGTATGCTGCCAAAGCTGGCATGTTTGAAAATATAAGCGAGATTGAATTAAAATGCTACCAACAATAAAGAACGACAACATGGATGCAGCACCTGATTCTTATATCATGATAACTGTTTTAGTGGCCCTTTACCAAGAGAAAAAAATCTGCACAAATATAATACATGCAAGAAGGTGTCCCTATAACCAGCCCCTCCAAACAACAGAGTGATTACCATTTATAACAAGTTACTACTCTACCTATGAAAAGTTATCCTCTGTGTACATCCGTGTGCTGCACAAGCTGGCATGTTTGAAAATATGAGTGAGATGAAATTAAAATGCTACCAACAATAAAGAACGACAACGTAGATGCAGCAGCTCATAAGTTTGCTTGATTTTGTTTTGGGTTTAAGGGCAGTGCGGGAAGGGGAATCAGACTAACCTAAACAGCTTCAATTTCTTTGTTTCAGCACACTGGTCTACCCGGAGCCTTGTCTCTGACAAGCAGGGTTGCCAGGTGGAAAATTTTTTTCCCACCCAAACCAGCCTAAATCCAGGCCAAAACCCGCCCAAACTCAAACCCCGCCCCTGACACCGCGTTATCACCCCCGCCCCCGCCGTCATCAACCTCGCCCCCGCCGTCATCAACCCCGCCCCTGCCGTCATCGGCCCTGCCTCCCAGTCATCGCCCCCGCCCAGTACGTCACTAACCCCGCCCAAAACGTCACTAACCCCGCCCCCCACGGCCAAAAAAACCGCCCAAAAGGCAAAAAAGAAGCCAAAAAAACCGCAACCCGCCGCAGGCAAAAATTTCCCGTGGCGGGTCGCGGAAAACCGTCCAATTGGGCGGTAAAACCACCCACCTGGCAACACTGCTGCTGAGTAGTGTACAGCCCCGCTGATGCAACTTCCTGTGGGTGGGATCCAGCAGAGAAAAGGCTCCGGGTTGGTCAGGCAGTGGTGAGGGGTGGATGATGAACATAAGGGACGACATGATGAGGTATGCTGAGGCCGGGGGAGGAGGGAGAGAGGAGGAGAAAAAAAAACAGATGCTTGTGTGCTCGCTGCCTGATTCCAACAACCAGCTTGCAAAAATCAGTAAAATTTAACAACAGCTCCAGCACACCACTGCCTTACTCTCTGTTTTCTATCTTTAACTCGTTCTTAATCCACAATAGGACATTACCTCCTATCCCATGACTTTCTAATTTCCTCAGGAGTTTCATGAGGTTCTTTGTCAAATGCCTTTTGAAAATCCAGATACATTCTGTTGACCAGCTCACCCTTATCCACATGTTTATTCACCCCTTCAAAGAAATGCAGTAGATTAGTGAGGCAACATTTCCCTTGTCTGAATCCAGCTTTGTCTCATTAATCCATGATTTTGAATATGCTCTGTAATTTTGTTCTTTATAATATTCGCTACCATTTTGCCCGGCACCAACGTCAGTCTCACCGGCCTGTAATTTCCCAGATCATCTCTGGAACCCTTTTTAAAAATTGGCGTTACATTGGCCACCCTCTGATCTTCCAGAACCATGCTTGATTTTAAAGATAAATTACATATTACTAACAATAGTTCTGTAAGTTAATTTTTCAATTCTTTTTTAAATTTTTATTTATAAGCATTTTAATATACATAATAATATTCACTCAAGAATAATAATACACAATACATGAAATATCATAACAAAATAAAGAGGCAAGGAAATAATAAAAACTTCTATCGTCCACAAGTTAAAGGAAAAATGATCCAATAATTAGGAAAAAATATTCAAGCTATAAATACCAAGCTTATAAACATTTCTATTAAATCAAAGACCATGCCGTGCCCTGTTGGCTTACTCCAATAATACTCTCTTTACCTTTTAAGAAAGTATCCAGCTGTTTGGGTTCAAAAAATTGATATTGTTTAGTGTGGAATAAAATCCTACACACACAAGGAAATTTCAAAAGAAAGTTTGCTCCCAGAGCAATTGCCCTAGGACGCAAAGCAAGAAATGACTTACGTCGCTTTTGGGTTTCCCTACACAAATCCGGGAAAACCCTTACTTTTGAGCCCAAAAATAACAAATTTAAGTGTCTTAAGGAAAGTCTGAGTACAGCATCTCTATCTAATTCTAAAGTGAAGGTCACCAACAAAGTAGTTCTTTGGGTGACCACCTCCAAAGAAGATTCCAGGAAGGCCATCAAATTCATTGCGCTTTGAGGGTTTACATTTTCTGGAGCCTGCCCAGTAATTTGTTTTTTATTTTATTTATTTAAATTTTCTAATATATCACCACATAAAGAGAATATGCAATCGGCATTGTTTAACATTAGGAAACAAAAATGATAAGTATATATCTTTACAGCCCATTTGTCCACAAGTTAAAGAAATTAGATTCCAAGATTAAGGAAATTAAAAAAGAAAAAAAAATACAAAAATTAATAATCAATAGATGCTTCCTTTGGTTCAGACCCCAGCCTGCTAAATTAGGGAAGGTTTACTATATTCACATCAACTCTTGCATCAATAAACTCTTTCAACTGTTTTGGATCTACAAACTGAAAATGTTTACCCTCAAGCATCACATTACAAAAACAAGGAAATCGCAAAACAAAATTTGCTCCCAATGCCACCACCCTGGGGCGAAGTTCCAAAAAGGCCCTTCATCTCATCTGTGTAGGCCGTGAGAGATCTGGAAAGATACGGACCTTTGAGCCCAAAAACAGATTTTCTAAGTGTCTCAACGAAAGCCGTAGTACGGCATTCCTGTCAGGCTCCAACGCAAAAGTGGCAAGCAGAGTTAACCTCTGAGTAACTATTTCTAATGAGCTTTCTAGGAATGAGGTAAGATTCATTCCCTCCCCTATTACGGGGGGATTTCCCACCACCACTCCAGTACTCCCGATGTAATAAGCCCGTGTAATGGGAGGGAGTGAGTCCTTGTCCATTCCCAGGATGTCCACCAAATATTTTTTAACCATCTCCAAAGGAGAAATTAACGGCGATTTGGGAAAATTATGAAACCTAAGGTTAAGCCTTTTAGTCTGATTTTCAAGGTATTCAAGTCGTTTATGTAGGAAATTATTGTCTTTAACCAAAGCTGTTTCTATAGATCCCATTTCTTGAATTTTGATATCCACACATTCCAATTTCTGGGTTTGCTGTGCAGTCACTTGTGCTTGAAGCAGGGCAGCCTCAGAAAGAACTTCAATATCAGAAGAATTCTGCTTTAAAGTAGTTTGCATAGAGGTTTGGATATTGTAAACCATATCCCATAGTGACTCCAGCGTCACAATTGCTGGTCTAATCACTCCACTAGCCACAGGAGGAGATTGAGGTAGACTATCAGCCCGAGCTAACTTGGAAACAATAGCTTGAGGCAATACCTTTGAAGCCTGTTGTAGTAATGTTTCCCGAAGTTGAGAATCTATCTCAGTTGCTGCAGTCACACCCTCAGACAGGACCAGCTGAGCCACTTCGGCGTCTGTCTCTGTTTGAACAGCCAGCAACTCTCTTCCAGGCTGGGGAGGTGCAATTCGCTCCACAGGGCTCAAGGAAGCCCCGTTTCCACTCTCAATCGACTCCGAAGGGCCGAGAGCTGCAGTGGGGGTCGAAGTTCCCTGAGGACCCGGTTGCTGCCTGGGAAATTGCCGGGTTGTTTGTTTCATCGTTGAGGAGGTCACAGGAACCGAGGGAAATTCCTTTACCTTCCCCCTCCGCTTCCCCATGGTTAACAAGGCTACAGAGGCACCGAGAGAAACTCACAAACACAGCAGCCTCCAGGAGCAAACACAGGTGCATCTATTCACAGCGCCATCTTGGAATCTCCCTGCCCAGTAATTTGAATATAATATACCCTTGTAATTGGTGGCAATGAGTTCTCGAGCATTCCCAAAATATCAACAAGATATTTCTTAACCATTTGTACTGGAGAAAGAATTGGTGATTTTGGAAAATTTATAATGCGCAGGTTAAGTCTCTTGGATTGATTTTCCAGATATTCCATGCGTCGAGAAGCAAAGTTCCTTTCTTTAATTAAAGTTTGTTCCACAAGTTCCATTTTTTCAACTTTTTCAGAGAGGTTTTTTACTTCAACCGCATGAACCTCATTAATTTGCAATTGTTTAAGTGCAGACTCAGCCAAAACTTTAATAGTTTCACTATTCTTTGAAATAGCAGACTGTAAGGCTATGAGAGTTGTGGAATTCAGATCCCAAAGTGACTCTAAGGTCACTACAGCGGGTTTTTCAAACTTCCCTTCATTGAAAACCAGGGGAGATGCTTGAACAACTTGTTCCAGGGTACTCACAATTGTAGAATCCACAACAGGAGCTGTTTTCTTCTGCTGCCAGCAAGTTCCCCCCCTGCTCGCTCCCCTCACCACCTTGGGTTGAAGCTGCAGGACTCGCCTGGGAGCTCTCTCTTCCTGGTTGAGGGGGAGCTGCATGAAAAACAGGGCTAAGGGAAGCCCCGACGCCACTGTCGGTCAGCGCTGAGACGCTGACACCAGCTGCGAGTGTAGAAGTCAACCCAGCACCGGACGCTATTCCAAAGTGTTCGAGTGTCGGCTGTGAGAGCAGAGGTTTACCGCCAGGGTCAGAGGGAATATCCCTGACTTTCCCTCGTCGCTTCCCCATCTCTACGACAGGTAAGGTAGCTCTTTCCAGGTCCGCTGGTACACAACTTGGAATGCGTCCGTTGGCGCAAGTCAAACTGTCGCCATCTTGGATCAGGCTGCCCGTTTTTCAATTCAATTAGTACTCTGGGATAAATACCATCCAGTACAGGCGATCTCCCTCCCATTGCCTCCTTCTCCTTTTCCAGTCTCCTATCCCCCTCCTCATCTTTCAACCACTTCCTTACTGTCCCATTTCCATCCTCTGTACTCACTCTCTTAGCCCTCATCTACCCTCCACTGCCTCTTATTCCCTCACCAGCCCCATCTCATCCCTGTCTCTCCTTCCTTCCCTTGCCTCTAGGCTATTCTACCCTATACCCCATGTCCTACTGCCTCTTCCACCATCTTTTTAACACCATTTCCACCCTCACACAGTCCCTTCAGAGACCCACTCCCTTTCTCTCATACCCCTCTCCAGTACCCCCATCCCTTTTCAGTGCCTCTCATCCTCTCCAGTCTTCCAGGTCATTCACATGGAGGCATATTTTCAAAGCACTTAGCCTCCCAAAGTTCCATAGAAACCTATGGAACTTAGCCTCCCAAAGTGCTTTGAAAATATGCCTCATTATGTCTCAAACTTCTCCCAAACCTCATCCTCTTTTTTTGCCTTTCTTCTCTTATCCATTTCACCCACCCAACCCATCAACATACCCCCACTCATACTTACCAATGCCAAGACGAGTATCCCTCAAAATTCCCATGCCATCTGTCCTATCTATAATTCCCTGCTCTGTCCTCAACACTCTCTCATTCAGTCACCTAGTCATCTTCTGATCTTTCCCCTTTTACCCTTATTATAGTACAGATTGTTATGCTGTTAAAAAAATTGTAAGTTTTATATTAAACTGTACCTGCTGTACACCACCTTGGGTGAATCTCTTCATAAAGGCGGTTAATAAATCCCAATAAATAAAATAAACCCGTAAGTTTATGTTTTAGTGTTTTTCATGAGATTGATTTGCACTGAAACTCTCAACAAGCTTGGCTCAGTAGGCAAGATAAAAAGAAGACTATTTGGTCAGATGTAGTTACTCCTCATAATAATCTTCAAATGTATTCAGCATAGATGCAGTTGATGGAGAATTATCCTGTCCACACAATATAATAATTGCAAATCTTTTTGGATGGGTGAATGTCTAAATTGCTTCTGGGATTCTCTTCATTTAGCTTAAAACAGAAGGGAATCAGGATGATATTGGTAATTTAGAATTTCCAAATAGTTGTTCACACTCTGGTCCTTCTTCTGTGCCAATAAAAAGTCAAACTTGTGCAACTAGTTAATGGTATTGTTTGACATACTGCCATTATCCTATTCCTTTGATGAATGAGCTACCCTAAGTAGATAAAGCACTATTAAGCAAAACGGGATTAAAAAATTCATTAGCTTAGTTTTTAGTAGAGTGGAACTTTATTGATATATGGAACAACTACTTTAAATACTACTGCAACTGGCCACCGTGAAATTACAACTGTGAAATTTAAAGGCATTTCAATGGCTATACAATCTTTAATCTGTCATTCATTTATCTAAACAATAAGGGTTGGGTACCATAGAAGTGTGAGGCTTATTCCCTCTGTAACAAAAGTTTATGGTAGCAGATCTGACTGTAATGATTCAGTGTTCTGCAACATGTCACTAATATTTTGATTTACTGGGGCAGGGCACATTTTGTATTTTTTCATATATTTTACTATTGCTTGTGATTCATAAAATATATTTTTGAAAAATGTAACAAAGCCACAGAGAATTCCTGACATTGTACCAAGATGATGTGTATTGTTTGCAAATTTTACATGAAAGAAAATACAGCAGTTTTACTTGGACCCAATGATATCCCTCAGGATGTTCAGAATTTGAATTTGAGATTTACATGAAAGATAATATAGAACTATCTTCGACACTTCAATTCAGTATCATGGGTTCAGGGACTCTGACACACTGCATGATTAACCTTGCTGCTGCTAAGGTCCTCTCAAGGAGTATCCCTAACCTCACCTTCTCCAAAAGAACCCATACAAAGTGACGCCTACCACAGAGCCTTCTCCCACACTCTGGAATGCACTCCCAGAAAGGGGCAAAAAGCTTGGCTCTCCTCCCAGTCCTTTAATGGAACAAGCAACTATCTAGTCACACAGGAGGCAATTCTATAACAGAGCATCTCCATTTAGAAAGCTGAATAATGTGAGTGGTGAGCCTATTCTATAAAGACACTTGCACATGCAAGTGTCCTTATAGAATACTGCCAAAATGTAGACATGAATATTTATGACGTCTATCGTTCTCGTAAATGATCTCACCTAAATGTGACAGTTACACATGCAACTCACAGTATTCTGTAAGTTGCCATCATAAATGTTGGCCCCATCTATGTCCTGCCCATCCTCCTCCTTTGTGAACACCTCTTTAACAGTTAAACGCTATACTATTTGAGCACATAATTATAGAATAGCAATTAGGCACAATACTGCCATTTATGCTGCTAAGTGTACACTTAACATGCATAAAATTACAAAACACGATAGACAAACATGGTTTAATGAGACACAGGCAACATGGATTCAGCCAAGGAAAGTCTTGCTTCACTAATTTGCTTCATTTCTTTGAAGGCATGAATAAACATGTCGATAAAGGTGAGGCGGTTTATGTAGTGTATCTAGATTTTCAGGAAGCTTTTGCCAAGTTCCTCATGGGAGACTCCTTAGAAAATTAAAGAGTTATGGGATAGGAGGCAATGCTCTGTTGTGGATTAGGAATTGGTTACTGGACAGAAAACAGAGGGTAGGGTTAAACAGCCATTTTTCTCAAAGAAGGAGGGTGAATACTGAAGTGCCACAGGGGTCTGTACTGGGACTGGTGCTATTTATGATATAGATACATGATCTAGAAATAGAATGACAAGTGAGGTAATTAAATTTGCAGATGACACAAAATTATTTGTGGTTGTTAAAACAGATGTGGAATGTGAAAAATTGCAGGAAGACCTTAGGAAATTGCAAGACTGGGCATCCACATGGCAGATGAAATTTAATGTGGACAAATGCATAGCGATGCACATTAGGAAGAATAATCCGAATCATAGTTACCTCATTCTACGGTCCACCTTGGGAGTCAGCACCCAAGAAAAAGATGTCATTGTAGACAAAACGCTGAAATGTTCTACCCAGTGTCCAGTGATAGCCAAAAAAGCAAACAGGATGCTAGGAATTATTAGTAAAGAGATGGCAAATAAGACCAAGAATACTATAATGCCTCTGTATTGCTCCATGGTGCAACCTCACCTTGAGTACTGTGCTCAGTTCTGATTGCCATATCTCAAAAAAAAAAAAAAAAAGATATAGCGGAATTAGAAAAAGTTCAAAGGGTGACCAAAAAGAATTGGACCCTTGCCCCAGTTATCTACTGAAGTCAGCACCAGATTTATTCATTCATTATCTTATGTTAAATTTCCCTAAAATCAAAGGGAAAATAATTCTTACTCCTATTCCGAAGAAACCCTTCTCCAGTAGGAGTGAAGTATCCAATTATAGGCAGGTGGCCCCAATACCTTTGTTAGTAAAGGTGATGGAAGGATTGGTGTCATCTCAATTTATGGAATATCTTCAGTCACTTTCTATTTTGCATAGTTCTCAATCTGAGTTCAGACCTGGATATAGTACACTTTTTTAATTACCTAGATAGCCAATCATAGGAAAGAATTGAGTTTAGGTAGGAAAGTGTTAATTCTATAGTTTGATGTGTCTAGTGCTTTACCTTTTGATACAGTTAGCCATTTATTTTACTAAGTTTGATAAATCATTGTGACATCTGTGGCGTAGTCCTGCAATAATTCAATGGTCTTCTGAAATCTAGACAATATCAAGTAAAACAGATTGGTTTTATGTCTCCATCTTGGTCCTCTATTTTTGGTGTTACCCAGGTCTCCCCTCTTTCCTCCATTCTGTTCAATTAATCCAGAAGTTTTAATACCATTTACATCTAATTTATAGACAATATATTTTAAATCTTGCCTACTATCAACTCCAGTTTGGATCTGATGTAATACTGGGCTGCTGATTTCAAATTAAAACTTAACAAAGACAAAGCCAAGTTCCTAATCCTGAGTAATCCCTATCACCCGGCTATTAGGAACTAAGCCATGATCAGATCAAGAGAGAGGAAAAACATTTTCTCAGTGCTTTCGCTGTCAAAGCACAGCCCTTGAAAAAGCCTACAAGCGAAACGGATGGGGCCACGATCGGGCAACAGATAAGTGCTCGACTTTATTTTATTTTTGTAAAGCTGCTTTATAGCACTTCATGAGAATCAGTGAAGGTTTTTATGGACTAAATAAATTTTGAAGTTAGCATTGATATTGTCAATATATTAAAAAAAAACTTTTTTGTAAAAAAGAGCAAAATTGCTAAAATCTTTTTGGAAATAAATTTGAAAATAAATTAAAAGTTAAAATAATTCTTTCCAAGCAAGGATTTTATGACCAGTGATGAACACCACGCCCCCAGTTAAAGCCGCCGAAAACTGAAAGTAAGCAGTTTTGAGGTCTTTTCCTTGCTTTTTAGAAATATTTTGTTAAAATCAAACATCATATTTCCATATAAATTTTATTGGATTCCTCTTTATATGTTTGGTGACCTTGTATCTTGGAGTCCTGTATGGTGATCCTCCTACTATTGTTTGCATATAAACAGACATCATTGAAAATATTATACTAGTATAGGAGAACAAAATAACATGATTTTTTTCATTATAAATAATTTCTGTAAGCTGTTACAGCTCTAGTATACCCAGTGCAAAATAAGACAGCAGATGTATGTTCTCAAATTGGACATATTTCAAACACTAAAATGAAAAGAAAATGATTTTTTCTACCTTTGTTGTCTGGTGACTTTGTTTTTTTTCTATATTGGTCCCAGTCTCTGATTCTGCTGCTCTCTATCTGTTCCCTTAACTCCGTTTCCAGGGCTTCCTTTCCATTTATTTCTTTACTTTCCGCCTTTCTTCATCATTTCTTGTCCTACAACCGTAAGTAAAAGCTGTCCACTGGATCCAGCTTCTGCCTATTTTCTTCATCCATGTGCAGTTTTTCTCCTCCCGTCCTTTTCCCTCATCTCATCTCATTCCTCACTCTTCTCTCCCCACCATCTATGTCCAGCATTTCTTCTCTCTCCCTTCCCTCTCCTCCATCCATGTCCTGCAACTCTCTTCTCTCCCCTGCCCCCCCTCCAGCCATCCATACCCACCCAGCAATTCCCTTTGCTCCCCTGCCCCCCCTCCAGTCACCCATACCCACCCAGTGATTCCCTTCGCTCCCCTGCCCCACTCCAGGCATCCATACCCACCCAGCGATTCCCTTCGCTCCCCTGCCCCCTCCAGGCATCCATACCCACCCAGCGATTCCCTTCGCTCCCCTGCCCTCCTCCAGGCATCCATACCCACCAAGCGATTCCCTTCGCTCCCCTGCCCCCCCTCCAGGCATCCATACCCACCCAGTGATTCTCTTTGCTCCCCTGCCTCCATTGCAGCAGCCGCAGTGAAAGGCTGTCTCTAGCCTTCCCTTCATTTCCAGTCAGTGTCCCGCCTTCGTGGAAAGAGGAAATGACATCAGAAGAAGGCGGGACACTGACTGGAAATGAAGGGAAGGCTAGAGATGGCCTTTCACTGCAGCTGCTGCGGAGGTAAATGATCAATGACGATTTAAACCCCCCAGAGCGCGGGAGATGAGATAAGCATGGCTTGTGGCGCCCTCCTGCCATGCTTACCTCACCGCTGGCTCGCCTGCCACAACAACCGGCTCACAAGAGCTCTTGCGCGCCGGCTACAGCACATCATGCCCCTGGGGGACTGAGAGGAAGTGCAGGGGGAAAAAAAAAGTGTCGATACACCGTACCGTTGCGTACCGGCACAAAAAAAGCACTGATTATATATATAGAAATGACAATTTCGCTCTCTGACTGGAACATGCTGCCCTCCTAATAGATCTGTGCAGACTCCGCCTCCAGACTGTTCACAGAATAGCCGGCTTTCATTTTAGTAGACTGTGGTGCTATTGAACAGCACTAACCTGTTAAGTGCCGCTGATTATCACAAGCAATTTAACAGGCCAGGAGCCGTTTCTGGCACGTTAATTCGCTTTGAATATTGACCTCGCAATTACTGTCATTTTGGGACTCTAAAGACTACATGTCCAAGAAGTATCATGAGCAGATTTCCTTTCAGAGTTCTCATATGCTCTCTTGAGTTCCATCTAAGTAATGCCACACTGGGAAAAGACCAAGGGTCCATCAAGCCCAGCATCCTGTCTACTACCAAGCTGCTTTATAACCAGTGACTTGCTGCCAAGTGTGTCACACTGAATACAATATCAGCCCTTCAGTTGAAGTATGGCAAATGCTGTACACTTTAACACTTTGCTTTGATACAAGCACATTGTTATATGAGAAGCAAGGCATATAGATTTTAAAATAAAATGTAAGCATTATATTCTAACCCCACCCAAAACATTGCCTCGGAAATACCTCCCCTTGATCTGGCATAATGTACTTGTGGTATGCACCTTTAGCCTGATTGAGTGAGGGCAATTTTCATAAGCCAAACTGCCTTATTTATTTATTTATTTATTTATTTGGATTTATTAACCACCTTTGTGAGGAGATTCACCCAAGGCAGTGTACAGTAGGTACAATTTAACATAAAACTTATAATTTTGTTATCAACATATCAATAGTAAAATAACCAAGAATAAACATAAATACAATAAAGGAGGTAAACTTGAAAACAGTAAATTGAAACCTAATAATAGAACCACCGTGAAACAGTATCAAAAATATACACATTTAACAGCACTTGAATTCAAATACCAGAGATATAATGTTAGTTTTGGTAAATATCTATATACCTGGATAAATGGCTTGGAAAATTGCCCTCCCTGAGTTCACAAGGTTATAAAGATTGTCCCACAATCTTTTGCCCAGTTGCTGATTAAGAAGCCGAAAGCTTACCCTGGCAATATAGACAAGTTAGAGGAAAGAATAGGAAAACAAGTCGTTTATTACTGCAGCAATCTGTCAGTTAAACTGTTCTTGCTGTCAAGCAGAGGAGTGAAGTAATTTAGATAGAAATCTGAACAAACAGAGAGAGGTCGTTTGGAAGTGGAGACTACTGGCAACCCCTTGTGCTATTTGAACAAGGTAACATTATAGACCTTATTTTCTACAGATGTTTCCAATAAACACAAATGAAGGAAACCTCCAGAGAAAATTCACAGGGCATCTGCTCTTTCAAGTAGTAAAAATATAAATGTACCTATTTTGCCTTGCAATAAAGATGTGTAAATTTAACATTGTACAATATAAAGAGACATTAAACTGAAAAATGGCTAGTGGCTAGCTAATACCATCTAGTGGTGAATCATATAAAATGTATATATTAGCAAAAATATTTTCTGGGGGATGGGTAGGATCAGACAGCAAGGCTTAGTAATTCTAATCATCTTAACACAGGTGCCCTGCCAACTAGCACTGCAGTGTAATACAACAGATTTCAGTCAGCCAGAGATGTTGCTTGTTATATAAAGGCCTCCTCCTCCTTGAGATTTTGATAAACAACTCATAAATTATGATAAGCTCCCTCTCCACCTGAGAATGATCTTAAAAACACATAATTGGACGTCATGCTAATAAATATTAAGCTTTAAATGATCTCTGTCCTACCTCCTTCTGCAAACCTTTTGCAAATTTGTTGCCAGAGGTAGGCAACCTACAGTTGCCATGGACACCGATGCACTTGGGTATGTAATATATCCCTAATGAGTATGCTTGAGAGGTTTTCATGACTGCTGCTTCAGTTGTATGCAAAATCTCTCTCATGTATATTCTTTGAACAAAATTCTACTACCCAGGTATAAAACATAAAAAATATTTTTTAAAAATTCTGAAGATGCACATAAAACACTTGTGACTTAAAGTGAAAAATCACAAAGTCACCACTATCACAGTGGATTGATGAGATGAGTGCTTTGGGTTTATTTTGTCAATGGTACAAACTCTGTTTGTGAATTGCAGTACCATTGGGAACTGAGCTATTGTTATTTTGAGGTCTTCTGTCTTAATTTGATGATAGATAACGGTGACTATGATTTTTCATTTCAGCGTGTGCACACCTGTTACTTCACAGGCTTTAATCCAGCACTAGTAAAGTCTCTCTCTCTCTCTCTCTCTCATAATGAAGTCTCAGTCAATACTCTTCATGGGGCTGGCTTCCAGCTAGGCCCAAACACTGTGGCAACTAATACCATCTGAGACCCCTTCTGGACACATACCAGTTTCATATCTTCATGAATATTCTGCAAGGTCCTCTCCTACCTTTACAGTCCACATATGATCAACTCTTGGAGGCTGAAAATTAAACGTAATTTCCCACCACAAGGAAATTACTGGGCTCTGGCTACTTTTCTTCCCAGGCACTTCTCTCACATACTGTAGCCTCAGATGACCCTCTTGGAGACCTCTTGTCTCAGGGCCTCTCCATTGAAGACTTCTTGCCTTGGGGCCTCTCTTGCTACTCCCTTGGAGACCTCTTGCCTCGAGGCCTCTCTGATCTGTTCTACCTCAGGGAATTTAACAACCTCCCTGTCTGAGCCCCAATCCTCTGACTCAGCAGGTATAAGTACCTACCCTAAGGTGGATCACTATCAGTCTCAGTGAAGGAGTGATCCTATGGGTACCTGGCCATATACCACCTACTCCCTCACACTCTGCTTTTTTTTTTTTTTAATTTTGAAAAGTCTTTATTGACATTCCAAAAGACAGAAGGTTACAACAATGCATGAAAAACAAGCATGCAAACATAATCCATCTTGGAATAACAACATGTTACTTCTAATCACTTTTTATGAATTTTTAAGAAAATTTAAGTTAACAAAAGCCGCACCCCCACCCCTCTAGAGAACTACAGTCCATCCAAGGAAAAGAGCAAACATCCAAAGTAGTACACCATGCAACATAGAAATAATTATCTCCACAAGCCCTATTCCCAACTATGTGAACAGTGTAGTATAAAAGGGCTCCAAATGGACTCCCATTTAGCCAAGGTATGGTGGTAGATTGCCACTAGCCGCTCCATCTCACAAATATACCAAAGTTTAGTCAACCAGAGTATCAAAGAAGGGACTTTAGGTTGCTTCCAGTGGGCCGCCAAGACCACTCAGGCAGCACATATAATGTGGCATACTAATAAAGATTGAGATTTAGTGAGTCCTGGTGGCTTTCTGGGAAACAAAAACGCAGTGGGGTCCCATTGTATCGGTCGGGATAACCATCCCTGTAACCTGTGTTGAACAGCCTTCCAATAAGCTTTAGTTTTAACACAAGACCACCATAGGTGTCCCATTGTACCATGTTCCCCACATCCTTGCCAGCAAAGAGAAGAAACAGTAGAAAACATATAATGAAGAAGTACAGGAGTAAGATACCAGCAATACATCACTTTTACAGCATTTTCTTTATAAGGAATTGCAAGAGAGACCTTCAATAATGTCTTTTCCATCATCCACCAGTCATCATCCTCAATATGTACACCCAGTTCCTATCTCCAATTGGAGCAGTGTAAATAATGAGAACTGACCTGTTTTCATTGATACTTACACAAACAAGAAATTAGGCCTTTTGTACCTCTAGAATCTTCACAAAAATCAGCTAAAAAGGAGTATTCCCATAGAACCCAGGATTTAACCCATGAGGAAGACACAAATGGCAAAGCTGGGCTTAAGCAAAAGAGTCACTCAAGGGAAGGCCATATTCCCAACGCCAATCAGGAAAAAAGAGTAAAGAATCTTCATCAAAACCTGACCCACCAAGCCTAAAGTAGCCCAACAAGAAAAAATTCCCCTGGTACAGCCCGGAGGAAACAAAGGATTAAAAGCAATCGGGGTGAGACGAGAGAAGACATAATCTGGTTTAGCAACAAGAGAATCCCAATAATAAAAGGTAATCGATAAAGAAAGGCAGAGTTCCATCAGAAGCCCACAAAAACAATGAAGAAGCCACATCTGATGTCTCAGGGGACACGACCCTGCAAGAAATTGTTCCAGGTGAATCTAACATTTGTGAGGCTGAGCGTGAAATCACTCAAATGCTGCTCGTAGTTGCACCGCGTTATAGTATAAAAAAACATTAGATACCCCAAGCCCTCCTTGCCGCTGGTCGCAATAAAAAAAAGACCGGGGAAGGCGAGGCCTCTTATTATGCCAAATAACTGAATCAATCTATCCTGGAAGACCAGATTAAAAACCCCGGGATAATCGAATAGGTAAAACCTGAAAGAGATACATCAAGTAGGGTAAAACATTCATTTTAAGCATGGCTATATGACCAAACCAAGATAATTCCAACAAGTCCCATCAATTAAGATCTTGATAAATTTCCCGTACTAAGGCAGGATGATTAGCTGAAAATAAGGCTTCAAAAGACCTGGTCAAAGTAACTCCTAAGTCCTGTAGACACCCAGTGAAAGGAGAAAGAAGTTTGTAAAGCATCTAAAGTTAATTGAGGAATGTCTACTGCCATAGCCTCCATTTTATGTAAGTTAGTTGTAAAATCTGAGATCTACGAATAAGCCTCAATTGTCTGCATGTGATTAGAAAGAGAAATCAAGGGCTGTGTCAAGGACAACAGTATATCCGCAAAAAGCGACAACTTATACTCCTAGCCATCAAGGTAACACCAGTGATGTCCGGATGAGAACGAACAACAACCGTAAACAGTTCCAATACCAATGCAAAAAGCACTGTAAAATTACCCAACAGGTTTTCCATCTCCATCCTTTGAAAATTGTCCTCCACTTTGCCTATATTTAGGAGCCTAGGTCTGGTGCTAAAGAAAAACAGGGATAAACGCCTAACATTTTTTTACTGGCTTTAAATCCAATCCTGCTGCCACCTACTTTTTATGCTCCTGAATTCAGGTACTCAATCCTAGTCAGTTTTCAAAGGACCCAAATTACAGTAGGGGCTAGATTCAGTAAATGTCACTCAAAATCGATGCTTAATGCTGTTCTAAAATGCCAATTTTGGCACTCAAATTTGGGCATCAGGACTTTCGTCTGCTGAAACCAGGTTTAATTCCTGGTGTCCAATTTGGGTGCACATCTCTAGTATTCAATAACACTGTGTGCAAATTTTAGGAATGCCCCTGACCTGCCCATGTCCCTCCTACAGGCACGCCCCCTTTTGGGTAGCATGCTGTGAGATTTGGAGTTTGCTTATATTTTGAACTGTATAAATATAACAAATTAAAATATGAAAGAAATACAAATGATAAGAATGACTGTGAAGAGTTGTACAATAAAGGATGAAGCTTTTTCTGAATAAGGCTAAATGGCAGAAGCGAGAGAAAGGGAGGCTGTACAGAAAACAAAAGATTAATGAGGAATCAGAAATGACAAGTCCAAAGTGCCATATATAGAGACAGCAAGGGGTCTGTTTTCAATTTTAATGACTTTGCCCACTTATATAAGCCTCTTGTCTTTTAGAGGCCATTGCAAAAGAGATTTGCTTAGAATATGAAGAGCAACCAACATTATTACGCTATGCAGACTGAATGTGCATGGTTAATTTGTGCAATTCAACTTCATCTGCAGAAACCTTATCAATATTAAAAGAAGCAGGTGAAGCAGACACTGGGGGTGAAACTCATAATCTATCAGCTGGAGTGAATTTAGATCTTTTGCCTCAAGTATTCCACAGTAAATTTCCTTAACAAATTTGGGTTCCTAATTATGAATATCCTGATTGGGCAGTAAATGTTGACAGTTATGCTCTAGTGGTTGACATTAATGAAAGGAAATATGGGAAAAGATGCATAATAGATAATGGTTACACAGCACTTAATCTGAATACTATGAACAGGCTTACTTTATTAGAATAGCTGAAGAAAGCAGCTTGCTGGACATAGGAAATTAATTGTTACAAAGTGTGTTTTTTATGTGAATCAAAACTAGAAGCTGTAGACTTGTAACTCTGCCAGAAATATTGCATTTTAAAAATGTTAAAAATGTTATGATTGTTTCATGTTGCACAGTTGCAAATGCTTAATGAAGCAAATTAGAAAGGAAGTCTTACTGGACCGAATAGCTATAAATAGTGATGAGGTAGTGATGAAACTGGAATGTCTAGAGAACATCTAGGAAACAGTGATCATATTAGAGAGTCATAAATTTGTGAGTTATCTTGTAGCAATCTGTGTGAATTGGCAGCATTTCATAAATAATCATTTAGATTATGTTTTTTATATTATGCACATACAGCCTAAGGACCTTTTCCTACAAAATATTTTCCCTATTGTCACAAAGTGGAAACAAAATCTTTAGTATAGCACGGGGGATAATTCAATATGAAGCTGCCTAGGTTTGGCAGCAAAAAAGGCATATACATGGTGGATTCTAGTCATTTATGAGTATAGGTGGCCATTTATACACATAAATGACTTCTTATAGAATACTGACTAGCAAAAAAGTATGTGTCGTGATTTGATGACACGTAGTTGCTGGTGGGCATGTGTGTGGGAGCATATCATTTATAGAATTCTGTCATTTACATGCAAACTTTTTCTAGACATGAACTACTATAAAAAATTAAAGGAGAAAACAATACCAAAATGAATGAACTCATCTAAAGTAAGAGGGTCAATAGTACAGCGAATGTAAATAAGCTGAAATAACTAACCCAAGATGTCAACCAATCCCAAAGATTCTTGAAAAAAAAACATATAATGGTTACCAGTGCCTCATCTCCTTTCTTGCCTAATTTCAATCCCACAATCTGTGGCACTAAAAATGACATTTTAGAAAGGACATCCAACTCAAGTTATGGACTTCCAGATCAGTATGTCACCAGTGGTGCTAATATGTTAGAACAGGATATTCTGACTTACAGTCTGTCCTAAAATACATGAGAAATGGACATCCATGTGCTGGTTACATCCAATATGAACATCCATTTTACAAACTGAAATGTCCAAACTATGAATGGAGAAAAACAAGGGATATGGATGTCAATATGGCAGCATAGGACATCCATGTTTTAAAATGGCCATATAGATGTTCATGTGGAATAGCCTAATGGTTAAAGTAGTGGACTGAAAACCAGGGGACCCTGGTTCAAATCCCACTGCGGCTTCTTCTTGGGCAGGTCACTTAACTCTCCATTATTTCAGGTACAAACTTATGTTGTGAGCCCTGCAGGATCTCTGAAAAAAAAAAAAACCAATCAAAAAAACTCCTGTAGCTGAACAAAGCATGAACATCCGTTGTTCCCAAAGGTGTCTCAAACATTTGGTGGGGACAGCAACCACAAGGGTTGACTTCCCTTAATCCCTCCAGTTGAGTGCTGCTCAATTGGAGCACCTTTCTGAAACCTGGACATGCTGGGTACCAGTTTTTCATACCACATCTATCTTTTTGGACATAGACGCCCTTTCCCCTTCTGAAATCAAAGTTGGACATTCATATTTTTCCTCCTCCTTAGTCCTGCTCAAAACATGCTTAGAGCGCACCCCTTACCGTAAGGGCATGCTGCTGTTGTAGATGTCCAAATCCTGACTTTATGGATATCAAAATGTTGATTTTCAGATGTCTAAACATGAATTAATCTTTTTTTAATAAGGGTCACAGTATCATCTCTGGTGATTGACTGACAATTGGTTTGCTGAACACTAAGTTTGAGAAGAGCAAAATTTCTTAATCTGTAATTTGATACTTCAGGAAAAACTTGATATTCTTTATATTACCGAATCTTGGCTACTAGACTTTTATATAGTTTTAGCCAAACAGTGTTGTCCTTCACATTTCACTTGGGTATTGGTGTGCCGTAGGCTGCTCAGAGGTGGAGGTTTCCTGGTGATATCATGAAACACCTCGCTCTCATTAAGTTACCAATTAGATCTGATGAGTTTCCTGTTTTAGTTTTAATTAGTGACACATTGATAAAACATTGCTTTTAAACCCATCTCTGTAGAACAAATGCATTTGAAGGCTAATATATTATATCTGCAAGATCTCTGTAAACAACAAGGTAGAAGCAGCTTTTACAATTACATCAGGCATGAAAAGATATAAACAAAACCTGTCAACTCTGGAAAAAATAGGATTGCCTAACTTATTCTTGGAAATTTGGAGGCCCTCGTAGAAGAACCATGACTATTTACAGGGGTCAGGGGTAAAGGCTCATGGATTTGCTATACCGCTTTTCTGTGGGTCCAACCAAAGTGGTTTACATATACTATATGCAGGTACTTTTTCTGTCCCTAGCGGGCTCACAATCTAAGTTTGTACCTGGGGCACTGGATAAGAACAGGCCAAGACATCATTGAAGGCCTGCATAATAGGAGGGTCAGCACTGAGCGGGAACAGCAAGGTAGAAGGATGGGAGAGGGGGAGGTATGGTAGAAGAAAGGTAGGTCAGGAAAGCTAGGACAAGTCAGAATAGGAAAGAGGAAGGAGCTAAGAAGGAGTAGAAATTTAAACAAGGGAGAGGCTGTAGTGCCATTACAGCAGTGGGCTATGTGAGTAGCAACACGTTGCAGGGGACAGCTTCCAGCAACCGCCTACCAGCATCATATTTTCCCTTGCCTCACAGTGCATGATCACATGAGAGCATCTCCCGCACTGCTCTGTGCCCAGCACCACAGTTCATAGCACAGCGTTTCTTCGATACCACGGCCAGTTTTACCGCTGGGTGTTTTGTGTTGTTCAAGCAGCTTTTGTTCCAATTATCATGGTATGTGAATCATAGCAGGTATGCCTTTTCAGGGAAATCACCAGGGAAGATTATGGTGCTGGTTCAATGTGGACGGAACTAGTCTCTCGGACAGCGTTGCTTACCCTTTGATGTATAGAGGGTGCTTTCTTGCTACATGTGGAGACTGCCCAGCAGGGGAGAATTGTACACAGGGATGCATTGCCGCAATTGCAGATGGAGCGGGTCTCCCAGAGAGAGCTGGGGCATGCCCTGCCTGTATAGAGAGCCTTCTCACTACCATGCGGAGGCTTCCCGGCAGCAAAATAATAATAGTCTATTTGGGGCATTGCTGTGATCACTCCCACCTCTGTGATCCCATTGTCCAACCATCAGTCATTGTGGGTGGTATGCAAACAGAAACAGAATTTGGGGGCAGTGTCAGTTCCCTAGTCTGGGGGCCCTCATAAGGGATGGGGAAGCCTTGCAAAATTAAAACCAAATTTTCTTGAGCTTACCGGCTTAGTTGCAATTTTCATGTCAGGCTGGAAGAGGATGAAAAACAATTGGAGCAAATGACAGAAATGGTTGCATAACTCAGTGTATCAACTCTGTCTATAAACCTTTTAAAAGATTTTTTGGTGCTCAGAATTTTGCTCAGAATTTGTGAGACTATGGAGCTCATTTTCAAAAGCGAAAAATGTCCAAAAAGTGACATAAATCTGCATTTGGACATTTTTCTCACAAAAACGTTCAAATTGGTATTTTCAAAACCAATTTTTAGATGTTTTTCTATGAAGTCCATTGGAAGTAAATTCAAATCATAAGGGGCTGTGTCAGGGGCGTGTTAAGGATGGGATCTGGGTATTCCTAACACATGGATGTTTTTCAGCCATTATGGAAGAAAACAAAAGTGTCCAGGACTAAAACTAAGACATTTTGAGCTAGACCTGTTTTTATAACCAATAAGGCACAAAACAGTGCCCTAAGTGACCAGATGACCACTGGAGGGAATCAAGGGTGATCCCCCAATACCTCCCAGTGGTCATTGATCCCCTCCCACCCCCCACAAATATGAATACAAATATGATTTAGCAGCCTCTATGACAGATGATGAGCCTCAGAGAGAGTGGTGGATGCTTGGAATGCCCTCCCGCGGGAGGTGGTGGAGATGAAAACGGTAACGAAATTCAAACATGCGTGGGATAAACATAAAGGAATCCTGTTCAGAAGAAATGGATCCTCAGGAGCTTAGCCGAGATTGGATAACAGAGCCGGTAGTGGGAGGCGGGGCTGGTGGTTGGGAGGCGGGGCTAGTGCTGGGCAGACTTATACGGTCTGTGCCAGAGCCGATGGTGGGAGGCGGGGATAGTGCTGGGCAGACTTGTACGGTCTGTGCCCTGAAAAAGACAGGTACAAATCAAGGTAAGGTATACACCAAAAAGTGGCACATTTCTTGGGCAGACTGGATGGACCGTGCAGGTCTTTTTCTGCCATCATTTACTATGTTACTATGTTACTCAGATGATAGAACCAAGTCTATTAGAGCAGCATGCAGGTCCCTGGAGTAGTGTAGTGGCCAGTGCAGTGCACCATGGAATGGGGGACTCTGGTCCCTATCTCCCTCTACCTGTCACAATGTGAGCGGCAATGACAGCAGCAGCAGTAGCAATTTATGCAAGCCCACTTTGAACAGCAGCAGCAGCAGCAGCAGCAGCAGCAGGTGCAGCAACAAATGTATCCATTTGGGTTTAGTCTTTTGAACAAGGTTTTGATTAAAGGAAGATGGGCCAATCAAGAACATATTTTTTTGAGATGGAGGTTTGAGAGATGGCTGTTTAACCAATTAAAAAAGCTTTTTGTCTTCTGGATGTTTGATATTTGATTGGCTGGGATAGTTTTTTTTTAATGCCCAATCATGAATGCTGAGTAGCCATTTTGAAAGTGCTCAGTTTGGAGAGAAGAACTTCAAGAGCAGTAAGTGTCCACACTGGTGAAAGTTTGATGTTTTTACTATGTTTTTCTAATAATATGGGGGGTTTCTTTCAGCAGTTTGAATTTGAAAATGGTCTTAACCCCCTGATGCAGCAGTTGGTTAACTGCGAAACAGTGGCCAATGTTGGGGATACCATAAAACTAAACTGAGATGATAAGTATAATTTACATGAAAACTTTTTTTTTTTTTAACATGTTAATTAAAAATAATTTTTGAGTGAAAGTTGGGAGGTTGAAAGGTTTTTATGCCTGTGATGGATACATGAATGAGTAGAAAAGTATACAGGCCACCGTCAGACGTCTGAGGTTTTTCCTTCCTATTTTTCATATATAAACTTATATAACTTTTTGGAGTATGTAAGACAGTATTTATAGTGAAGTATTATTGTTTTGGTGATTGATAGTGGTATAGAATCAGATGGGGAAAGTTTTGGTGGGCCAAAGATGTGTTGGCATACTTCTCCCTTCCTCTAACTCCTGCTGCTCTATGACCTCTGAATGGCTAGGCACAGGGAATTCAATGACAGTATTTTCCCCAGTAGGGAAAGAAGCTGCAGTGATCTCTGGTTCTCTCTTACTTTCAGAATCACCAACATCAGACACAGAAACATCATCTAACATGCTTGTTACAAAGCTAGATTCCTCTCTAAGCAATTTAAGGTGGAAGTCTGGAGACGCTTTGTGATTAAACAAGATCTGTCCTCCATGTCTACCTTCATAGGTGGGTTGGTTGAACGACATTACCCTCTAGCAGAGAAACTAGGTTCTGTGCAGCTTCTGAGTATCCAAGTTCAAAGTACTCAGTTATGCCCCCATAGGCAATAAGTTTAGATATAAATGCCCTGTGAACTCACCATAGTTGTTCCCCTGACCTGGAGCACTGCCAGTTTGTTTCAGTATCATTACATGGAGAATCAGAGGAGTTACGTATGGTCTACTAGTGAGGAACTTTGAGCAGATAGGTGTGGTTTACATAGGTACCATTCTTCCTCATGTGCTATTGAAGATTTAATATCTAGAGTCTGCTATATCTCGAAACATTTAACAGGCTCTGGAAATTCAGCCTTTAGGCTTATTTTGAGCTGGTTTCCCCATCTAAGTTGGATCACCAATATGTGGTCTTAAACCCAAATGAATAATGTATCCATCCAAGTTAGGACAGCATTTAAGCAGTCTTTCTTAAGTGAATAAAGTTATTTTTCTCCATGCTTGAGTTATTTTATAAGGAGCCACATTACTTTGCTGGTGTGCATGTACTTGAGTAGAGTTTGGGCATAGCACACAAGTATGCATATAAATCATAGAATACTATTATTTATGAGCATTCTAGCATGCAGGTATTTACATTAGCTTTAGGGTTAGTGCAAGTGTTTGTTCCTTATCTATACATGCATTTTCAGCCACTTGTGTTTTGTATTCTATTAAAAATAAAAAGTAGGTCCCACCTTTCTTTCTAGAATAGGCTTGAAATAGATGCCATAACCCGTGCCCGAGATAGACGCCGTTTTGTAGAATTACCCTCCACATCACAAGAACTTAAATTTAAGAGTTCCGAGCTTTATTTTCAGTTGGATTTGAGATATAAAGCTGTATCTGAGTAAAACTGGATTTAAAGCAAAACAGTTCCCCCAGTCCTACCGTGAACTTCTTTTTAAGGATAATATCCAGATAAAATAATAGATATTTTTTCCCTCTGGAATTTAAACATTTCTAGTTTTCTATATTTTTGGCTGACATTCAACATTTTAAAAATTTCTATGTGTATTTTAATTTGCCTTATGTTAACACTTTATTTAAAAAGAATTCTGCAACAGGATATGTTAGCCATTGCTTTCTGTCTACTTATATTATCTTTGCTCTAGGGATAACTGCCTATCTGAAAGAATCAGAAAACAGTGTTCCCAATCCAGATATCAAATTTTATCATTCAAAACACAGTAGTGGTGTAGGGTATTTTGAATACATACATGCTTTTGTGAAATATTTCTTGGGAAAGAATATCTAAATCTCACAATTGAAAAAGAAAGGTCAAGTAGTTACTGCTGTCTTCCCTTGAACTATTTGCATGCACATTTACAGTCATACCAGCCTGCAGGTATTTTCTTTTCAATATGTAAATATTGAGAACATTTCACAATAACCTTTCACTGGAGCATGGAGAATGGTTCTTACCAAGCATTCCAGAATGTTCGACCAATCATCTTGTTAAATTGCCTGAGTATTCCAAACACTTGTTTCTGTGAAAGGCAATTAATTGTGTTCACTGAAACAGCAAACATAATACTCCATTGTCTAACCAAGAATGGAAATCTCTTGTCTGTTTCTGCAAAATTTGTTATAAGAAAGCCATACTATCTTGTGTCTTTTTAAGTGCATTTAAAGTATACACAAGAAGTAATGGTCTCCTACCCCATCAATTAAAAATATGGCAGCCAAATCCCTTTTTAACCTCTATAAACAGTTACCCTTTGGATTCCCAGTTGTGTTTGCAACAGTGTTTGAACTTATTTGTGGTATCATAACCAATTGGATCCAGTAAGAATGAAATTATTCATGATTCATGTGCTAATATGGTTGCACTGCAGTGCAGGGGAACAGATTTGCAAAAACCTATGGTAAGTATATTAATTATTACAGTCAGTATATTGCAACTTTGTTCATGGTACTTTGTGGTTATTAGGTATGGATACACATGGTTAAGAAGAAATAAAAATAAATTAAATGTTATCAGGGATATGCATATCAAAAATGTTTAGTTTGGTTCATTTTTGGTTGCTTGCCAAAGAGTTTCAACATGATTGGCTGAAGTGTCTTGTGCTTCTGAATGGTCACTTTCCTATTCTCTTCCTCCCAGAGTAGCTGCAATATGTCTGTAGCACAGCTGCATCTTTGCCCAAAAAGAATCCGAGCATCCTGATTATCCTGGGAATTGCCACTCAGTGACTGCTGATAATACAGTAGTCCTTCATGTTTCTGTCTCTGAAAAGAACACATTCCCCCTGCTAGGCTGCTGCCACCTGTACACCAAGTGACATAAAGTCAAGGCCTTCAAGAGATTCCTTGACTCCCCAGACCTGCCATGACATGGTCATTTTCTTTTTGTCTTGTTTTGTTTTTGTAAAGTTTGCAGTGGAATCTTTCTCACTTCTATTCCCTTCCTCCATGGCTCCAGAATCTCTCCTGCCCTACCCACCTCACAGTCCTTCAAACCTGCCTTCTTTGATGGCAGTGACAGCAATAAAAACGTGCTGCCTGGGACCAGCTCTGGAGCCTTCCTTCTGCTGCATCCCACCCATGTGAAAACAGGAATTTAAGTTAGAGGGGGTGGGACATGGCAGAGTGAGGGCTCCATGGTCATTCACAGGCAGCATATGTTTATCACTACCACTGCCAGCAAAGAAGGCATGTTTGGAAGACTGCAGGGAGAGGGAGAGAGGGATGGAGGAAGAGGGAGTGGTGTTGAACCTATGGAGGGAGGAAGGGATGGAGGGCAAAAGAGCTGAACTCTCAGGAGGAAAGGAGGGAAGAAGGGAGAGGGAATGGTGCTGGACCTGTTGAGGGAGGAAGAAGGAAAAGTGCTGGACCCAGGGGGAGGGGGACGGAGGGAGAGGGAGAGGTGCTGGCTCCACAGGGAGAGGGAGGAAGGAAAGAAGCTGGATCCATGGTGGGGGAGGGGACAAAAGTAATGTCAGACTACAGGAGGGACTGGGGAGAGAGGGTGGAGATGCCAGACTATTTGGGGAGGGGGCCAGGAAGAGAGGGGTGATGTCAGACTAAGGGAGTGAGAGAGTATACCCAAGAGAGATCCTGGATCACAGGGATGGAATGAAATGAGGGGGAGAGGTGCTGGACCCATAGAGGTAGGGAGAGATGCTGGACCCACAGAGGTAGGGAGAGATACTACACCTGGGGGGGTGGATAGGGAGGCAGAGGGAGAGAGAGATGCTGGCCTGTGAGGGATTGAGGGAAGAGGGGGAGATACTGGACCTAAGGAGAGAGGGAAGAATGCTGAATGCCTATTTCATCGTTGCCATTTTTATTAAAAGTTATTGAGAAGCTTGTTTATAGCCAACTGTAAGATTTTATTGATGAACATAATATTCTTGATAATAACCAGTTTGGCTTCCATGCTTAACATGATACTTAAACCTTATTGATTTCGGTTTTAGATTTAATAAGAACTAACTTTGACAAAGGTTTTCACGTTTTTCATGTTACATTGGATATTTTGGCAGCCTTTGATTCTATTGATCACAAGATTTTAATAAAAGAATTAGGATCTATAGAAATTAATGGTTTAGTTTTAAAATGGATTTCTTCTTCTTTTAATTCAATTGACTTAAAGAAAATGTTATATTGTGCAGGGACGGCAGCAAGCTTCCTTCTTTGAGGCACCATATGGTGTTCCAAAGGGGAACGCTCTCTCTCTTCTATGCTGTTTATTATCTTTTTACATCCTCTTTGCCAATTATTGAGTTGTCTTAGCCTATATAAGATATATGCAGATGACATATATATCTATATATGATCATATATGATCATTCCTCATTTTGATTACTGTAACAGCTTACTTCTTGGATTACCTAAACATGTTTTGAGAGCTCTATAAGTAGCCCAGAACGCTATTGCTTAAATTATTAGTTGGATCTCTTGAGTATATTTCCTCTGTTTTTGTTTGACTCCATTGGCTGCTTATTGAATGGAGGGTTCAATATAAGATCTTGTTGTTGATTCTTAAGGTGTTGAACACTAATATGCCTGTGGTAATTGCCACAAGTCTATGTTTGTACCAGTCTTTGAGAGCTTTAAGTTCTGCCACCAAAAACATATTGGATGTTCCATCATTTTGTGTTGTCAAATTGGAGAAATATAGGTCCTCTATTTTCTATATTGCTGGCCTGAAATTATGGAATTTATTACCATCCTCCCTAAGAGCAATCAAGAATTTTGAAACTTTAAAAAGAAGTTTGAAGATTTTTCATTTCAACAAGCTTTTGGTAATGATATAAGTTTATTTGTATTTCCTAATATTTCAATATTTCGTTATGACAGGTTTAATTTTTGTATTTTGATGTGTTAATATATTTGTTTTGCTTATATGTATGTTACTGCTATGCATATTTGTATCCCACCAAGAATGGTAGGTTGTACAAGCTATACATTTTTAAATAAATAAAAAGTTAGTCCTGGCATGGCAGATTTGCCCTAGGTTTTGAGTAACTCTTTTGTAGAGTTGTATTAGTTCATATTATATCTGGTCCTGAGAGGGGTTATGTTGCTGTTAGTGAGATTATGTTAGAATCAGAAATGTCTTTGTATGGTGAGTTTATGGGGAAATGTCCTAGTTCTGCTCTGTATCTATTGTTGGAGGAAGGCCAGGGGTTCTGTGGATGCAGAATTTATTTGGCTTTGTAATACCATATCGGGTAAGCATATGTGCATTTGGAAACTGTGGCTCAACTGGGGTTGAAGTGTGCAACCTCTTATACTTCTCCCACCTCCCCACCTCCAAGTCCTAAATTCATTCCTCAGGTATTGAATCCTGCTCTGCTGTTTTAGATGCAGTTATTTGTTGGGGACACAGCATGGGTGGAGTATGGTTATGACAGGTGGCAGGTTTCTGTCTTTAAAAAAGTTGTCAATCCTAGGCTACCTAGTCCCTAGGAAGCAGCAGGAGGCAGTATTTTCTTTACAGCATTCCATTTAGAGGTTGTGGCAGCCATTTTGGAGAGCCAACTGCTGAGGCAGGAGTGAGTAGGCTTTGCTCCTGCCTCCATTGTCCCCCTGGACCACCAGTGACTTCAGTTAGGCCCAGGGGGCCTATCCTGAGTGGCAGAGGAGGGGAATTGGGAGGGGAGTCTTGATTCATCAGGGTAGGAAGGGAGGTTCAGCCTTGCGAGGGGGGTTCTAGCCTTGTAGGGGAGGATCAGGAGGAGAACAGGGCTCTTTCTTTCTTTTATGCATGTGCCTAGCTAACTGGCCAAATTTAATATATCCTAAATTCACCCAATTAGCTATGCGGGTGCTGGTTATGAATATTACCAGCACTCACATAATTAATAGCTGTACCACCCCTGACCTGCCCACTTCATTCATGGCCATTTTGTGCTGACATTCAGTGGCACTGGCTAGTTAAGTATTGCTGAACATTGGCGGTGAGGTGGCCACAGGTGATTTCATTGGAGAAGAGCCCCTCCTCCCTGCTTAAATCACTTTGAATATCAAGTGATCAGAATTTAACATGCTAAAATTTATCTGAGCATATTGCTTCCTGTTTTGTTTTGTCACTCCCTGTTCAAGGATACTTCCATTATGCCCAGGGGCTACAAACAAATATAGGGGATATTTTACAAATCCGCGCTCTCTCGGTAAAAATCATCTGGTGGTAAATGCTGAGACATCCATTATATTCCTATGGACGTCTCGGCATTTACCACCAGCTGATTTTTACCAGAAGCTAAAAACGCTAGCATGGCTTTGTAAAAGACACCCCATAATGTGCATAATATGATTTCTATTATCTAGTCTTTTCTCCTTTCAGTAGCACAGGCTAGAAGGGATCTCCTTTCAAAGTCCTAGGTCTCTTGTCCATCCTCACCAATAATTTATCTTTATTCTGAATGTGGACAAAATGGATAGTTACATTGAGGTAGATACTTTCCATATTTGTACAGCACATTATGAAATAGTATCAGAAAATATTTTCCTCTGTATTTTAACTTGCAAAGGAAGTCTCTGTGTTCTTTGCCATAAACTGAAATTGAAAAAGGATGCTTTCCTGTAGAAACTAGTCAAGCTGTTCTTTAACTGAAAGTAGCACAACTGTGTCCAGAAAAAACATTTAAATCAAAATGAAAATGCCAAATGCTATTCCAAGCAATTATTTATTTGAGGGAATGGTCAAAATGTTTAGTAACTGTAACCTGAAAAGATATGGAGAACTCCTGCATTCAACCAGCAAGTTGCATAACATAAAAATCAACTGGGTAGGGAGGGTTGATGAAAAGGAGGAATGATGTATGGGTGATGTCAGGAAGACAGGTCTGCTGACTCCAAGGATAAAGCTTTGGCTTAGAAGCAGAATTTTAATGGGAATGTTAAAATTATTGATAAAGGATTTTTGAAGTATGAGATGATTCAAACCAGAGCACCAGGGAGAAATGAGCTACAATAATTCACAAAGTTAGAACATATGGTCAAAGGTGCTCTCTAAATGGAATGAATAAAAATAATAATTTCAACCTGATGAGCAGAATAATTTAATTATGGGATTATTTCACAAGAATGTCTCTGCAGGTGAGTTAGTATTTTGTTCGGTCTATGTTGTCTCTAATCATTTACCCACATGGGAAAGACTTTCAACATAAAAGATGCATATCCAAGCTCTTATTCTAAAGCAGTATATATATTATGTCATTCAAACATGAAAAAGGATCTTACATTAATGAGACTGGCAGAATGTTAATGAGAAGAATAAGTCTTCACATTTATTTGGGACTACAGCACTATATTGAAGGCCTTATTGACCTTATGATGAGGACACTAAAAAGGAAATTCAGAAATATCCAAGACCATGAGACATTTGAAATGATCAGACATTCAAAACAAACATAAAAGAATCTGTTTACTAAGCTACATTAGCTATTTAGATGGCAGCTCCTGCTACTGCACAGTAATAGCATGGTGGCCACGTTAACTGTTAACATTAACTAAGAGGTTCAAAGTTGGTGCATGCTGTTTCCCGCGACAGAAAATATTTTTCTATTTTCTACCATGGGGGACGTTCTCAGTGGTAATTACTGCATGAATAGTGCGTGAGCCCTTACTGCTAGGTCAATGGGTGGCTGTAAGGGCTCAGGCAGTAAATAGCCGTGCACTACTTTTAATTTTATTGCACGGCCATTTACCATCCCATTAAAAAAAGCCCTTTTTCTCAGCCACGGTAAAAAATGGCCCAGCGTGTGCCAATTTCACGCATCCAGACTACCACAGGCCACTTTTTACCGTGGCCTAGTAAAAGGGCCCCTTAATGCTGCTGTTAACAGTTAAAGTTGAAGAAATGGGTGGAGAATAGTCAGGCGCTGTGCCTTAGGGGGTTATTCTATATATGGTGCTAAAATTTACACACCAAGGGCTGGATTCAGTAAACAGCACTCAAAATGTAGCGCCAAATGATATTATATAACAGTTCCAGGATGGGCACGCTTTATAGAATAGCACATAGAGCCAGGATCTGCACTTAACTTTGGGCATAAGGAGTTACACCAACTGAAACCAGGTGTAAATCCCAGCATGCATGTGGGGTGTGAGCATTTATATAAGCTCTATGGCTGCCATAAATGCTTGTGCCTAACTGCATATGCCAGTATTGTATAAAGAAAAGTGCTCCTAATAGGCAGTCCATTGTAGATTTGCCTTCATAATGTTCATGTAGTTACCGTGAGTGAGCTGTTATCACAACAGCTAACAGTGCAGTTACAACTAGTTTAATAAGTGTACCTAACTGCATCATGTTATCTGTAATAGTTAACAAGCAGTAATGACTTACAGTGTACAGTTTAGTTGAAATTTGGTATACCGCTAAACATAGGACATATCAAAGCGGTTTACAATAATAATAAAAACAACAAGAAAAGAAAGAAAAGATGTCCAATAATATAAACGAAAGACATATACACTGAAGATCACACATACCTGTAAAAAAAATTGTAAAACCTTCTCACATCTTCTCAAAAACTTCCTAGAAGATATGTCTGCAGTATTGAGGAGCTGGAAATGCACGTATAACAATAGTTGTACCCTTCTATGAGAATAGCCATACCAATGGTCCATCTAGCCTAACATCCTGCTTCCATCAGTGGCTAATCCAGGTCACAAGTACCTGGCAGAAAAAAATAGTTACTTGTAACGGTGGTTCTCCATGGACAATAGAGCATCTAGCTACACAGTTGAAGTGACTCCCTGGTGACGTCACTGACCTGGCCGTTCCAAAGCACAGAAAACTCAAAAGAGCTCTCTGCACATGTCCATGGCTTCTCGCTACTGACAGCCACTATATATATATATATATATATATATATATATATATATATATATATATCACACACTCAGCCCTCCCGCTTCAGTTAATCAAAAGGCTGGTGGCAACAGTGGGTGGGAGGGTGGGTCTGTGTGCCTAGATGATCTACTGTCCACTGAGAACCACTGTTACAGGTAAGTAACTATTCTTTCTCCATGGACAGTGATCATCTAGCCACAGAGTTGAAGACTCCCAAGCTATAACAGGGAACAGTCCATAAAAGAATACCAAACATATGAAATTGTAGTCATATTTGGACTGTTTCCTAGAAGAGGAGGAGGTGGCGAGTTGACGCCTCAGATTAATGAAAAATTTTTTTTTTAGAAACAAGAGTCTGCTGAAGAGGCATCAACAATATTGTTTTGTAAAATGAGCAAAAATGGTTGTATGCTTACAATTGTATAGCAGAGCAGTGCTATGAAAAGAACTGTCATTCTTGATACAGTTCATCGTACATGTGTCGTGATATGTGAGGTCTGTAAAGAGAGATAATATCTATTCCACTGCTAGTAGAAAAAGATGGCAGACAGTCAAATAAGAGAAAAGCCACATTGTGAGACAGCTGGTCAAAGGATTTGGTGGGAGCAATATAAACAAAAGCATTAAGTATATAGTGATATTTGAAATGGTCTGCTATTCAGTGTAGTATGTGGGAAATGGGCAGCATACTAGTAATATATTATATTGGTTGATATGTAAGGAAGCAAGAGACTGCAGCAGGAACTGCAGTTGCATGGGAAGAAGCAGTATAATATACTGAAGGTATGTATTAGTTCTAAACTATAGTGGTGATTGAACTATAGAGACCGCAAGGTGACACAATAGCTAAGAAAAAATTGGTTTCTTCAGTCACCTTTGTGAAAAAGGAGATGGCATTCATAAGAATATTGAGTAGAAAAAATAAGTTTGAAGCCACTAGTAGAGGTTATACTGTGGTCAGATAAGGATAAGGTCTCAGAAAAAACATTGAATAAACATGTGACAAAAAATAGGAATATCAACTATGAAAACAAGGAACGTTGAAAATTGGAGTTAAACATTCCTTCAGAGAGGAAATAGAAAGTACTCTTGGAGAGATCAGTAAAGTACTCAATAGTGGAGAAATATGCAACTGGTCAGGTTCAGACATTACTACATAGGAGAAAATAATCATTGACATCTTGAAATAGGCAACCAAGTGAAGAAGTCTTGACATGCTATTAAAGGAGTATGTCAAACCTGTGAAGAAAAATAACAACATCAGTTGGGTTGGTGGAATGAGATTTGGTATCATTTCAAGGAAAACCGTTTGACAGTGAGGTATGAAAATCAACACTGTTGGTTTTGAGCTGAGGATCTAGTAATACTATTCATATATATAAATACTGTATATATACAGATCTTCACTGTTTTTAAATGAGAGGAATTTGATGGTAGGTATTCCTAAACTCTAGAGGCTAGCTGAACAGACTGGAGCTGGTGGTATTTTTGCACATCTTGATGAGCCACCTTGAAGGAAAAAGTGTGATATTGTACTGAAGAAAAAGATCTATAGTGGTCTAGCAGTACTTTCTGAAAATGAGTGGGAGAATTAAAGAGTGAATGTCTTGATGAGATCTCTTTTTTTTTAACCGAAAGAAACTAGCAGAATGTTGAGAGTTGAGAAGTTCAATAGATTGTTTTCAGAGAAAAAAAAAAAGCGTACATGCTCCTCTGCTGATTGACGTAAGACCTGACAAACTAATTGTCTAACATTATAAAAGCACAAAGAGCTAAAGGAAAAAAAAAACTCGAGTGTTAAGAGTGATGCATTGCATTTACTCCCTCACATCTAATTAGTCTGAGTACATGTAATGTGCAAAGTGTTCTTTCAGTCTTGTTTAGAAGTATCTGTGATTAGTAAGATTTAACAACACAAAAAGCTAAACAAAATAAATAAACCTATTGTTATATTGCTATAGATGACTCACAACCCTACAACCCTAATGATCATATGATGTGAAAATGTACTGTAAACGTGGACCATGGGAACCATCATGTGAAACTGTGTCCAGAGAGAACAAGAAGTAATGTGTCAAGTGACCAAAGCACAGTAGAAGCACTATGGTCATCAGAATGGAAACGGTTGAAATATGTATGACTATTAAGATGATAGTCTGTACTCTAAAGAGTGGAAATTGTATTGAAAGATTGTGGTAATGATATAATTGCTTGTATACTGGTTGCAAAAGGAATTGCCATATTTAGGAGAAAATGTAGGCTGCATGATAGGTGCCATGATCTGGAAAACATAAAAAGGCATCTGTCAAACATTGGCTTAAAATATACCCAACAGTTGTAATGTAGAAAAAGACAAGAGTGCACTCTGAAAAAAAGAGTTTGTCAAAACAGAAGACGAAAATTGAGCTCTGACATCTGATGTCCAACATCGGTTTATGGAATGGGGGGGGGGGGGGTTGAACCAGCCAAATTTTGCTGGTACTAATGCTGAATTGGTCCTCCTCCCTCCACTGCCAATATGACTGCCAACTATACCAATGATAGGAATTCCATATCTTTCTGGACCCTATCTCATTACCAGACATAATTTTGTGCTTCTTTGCTACCATCTTATCATTCTGCCGACACATTAGCCTCTCCCTTATCTCTCCTTGCTGTTTATTCCACTAGTGGTTATGATGCTTGTCGTATTAGCACCACCTCTACCTCAGTGGTGACTTCCAAGACTTTCTACTGCTAAACTGCCCATACATATAGCCCATCCCATCCCTTATCTCCTTAATTTTGTCCCAGGTGTTGCTCCTGCATCTCTGCTGAATAAAGTCATACTTAGAGCTATTCTTAGATGTTTATAAATTGTTAATTTAGGTGTCAATTAGGAGGGCACAGAAAAAAGCTGTGTTTATCTAAATAAGTTCTTGAGTCACAAGTACAATTGCTAGATAGCTTTACCAGCAGAAATAAATATGTATGTTAGTTTCATTTAAGCGTCGGCACAGAAAAGGTACAACAACTTGAGTGGAGGATACAAAACAAGCTATGGGAGCGGTGACAGAGTACTATGGAAAGTGGGGCTTTCCAGTGTTTATCCGACACACACTTATTTTAATATGTTTGCAATGGGGATGTTTTATTAGTGTTTATCAGTTAAAACCTAAAGGGCACTGTTTACAAAGGCGTGCTAGTGTTTTTAGTGTCTGCTAACTATGTAGATACCTATAATATTCCTATAGGTGTCTACACGGTTAGCATGTACTAAAAATGCAGCATGCCTTTGTAAATGGGGCCCAAAATGAGAATCTTTACTCATACCTTGTTTCTTATTTTGTGCCTTGTCTGTCAGTGATTGTACGTTTCAAGTTGCTGACCTGTCCATCTTTTTTTGTTTGTTTGTTTTTACAGTACTGCATATATCTGGCACATGCTACACAAATATATTTAGTTTCATGAGCTACCTAATCATCATGAGAACTTGGAGCAATGTTCAACATAATAAAATATATCACAATAACAATATAAAGAAATAAATGATTTTGAAGAAGAAGAAATAGTATTGTAAGTTGTGATTTACAGGTAACTTGCTGCACACTATCTTGGGTGAATCTCTTCATAAAGGTGGTTAATAAATCCAATAAATAAACAAACAAGCATAATTTTTTACCTTGACCTGCTCATTTTGTTTACCTGATAAAGGGAGTATAAAATCATGAAAACTAATCAAAAATGAATATAGTCCAATAATGTATTATCACTTAACGTCAAAAAGGAATAGAAAGGGAATGACGCTCAAACATCAAGAGGCATATTATTATGGAGCAAACTACTTTCTCTATTAAAACAGATCTAAGCTCCTCTCATCTGAACTTCACTTGCTCTTGGAGAAACTTGGAACCAGACATTTGGTGCAATTTTACCATGTATCTCCAATTCATTTGAACTATTCTTCCACTTTTTTCCCACTTTTTCTTTCTGGCTGCACATATCGCTATAATCTTACTTCTAACTACCTTAGCTGCATTTTTAAAGTATCGTCTTTTAGATTGTTTCAAACTTTAATAGCCCCTCACAATAGAGAACACACTGAGTGCCTGTTCACACTTTGTATACAATTCTTAAGAGCTATATAAGATAAAGAAACCCAGTCGATCAAAACTTCTAGGTGTAAAAAGCCATTAGTAGAGAGCCAAATTCCATGCAGGGAATGGAGAGTCCTCCCCATGTGGTTAGCACATTAATAGTGTATAAGGGATAGAAAGGTTAATTAAGGCATAGGAGTAGGAACCTTTATTTCTGTATAAAAGGAACTGAGTAATGTTTCCAGTTCCCTAGAACAAGCAAAAACATTTTCTCAGTCTCTCATTCATCCCTGTGGAATTGCCTCCATTTCTGGGTCTGATCAACTGAAGAGGAGAACCTGAGTTATTTTTGCCTGTTGGTTCTCTTCTATCTCTGATCTTAATACGGTCCAATCATCCTTTCTGATTGAGTCTGCAGGTTGACAATGGCAGAGTTTTCCCTGAAATCTTTTCAGCCGTGTCTAGGCACTCATCCTTGAGATGGAAATTGTCTTCCCATGAAAAGTATCTGCCTGATTTTTTTCACCTGAGCAGTAGATACATTTAGTCAAAAGATGAAAAGGTATTACTATGAAAGAGACTGCAAAGTTGGGAGTCTTTCCACCCATGTACTATGAGTTCTGTACACGGACAACTTGATTACTGCCAGACTTTGATACAATGGAATTACCCTTAATAATAGTAAGATGTATGAATGATTTGTGGAGTTTTATAGCAGTTTGTACTCCTCTGAGCTGAAGAAACCCTTACGGAAAACAAAACTTTATTGATACTTTAGACATCCCCAGGCTTCCAGAGTAAGCTACTAGAATAGATGCTAAATTACATAACTAGAGGAGGATCTAGCAATCAAGTTACTTAAATTAGGAAAGTGGCCTGGTGCTGAAGGATTCTGCTCAGTTCTGCAAAATCTTTGCTCCACAGTTAACCCTTACATTAGTTGAAATCTTTGGACATGTGATAGAAGAGAAAACCTTGCCTGAGTCTATCCTGCTGGCCTGTATCTCAAAAGGAGGGAATGGATTCACTAGACTGTGATATCTACAGAACAATATCTCTTTTGAAATATTATTTATTAGGATTTATTTACTGCCTTTTTAAGAGAATTCACTCAAGGCAATGTACAGTAAGAATAAATCAAACTTAAGCAATAGACAGTTACAGCAGTAAAAATATTCAAATAACAATACAAAGTATTGCATAGTATACTACATACAATGTCAACACAATACATAATACAACATTTTAATAATGTATACTGGCCAAAATCATAGTGACTAACCAATTATAACTTCTATTTATTTTTGAATGCTTCTCCCCATATACAGAATGAAAATGTCAGTTGTCTGAGGAGATACCAGTATATCAAATGGCTTTAGGATATCTTTCTCCACACCACAATATGATGTGCTATGATCAGGAGGCAAGACTGGATTTATATCCTGCTAGGATTCATTTCAGTGCCTCTAGCCCCACCTTTTCTTATGCAGATAAATATTATAGGCTCAATATTCTACAGGATTTAAATGGGCAGGAGAGGATCCTGCTGGATAAAATCCTACTGATTGCCTCAGGAGAGAATAATCAGTGGCACTTAAGCCAAGGCATTCCCAGAAATTGTGTGGGCACCAACACTACTCAGTGCCAGTGCCCACATAGCTGACTGGGCAAGTAGAACTGCTTAAAAATTGGCTGTACCTGCATAACTTCTGGGTATCACCACTGACCTGGATATTCTATGTCGGTGTCTGGACATGTCTGGGAATTAAATATCTGGGTCCATTTTAGCGAACAGCAATCAGCATTCTAAAAAATGCTCACTGCCGCCAAATGACAATTGACCTGTTCATTCACATTTCTCTGGTATTTTACAAAGGGATCTGCTAAACACAGAGCTTTTTAAAAATATGTATAAGGAGGAACATTTATTTTAGACAAATAAACAAAGAGCACCATCAGCAGCTTCTATATGTGTTAGTACTTATAGGTGGAACTGGGGATTTTGCAATCTCCACACATAAGTGATGGCATTTAAACATATAAAAGTCAATTCTATAATCTAGATGCCCACATTTACATGAAGGGTTGTCAACTCCTTGGTTTTCCTACAGAATTAGGCATGCTTTTTTGTGCTGGCCATGGGCACTTTCCGTCAGTCACGGGTTGTGATTTTTTGGGCGTTTTTTTTTTTCTTGGATGCCTGCTGTTTGGTTGCTCTTTGACTGTCAGCCTATTGGACAAATTTGGAGCCAGGCTTGGTATTTATTTATTTATTTATTTATTTATTGCATTTGTATCCCACATTTTCCCACCTTTTTGTGGGTTCAGTGTGGCTTACAATATGATATGAATAATGGAAATACAATTTGTTACAACTTGGTTATGGATTACATTGTGCAGAGTTATGCGAGACAATCGAAGTATCGTTAAGGAATATAACAATGGAACATAAACATTGAAACATTGGAAGGAGACAATGGGAAGCTTAAAGGGCAATATTAAGGCATGAAGACATATGGTATACATATTTCTGTGAGTAAAGGTATGAGTGGTGTGAGATTACGGGGGATGAGAGTTCAGAAGTGGATGTATGATGCATTAATGAACAGTAAGTGTGGACTTTATGTGTTTTGGCTCTTTCCGTAAATTTTTTCAAAAAGATGGGTCTTCAATGATTTGTGGAAGGAAGCTTGCTCGTGGATCATTTTTAAGTTGCGCGGCAGTGTATTCCAAAACTGCGTGCTCATGTGAGAAAAGGTTGACGCGTGTGTAGCATCTTGTATTTCAGGCCCTTGCAATTAGGGAAGTGGAGGTTGAGGAAAGTTTGGGATGATCTTTTGGCGTTTCTGGGTGGTAAGTCTATTAACTCAGACATGTAGGCTGGGGCTTCGCCGTGAATGATTTTGTGGACTAATGTGCATACTTTAAAAGTGACGCGTTCCTTGAGTGGAAGCCAGTGGTATATCTCAAGCCTCATTCCTGCTCCAAATTTGACCAATAGGAAGGCAAGGTGGGTGATGAGGTCATCATCTGCTGATGATGACTCATCATGCTGATGCTGAGTCTGGTTTGAAGGAGGAGGCACAAGTCATGCAAAGAGCACTGAGAGCAGCACAATGTGGAGGAGAGCGGCGCAGCCAAGCACTACAGCTCATGGTTGAGCGAGGACTGGAGAATGGAGGTAGGCAGAGCAAGCTGAGCAGCAGCACACAGGTAAGGCTACAGCCCAAGTCATGCCCAAAGTAGCTCCAAAATAGCTATGGGAGGGAGAGATAATGACCCCCCCCCCCCCCCCAATAGCCCATTGGGCAGCTTGGGCTATTTTTCGGCTCCTTTTGGGCACAGGTTGGGCTGGGGAATGGTTTTCCATCTGCAACCCTGTTTAAGTGCTCCTTGTATGTGTAGATGTATAGAATACTAGCATTTTCATGCTTAACCCTTGAAAGTGCCCAACAGGGCACCTAAGTGCTATTCTGTGCTGGCAAGCCTAACTTAAATACTATGTAAATGCAAAGGGCATGAGTGGATGAGTGGCCTAGTGGTTAGACCACCAGTCTTGCAATCCAGAGGTGGCCGATTCAAATCCCGCTGCTGCTCCTTGTGATCTTGGGCAAGTCACTTAACCCTCCATTGCCTCAGGTACAAACTTAGATTGTGAGCCCTCCTAGGACAGAGAAATATCCAGTGTACCTGAATGTAACTCACCTTGAGCTACTACTGGAAAAGGTGTGAGCAAAATCTAAATAAATAAATCTGGGTGCAGCATGGGCAGGACATGAGCAGGGCCACTGGTTAATTGCATAACTTACAGAATACTGTAAGTTAGGCACACCCCTGCCAAATTTAGGCACCACACATAGGCCAGGCCTATGACTGGTATTACTGTGGGCATGCAAATGTTAGATGTACCAATGCTGAGTTATGCAAATATTCTATAATGGCACCTGGGCACATCCTCAGGTCCCATGGATTTGTCCTGCCATAAAACTGGTCTAAATGCTTGCACTAAATTGCTAAAACAAATATATCCCATAGTGTGCACCCAGATTCTGCCCATGTGCATGCCCACTTTCCAGCTATGTGACATCACATTTAGGTGCCATCTTATATAATAAAATATTGGCATTTATGTACATCTGTGCACACAGACACATGTACATACCAGTTTCTCTCCATTTAAATGCTTTCTGGGCAATTCTGTAAAAGGGAACCTGTTTTCAGGCCTCAAGAAGGTGTCTATCTGGCGCCTGTTCTATAAAAGAAAGTAGCAGCACAATTTTCAGACAGACAAACTATTTTGGCAAATTGGTAGTTACATGAATTTTATGAAAATTACCCTTTATCATAATATACATGGAATATATTTCTTTGTTCAAATATACTGAGTTGATCCAACTTGCATGTCAGGTTGGAAAATAACTAATGGGCTTTTTACTAGGGTTGGCTGAAATCTGGGCTTAACACATTCTAACAAGGGACTTTCCCATGTGCTAAGCCCAGATTTAACACTGCACTTTTATAGGGCATTTTCCATTTAAAAAAATTTCAGGTCATGTGCTAATGTTCACATTAGGATTCAGTACCTGTAAAAATTAATTTGGGAGCTTTTATTGCTTCCTATTTGAGATGTGGTAAGTGCTCCAATAAGATCATCAAGAACATTTTTTATCCTTCCATTAAGATCAGAAAGAACAAAATTTCGACATAATTAACCAATAGCTCATCGGGATGGGCAAACTTTCTAAATAATTAACCAATAGCTCATCAGGTAGTTCAATTGTGGAATGCCTGAGATCACATTCCATACTTTCTCCAAAAATAAGTGAGCATTTGGACAGTAGCACAACATAATGGAAATAAAATACATTATCAGTCTTGCCAGGCTAACATTTGTCTGATGATAACATCCCTCTCTGAAAAACTTTATAGGGATCCAACTGCCAAGAACAGTTATTTTATAATTTATGTCATCTTATAGCAAGCCTAGAATGGTGTTTATTTACTAATGTTAGAGACAGGTCTAAATACAATTAATTTTACAAGATTGTAAATTCAGTTGTCAAAACTTAATTATGAAACTTCAGCAATCTGTCAAAAGTTATTTTAATAGCCTTGTTGAGTAAGTCATTTGACCTTCATGTGCTCAATCACGTCCCCTTCAACCACCCTTTGTGCTCCCACTTTGCTTCTCTTAATGATTTTACTCTTCGGGCTGCGTAAGGCAGGGATCTTTCAATCATTACGTGCTGTACACGTATTTATAGCCCGACATATACAAGGGGATCAGGGCATACTGCTGTTGCAATCTGCTCCTCTCTTTCTCCTATTCTTCTAAGCTGCAGGGGAAATTGAATAGAACAGATGAAGCCTGTGTTTATAGATCCATCAGTTTTAAGCAACCTGTCCTGTAATTACAATGGAATTACATCAAATGCCAAAAATTAAGGCAAAGAATAAGAACAGAAAGTTCAAAAGTATGCAGAGGTTGACATTACAGGTTGAAAGTATGATTAATAACCAGGTGTAGGAGAAAGCACTATTGGCATGAACATGGATCTCAGCTATTGCTGAAAACTCTTCCTCCTGCTGCTTTTTATGCCAAGTGGGCAATCTCACTAGTTTAATCATATACATTACAGAAGCCAGGCACACAATGTAACAACTGAATATCTCCTCCCTGAGTAAATAGCTTAAGTGGGGTAAATTATTCAGAGTGGGTTGTTAAAGCATGAAAAATGCAATTTGTTCATAAAACAAAATGTATGAAAAGAGGCATGGTGAGTTGTATGGAACAATAATAACAATAGATTGTCTTCATTTCCTTGGTAAGATATGAAGAGGTGACTAAAGGTAATTTCATAGTTGAGCAATCAGAAGTGTATAGCCCTGTTGCAATCCTGTTTTCTTCTACAATATTTCTCTCTACCTCTCAGTAGCATCACAGGTCCCGAGTTCTGTCACACATTGATAATAATTTCTATGCTTTCCCCCTTTGCTATTCTTCACCATTATTGCCAGTGATGCCTGGTGTCCTTCCTCAGACAAAGTACTGTGAGTGCTGCTCAAGTACTAGGAATGTTCTGCAAGATTAGATGGATTTATGCATGGAAACTACCAAAGCTTGAAAAAGGAAACAAAGATTGCAAGTTTAAATATTGTGTGCTCACAGCAATAAAGCATTTGTTGAATGAAGTAGTGTGCAAAAGGTATTGTCTTGCTTTGAGAAGGTGAGAGAGAGAGAGAGAGAGAGGTTGTTCCCCCACTCTCTCCATTTCTTATTTCACCACTGGCATATTCTTTGTAGGGCTGCACTGTGATACAAAATTTTATTGCAATTAATCACATGATTAAAGATATGCCATTTATTTATTTATTTTCCCACTGCAACTCCTTGTGACTCTGAACAAGTCAATTAACCCTCCATTGCCCAGAGTCACAAGGAGCTGCAGTGGGGAAAAGTAAATAAATAACATACCTTTAATCGCGCAATTAATCAAAATTACAAATTATGATCAAAATTCAGCCCTAAAAGAATAAAAGTAATGAAAAGATAAGAAATACAAAATACAAGTTGAAAAATTACAAATTAAAGAATCTAAAACAGCATGCAGAATAGCTATAAACAGCCTTACAGTTTTCACAGCCTACTTCAGAAAAGCAAGCCTAATTCTTTGATATAAACTTTTTCCCCATTTAAAAGATTAGGAGGAAAATTTTTCACAGGAGTTATCCCCCTGATTCTATAAAGGTCATCAAAAATTGTGCTTGCAAATTTAGGCATGTTCCTGATTTGCTCAGCTAATAGAATAGTGAGCCAATTAGTGCCAATAATTGGCTTTTTAACAAGCAATTATTGGCACTAATTAGATTTAATTAGGACCAATGCATATAAAGTTAGGCACAGGATCTGTGCCTAAAACTTACGTGTGGTCCAAAAAAGGGGGTGCAGAAATGGGAGGGTCATGGGCATTTCAGGGCTGAACTAGGGCATGGTTTTGAATTACACATATAATTACAGAATAATGGTGCTCCATGTGTACATTTAGGCGCGGGCATTTGCACCACATTTTCATTGGTGCAAATGGCCACATTTAAATTTACAAATATATATTCTTGATATCTAGTCTAAATTCAGTTGTTGTTTTAATAAAACGTCTTTATATATCAGATCATAGCTTAAAGCCTTCCATTCTTAAATCAGATCATACAGATTCCCCAAGAACCTCAGTGATGTTAATCGTCAACAATTTCAATGTTTAGCGATATATACAATGAATAACTTTTGCTGAGCTGACGCTGAAAAGACTACAGGGGGATGTCCTTGAGACAGCTCGCTTCTGGGCGAAACGTGCATGTTGGGCAGTAGAACCCCTGGGTCTGACAAAACTAAAGAAAATAAGATAAGTTCAAATATAATTTAAATTATGGGTTTGAATGAACAAGAGAATAGTATTTATAAATGAACCAGTGAAGATGTTGATGTTTGTATATATCGCTAAACATTTAAATTGTTGACGATTAACATCACTGAGGTTCTTGGGGAATCTGTATGATCTGATTTAAGAATTGAAGGCTTTAAGCTATGATCTGATATATAAAGACTTTTTTATTAAAACAACAACTGAATTTAGACTGGATATCAAGAATTTATATTTGTACTGTTCGTAGGTTCCAGCTTTAAAAAACATTACTTTGCCTTAACATTGAGTGTGGTACACATTTAAATTTATGCATGACTCTCTGCTTAAGTTTAAGTGCAGCTTATAGAATACCATTTAAGTGGGTATTGTTTGGCGATGATTTTTTAGGCACCATGTACAGAAGCTAGCCTAGCTTGCACCGGCGGTGGCCCAGCCGTTTCACTTTGCAGGCTTCTTCAGGGGTTGTGCTTTTGATAAATAATGATTAAAAAACATTGACCGCTGTTGGCTGAATGTGCACAGGCATAAATGTGTACTTCACTCATTCTTCACCCAAACTCTGCACATGAGAATGCCCATGAAAAATCGGTATGTACAAAGGGCTAGATTTTATAGATGGCGCCTGAAAAATCCATGTGGAAAAAAATTACGCCTAGGCGTATTCTTTAAAGTATGCCTAAATTTTATAGAATAGGCTTAATTTTCCACATAGTATATATAGAATATGTTGAGTGGCTCACCACATGACCAAATTTGGTTGTGTCCATTTAGGCTACGTTTTACTTAGTTTAAATCCTGACACCTAAATTCAGTGCAGAGTGGGTATATTCTATAATAATGCGCATAGATTTAGAAACGCCTACACCAAACCTATGGCCATGCCCCCTTTTCAACTATTTGACTTAGAATTTAGATGCATCACATTATAAAATATACTTAGCGAGTTGTGCACGTAGATCTCAATGCCATTTAATGCTGATAATTGCTTGGTACCATCCAATTAACTGTACTGGTAACTAGATAACCAATTAAGTTATGCACACTGTTATAGAATAGGCTTTGGTTTCCGCACGGAATTTCAGGCGCCATATATAGAATCCCGGGGTAACAGAATAGTGCATAGTCAGAAAATGGTCATTTAAACACATAAATGATTAGAAAACTGGCATTTACATGCAATCTAGACATTTCCTTGTTGAATTATCCCCATAATACTTAATAGCATCATACTATGACTAGAATGTGATATTGGAGGAACTAATCCAGAAGCAGACAAGTATGGTATAAAATAGGGGAATACTCTCTTCTTGGTATATAGCTTTGGTTTGTAATAAAGCCTGTTTTATCTTTCTTCGATCTCGAACTTTCATGACATAATGTGGTGGCCAGAATTGCTCACAGTATTCCAGAGAAGGATGACTAAGTCAGTGTTATCTTGTTTTCTTCATTCAATTCAATATATTCATGCTAGTGTAGTAAAGGCAAACTGTAGCTTTCTAAGGATGCAATAAAGTAGAGTGGTTACTATGGTTAAATTCATAAAAAAAAGGTTGAACCCCCTCCCCCTAAACATATATAAGGTAATACCTTTTTATTGGACTAATGTAATAAACCTGCAGTGAAGCTTTTGGCATTAGAACTGAGATTGTTGGGGCTAGATGCTAACATTGGACTTCTTGAGTGTTTTAACTAATTTGTATCAGATGATTTCCCTACTTAGTACTCAAGAATTAAGACGCTCCAACATGCTCAAAGTAAGAACATTTTTAATTAGTGTTATAAACTAAAAAGCACTTATAGTTTTGTTTTTTTGTCTACTTTTAAGTAGCCATAGACTTTTTGGCTTTGTTTGTTCTTTTTAAGTTATGAAGTTGCAGCATGGACAGAAGGTATAGGATTGCACTAATAAATTTTGTAGACTTTGCTACATTTTATGACTCAGCCCAGGTTTTATGATTGCATGTAATCAACACTTCACATTGATGTTTACTGTTTCTTTTCTTCCTTCCTTGCTGTTTAACTATACTGCAAAACCGTATAGCTGTGTACAAACAAATTGCAAAGCAAGAGGGCTAATTTATCAGAAGCTTGCAGTGTCTCCACTAGCATACAAACACTTGCACATGGCAGAGATTGGTGTTAAATCATTTGTTTTGTTTCCTCGCCTTCTAGTGCTAATTGATAGCAAAACTGCTGGAAAAGAAACTTGATCCCAGGTTTTTGTTTTGTTTTATTTGCAGATTAGGACTGTACAGGCAAAAAAAAAAAGAAGAAGATCATTTTGCTTAGTTTATTGTGTCATTTCTTGGGGTTTTATTTTTGGTCTGGTTAGATTTTATAAATATTCATTTTAGGACAATTTTGTTCAGAGACGGTGAGGGCTGCTGTCCAAACAAAAAACAAACCCTCTCATGGCGAACTACCTCATCTTCCCAAATCACACTTGAACCCTTGATTCAAGATGCACTCCATCCCAAAAGCATCACTTGACTCACCACTGGCCACCTCCAATCCCCTCTCCTCCCAGCACCAGCATTAGTCAATGTATCAACCCCTCCCATGCCCACTGAAGAGGCAGCCAACATACCTCCTCCCAGTACTTACTAGGTTATCGTTAGTGGTATAGTATTGGGACAGGAGTGATCCCTTGTTGCTCCCAGCCCTCTTGCCACCCAGGTTCAAAATGGTTACACTGATCCCTAGTGGTAATATGGCAGTACTTCTACTGGAGGTCAAGCTGCCAAATAAGGAGTATACTTGAAATCCCCAATACCAGAGTCTGCGGAGTCAGCTTCAAGATCACAGAAGCTGAATTCAAGAATGCAGGATACCTTCTAGCTTATTTTCCAAAGGGAAGGATGCCCATCTTCCGACAAAAATCAGGAGATGGGTGTCCTTCTCCCGAGGTTGCTCAAATCGGCATAATCGAAAGCCGATTTTTTGCATCCTCAACTGCTTTCCGTCGCGGGGATGACCAAAGTTCATGGGGGCATGTCAGCAGTGTACCAAAGGCGGGACGGGGGTGTGGTTAAGAGATGGGCATCCTCGGCCGATAATGGAAAAAAGAAGGGTGTCCCTCACGAGCATTTGGTCGACTTTACTTGGTCCCTTTTTTTCACGACCAAACCTTGAAAAGGTGCCCGAACTGACCAGGTGAACACCGGAGGGAATCGGGGATGACCTCCCCTTACTCCCCCAGTGGTCACCAACCCCCTCCCACCCTAAAAAAAATTTAAAAAACATTTTTTTTCAGCCTCTATGTCAACCTCAAATGTCATACCCAGCTCCATCACAGCAGTATGCAGGTCTCTGGAGCAGTTTTTAGTGGATGCAGTGCACTTCAGGCAGGCGGACCCAGGCCCCCCCCCCCCCCAACTGTTACACTTGTGGTGGTAAATGTGAGCCCTCCAAAACCCACCCAAAACCCACTGTACCCACATGTAGGTGCCTCCCTTCAATCCCTAAGGGCTATGGTAGTGGTGTACAGTTGTGGGGAGTGGGTTTTGGGAGGAGGGTTTGGGGGGCTCAGCACTGAAGGTAAGGGAGCTATGCACCTGGGAGCAATTTGTGAAGTCCACTGCAGTGCCCCCTAGGGTGCCCGGTTGGTGTCCTGGCATGTGAGGAGGACGAGTGCACTACGAATGCTGGCTCCTCCCATGACCTAAGGGCTTAGATTTGGTCATTTTTTAGATGGGCGTCCTCAGTTTCCATTATGGCCGAAAACGGGGGATGACCATCTCTAAGGTCGACCATCTCAACATTTAGGTCGACCATCTCTAAGGTCGACCTAAATGTTGAGGTTTGGGCGTCCCCGACCGTATTATCAAAACGAAAGATGGACGTCCATCTTGTTTCGATAATATGGGTTTCCCCGCCCCTTCGCCGGAACGTCCTTAGAGATGGACGCCCTTAGAGATGGTTGCCCAATTCGATTATGCCCCTTCTTGAGGGCAAGCTTGAATCCAAAGAAACTGGAGTTTCTGGAGTTGGGTTTTCTGGCACAGAAGCAGGAACAACCATGGATATTGGAATCTTTGGAGATGAACTCTCTGGTTTGGAAGCTAAAACAGCCAGGCCTGGAGTTTCTGGTACTGGAGACTATAGTATGAGTGCCTTTAAAATCAAGACAGGAATACCAGGAGTTGGAGTCTTGGGAGCAGGGGCACCAAAGCAAAGGTAACTGTAGCCCCAGGAATGGAATATCAAGAGCTGGAACCTTGGAAGCAGGGGACTGAAACATAGCTTGAAGCCACAGACTTAGAAATCTTTGGAGCAGGTGAACGTATCCCACACCCAAGGGTCATGGAATTACCACTAGTGATGCCATTTAATTCATTCATTCATTCATTCATTTTGGGGGATTTATTACTCACCTTTATGAAGCGATTCACCCAAGGCAGTGACAGCAGATACAGTTTAACATAAAACTTACAATTTTGTTAACAGCATAACAATGGTAAAACGACTAAATATAAGCATAAATACAATCAATGACGTAAACTTGGAAATGGCAAATTAAACAGTAATAGGACTAACATGAAACAATATCAGAAATATATACATTTAACAGTACTGTAGAATGTCATGTAACAGAAATATGTAAATATGAGTACAATACAAATGATACTATAATAGCATGAAAGAACTTTCAAATAACATAGATATGAAACAATGTCAGCATAATACCAATGAAACACTCAATAAGCACACATTAGAACATTTGAATAACATACTGTAGATATAATGCTAATATTGTTCCTACAATACAATAAAACATCTTACTGTTTAGCCGAAGGACCAGGTGCAGATATATAGGGGCCCTTTTACTAAGCTGCATAAGCATCTATGCACCCCCAGCATGTGCCAAAATGGAGTTACTGCTTGACTACCATGTGGCTCTTGTGGTAATTTCATTTTTGTTGTGCGTCCGATACGCATGTAACAGAAGCTTGCCAAGTGGCATTTGATGTGCGTAGGTCGTTACCACCCAGATTCTTTACCACTAGGTCAATGGCTGGCAGTAAGTTTTCAAACCTAAAATGGATGCGTGGCAATTTTGATTTTGCTGCATGTCCATTTTTGGCAAAAAAAGGCCTTTTATACAGGTGCACTAAAAAATGGATTGACACGTGCCAAAAACCCGTGCCTACACTACCGCAAGCCATTTTTCAGCGCACCTTAGTAAAAGGACCCCATAGACAAGGGCTATGGGAGAAATAAATAATAGGTTACAGTCAGGACTCCCTGTATCACTTACTGTATATCAATTTGCTCAAACCGGGAGCTGGACAGAGCAGGAACAGAGGGGGATCACTCCTATTCCTTGCCACTGGATCACTGGGTAAGTCCCATTTTGGACGGAGGGTCTCAAGAGTGTGGGGGAGGGATGGATTGAGGACAGGCAGAAGGGGTGGTATTTAGTGGTTGGTGCTTGGCATGGGGATTGAACTCTGTGATTAGGGGTGGTGGATTGAACACAGTCATCAGGGGTGGGGAGTTCAGACTGTCATCAAGGGATGGGTGGAATTGGACACTGATAGGAGAAGGGATCAGGAGGGAGACCTGATCAGGGAGGGGGGCTGGGAATGAGCGGTGCCACTGTGGGTAGCTGTTCTATTCAGGCACATAACACAGAGCCTGTGCGTTAAGGTAGTAATTTTATAAGTGAGCACCTCTCTGTAGGGACACTTATGCTGTGCAGAGTACGCCAATTCCATAAAGGTATCTGTGTGCCAGATTCCAATTTAAAATACTGGTGTAACCCAATGTCAGCATGTTTACATTTAGGCACCTGAAATTACACCAAGCATAGATCTAACATAGCTGTGGGCACCTAAATGTGGCAAGGGCACAAGTAGTTTACAGTATTCTGCAAGTTAAGTGTGTAAGTGGAAGATAGGCCCATGCCCAGTGGCATAGCTAGGTGGGGCGCCAGGGGAGCAGTCGCTCCCCCAAACGGAGTTCTGTCGGTGCCTATTTTTTTCTCATCATGTTGCATTGAAAATGTGCACCGGTGCCGGCGGAAATCTGCTCTCAAGTTGCTTTCACTACCCCTGCGCCGTCAACCTGGCTCCACTTCTGCCCATGCCCCTTCCATACTCTGCCCATGTGTAAGTCCCCTTTGTATTTGCATACCATAATACTTACATACACCTGTATAGAATAGCATTTAGCGCACTAGTGCACAGAAATGCTACTTTTTGGTGCATGTATGTGTGCAAAGAGGTGCCTAACTGCAGGTACCTAGTTATAAATTGTCATTTAAATGTCTGCACTGTACGGTAAATGCAGGTCAGATGTAGGGCATACTGTTTGCATTTAATGCAAAGGCTTTGTACTTACCACACCTTCATTTTTGCTTTTAGTTTGCAGTAAGTGCAAAACCCTACAGCACTTTTCTTAATTACCATCTTAATATCTAACGGCAATAGTGCAGCATACAGGGAAGTAACACTCAAGCATAATCAATGATTCCTTCTTTTTTCCACGCTCTTCCCCCTCACACTGCATCTCACAAACACTGAATCAATTCACAGGGAGCAATCATTTTTATATTTTTTGCTTTGTCATATTGGGCATCTTGAGAAAACAGAGGCATTCTCCCAATCTAAAGGTGACAAAATAGATAGAAGTAGACTATGAAGCATCAAGTGTTTTATTTACACCTACATGTGATTATGTCTGGTGTGTTATACAGAATGGAAGAGACACTCAACATTAATCCTGCAAATCCAGTTGTGTAAATATACACAGAAACTTACCTAGTAGTGGACGCAAAACAGAACTAGTATGTTTCCCCTTAATACTCAGCATGCAAAAATTCAAATTCTGGTATCAGGCATTGTCACGAAAATTGATATCGAATTGGGTGATATAATGGTGACATTGTAATATTGGAACACCAAAAGGAGTAGAGGATGACACCCAACTCTCAAGCTGGGAGTTGCAGACAGAACATTTTTATTGAGGTACCAAAGAAAGACCTGACACGGGTCCATGTTTTGGTGGACAAGCTGCCTGCTTCAGGGGTCACAAACAAACTCTGTAATATAAATACATAAGTATCTCTCATGAAGATATCAAATAAACATGTTAAAGTACAAAGGGGAAGGGAAGGGAAATGGGACTTGATATACTGCCTTTCTGTGGTATATTTGCAACTACATTCAAAGCGGTTTACATATAAACAGGTACTTATTTTGTACCTGGGGCAATGGAGTGACTTGCCCACAGTCACAAGGAGCTGCAGTGGGAATTGAACCCAGTTCCCCAGGATCAAAGTCCACTGCACTAACCACTAGGCTACTCCTCCACTACATAATCAAAAACTGTTGCTAAAACAAAATATCACATGATGCACGTTATGTAATGAAGCACTTGATTCTTTCTATATCAAAGAATTATGTCTATCCAAGGGCAAAGGTATAAAAAGTATAAAAACAGGGCACATACCCCCCCCCCTGGTTACTAAGCTGAACTAGCGGCTGTGTGCGCTAATGCCAACACAGCCTATTCACTTTGAATGGACTGTGTCGGCTTAGTAAACAGGGGTGATAGTTGGGTGATGAGAATATAGCTAGGCAGGGAGGATACCCTGAAATGCCAAAAGTGTGACATAATATATATAGGAACCTGTATATATACTCAATGGAATGTAAGACAGGTAAATAGATGGTGTGACTATGAAATATACAGGATTCACACACTCAAAAAAATTGCATATATACATATATATATATGTGTGTGCATATGGCTGAATATATACATGAGTACAGGGAAGCAAAATGGAGAGAAAGACCCCTTCAAGAGACACTGCTCTGATATGGTACCTGATATAATGCGTATAAGTGGCTACAGAAATAACAGCTGCAGAAATAAAAATACCCACAGTAGTAAAACTTTTAAAACAAACAAGACAAATAATGAGGAAACTAAAATGAGCCACTAAAAATGCAAAGAGTGAAAAACAGTTAAAAGTAAAAGTTGTAAAAACACATTAAAAAAACTGGCCAAGAGAACAAAACCAGTTACCAAGATTGGAGGTTAAAAACATAGAACTGGATAAACATTTTTTAACCGGCAATCTTGTTTTAACCAGTTATATGTTTTTAAGTGCCAATCTTGGTAACCAGTTTGGTTCTCTTAACCAGTTTTGTTTATATGTTTTTACAACTTTTACTGTTAACTGTTTTTACTCTTGCCATTTTTAGCGGCTCATTTTAGTTGTCCATCAGTGAGAAAATCTTTTCCAACAAAACGGCTGCAGTGCAGTCAAGTGATCCTTGACAAGGGCTCCCTTGTTTTGCTCTGCTGCATCAGGAAAATAATCCAACTCTCATTCAGCCCATTCCAAGATGGCACTTAAAAGCTGTAAAACGCTGTCCATAAGCTCCACCCCTATACCTTATGTATTTAATTAAACCAATACTTTAGATTGATTTAAAGGCATATATACTCATTAAAAAGTCTCCTGTTCCATGGGGTCATTTAGACCATGCAGACTCACAGTCTGCAAACAAAAAATCCATCTTTGCTCACGTTGATGGAGGAGTTTGGAAATATCTCCTCTCCTTCCATTATCTTTTATTAGATCTATAGCCATACATCTTAAATCTTCAGGTTTGAGATGGAATTCTTGGCAATGTTTCACAAGAGGTGCTTTAACTTTCCCATCTGTTATACAATGTTTATGTTCAATTAATCTCTTCTTTAACATGCACAATATTGTGGGAGGAATACTTTTTGTCAGATAAGTGTCTTAATGTTTTGCTGTGCAATTGGTAGATGCTCCTATTGAAAATAAAGACTTTTTTGCTTTGCTGCCTACTTAGATATTGTTATTTGAGAAGGGATTTAAACATATATTTATCTTTATAAGCTACAAGACCAGGTTTTGTTTGGGAGCGATAATTGTTCACCTCTTATGGGGGTTTATATTGCTTCTTTTTTACCTGGGTAATTGTAGGAAACCTGTGAAAGTAACTAATTGAGGATTGACAGTATATATTTGCCTCCCTTGGCAGTTGAGGTTCCATTTGATTTATATTGTGATTATTAACATTTTGTTGAATTCCTTCTCATTAACAATTCAAGCAAATTTTTCTTGAATTAGATATTACACATTTTGATATTTTTGCTTTCCAAGAGAACTATCTTTTCTCCAGATTCATGTCATTGCAATAGGCAATGTCATAGCACTGAGAATACCTAAATCTTTACATTTCCATGTATGAATAAGCCTTCATGTATCCATCTAAATGGTTCCAGTATCTTGTTACATGGTACAGCTATGGTGAACACATCTTTTTCATTTGCAATCCACTCAGGATTTATTAGCTGCACTTGTATTTTGACTTACTTCATTGGATATACGTTTACTGTTTTCAGTGGAAGGTGTTATTCATAGGGTACCTTTTTTGAATATTTCCATTATTTATTTATTTATTTATTTTAAAGAAGTATATTCTGCACAATCGACAATCCTTGGCAGATAACAATAAACATCATGAAAGACCAGCAGGGCCTGACCACCACCATTTATAGAAAGCCAGTGAAACAGAACAATTTTTTGCAGTTTGAGAGAATGTGAGGGATAAACTTCCCTCCAGCATCATATCTTCAGACTGCACTAAACTCTGTATTGAAATGCTTACTTTACATGCTCAGGCACAATACTCCCGCACTTTACCCCTATGATCAGAGCTAATAGCACGCCTAAATTTGCATGCTATTAGCTCTGATAATAGGGGCATTATAGCCCCACGCTGTTCCAGTGATATATTTAGAGGGTTGTTTGGAACAGCAAGGAGCTTCTGATCATTTGGGTGCAAGTGACACATCTGGCTCAATCCAGAAGAATAATGTAACCTTGGGCAAAGACAATTGCTGAGTCATCCCAGACTGCTTTGAGCTTGGAATTAGAGGAGTATCTTTACTTTACTTTACATTACTTTGATACTATATACCTCTTGGGTTCAATGTGGCTTACAAAGTAGTCAAAAGAAAATAATGAAAATACACAACACAATGATCAAAGAATAAATAACGAAAACAACAAATACAAAAATCATTCACATTCAGTTAAAAAATGTCTTGAATAAAAAAGATTTCAACATTTTCTCAAAAGACAAAACATTCTTTTGAGACCTAATTTCCCAAGGAAGAGAGTTCCACCCTTTCATAGATTAATAGGAAAAGCCAGAGGAGTGCACCAATTTGTACAATAACTTAGAACAAGAAGGAAAATGCAGATTCAAATAATCCCTTACTCCAAAGAATGCATTACAAGCTGGTAAATCAATGAGATCTACCATATATTCTGGAGCAAGCCCATGCAATATTCAATAAGTTAATACACATAGCTTAAAAATAGAATGGGCCTCTACCAGTAACCAATGCAACTGTACAAAAATAGGAGTGACATATTCATATTTGGAAAAACCAAAAATTAAGCAAGCATCAGTATTCTGTACTAATTGAATCTTACCTTACACTTCCTTTTTACAGCCCAAAGAAACAATGTTACAATAATCAATAGATGACAACTCCACCTTGTAAGTAAGGGCAGATTCTGCCTAATTTCCACATGGTCTTATAAACATTTGAAAACAACATTTTGAGCATGTATATCAAAGAAAAGTTGATTATCAATGGTAATCCCCAACATTTTCAAACTCTTATCCACCTTATAAGTTATAGCATCAATCATAAAATTATCAACTAAAACAGGCCTAAATGGGCTACTAACTAGCAAGAATTGTGTTTTTGCTCTATTAAGTTTCAGTTTAAAAACATTAGCCGACTATTCAAAGATCTCCATACTCTTTTTAATCTCCAATAATATATCCTCGAAAGAATTGTCAAAAGGAATACAGATGGTAATATCGTCAGCATAGATAACACACCGGACGCCGAGATCATCCAGCATTCTTCCTAAAAATAACTACTTTATTAAATAAAATAGTGGAAAATCCCGAGGAATGCCATAATCCAACTTCCATTCAGGTGAAAAACGACTCTCGAATTTTACTTGGTATAATCTATTTGCTAAACAACCAAGAAACCAATCAAGTACCATACCACTAATGCCCAGTGAATCCAAGATCTACAATATCAAAAGCACTGGACATATCGAATTGGAGAATAATCACATTCCTTCCAAAACTGACTTCTTTCTTAATCTCTGCTAACAATGTGGCTAGCACTGTTTCAGTACTGTATCCAGGTCTAAAACCTAATTGAAATTGATGTAAGATAGAATAATCACTTAGAAAGTCTACCAGTTGAAATGAAGTCAAAGACATTGTGGAAACCCACGTGACCCCTGGTGAAGGTTTTTCCATAAGTACATAAGTACTTTTTATTTTAAAGTCTGTGAACACTCTGAGCTCTTAGGTAGTTTGCCGTAGGGCAGGGGTGCTCAATGTTGGTCCTCAAGGTTTGCAACCCAGTTGGGTTTTCAGGATTTCTACAATGAATATGCATAAGATTTATTTCCATACAATGGAGGCAGTGCATGCAAATAGATCTCATGCATATTCATTGAGGAAATCCTTAAAACCAGACTGTGTTGCAGACCTTAAGGACTGACATTGTGCACCCCTGCAGTAGGGAGTTTGTGCTGAGATTCTGACTTCTGTAAATTTAGCATTCTACATATTTCTATCAGGAATTCTAAATTATAATCTTACTTCTGTTTACACTTTTGTTTTATACTTTATCTTTTAAATAAATTCCTTTGTATTTGCTCAGTATGGTCCTTGTGGCTTATCAGTGAATTATAAGAGAGAATTCAAAATTCTGAGACCCTTGTAATTAGTCATATTTCCGCTAGATTCCATGCCATGATTTTTATAGCTATGTCCTACATTGACCAGTAGGGATCAGCGTGAACTGTTCCTCCTTTGCATTACTACCCCAGCAGTTTAAGACTACTAGTAGTCAAATTTTTAAGGCTACATTCCATATATTCTTTAGTGACAGAATTTAAAAATCACACATCCATTTTAGCTCAGAGATTTTTAGAGAGGGAGTACCCCCATTTTTCATTATACACAGCAAACCTTAGAACATTCTTTGCCTATCGGGATCTCCTATTGAAAGATAAACCTAGAAGTTCTATGAATAAACAAGTGTGTGTGCTTGGGTATTCCAACTTAGCCCCCAGGATAAACATAACATAAACATAGAAAAATGTAGGCAGATAAAGACCAAATGACCTATCCAGTCTGCCCATCCATGCCATCTTCTCTCCCTATCTCTCCCTTAGAGATCCTATGTACTTGTCCCCAGCTCTCTTGAATTCAGATACTGTTTTCATCTCTACCACTTCCACTGAGAGGCCATTCCATAAATTCATCACCCTTTCCATGAAGAAGTATTTCCTTGGGTTATTTCTGAGTCTATCCCCTTTCAACATCATCCTATGACCCCATCGTTCCAGAGCTTCCTTTCAACTGAGACTCATTTCCTGTTCAGTTATGCCACATATGTATTTAAATGTCTCTATCATATCTCTCCTCTCCCGCAGATTTAACACAAACACTGGCATATATCGTCTTTTCATTCAATTTATTTCTTTAGGTCCAGGCATTACAATCAGTATAGGGTCAAATAAATGCAGAAAGGTGGTTTGGTCATGTTTACCTTAACCAGAAGGATACAAATGTGTAGGTAAGGGGCACTGCCCACTTGATAGTTGCAATTTCTGCAAGTAAATGTTTGCTTGTATTGAATGGACAAACCCTGTAACTCCAAAAATGTATGAGTTTAAATTAGTCACCACTTGTTTGCCCTCAGCTATTTGTCGTAACACGGTGTATGCTGGCAGGACTACTTGAACAATGCAGGTGTGTCCAACCAGTACACACTTGCCTCTGGAGTACCCCAAGGTTCAATACGTTACTCAACACTGTTTAACATCTTCCTTGCCCCTCTCCTCAATATAGCCCTATATCTAAACCTCGCTATGGGGCCCTTTTACTAAGCAGTGGTAGGGCTAATGCATGAGTAGCATACGCCAAATCAGCACTACTGCAGGGTTAGCGCAGGCACCCTGTGCTAGTTTGAAAGTTAGCGCACACTGTTTCCTGACATTGGTGCGCGCTGCCTGATTGCCACACCAGTAGTGCATAAACCCTTACCACTAGGTCAATGGGTAGTAAATAGCCACACACTACTTTTGATTTTATCACACGGCTATTTGCTGCCCTCATTAAAAAAAAGCCCTTTTTCCCAGCCACGGTAAAAAAATGGCCCAGCATGCACCAATTTCATACGTCCACACTACCGCTGGCCACCTTTTACCGCTGATTCATACATGGACCCTTTTGTTAGTATATGCACATGATATCCAGATTCTCTGCCCACTGATCCCCTCCAAACAAAAAGAAATGTCCAAGATTAATGCTAAACTCAGGCTTATTAAACCCTGGCTTCAAGACAATAAACTTGTTTTGAATCCACACAAATCCAAGGTCAAGTAACTTTCCCCTTTCCTATTCTCCTTGGTGATAATCCTGTCACCCATTTACAAACTACAGACCTCCTTGGGGTCATCATAGATACAAACCTTACCAAAATAAAAATCAAATATCCCAGGTTCTACAATGCTCTTTTTACAAACTTCGCTTAATTAGATCTATCCAATTTCTTCACTAGTGATTGGCCAATTGAATTATTGCAATTCCCTATACATGGGCCTCCAGACCAAAGACTGTCATAGGCTATAGATAGCATAAAACACAGCAACCAAAATCATTAACTGTCTCAAAAATATGACCTATATTAGGTTCACTCTCATTAACTGGTCGTAATCACTATATAATACAAATTCTAGAACAACCATTATAGTATTAATTTTCAATCTTTATTAAATACATTTCTTTACCACAACTATTTCATTTTTCCATTATTGTTTGAAACTCCCCAATCATTTATGCGTCTTCAGTGGTCTTGTGTTCTAAAGCAAACAACAACATATTTGTATAACATTTCCACAACTCAACCCAACCCATAAAATTATACATAAATCCAAAAAATTCTTACCGGCTATTCAAGGTCATCGGGCACTCGACAACAAATGATGTGCTAGTGGTAACGTCCAAAAGGACGCCCACACATGCGTATACCATACTTCAGGAACTCAGGGTTTGAATGATTGGGGAGTTTCAAACAATAATGGAAAAATGAAATAGTTGTGGTAAAGAAACGTATTTAATAAAGATTGAAAATTAATACTGTAACGGTTGTTCTAGAATTTGTATGAAAAATATGACCATGTGACACCTTATCTTAAAAACGCTCACTGTATTAAGGTTCCATTATGGCAGAATTTCCCAAAGTATAAACTGTTATCAATAAAGAAACTGCAACAATCTTTCTCATTGTTAATAAATCCATAGTAGGATCAACCAAATGTAAATTTATGAGAAATATCATATCAGACCAGAAGACTGAATGAGATCTGAACAGTTTAAAATTGCCTTCACTGCAGAGTTCATTATTGTTCACATGCTATTTATTGTTTATTAATGATCTAGGCAAGGAGTTAGGAATCATAATCTAGTGGTATTTAAACATGACTATTAGAAATGATAGCACAGTGATTAGTGGTGAAAACCTGCATAACCATACATACAAACAAGAAGACTGGTTATTAAAACAAATGTGAAATTTAATGGACATAATACATGGTTAAAAATTCAGATGGCAGCAACTAGTGTGCAATTTACTAGCTCAATAAGCAATTATTTCTAGCGGGGTAATCATAGAGAATAATGTGTTTACACTGCTAAAGTGTGGCTGACAAAGCTTAAAAGATCCATATCAGGTTCCATATGGCAGTGGTTCCCAAACCTGGTCCTGTAGGCAGCCCAGCCAGTTAGTCAGTCAGGCTGGGTTTACATCAGGCTCTGCAACTTAGATTAAATAGTACACTTTCTGCTTATTTACAAACTAAACTTCTACTGACTTCTGCTCAGTCTGTGTTGAGGTTCCAGTCCTCAATTTTACTTTGAACATCTTTCATTTATTTTGGCTGGAGAAAGGAAATTTTATCTTCCCTTCACATTACAAATAACTCTCCTCATGCCCTGTGATCGGAGCTGGATCTATATTTACATCTAGCCCTCTTCCTGGACAACAAAGAAAAAGCCTACAGCAACCTGCATCAGTTGGACCATCCAAGGATATCAGAACCAGAAAATATAAAGTTCATACCTACAATCCGTGAGTTAAACATTTATTTTAACTATATAACTATTTCTAAAATTCTGAATCAGTTAGATTCCTTATAACTAAAGTCAAATATCAACATCTCCGCATTAAGTCTTCAAAGGAATTCACATAGAAGTGCTAAGTACAGCCATTTGTTTCTCTATTGCTGGAAGCCTTTGATCTCACATGCCTGGTCTGAATTTACAACTTTAAAAAGGTCTGTTCTTTTAGATTATTTAAAGCCTTAACCCTGCATTGTCAAATAGTAAAATTGCTGATCCACAGGGTGAAACCACAGGGTGGACTGCATTACCACCCAGTGAAATTTTGCCTAACCAGTTTCTGACACAAAAAATGTGCCTTGGTCCCACAGAGCATGGGACCTCGAGCATCCTAGTGGTGTGTGGGAGAGGAAACCATAATCCCAACCAACCAAAGAGAAGGCAAAATTGCAAGAGGTCAAATATCTACTTAACAGTACTTAAAAGATCACCTCATTGCCACACCAAAGTTACCCCCAGCATCCCCAGACCACCCTTGGGAACCATAGGACTGATGAATGCCAGATCAGCTGCAAAGAAATCCTCAGTGATCCATGATGCCGTACATGAACATCATCTTGAAAGTTACTGGCCAGTATCCAACATCCCATTTCTAGGGAAACTCATAGAACAAACAGTCTGTGTTCAACTTAATGATTGGCTAGAAGAAACTGGCTAGATCCCTGTCAATCTGGATTCAGACCCAGTTATGAAACATAAATGGTCCTTGTATCCCTACTAGATGATCTTCACAGAAACTGAGACAATGGATTCACCTCGATGTTAGTACTGCTAGATTTCTCAGCAGCTTTTGACACTGTGGATCATGATATCATGGTAGCACGACTGACAGAAACAGGTATCAATGGAACAGTACTTGCCTGGTTCAGATCCATCTATCAGACAGGCAACAATCCATAATGTTTGGCAGCAACTCATCACCACCATGGACACTGACCTGTGGGGTACCACAAGGATCGATACTGTCACCTATTCTGTTCAATATCTACCTCAAGCCACTAGCTGAGCTGATTCTGTCAATGGACACTCAATTCTACATCTTTGCACATGATGTGCAGCTACTCATACCCATTGAACCTGACTTACCCACAGCCTTGAATGGGCTCAACACAACAAACTTTGCCTGAACCCAAGTAAAACTGAGCTTCTCTGGGTCCCTAACAGGTGGATACATAACTGACATCAAAATCCCTTTTGGGAAGTACGAACTCCCCCTCAAATCACAAGTCAGGAACTTTAGAATACAGCTAGATTCAACACTTACTCTGATTCCCCAAATCCAAGCAACCTTCAAGAGCTGCTACTACTACTTGCGATAGCTACATTGCCTCTCTCCTTACATCGAGAAGGTAAATCTGATCCCAGTTGTACATGCCATGATAACATCAAGACTGGATTACTACAATGCACTATACAATGGTCTGACTACAAAGGGTCTGTACCAGCTCCAGTTGATTCAGAATGCAGCAGCAAGACTCATAGAAGGTTGCAACGATGTGACCACATCACACCATTTTTACATAAATTTCATTGGCTGCCAGTACAATACAGGGCTAAATTTAAAACTCTATGTCTGATCTTCAAGTTCCTCAAAGGAAATAGCCCCGAGTACCTGAAGAATAGGATGATCCTCTACACACCACCAAAGTCCTCTCAAGGACTTTCACTAACTACACCCTCTCCAAAAGACATTACACGATGTGATACCCACAAGCAAGCCTTCTCCGGAGTAGCCCCCATACTCTGGAATGCACTGCCTGAAAGGCTCCACTTAACACAAGACTATCTCTACTTCAGGAAGCAGGTGAAAGCTTGGCTCTTCAACCAGGCCTTTAATGGATGAAGTAACTAACTTTTTAGTCTCACACACACAAGGAGTGACACGGGCTGCACATACTTCGGCAGGACATGTTTATCCACTCCTACCCTAGCTGAAATAATATTAAACCATCTCTGACCTCATGTGCAACTTTCTTTAAATTAGTCACCTTACTTTCTTACTCTCTGTTGGTGGAGGTGCACTTATGAAGGCCTAGACCAAGCAGTTCCAGTGCTGCTAATATTTAATACCATACAGATGGTAAGGTATGAAGATCTCTTTTTTCCTTCTGTGGATTACAAATGAAATAAACAAGGCCATTTGGTGCTGTGGACAAACAAGCAAATACCTCACCCCCACCTCCCTTCCTCTGGCCAGGTAGTTGAAATTCACTGTTTACTATGAGTGTGTTCATGGAGGCTAATTGGAGACTTTTAGGCTGCAGAACTAATTACCATGTGAAGGGGGGCAAGGTAACTCCAGAGAGGGAGAGAGACAAGATACTGTGACACAGGAAAGGAGAATTACATTACAAGGGTGGAGACTCTGTGAGAACGGAATCCTGACTCCTTTTGAAGTGAGATAAAAGATTCTTTACTGAGGATGTGCTTATTTACCAAAGGACTAAGGATGTAACATATGTTTTTATGTACCTTTTGGCAATTGTAGCAAACAAATGGTGCATCCTGTATGATGTGTTCCTGAAAAAAACAGTTCTTTGTACTTTGGGCTGAGAAACCCTATATAAATGCCTGCTCTGAAAGGCAGGGGGAGTCGATGAAAATCTTCCTTAAGTCTATCTCAATAGACTAAGGAATATGCGACCATTTCCATGGCTCCCCCCTTTTATGTTCCCTCACTACCCTGCTTCTTATGTGCTGCTTCTAATTTTCTATTATTTCTTATTTTTCATGTTCTTGGGTAAGAATAAACTTTGGTAATATGAGAAGCTTCTCTTGTTTATAGTTGTTTTTGGTACTTATCAGGCCAGTGGTGCTAAGAAACCAGTTGGGGAATTTGTATGGGTGAGGTGTTGGGTTTTTGGTTCTGAGATTCAACACTGACAGACCCAAACATCTCTTACCTATCTACATGTTCCATCTGTGCTTTACCTTTCACTATCAATTAAAATGCTCTATTACATATTGTGCTGACATTGTAAGTAATATACTATGGCATACTTTTATTGTTATTTGAATATTTTTACTGCTGTAATTGTCTATTGCTCATGTTTGATCTATTCTTACTGTACACCGCCTTGAGTGAATTCCTTCAAGCGGTAAATACTAATAAATAAATAAGAAAGAGAGATTTGCATGCATTGCCTTCAACATCAGATCTCCTCTTTCATGAATATTCATTGTGGATATCCTGAAAACCTGACTGGCTGGGATGCTCCAGGACCAGGTTTGGGAACCACTGCCATATGGAGTTTTGATTATAAATAGAAGTGAGTAAAGACAATTCAAGAATACTATCAAAAAGGTGTATCAGTGACAAAAGGGACCAGTAAGATAGTTGCCAATGTTGCAGTTGCTACATGCCACTACTAGTGTATTCAGATGCAGTAGCAATTTTTAACATTTGTTCACTGTATTTTCTTGCCATCAATTTTGCATTGTTTTGTGTCCCAAACAAGAAGACTCCTGAGGAAGGTTTGAGAGCTGAAACACCGCCCGTGTTAGGTCCCATTTTGGTCTGGGATTGTGCACCTGTATGATTGTGAATAAAGGTTCTACTTATTGTCATCTTGGATCATCCTGTGGCTTGGTCACTTCCACTCCTGAGTTCTTCCTCTGAAGAGCCAGACACTCACTGTCACATATACATCAGATATACTGTCAGCGGTATAATCGAAAGAGAAGGACGCCCATCTTCCGACAAATTGGGAGATGGGCATCCTTCTCTCAGGGTTGCCCAAATCGGCATAATCGAAAGCCAATTTTGGGCGTCCTGAACTGCTTTCTGTCGCGGGGACGACCAAAGTTCACAGGGACGTGTTGGCAGTGTACCGAATGTGGGATGAGGGCATGGTTAAGAGATGCGCATCCTTGGCCGATAATGGAAAAAAGAAGAGCGTCCCTGACGAGCATTTGGCCGACTTTACTTGGTCCAATTTTTTTCACAACCAAGCCTCGAAAAGGTGACCGAACTGACCAGAAGACCACTGGAGGGAATGGGGGATGACCTCCCCTTACTCTCTCAGTGGTCACCAACCTCCTCCCACCCAAAAATAAAATTAAAAAACATTTTTCCAGCCTCTATGCCAGCCTCAAATGTCATACCCAGCTCCATCACAGCAGTATGCAGGTCCCTGCAGCAGTTTTTAGTGGGTGCAGTGCACCAGGCAGGCCCATCCCTCCCTACCTGTTACACTTGTGGTGGTAAATGTGAGCCCTCCAAAACCCACCCGAAACCCACTGCAACCATATCTAGGTGCCCCCCTTCACCCCTTAGGGCTATGGTAGTGGTGTACAGTTGTGGGGAGTGGGTTTGGGGAGCTCAGCCCCAAAGGTAAGGGAGCTATGCACCTGGGAGCAATTTGTGAAGTCCACTGTAGTGCCCCCTAGGGTGCCCAGTTGGTGTCCTGGCATGTGACAGGGACCAGTGCACTACGAATGCTGGCTCCTTCCACGACCAAAGGACTTGTATTTGGTCATTTTTGAGATGGGCGTCCTCGGTTTCCATTATCGGCGAAAACCGAGGTCGTCCATCTCTAAGGTCGACCATCTCAACATTTAGGTTGACCATCTCTTAGGTCAACTTAAATGTTGAGATTTGGACATCCCCGACCGTATTATCGAAACAAAAGATAGACGCCCATCTTGTTTCGATAATACGGGATGCCCCACCCCTTCGCGGGGACGTCCTCAGAGATGGGCGCCCTTAGAGATGAGCGTCCCCGTTGAAAATGCCCCTCCATGTGTTCAATGTGGAGAGACAGAATGCATAAGTTCCAAAACGGAATGAAAATAATACAGAACCTGTCTTCTTGGATAAATCCAGGATAGAAGCATCAGGTGGGTTTGAGCCAGTACACAGAACGTAAATATGCTGTCCTTGATTCTTCACACACAGACAGAATGGCAGTGTCATGGGTCCATAGTGCTTTGCAGTAGGATCCATGTTAGTTTGGTTCTGGTATCATATGTACACAAAAGACAGGTTAATCTGTTGCCCTAAACTACCCAATGTAGTAAGGATTTTAGAATGGAAAAATCTGCAGTAAAACTATTGTGCTAAAGGGTAGCATGGATGTAAATCCAAACCTTTCTATTATCTTTGCAAAAACATTCATTCTATGTTGTCAAAGGTTGTTCTAGCATGCATTGACAATATAATATTTTACACCTGTATTAATAAACCTGAACAGACTATGTGAAAAAATCATGCTTTTCTTATCTCATTGAATTCATTAAACTTGTACACACCCTTGTGGGTGTGTATAATTTCACATCATAGTAATCTTATCAATTCTAACAGATACTTCACAAGCCAACAGTTTAATCATGAGGTTTAATGGCATACAGAATAGTAGCTGTCAATTCTTTTACAAAAAGAGAAGTAGAACAAGGCTTATAATTTATTTATTTACACTTGATATATCACCATATGGCCTGGACTAGGCTTCAATATGGTTCACAAAGTTAAAATGGAAGAAGGGAAAGATGGAGAAAATGGGACAACAGATAGACAAAGAGATTAGACCGCAACTGCACCAATGAATTGAGTGAAGAGGTGAGATTTGAGGAGCTTCTTGAAAATGGACAGGGTGGGTTGGTTCCTAATGTGTAGTGGAAGCTCGTTCCATAATTCAGGACCAAGGTAACAAAAGGCAGTATCCCAGGAAGAGGTCAGGTGGAGTTCTGACAGAAAGAAGGAAACAGAGGAGAGTGTAAGGTATGAGGAGCTTATTGAGGTAAACAGACAGTAAACGTGATTTATAAACCATGGTGAGGAGTTTGGACTTGAGGTTGTAAGCAACATATCTGTCCTTGACTGCCAGTGTGCCAGTGCTAGGCTTAAGGTTAATGGTACCTCTGGCCATATATTCTTGCAGCAATGGCAAAAGAAAAAAAGTAGGTCTCTATTTCAGGGTGGTATATTCAAATCAAACATCAAGCTGCTGATAGAGATGGAAGATGGGTTATGGTGGTCAGCAGTACACAGAGACAGGATTACTTGTTTATGAATGTATATGCCCCCATGTCAGAGTTTCCTAAGTACTTTGTGGAGATTTCAGTCAACCAATAGATCCCATTTTAGATAGGATGTCCCAATGAAGACTGACTTCCTCTAGAACACAGCAAGCAATTCAAATAAGGAATGTAGGGCTAATAGACCCCTGGCGCCCGAAGCATCCTATTGGAAGGGAATTTACATTCTGCTCCACGCTACATCATACCCACACAAGGATCAATATTTACTAATCTTATGTAAACAAGAGACCTCTGTTTGCTGATTTTAGTGTCCAACTATGGTGCCATCAACTTTATTATACAGTATTCTGGGAAGAAGTACAGAAACACAGTGTAGTGGCGCAATATAGTTTCAAAAGTGCTTTCAGTCATTCACAGGGGAGTTTTTTCAATTAAATGAGCAGAGAGTTTGCCTTAGGCAACAGTAAGGGAGGCTTATAAAGCTGTGTTAAGGGGAGAAATTAACAATATAGCCTGCAAGCAGAAACAACAGTTCAGGCAGCAGTAGCAAAAAATATCAACCTTGGAAAAGCAATTGATGTCTAAATGCAGCAACGACATTTTTAATAGGCTTGCAATAATAAAATATCAATATAATAAACTCCTTAGCTCCCAATCTAGAGGTGACATGTTTATTCAGCGGGGACTCTACTGTGTGGAGAAAAACAAGACAGGCTGATGGCTAGCTAGCTAAAATATAGGAAAATGCTTAAGGTAGACTTGGTAATATAAGGGAAGTCATGGATGTTATTTAAGACAGAAGACAAAGAGGGGAATAATCGAAAGGGACGTTCAAGTTTTGTTGAGGATGTCCTCGCAAAATGTCCCGGTGGAGGGGCGGGGAAACCCATATTATCGAAACAAGATAGTCCATCTCTCGTTTCGATAATACGGTCGCGGACGCCCAAATCTTGAAATTTAGGTCATCTTTAGAGATGGTCGTCCCTAGACTTGGTCGTTTCTGATTTTCGGCGATAACGGAAACCAAGGACACCCATCTCAGAAATGACCAAATGCAAGTCCTTTGGTCGTGAGAGCAGCCAGCATTTCTAGTGCACTGGTCCCCCTGACATGCCAGGACACCAACTGGGCACCCTAGGGGGCACTGCAGTGGACTTCATAAAATGCTCCCAGGAACATAGCTCCCTTACCTTGTCTGCTGAGCCCCCCCAAACCCCCCCTAAAACCCACTACCCCCAACTATACACCGCTACCATAGCCCTTACGGGTGAAGGGGGGCACCTAGATGTGGGTACAGTGAGATTCTGGTGGGTTTTGGAGGGCTCGCTGTTTCCTCCACAAACGTAACAGGGAGGGAGGTGATGGGCCTGGGTCCACCTGCCTGAAGTGCATTGCACCCACTAAAACTGCCCCAGGGACCTGCATACTGCTGTGATGGACCTAAGTATGACATCTGAGGCTGGCATAGAGGCTGGCAAAAAATATTTTGAAAGATGTTTTTTGAGGGTGGGAGGTGGTTGGTGACCACTGTGAGAGTAAGGTGAGGTCATCCCCGATTCTCTCCAGTGGTCATCTGGTCATTTCGGTCACCTTTTTGTGCCTTGGTCATAAGAAAAACAGGACCAGGTAAAGTTATCCAAGTGCTTGTCAGGGACGCCCTTTTTTTCCATTATGGGTTGAGGACGTCCATGTGTTAGGCACGCCCAAGTCCTGCCTTTGCTACGCCTCTGAAATTCCCCCTTGAAATTTGGCCATCCCTGCGACGGAAAGCAGTTGGGGACGTCCAAAATCGGCTTTCAATAATACCGATTTGGATGACCCTGTGAGAAGGATGCCCATCTTCCGATTTGTGTTGAAAGATGGGCATCCTCTTTCGAAATAAGCCTGATAATATCTCAGTTCATGGAGTACTTTTAGGAAACTCTGGGGCCCTTTTACTAAGCTGTATAGGCACCTAAGTGCACCCAATGCACCTCAATTTGGAATTACCGCCTGGCTACCACATGGCCCGGGCAGTATTTTCATTTTTTACGCGTGCCAGAAAATAATTTTTATGTTCTGGTGTGCCATGATAACTGAGTGGTAAAAAACATTCTAAGCACGTAGACCATTACTGCCCGGTTAACACGTGAGACCTTACCACTAAGTCAGTGGGTGACAGTAAGGTCTCAGACCCAAAATGGATATGCACCAATTTTCATTTTGACGCATGTCCATTTTTGGCCAAAAGTTTTAAAAAAGCATTTTTTACAGGTGCACTGAAAATGGATCTGCGCGCATCCAAAACACGCGCTTATACTAGTGCAGGCCATTTTTCAGTGCACCTTAGTAAAAGGACTCCTATATGAATGAAAAGTAAAGCAGTCTATCCAAAAAGGGAGGCCTTCTTGGTAAGGTTGCAGCACCCTGTCTTAGATGAGCTTCAAAGAAGTTGGATTGTTTTGTGAGTGTGAAAGAGATAAATCCCAGATGCATATACCACAAAATGTTATAAAAAGAACTGAGTCTAAGACTCAAAAAAGAACTGAGCCCAAGACATCATGAGTTGTTCCAGTCCCATTTAAGGCATGATGTGATACTACATAGTTATATTTGATCTTGATTTATCCTTGCCATTTTCGTGACAAGAGAACTATTTGATTGTTATGACTTTTGCTTAATATCACTTGATGCTACTGAAGGCATTATTTGGCAGGTCACTGCACACAGGCATTGTATCTGTGGCTTTCATATATTGACGTTTCATCTTTATATTACCATCCAGAGTTCACATCGACTCCTGATGCAGGCTTTTTAGCTGTACCATGGTGACCGTGTTTGGCCTTTTTAATAACAACTGTTTCCACTTGCAGACCATAAATGGAAATAAATGGGGCCATTGGAGTGAACCACATGAGATAGTAAATATATTCAGGTTATCATGGATTATACAACCCATTATCCAGAAGCCACTGCATTAAACAATATGAAAACTGCCACAGTAGAGAATGTTCTATGGGAGGTCTTTTCATGAATGGGAATACGCATGAAAATCCTCAAAGATCAGAGATGCCCTTTGTGTCACATGTCATAAAATGTATGTGACTTGTTAAAGGTAAAAATGCTTTGGATCTCTGTGTACCATCCCTAGACCAACCTGGCTGAGTGCTTCAACAAGATTCTTACACAGATGTTGAAGAATTTATCACTGAGAATGGGAAAAATTGGGATGCCCTACATTCTTATATATTGTTCACCATACTGGAAATACCCCAGAGTTCAACAGGGTTTTATTTTTCCATTTGAGTTACTCTATGGAAGGGGACCCAAGGGATCCTGGATGTGTCAGAGAAACTAGGAAGAAGAACCCAGTCCAGGACAAAACCCGATGGACTAGATATTGCAAATGCAGGAATGACTGAAAAAAATTGGGGGGGGGGGGGGGGGGGCTGCAACTCTGGTTTGAGAAGGCCCAAGAAGGACAAACCCAAGCATATAATTGTGAAGGAGTCCAATGGATCTTCCAGCCTGGAGACAGGGTTCTGGTACTCCTGCCTTCATCAAACAGCAAGCTACTGTGCAAATGGCAAAAGCTCTACAAAGTGGCTGAGAAAATAGGACTCATATATTACAAGATGGTTGAACCAGATAAATGGAAGAGGCAAAAAGCTTCCACGTGAATTTACTGAAGAAGTGGACTCCCATGATCAAAGCACTGGTACAGGTAGATGACTTTGGACCGGAGATCCAGTCACAGTTTTGGAGCCCCTTGAAATCCTGTTTGGAGACCAGCTCTCAGCCATCCAGAAAGTAGATTGGGAGCAACTGGTTTTCCAGAATATGGATGTCTTTTCCAATATATTTTTCAATAAAGAGTCTTGCTTTACTTTTATATCCTTTTCTGGCTGTATATGTGAAGGCCCACACTATCATATGACCCAAAACTAACCATCCATCCATTTCAACCATTTGTATCCAATCTGTCTATCATAAGAACATAAGCGTTGCCATACTGGGACAGATCGAAGGTCCATCAAGCCCAGTATCCTGGTTCCAATAGTGGCCAATCCAATCGCAATTACCTGTGCCCAATTTCTGTGCACAGTTTAACTGAACAATGAGCCAATTAGCACCAGTAACTGGGTGCTAACAATCAATTATTGGCACTAATTGGCAACAATCAGAATTCACACACACACATCGTTCCAGCTGGGATTCTATAAAGATGCATTTGTAAATTTTTTGTGTGGATCTAAAGGGGGCACGGCCATGGGAGGGGCATGAGTGGATCATTCCTAGAATTTGCATTCAGGGTTATTGAATATGGTAGATTCACGCCTAACTTAGGTGCTAGGATTTACAACAGGTTTCAGTTGGTGTACATCCTCGCACCCAAAACTGGGCACAGATCCTGGCGCTAAACGCTAGTCTATAAATGGCACTCAAGTCAGAGCGCCATTTACAGAATAGTGCTTAGTACTCATGTTTTTTCAGTGCCCAAAGTTTGGTACCATTTACAGAATCTAGTCCATTATGTGCACGCATTCACACGCAAATGTGCTATTCTGTAAAATGGCACCTAAATGCAATGGCACAGAGTTTGCAGCAGGTGCATGTCCAGGAGTCCATTTTTGGGGGTTCCCCAAGGCAGACAGAGGGGGCTCAGTATTCTCCCCCCACCCCCTCCAGCAACTGCCACCAGTGCAATAAAATATTACCTTTGGTGGAGGGAATGCCAAGCCCTGCCAGCTGAAGATGTCTCCTGCGGAAGTCCTGTCTGTGCTGAGCGAGCAGCACTGAATTCAGCAGGCGTGCTTTGGCTGCTAATGCAGGCTCTGTCATTCATGCTCAGTTAGACTGAACTCAGCATGGTGTTAGCGGCTAAAGTGCGCCTGTTGGATTAAGTGCTGCTTATTCAGGAGACATCTTTGGCTGGCAGGGCTTGGCATCACCAACAGCCATGAAAGCAGAGGGAGACCGAGCCAAAGGTGAGGAGGCCCAGCCCCCCCCCCCCCCCCATGGCTACCACTGGTTGGCAGGTGAGACTTTAGGCATAGCATGAGCAATGTGCACATATAGGCATGTTTATTATAGAATCCTGTAATCTATGTGATTTGTTGCTAAGTGCAATCATTTAAACCGGCTTTATGGGTGGAGTAAACGATCACGACTTGAATATGGTCACGTTCTTCACATATTGGACTACATTCTATATATCATGCCTAAAACTTTAGGCCCAAAAGGAAATTTGCCTAAGTACATTTTATAAAGTATGTCTCAATTTAGGCGTACTTTCCACGTGGTTCATAGAATATGCTGAGCGCCCATATGCGCAACTAAATTTAGTCATGGGCAGTTACGCCAAGTAAAACCTGGTGTAAATGCTGACACCTAAATTAGGTGCACACCAGGTGTATTCTATAACAACGTGCATAGATTTTAGAAATGCCCACAACCCACCCATTCCACACCCATGGCCATGCCCCCTTTTCAACCATGCAACTTAGAATTTATGTACAGCACGTTATTAAATACACTTAGACAGTTCTGCACTTAAATTCTAATTAATGCCAATTAGTGTCAATAATTGTTTGCTAATTGGCAATCATCAGCACTGATTGCTTTGTTAACCAATTAGGTTATTCACATTGTTATGGAATACGCTTCCATTTCCGCATGGAAATCTCATCACAATATATTGAATCCAAGGGATTTTGCTTTTATTCTATAAAGAAAAGTAAATGTCTACTTTTCTTTATAGAATAGTCTTCAAGTAGGCACATTGTAGGCGCCTAAAAGTAGGTGCCCATTGAAAGAATTACCCTCTTAGCATGTGTTGTCATGATCGTGTGGTAACTTTTACTGCTGTCATATGTTAACGGTTATTGTGTGCTAATTACTGAAATGAGGTAATCAGATACTGCATGAAACAGGCCTCTTTGTTTTATGTTGGGCTGTTAGGAAATGGACTGTTTAGGATAACTCTGCATCACTTTATCTCATTATCATATATTTTTCATTAGTGTTGATGCAGATATAAGGATCCTTGCAGGACCCACACTAGTCCTGTATGTTCCTGCCCTCAGTACCATAACAAGTCAGAGTAGAGAGGAAGTGTATTTTTATCTGGTTACAGCTTTCCCTCCTGGAATGGCTGTAGTGGAATTTCCTGACCCTTCAAAAGCCAGAGTCCTTTGAGTGTGGTGTTGAATAATAGATTCCTCATTGGAATCTGAGTCTGTGTTAGGGCCTAGCCCTTTCATTATGTTTTGTGTTGTGTGTGAAGACTCCCTTGACCTTTTTTATTTTGCATCCAGTGTAAAGTGAAGTAGCAGGCCAAAGGTTTTTCCCACCCCTCTGCCTACTACTTATTCATGGAGCAGAGCAGTAGTTTGGTCCTCAGACTGACAGGACCAAAAGAAAAAAGGCCCAGCTCAGGAGTTGGACTGCCAAAGAGGAACAATGTAGAAGATAATTCCTTATAGGAAGAGTCTGTGTGTAAGTGGATCCCAACAGGGCCAGCATTAGGGGGGGGGGGGTGCAAATAGGGCAATCGCCTTTGGCCCCCATGCTGGAGAGGCTCCCAAACCTGTCTAAATCTAAAGGATATACAGTACAGCCTGGACTTTGTTTTGCTGTTTACTGTTTCATGGTATTTCTATTGTTACGTTTCAATTTACTATTTTCAAGTTTACCTCATGTATTATACTTATGTTTATTTTTTTGTTATATTACTATTGTTATGCTGTTAACAAAATTGTAAGTTTTATGTTAAACTGTACCTGCTATACACTGCCTAGGGTGAATCTCTTCATAAAGGTGGTTCATATATCCCAATAAATAAATAAATAAATAAATAAATAAATAAATAAAGAAATTATTTCTGCCCTGGGCCCCAACATATTTAACACTGGCTGTGGATCCCAGGGAGAAAAGACTGTGTGTGATGGACTGTAGGGGGATAGGTACACAGGTGATGACACACACAGATAGAGGAGAGAAGTTGAGCTTTAAAGTGTTTGTTCAATGCTGTACATTTGCAAGCTATACAAATGCTACCTCAGAACTGTACTATTGTGCACTAAGTTCAGTATAGGAATTGGAGCACCCCAATTTGGGGAAATTTCTACACCAGGACTTTAAAGGGAAATCCCTTCCCCCTAAGGAGAGCCTGCTTCTGTGGGGGCCCTTTTACTAAAGCATGGCAAGCCCACAGCGGGCTTGCTGAGCGCCAATATAGAACTACCACCGGGCTGTGGCAGGAGCCCAGCAGTAGTTCCCACCCCCAGCGCATGCGATTTCCGGCGCTACAGGAATTTTTCTGATTTTTGTAGTGCCGAACTTAACCAGTGGTAAGCACTACCCGGTTACCGCTGGGTTAATGCAGGAGCTCTCAGTGGGTGGTGGTAAGGGCTCCCCCCTGAAATGGCCATGTGGTAAGTGGTTCACTTACCGCATGGAGAAGGTGATCCACCAAGGTGGATGAACACTAACTCCCACGAGAAATCAACAGATAAAGGGAAGTGGGAAGTGGACCAATGACTCCAGGGAAACGGGATACTGATGTACAGAGTACCACTTTATTCACAGACTCGACACAGTACCGTGTTTCAGCCACAGGCCTGCTTCAGGAGTCTAAAACAATGGGTTAAAAATATATTAATTAAAAAATGCTTATATATATATATATATATATATATATATATATATATATATATATATATATATAATGATAAATACATACACATGTATATATATATACGTATATAAATGTGACAAAAAAAACCTAAAAATACACACACAACCTCTAAAAAATACACATTTATATGTGTATATATATACACATGTGCATGTATTTATCATATCATTTTATATATATATATATATATATATATATATATATATATATATATATATATATATATAATGCATTTTTTAATTAATATATTTTTTAACCCATTGTTTTAGACTCCTGAAGCAGGCCTGTGGCCGAAACACGGTACTGTGTCGAGTCTGTAAATAAAGTGGTACTCTGTACATCAGTATCCCGTTTCCCTGGAGTCACAGGTCCACTTCCCTTTATCTATCACTTACCGCATGGTCATTTCTTTTTTGCCAAAAATGGACAGCTTTTACCACTGCAGTAAAAGGGGCCTCAGCATGCATCAAAAACACACGCTGATGTTAGCACAGGCCCCCTTTTACCGCAGCTTATTAAAAGGGCCCCTTGGAGAACAGTGTGAGTGCTGAGAGCAAAATGGGGGAGGATCCGGAAGTCATATGTATTCTGTGGGGACCCTGGGGTGTGAATCCTGCCATGAACCGCTTTGAGACCAGGACATCCCCCTTACACAAGTTAGCCAATGAACATCAATAATGTTGTTAATGCACATTAATGCCTGCATTATTATTAACTCATTTTATTACATTGAAAATCAGATGGCAGAACTTTCTGCATTCTGCAATTTTTAGGCAAAATTAAATAATTTTTCCAAGACATTGTTTGGCTCTGTTTGAATCATTCCTGCTGAGCTGTGTTGTCAGCTGACACTGACTAATGCATCACACCTGCCTGGGTTTGCAGAAAAATATTTGAAATATGTGCTCAGATCTGTGGTTGCCTAAAGCTTACAGAGCTACCAGTAGGTGGTCTGGTCATATAATTTGAATGTTAGAAAACATGGAATTCTTTGCTCTGCTGCACCTGTTCTGCAATACTAAAAAAGGCAAGTGATAATAAATCTGTATGGCTATTTGTGCATACATAAAATAACTTCTGATTATCACTCATACTCTGGCTTGTGCAAGATCACCAAGCTACTAACTTTTGTTATTTACTGTCATGGTAGGAAAGTATAGTGTTGTGAGAGGTTAAAAGGCCACTTTTCCAAGGCCATAAACAGATGCGGCTTCCAGGATATCTGCAATAAATATACATTGGATGGTATCCCAAGGGAGCTGCTAAGGAAAACAGAGTACCAGAATTCAAGAAAACAGAGTATAAGCACAGAGGATTAGCTGCAAGGAAATGAAAATAAAGTTGCAGACCAGGTATGCTCTGAAATATTGCAGCAGGAAGGAAAAATAGATATGTTAGATGGGCTTTTATGGTCTTTATCTACTGTCATATTCTATGACTATTCATAAGATTTATTTGAACACAATCCAGCCGATATTGAAAGTGATTTAAGCCTCTCCTGCCCGCTTAAATCGCTTACTACTGCCTAACCCCTGCCGCTGAATATTGCCTCTGACCAGCCCCAGAAAAAGTGGACAAGTAAGGGGCGGTACAGGAGGTGATGGGGAGAAGCCAGGGGTTATGCGGGTGCTGGCAATATTCAGTGCCAGGACTCGCACAGCTAAGCAGGCCCCAGCAATAAATATCAGCCAGGACCAGCATAACTATGTTTTACCTTTAAAGCCCCCCTGATCCCCTTCCCACCCTCTAAAATAGACCCACCTCCCTCCTACCCCCTCCCCAGCCCCTCCCTTCCCCTCAAATGAGCCCCCAACCCTCCCCCCCAGGTTTAGGTAGGGCTCCCCAGACCAACCTGATATCCCTGTTACTTGTCCAGGCCTGCCCGTCACATGACGGTTTCAGTATACATGTTGAAAGCTGCTGGTGACAAGATGCATCCTTGTCATGTGCCCTTTCCACCAATCTGTGTCTCCATATAGCATTCCAACTGTAACTTCTTGATCTTGATAGAGTGATCTTATGAGTTCAATCAGGTGTGATGGTATGCCCATCTCCTTCAGGCAGGTCCAGAGCTGTTTGTGCTCAAGCACATCAAATGCCTTTGAATAATCATTAAAACACATGTAGAGATCTTTCTAGTACTCCCTAGCTTTTTCCATAATCCATCGAAGGTTGGCAATATGATCACGAGTGCCTCTGCCTTTCCTGAAGCCATCTTGCACATCTGACAGTTGACCATGCCCTCTTCATATTAGTGTAGAGTTCTCACATTTGACCTTTTCTATTCACTTCCTCCATCTTCTGGCCTTGTCCATTCCAGTTATTCTCTTTATCCTTTCTGGCCTCACTTTGGAAATCTGCATTTGACCTGCTGAAATCTTCTTTGTTCCCAGTAGCTTTAGCCTTCCTTCTCTCTTCTGCAAAGCTGATGGTCAAGTCAGAAATCCACTGGGCTGATTTTGATGGTTTCTTGTATGGGATATGTTCTAGTGCTGTTTCGACTACATGTGTTTTCACGTCTTCCCATGGTTCATCTGGGTGTCTTTTTTCCATGAGGAGATGGTCAAATCTGTTCCTTATTTCAACTGTGTAGCTGGTGCTGATCTTGTCTGTGTCAAATCTCTTTGCAGCTGCCGATTGTCTGGCATTGCAGAATCTGAGTTTAACTGTGGCTACCAGTAACTGGTGATCTAATCCACAGTCAGCACGAGGGTATGTCTTCACTGCCAAGAGTGAACTCTGCCATCTTTCCTGACACAGTATATAATCGATTTGGTTTCTGTGTTCTCCACTTGGTGATGTCCAGGTGTAGAGCCGCCATTTGGATTGTTCAAACCAAGTGTTAGTGATCATTAGCCAATGTTATTGGCAGAGAGAGCAAGGAACCAGCGAGGCAAACGCCTCAATCACAATAAGGTCCGTACCATATGAGGGGTCTGGAGACCACACCTTCAAAAAGATATAAACAGGATAGAATCAATTCAGAGGGCAGCTACTAAAATGGCCAGTGATCTTTGTCGTAAAGTATATGGAGACAGACTTAAAGATCTCAATATGTATGCTTTGGAAGAAAGGCAGCAGTGGGGAGATATGATAAAGACATTTAAATACCTTTGTAACAAAAATGCACAGGAGGTAAGTCTCTTTCAGTTGAAAGAAAGCTTTGGAATATGGCACCAGAATAAAGGTGAAAGTGGATAGATCAGTGAAAATGTATTTTCTTACATTATTCCTGAGGCTAGCCCCATAGAACTTCATATTGTGAACCCTAGTTCTTTAAAGGTCATATGCAACATCTTTGCATAATTCTTATGTAGTCCAGTTGCAAAAAATTCAGTTTTCTTTAGGACCAAAGCACCTTCCATAGAATATGTCTCATGCTATGGAACTTAGCTTTGGCACAAAATCACCAAAAACTGCTGCATGCCCTGTCATTGCCACCTCCCCTCCTTCTGTAGATGTAAATTGAGCCACTCTCAAGCTTATTTTCGAAAGAGAAGGGCGCCCATCTTTCAACACAAATTGGGAGATGGGTGTCCTTCTCCCAGGGTTGCCCAAATTGGCATAATTAAAAGCCGATTTTGGGCATCCTCAACTGCTTTCCATTGAGCGAGTACGACCAAAGTTCACTGGGGCGTGTCAGAAGCATAGCGAAGGCAGGACTGGGGTGTGCTTAACACATGGACATCCTCGGCCGATAATGGAAAAAAGAAGGCTGTCCCTGACAAACACTTGGCTGACTTTACTTGGTCCTTTTTTTTATGACCAAGCCACAAAAATGTGCTCTAAATGACCAGATGACCACCGGAGGGAATCGGGGATGACCTCCCCTTACTCCCCCAGTGGTCACTAACCCCCTCCGACCCTCAAAATAAAATTTTAAAATATTTTTTCCAGCCTCTATGCCAGCCTCAAATATCATACCCAGCTCCATGACAGCAGTATGCAGGTCCCTGGAGCAATTTTAGTGGGTACTGCAGTGCATTTCAGGCAGGCGGACCCAGGCCTATCCCCCCCTTCCTGTTACACTTGTGGTGGTAAATGGGAGCTCTCCAAAACCCACCACAAACCCACTGTACATACATCTAGGTGTCCCCCTTCATCCATAAGGGCTATGGTAGTGGTGTGCAGTTGTGGGGAGTGGGTTTGGGGGGGGGGTTTGGGGGCTCAGCACACAAGGAAAGGGAGCTTTGCACCTGGGAGCTTTTTCTGAAGTCCACTGCAGTGTCCCCTAGGGTACCCGGTTGGTGTCCTGGCATGTCAGGGGGACCAGTGCACTATGAATGGTTGCTCCTCCCATGACCAAATGGCTTGGATTTGGTCATTTCTGAGATGGGCGTCCTCAGTTTCCATTATCGCCGAAAATCGGGGATGACCATCCCTAGGGATGACCATCTCTAAGGTCGACCTAAAAGTTGAGATTTGGGTGTCCCCGACCGTATTATCGAAACGAAAGATGGTTGCCCATCTTGTTTCAATAATACAGGTTTTCCCGCCCCTTCGCGGGGACGTCCTGTAAGGATGGCCTCAGGAAAACTTGGGCGCCCCATTTGATTATTCCCCTCTCTGTCTCCCTTCCCTGATACAAACACAATCCAGACTGCTCTCTTTTTCTCTCTTTCTATAATTAAGGCAATTTCAGATGAGGATGCCCTGCTCCTTCTCTTCTCCTCCCATCTGCCATTTTGACATTGCAGTGATCTCATTACCAGCAGTGTGTCTCAGGTAAAACAAAGGGCATGGTAATGGTAGCAGGCTGAAGTGTTAGGGTGGAAGCTGAGAACGTAGGAAGGAGAACTGGGAGGTGGAAGAGAGAAAGAAGCCTGAGAGGGAAGAAGAAATAAGAGAAAGGAAAGAAGAATGAAAAAGGCAGTGGGATTAACTAAGGACAGATGCATTAAAGATACAGCAAAAAAGGGCCTGAAAGAAGGATTGTTTTAAAATTTCTGTGTTGGGAGTGAAGAATTTTTTTAAATAGTTATTGGATTTGTTGAAACAAGCGGGTTAGCAGTGGAGGATATTCAGGACTTAACCTGCTATAGCGAACTGCATACAGGGCTCCTTTTACTAAGTACAGGAAGTACAGTCAGGCTACCAGAGCAGCCCAGTGGTATTTCCCACTCCTAGTGCACCATCATTTCCAGCACTACAAAATGTATTTATTTTTGTAGTGCTGGAATGTATCTGGCAGTAATTGGGCAATGCCGCACGCTGCCTGGTTACCACCGGGATTATGTGAGAGCCCTTACTGCCACCTCAATGGGTGGTGGTAAGGGCTGCCCCCCAAAATGGCCACTCAGCAAGTGCTTTACTTGCCGCATGGCCATTTCCTGCAGGAAGTTGAGACTTCCCTTTTACCAGCTGCAGTAAAAGGGGACCGCGTCACGCATGTAAAACACACGCTGACACCAGCGCTGGCTCTCTCTTGTCACAGATTGGTAAAAGGGGCCCTCAGAAAGGACTTTTATGCAATCCTGTCTATGCAGTTACCTTGCCCGTTTAAGTGCACTTAACCAGCCAAGTGCTGACTCTGCTCCTGAAATACCCCCAAAATAGCTGGTTTTGAGTTGAGCACTGGCCAGATGTTTTCAGTAGCTCTTACCAGTTATATGCTGCTGAAAATGAATGGTTAGCCTCAAACAAGTGATTTACCCAGACAGGAGTCATTTCTGGATGGTTAAATCACTTTGAATCTTAACCCCTCTGCTTCCAGTTCACCCTGAATAAAAATGTTAGAGGACATAAAGACCACTACAGGTCAAAAACAGCAATACAGTAGATTTCTTTGTTTGGTTTTGGATGTGAGCAGTGGCGTCGCGAGGGCAGCTGACACCCGGGGCAGGTCGCCGCTGTGCACCCCCCCCCCCTGGGTGCAGCGCGATGCACCCTCCCCCCTCCGTAGTGCAACCCCCCCCCCCCCCGCGAGAACATACCTGGAAGGCGGGGCGGGGCGGGTGGGAGGGCCAATCCTCCGAGTGCACGCTGCTGGGGGGTGTCGGCGCCTCGCAGGTTCCTTGCTCTCTCTGCCCCGGAACAGGAAGTAACCTGTTCCGGGGCACAGAGAGCAAGGAACCAGCGAGGCGCTGACACCCCCCAGCGGCGTGCACCCGGGGCGGACCGCCCCACCCCCCCTTCCTACGCCACTGGATGTGAGTCCTTGTCCTTGGAGCTCAGCAGCTCAGTGCTTGGTTCACATATTACAATACACAAAACCATGATATCCAATTATGTATTTTACTATATTGCTTTTGGAGAGAGGATGTTGGGGTTATCATGATTGGTGAATTTAAGTACCAAAATCTCTTGTAAGGTTGGTAGGGAAGTAGCACTATGGATTGAAAATAAATTAAGAGAACATATTGGTGGGAAAATGTGGGATACAAATGCTACAAATATTAATAATAAGGCGGAAGATTTGCCTAGAATGCCTAATATGCTTGCAGTGCCCCTTCCAGCACATTATTTTAACATAGCATACAGTCATTTTTGTATTTTCCTTTCTATAGTATTACATTTTCTATCATTCTTTCTTAGATGGCATAGCCATAGGAACCCCCTAGGCCCGTGGTCTTCACTAATTTTTAAAAATAGGGTCACTATGAATCCAAATGAGCTAAAGAAGGGCTATCAAATATCTTTCCTTGTGAGGCTGCAACACTGTTGATCAGTGTATATCAATGGCATCCTGCCCCCTCCCCACCCTTCAAACTTTTCATTGGTGATGTCCTCAAGAAAGTAGGCATTTCCAAATGCATTCTGTTCTTCTATTGTGAAATGCCTTCTCCTTCAAGCATACAGCTCTTCCCGCCATCCACTTCCCTCTTTCTATCACAAGCTTGGGTAGAGAGGCCAAGTATAAAAAAATAAAAAAAATAAAAACCCAGAATGATGATGGGTGCCATCCCAGAAGTCTCCAGGAACAGCCATTGGCCCCCCGGGACTTCCATTGAAGAACACTGCCCTAGTCGTTGGCCATCAAGAGCTGTCAGTGTAGTAACAAGTGTCTTCTCTCTACAGGCCTAAATGCATCATCTCCATGGTATGCACACAGGCCTAATTTGTACTGACAGAGGGGGAATCCAGACTTAGATTGAATATGTTGCAGCATACTGTACTGCAGCCTGATACAGAGGGTCAGTCTGTGGATATGGTTATTATACAGATTTTTCAATAAAAATGTATGTCTATTCACCTTTTAAGTCCCAGATTTGCTTGAATTGAGGCCTTGGGACCAAATTCTATAAATAGCGCCAAATAATTGGTGCCGAAAAATAATGCATGAAGCGCTATTCTATAAACGGCACTGAAAGCTAAGCACTGTTTATAGTATACACTTAGTGCCGGGATCGGTGCCTAACTTTAGATGTGAGAATTTACACCAAGTAAACGCTGGTTTAATCCTTGCATTTAAATTAGCCGCAGATCCCCCTTATTCTGTAACAGCACACATAAATAGTAGGAATGCCTCTGATCTACCCATGACCCTCCCATGGCCATACCCCCTTTTTGAAGCCATGCATAAAATTTATGCGCAGATCCCCATGACTAAAAATGCATGCTGATAATTGATTATTAGCACCCAATTATCAGTGCTAATTGGCTCACTATTCAATTAAATTGCACATGTAAATTGGGCGCACACCCAAATTTGCATATGCAATTTCAAGCGCCATTTATAAAATGTCAGAGTTGATGTATAAGAAGGATACATAAAAATGCATACTAATTCTAGCTTATTATTTACAGCATACCTTTTCATTGCCATATCAAAGTCAAACAAGGAGTAGCGAGCTGTTTCTTCAAGTAACCACCCACTTTTGTACACTTGCTTTGAACTTGCATGAACCATTGATTTCATCCTTGTAGGAAAAATATAAATTATGTTTAATATCCTTGAACTCAACCCACTCTATCAGAAACAAAAATGCAAAATTATATCAAGCCCACACATAAAAGAGTGAATCATTAAGCATGTGTTCCTGCGACAGGATAGTAGTTGCACATAATTAGCTACATGCATAATTCAAATTCTAATCCATTCTTCCACTAATTTAGAAGACCAATTTCCTTACTTAGAAATTTCCTTACATAAAAATATGCACTACATTCAGAGTACAGTCTTAGCTTTCTCATAATTCATTGGTAGTTCATTCTGGCAAGAGTAATTTGTAAGATGCTTTGATTTTGTGTTATGTTTTCCATGGAGTGACCCCTGTGTATATAAGGTGAAAATGGTTGTTTTATTATAAATGTAATATGGGGTTGCACTCTAATAATGAAATTCAGTTGTTTTTTTCCCTCTGCTACTAATTATTGGTTCAAAAGAATATTAAACATGCTGTTCAGCTTTAGTGCAGCAAAGGAGTGTAATTCTTTGCCTGTTTTCATGAGAATTGGATCTAATTATGTTTTAGATTTGTGGGGTGTACACAGATAACACTTGGAGTGTTATTGGAAACGTGACAGTATAGATTACAGAAGAACATGACTCTGCCATATTCTAGCATTAGACAGTGTAGTGTATGGAAGCAATTGTGTTCCCTTTTATCTATAGACTTGACTTCATAACACTCAAATAATAATAGAACTAAATCCACATATAAGGGTATTATAAAATTAGATTGCTTATTTATTTACAATAGCAGCAAAAACAGTGGTAGAAGTGCAGGAATAATGATACTGACGGTCTTATCATAAGTACATAAGTATTGCCATACTGGGAAAGACCAAAAGTCCATCATGCCCAGCATCCTGTTTCCAACAGTGGCCAATCCAGGTCACAAATACCTGTCAAGATCCCAAAGAAACAGCTCAGAGTAAATGCAAATAAATCCCTAAATAGGCTCTTAAGTAAGCCAGTTAGTCTAATCCCACAGCACTTATAAAACAACTATACATGGCAACTATACAACCTGGTGTAGTCATCCAGCAGATGGCAGAGTGTTTCTCAGATGGTCCGTCAGATGCAAAGCAGGGCTGCACTTGGGATGGAATGAAAGGCAGCCTTTTGCCTCAGATATGAGCCTCTTTTGTACAGAAATCATGAACTGAAGCTCGGGTAGTGACATGCATTCTGGCCTTGTCGATGTACAAATAATTTTGTTTATCCCAAATATTGTGACTTCAAGGGCCACAATATTGTCTCACTGGCACCATATTGAAGAGATCACCTTGATAAAGAGTCGGGGTTTCATAAACAATGTGCAGTTTTGCCAGGCACAGCACCTCTCCAGCTACAAGGGAAACTCACTACTACTACTACTACTTAACATTTCTAAAGTGCTACTAGGGTTACGCAGCGCTGTACAATTTAACATGGAAGGACAGTCCCTGCTCAAGGAGCTTACAATCTAAAAAGACAGGTGTACAATCTAAAGACAAGTGTAGAGTCCGTCTGGTAGGTAATACTATATTTCATGAGAGGTTAGGTGCTGAACGCGGCATTGAAGAGGTGAGTTTTAAGCAGAGATTTGAAAATGGGTAGGGAGGGAGCTTGGCGTAGGGGTTGAGGAAGATTGTTCCAGGCAAAGGGTGAGGCAAGGCAGAATGAGCGGAGCCTGGAGTTGGTAGTGGTGGAGAAGGGAACTGACAGGAGGGATTTGTCCTGTGAGCGGAGGTTACGGGCGGGGACATAGGGGTAGATGAGGGTAGAGAGGTAGTGAGGAGCCGCAGACCGGGTGCATTTGTAGGTAAGGAGGAGAAGGTTGAATTGTATGCGGTATCTGATCGGAAGCCAGTGAAGTGACTTGAGGAGAGGAGTGATGTGAGTATATCGGTTCTGGCGGAATATAAGACGTGCGGCAGCGTTCTGAACGGATTGAAGGGGGGATAGATGGCTACGTGGGAGGCCGGTGAGGAGTAGGTTGCAGTAGTCAAGGCGAGAGGTAATGAGAGCATGGGCGAGAGTTTGTGTGGTTTGCTCAGATAGGAAAGGGTGAATTTTGCTGATGTTGAAGAAGCGACAGGTCTTGGCAGTCTGTTGGATATGCGCAGAGAAGGAGAGGGAGGAGTCGAAGATGACTCCGAGGTTGTGGGCAGATGGGACGGGGAGGATGAGGGTGTTGTCAACTGAGATGGAGAGTGGAGGAAGAGGAGAGGTGGGTTTAGGTGGAAAGACGAGGAGCTCGGTTTTGGACATGTTCAGCTTCAGGTGGCGGTTGGACATCCAGGCAGCAATGTTGGATAAGCAGGCCGATACCTTGGCCTGGGTCTCCGCGGTGATGTCTGGTGTGGAGAGGTATAGCTGGGTGTCATCAGCATAAAGATGATACTGAAAACCATGAGATGAGATCAGTGAGCCTAGGGATGAGGTGTAGATTGAGAAGAGAAGGGGTCCAAGGACAGATCCCTGGGGAACTCCAACAGATAGTGGGATGGGAGTGGAGGAAGATCCATGAGAGTGTACTCTGAAGGTGCGGTGGGAGAGATAAGAGGAGAACCAGGAGAGGACAGAGCCTTGGAACCCAAAAGAGGACAATGTGGTAAGAAGTAGATCATGATTGACAGTGTCAAACGCAGCGGATAGATTGAGCAGGATGAGGATGGAATAGTGGCCTCTGGATTTGGCGAGGAGGAGGTCGTTGCAGACTTTAGAGAGTGCTGTTTCTGTCGAGTGTAGAGGGCGAAAGCCGGATTGAAGTGGATCTAGGATGGCATGAGAGGAGAGAAAATCAAGACAGCGACTGTGAACGGCGCGTTCAAGAATTTTGGAGAGGAAGGGGAGGAGAGAGATGGGGTGGTAGTTGGAGGGGCAGGTAGGGTCAAGTGATGATTTTTTTAGGAGAGGTGTGACTACTGCATGCTTGAAGGTGTCAGGGACCGTTGCAGTGGAGAGAGAAAGGTTAATGATGCGACAGATGGAGGGGGTGACAGTATGGGAAATGGTGTTAAGTAGGTTGGTGGGGATGGGATCGGAGGAACAGGTGGTGCATTTCGAGGAGGAAAGAAGGCGGGAGGTTTCATCCTCGGTGATCTCAGGAAGAGGAGAAAGAGGCCATGGTTGGTTGGTTGTTGAATAGGGCTACAGGCTGAAGAGGAGGTGGTGGCTTGGTAGTGAACTCAAGGTTTATCTTTTGCACCTTGTCGCAAGAGTTCTTGGCTGGTCTGGCCATGATGTCAGTGCTGATAACAACATTGTTATTCTGGTACATTGGCACTAATGGTAGCATTCTCTTGTCTGTATGCAAGGCCAAGGCTCATTAAGCAACAGACTCTCCCAGCGTACTTTTAGTGTATACTCTAGTGGATCCTCCTCTACTTCTATCTCACTGTCAGTTGGTGTACCTCAGGGATCCGTCCTGGGACCTCTTCTTTTCTCCATCTATACTTCTTCCCTTGGTACTCTGATTTCATACCATGTTTTTCAGTATCATCTTTATGCTGATGACTCCCAGATCTACCTCTCCACACCAGAAATCTCAGCCAAAATCCAGGCCAAAGTATCAGCCTGCCTGTCTGACATTACTGCCTGGATGTCTCAGCGCCATCTGAAACTAAACATGACCAAGACTGAGCTTCTCATCTTTCCCCCTAAACCAACCTCTCCTCCTCCCCCATTCTCTATTTCTGTGGATAACAATCTCATCCTTCCAGTCACATCAGCTCGTAACCTTGGGGTCATCTTCGACTCCTCCCTCTCCTTCTCTGCACATATTCAGCAAACTGCTAAAACCTGTTGTTTCTTTCTCTATACTATCAGCAAAATTCGCCCTTTCCTTTCTGAGCACACTACCAGAACCCTCATCCACACTCTCATCACCTCTCGCTTAGACTATTACAACTTGCTTCTCACAGGTCTCCCACTTAGCCATCTCTCTCCTCTTCAATCTGTTCAAAATTCTGCTGCATGACTAATATTCCGCCAGTGTCATTATGCTCATATTAGCCCTCTCCTCAAGTCACTTCACTGGCTTCCTATCCGTTTCCACATACAGTTCAAACTCCTCTTATTGACCTATAGGTGCATTCACTCTGCAGCTCCTCAGTATCTCTCCACTCTCATCTCTCCCTACATTCCTCCCCGGGAACTCCGTTCACTGGGTAAATCTCTCTAATCTTTACCCTTCTCCTTCACTGCTAACTCCAGATTCTGTTCCTTTTATCTTGCTGCACCATATGCCTGGAATAGACTTCCTAAGCCGGTACGTCAAGCTCCATCTCTGACAGTCTTCAAATCTAAGCTTTTTAATGCAACTTTTAACTCTTAACCCTTATTCACTTGTTCAGAACCCTTATTTTATCATCCTCACTTTAATATTCCCTTATCTCTTATTTGTCCTGTTTGTCTTTGACAGAGAATATGGTAACAGTGGTTAGCATATCTGGGTTAAAAAAAGGTTTTGATAAGTTCCTGGAGGAAAAGTCCATAGTCTGCTATTTATACAGACATGGGGAATCAACTGCTTGCCCTGGGATTTATAGCATGGATTGTTGGGTTTCTGCCAGGTACTTGTGATCTGGCTTGGCCACTGTTGGAAACAGGATTCTGGGCTAGATGGACCATTGGTCTGACCCAGTATGGCAATTCTTATGTTCTTATGTCTGTCCTAATTAGATTGTAAGCTCTGTCGAGCAGGGACTGTCAAGTGTACAGTGCTGCATACATCTAGTAGTGCTTTAGAAATGATAAGTAGTAGTAGCAGTGAAAGATAAAATAAGTCAGAGTCTATAAGTTAGGTTGTTAATGCTGGATAGTGCCATGTATTAAAATTCCATATATCTTTGTTATATAAGAACATACGGTGTATATAGTGCTTCTTTTGTTCCTACAGATGTTTAGTAAAAATGCATTTGTTTACAAGGGGGTCATAAAGTGTTCTCCTGCCTGCTTAAATCGTGCTCAGCAGGCTGGCTGCTGATATTAAGCGGCTCTTACCTGGGTAGCATCACTAAATATCAGCACTAACCGTCCATCTTGAATCCAGACAGGAGAGGAGAATTATGGAGGTGGAGGCAGGGAGGAGTTGGCAGTTATCCAGATGCTGGCAATATTCAATACCAGTCCCACACAGTTAAGTGGGCAGATAGTACCTCACAAAAAGCAATACTAACTATGTCCGCTTAGCTATGAGGGTGCCAAAATTGAATATTGGCTGGTACCCACATAGCTTCCAGATACTGGCCTAGAGCAGTCATGTTCTACCCTCCCTCTCTCCTGGACTCACATCTATAGAAGTCCACCACCATCACCACCACCGTGACCAATCCCCCTCACAGACCCCCTTGAATCATAGAAGTTCCTCTTCACTCCATGATCCTATCCCCCTCCCAAACCCCTTCTGTCTCAGTAGGCCCTCCCAGGCCTTCCATGGTGGTCCAGTTGGTAAACAGGGTAGGAGTGAAGCCCTCTATCTCTCTGCCCATGGTGGCTGTGGCTTACAAATGGTGGTCTTGACCTCTAGCTGTGATCTTATGGTACTATCTCTAAGGGCTAACCCCAAAAAATTATGGATTGGCCTAAAAAAGATATCTGCTTATTATCATCGTTGTCATTATCATCTGCATTAGAAGTAGTGTGGTCTCATTTATCGCTTGCATCTTCATCTTCGTTTTCATTGTTATGCTGTCCAACATCAAATGTATGGAAACCCTTAAGTCTTAAGGCCACCCAAGCAGACTTCCTCTCTAAGGACTCTTTCCATTGGACGTGCAACAGTCTGTTGTGGTAGAAATATATGTCTGTTCACCAAGAATTGTCACCAGCTTCAGCTTCATCTCCACTTCAAAGTGACTGAACTCATCACAGTTCTGTTTGGATGGAGATCAGTAACCATTCAACAAATACAGGCAACTCCATTGTTCTCATAGGCTGTACCCCTTGAACAGCAACATTTAAGATAAGATGATCCACTGTTTGTGTGACAGGGTTCCAGGTTTTTCTGTTTCGTTTGGTTTACTGAGGAACCATCATTTAGGTCTCTCTTCCACTTTTACTTTTAACTGCAAGCATCAGAGGTAGCTGGGTAAAAATTGGTAAAATTATTACTTTGGTAAAAGTAACAAATGTTTCCTGTACTTCTTTACAAGTAAAAGTAACAAAACTTTTACTTAAGTGCAGTAACTAGTTACGTTTACTAGTAATTAGTGAGAGATACAGAAGGGAGGGGAAAAAATACAGAGGAGGCCTGGGAGACAGGGAGTGCAACTGGAATCTAAAATGTATCATGTGATATCTTTAGAATGTTTTTAAAGCTAGACGAGGGAGGTGAAGTTTCTGGCCTATTCCCTCATCCCACACACAAAAATAGAGAGCACAATGCTGTCCCTGAAGTTAGAAAATAAAGCCAGTTCTAGTGCAAGATAACACTATCCTTTTCTGACTTTTCTTTCTTCAAATTCAGCTAAATATCTTCCAAAGCATTTCTGTTGACCTCTGTTTTCTCCTGTTTATTGCATGTGTAGTTTTCTTCTGCAGACCTGTCAAGTTCCAAGACTTGTTATACCCAGAAATTATAGCATTAGAAGGAATGTCATTACTCTGTAAAATTTAAAAGGTTAAAAAGTGGCACACATCATCTCCACTTTATTCCTAATAATTGGAACATAAAGGTCACAATCTTAAACTTTCATGGCCCATATTATTTTTTTCATTAACAAGAAGGATACTGTTCAGCACCATAAAAGGTAATTTCCAGCTACATATTGGGTTATTTTAGAAGACCTATTTGTGATTTCTATATGAATATACCAGCATTTACATGTGTATACTGCATACATGTGTAGAAACCAACTTTTAAAAGCTACTATTTACATGTGGAAATCCCGCTTGAAATTTCTACATGATGTGACATTGTTTGGTTGTGGTTCAGATGGTACTAAAATCAGAGGAGTAGCTGGGGGGGACTTATGCTGGTGCCAGCACCTATTTTTTACATAATCTGCTGCATTTAAAATACATGCCGGCAGCAGTACGCTCTCTGCTCCTCCCATGCCTTCAACCTGGCTACACTTCTGACTAAAATCTACTTATGTTTTCCCCATTTCATAAAGAGCATACACATATATGAAGGAAAGTTCTACTTCAACTTTTATATCTGCTCGACGGCATGTATAGATTTTTAAAAGTGCTTGTTTCAGCCAAGGCTTTACACAAGGAATTATGAGAGTTCTCCTTCATCCCATGTAGTTGTTTGTCTACCTCAGAAATTAAACCATGTTAAAGTTATGGCCTCACTACTTATTTGGTGGCAGTTACACTTCTGGGTTTATAAAATGGGGTAACTACATGTGGAAGTTGTAAAATCACTAATTCCAGGTGTAAGTGTTAACAACTCCACATGGAAGCTGCCACATCCAATCCCATTCATTTTGTCAATGTGTATATTTGTAAAATGGCTGTTCCTGCTGCACATGTCAGCAAATACATGTGCACTCCTGCATGTGTTTTAGAAAAGGCTGTATGTTGGCAAAACCTTTTCTAAAATACCATTGTAATTGAGTACATCCACATCTGGATTTCTCAATTCCAATCTCTATATTTTATTTCCACAATTGCATAATGCTGCAAATTTCAATTGCCCATCTGTCTCACTACCATCTCCATGGTTTCCTGCACCACCATCTTTGACTCAGGTTCTATTGCCTTTGTCATGTTCTTCATTGAGGTCCTCTTGGACTTCCTTCTCTGATTTTGCCCTTTCTAAAGTGCTTTCTTCATCCAAATCAACTACTTGCTCACTTGATCCTATGCCTTTCTGTTGGGTCAAAGTTCAATCATTTGGGCTCTTACCCTATTTATGGTTCATTCTTAATTACAGTCTTCTCAAGGGGAAGGTTCCAGCTGTTTGGAAAACAACTTTGGTGCATCCAATTCTGAAGAAGCTCCTTCTTGATCCAGGTACTCTTACACACTATAGTCCAGTCTTAAATTTGTCCTTGCTCTCCAAATTGGTTGAAAGGTCATTTTTTCAACTTTACTGAGAATACAAATATTCTCCATCTGTGCCAATCAGGCTTCCACCAGGCCTTGGTACTGGAACCATTCTGACTAAGCTCTTAAGTATATTGTATTATTGATATTGCTGGACTTGGTCATCTTCTTTTGACCTTGTGGATCACGTTCTTCATATCCAACGTCTTGTTGATTTTGATCTATCAAGTGGAGTGTTAAAGTAGTTCACCTTCTTTCTCAATGAGTGATATTTAGTGTGCTAATTCAACACTCTTCTCTCCCTTTCGCTTCACCTGTGGTGTTCCACAAGGCTCTGTCTTTGTACAGCTTCATTTTATCTATTTCTTAGCCCATTTGTCATTATTATTCATGATCAAGGTCTTCTATTTCTATGCTGATGACATTTTATTTTTTGCACCCATTAGTTATGTCACTTCTGATCATGCTCCTGTTCAGCAATGTATTGATAAAATTCAGCTCTGGTTGCAGACTAATTGTTTGTTTTGAATTACTCCAAATTAGTAGCTTGCTGGATCAATGATGCCAAACAGCCCCTGACCATCACGCCTACTTCAGCTGGTGTACCTATTCACTTGGTGGACTCCATTAAATATGCTGGTGTTCATATTGATCAGGAACTTTCTTTCAAACCCTATATTTCCCACATAGCTTATACTTGTTTGTGGACACTATCTCATGTCAGATCGATTTGCTCTTTTCTTGACCCTAACTCTCAATAAAATGAGACGTGAATAAACCACTTCTCATTTTATTATTTATGTGCTTTGTTTTGTTTTTATAATTTTTTACAAGCAGATTAGTTGCCTCTTTTTTCCTAATTCTCAATATACTCTTCATGCACACATTGAGACTACTGTAATGTTGTATATGCAGGTCTTTCCCAGTATTTCTTTACACGCCTTCAAGCAGTATAGAACATGGCAGTTTGTCTTCACAGCAACCCACTGGAGTTATAGAAGCCGATGAAAAAAAAAGTTTTTATCTTTTGCCCAGAGCTGATGACTCATGATACAGACATTTGATAGCTCCGCCCCCCCCCCCCCCCCCCCCATCTAGAATTTCCAGATTAAGGGGCCATTTGTTATTACATTTTCAAAATGCTAAAACTAATACATTGTAAAGAAAATGTTGGTACAAACCAACACTTCAGTGTGGAATGAATTAATGCTTGATATAATTTATCAAAGCAACCATGAGGCATAGTTATCAATGTGAGCTACCATTAACACGTGTTATTTTTCACTATCTCATGCTATTCATGACAGACAGGTCCCATTTTATACAATGAGATCTAATTACTAATAACTGGAGTTAACAAGTCATAATGGTAGCCCACATTGCTAACTCCCCTCCCCCCATATGTTCTTACCAAGGAAATTGAAAACCTATCTTTTTGCTAACAGGGCAATTCTATAAATTGGTGCCTAGTCCTATGTGCTATTTCTGTGCATTAGAGGTGCCAATAATTAGCAGCTTTGAGTGTATGTGGACTAGGTGCTATTATATAAGTGCATAACTGCAAGGGGGACCTACACCTAGGTGGAGCATGGGTAGGCCATAGGTGTGTCGCAACACAATGGACTAAATGGCACACAAATTTGGGGACCAAAAAAAAATAAGCACTGAGTGCTGTTCTATAAACTGCGCTCCAAGTTGAGCGTTGTGTATAGAATAGCACATAGCACCAGGATCTGTGCCCAACTTTGGGTGCAAGGATTTACACCAACTGAAACCTGGTGTAAATCAGGGGTATGGATCACCTAAATTCTACAATTCTGTGTGCATCTTTAGTGAACGCCCCTGACCTGCCCATAGTCCTCCCATGGCCACATCCCCTTTTCAGCTGTATACTAAAAGACTTACATGTGCATCTTTATATAATAGCACTTAGCAAGATACACATATAATTGTTGCCAATTAACACCAATAATTGATTGTTAGCGCCCAATTATTGGTGCTATTTGGCTTGTTACTCAATTAAATTGCACATGCAAATTGGGAGCATGTTCTTTTGAGTGCCATATAAAGAATTTGGGGGAATGCGTGCAACTTACAGAATACTACCACTCATGCAAGTTACATGGTGCATGTAGGGATCCTTTTAATAAGCTGTGGTTAAAGGGGGCCTGTGCTAGAGTCAGCATGTGTTTTGATGCGCGCTGAGGCCCCCTTTTACTGCAGTGGGTAAAAGGCTGTCCATTTTGGGGAAAATGAAATGGCCGTGCTGCCTGATTACTGCCGGTTAAGTTCCAGTGCTAAAAAAATAGGGCACATTTTTGTAACACTGGAAATGGCATATGCTAGAGGTAAGAACTACCACTGGGCTCCTGCGGTAGCCCAGCAGTAGTTCCGGATTGGTGCATTGCTTCATAAAAGGGCCTCTAAGGCACCAACTTAAACCAGTCATTGATCTGGCATATGTGGGTATAACTAAATTTTGGTGCGCCAAACCTGCTTTACACTAGCATTCACCGAAGTGCCATTATAGAATCAGCATTAAGCATGCCTCATTATAGTGCCTTTATTGAGGCACCAAGTTATAGAATTGTCCCCTAAGTTTTTAAATATTTGAATTTTAATTTTCTAAAATGATTATGTTATATTGCTGAATTTGTATTTCCTAGAAATTGCTAGTAAAGTCTTTTGTAATCTGCATCAAACCAAAATGGTCATTTATGGAATATAAGTTCCACATTTGTATTTCTATTTTTATTTGTATAAGGAAGATGTCAACCTTGGCTTCCCTGATTCTCAGCCTGCCAGTCTAAGTTACTCTTCCACTCCAGGGATGCACTGGGCAGGACCTAACTACCATATAACCCTTAAATGGTAGCTATGCCCTGCCATTTTCATGATGCGCCCAGCAGGAGGAGGGAATAGGACTCCTTCCTTCCTCCTCCTATCTTCAAGGTAGGCTGCAGCCTTTAGGGTGGGGTGGGGCGGGGGGTTCCCGGCCATGTCTTCCACTGGACCACCAGGATTTTATCTTTATCAGGGTGGTGTGGGGCTGGGGTCCACCAGAACACCAGTGCTGAAAGTCTTTGGGGGTGGGGTGTCTGGAGTCCACTGGACCACCAGGGTTTAAACTCTTTGGGAGGTGGGGTTCTGGGGTCCACAAACCACCAGGGCTGAAAGTCTTTGGGTGGATGGGGGTCTAGGGTCCACTGGACTATGAGGGCTGAATGTATACTGCCAATTACTGTAGCACCACACAGTAGAAAATAAAAAATATTTTCTGCCGCGCATATCGGACGCAATAAAAAATGGAATTACTGCCCAGGGCATGCTGTAGCTGGGCGGTAGTTCCAAATTGACGCATGTTGGAAGCATGTAGGTGCCAATCCAGCTCATTTTCGAAAGTGATTGCCAGCCATCTTCCGACACAAATCGGGAGATGGCCGGCGATCTCCTGAACCCGGCCAAATCGGTATAATCGAAAGCCGATTTTGGCAGGGGTTCAAATAATTTCTGTCGCAGAGCCAGCGAAACATCAAGGGGGCGTGTCGGTAGGGTAGTGAAGGCGGGACGGGGGCGTGCTTACGAGATGGCCGGCTTCGCCCAATAATGAAAAAAAAAGCCAGGCTTGTAGAGCATTTCGCCAAGCTTCAAAAAGGAGCCCCAACTCACCAAATGACCACCGGAGGGAATCGGGGATGACCTCCCCTTACTCCCCCAGTGGTCACAAACCCCCTCCTACCCCCAAAAAAATTAAAAAAAACATTTTTTTGCTAGCCTCTATGCCAGCCTGAAATGTCATACTGAGCTCCATGACAGCAGTATGCAGGTCCCTGGGGCAGTTTTTAGTGGGTGCAGTGCACTTCAGGCAGGCAGGCCAGCCCCCCCCCCCCCCCACCTGTTACACTTGTGGTGGTAAATGGGAGCCCTCCAAAAAAACCCCAAACCCACTGTACCCACATGTAGGTGCCCCCCTTCACCCATAAGGGTTATGGTAATGGTGTAGAGTTGTGGGGAGTGGGTTGGGGGGGTTGGGGGGCTAAACAACCAAGGGAAGGGAGCTATGCACTTCGGAGCTTTTTTTTAAAATTTCTAGAAGTGCCCCCTAGGGGGCCCGGTTGGTGTCCTGGCATGTCAGGGGGACCAGTGCACTACAAATGCTGGCTCCTCCCACAACAAATGCCTTGGATTTGGCCGGGTTTGAGATCACCGGCATTATTTTCCATTATGGCCGAAAACCAATGCCAGCCAATGCCATCTCAAACCCGGTGAACTCTGACATTTGGCCGGGCCCAACCGTATTAGCGAAAAATATGGTTGGCCCACTTACGGCGTCGGCCCCCAAAGATGACCGGCCAGCTATTTGGCCAGCGCAGTTCGATTATGCCCCTCTATGTGCCTTAATAAGAGGGCCCCTTAGATTGTGAGCCCTTCAGAACCAGGGAAAATACCCAATATACCTGAATATAACTCACCTTGAGCTACTAGTGAAAAAAGGTGTGAGCAAAATCCAAATAATAAAAAAGAAAGAAAGAAAGAAATGGCATCAACTAGAACTGGTAGAACCTATTTTTTATTCTCCAGTGCACTTTTGAGTTCAGACCAGAATGGATTTTCAGAAGCAGCTTTGTCCCCATCGCTAATATGTTTTTCTTGTATTCACTCTTGTAACTCTAGGATACCCTTTTTTTTTCTGTTGACTACTGCATATTTAGAATTCCACTTGGTTTTGGATAATCTTTCATTTGGCGGGAAAAAAAGCAAATGCTTTCATTATTCTGTGTTTATGAGATTCGGTAACAAAAAATATGATCAGGCTCTCTGAATTCAAGATGAGTTTAGTGCTTTGAGATAAAGAAATCAATTTGGATCTGCACTGTAAATTATTATAGGAGATCCAGGAAACAGAAATGTGCCGGGGGAAAGCAAGTAGAAAGGCAAAGATTGATAGCAACTATTTGCTCTCAACACATAGCCAAATTACATCCCTTCAAGGGTTTCTATCTTCCATTGCAAGGAAGAAAAGTCTGCTTGTTTTCTAGGTTGGTTCTGGTTTTGGAGTCATTCCCCATTCTGTGGAATTCTAATAGTTTGTTTTATATATTTATTCATGACATTTATACCCCACATTAGCCTGAATTAGACTCAAGTTCAATGTTTTACTGTGTGGATTTATAAGCACATTTCTAACAAGAAGATGTAAAGCAAAACTGTTTCACATTCCTGCTTAAATTTTCTTATGCAATTAGTTCTAAAGGAAGCAAATAATTGTGTTATAGCCATGTGATCCTTTCTATGTATGGTAATATGCTTTGTATAACTATCCATGTTGTTTTGCACTGCAAAGGGAATTGAATTAATGCAATCCAAAAACAGTGAATGACTGGAATATAGAAATTGCAAATCATTAATGCTCTTTGGTTCTTAAATTGTACCTTAAGATACAGTTGTGAACAACCAATGTTCCAGGGTTGGTCTATATATGGGGGCTACAGCTTCTAAAATCTACAGATTTGAGTTCAAGCATATTTAAGATCTGAGGTAGCACAATTATAAAAACATGTGAATCAAGGTCACCAAAAGAAATGCAAATCAGACCAGTCTGAGCCAGGTTAAAGCTAATGTAGTTCAGCATCTGAGCCTAGACAGACCAGTTCAAACCAGAATACAAGGAACCCTATAGTTATTTTATTCATGCTTAATTGAAAGCTGAATTTGTTCTATGCAAAATGCTCTAGAAGTAGACAACTGACCCATTTAAACAGCTTAAGATGCTGAGTTTCTGAATAAAAATGTGCTCTATTTTTAGTGGCCTATTTATTTGTTAATATCTGCTTTAGAATCTTACACCCATTACAATGGTGTTAATACACATTAACGACAATGCACATGTTCATGTTATCAAAAATACCCTAATGCAAAAAATATTTTAATGAGCCGTGTGATATGCAAGTGGATACAAAACAACTAACTGCTTCCTACAAATCACAATAAGCCATGTGATTTGCGGTAACCTCTAGCTTGTTTGGAACAATTTTGCTGGGCCAGCACAGATCAGCCCTAGGCTGGGGTATTTTTATTGCTTGAAGCATGAGAGGTCATGATGGAAAGTGCTGGTGTGGATTACCAGGTTCACTGGCTAAAGACCTGGGGACAACAGATTCTGCAGTGCCTGTAGTGATAGCCAAGCCTCGCCAGCTGATGATACAAGAGCTGAAGGAGAAAGAATAGGGGGTTGAGAGAGCATGTGGTAAGGGGAGGCAGAAACAAAGAGAGCATGGGGATGAATGACTAGGGAAGAGCATGATGTGAATGCATATGGAGTCATGAGTGAGGATGAGTATGGAAAAAGAGATGGAGGGAGAGATCATGGGATCAGAGTAGGGTCAAGGAATAGTGAGTGAGACAGTGAGAGTGGGGAGATGGGTGAACTGGAGAGTATGAGAGTGGAGTGGGGAGGAAGTGTAAGTAAGGGGGGAAGGTAGATGACTGAGGGGTCCTTTTACAAAGGCGCGCTGAAAAATGGCTTGCAGTAGTGTAGGTGCGGGTTTTGGGCATGCGCCGATCCACTTTTTAGCGCGCCTGTAAAAAAGGCCTTTTTAAAATTTTTGCCAAAAATGGGCATGCAGCAAAATGGGTCTAATGGTAAAGATTCACGTGGTAATGGGGCAGTAATGACCTACATGTGCCAAACGTCACTTGGCGCGCATCTGTTACGCACGCCTGAAAATAAAACATATTTTTCAGATGCATGTATCGGACATGCACCAAAAATGAAATTACTATAGAAGCCACGTGGTAGTTGAGCGGTAACTCCATTTTGGCACATGTTGGGCGCGTGTAGACACTTACGCGGCTTAGTAAAAGGACCCTGAGAGAGCAAGTAGAGCAGAACATCTCAGTCTCTGGTTTGTGACCCCAAATGGGGTCTAAAAAATTATTGACCCATGCTCTGTTGACTGTCTACGCTATAATTAGGTTTGCATGGGTTCCACAGAAAACGGGATGATTTTAGCTTCAGCTGGGACACTGCAGTAGACCAGGAGAAGCAGCATGGAGGACAATGTATCCTTTAGCAATGTTGTGTAGCTGGCTGTACTTAGAATGTCTGAATGAAGTGTGAATGTGAGATTGGAGAAAGTCAGACAAAAGAGTGTGGTGTATGACTGTGGGTATGATTGATACTTTGGTCATCTGTTCGGGACATATCTATGGGATGGGCATTGATTATTAAGATCTGGAATGTTGTCCTGCTTTATCTGAATGGTATTTCTCACTCTGACTCTCCATATCTTTTTGGATATTACTGATGGACAACGCCTTGATGTTGTAATTCTCCTGACATGTTGTATGGGTTGACTATTTTGTGTATGTTTCTGTTCAAAATAAATAAACATATTAAAAAAAAAAAAGAAGCTTATCCTGGTCAAGGTTGTTCCTTAGCAGAGGACATTGATGCCTTTTTAATGAGGTTGTTAGTTGTCCATTAGAAAGAGAGCACAATTATCGTGGCCTCTTCTCTGAAGCCCCTGCTTTTCTGCTGCACTATTTTGATGGGCAGGAGTCATGGGAACAGGTAGTTAGTTGGAAGTGTCTCAGGATTTCGTGTAAATCCTCGTGAAGACTTTTAATTTTCCTAGCAAACTATATAGCAAAATCATTGCAGTTCAGTTTAGAATTAGCAGGCTGGTTCTGTTGTGAGGGTTACAGTCAGCCGCTTACCATGCTGAATATGTGCTAGGTTGAATTGGCAGTCTGATCAATGCATTGAGAGAAATATTGTTTTGGCTTCAACACATTGAGAGAAATATTGTTTTAGCTGTTGGTAAGGTTTGAAGATACTTTGTCCTGTGTTTCCTAAATTAAGCCTGTCCTAATTTAGGTGAGATTTATGCCATCTCCTTTCCAGTTTCTGTTCTTCACACTTAAGGATCCAAAGTTCTGGAGAGAACCAAGGTGAGCATTTGTGAGTGGTGCAGTTTTCTCTATGGCCTTAGCTTAGAGTGCTCTGATACTGTAGCTGTCTTTTCATTCACATAGGGATAGTCCAAGGCCTCTAGGAAATTCTCAGCAGTCAGCTTTTTCTTTCTCTGATCTCCTTCTAAACACTGGGAGAATATTTGATTAGAAAGTGATCTGCCCACGATAAAGGTTTTATTTCAGCACCATCTTTAGCTTTTTGCAGAACACTAATTAAAGTCTAGTATGTGACCCTTTTCACAGGCTGGAGAATTGATCACCAGTGTAAATGCTTGTGCTGTCATCATGTCTAGGAAGGCAGCTCTAGTGGTATCTGGGGTTTCGATATGTAGATTAAAGTCTCCCATAATCATCAGCCTAGGGAAGCTCAAGGTAACCTCTGTAATCAGATCAAGGAGTTCTTGCAAGGATTATGTGAAGTTACGAGGTGCTCAGAATATCATAAACAGCTAGATTGTTTTCTCTTCTTCCGGCTGCCTGGCATGCAGTGTTTGATTGTATGCTATTCCTCTCCTCCCCCCCCCCCCCCCCCATGTCCCTGGTATTGGTTGATGCTGGAGGTAGGGCATAATTCAAATAGCGGTACTCCCTGGTTCATCTATCCATGTTTCAGTTATTCCTAAAACGTCTAAATGCTATTCACAGATGACATCATGGATCATTCATGATTTCTTAGTAGCTGATCTGGCATTTACTAGGCCTATGGTTGCAAAGAATTGTCTGGGACTATCGGAGGTTGCTTAGGTATGGTAATGAGGTGATCATTTAGATACTGTTAGGCAGGTTTTTGACCTCTTCCACTTTTGTTTTCTCTATGATTGGTGGGGATTATAGGTTCAATTTCCACACACCACTGGGAACCCTGATCTCTTGGTCTACTGGACCAAGGCATATTCTTGATGTTTATTAGAGTAGGATGCTATTTAAGCAAATTTCTCTTTGTGGCACTGGAGGCCTAAACAAATCCGTAGATCAGCAAATTTCCAGTGTGTGGATGCTATTAAGCATATCAGATGGCACCACATTGTTATAGACTTTGTATGTCCAGAATTGTATAATCTAAAGAATTTTGAATAAATTACATTGCTTATAATTAATCTTCCTTTACAGTGATATTGCCAAGCTCAAGCTGCTATCCCATGTTGTGTTTGAGAGCTGCAAGCACCACCAATCCTGATAAAGCTTTGGCTGGTGTCACCATGCCTGAACTCATACCCCTCTCCATAAGCTGCTGCTGCTTTCTTCTGCCTGCTGCACCACTAGATTCTTTTTCCTTCCCACCACCCCAAAACTAAACTGCCAGTTGCTGAGTCCCAGGAAGAAAGAGAGATGCAGAGAGCTATGGCAGATAGGAGGAGGAGGAACTGATAAATTGGAGCATCCAGTAAACACTGATATTCAGACCTTAAAGCCTTGAGTAAACAATAGATTCTCAACAACATAACAATAGCGACTGGGGTCTTGTTGCATAATACTTTATGAACAGTGTAAGTATTTTAAATCTAATTCACCAGACAACTGGTAACCAATGCAAATTCCGCAAAAGTGGAGTCGCATGGGCACAACAGCTAGATCCAACAAATAATCCTGCTGCTATATTCTGTCCTGAAGCAGCCTTAGCACTGAACCAGAAGGACCCAATAATAAACCATTACAATGGTCTAAATGAGATATAACTTACAATCAGAATACAGAACACACATTGTCAAAATTCAGGAAAGGTTTCAAACACTGCAACATAAATTTAACTTAACTATATTTGTGAAGTTCTCCTTCATTGATAGATGCGAAGTTTGCTGCTCTTGGTTATTTAGGATAAATGTGTATTTCTCAGATTTTTTGTCTGAGAAATCATAATCTTTGTCTTTTTCCAGATTCTTCTGTAGGGCTTTTAGAGAACAATGCCCAAGCAGACACTGTAAAGTCCAAAACGTCTTTATTCAAACAATTCTCAACATGGCTATATTTCACCAATAAGGCTACATCAGGGGTAAACATAAACAACTAACCAGGGAGAAAAACAGATTCAAATCAATTATACTAATCCTTAACAGTATAATAATAATAATAATATATTATTCATCTATAGTCCACAACTTAGGAGGCCTATCACAATATTCAGGAAACACTGATATACATTAAAATGTGAGATGGGAAAATGTTTAAAATTATTGTTAATTGCTTTCTTTTCCTGTAAATCATCTTTACCAAATCAAGATGTATCTTGAAATTATTGTAAAACTTTAAAAAAATAAAAAAAACAACTAACCAGGGTTTCACAGTCTTTGTCCTGGTAATGACACTAAACATCCAAGATGACTTGAATATAACTTCTTACCAACAGAGAGCAGATTGGTGACGCTGTTACTCTGACCTCCATTGGTAAGAAGCTATATTCAAGTCATCTTGGATGTTTAATGTCATTACCAGAGCAAAGACTATGAAACCCTGCTTAGTTATTTATGTTTACCCTTAATGCAGCCTTATTGGCGAAACATGGCCGCGTCGGGAATTGCTTGAATAAAGACTTGTTTTGGACTTTACAGTGTCTGCTTGGGTATTGTTCTATTTTGTTGCTGCAGACACCTAGTGCCTTTTTTTTGTGGGCTTTTAGAGAATACTGCTGATTACAAAGACAGCATAGTGCAATTCTCTGATGCAGTGGCAAAGGAGTCATAAAACGCTGACAGTGTCGGCGTTTGATTTGGAAGCCCCTACTTGAGCCCAGCACTGACCTCTTTCAAGTATCCAGCACTGATGTTTTGATATAAACATAAGTAGATTTTTTGGCTACAGATAAATAAATGACATAACTTCACCAAAGAATTAACGTATGTGCAATAAAAATAAATAAAAAGATGTAAAAGAGGGGAGGGGTTTTTTTTAGCCGATGATTGAACTGATAGCTGAAAGTTGAAACTTTAGATTGCTGTCATAATTCTGAGGCTTTTCCTATCCCATGTTTTGAGGTAGTAACTACATTATAAGAAGACGTTAAGCTGTATGGTGGGCTTTATGAGAGCTATGAAAAATGGCAGACATTTGATTAATAGAATAAGTTTTTGAATTATCCTGTGCAGTGGGGTTTTTATTTTGGGTGAAGAAAAGTTCTTTTCCATTGTCCTCAGAGTTTGCTGAGTGTTTTTCCACTAACCTGTTAGTGCCAGACTGCTCCAGGGGTGGAGTCAGGGGAGGGGCCGGGAGTTACACAGGCATCACTGGCAGCCCCCAGATAAGAACATAAGCAGACCGAAGGTCCATCAAGTCCAGTATCCTGTTTCCAACAGAGACCAATCCAAGTCACAAGTACCTGGCAAGATCCCAGAACAGCAAAACAAATTTTATGCTGCTTATTGTAGAATATGCAGTGGATTTTCCCAAGTCCATCTTAATAATGCCTTATAGACTTTTCTTTTAGAAAATTATCTAAACTTTTTTTTAAACCTGGTAAGCTAACTGCTTTTACCACATTCTATGGCTATCCAGAAACCACTGTTGTATATAGGCAATAGCCGGGTAACTCCCAGCAGGCTGCTGACTCTCTGGATATTCAGTGACAGTACCCAATGGTACCCAGACAGGGGCAGGCAGCCAGTAGTTGCCAACATTTAAAAAACCCTGACTGCTGCAGGCTGAAAATTGGCCCCATAACTTTAAAATATAAATGGTTAGTGCAAGTTTGTATGTGCCTGCTGCCAGCAAATGCATGATTTCCTTTGACTATCTTGAATATCCAGTTCATACTTGTTAGATGAACCTAATAAAAAGAGCCTTCTCCAAAAATATGAGAGAGTAATAGGTTTCTTAGCTGAAGTTCATCTTTTAAGTCCTTTCTTTAACAACTGAAAACATTTGTATTTAACAAATATTTAAATAGCCTTGCTTGGGATCTAATATGTTAAATATGTTAAATTCTGTATGTAAGCTTATTTCCGATCTGAGGAAGAAGGGCAACCTTCAAAAGCTAATCAAGAAATGTATTAAGTTATGTCCAATAAAAAAGGTATCATCTTATTTCTTTTCCATGTTTATTTTGTTTGATTTCTATTGATAAGTGTAATATCAAAGTTGTTTTCTTTTGCTGGCTTCTTTTTTATGTGTTCCGCTCTGATCCCTTTGGAAGTGGGAAAAATACAAATATGAAGATTAGATTAGGTTTCTCCAAAGCTCAGGGCCAGTCTTAGGCAGGGGCGACAGGGTGGTCGCACAGGGCCCCACGTTCCTAGGGGCCCCAAATCTCTGGCACGTCTGTCTTTCTGTCTCGGAACATCTCCCTGCTCTGGTACCTTAATCTGCATCCACATTTCAGTAGAGAGCATCAGGCAGAGGCAGCAATTTTCATATCCCTTCAACTGCCGAACCCAGAGTCTCCTCGCTGCTGTGTCCCGCCCCCTTTTGATGTCACTTCCCGCTTCTACAAGGGCGGGATGTAGCAGACGGAATAAGAAAATCACTGCTGCTGTCTGCCACTCTCTACTGAAACGTGGTGAATGCACATCAAGGTATGGGGTGAGGTGGGGTTCCGAGAGCTCTAAACCTCCTTTTATACTCTATCAGAGTTATGGCTTATGGTGGCAGGCACGGGCGGGGGAGGGGCGCACACAGGAGGGGCAGGCACGGGCGGGGGGCCCTACTGAACTGCTCTTCACAGGGCCCCGCAATTGCTAAGACTGGCCCTGCCAAAGCTAAGGCTACACGTGGGCATTCCTTGGACAAACCTCAGGGTCAGTCATTTCTAACCTGCTAGTTAGTAAAAGGGACCCTAAACATCTGGGTGTGTGGAACTTCTGAGGCTCAGTGCCCCTCTCTGGGTCATTGCCACTCCTTTTGCTGTTTCTCTTTTACTGCCTAATTATACCCTGGTCATAAAAACAAGCTGGATATATATAAGGGGACTTCTGAGTGGTTGGCATAAAAACCAAATGGTTCAATATTCAGTGGCAGTAATCTGAATAGTGCCACTGAAAATCCTTACAGACCATGTATCTGGATACTGTTGGGGTAGCCTGGGGATGAAGCCAGGGCAAAAACCTGTCCTAACTTTAACCAGTTAACTATCCAGATAGCAGAAACTTTGTAAGTCTATGTGCTTTGAAAATGAGCATCTTAATATCGCTACTAACCAAATAACTACATTGATCAATGCTGTATCAGAATATTCAGCACCGACCAATTTCCAGAGTATTCAGCACTGGCCATTGCTAAATATCCTGATTCTGTTTAAATGCCACCACAGACGTTTTTTAAAAAATTGCCAGCTGTGCAGTTTAAATATTGACTGGAAAGCCTTCAAGGGTCTCATAATGGCCATGTCTGGTCCCCATTAAAAATACTGTCCTCAAATGATCCAGTGCACATTCTTTTTGTCCCAGCAAGATTCTGAGCCTTCTGTGCTTGTGGAAATTTTCCATCTGCATGTGGGAGGACGAGAGATTGGCTCCAATGGAATCTGGATGACTGCCACAAAATCTGTGAGTATACTTCTCTGAGAACAATATTTGAGATCTGAACTCAGCATCTGAATACTCTTCATCAAGTAACTGAGTAGACTAGATGGGCTTTAGTATCTTTATCTGCCATCATAATCTGTGTTTCGGTAACTATTCCAAGTCCTGCATAAGTGTCATGTAACTGCTTGTTTTGAAGAGAGTTCTTGAGGAATGATTGAGGAAGCAGTTGTGCTCATCTCTCTGTATATTAACAGGGGCATTTTCGATATGATGTCTAAATCCGATTTTGGACATTTTGCTGAAAAGGTCCATCAAGCCCAATATCCTGTTTCCAACAGTGGCCAATCCAAGTCATTTGTGGCAAGATCCCAAAAGAGTAAAAACTAGGGTTGTACATTTTATGCACATTTAATGTGATTAACGTGTTAAAATTTTAATTTGTGTTAATAATTTTAACACATTAATCGCATTAGCTCCCTGCTCTTTTTCCCGCTACCTGTGTCTCTCCTCTATTCTCTTCTTTCAGCATCCTTCTTCTCGTATCTCTCTCTTCTGCTTCCGCTGCCGCCCAACCTCCTCCCCCCACATGCACATGCACACACACACGCTCTGGCATCTCCTTTCCCTGATGGCCCTACCAACCTGCCTTTACTGTCTGCAGCAAGGAAGTTTACAGCACTAGACACACGCTGCTTCTCTACTGGGAGTCCTCCGTATGTAGTGCTCCACCTCCTCTGATGGAACTTCCTGTTTCCTGTTGGCGCCAGCGGGACGCTACAGAGGGAGGGCTCCCTGCTCGAGAGAAGCAGTGTGTATCTAGTGCTGCAGACAGTAAAGGCAAGCAGGGAGGGTTGGGGAGAGTCAGATGCCTGAGTGCAGGGGGAGGGGAAAAGCAGACAAAGATGCTGGCACCCATGGAGAAAGAACTAAACAAATCCAGACTTGGAGGGTGGAGGGGAGAGAGGGAGGAAAGTGTGAGATACCAGAGTGCAGGCAAAGAAGAGCAGAGGTGCAGCCAGGCCAAGCAAGGCAGAGATGTCAGGATCTGAAATAGGGGACGGGGTAAACAAACAAGGGAGATGATACCCTTGGAGGGGGGATGGGGGTGGCCATAAAGAAGAGGAGAGGGGATAGGAGAAGGGAAGGGAAGAAAGAAGAGAGGAGATGGTGCCCATAGAGGGGAAAGGAGAGGAGAGATGGTGCCCATAGAGGGGAGGGGAGAGGAGAGGAAAGGAGATGGTGCCCATAGAGAGGAGGAAAGGGGGAAAGAGGAGATAGTGTCCGTAGAGGGGAGAGGAGAGGAGATGGTGCCCATAGAGGGCAGAGGGGAGGAGAGGAGAGGATATAGTGTCCATAGAGGGGAGAGGGGAAGAAAGGAGAGGGGATAGTGCCCATGGAGGGGAAGGGAAGAGAAGAGACGGAAACTAGACAGATTTCAGGAGGTAGAAAAATGGAAGAAAGTTGAACTTGAAAGATAGATATAGGACAGGAAGTGAAGAAGAGAGAAAATAAATAATAAAGGGATAGGATTCCCTGGAAACAGAGTTCAGAGCACAGGCATAGAGAAGCAGAACCAGGAGCAGGGAACAAGTAATTAGAAAAATAAAATCACCAGACAACAGAGGTAAGACAAATGATTTTATTTTCAGTTTAGTAATTGAAATGTCAGTTTTGAGAATTTACATCTGCTCTCTATATTTTGTACTGGGGAAATTCGAGGGGACCCTTTACGCGATCAACCATGCGATTAAAATTTTTAATCATGATTAAGCGTGTGGTTAAAACTTTTAAGCACAGTACAGCCCTAGTAAAAACAGATTTTATGCTGCTTATCCAAGGAAGAAGCAGTAGATTATCTCAAGTCCGTCTTAATAATGGCTTATGGATTTTGCTTATGGATTTTTCTTGAGGGAAATTATCCAAACCTTTTTTAAACCCTGCTAAGCTAACTGCTTTTACCACATTCTATGGCAAACAAATTCCATAGTTTAATTACATGTTCATTGAAGAAACATTTTCTCTGACTTGTTTTAAATTTACTACTTAACATCTATTGCATGCTTCCTAGTCTTTGTATTTTTTGGAATGAGCAAACAAGTGATTTATGTCTATCTGTTGCACTCCACTCAGTATTGTATAGACCTCTATCATATCTCCCCTCAGCCTTCTCTTCTCCAAGCTCAAGAGCCCTAGCCTCTTTAGCCTTTCCTCATCCTATTTATCACATTTTTGTCACCCTTCCCTGTACCTTTTCTAATTCTGCTATATCTTTTTTGAGAAGTGGTGACCAAAATTACACACAATATTTGAGGTGCAGTCGCCCCATGGAATGATAGAAAATATTCTCAGTTTTGTTCTACATTCCTTTCTTAATAATTCTTAACATTCTATTTGCTTTCTTAGCCGCCGCCGCTACACATTGAGCTGAGTATTTTGAACATATTATCAATGACAACAGCTAAATCCTTATTCTGGAAGGTGAATCCTAATATGGAACCTTGCATCCAGGGCCGCCGAGAGACTGGGCCAGGCCCGGGGCAAGGCCACCCCCGGGGTCCCATCCCCACTGTTCCCCCTGAGGCCGCCGCCTCCCCTCCACCTGCCCCCCTCCGTCTGCCACAGGGCCGGGCCCCCTGCATTGAAATCACAGCACATCTTACCTCTGTGTGAAAGCGCTGCAGGCAGCAGCAGATCACCTCCCTTCGGGCCTCCTTCCCTCCCTGTGTCTCGTCCTCGCAAAAGTTACGTCAGACGAGGGCGGGACAAAGGAAGGGAAGGAGGCCCAAAGGGAGGCGATCTGCTGCTGCCTGCAGCGCTTTCACACGGAGGTGAGAGGCATTGTGATTTCAATGCAGGGGGCCCAGTGGCAGACGGTCGATGACGGAGGGTGGGTGGGACTGTGGCGCCAGGCCCCCCTTGGAAGCCCGGGTCCGGGGGCTTTTGTCCCCCCTGCCCCCCCTCTTGGCGACCCTGCTTGCGTCATGTAGCCATGGTTTGGGTTCCTCTTCCCTACATGCATCACTTTGCACTTCCTCACATTAAATGTCATCTGCTATTTAGATGCCCAGTCTCCCAGTCTTGTAAGGTCCTCTTGCAATTTTTCACAATCATCTTGTAATTTAACAACTTTGAATAACTTTGTGTCATCAGCAAATTTAATCGCCTTACTTGCTATTTCCAGATCATTTATAAATATGTTTAAAAGCACAGCACAGACCCCTGGGGAGTCCTATTATTTACCCTTATCCATTGAGAATATTGGCCATTCAGCCCTATTCTATCTTTTAACTAGTTGTTAATCCACAATAGGACACTGCCTCCTATCCGATGGCTTTCTAATTTCCTCAGGAGTCATTAATGAGGTACCGAAAATCCAAATACACTATATAACCAACCAGCTTATCTCTGTCCACATGTATATTCACCCTCTTCAAAGAAATGTAGCGGATTGATGAGGCAAGATTTCCCTTGCCTAAATCCATGTTTGCTTTGTTTCATTAATCCATGCTTACGTATATGCTCTGTAATTTTCTTCTTTATAATAGCCTCCACAATTTTGCCTGGGACTGATGTCAGGCTCACTGGTCTATAGTTTCCTGGGTCACCTCTGGAACTCGTTTTAAAAATTGGCATTAGATTGGCCACCTTCCAGTCTTCCAGAACCACCCTTGTTCCTACAATACAATGAAACATCTTACTTCTGTAGTCGATTGGGCAAGTGCCAGGTATATAAACAGGGACAAGGTGGGTAACATAAAGTCAATTGGAATAAATAAATAATAGGTTGCAGCCAGGACTCCCTGCATCACTTACTGTATATCAAATTGCTTCTGGTTTTGATGCTAAAGGCACTTCCTTACATAGAAAGAAGCCTTTTGGAGGGTACTTTAGCTTGGGGTTCCCATGTGGGAATAGATACTATATTGCCCAATGAAGAGTCACTCTTAAATGGCAGTAGTATTTTGGCAAAGTTTAACCAAATTATTATCTTTTGTCTATTGAGAAAATGGTAATATCTATGGGTATCTTTTCTAGCACAGCTTGTTAAGCAGTTACCTTCTGGCTTACTGTCACTTCTGTATGTTGTGGTTAATTACTACAAAGTATGTCCCTAAAGCTTGGAAGAAGGCCTAGATTCAGTCTATTGTAAAAGAGATGGATAGTGATCTAAGTGATGAAGCCAATTATACGCCTATCTCAAATCTACCTTCCAGTGTCTAAACTTGTAATGTATACACCATCAGTCAATTCCCTTTCTAGATAATTTTAATGTATGCCATCCAAAACAGTCAGGATTTAGGAAAGGATATAATGGTTAGGGTGGTGGATATAGTGGTTAGGGTGGTGGACTTTGGTCCTGGGGAACTGAGGAACTGAATTTGATTCCCACTTCAGGCACAGGCAGCTCCTTGTGACTCTGGGCAAGCCACTTAACCCTCCATTGCCCCATGTAAGCTGCATTGAGCCTGCCATGAGTGGGAAAACGCGGGCTACAAATGAAACAAAAATAAAATAAAAATACTGAAACTAAAACCAAATATTGATTGGTTTGCTAAATGAAATCTATCTAAATCTTGGCATGGCAAAACATGTATTGCTTATTTCCTTAGATATGATGGCTGCTTTTGATATTGTAAGTAATCTTTTACTGGAAAGACTGAGCAACATTAGTATCAATGGTACTGTATTTTATTGGTTTCAATCCTACTTGTCAGATCGAGTATTTATGGTCTTTTCCAATTTTAAGACCCTAAAACCACAGATCCGTGGAATTCCATAGGGCTCTATCTTAGCCCCTACTCTTTTAAATATCATTTTCATCCCACTGGCCACCTTGGCACAAAACCACAGGGTGAGCATATACATGTATGCAGAAAGCATACAGTTCATCTGTTATGGTGATTCTACAAAAAAGCAGATGCTGGAGGATACTGACTTAAGTTTAAAGGCTATTTGCAATTGATTTAATTCTCCTCAATTTAAACTAAATCCCTCAAAATTGGAGGCCATTTGACTCTCTAAAAGTGCTCAGCAAGTGCTTGATCATACTGTGACATCTGGTGTAGAAATATCTCTTAGGAAGCCCATTAAAGTTCTTGTTATTATGATTGGCAGTAAATTAACCTTTACTGTTCAGATCTCTGCACTTGTTAAAAAAATTATGTTCTTTTCTTTGGATAGTTTGAGGTATGTGGTCATTTCTTAATATGGCATCAATGTGTATGCTTTGTCATACTTTTATGATTAGCTGATTAGATTACTGCAATTCAATTTACCTTGAAATTACATCTTTTAATGTCAAGAGACTTCAGCTAATGTAGAATTCTGCTGTGCAGCTTTCGTATCATGCTATAAGGTATGAACATGTGAAATTTTTGCTAAAAAAATAAGCACAGGCTGACAGTTGTAGTCAAAATGAAGTTCAAAACTTTGATGCTTACTTTCAGGAAATTTACACTGGTTTACTATTTGGCAAGCGCTATAGTATCTTATGTGCCATCCAGACCTCTGAGGTCTGCTCCAGCTAATTTGCTAACTTTGCCTTCACCTCCTAGGATTATATTTGATGCCACTAGATGATTTTCATTTGCTTCTGTTACTCCAGTGTTATGGAATTTTCTTTCATTTTACTACTACTACTACTACTTATCATTTCTATAGCGCTACTAGTTAAACCTGCCATTGAAAGGGAGTCTCACCTGACGAGCAGAGTGAGAAGTGAGGAGCAATGAAGAGATAGGTGTGCCACACCTGCAGGAAAGGGAAGCATGCTAGGGAAGGATACATTAGAACCTGTTGGGGAGCAGAGAGAAACAAGGCTGAGTCAAGAAGCGAGGAGCAGAGTAGACCAAGAGGATGTAAAGAATGGAGCAGACAAAAAGCAATTGATTCCCCCTACTAGCAAATAAAAAAGTCACACTATGCTTGTGCAAGAAGGGAAGAATGAAAACGTGCAGATGAAGTAAGGAGGAAGAAAATGTGGGAATGTGAGAGAATAGAGGGTTGAGGTAGTATGATGTAGATGGGCTAAGCAGAGAGAGAAAAACTGGTGAGGACCGGCTTCGGGGTAAAGTGTGATGTGGATGAGCTGAAGGAGGGAGAGAGTATAATGTGGGAGCACTGCAGGGGATGAGGGGTGGGGAGGAAGTGGATTATGAATAAGCATGACATCCCCAATGATGGCTCCAGTCATGAGCTTCCCTTTTCCCCTTTTCTAAAAATCTTGAATGTCTATTGATATTGCTCTCTATCCTTTGATAAATATGTTTTATCAGTGATTAGATCTTGCTTAGCCATTCTTGGATAGATCTGCACTCACTACTTTGATTTTTTTTTCACTTGTTATCAGTTGTTGGGATTTCTGCAATACCTTATCACTGATACTTTTCTATGTCATCCTCAGACTATACATAACACAGCCATTAAACATTGTAGAGACCTGTAAATTCAACCATGTCTCCACTGTTCAAAGAGACTCACTGCTCATTTATTTTTGTTACATTTGTACCCCACGCTTTCCCACTTATGGCAGGCTCAATGCGGCTTACATATTGTATACAGGTACTTTTTGTAGCTGGGGCAATGGAGGGTTAAGTGACTTGCCCAGAATCACAAGGAGCTGCCTGTGCCTGAAGTGGGAATCAAACTCAGTTCCTCAGTTCCCCAGGACCAAAGTCCACCACCCTAACCACTAGGCCACTCCTCCACTCATTGCTTATCATTCCAAGTTTAAAATTTGTGTTTTGGCTTATGAAATGTCTAGTCTGGACTTCCACTTTTCCTCTCAAATTTGCTAATTCCCTACTGTCTTTTAAGATCTTTAAGAGCTCAGAACCAAAATCAGATGCTTCTTCCTGCACCAGATTTGACATAGTTTGAAAGCACTCATCACGCTGCATTTTATTTTTTGGCCTCTGCCCTGTAGAACTCCCATTATCTTTTAGCCAATTTATAGAGATTTTAAAAAGGACTTAAATCATACTTCCTTAACTCAGCCTTTGACGACTAGCTCTCTAGAATGTATGGCTTGTGGAGCTCTATGACTTTACCTTTTATTTTCCTGTTCTCTCCCCTTTTCTTTCATGCAATGTAATCATTTTTAGAATTTGCATTGATTTGTAAATGGTTTTGGTTGTACTATAGAAAGGTGCTATATCAAGAATTAAATAAACAAATATAAACACTCCCATAGCTTTTGAGTTGGTCACATGAATTTTCCCTAAGTCTCTATTACCTGCCCAGCTCTTGATGATTAGATACAGGCTGGTCACTCACAACCAGCTGTACTTTGTTTCAGGGCCGTGCCTAGGGTCTCTGGCGCCCCCCTGCAGACTATCAATTGGCGCCCCCCCCCCCGTGAAAATGATCACGCCCCCCCCCCATGAAAATGATCGCTCACCACTTGCCACACTGAAAGGAATTGTCAGCAATATTCTTAGAAACAAATTGGTATACATTGCAAAATAAGATAGCAGATGTAAATTCTCAAAGTGGACATATTCCAAATGCTAAAATGAAAATAAAATGATTTTTTTTCTACCTTTGTTGTCTGGTGACTTTCTTTTTTCAATCATGCTGGTTCAGTATCTGATTCTGCTGCTATCTGTCCTCTTAACTCCATTTCCAGGGCTTCCTTTCCATTTATTTCTTTACTTTTCTCCTTTCTTCTTCATTTCTTGCTCTATATCCATTTCCAGCAATTTCTCCTCTCTCCCTGGGTCCTGCCCTCCCATCCATGTCCATTCTTGTCCCTCTCTGCCCTTCCCTCCTCCATCCATAGCCAGCAATCCTCCTCTCTCCCCTCCCCTCCATTTCCAGCAATTTGTCCTCTCCCTGGGCCCCCATGTCCATCCTTGTCCCTCTCTGCCCTTCCCTCCTCCATCCATAGCCAGCAATCCTCTCTCCCCTCCCCTTCCAGCAATTTGTCCTCTCCCTGGGCCCTGCCCTCCCATCGATGCCTCTCTGCCCTCCCATCCATGCCTCTCTGCCCTTCCCTCCGCGCCCTGGGGCCTTTAAATCTTTTACTTCCGGTCGCAGCAGCGTCAGTGAAAGCGGAGCGCTTCTTCTGACGTCAGAAGAAGGCGGGACACTGAGGGAACCAACGAGTGCAAGGGAAGGGAGACGTCGGCAGCAGTGGCGTAGCTAGGGTAGTTGACACCCGGGGCCGGTCATTTTTTTTAACACCCCCCCCCCCCCAAATCCAGTACTAGGCATACCGAGAATACAAAACACGACCTATAGAGCAATTTTACCATACCATAAGCAGTCGTTTCTATGAGTCACACAAGGAAAAGGAAAGCATCTTAAGCACTACAGTGAGCACTAGAACATCAATTCACCTATTGTAAAACGAAACCAGACAGAATAGTACAGATCGTCGATCCTGCACAGTCAATGCCAACTGAAAGCCATGTCTTTTTCACAAACACAGATACACCCTAATCCACTATAGAATAAGTAATCATAAACTTTCTATTTAGACAAAAATTAAACTGAACCCCCGATGCCAGACTCTGCATACAATGCAACGCCAAAGAAACAAAAAATGTCTCCTAGTACTGTGCAAAATATAAAGACAGCAGATGTAAATTTGAAAAAACTAACAAATACCAATCACGACTTTACAAATTAACAAATAGAAATAAAACAAATACAGAAAATAAAATAATACCATTTTATTGGACTAATACATTTAACTTTCAGAGGCCAAAATCTCCTTCCTCAGGTCAATACAGTATAGTGCTGTTACAGTATCCTATCCTGATCTGAGGAAGGGGGTTTTGTTCTCTGAAAGTTAAGTCAAAATGTATTAAAATTAGTCCAATAAAAAGATTACCTTATTTACATGTTCTATTTATAAACATTTATTAACACAGCTAAAATACTATATCCTAAAGCAAAATAATAAAAATATATATTTACAGTTTGTTGTCTTTGGTTTCTGCTTTCCTCATCTTCTTTTCACCGTCTTCCTTCCATCCAGCATCTGTCTTCGCTCTCTCTCTGCCATCCAGTGTCTGCCCTCTCTAATGTGCCTTCCATCCACATCTGCCCTCTATTTCTGCCCCTTCCATCCACCATCTGCCCCAGTCTGCCATCTCTCTCTCCCCCTTCCATCCACCATCTGCCCTCTCTCTCTCCTTTCCCTCCAGCATTTGCCCTCTATCTCTGCCCCTTCCATCCACTGTCTGCTCTTCACTCCCTTCTATCCACTGTCTGCCCTTTCTCTCTGCTCCTTCGATTCACCATTTGCCCTCTCTCTTTCTCCCTCCCATCCATTCAGGGTCTGCCCTCCCTCTCACTCCCCATTCCATCCAGGATCTATCCCCCCTCTCTCAATGCCCCCTCTTTTCAGCTCCCAGTTCCCACCTGCGGCTGCCCCTAGTTCCAGATCCATTGATTCTCCCATCCACCCCTGCCCCAGGCATGACCCCATTCTCCCTCCTGCTCACTTTTCAGACCCCAGTTCCAGATCCATGCCCCTTCTCCCATCTGTCTCCCACCCAGTCCCTTCTGCCCATCCAAGTCCCCCTCACCCCATCTGTCTCCCACCCAGTCCCTTCTGCCCATCCGAGTCCCCCTCACCCCATCTGTCTCCCACCCAGTCCCTTCTGCTATCCAAGTGCCCCCACCCTCACCCCATCTGTCTCCCACCCAGTCCCTTCTGCCCATCTGAGTCCCCCTCACCCCAACTGTCTCCCACCCAGTCCCTTCTGCTATCCAAGTGCCCCCACCCTCACCCCATTTGTCTCCCACCCAGTCCCTTCTGCTATCCATGTGCCCCCCCCCACCCTCACCCCCATCTGTCTCCCACCCAGTCCCTTCTGCCCATCCGAGTCCCCCTCACCCCATCTGGCTCCCACCCAGTCCCTTCTGCTATCCAAGTGCCCCCCACCCTCACCCTGTCTCCCACCCAGTCCCTTCTGCCCATCCGAGTCCCCCTCACCCCATCTGTCTCCCACCCAGTCCCTTCTGCTATCCGAGTCCCCCCCACCTTCACCCCATCTGTCCCCCACCCTCACCCTGCCTCGTCTTCTCCCTGCCACCTGGTCTTTAAAAATAAATTGCCGACGCGATAGGGAGCGCAGCACCTCGTGTGCAAGTAAAAGAAGCGGATCCGATCATCTCATTGGGCCTTCCTTCACTGTCCCGCCCTAGAGGAAATAGGAAGTTGCATCAGAGGAGGGCGGGACAGTGAGGGAAGGCCCAATGAGATGATCGGATCCGCTTCTTTTACTTGCACACGAGGTGCTGCGCTCGCTATTCGCGTCGGCAATTTATTTTTAAAGGGCTGGTGCGGGGGAGGGGCTGCCAGGAAGAAGAGCAGCGGGAGCGGCGGCACCCCCCCTTTCTGATGACACTCGGGGCGGACCGCCCCCACCGCCCCGCCCTTGCTGGTCGGCAGCGCTTTCACTGACGCTGCTGCGACCCAGGTAAAAGATTTAAAGGCCTTTGCGGCGCGGGGCGAGGGTAAGCACCGTGGCGGCGCCCTCCAGAGGTGGGCGCCCCCCTGCGGCGCTTACCTCGCTTACCGCATCGGCACGGCCCTGCTTTGTTTTTCTTTTTTAGCTGGTCAGAGCAGATTTGTGTTCAGGTCTTGAATTCAACACTTCCAATCATTTTCAAAATTTTGCTTCTATACTCTTATGCTCACTGTAACTTTTTATACAGCTCACTGATGTCAGCGCTTTGGGACAGCTGGCTGGAGCTTGAATGCCTCCTGTCCCACAGGCAGGTGGTACAGCAAGAAATCATGTTCCAAAAACCCATAGTCCCCTCCCCTACCTCCGTTCACCACTTTGGACAAACAAGTTCTTTGAGGTAGGGAAAGAACTTTGTTGCTCTGGCCACAATTGCAAATATCACATGCATGATCATTGTGAATATCCTGAAAAACAGAATATTTGAAGACTGGGTTCATAATCATTGGTCTAGCCTGTTCCTATTGTAGACTGTGAGAGTGATATTGACATTCATTTCTTTTTTTTTTTTTTAGATAGGGTAAGATAGATTTTCTCAAATTGGTAGAATAGACAACAAGTTCAAGAGGTGTTTGTTGAATATAGAAAGTGAACATGTACTTGCAAAGAACTTTCTTCCCAGGAAAATGTCACATGGGCTTTGTCATTGAAAGAATTAGCACCACATGCTTTGCTCCAGCTCTGTGTGAATGAAATTACTCAGGTCACATGCTCAACATCAACAGAAAGGAACTTGCATCTCAAAGGATTAAACATAGCTTCTGGAGCAATTCAGAAACTTCCTGCTGTGATAATTATGTGCAATGTGAAAAAAAGAGACTATTCTATTTTTAAAAAGTATATTTTCCACAAGATGTATATATATTTCCTATTTAACCTTTAAAAGACTAAATCATTTCTAAAATCTTCCAGTGAAAGAGAACCTATCGTATGACATTGCTAACACACAATGGAATTGATTCACCCAGCAGTTTTGGCTTCCAGAAGGCCAATAGCAAGCAAAATATTGTGTTGGGGGGGGGGGGGGGGTTGTTGGGTCTTTTTACAATTATTTAATCTTAAATGGAATAGTTGATCTCTCTTTAGGCTGTTTTCAATCAGATATTTGGAAGAAATCTTATAAAGATATTTGCAGCATGCAGAAGGCAGAACTAGCCTCTTGCCATCACTGGGATCTTTTCTTGTCAATAAATAGCGATTCACACCCTTTGCCTTAGCTATGGGATTTTTATTCACTATCTATATGGATGATCAAATCTTCTATTTCAAATAATCTCTAGATAACTGTTTTAATCACTCTAACCAAAGTCCGTTTCTAGAAAACCCTATGTGAGATGTATAGAAAGATGTAATATTTAGTAATTTCCCTGTCATAAGAGTCCCACTCACCAATGACTTGCAAGAAAACTAACAGGTCAATACTTAAACTTCACGATCAGCATTTAAACATATACCTGAATATTGAGTGCTGGTTACTATCCAGAAATTGAGGCTGAAGATCCAAGTATGCCACTGACTGCCGCTGTTATTTGGATAATGGTGATATACAGACAGTGCTGTATATCTCAGAGTGGTTAACAAAGCTTAAACCAAATACAATTAAGATAGAAATTAACTCCATCAATTAATAGAAAATACCTAAATCACTGTTAACTAAGGACAGCGTTACAGCTTCTGACCACAGACTGCCCCAGCACAATTCAGAATATATTCTCTTCATTCTCCACAGTTCTCTTAGGGTCATGATCCCTGAATCCTTTTCTGGTACAGTGAGGTTGTAATGTTATAAAGCTTCCAATGAATGAGATGTGCCACCTTGTTGTGCCTTTCTGTATAGAAATATTTCACCATCAGTACTTAGCAGCCAAGTGAAAGATAGGTCAACATTTCTAGCTTTTTTTTCTTTTTACAGAATCTCAAATGTCTGGTGCATCAGTTTTTTCTTTGCTCACTGTGAACCTTCTCCTCTGTCCACTGCCCTGGGCTTCAACTCATCCTTAGGTTTCAGTTCTCATTAACCATTCATATGTCCAGGATTAATTCACATTGAGGGGCATTTTTGAAAGAAACGTCCAAGTTGGGATTTGGATGTCTTTGCAAAACGCCCAAATCCGTGGGCGGGGAAAACTGTATTTTCAAAAAAAGATAGACGTCCATCTTTCGTTTCAAAAATACTGTCAGAGATGTCCAAATCCTTAAATTTGGATGTTTCTGCCTTTTGGTGATTTTTGAAACCAAAGACATTCAATTATTTATTTTTTTCTCACACCTTTTTCAATAGTAGCTCAAGGTGAGTTACATTCAGGTACTCTGGATACTTCTCTTTCCTAGGGGGGGCTCACAATCTAAGTTTGTACCTGAGGCAATGGAGGATTAAGTGACTTGCCCAAGATCACAAGGAGCAGCAGTAAGATTTGAACTGGCCACCTCTGGATTGCAAGACTGGTGCTCTAACCACTAACCACTAGGCCACTCCTCCACTCCATGTCAAAAATGTCCAAATGCAAACCATTTGGACGTGGGAGGAGCCAGAATTTGTAGTGCACTCGTGCCCCTGACATGCCAGGACACCAACCGGGCACCCTAGGGGGCACTGCAGTGGACTTCATAAAATGCTCCCAGGAACATAGCTCCCTTACCTTGTGTGCTGAGCCCCCCAAAACCCACTACCCACAACTGTACACCACTACCATAGCCCTCATGGGTGAAGGGGGGCACCTATATATGGGTATAGTGGGTTTGTGGTGGGTTTTGTAGAGCTCGCTGTTTCCTCCACAAATGTAACAGGTAGGGGGTATGGGCCTGGGTCTGCCTGTCTGAAGTTCACTGCAGTACCCACTAAAACTACTCCTGGGACCTTCATGTGCTGTCACAGACCTGGGTATGACATTTGAGGCTGGCATAGAGGCTGGCACGTAATATTTTTAAAGATGTTTTTTGATGGTGGGAGGGGGTTAGTGACCATTGGGGTAATAATGGGAGGTCATCCCCAATTCTCTCTGTTGGTCATCTGGTCATTTCAGGCACCTTTTTGTGCCTTATTTGTAAAAAAAAACAAGTCTGGGTGAAAATGTCCAAGTGTTCGTCAGGGACATCCTTGCTTTTTTTGATAATGGGTCAAAGACGTCCAAGTGTTAGGCACACCCAAGTCCCACCTTCAGTACGCCTCCAACACGCCCCCTTGAAATTTGGACGTCCTTGCGACGGACTGCAGTTGGAGACGTCCAAAATCGGGTCTCTGGGAGAAGGACATCCATCTTCCGATTTATGTCGAAAGATGGACGTCCTTCTCTTTCGAAAATGAGCCTGATTGTGTTCCTATACTGACACATTATATTTCCTACTATATTTGTGCATTTGCCATTTGTTTTAACTTGTTTCCTATGCATTTGCTAGTTGTTTCCAGATTTACTTCTTTCAAGACTTTCTATCTTACTTTGCATATTCTTCTGCTTCCATTCCTGTATGTACAGGTAGATTTTCACTCATTCCATTTGCTTGTTGGAATGTTTAATGATAGAAGTGGATTCTGGACACTTGCTTTCATACTTTTATTTAATTTATAATATACTGCCTGCAAGCCCAAAAACTATTGAAACAGTGTACATTCAGGTATAGAAGGTATTTTTCTGTCCCTGGAGTGCTCATAATCTGAATATATACCCAGGGCAAAGGAAGGTTAAGTGACTTACCCATGATTACAAGGAGTAGCAGTAGGATTTGAACTGGAATCCCTGGTTCACAGCCCCCTGCTCTAACCATTAGAGCACTCCACTCCTACTCTTTTTGCATTTGAATCCATTGATGCTGTTAAATAGATCTAGAGGCTTTTAATTGTAGCTGTAAAATGTATAATGCACTTCTATGAGGTCCATTCCTCCTTCAGCTCTAGGAATGAAAATACTTGGAATGCACTGATTTTTATAGATTATCTCGTGAGCATGGAGGAGTTTTCTTGTTCAAACATCCAATTTTTCAAGTTATTTAAGAGACCAGTCAGCAAATTCAAAGCTATATGAAAGTGCAGGAATCACTAGCTGGTTGATGGCTTGTATCTTTAACGTTAGAGCACTTTTCAATATCAATTTTAATCTCCTGCAACACCTTTTGCTAGAATTTTCTCTCAATATTTTATGTTGGATTATTGCTTCTTCCTTGACTCCTAGATATAGTAACAAAATAGCATAGTCAGTGATGGCAGATAAAGACCTGTAGGGTCCATCCAGTTTGTGCAACAAGGTGGCCAGAGTACTTCTATGAGGCCCAGTCCTCCTTCAGCTCTAGGAATGTACAGTCTCAGCATGAACTGATTTTTATAGACTACCTCATGAGCATGGAGGAGTATCTGACACTCCATGAAGGCTACACATCTTCATGATTAAACGCTAGCATCACAGTCAGCAATTTGCCACCATGCCAACTCCATATAGGCAGTTATATATGACGCAATCTTGGAATATGATACCACCATGCCAATCATCTGAAAATGGTTTATTATTATAGCCACAGTATAGTCAAATACATTATCATTACATGCCAACTAACAACATTTTACCCTCTAATTTCAACCTTGCATTTATATACACCTTCCTGTTCAAACTCATTGATGGTGCAATCATCGGTCAGAGAGATGTTTTAAGTGTTGATCAATTTTCCTCCTAAAAAGGTTGCCTCAGCACATTGGTCCAGGCCAAATGTCATCCTGATGTCATCTAAAAAGCTGCTTTGTGGTGTCTGATATTGTGTCTTGGTGAGTTGATTTTTGTCTGTAGCATCTAGTCCATCACTCTTGTTCACATTTTCTGCACTGAATAACGTATACTACATTTGAAGAACATTAGTAGGATCCCTTTATGTTGAATGTTTTCCCCACATTGCAACTGTAGGGTCCTGTATTATGTGCTGGCACAATTTACAGCTTGCTATATTAAAGAGCTTTTGCCATTCTCTTCTCTTTGAACTTTTGGTTTGTTTGGGTGGTTTTTTTTTTTTTTTTTGGTGTGTGTGTGTGTGATGGGGGGGGGGGGGGGGGGGGTCACTAATTTTTGCTTCAGATTTGGTGGTTGTCAGAAGGCCAGCAGGTGGAACAGAGAATATCTCTATCAGAAATTCATCCTCTTAAAGCTGTTGCTGTAGGCCTTTAATGCTTTTTTTCTAAGTGTTTTCAGCTCTAGGGTGTATTCTATGAGATTTTCTTTTCTTTGTTCTCCAGTAGGTTTTCTCTGGGTGTTTTAAGTAAAGAGGTAATCTTTCTGAAGATCATTTTGGGGTTGTAATATTTCTGTTTAAAGTATTCAGTCAAGAATTTGAGGTGTTTATCTCTGGCTCTTGGGTTAGAGCTTATACAATGGAATCATGTGGTGTATAATGGGGGGGGGGGGGGGGTCTGTACAATGGGGTGTGTGAGACCTAGGGTGAGGGTTATGGAGGGTGGCCATGGGAATAACTCTTCCAGGCATGGTATACAAAGGTGAAAATAAATGCTTTTATTCACCTGAGCCCAGGAACCTCTGGTACAACAGCTCCTCTGGTTTAGTAACAGTCTTGAGTAGCAGGCCAAGCAGTCTGTGGCTGGTGGGGCTGCCCTACCCCAAACACAGTCGGTAATTTCTCAGGACTTCTGAGACTGAGATCTAGCCCCGGCCAGACCTCAGCAAAGCTTGCAGGTCTTAACAAGAAACAAAGTTGGCTTACCTCAGCCAAGTCACAACAGCTAAACACATTCAGTAAAGGCCTAGACTGGGGCTTCAATTCTTCCTTCTCTGGGGCCTCCTTAACCTCAGCTTGGCCCTGTCTTTTAAAATCTCAGGTATTGACTCCACCCCTCCCAGTTCACTTCCTCCCAGGGTGGGATCAGTGCTCTTAAGATGGCCCAGGCTAGTTAGAAAGGGACTTTCCTTAAGGGTGAGGGGCAGTGTTCTATATACCTCCTCACAGGATGGAACCTGGAATTGTGGAGGTATATATTTCTGCCAATTGGTTTCTTGTATATAGGTGTTTGTATATAGCCATTTTTTATACAAAATGTGGTGTTCCAGAACAATAATGGTTTCTGTGGAGTAGTCAGTTTTGAATCTGATTAAAAGAATAGTGGAAAGAATGCATTAAAAGAACAGTGAAATTGTTTGAGAATCTTTTCTCCCTCAGTCCAATCATAAACATGTCATCAATATAGCACTAATATATCACTAATATTTAAAGGGTTTAGTATATGTATTCAAAAATATCTCTTCCAGTTCTGTCATGAAAAGGTTAGCACATTGTAGTGCCATCTTGGTGCCTATAGCAGTGTCCATGACTTGTAGATAGATACTGCAGTTCATATATATGTAAAAGCAATTTACAACATGAAAAAATAATAGCATAGAGAGAAAAAAAGAAAGAAAGAGGACATGTGCAAGTCTACCATTCTGAATCAGCCTCCTCCAAACATTTTGTTAGAGAAATAAGGGCTCCTTTTAGTAAGCGGTGGTAAGCCCAACGTGGTCTTACCGCTTGCTATACAGGAAGCACCGCCGGGCTATCGTAGCAGCCCGGCAGTACTTCCCGCCCCTAGCGTGCCGTCATTTCCAGCACTACAAAAATGTATTTATATTTGTAACACCTGAGTGTATCCGGATTAGCGCGGGAGCCCTTACAGCCACCTCAATGGGTGACGGTAAGGGCTCCCCCATGAAATGGTCATGCAGCAAGTGCTTTACTTGCCGCACAGCCATTTCCTGTAGGAAAGCAAGACCAATTTTACCAGTTGCGGTAAAAGGGAGCCTCGGCATGAATGAAAAACACACACTGACGCTAGCGCACACCCCCTTTTGCTGCAGCTTGGTAAAAGGAGGCCTAAGTCTTTAAGGCAGACTTAAATCTAGGCAAGATGGGTTCTAAACAAATGTGCTTGGGCATTGAATTCCACAGAAAAAGGACAAGAGTGAAAAATGCAGTCTCTTATGATCTCCCAATGAGCTTGAGAAAGAGGGGGAGATTTTAAAATTTTATTGTAAACCACTTTGCTAGCTTGTCTCGCAAGGCAGTATATCAAGACAAATAAATACAAACAAGCATTGCAATAGCTGAGTTCATAAGACGAAATAAACAGAATTAATGAGTCAAATAGAAGTGCAGGCAGACCGACCCTCAAAACGTTGAAAGCAAGGACTAGGATTTTAAACTTAATCCTGTACTGAACAGGAAGTCATTGATATTGCAAGAAAAGAGAAGTCACATGGTTGAAGGATGAGCATGGTGGAGTGGAGGAATGGCGATATTTTGCATCAGCTGCAACTGTCGAAGAATTACTTGGCATGCACCATGGAATAATGAATTAAGTGCATGTATTAAAATATGGATTGTATCTTTCATTAGGCCAAAGTAAACATATTTGCTGCAGAGCAAAAAAGCAGGACTTAACCAAAGTACAAGCATGGGCCTCAAAAGAGAAGTGTGTCCAAAATTATATCAAGAGTTTCAAGGTAGAATGTTATACAAGTGATTTGAGGTTCTCGCAGAGCTCAGCAATGGTGTAATTAGCAGGCTGGGCCAAATTTGGATGAAGTCTTGTAGGCAAACGGAAGTGATCAGGCCAGGATAGTGGTACTGAAGCAGAACTAATTATGGCTTAGGATGAATTTGATTAATTATGCAATAGTTTCTGGTGTGTATTGGTAGCCCAGGAATGCATTTAGAAACTTGTCACATGCAGTTATGCCATTGTTTTGATTCTGTAAGAACATTCTTTTCTTGATTAGAGAATAAAAAACACATTTCTTGAAAGATTCAGAGCTATTTTCAACAAAAAGTAAAATAGATGATGCATAGTAGGAGATATATTACCAAAGTTTGCTTTGACTCTGAATCCTTTTGATAAGGTAAAAGAGCACTGACAGGGGCAGTTTGATTTTGAGGCTATTGCACAAAACCAATTACTGCTACTTCAGTTATTCCTCTAGATGATTTCTTTGTCCAGCATGTAATTTGAAAGATGCTAGGTAACATTTCAATATAGAACTGAATAATAAGAGTGTTAAATAAAAATGACAGAGTATTTATCTTTCTCCCACTGCTTGAGAAAAATACTTTAATAAGCAATCAGCTGAAATTTAAATAATGGAATTTGGCAAATATTCATTCCTGATATTCTTATGTGTTTGTTCTTACAATTGGAAGGGGCTTAGAATCAGCTTCTACCTAAATTTATATATGAATTTCTTTCCATTTCATACATGTATTTTCTTTCTATGAATCGGTACAAATTATTTATAACAAACCCTTATTCTTGTCTATCCTCATGTTTTTCAGTCCTGATGGATGATAATGCAAATGATATTATTTCACTGACAATGTTTAAAAATCTAAAATATTTTTACAAGGCTCTTAAGTCTGTGGTAGTAGAATCACTTTTTTATTACATTTGTACCCTGCACTTTCCCACTCATGGCAGGCTCAATGTGGCAATGGAGGGTTAAGTGACTTGCCCAGAGTCACAAGGAGCTGCCTGTGCCTGAAGTGGGAATTGAAGTCAGTTCCTCAGGACCAAAGTCCACCACCCTAACCACTAGGCCACTCCTCCACTTACATATTAAGGGGTCCGTTTACTAAGGTGCACCTATAAAATGGCCTGTGCTGATGTAGCCACATGTATTGGACCCACGCAGGTCCATTTTTCAGCGCGCCTGCAAAAAAAAGGCCTTTTTGGGGGGACTGAAAATGGGCCTGAGAACTTACCACCATCCATTGACTTAGCAGTAAAGTCTCATGCGTTAACCGGGCGGTAATGGTCTATGTGTATAAAATTCTGATTACTGCCCGGTTAGCGCCATGTGCCAGAAAATTTCCGGCGCACTTAGTGGACGCACGTAAAAATGAAATTACCACCCGGGCCATGCGGAAGCTGGGTGGTAGTTCAAAATTGACATACATAGGACGCACATACGTGCCTACGCGGCTTAGTAAAAGGGCCACTCAATTAATTCCTATAACAAGCATACCATAGGTTCGGTAATCAAGCATCCCTATATATACTAAGTTGATATCAAAATATTTTCCTTGTATGCATATGATATATTTCATGGTTGATCATGAGCAAACTTAGCAAAATTCAAATAATCTCAACTATAACATGTCCTGTAGTGTTTTGAATATTTAAAGGTCCTTTTACCAAGCCACACTAAAAAGTGGCCTGTGCTGTTGTCAGCACGTGGTTTTTTCATACAATGCAGCCACTTTTAGTACAGCGGTAAAATAGCCACCTTGCCATATTTTTTGTAAATACCACTTGCTGATTTCCCTATTAGAGCATGGCCATTGCCACAGAAGCCCTTACTATCACCTATTTAGGAGGTGGTAAAGGCTCCTGCACTACTCCCATGCTAATCAAGTACTACATGGTAATGTGCCTATGCGCTAATCTCACACTAAAAATTATTTTTTTAATTTTCTAGCAAGGGAGGCATGCCCATAGGTGGAGAGTAGGCATTCCTCCCTTGCTGGAAAATTAAATAAATAATTTTTAGTGTGAGATCAGCACACTCTAAGTGGAAAACTATCGTGGGATGCCTCATCATGTTCCACGGTAGTGATCTTTTAGCATGTGGTAGGCCTGCGTTAGGCCTACCGCACCTTAGTAAAAGGGTCCCTTGGCATCCAGAGTCACCACTCAAGAAAATATACACAGTACCCCTGATCTCTCACGATTCTGTAGATGTGGCAAAGGTTGCAAATCTGAGTCTTTGTCTCTCTCTCTTTCTCATACACACACACATAGAGGCTTGCATAGAAACGGTCTGTCTGCAGAGCACAGGCGAACTGAGACAGACCATTTCTAATACATTTGTGCTACCAAGACCCTGAAGCAGTTTGACGAAACGCTGGCCACCATTGGAAAGTTTCCTAGTTGAAAGATAAATATTCTTTCAACGATTTGTTTGATATTATTCTGTAGGTTTACACAGACAAATAGCTATTTACCCTGTAGGTTCACAGAGAAGAAAAGCTACTATATATGTTTGTGATTTTTTTTACAGTTTACTACTAATTATCACAACACATGGAAGGTTTTTTGGGCCAATGATGAACAGAGGATAGCTTTGCATCTGATTCAGCTCCAATAGATATCTTCAAATCTAGGAGCTCTGTTGGGCCCTTTTTCCTTCTTAATTATACAACAGCACTAGACATTGATATTCTTATCATTTTCGTCCAGTGGAAATAATGGTATTTAGGTATTATTCCCAAAAAAACCAGCTCTTTCTCCCTTCCTTCCTTTATCCATATTAGCATATATATATATATATATATATATATATATATATATATATATATATATATATATGCAAATGAATATGCTAACATGCCCCGCCCCATCCTTTGTCCCCCCAAATGAAACAGTCAAACTACGCCCATGGTGGAACTACAGTCATTTGATAAGAAAACTGGAGTGAGAGAACAGAAAGGAGGGGCTATGCATTGCAGGTTCAAGCTTGCCACACAAAGGAAGATAAATTAAATTAAACTATGGGATATGTTTTATTAAGTAAAGATAAACCAGTTTTAAACTTTTTTAGGGTGATTTTCAGTCTAAGGTGTGGTAGGAGGGCATTCCAAAGACTAGGGCCAGTGACATTAAAAATAGAGTTACAAGTGGAATTGTATCTAATCTGCTGAAAAGTAGGGACCATTAAGCAATTCTGTTAAGATGATATGAGTTCTCAGGCTAGGGACTAAGGAGACCAATGAGTGTGGAAAAAAAAGTAGATGGCCTGAATGGTGGATCTTGAATACATGCAGCAGACTTTTATGTGTGATCCTATAGGAAAGGGGTAACCAGTGGGCTAATTTGAGAGGGTGGGGTGGTTACATGATCAAATTTTCTAGACCCAGTTATAAGCTTAATGGCACTATTCTGTACAAGTTGTAGTCACCGTATATTTTTGACTGTAAGGCCTTTATATATCACACTAGCCGTTAAACCCGTAAAAACGGGTGAGATTTCCAGCTACCCTCCTCGCCGCCGCCGCTCCCTCCCCCCTCCGAGCCAGGCCCCCTGTACTGACCTGACAGCGCCTCTCACCTCCGTGTGATAGAACTGCAGGCAGCAGCAGATCGCTGTGTTGCTGCCTGCAGCGCTTCCACACGGAGGTGAGAGGCGCTGTCAGGTCAGTGCAGGGGGCCCGATGCGGAGGAGGGCGCGAGCGGCAGCAGGGATGGAGGGGAGGGTGGAGGTTGGTGCGCGCGATGTTCGTTTCCAGGCGGCAGCGTCCGACAGTGACTCCGACTCCGTTTCCCTCTCTGTTCCGCCCTCTGACATCATCATGTCTTGACGAGAGGGTGGGACAGAGAGGGAAGTCTCTACTGCGCATTTGCAGGTAAGTCGGTCACTTGCCGTTTATATGTTTGATTACAATAGTCAAGGGTACTGAGTACTAGAGAGTGAATAAGGGTCTGGATTGCAGATTTTTATAATAAATGTCAGATGGAGCAAATCTTTTTTTAAACTCAAAGAAACATTGCTTGATAACAGAAGAAATCTCCCCCCTTCCGCCCTCTCCTCCCTTATCTCCAATTTTTGCCTCTCTTCCTCACCTCATTCTGTTTCCATCCCCCATATCCCTTCTCATCTCCAATTCTGCAGATCAGTTCTCCTTCCCATGTCCTTGAGATCATTTGTTTCCCTATTTCCTTTCTCAACCCTGAAATCCTGTTCCCATGTTGAATCTCCTTCCTCCCTTCCCTGCACTGATCACTAAGATCCTTTATCCTTCACCCTAAAAAATCTACATTAAGAACTCAGATACTTTACAAGGGTTTAAAAAAAAAACAATAACAACATTTGGCCTGATATTTAGATGCCACAATCTAAGGAAGTAGAATAGCTCCTCCTGGAAAACAGGTACCTTCCAGCCCAAAGGGCACTTGTTCAGATCCAGTTCCTGCTTGACAGCTCTTAATGACACTGGAAAAAACCTGAACACCTCTGTGTGTTTTTTTAAATGCCAGTGCAGTGCTTATTCAGCTCCAAAATCTGAACAGTAGGCAGCACCGAATATTTGTGAAGAGCGCCATTTTATGGAGAGCATTGGTATTCAGTCCACTATAGCTAGCCAGTTAACTTCAGGACAGCTTTTGTTCCACTCCTAAAGTTATCCAGATAGCTATTCAAATAGCGAACTGAATATTGCTGCTCTCCATATAGTCTTCCAGCATGCCCACACGCTACTCTTGCTTCACCCCAGCACTATTCAAAATATGCCAGGGCAGTCTGCATTGATTTTCAGCAGCGCTATCCGGATAGTTTGCCAAGGGGTAAGAGGGTGTTTGTGTGGGTACCATATGTCAGTGGAGTGGGTGTGTGTATGGTGAGGGTGACAGTGAAAGCATTTATTTGTGGATGGAAAGAAGTATGTGTGAGAGGATGGAGGGATGTTTGTGTGAGGAGGAAGAGGTGGGTGGTGAGGGTGGGGTGGGTGTAAGTATGTATGTGTTTCTGTACAGGAAGGTGTAGGAAGTACACATTTTGCATATCCTCTCTCTCTTCCTTCTCTCTCCCCTTTTCTAGAAGCAAACAGATACGAGAATAGATGGACGGATATGCAGATCTATGGATCCTAGCAATAGATGCTATCCCATGATGCTTAATGCACCTTGTAAAAGCAATTAAATAAATTTTGAGCTATGTAAGACAAACTGAAAATTTAAGGGAACAGAGAAAAATCAGAAGGAAACAGAGCAAGTGTTTTAATTAGAACCAATTATCAACCATTGCAAAGGAAAAACTTTTTAAAAATAACAATGAATTCACATTATTAATTTTTATGTGTGTCCACTTCTGTAAAAAGTAGCCACTTTTCTACAATGTTAACTACAGGTACTTTAAACAACATTATCTAACTCTGAGGGAGATTCTAAAGTTTAATAATTTCTTGTTCTTCCTTCTGTACTAATGTTCTGATTACCCTTGAAAGGGTATTACTGCTCCTGATTTATGCTAGACTCAGCCAGCTGTGCCGCTCTATCAGTTTCAATCTAAGAAAACAGTGGAAGATGGCACAGCGCTATCATGTAAGCTGTAGATCATCATTATTGTCTCTAGGCAGCATGGTCAGTTTACTTAATGTATTACTGGCATGCACCATTCTGGAACCTTTCCTTTGTTAAGCAACAAATCACTCAGAAGAACAAGAAATATTTGCATTTGGCATCATTCTTTCAGAGTATGAGAAAGAGTAATCTCATGAAGCAACATGCATCATTGGCATTTTATTTAGATTCACTATTTTTAATACTCCAAAGTATTGGTGAGCTGGCCAGAAAATGTATTCTGGATGAAGGTTTTGAGGTGGTTATATCTTCAAATGGGTTAGTTTTGCGAATCAAGTCAAACACATATGCGCTTCAAACAATGGGAAAACTTTTTTTTTTTGCTGTGAAAACAAACATGCATAGGTATCTGTCTCAGAACTTAAGAGATAGACATCTAAATCCAATTTTGGATGTCTTGCAAAAAATGTCCAAAAATCCAGTCGCGAGCATGGCCATTTTCAAACCAGAAAAATATCCAACTTTATGTTTCAAAAATAGCCATTTGCTAGATGTTTTTGTGTTCAGTGCATCCTTTTGGACCGAAAAAACACACAAAAACAAGCCATTGGGATGTAGAAGGAGTCAGCATTCTTAGTAGACTGGCCACACAGACATCCCAGCAGAGCAGTGGGGCACCCTATGGGGCACTGCAGTGGACTTCACATAAAAGGTCCCAGATACACATCTCAGTTACCCCCTTATATTGTATGGGGAGCCCTCCAAAACCCACTAAAAACCTACTGTATCCAACTATCACCACTACAATAGCCTTTATGCCTACAGGTGTCACCTATATGTAGGTACAGTAGGTACTGGTTAGAGTGGGATATGGCCCACTTCTCTACAATCTACTGCACCGACCACTAAGCTACTCCAGGGATCTGCTTGATGCTCTAATAGGACTGGCCATAACATCTGAAGTGGTCATATAGGTTGGTATGTACTGTATCTTTTGGTGCCGCTCATGTCCCACCCAAAATACACCCCCTTGAAATTTGGGCAAACTGTAGAGCAAAAATGTCTAAAATCAAGGTGTTGAAAATTGCAATTTGGATGTTTGGTTGGTTTTTTTTTTTTTAGAAAAACATCCTTCTGTCTCCTTATGACATTTTTGGACATTTTTTTTGTTTTGAAAATGAGCCCATAAGTATATAAATATTTAAATCCTAAAATGTTTAGTGTTAGGGCATCAGAAATTCTTGCAGTTAAAAAAAGATCAAAGGACTTTTCTTCAGATAAGTACTCATGGTGTTATTTGATAATTTTCGTTATCTTTTTAAGGTGTCCTCTTACTAAGCTGTGCTAATGATTAGGGTGTGCTAAACGATAAGACACTCATTATATATGGGCATTTTATCATTTAGCATGCAAAATAGTGATCTACAAAACTGTCCACTTTGCAGACTTCATTTACCTAGGAACCAAATGGTGGAACTCCTTACCACCCAAAATAAGAAATATATAAGAATATACTAGATTCTGCAAAATCCTCAAATTGTTCCTATTCAAACAAACCCTCAAAAAGAACAACCATATCTCAAACAACTAATTATTAACTGAATTGGTTATTACTCTATTTACCATTAACCTTCTCTTTGCTTCATGTACAACTTCTCATTCATAATAGATTTTCTAAATGTTAAACATCCATAGCTATCCCAGTACATTTATGATACTGTATTGTAAAATTGGATTCTTAAAACAAATTACATTCTTATGCATTATTCTTTGTTATGTATCCTATACTGTTTATTTTAAGCCAAATTGAACTCAAACTTGCTTGGGATAATGTGGGATATAAATGTCACAAATAAATAAATATCACATATTGCTTAGAAAATTCATCTTATTCCATATAACTTTCAGCAGCTGTATATATAAGGCATGTTGCAATGACACTTATCTGAGACAATTAGATCCTGACAGGCACTCGTTTCACTATGCGCTTCCCCAAACTTTGGGGAAACCTTCAAATCAGCAGTTTTTATTTTCATCATTCCTAAACAGGTGGTCTTCGTCACATTCACCAATAATCCACTTTCAAGCAACCATGTTTGTATTTCAGCCAAACACCTCTTAAAGTCAGTTATTTATTTATTTTTCCACATTTATATCCTGCTTTAACCAAAAGGGGTTACAATCGAACACACATAATTTACACAGCTCCTTCCTTCTTAACCATACTTCCAACTGAACTTGATTTCTCTACCATTTGACAATAAATTTAGCTGGCCACTCCACTTCTATTTTAGTAATATCAGGTAGAGAGGCCACCTTACCGGGGCCTGTCAAAGATCTTACCAAACAAAACATTTCCTTGGTCTTGAGAGCCCGCTATAGTGGCTGTAAAGGATTTACTTGCAGCAGGTCAAACAACCTTTAAATAAGAATTAGTCACTTTCTTCCACCTAATCTTGATGCTAAAGTGACTTGTCCTACACCAACGCATTGTCATCCTACAACAATCTAATAGCTGTGTTTTGAATGGATTGTAGTTTTTTCAGATTAGTTTGAGAATATCCTAAATAGACAATGTTACAATAATCCAACCTGGTGTTAACTAAGGAGAGAATAGAAAGAATCATGATTGAAGTAAAATCATATTGAGTGCAACTGACAGAGGACTAAAAAGGCTGACCAATGACATCACACTAGTTGGCTTAGAAGAACCATGCCCGGAGATGTTGCCAGTGCAACGATGCAGATTCTAGCCAAAGGGGGAACATTATAGCTGCTGGACCACTCTCTTCAGCCCACAAGATGTCACTTAGGACTATCTAGGCCAATAGCATGGTGCTTCGAGGTCTAAGGTGGGAGATGTTGACCAATGATGTCACAGAGGTGGGTAGAGTAAGCTCCCACACCTCAAGGTGTTTCTGATGCAATGATGCATCCATGGGGGGAGCATTATGGCACATGGACCTGCTCTCTTCAGCCCACAAGATATTTTGTAACTTATTATGTGGGGGGAAAAAAGCCCCCTTAGCATGCTCAGGGTGTAATTTCAGTAAAATCTAAAGACAAGAAGTCAAAAAACCTTGCCTAGAAATCAATCCCATCTTGCTTCATTTACTAGAGTAATAAAAGTCCACAACAGTGTAAGAAGGCAGAAAGTATGAATACTAATTACCTTTTCTATTTATTCAATTTTTATGTTATCTTTGAATAACAACTGTTCTACTCTTTAGGAAGCAGCTGGCTAAGTCTTTCATTAGCCGTTCAGTAGTCAACTGCTACATCATTTTCATAATTTTTTTTTAGTTTTTTTATTTTGGCATTTATGTGTCACCATAATTAGGCCACTCAACAAAAATGTTCATACAAGTTCCTTTTTTCAAAGATGTTAACAATCTAAGTGGGTACTTGAGGCAGCAAGATACAAAAGGATTTATATAGCATCACAAGGCAGTTGGTATCCATCCTTAAATCTGCACAAGGATTTTGGCAAACAGAAGGACTGAAATGAGAATCCACAAGCACATGAGAGGAAAGAAGCAACAGAATCTGAAACCAAGAGGAAAAAATACATATAAAGAATCAGACTAATAAACAAAGAATAGCTAGTGACTAAAGCACAAATACAGTAGGAAATACAATGTTATTTTAGAAATCACAACTAGATCAAAACCTGAAACACAGAAATAGTTGAGAGAAGAACTAAAGCCTAAAGATGAAAGACTGATCATTGCGGCACAGGAAAATGGAACATGCACAAGATGGTTCACAGCCAGCACAGAAAAAAAGACAGTAAAACAGACAAATACAGATTCTTGGCTTAGGACTGAAAACATTTACATAATCTTGCTGCTGGGTATGACATGCTGATATCAGAATGTATTTATACAGAAAGGCACAGTAACATAGCATGGCTCATCCACTGAAAACTCTATTAAGGTCCTTTACTAACGTAACTTAAAGCTACAGTAACCATTACCACATGCAGTTAAGATTATACTAATTGACATGGCTAACTGCATACCTTGTTATGAGGTGGGACTGTGTCTTGCAATTAGTGCATGGTAACTTACTGCACACTGTCACTGTTGCAGATAATACAGATGTGTTTACCAGCTCCTATGCATGATTATCCCTCTGTGGTGCTTCCAGAGTAATTTCATCCTGTAAAGACAAAAAACCCCAAAACTTTTCTGTCAGCTGCAGGGCAGCTATTGACACCTGGGTCACATTTATATGTCACTTTTCAAAAACATCAAAGCGACCTACAACAAAAAAAACAAAGTTCTTCCTAAAATGATTCTTTTTTCTCCCATCCACCCCACATATTTCAGACCCCAGAAATATATGTGAAGAGTCAAGCCTGGAAAAGATACTTACATCTTTCAATGATTCATCTATACAAATCTCATCTGGTAACTTATTCCACCTACCCGTGGTAACAAAACCAAGGGTTCCTTTTACTAAAGCGTGCTAACAGATTTAGCGTATGCTAACAATTAGTGCACACTAAATGATAAGACACCCATAGGAATATAATGGGCATCTTACCATTTAACGCATGCTAAATCTGTTAGCACGCCTTAGTAAAAGAATTCCCAACCTTGACAATGTCATACTGAGTCAAAACTGGAAATTCCAGTAAGAAATGAGATTGGGATTGTAATACACATTGGAAATCTAAGCCTTCCATTGGAAGGTACTATGGTCACTGATCATTTAATACTTTACAGCTGAAGCTAAAGTGAGAACTGTGAACCCAATTCTGGCCTAAACTGGGAGACAGTGGGGCTCATTTTCAAAGCACTTAGACTTACTAAGTTCCATGGGTTACACGTAACTTTGTAAGTCTAAGTGCTTTGAAAATACACCTCTGTGTAGATCAGCTAATTCAGAAGACACAAGTTAATATCTGAACATCTGCATTTTGAACCAAAGGGAATTCAAGCTGGAATTGTTCAATGAAGCTCCAGTCCAGAGCTCAAAAATATACATTTTAATAGGCCTTAGTATTTTGCCTACCTACATCAGAGAACAGGGACAGATAATCGCTTATACAAGCTATGAAAAATGCAGTTTGATGAGAAATTCAACAATGTATGTATATATGTATTTTTTTGTTTTTGCTATCAGTGATAATGTAAAAGAGATTACTGTAACTTGCGTTCTTCCTTTCTTAGGATGGGCAGATCAGGTTTGCTCAATAAGACTTCACTGATCCATACTATGAATAAATGGAAGTTTTCAATATTTTCCTCCAATGAAATTTACCTCACAGGTGCTTATTGTCTCTGACACTATTTGTCCATCCAGCCTCTAAGAAAAAAATAAGTTGAAAAAACTCTGCAAAGCACAGAAATCTTGGCCAACAGACACGCACACAGTATATTTCATTTTCATATCCTAGAAATCAAATATACACCACACGAAGTGGCATTTTGAGTGGCACAGTAATTATACATTTTTTTTGTATTCAATAGCTATTCATATGAAATGTGTATAAAATGTCAGGACATATATTACTGCCATTGCAGAATTGCAGTATTTGATGAAAATATTTCTTAAGAGTTTTTCCTTCTATGAACATGCTTGTAAATTTCTAGATGGTCTTTTTGTTAGTTGCTTTTTCTTATTATTTGAGTTCTAATGTTCAGGCAGCAAACAAAGAAAGCTATCTACTCAGGATTTGGAAACATTAAACCTTGCTTTTGATAGATCAAGACTGGTTTATTGTACTAGTCTTTATAGTGGGTTTCCAATAATATCAGTTGAGGAAATTACAATTTGTACACAATGGCCCTTTTTTCAAAGACCTATTAACAATGTAGACATGTAAATACTGGTATTTGCTCATGAATTTCACATATAAGTGTAAAACCCGATTTAATAAGACTGGAATTTCCACATGTATAACTGCATTATGCACAGATTTCAAGGGGATGGGACTTGGCAGAACCAAAATCTACATGTATATTCCCCATTTCAGAAAGGGAATAAAAACGGAAACCCTAATATATCAACACTGTAGATACATAAAAAGTGGTCATTTGGGCTAGCCCTTTACCAAAGGGATTAAGGAATTCTCCCCCTTAATTTCCCATTGCTTATTTTCCTGTCCAAAATGAAAATAAATAATGATACAGCCTCTGTTGTTCAGTAGTAGCATGTATACATGTAGATGTACATATGGAAGCTGATATTTTATGATTTACACATGTAAGTTACACTTGGCCCTTCAGCAAGATAGAAATCCATTTACATCATATCTAAGTTATTTGAATGTTCTATTGCTTGCTTATTAGGTGTTTCATTGGTATTATGCTGACATTATATTATATCTATGTTATTTGAATATTCTTCAGTGCTGTCTATAATGGCGTTATTTGTATTGTACTGACATCATATTTCTAAGTTTACTACATTTATTGTATTTATGTTTATATTTGATCACTTTACTATTGTTACAATGTTAACAAAATTGTAAGTAAACTGGACCTGCTGTATAGCACCTTGGGTGAATTTGTTCATAAAGGCGGTTAATAAATTCCAATAAATAAATAAACACACCCTCTTGCTAGTTGGATGAAGTGCAGTGTAAAATGTCCAAATTCTGCTTTTTGAAAATCTCAATTTGTATGTTTTTGGCAGATGGACTTTTTTTGGCCATATTGAGACATCCATCTGCTTCGAAAATGAGCATCATTGTGAAGTAATTTTTTAAAAAGACACTCAGAACATATAAAGCCATATCATAACATAATAGCACTAACATCCAGGCATCACACAAGAAGAGCCTACCTAGAAAAAGGTAATGAGCATTAGAACATTGGAAACTATTGGAAAAACTAAACAAGCATGATTAGCATGGATTTGATCCTACACAGATATTCAAGTGCTAACAGAGAACCTATCACTTTCACACATATAGAAAACAGACAGATGCTCATCAAGTACAGAATAAGCAATCACAAACTAAAAATAGAAATATGTAGACAAATTGAATCCCCAAAAAGCCTGACTCAGCATGCAATGCAACAATCAAGGAAAGAGAAGCAATGATGCATGCCCCCCTCTGCTCTGCAAAATAGCAGATGTACATTTAAAAAACTGGCATATTCCAATCACTACATTACAAATTAACAAATAAAAACAATAAATGGAATGTAAGGTGATAACCTTTTTTATTGGACTAACAATACAATTTTTGACTAGCTTTCCAAAGCCAAAACCTCATTCCGTAGGTCAGGACAGGATACCATAACAGTGGTGTACTGTCTCAACCTAAGGAAGAAGGCTTTGTACTTCAAAAGGTTGAAAACTGGTCAAAAATGTATTTAGTCCAATTAAAAGGTATCATTTTATTTTCCTTTTTTTTTTCTTATTTATTAACCTTTAGAGGGGGCTAACACAACTACCACATTATTTCACCCTAAATAAAAAATAAAATTATTTTTCTACCTTTGTTGTCTGGCCACTTAATTTTTATAATTGTGTTGACCCTAGTTTCTGGTTACTGCTATCTTGCTTCTTTTCATTGTCTTTTCAAAGGTCTACTGTCCAGCTCTAATACTGAGCTGTTTCTTTCAGCTTTCTTCCATTTAGATTTCATTCATTCATGTTATCCAGTATCTTCCTGTTCTCAATGCATCTACCTACAGCTTTCCATCTCTTTTCCCTCACCTGGTCCTCCCATTCTCCTTCCTCTTACTCCCTAGTCTTTCACTAACTCTTTCCTCTCCCCCTTCACCCCCCTACCCTCTATCACTTACTATCCAACTGCTCTTCTCTTTCTTTCTTTCTTTCTTTCTTTCTTTCTTTCTTTCTTTCTTTCTTTCTTTCTTTCTCTCTCTCTCTCTCTCTCTCTCTCTCTCTCTCTCCCATCTGCCATCCAGCAGCTCCTTTCTGAATCTTCCTCCCCCAATCCAGCAGCTCCTCTGTGTGTATGTCTCTTTCCCCTCTATCCAGCATCTCCTCTTGCTTCACTCTCTCTCTTGCTCTCCTTGCCATCCTCCATCTTCTCTCTTGTTTCTCCCCACTCACTACACCATCCAGCATCGCCCCTGCCTGTCTGTTATTCTCTATCCCTAGCATGCAGCATTTCTCCTGTCTCTCTCTTTCTCTCTCTCTTCTCCATGCACCATCCAGTATTGCCCTGTCTCTCTCCCCCATGCAATATTGCCCCTGACTTTTTCTCTTTCCTCCATCCAGCATTATCCCATCTTTTTCTCTACTTCCATGCAGTATTGCCCCTGTATCTCTCTCTACTCCCTCCCCCATGCAGCATTGCCTCTGTCTGTCTGTCTGTCTTCCTCCTCAAGCCATCCAGTATGTCTCTCCACCTCTCTATCCAGCATTGCTCTGCTTGTCTGTTTCTTCTTCCCCCCCCCCCCCCCCCCACTCCACCTAGTATTGGCCCTGCCTTTCTTTCTCTATCCCCATCTAACATTGCCCTTGTCTCTCTTCTCCTCACCAACAGTGCTTCTGTCTCTCTCTCTCTCTGCCAACCCCAACACTGCTCCTGTCTCTCTCACCTCCTGTCTCCTTGCTCCCTCCCCAGCACTGCTCATGTTCCCCGTCCCTCCGGCACAGCACCTTTCTTTCTTCCTGCCCCCCCTCAACACTGCTCTTGTCTCTCTCCCTGCCCTCCTTGACACTACTCCTGTCTCTACCCCCCCCCCCCCCAGCATTCTCCTGTCTCTCTCCCTGCACAACCAGCACTGTTCCTGTCTCTCTACAAGCCCTTTCTACCCCTGTCTTTCTCCCTGTCCCTTTGCTCCCCTCACTCTCTCTCTCTCTCTCTCTCTCTCTCTCTCTCTCTCTCTATCTCCCCCTGCCCCCCTCCAGCACCTTCCTGTCTCTTTCCCTGCCTGCCCCAGCACTATTCCTGTCTCCCTGCCCCATTACTTATCTTTTTCTCTCTCTGCTTCCCTGGCACTGCTCCTGTCTCTCTCCCTGTCTGCTCTGGCACTGCTCTTGTCTCTCTCCCCACCCTCTCCTGGAATTGCTACTATTTCTCTCCCTACCCCAGCATTGCTTCTGTCTCTCTCCTCCCCCCCCCCCCCCATACCACCCACCGGCATATAGCATTTTTTTGTTCCCTCCCTCCAGTTGCCATCTCTGCTGGACTAATGGTGGTAATTAGCAAAGCCGCCCAGGACTGTGACCATCTGTGGCGGGGAAGGGAGATGAATAGCCACAAACATAGGGTAGAAATATTCATGTTTCTCTGCATTACTGCATTTACTGCCACAGAGGGAGACAAATCAAGGCCATGGAGGAAGAGGAGGAAATGCATTCAATCTTCAGCCTCCTCTCTGTGGCCAAATTGGAGCAGGAAAAATGCAAATACTATCTATCTGCATATATCTTGTTATCTGAGACCTTTCTGCCTGCATTCTACTCTTCTCGTTCCAACTGCACGTTTTACAAAATATTCTGGTGTACTCTGGGAGATTCTATCACAAACTCATTTTATGTGTCATCTGGCCCTTCCTCTAGTCACTTTGGCATAAGCATGACTTCCATTTTCCCACCAACAATGATACTAGAATGTTATTTATGTTGGTACATACACCAGCCTTTTGCAGGCATTGCTAATCAGCATGAGACTTCCATCGAGATTATATTTACTTCATTGTCATGCTGGTGTTGTATTTTCATTGGATACCAGATGCTAAATATCAAATTCCACAGTTGCCTTAGATACAGAGAAGATACTGATTGCAGGTGTTTGGCCCTAGCTTTATGAAATTTAGGTCAAAAATTGTCATTTTACAGGCTTATTCATTTTATTCAGGGTTATGTTTTTTTGTTTGTTTTGTGGGCATTATTGTGTAATAGTCTGTCCTATTACTCAAACAGTGCATCCTACTGCTCAGTAGTGTGTACTAATACATAATTGTGAGTCTATTGATAAATAATATGCACTATTGATGACACAGAAAAAAAATTGAAAATCTGGAGGAGGGAGATTTCCTATCATTTTTGGCTCAAAATAACATTAAACCAAATGGGAAATGCGTATCCCTAATGATTTTATATTTCCTGTACTGAAAGCTTTCCTCACAGTAAAGTGTGCATCCACAAAGTCCCAATCTTTCAAAGTAGTTTCTTCAGTTGCTTTTTACAGACTACACATGTTTTTACAAAGTCTTTGTTCATTTTATTTTATGTTTTTTATTTCTTTACAGACATCACTTTTAGATCTCATCCTTGGCCTAAGGCCCATCCAAAGAAGTTTACAATCACTGTAAATACACACTATTACTACTTTATTGTTGTGAACAAATGACTGTGTATTCAGTACAGATCATTATTATACATCTTAGAGAAGCTGAGGGAGATGTGAGATGTGAAAATTTGCAAATGCAACCAACTAATCTTATCTTTACCAATGTTCAGCATCTGCATACGTAAGAGCAAATCTAACTTTGAACTGATTTCACACAAATGTAAAATGCTTTTTACAAGATTTTATTATTGATATCTTGCTAAGCTATCAGTTTTTGCATTCTACCTCATTGTCTTCTTGTTATTATACTTTAGAAATTGTTTTATTTTTAAAACCAAAAAAATTTGTATAACACTCCAATTATATTCTCTGAGGTGAATGCAAAATTTTGATATATAATGAATTTCTTATATAAAGTAGCCTCAATAGCCCAGGGAACCATATTATTTAGGACTCCACTGAATTGGCCAGCATCATAGGCTCCTCCTCTTTTCAGAAAAAACCACCGATATCAAAAAACTCCCTATCTTAGGGGAGAAAAAGATCATGTGGATAAAAAACGGAAAAGAGGGGTATTTTATCGAAATATCAATAAGAATGCACCACACCTCAACGAGTATTAATGGAAGTAAAGGAAATATATTTACTTCATAAACCTTGTTATTAAGAGAACTGAGAACAATATATCAAACTGAAACCAATGTATTTCGGAGCTACAAATATTTTTCACTCTGAGGTGAACTAGCTGTGTATAAATATATTAAACAGGTTACTTATCTTTAAGGCAGAATATAATAGCCCTTTTAAAAGTTCAACCCATCTGGTTCATCTTTGTATAATGCTCTCGAACATCGATCGTTAGTATCCTGTTTGTATAGTTGTCAGTCTCTAGTTGTTTCGGTATTGAAGTCAAAAAATGTAAGCGTGGGTAATACTTAAAAAGTATTAAATTTCGCTATGTCTATCCAGTTTTCTCGACAGCCAAGGCCCCACTGTTTCGCAATCTTCATCAGGAGAAGTTTCAAAAATAATAGAAATTAAATTCCTTTCTATCCATTTTGCATTCACCTCAGAGAATATAATTGGAGTGTTATACAAATTTTTTTGATTTTCTATATATTACACTCCTGACACTTTGTGATTTTTTTATTTTTAAAACAAAATGGTAGTCCTAAACTTTTTGCTTGGGAAAGAAACAATAGATGTAAAAGTCTTAAAATATATTCCAAAGAAATGTTTCTAAAGTCTGAGGCACTAGAATACTGCAATCATTTCCCATGTTCTCTGTCGCTGTCTGCAGCGATGCAGTACATGGATTTGCAGATAATCAATATTCAAATTGTTCAAGCCCTGCAGAACACCACACCGTAAGCATAACAGAAAAAGAGTTTATCAGCAGAGATACAGCGCAAGTAAGGAGGAACACAGAACATTTTTCCAACAACTACACATGTTTGAACCTGGGTAGAAATTCAAATAATTTCAGTGAGGTATTTTTAGGGTCAGCTTGGTGGCTCAAAGACAGACCTGCACATGTCCTGTGGACATCCTCCTTTCAGTTCTGAGATCAGGTCTTCTATTGCCCAGACCAACCAATGCCAGGGATGCTGCAGAAATAGCACTACTTCTACCTTTTAACATTTCTATAGCACTGTAACACATACCCATATCGAACAGTCCCTACTCAGTGGAGCTTACAATTGATTCAAGACAGACAGGGCAAATAAGAAAATTAGTGAATTTCATTTATTATGGGAATGATTAAAAACAACATGAGGTTGAAGATGAGAATAAGAAGATTAAGATTTAAAAACAACCTCAGAATTGTAGCTTTAGGCTGAATTTGAATAGGGCCGGAGATGGAACAGGAAGTTTATTTCAGGCATACAGCACAGCAAGATGGAAAGGAGGCTACTTGTGAGTAGCTGTCAAGGGGATGAATGAAAAGATTAAATATTTTTTTCTGTGTGGGGTAAGAGGTGGTTTGAATACATGAATGTTAAGTAAGCAACTCCTGCATATTGTTCCAATCAATATCTTCTTATTTCTCCAACAAAACGCTGAGTAGATCAGTTTTGTTGGAGTAAGAAGAAGATATTGATTGGAACTTAGTTTTTGAACAATTTTTGGTTTTACCATAAGTGTGTATAATATATTTATATACACCTTTGATAGTTTTACCCCTGACGCAGCCTGAGGGTGAAACGTGGCCACGTCGGGTATTGTTCCAATAAACCTTTTTGACCTTATTTTGTTTGTTTATGCTTTTGTGCAAGCAGTTTTGTGCCTTTTTTCTTTGCCATGTATGTGAGTCTCTAAAACTTGTCAGTAGGTAGACTGGGGTAAGAGTCTTTCCCCTGAGCAAGGGGGGAAATGGGGTAGTCATGCTACTTAAGCAGGTGCTATAGGCTCAAATATGTGCTCAGCTAATACAGTCACTGGGTTATCTGAGTAGTACAAATTAATGTAGATAAGATAGTGATTTGTAATGTATACTCTCTGACCATTGATTCATCAGAATTTATATATTCACTAAACAGGCAACTGCTTTGATCTTGATCTAGTTTCTGATCAAGCAGCAGTTATTATTGACGGAGAGATGGACCATGTTGCTGCTCTTTTGGGAGGGTCTTTTACAAAGGCGTGATAGCGGTTGTAGTGTGCACTAGAGACATCCATAGAAATATATATTGGCATCTCTAACGTTTAGTACAAGCTTATTTTTAGTGCATGCTAAAAATGCTAGTGCACCTTTGTAAAAGGACCCCTCGATTTAGTAGAATTGCTGCTGTATGCATGAATATATCGTGCAAAGGCTGCTTTATCTATTTCTACTTCTATTTATCTATTTATCTATTCCTGTTCTTCTTCTAGACACTTGTTACAAAATTTACAGAATAACTTATGCTGGTTTATTTTGAACCATAAGAAACCTAGAAAATCTAAATGAGTGCTATTTTGGGATAAGAAATTGGGCAAATTGGGAGTCCCTAAGTTGTCTTGATATTATAAACCCTCTCAGGCCAGGGGGGCTGTAGAGTGGTGGTATCAAAATTCCATATTCAAATTGTGGCTTAAGATTGAGCAGGATCTTTTGGGCTCTGTTCGGCTTCCCAGCCTTGTGAATTTACCTCAGCAGTATTGTAGAATGCCCCATATGGTAAGCCCTGCTTTGCAGTGTACCCTTTGCTCTTGGGACTCTTAGGGGCAGAGTGAGATGTTCAACTCTTGTGATATTCACCCACAGTGAATAATCATTTTGTTTCACCTGGTTGGGATGGGTCCTAGTATGTTTCAGGAATGGAGATTGTAAGGTGGGGGCAATTGTTTGGTGACAATAGATTAGGGTTTTTTTTAAAGATTTGACAGCTGGTACATCTTTTAACTTCTTGAGAGATTAAATTGAGACTGATGATGGACAGTAAATTTCTAGAAGCTTTGTATGAAGTCTTTCTGGATACCAAGGGGCTGATCTCAGCTATATATATAAATGTTTTTATGGTGCAATTCCTAAAATCCCTAGTTGGGCTCAGTGAGACATTGAACTGGGAGTGTGTCATGAGAAGTGGGAATGGGTGCAAACTGCAGTAGTGACGGCTAACGTAACATCAACCCATTCCCACCCATTACATGTCCATTTCCCATCTCATAACAGGCCATGCAGGTAGTGAATAAAATAGTGTGCACTGTCATGCCAGCACTATAACAGCTGTGAATACCCAACACCCCAAACGCTTCCAAAGAACCAACAGCTAACAGGGACCTTAGTGGCGACTGGTTTCATATGGGCTCATATGGCACTGTGACTTACCTGCCTCCGCACCACCGCCATCTCTTTTTGGAGCTAAGCTTGATAACAGTTCCTTCTTTTTGAGATAAGTGAATATTACATAAGACAATATAAGAATTCCTAAAAAATAATTTTAGTGATTAAAAGTTTTTTTTGAAAAATACATTATAATAAAAAGATTTTTTAAAAATGTACAACTACAATTGCAAGGACCATGAGGAGGCAGGTGAGTCACGGTGCCATGTGGGACCTTGTGAAACGAGCCGCCACTGAAGTCACAGTGTTTGGGGTGTTGACAATTCACAGTCTATGATTATAAGACCCCTACCCTGTTCATATCAGTCTGGCTCTAATTTGATTTATTTAGTATTTGAACATTATAATGGCTACCAGCTTGTGCACTATGGTGTAACTTCTGTAAGTGGCACCTAAACATCAGCACCAAAAATTTTACATACTGAGTACTATTCTATAAAGGTTTCACGTCTTTTATAGAGTAGCTCCTAGGGCAAAAACCATACCTAAATTTAGGCACCAGCAATAACGCCTGCTAAAATCAGGCGTAAATCCCAGCACCTAAATTAGGTGCAGTTGGGCTGATTCTGTATTTATGCATGTAAAATTTTGGAATGCCCCCAAACCAGAACTAGTCAGTGAACTTTAAGATGTTCTATGGCCAGTCAAGTGTTCATGTTTGTAATCCCTGTCTAATAGGTCTGAGGGGCATGGCTTCACTGCAGAAGCAACTCAAAGGGTCCAGTAAGAAGGGAAAGTGACTACTGGTAAACTGAAATAACTGATTTCTAGCATGTTAATATTTTGGTCACTGGCATGCTACTATTAGAGCATTTGATGGAGCTGGTGAGCAAGTTACTTTCTGGTGAGCAGTTTGAAAGATTTGTGTTGGATGTTGGTATCTATGTACAGCCCTCTATGGAAAAGAGAAATTTGTTAGCACAGCTTCTATTAATTCTATGAAGCAAAAGTCAGTTCTTCTGAGACAAGTATAGAAATGAAATATTCAGCTGCTCTAACATCTGTTGCTATTCTAGACCTTTATATGCAGAATGTGGACACCCTATGATGAACTGCCTTTAGTGCATGCAATATTTTTGAACCTTTACTAACAAATAGATAGAAGCTGTCTTTCTATGCATTAACTCCCCTGATGAAGATTCGCTGTAGAATTGAAACATGCCTGGGGATATGAAATATAATTGATAGGCCACTATAGTCAAGCCATTTCTTACAGACCTTTAATTGATTTTATACATGTATTAATAAAGTTTGTATTAAATGAATAGGTGAGTCTATTACATTTGCATTATTGATGGCTTAATAGCCTCATAAAATAGGAATCTCTTGGTTCATACAATCTTAATGACATGATAGATTGCTATGGATTCAACTGTCCCAAAGCAACAAGGCAGCCCATTGTGAGGAAGCTCACATGAACTAAGCATATAGGGTAAGTTATCTATCATCACTTCTTCCACTGCATTTTTCTAATCACAGGACATACTGTAAATAAAACATCTGGGGTTTTCATCGCTAAAAGCATTTTTTCCCTCTGTGTCACCATACAATTAGACTATCAGGCTCATTTTTTAAGCACTTAGACTTACAAAGTTATGTGAAGGGGCATTTTTGACGTCTAAGTTCAACTTTGGATGTTTGCTAAAACAACAGTGGGGAATATAGCCATTTTCAAAACATAAAAATGGCTCTCTTTTAATTTTTTTTAAAAATGGCTATTTGCTAGATGCTTTTGTGCTCTGTGGGTTTATCTTTTTGGTCTATTTTCAAAAAAAAAAAAAAAAGTCCAAGTGAAAAATGCACAAAATCAAGCCACTGGGATGTAGAAGGTGCCACCATTCTTAGTAGACTGGCCACAAAGACATCCCAGGAGAGCAATGGGACACCCTAGGGGGCACTGCACTGAATGTGAAATTATTGCTCCCAGGTACACATCTCACTATTGCTCCCTTATCTTGTCAGCTGAGCCCCCTCAAAACCCACCCAAAATCCACTACCCCCAACTGTACACACTACTACTACTACTTATCATTTCTATAGTGCTACTAGACGTACACAGACAGCGCTGTTCACTTGAACATGAAGAGACAGTCCCTGCTCAACAGAGCTTACAATCTAATTAGGACAGACAAACAGGACAAATAAGAGATAAGGGAATATTAAAGTTAGGATGATAAAATAAGGGTTAGGAGTTAAAAGCAACATCAAAAAGGTGGACTTTTAGCTTAGATTTGAAGACGGCCAGAGATGGAGCTTGACGTACTGGCTCAGGAAGTCTATTCCAGGCATATGGTGCAGCAAGATAAAAGGAACAGAGTCTGGAGTTAGCAGTGGAGGAGAAGGGTGCAGATAAGAGAGATTTACCCAGTGAACGGAGTTCCCAGGGAGGAATGTAGGAAGAGATAAGAGTGGAGAGGTACTGAGGAGCTGCAGAGTGAATGCACTTATAGGTCAATAAGAGGAGTTTGAACTGTATGCGGAAACGGATAGGAAGCCAGTGAAGTGACTTGAGGAGAGGGCTAATATGAGCACCACTGCAATAGCCATTATGGGTGAAGGGGGCACCTATATGTGGGCATAATGGATTTCTGGTGAGTTTTGTATTGCACTGCACACACCACTAGACTATTCCAGGGACCTGCATGCTGCTTTAATGAACCTGAGTATAATATCTGAGGCTGAATATGTGGTCTTTTAGGGAAATTTTTAAAAAATAGTTGATTTTATTTATGAAATGTGCATTGTATTAAGTGTATTGTGATGTAACCATTTCAGGCAACTTGTAATTAGGAGGCAATAAATCTATGTCAAAAGAAACAAATAAATTATTTTTTTTTTTGTACCCTGCGCTTTCCCACTCATGGCAGGTTCAATGTGGCTTAGGTACTTATTTGTACCTGGGACAGTGGAGGGTTAAGTGACTTGCCCAGAGTCACAAGGAGCTGCCTGTGCCTGCAGTGGGAATTGAACCCAGTTCCCCAGAACCAAAGTCTACCACTCTAACCACTAGGCCACTCCTCCACTTCATAATCCCTTTTCAAAATTCACTCTCCTGACAATAACAACATCTAGAATTCAATGAAGAAAGTACCCTGAGCTTGTTCCGGTTCTGTTGTCAACTTCAACAAAAGGCAGGAAACCAGTGGCATAGCCAAGGGTGGGCTTGGGTGGGCCCAGGCCCACCCACTTTATGCTCAGGACCACCCAGTAGCAGCATACCTATGATGTGGCTGGCAGGGATTCCCAAGCCTCATCAGCAGAAAACTCCCAACAACTGTCCCTCCTGCATACCTTGTAAACAGCATATCTTCACCTGCAGCAAGTAGCGACTGATACATACTGCTCACACCAGCCCCATATCCTTCCCTCTGACATATTCCCGCCTATGCGGAAACAGAAGCTGCATCAGTGGGAAGGCTGTGGGGCCAACATGAGCAGTGTGTATTAGTTGCTGCTTGCTGCCAGTGAAAATCTGCTATTTAAAAGGTATGCAGGAGAGGGGGGATGTTTGAGAGACCATATGGCATGCAGGTGAGAGAAGGAGAGACCAAATCACCTGTGGGATGGAGTGGGGTTCTTCTGCCCACCCATCTTGGGTCCAGGCCCACCCAAAATTGGGTGTCTGGCTATGCCCCTGCAGGAAACTAATGGTCTTAGGCAGCATTTCTCCATATAAATTGCATCTCTTTTCAGCTGGGTCCTCTGGGTTCATGATGGGGGTTATCAGCTAGGCCCCGAGCACTGCATATAAGGATAAGAGCAATATTAAAGCACTAACTAACTATTACGCATGAGATGAGCATTGAAATATTAAAAAAATAAAAAGGGGAGAGAAAAGACCTCAGAAACTAGGCTCAAGCTTTCACTGTAACAGCTAGAGCACATAGTACCATCACAGGTGAGAAAAAATATAACACACAAGCAAAAAATCTCAAAATCCTCAAACAAAGTGTAAACCACATGCAGAGGCACGGGCAAAAGTTCAACAATTCACACTAACACTGTTTTGTAATCCACTTATCTAAATGCTGTCGTCTTATTCTTCAACCACTCAGTCCCTATGGGAGTCGACAAAAAGGTCCAAAGAGTAGGGTAGCCTGGCTCTTCCAAAGAACAACAAAGGAGATGCTTGTTCAAAATAGTACTCTTTATTGCAAATAACCAAACTACTTGACACAGCTGCCATGTTTCGTCACAAAATTGCCTGCTTCAGGAGTCTTATAGTGTAGGTTATGCAAAGGTAAAAGGTATTTCCAAAACCAAATGCAAAAGATGGTTATCCAAGCACTTTCAACAAACGTCAGCATATGCCTGTAGGAAAGCAATAGATGTCCAACAACCTCTCACTACCCCTCTCTCCCTCTCTATGTAGATAGAGGACCTCAAGAAGATGGCCAGGTACGTGCACAAGTGATGGCCCCAATGGCTCGACAAGGTCTGGGCATAGATGGAGGAGGAGGCAGGTTATTACCAAGCACTCAAATATGCCACCACAAGTAGAGAATAGCCATTTGAATGCAGTCACCACAGCACACCCTGTCCTTGCCTCAGCTGCAACAATTACATCAGAGCAGTGACCTGCTAAAGTGATAGCCCATTTGCTGTGCATGCCATCACCAAAAATCTACAACTGAACACAAAAGCTACTACTACTACCTTTTCCTCTTCAAACCTATCTCTTCAAAAACTCTATGAATAACCGCACGAATATAGATGCCCTCTCCACATTGCACAACACTACTGTAATCCACCAAAATGTAAATTGTAAGCCACTTTGAACCAAAATTTGTTTTTGGATAATAGAGGGATACAGGAATGCTTGAATGAATGCAAAAAATAATAAAAGTATAATGCGTACAGCAGTCACAACAATCCATTTGTTCCAGCCTCCTCACCCAATTACCATACATTCTCATCTAGTATACTCAGTATTGTTTTATGCTCTCAGGGCAGTGAAACACATAGGGGATCTTTTGCTAAAGCTTAGCTCGAGTTATCTGTAGCAGGGTCCATTTTATTCCTATGTGTCCTGCTGCAGATAACTCGAGCTAAGCTTTAGTAAAAGACCCCCATAATGAGTTGAATGGGCCAATTCATCCAATCCCTTAGCCCTCTCTAAAGCTATCCAGTTGCTGATGCAGTTGTTGACAACATCTTGTTTACTCCATGGCCCCTGTGGTCTACCCCATTCAATACCCACCCCTCATTTTCCATTAGTGCCAATGCCAAGCAAAGACCTCAGGAAACCCAGCCCACTATCCACGGAAATGAAATTGCCAGATTATCTTTGAGCTACCCCAGAGCCACACACCTATTCCTTAACAGCCCATAGAAAGCTTTTTAGAGGTTTTTTTTCTTAAATAATATAGTGATCATATCCTGTGGCAATTATGTAAGTTTTTGTTTAAGTATACACCAGTCCTCTTCTTATACCAGTCTTTTTTTTGTTGGAGAGTAGCCCTTTGCATGTAATTTCAATAGCCTATATATAATTTATTTATTTCTTATCTGCCATTTTCAGTTTCTCATATCTTAGACAAGTGTTTTAGTGGCATTGTTGCTATATATTCTATAGGTTAAGTCACTTTTATGACTAGTCCAGAGTTGGATATTCATACAACATGGTCTCCTGTCCCCTTTTTTTTTTCAGTTTGTTTAGCCTTTACTTTGCTCATACTTAGAGCAGTTTTATCAAGGCACTATTTGTAGCACCTTTTGGTTTCAAGGTGAGCTTGCAACTTTAGTATATCATTGACAACTTTAATATGCTCTTTAGGACTTTTGTCTGGTGAATTCATGTTTACCTATTTACTTTTTTTACTGTTTTAATTTTCTACTCATTTATTCAGGTTTTAACCATATTCTGTTACTCTGTTCACTCATTTTCATTTGATGTGCAGGCCAGTCTTTATATGATCTTATGGCTTTTATACATATTTTAAATATATACTTTCCTTATATATTATTTTTATATATTATATTATATTATATTATATTATAGTTTATGTAATTTAGAATGAACAGTTTATCTCTTATTAGTTATACTCCATGTTTTAATTTCATAACTTTCATTATATTATACTTATATTGCATTATATATATGATTTGTTATATATTATGTTGATTTTTATTGTACTATATATATTTATTTCTGTTTTTACAGTACTGTTGTATTTGACCCTTGAGGCAGGCGGGCATTCCCACTGAACACAGCCTTGTGTCAGATCTTTTCTGGTGCCTTAATAAAGAACAATCTTATTGACACTGCCTGTGTGGAAGTCAGTATCGTTATCCTCTTCTCCTATTCCTAGTGCCACTCCTAACCCCTATTCACTTGTTTAGTACCCATGTCTATTTTATCATTCCCACCTTAAATAATTCTCTTATTCCTTATTTGTCCTGTTTGTCGGTTCTGGTAAGATTGTAAGCTCTGTCAAGCAGAGACTGTCTCTTCATGATCAGCACTGCGTATGTCTAGAAGCACTATAGAAATGATAAGTAGTAGTAGTAGTTGTCAGGGACCATGACATGCCATGTCAGTGAGTCCCCAATAGACTTTAGTGGTTTATCCCACAAACAAAAACATATAACACTGTATTTCTCTAGGTATATATGCCATTCCTGAGAAGACATTCAAATACTGATCTAGCCGTTAGGGCATAAGCATGACACTCAAATTCAATATTCTTTGGACCCTGACTACATGCAAGGTACCCTACTCAAAGAACAAGCCACCTTAGGTGAGCTAGGGCTCTAAGCCTGTGGCCTTGCCCCATCCTTTGGCTCCACCCGATCCAAATCCTATATCTTGCACATTTCTTAAAGTGTGCCACATACCAAATACTGAGCATTTACTTGGCCCTCAACTATCCTATATACAAATGATTCAACACACAGGTCCCTCAACATTCACTGGAACTCAGTAAGAGTAGGCCAGCCTACATATTTCTGGGTGTACAGGCTATTGTAAGGTGCATGTAAGCCACACATGGAGACAAATGTATCAATGGATTATGGACACCTACCCCATTAATAGGAATAGTGGAAAATGAGGCCATTTTCATGCCACGCTAAAAGTGGCCTCAGTGCATAGGAAAGACCCACACTGGGGATAGCACTGGCCACTTTTTAGTGCTGCTTAGTAAAAGGGTCCCTAAAATAGGTGTATTTGTAAAAATAAACCCCAGAAAAACATGCTTTCCCTAATACTCTCTCACCCCTCTCCTGGCTTGTCTTGTATTCTCCAGTTTTTGTGCCTTTTCTGTGCTGATAACTCCTAGATGTCACAAATGTTCATACTTGATACAACTGGAAAATGTACCCAGCAATAGAACCTGTGGTGTAAAAACACTGATAAATACTTATCTTTTTGAACCCTTACAAAACTCCTATGCCAACTGGAAAACAAACAACCTAAATTTATAGTTTGTAAAGACTTAAGAACAAAAGCCCTCCTTATAGGCTAATAAATCTGTGGCCAGTCTCAGCATCCAAACATCCTACACCTGTTATTTCTATGTTTAGAAGAATAAAAGGGAAGGAGGGGGTGAAGGAAGGGGAAGGGGTGAAGACAGAGACGAAAGGCTCAGATTTGCAGGTCCAGCTAGACAGGTTTGGGGCTTAAATGATAGTAACTGAGACATAAGCAGAAAATATCACAATGGGGTCAATATTTAGGAGGTGGCCGTGAGAATTTTTTTTTAAACGTTGATCATCACTAACTAGATTAGACCCAGATATTCAATGTCGGGCCCTGTCTGAGCACTGACACTTAATATCAAGGACATCAGTGGTGCCCAGAAGATATGGAGGTACAGTCAATATTCAGTGCCATACCCATATAGCTAACCAGGCAAAGTTAGAACTGGTATTTATGGTCCTACTTGCCCAGTTAGCTCTGCAGATACCAAAACTGAATATATCCAGTACCTGCATAACTCCTGGCTCTGCCCAGATTCTGCCCCTCAACTATCCTGGCACTAATTCATGAATGCTGCAGAGGTCAAAGAGGATATGCAACAATATTGTCCAGTTAAGTGCCATTGAATATCCTCTCCCGATCCACTCACTGTGATTCAACTGGGCAGGAACCTATCCTACCCAGTTAAACAAGCTTAATATATTGAATATTCATCATGGATATCCTGAAAATCTGACTGGATGGGGTGCCTCCACGTCCAGGTTTGGGAACCACTGGCCTATAGCTTCACTCAAATTTCACTTATTTGTCAACTAGAAATATTTCCTCCATTGTTAACGGTTAGCACATTACAAAGAAAGGAAAAATCAAATATAATCACTACATTTAAAAATTAAATCCATGTGGCTATGACTGCAGCAGGGTAAGGCCAACTATGATGTGATTATGACTTGATTGCTTATTCAGCTGGGGCTTGATTGCTTTCAGATCTGTATTTTATGCTCCACATCGAGTGTGACACATATATATCCTTCTCATGGTACTTCATATTGGTAAGAGACACGCTTATATATATTTCCACTAAGTGGTCTAAGCAAATCACTGAGAGAACAGATATATCACAACTCAAACGAAAAATACAAGGACAAATATGCTAAATTTCAGCAACCATGATACAATTGCAGGCACTGTTTGATTAATAGTGTTCTCGAGGCACTGTTAAATTTGTGTAGGAGGCAAAATTGTGATTTGTCAGACTCTTGAATTATCAAAAATTAAATAACTCCATTTTATTGTTTTGTGGCCAGATCTTCCTCCGCAACCAAAATTTCAAAACAATTGCATCATTTACCTTGCTGAAAAAGAAAATCCTCTCACTGAGGGCTCAAACGGAATCTCTAAGATCCATGGACACTGGAGAAGATATATGCAAAAAATTAGGGCCTTGTTTACTAAGGTGCTGTAGCATTAGCGTGTACTAAAAACACTAGCGCGTCTACACCAGGGCTTAGCAAACAGGGCCTTTAATGTTAAAGTGACTAAAATGCCATAGGTATGAAGAAAAGAGGAGGAACTGTGTGTTTTCTTGGCATTTCTATCTATATTAACAAGATCTACAGGCCTTCAGCATAGTTGGAAGAGCTACATAGAAACAGAGAGTATTTGGTACTAAAGGATGGCAGTTTTTTCATCCTCATGGGTGCCCCCTTGTGGGGTCCCTCAGGGTTCTCCCATTTCCCCCCTCTTATATAATTTATACATGAGCTCACTTGGACATGTATTATTGGATCCAGGACAGCTTATGCTGTCTTATACCGATGATATTTTTATGCTGGTCCCTATAAAATTAGGATGTAGGATCTATCCCTTCTGTTGTTAAGAATTGTATTAGAAGAATCAGAGATTGGTCAACATCTGTACAACTCAAATTAAATTCTGATAAGACTAGAATTTTATTGTTTAATTTTAATTTGTCAAATATCCTTCAATTTATTCCAACTAATGATGGGCTGTACTTAAAGGCTGAAAGGGTATCTAAAGACTTGGGGAAGCTCTTGGATTTCTCTAACAATGGAACCCCAGATTAAGTCTTTTCTAGGGAGAGCTTACTTTAATTTGAAGCAATTAAGTTTGTTGCACTCTTATTTTTTTGCAGGATCACTTTAGAATTATTGTGCAGCTCTCAATTTTATCCTTACTTGATTATGACAACTCTCTGTACCTAGGTATTAACTTAGAAGTTGATTTTAAAAATTCAATTGATTCAACATTCAGCTGCCAGACCGATTTTTTGTAAGTCATGTGATTCCTCTGTTGGGGGAGTTATATTGGTTGACGGTTCAGGCTCAGATCTATCTTAAGGTGTTATGCTTAGTTTTAGAAGGTACCTATCTGGATGGTTTTTCTCAACTGGTGAAAATATTAAACCGAATAAATCAACAAAAAACCTAATCTGATATTAACTCCCATACAACATCCGGGAGCTGTAATCAGTTGCTTTTGGTTTTTCCCACAGTTAAGTATGTGAGATTTAAGGCTTTATTTTCTCACTCTTTTCGGATTTGAAGGCGACGAAACAGTGTGACAAGGCGGTGGCCATAGCTAGAAGGTTGTTAGGCTGTATAAAGAGAGGTGTGACCAGCAGAAGAAAGGGGGTGTTGATGCCCCTGTATAAGTCGTTGGTGAGGCCCCACCTGGAGTATTGTGTTCAGTTTTGGAGGCCGTATCTTCTTAAGGATGTAAAAAGAATTGAAGAGGTGCAAAGAAAAGCTACGAGAATAGTATGGGATTTGCGTTACAAGACGTATGAGGAAAGACTTGCTGAACTAAACATGTATACTCTGGAGGAAAGGAGAAACAGGGGTGATATGATACAGAAGTTCAAATATTTGAAAGGTATTAATCCGCAAACGAACCTTTTTCGGAGATGCGAAGGCGGTAGAACGAGAGGACATGAAATGAGATTGAAGGGGGGCAGACTCAAGAAAAATGTCAGGAAGTATTTTTTCACGGAGAGAGTAGTGGATGCTTGGAATGCCCTCCCGCGGGAGGTGGTGGAAATGAAAACGGTAATGGAATTCAGACATGCGTGGGATAAGCATAAAGGAATCCTGTGCCGAAGGAATGGATCCTCAGGAGCTTAGTCAAGATCGGGAGGCGGGGCTGGTGGTTCGGAGGCGGGGATAGTGCTGGGCAGACTTATACGGTCTGTGCCAGAGCCGGTGGTGGGAAGCGGGACTGGTGGTTGGGAGGCAGGGATAGTGCTGGACAGGCTTGTACGGTCTGTGCCAGAGCCGGTGGTTGGGAGGCAGGGCTGGTGATTGGGAGGTGAGGATAGTGCTGGGCAGACTTATACGGTCTGTGCCAGAGACGGTGGTTGGGAGGCGGGGATAGTGCTGGGCAGACTTATACGGTCTGTGCCCTGAAGAGCACAGGTACAAATCAAAGTAGGGTATACACAAAAAGCAGCAAATATGAGTTATCTTGTTGGGCAGACTGGATGGACCGTGCAGGTCTTTTTCTGCCGTCATCTACTATGTTACTATGTTACTATCCAGCTTATAATCGAAAGACAAAAACGCCTATATTGCGACCTAAATCGGGAGATAGGCGTTTATCTCCCAAAAACGAATAACGCGGTATAATCGAAAGCCGAACTTGGACGTTTTCAACTGCACTCCATCGCGGAAGCGTACAAAGTTGAGGGGGGCATGTTGGAGGCGTGGTGAAGGCGGGACTGGGGCGTGGTTATCACCCGAACCGAGATGGGCGCCTTTCGCCGATAATGGAAAAAAAGTATGCATTTGTAGCTAGAATTTAGGGCACTTTTCCTGGACCCTGTTTTTTCATGAATAAGGCCCCAAAAAGTGCCCTAAATGACCAGATTACCACCAGAGGGAATCGGGGATGACCTCCCCTGACTCCCTCAGTGGTCACTAACCCCCTCCCACCACAAAAAATGATGTTTCACAACGTTTTATTTTCACCCTCAAATGTCATACCCACCTCCCTGGCAGCAGTATGCAGGTCCCTGGAGCAGTTGTTAGGGGGTGCAGTGGACTTCAGGCAGGTGGACCCAGGCCCATCCCCCCCTACCTGTTACAATTGTGCTGCTTAATGCTTAGTCGTCCAACCCCCCCAAACCCACTATACCCACATGTAGGTGCCCCCCTTCACCCCATAGGGCTATAGTAATAGTGTAGACTTGTGGGCAGTGGGTTTTGAGGGGGATTTGGGGGGCTCAACACACAAGGGAAGGGTGCTATGCACCTGGGAGCTCTTTTACCTTTTTTTTTTGTTTTTGTAAAAGTGCCCCCTAGGGTGCCCGGTTGGTGTCCTGGCATGTGAGGGGGACCAGCGCACTACGACTCCTGGCCCCTCCCACGAACAAATGCCTTGCATTTATTCGTTTTTGAGCTGGGCGCTTTCATTTTCCATTATCACTGAAAAACAAAAACGCCCAGCTCACAAATTGTCGAATAAAACATGGACGTCTATTTTTTTCGAAAATACGGTTCGGTCCGCCCCTTCACGGACCCGTTCTCGGAGATAAACGCCCATGGAGATAGATGTTTTCGTTCAATTATGCCCCTCCACTTATTTTCAGCTGTCCAATTGTGGAATAATCTTCCTGTAGAATTAAGTTTAGTGAGATGTTATTACTCTTTTCGTTAAGCATTGAAAATGTATTTATTTGTTTTGTTTGACTGATTCTTTTTCTTCTTATATATTTGTTGTAATTCCTGATGTTTTGCATCAGTACTTTTTTTTCTTTATTGTATCGCACCTTGAATCTCAATTGAGGGAGTTGGCGGGCGATCAGCCTTTCATAACATAACATAACATAATATAGCATAATCAATGGCATACCTGCGGGGTCTTCAAAATACAGTCCACAGCTATATATTATCTAGTCCACTGTGGCAAGAGAAGGAGCAGGATGATCCTCTACACACCTCCAAGAACACTAAGGCAGTGGCGTAGCCACAGGCGGGCCTGGGTGGCGAGGGCCCACCCATTTAGGGCTCAGGCCCACCCAACAGTAGCACACGTTTAGTGGTAGCTGGTGGGATCCCAAGCTCAGCCAGTTGAAGACTGCGAATGTTCAGTTTTCAGTGCATGCCCACTGCAGACTGCCAAAGTGGAAAGAAGCGTTTTCCCACCAGCTGACATATTTTTTGGGTGGTGGTTGAGGGGGGGGGGGAGAACAATTGGTGCCCACCCACTTCTTACCTAGGCCCACCCAAAATCTGTTGTCTGGCTACGCCCCTGCACTAAGGTCCTCCCACTCCAAAAGACATTACACGATGTGATACCTGTAAGCGAGCTTTCTCCGGAGTAGCCCCCACACTTTGGAATGCACTCCCTGAAAGGCTCCACTTAACACAAGACAATCTACTTTAGGAAGCAGATGAAAGCTAGGCTCTTCAACCAGGCCTTTAATGGTAGAAGTAACTAACTTGTTAGTCTCACATACATACACACACACACACACACACACACACACACACACACAAGGAGTGATATGAGTTGCACATACTGCACTCCACTTCTACTCTAGCTGAGATAACATTTAATCATTTTTATTTTTGTTACATTTGTACCCCGCGCTTTCCCACTCATGGCAGGCTCAATGCGGCTTACATGGGGCAAGGCATCTCTCTATAATGAACTGTGCCCATAGGTGGTCGGTGGCCCAACTGTTTGGGCAGGCTAAAGGGGCGGAGCTTACATCCATAATTGTCTGGCAACACACAAAAAAAAAAAAGTAAAAATAAAATAGCCACAATTAATACCTTTTATTAAATTTAGATATTAGATATGTATCATATATATCATATGTCAAAGAATAAAATGGTTACTCAAAGCATATACTAACCACAATCGCTCAACTGCAAAACACTGTGCACAACTTTGTGCAAAAACACACTCAGAACCTTATTGTACCATAAATATTACATTGGGCAGACCCTAATACACCAATATACCACCCATATGGAAAATGCAGACCATCAACAATATGAAACAAGGGATCATAATATCACAATTCTCATGTAGACCCACAAAACACCCTTTTAGTGTTCACAATGAGCTCCTTTTATTAACGACCATATGTAGATCCTTCAAGAGGTAGAGTGTCATGATTTAGGCTCTACAGCCTTTCTGATGGACGAGCTACAACCTTATGCATGGAAAGGTAGCACTATAATTACATCGGGCTCTAAAACACCAGTACACAACCAAGTGAAACAAAAACAAAACAAAAAGGACTGCAAATACTACACACTAGCAGAATACTGCATCTTGATCACACATGAAAAACACATGACACAACAGATATGAAGGCAAAATACTGAACTGGAAAGTTACCTTAAGAAGTCAGACTCAGCATGCAGCAATACTAGAAAGACTGAAACTTACAAGCAAAATATCACAGATGCACATTTCCAAAAGCTGACATATTCCAATTAATAAATTCTGAATAAAAAAATGTTTACTACCTTTGCTGTCTGAGCATTTAGTTTTTCTATTAGCTTTGGTCCCAGTGTCTTCTGTTTTATGCAGTGTCTTCTTCCCGTTTGATATTTTTTCTCTCACCATGTCCACCATCCTTCTGTGTCCTTATGCATCCTGTCTAACATCTGTAGCCCTGTCCCTATCTTTTCTTCAGTTTCAACATCTGCCTTCAGTGTTCCAATCCAGCCCTTAAATTCAGCAATTTCCCCTCCATCCAAATCCAGCATTTCTCCTCTCTCCCTTCCACTCCATCTGTGTGCATCTCCTTCCTTTGTTTTTCCTTCCCTCCATCCTTATCCAACATTTCTCCTATCTTACTACTACTACTACTATTTAGCATTTCTAAAGTGCTACAAGGCGTACGCAGCGCTGCACAAACATAGAAGAAAGACAGTCCCTGCTCAAACAGCTTACAATCTAATAGAATCCCTGCCCTCCTCTCCATGTGCATCTCCTTCCTGACTTCCCTCTCCTCCATCTCCATGTCTAACAACTCTCCATTCTCCCCTGCCCCCTTCTCCATCCATCTCCAGCAAATTTCCTCTCTCCCCTGCCCCCAGGACCATCAGCAGCACCTTCAGCTCTCTCTCCCAAAGGTTCAGCTATTGTGATGATCCTGAGTGGGGGCAGAAAAGAACTTGTTTGCTTCTGCTCTCTCTCCCCCAAAGGTTCAGCAAGCAAGCTCTCTTCTGCCACCCCTCCCCCCCATTCCAGTCTCTTCCCTCTTAGTTCTTCCTCTCCCCCCTGCCAGTCTCTCCCTCTAAGTCCCGCTCCTATCCTCCCCCCTGCTTCCATTCTCTATTGGTTATCCTCCCTCTCAAAAGCAGTTGGACACTTGCCTTAGAAGCAGTGGATCAGTCTTTCTGCTGTGGCGTGCAGTGCTGCAGGTAGTAGTCTGCACCGTACAGATCACAGCAAGCCTGCCTTGGGGTCTTAGCCTTCTCCCTGTTACTCGCCCCGCCTTCGCGGAAACAGAAAATTGCGTCAGAGGAGGCAGGACACTATCAGTTGGCGGCGGCGGCGCCCCCCCCCCCCCCCCCCCCGTGAAAATGATCGCTCACCACTTGCCACACTGACAGGAATTGTCAGCAATATTCTTAGAAACAAATTGCTATACATTGCAAAATAAGATAGCAGATGTAAATTCTCAAAGTGGACATATTCCAAACACTAAAATGAAAATAAAATGATTTTTGTTCTACCTTTGTTGTCTGGTGACTTTCTTTTTCTGATCATGCTGGCCCAGTATCTGATTCTGCTGCAATCTGTCCTCTTAACTCCGTTTCCAGGGCTTCCTTTCCATTTATTTCTTTCCTTTCCTCCTTTCTTCTTCATTTCTGGTCCTCAGCTTCTGCCTATTTTCTTCATCCATGTGCAGTTTTTCTCCTCTCTTCCTTTTCCCTCATTTCATCTCCTTCATCTTTCTTCCCTCCCCTCTATGTCCAGCAATTTCTCCTCTCTCCCTGAGCCCTGCCCTCCCAATCCATGCCCATCCATGCTCCTCTGTCCCCTGCCCCCTCCATTCATCCTTTTCCAGCAATTCCCCTCTCCCTGAGCCCTGCCCTCCCAATCCATGCCCATCCATGCTCCTCTATCCCCTGCCCCTCCATTCATCCTTTGCCAGCAATTCCCCTCTCTCCCTTCCATGAACCCCCTCGCATCCATGCTCTCGTCTCTCCCCTGCCCTCCCGCTCCCATTGTTCAACTGCCCACCCTCTTCTCTCCCCCCAACATCCCTTTTCTTTTTTTTTCTTTTTAAATTTACCTCCGTGGCGGTTCTGGCAGCGCAGCGTCAGTGAAGGAGGCGGCGCTGCACTCCCGACGTCTCTAGCCTTCCCTTCGCTGTGTTCCGCCTTCTTCTGATGTCAAGGAAATGACGTCAGAAGAAGGCGGAACACAGCGAAGGGAAGGCTAGAGACGTCGGGAGCGCCGCCTCCTTCACTGACACTGCGCTGCTGGAACCGCCATGGAGGTAAATTTAAAAAGGAAAAAAAAAAGAAAAGGGATGTTGGGGGGGGGGGAGAAGAGGGCGGGCAGTTGAACAATGGGAGCGGGAGGGTGAGCGAGGTGAGCATGGTGCGGCGGCGCCCCCCAGAGGGAAGCGCCCCCCTGCCATGCTTACCTCGCTTACCGTGTTGGCACGGCCCTGCTAGTGTGACTGCATTATCCTCTGAATAGGGAGTGGCTTTTACTGTGCTGGTGGAATGCGGATGTTCAGAAACAACGGAAGGTCAGGCTGCTGCTGTGCTGCTCTAATTTGTATGGTTTCGCCGAGTTGCTGCTTTTTGCTTGTGCTGTGTTGATGCTGTGGTGCATGAATCGTGCTCCGGATACCTTGGGGAGGCAGCGGAGGCTTATGGGGTTGGCTTGTGGCTGGGGAGGCTTAGCCTCCCCAAGCCTTTTATACCGGGCGCCTATGACTGTGCCTAAATGGTGAAGCGTGCAGTTCAAAATAAATGCTTGCAGTTCAAAGGGGCATGCTTATGGGCACATTTATGGGTATTTCATGGGTGTTCCAAAATTTACATGTGTAGTTATAAAATACAGTGCAGTCTGCCTAAATTTACGCACCGGGACTTATACCAGGTTTTCACTGAGTGGAGTGGAGACCAAGATGAGAGAGAGTTTTCAACCTTAGCTATAATTTTATCAGAGTTGATTTTGATGGCAGTAGGGAGATCCCTATCAAAACAAAACATCCAAGTATTTAATAGAGGATATAACCCATTTAAGGGGATAACCTGGAATAGTAAAAGGAATACAGATATCATTTAAAGGCATCAATTCAGGTGGTACCATGGTGGAGAGCAGTCGCTGAAAAGCGGAGCTCCCACACTTCCTCGAATACTCATCAGCAAAATCGGCACCCGACATCAGTTAAACACAGAGAATACCTCGTGCAATACAATAGAGAAAAGAGAGCACGAGACAAGAACTTTGACTCGACAATTCGCTAAGGAATGGCCACAAGAATTCAAAAGAAAGAAAAGGAAAAGGGTAAGGCCCTAGATTCCAATATGGCGGACTCCTCGGTGTGCTCCGCGTGGACCGCTGAGATCACTGCAGAGGTTACGGCGGCAGTGGAAGCAGCTTTAGATAAAAAACTGCAGGCTCTATACGATCGAGCGGAGGCTGCCCATGAACGACTAGATGGATTTAATCTAGATCTTGACCACATGCAGCAGCGAATCAGCGACATCGAAGATCGCACGCAGGAGCCCGAGGAGCAACGAGCGGAACTTCAAAAAAAGGTGCAAGACCTAGAACACAAGTTAGACGACTTGGAAAATCGAGCAAGAAGGAACAATTTAAGACTTGTTGGGCTTCCGGAAAATTTAAAAGACGCAGAACTGGTGGGATTTCTGGAACGCTGGCTCACGGAGACACTAAGATTAAATAACTTACAAGATCCACTGCGAATTGAGCGGGCGCACAGGCTGGGGCCTCGCCGACAATCAAATGACAAACCCAGAGTGGTAATTATGAAGCTATTACAATATGGCCACAAACAGGCGATCCTGAGAGCGATTCGAGCAGGTCAGCCACTGCAGTATGAAGGGAAAAAAATCTTATGCTTTCAGGACTACTCAATCAGCGTGGCGACGGCGAGGCGGGCTTATGCTCCAATATGTGCGGAGTTATATGAACGCAAAATTAAGTTCTTTTTGATATATCCGGCCAAACTGCGGATTCTTTATGAGGGCGAGGAACATACCTATGAGACAGTGGAGAAAGCCAGAGATTATCTGAAAACGCTACCAACTAAAGCAATAAAATGAAATAGCACATAGCAGCTAACCTCATGACTGGAAAACGCGAATAACAAGACTGTGTAGCAGTTAAGAGACCTCATAAAAATGAAAAGCGGAACGAGTTATAAAGCTCAGCGATAAAACACAGATGGAACTCCAGAAAGATGAGAATAACAATGGATTAACAATAACCTGCTGAAGATAAGGACATTGGACAGAGGGAATATTTGAGTCCTGAAAATTGCGAGATGGCGACTTGTGACTTTAGACTAAAGTTGGTTTAATAGAAGGTCCTGGCTTGCTAATAACTCAACAGCTTTGTCTTGTATAACCTGACTGATGTGCAAGGTAAATCGCAATAAGAGTGGTAATATAACTGAGTACATAGTCATAACCAGGGAATGCAATCAAATCAGTAAGGGAGGGGGTGGGGTACCTATACGTGACCGGTTCTATAAGAACTACATGGGGGAACTGGGATTAGGACAGGGGAAGAGGGGACAATTGGGGGAGGAGGGAGGGGGGAGGGATTTGGATCAGGAACAGGGACAGAGGGGGAAGCTGATAGATCAACGTAAGGGAATTCAATGTAAAGACATGGACAGGTATACGGGGATTGGAGGGAGCCACCTAATAGTGGGGGACGGGGGCAAGCTGGGATGCTCTCGCCTTCCAGAACAATTGTGCTCAATGAGAGTTAACATAATGAGCTTTTGTGGAAACAACTGTGGTTAAGATAATATCATGGAATGTGGGGGGAATTTCATCACCCATTAAAAGATCAAAGATATTGCAAACGCTGAATAGACATAAGGCCCAGATAGTCATGTTGCAAGAAACGCACTTGAATGCAGATGAACATAAAAAACTGTGCCGCTGGTGGGTGGGAGACCTGGTTGATAGCCCAACTTCAAACAAAAAAGCAGGGGTAGCCATTTTATTTAGGAAAGGAATACAGTATGTGAAGCACAGAAAGATTCAAGACTTCCAGGGCAGATATATTATTCAACATATTACATTAAACAATAAGCCATTGTTACTGGTTAATATATACGCTCCGAACCAGTATGACAAAAATTTTTTCCAGACACTCCTAAAACATGTACAAAGCTTTGACCAGATGCCGATAATAATTGGAGGAGATTTTAACCAAGTATTTGATCCCTTGGTGGATAGCACTGGCCCCTCCCGGATAAGACCAGTGAATTTTTCCAGGGGAGTACCGTGGGTATGTTCGGAGTTGGAGCTGCTGGACTCCTGGCGCCTGCTACATCCAGGGGATCGTGACTATACCCATTTATCAAGAGCCCATGGTACTCAGTCACGGATAGATTACCTGCTAATATCACAACGCATGGCGACCCAGCTGGAGAGGGCAGAGATCGGTCCTACTCTGGTGTCTGATCATGCAATGATATCGGTAATCCTGAAATGGGAAGCTGAACTAAAGGGCCCATATTATTGGAGGTTCCCAAGAAATTTATATTATGATTCTCAATTCCATATATTTCTGAAAGATAAATGGAGGGAGTATGGGGAATTTAATAGAGAAAGCTATGAATCAGACCCAGTTCTCTTTTGGGAGGCAGCCAAAGCCGTACTGAGAGGACATATAATATCATACTCCTCCCATAAAAAGAAAATGAGAGAAGCCGAGCTGAGGCGGTTAGAGAAAAGGGTGCGAACGCTTCGACAACTATATGGTAGAACGCAATCCCATTCCCATAAGAAACTACTGCTGCTGACACAGGTAGAACTTAATCAACTGATTCACTCTCATACACAAAAGTCTTTGATATATTATAAATACCAGTTATACCAACATGCTAACAAACAAGGGAAACTCTTAGCGAGATTGGTCTGTCAAGTGGGGGGGCGGAGATGGGTAACACAAATTCAGGATGAGAAAGGTGCTAGATTCCATACTAATGAAGATATTAATAGAGTGTTTGAGGAATTTTACACCCGCTTGTATTCTCAACCAGCAGACGAGGGATTGGAGGCGACTTCATATTTAGGGGGACAGATACTTCCACAACTCAAAAGCCACCAACAAGACATCTTAAATGCAGCCATAACGGAGGAGGAAGTCCAGTGGTGTATAAGGGACAGTCCACTCTATAAATCACCAGGAGTGGATGGTTTCACATCAGAAGTATACAAAATTCTGATTGAAGAGATTGGAGCTTGTGTAACTAAGGTCTTTAACAATTATGTAGAAAGAGGAGAACTCCCTAACTCGCTGAAAACAGCGCAAATCATCGTGTTATTGAAGCCGGGCAGAGACCCAACTCAAACAGAATCTTATCGACCTATTTCTTTAATAGCTTATGAAGCCAAACTGTTTGCTAAAATTTTGTCAAATAGACTAGCTAGATTTCTGCCCCACCTGGTATTGGATCCACAGGTGGGGTTTGTGCGAGACCGATCAGTAGCAAAAAATCTGAGAAAAATTTTATTAGCATTGGAACACATAACACTGAGCAAAGATCCGTCTATACTGATCAGTTTTGATGCACACAAAGCATTCGATCGAGTACGATGGGACTTCATGTTTGGAGTACTGGAAGCATATGGGATCAATGGGTTTTTTGGGAGGGCCATTGGAACGTTATATAAAGGCCCTATGGCGGAGGTGATGACAAATGGATTGACATCTAGACGATTTGAGGTAGCTAGAGGCACTAGACAGGGGTGCCCTTATCTCCACTTCTGTTCGTATTGGTGATAGACCCTCTAATTCGGGATATTTTGAAATCACCAGAGATACAAGGGGTACATATAGGACACGAACATTTTAAGATATCTGCGTTTGCGGATGATTTACTGGTCATCCTAACACAACCTGAACTATCCTTACCAGTGATCTTAGAGACTTTACAAGAATTTGGGGACTTTTCAGGGTTTGGTCTTAATCTGGACAAATCTGAGATTCAATTGATAAATATGACAGAAACAGAGTGGTCTAGATTAGCATGTCCACTAAAACGTGCAAATAACTCGTTTGAATACTTAGGGATACAATTGCCGGGGGAGCCTTCTGGATTATACCAGAGGAATATAGCTAAATTGTTTGAGTATACAAAGCGTTTATTAGATAGATGGACTAAATTACCGCTATCCCTACTAGGCCGCATATCTTTATTTAATATGATACTCTTCCCGAAGTGGCTGTATTGTTTTCAGGTTTTACCACTCTTTCTTTTAAAAAAAGATTGGAGGAAATTGATGAGCATGCTCTCAAAGTTCTTTTGGAATCATAAACGACCACAAATAAATTGGCAAAATATGTTAGACTCTTGGGAAAAAGGAGGAGTGGGGGTACTGAATTTATTACGCTACAACAGAGCATGTTTGATGAGACATGTGGGGGATTGGCTCAGGGAGACGTCTTACCACACACCGCGGGCAGTGGAGGAGAGGTGGGTTAGCCCTCTGCAATTGCAGTATGTGCTGCAGGCCAAACAGTCCTCACTACCAAAACACATAAAGAACAGTCTGTTGGTTAGACCACTTAGATTGATATGGAGAGAATTGAGCCGCCAATGGGCGTTTGATGCACATCAAAGTGGATTACTACCTATAGTGGGGAATGGAGACTTCCTTCCAGGAATGGATAATTTTAGATTTAAAATTTGGAAGAAAAAAGGGCTTAAAATTATACAAGATCTGGTAGACTCTGCAGGTAGGATGAGAGGAGTGGAGTCATTGGGGATAGGTGAAGTCTCGTGGACGGATGTCTTTGCACATCAACAGATATCTCACTATATAATAGGGATTCCCACGCAATTTCTCATAGCAGATGTGCCCAATAAAATAGAACAATTGTATGAGATGCCTACTGAGGAGGCGGTCTCAATATCACTCCTTCACAAAAGACTGATACAACACAAAAAACATCAAACTATGAGCCAGCTTCTACTGAAATGGTCAGCAGATTTTGGAAGGGAGGTGACATTGCATATGCTGTTGAGTTGTTTACGACAAATCCCTAAACGAATAAACAGTGCAGAATTAAGAGAATGTCAAGGAAGGGTGATTTTCAGGGCTTATACATCTAAATCACGGCTTTTCAAAATGGGAGGAGTAGGAGAATCAACTTGTGGGAGATGTGGAAATGTGCCCTGTACATATTACCATGCTCTGTGGGAGTGCCCGGAAGTCCAGCAGTTCTGGACTAAAATATTTAATTTTTTAGGGTATTTGGAACACAAAAGAATTTCGCTGAAACCGGAACAAGCCCTATTAGGGATGGACGAAGGGTCTGGGGCTGGTGCTGTCCACCATAATTTGTTGGTCTACAAGGCCTGCTTAGTGGGGAAAAAATGCATACTGGTCAACTGGGTTACGCAGGAGCCTCTGACATACTGGCAATGGCGTAATAGATTTCATGCTTTACTGTTGATGGAAGTTCGAGCTGTCACCTTGCGATTTAAAAGACAAAAAGAATTATATCTTATTTGGAGAAACTATATACAGGTCCTTGCACCCCACGCACGTAGTAACATTATTAACAGATTGGGGGACCCTCGCATTCCTACCTGACAAATCCTGTAACATAACAAATAAAAAGGTGGTCCAACATCCCTAGGACTCAGGAACTGATGCTTCAAAAAGGGGGGGGGAGGGGGGGAGGGAATTTGTAGGGAGGGGGGAGGGAAGAACTTCATTAATTCGATTGGGATAATAAACGAAGAGGGGAGGAGGGCATACTATCCATGATGAGATTCGACATCTAATGTTCTGTAAAGTGTTAAAGACGAGATAGAATGTTATAATGTGATGGGTGTTAAAGATGTTGTTTTTGATAATTTTATTATTAGATTACATACAAAAGTTTGAAAAAAGTGATGACGATGTTGGTCTAAATCAAACAAAAAAACTTGTTCATATTACTGACAATGTTGGATTTATATGTTGGAAATGTCATCAATAAAAATTGTTTCTACTAAAAGGCATCAATTCAGTTTTATCCCAATTGATTTTATAGCCAGAAAACCTTAAAAAATGAGAAATTAGCTTAATAAGTGCTTTCATAGGTGTCTGTGGTTTAGCAAGATATAACATTATATCATCCACATATGCTGAATGCTTGAACTCCTCCCTACCCATGGGAATACCAACAACATCATTTGAATTTCAGATAGCTACCAAAAGGGGCTCTAGAGCCAAATTGAATAGTAGAGGAGATATAGGGCAACCTTGTCTGGTGCCTCTATGTAATATAAATGGAGTAGGGGTATGAGTGATTGGATAATGGTCTCTATTCTGAAGCACAATAGCTTTGTATAAATTCAGCAGCAGCAGCAGCAGCAGCAGCAGCCCGTACATAAAGAAAACAAACAAACAAACAACCTCCTAAAACGCACCTCCGTGGAGAACCATCTCACATTGGCTGACGTCTCTGCAGCCGCTCCTCCTCTCCCCTCAACGTCAGTGCCCCTGCCGGAAGACCCAGGAGAAACACCGAGACGTCAGAGGGGAGAGGAGGAGCTCATGCTGAGACTTCAGCCAATATGAGATGCTTCTCAACGGAGGTGCGTTTTAGGAGGATTTTTTTTGTTTGTTTTCTTTATGTACGGGCTACTGCTGCTGCTGAGTAGCAGAAGCAGCAGTCACCGGACACAGTTTGTATTAGCGGTTGCGGGTGGCGAGGGGGTTGATGAGGGGGGAGGGGCTTGGTGATGTGCCACGGTGGGGGGGGGTTGGGTGATGCGCGAAGGGGGGGACAAGGGGCTTTCTTTGGGTGCTGTGCCGGCTGGGGGGGGGGGAAGGGGGGTCTCGCTGTACATGGGTGGCTGGAAGGAAGCAGGGGGAGGGGAGGGAGGGTCGCTGCACATGGGTGGCTGCAGGGGGGGCAGGGAACAGGGAGATAGGGATGGGGCTCCACACACCACATGGGTGCCTGCAAGGGGGATAGGGGATACAGGACGGACACTGCAGGGCGTTATAATGTTTAGCATTATTTTGAAAAGTTACCCTCATAGTTGCAGGATACAAAATACCATATTGTGCGCCAATAGCTTTAAGTTTAGGACGCAGTTCAAGGAACATCTTCCTTTTTTTGCAGTGGGCTTGGAGAAGTCCAGCATTAGAAGATTTTTCGCTCCAGTGAACATCAAAGGAGATTTTGAACGAGTAGCCTTCAGTAGGGACATTAACTGATTATGTCGAAGAAATTTAGCGACTATAGGTCGCGGATAGTTTTTCCCAGGAATAGGCCGCGATGCAATGCGGTGAGCACATTCTATTTCAAAACTTGTGTCAGTTGAAAGAGCAGCGATTTTCACAAAGAACAAATTCAAAAATTGAGTCATGTCCTTACCCTCAGTTTGTTCAGGTACCCCTAATATTCGGATATTATTCCTTCTCATTTGATTAGATAGATCCTCTAACTCCCGCTGCATCAGATCAATTTTGTTCATCTTACAGTTCATTTCCTGATGAAGTTCGTCATGCGCAGACATGCTGTCTTCAAGAAATTCAATTCTGGCATTGAATTGAGTTAGTTGAGTAGAAATTGAGATTAATTCTGACTTAATTTCAGAGGTGGTGTTGAGATTTTGTTGCATTAGGATATGTAACGCTTTAATGTCTGCAAGGAGCTCAACCTTATCGCGTGGTAACGGCGACTGCAGGGCCTTCTCGGGCGAAGAGAGATCAGTTTTGTTTCTTTTAGAGGCTGAATGTAGTGAAGAAGAGCCTTCATTCCTATTAGATTTTGACAACATCCTGCTGGAATGGCTTTCCCAGCATCAACAAGAGGTGTTAAGCTGTTGAATCATAATATTAGAAAGGAAGTTGGCAGGAGAGAAAGCTCTACGCGTCCATACTGGATGAAATCACGCGACGTCCCCCAAACTGAGCATTTTTAAGGATGTTATTTATATTTTTAATAATGGCATTTTGTTTTGGTGTTTTTAATTATGATTTTTAAAGTATTTAAAAAGTGGAATTTATGGTATTATTTTAAAACTGAGGTCATGCCCTTCATGGATCTATAGCTTGTTTTTAAAAATGAGCATTTTTAATGATGTTATTCAAATTTATCATGACGGCGGCCTTCTTGCTTTCAACGTTTTTATTGTGATTTTTAATGTATTTTAATAAGTTGATTTAAGCACATGAGTAATACATGAGACATGTGCTCTCCATATTTATGCCCTTCATTTTTTAAAATTTTTGAGGTTCTTTGATTCGGCAACCATGTTGGCAACTATGATGTCACTGAAACACATAGGTGGAATGCAAGGCATTAAAAAAAATGTTTTTTAACATTTTGTAAGTTAAGTAAATGTGGGAAGTTTTTTCCTAGTGCTGCAGTGCAGAGTGCAGGTCATGTAACCCAGAAGTGCCATTCACACCATGTAGATGCTGTCTGCAAAGTGACACCCCTTGGAGGTTGGAGGTCCTAGGGTGTGCTTGTTTGTTTGTTCTTTGCAGCTTTTTCTTGAGGAATCTGCTTGATGTATGCTAATGTATTTATCTCAGGGATGAGAATGAGCATTAACAACTGCTTTTATTCATGTTTTTTGCAGCATTGCCTGTGGTGATGCAATTTGCTTGGCTTCCAACACACATTTTAATGTTGTGTTATGTCACTTTGCACACTTTTTGAAGCCTGAATTTTTATGATACATGAATTTATTTACATATTTATTTATTTATTTATTTATCTATTTATTCAACTGGTACTGATTATGATGTCCTTTTATGTTAATTTTTAGTATTATTTGATTTATTATGATTTTCAATTCTATGAATTTATAATTTGATCTTATTCATATTAGTTTTGTTTGTTTTGACAGTACAAAAGCACCTCTCACTGGACGAACACAGCCATGTTGGGCATTCCTTTTTAACTAATTTATTACTATTCAATTGTATTAAACAATACACTTCAACAAACTGAAACTGTGTAACCGTATGCCTTGTTGTATGTAAGCTACATTAGACCTAACAATAGGCAGGAAAATGTGGGATACAAATGCAATAAAGAAAGAAAGAAAGAAAGTCTACAGTTTTCTAAGCATGGTGTTTGCCTCTAGGTCTTCAGTCCTTTTGGAACTTGCAGACTGCTTGCATGTCTGTTTTTTGGGACCTAACTTTATCTGGGCAGTTATCTAGGCACCGGTCTGAATATCATTTGGCACCGGTATACATTTCAGTGGCACTGTGACCCAGATATTCAATGCCAGGGCCCAGATAAGGGCCAGCATTGAATATCCAGATCAGATTCAACCTATAGCAGTCAATGCCTTTAAATTCATTGACCCCGTGGGCTGAACATCAGAGGGTATGTTTTCTGCACATATAACTCCAGGTCATTTTATAAAGATTAATTAAGAGGTCATTTACTAATCTGTGTTAGGCACTAGCGTGCACCTAACATAGTGAAAATGACCTAATGTGGGATGTACTAAAGCATTACACATTAATTTTTGCATGTGTGCAAGCTAATCACACATTATTTATTTATTTATTTATTTATTTGGGGTGGGGGAGAGGGTGTGTCAGGGGCGGAGAGTGTAGAGATAATTCGAGAGCCCTTACTGCCTACAAAATAGGTGGCGGTAAGTACTCCCATGGTAATTTTTTAAAACAGCCATGCGCTAATGGCAACATTAAGTGCTAACCATTAATGAAATAAATAGAAAATCAGGGTTTTTATGGTTGCAGTAAAAACAGTATGAGTGCACGAGAATGACCTGTGTAGGGGGCGTGCTAAGGCCATTTGTTACCACAGATTAGTAAAAAGGACCCATAAGCAAGTAAAATATGGTTCTACACACTCAAGTTGTTTATAAAATTACTTTCTAATTAATAGCAACTGCAAGCAATGCTTTATTTATTTATTTATTGACAGGGGAGTGGAGAGTTATTTCCAACAATATTCATAGTATTCACAGTTCTACAAAGCTACAACACAACTTGGGGACGAGTTGTCAACATGGCCTACTGTTAAGTTGCATTATTTTACCAGAAGTCGGATTATATTAGCACAGGGTCCCATTTTATGCTAAAATAACCCGACTTAACAGAGCCCATGTTGATAACTTCCACCCTTAGCCTCTCTGAGGCTCCTAAAAGATTGCAAAGGAGTAGACCCACATTGGTCATGACGCTTCCAGCAATAGGACTGGTCTTACTGTCCTGGGCTGAAGATCAACAAAGGAAGAGGCAAGAGATGCTGGGATTCCAGAAGAAAACCAAGGTTGACTGAGACAAAAAGATCTCTAGCTAGCAACACAGTAGATATAATATTTTACAACTAATTGAGCACAACATTATATACAACTCCCAAAGGCCTTTAGTACACAGCTACCATGGTACTTGACTGAAAGGATTGAAACTTAAGCTTACTAGTGAGCAATTACACAGCTCATTATTCCTGGTAACCTATCCCAAAGGGAACCCTTGTTAGGAAAAATAGCTGTACTTTTTAAAAACAAATGGCTGCATTTATCAATGAAAATAATCATTATGAATTGCTGAACAAATTATAATCAACCCATCTGATGGAGAAAATTTACATCGTGCACAGAGAACATTTCTTTGAGATGTTGAATTTCCATACAGGTAATATCTAGTCGGATTCATCCGGTCAGGATGGCTTTACATTGTGCATGTCGACCCTGAAAATCCTTACTAGCATCAAAACAACTTGGTTAAAAAAATAAGAGAAAAAAGCAGACTGTGTCATATTTTAATGGCTCCAAATACTTCCATGAAAAACAGTTGCCATAGAGATTTCTTGTACTGCTCACTGCCTGGCCACTATTACTCATTACTGCATCACTGCACTCCACATTGTACTCAATAGATTCCAGATTTCATTATTACACAGAAGCAGGACATCTAGTCATCCCATTTGTCTTATTTGTTGCAATAACTGGCTTTATTACATATCAGGGCTGACATTCTGAAGCTTCATGTAAGATATCTGTAATTTTAAAGAACATATGTATACATATATTAATTATAGTGCTAAAAAGGCACACAGGTGTGCAGATATTCCATAGCTATAAACACAAAATTTAATTGCTTTGCAGTGATAGCCATGTAATCTGCAGAACAGAAGGCTCCATTGATTTCAATGGCATCATAGTTAGTTGCCACAATAACCTACAGCAGGTAGCTCGCTCATTTAAACATGTCGCATTGCTTGTATAGCCAGCTCATCTGAATATATAAACATGAATGCACAAATAATGAGTGGTTTTTAACATGGGGATCATATGTTTACTGGTTTCTCAGACACAAGCCGTTGCTTTTTAGTATAGCAGTAACTAGTCAAAGAGGACGCCTTCACATTATACAGCTAGACAAGGTTACAAAGGTAAAGCAAAACTCTTTATTAATTCGAAGGTTGAGGCCTGTTACTTCATAGGCACAGAAAATGAGGGATAAAGTCTCTGGAGATTCAGAGGAAATATTTAAATAAGCCTGTGGCTGACAGGCCGCAAAAGCACAGCTTATAGAACCTCTCTCTCAGCTTGCAAAACACTGGTCTGGTTCCAGCTAGGTCTTAAGAACAGGGTTTTCTCTCAATCAAGTTAAGGTTGGGCCTACCTGAGCTGGTTTATAGTAGCTACACATGGGCAGTGAAGGCATATGATGTGGGCTCGCTTCTCCCTTGCTTGAGCCCTCTTAATCCAACTCTGGCCCCGCCTTTTATACTTCCTAGCAGCTGTTCTAGTTCCAGCCCTCTCATGCCACTTCCTCTTTGGGTGGGACTATGGGGCTTAAGGTGGTTCTCGAATTACTGTGTGCAATTCTGGTCACCACATCTCAAAAAAGACATAGTGGAATTAGAAAAGGTACCGAGAATGGTGACTAAAATTATAAAGAGGATTTGATGACTTCCCTATCAGGAAAGGCTAAACAGCTAGGGCTCTTCAGCTTGGAGGAAAGATGGCTGGGGGAAGATATGATAGAAGTCTATAAAATATTGAGTGGAGTGGAATGGGTGAATCGCTTGTTTATTGTTTCCAAAAATACTAGGACTAGAGGGCTCGCAATAAAGCTACAAAATAGTAAATTTAAAACAAATCAGAGAAAATATTTCTTCACTCTACATGTAATTAAACTCTGGAATTTGCTGTCAGGGAATATGGTAAAAGTAGTTAGCTTAGAGGGGTTTAAAATGGTTTTGATAGCTTCCTAAAAGAAAAGTCCATAAGCAATTATTAAGATGGACTCGGGGAAAATCCACTGCTTATTTCTAGAATAAGCAGTGTAAAATGTATTGTACTGTTTTGGGATCTTGACAGGTACTTGTAACCTTGGATTGGCCACTGCTGGAAACAGGATGCAGGGCTTGATGGACCTTCGGTCTATCCCAGTATGGCAACACTTACATAGCAACACTAATGTACTTATGACTCTGTGAGGGAGTATTCTTAAGAGACAGAGGCAGCATCCTATAGACTCCCTCACACCAAGCAACGAAGCAACACCTATCTACCTTACTCAGAATGTATCTTTCTATAACTGCCTGACCAAATCTTCTTGTTTTCCTTGACTTCTGTAGAACACCAACTGTATTCTTTGCCCTGGTATGGTGATGCCATAACAGGTCTCTGCAAGCCACATTGAGCCTGCAAATAGGTGGGAAAATGTGGGATACAAGTGCAATAAATAAATACATAAATAAATAAATAAATTTCCACCTCTTCTTTGCTACCACTTTTGTGATGAAAGATCATATATGTCTTTTTCCAAACCATGTGGAACTTCTCCTGTTTCCAGAGATCTCTTTTTTTTTTTGTTTGTTTGTTTCAATGTCTTTATTGAATGTTTCCATGTAGACAAAAAATAATGGAAACACAAAAATAAAGCAAAAGAACAATCCAAATATACAGGCTAGGCACATTAGACATAACAAAGCAGAGATTACCAGTCAAGAGTTAGAACTGATGGAAGCATTTAGATTATTTCTCTTTAAGGAATAGGAATTCGAGTGCCACTCCCTCATATTTTCTATACAAATAAATCCTGTTTCATCATAGTAACATGGAGGGGCATAATCAAACGGCGCCGGCCAAATAGATGGCCGGTCATCTATTTGGCCGGCGCCGCAAAAAGCAGTCCCGAACCGTATTATCAAAAAAGATGGCTGGCTATCTTTCGTTTTGATAATACGGTTGGGTCCGGCCAAATGTCAGAGATGGCCGGGTTTGAGATGGCCAGCATTGGTTTTCACTGCTAATGGAAACTAATGCCGGCCATCTCAAACCCAGCCAAATCCAAGGCATTTGGTCGTGGGAGGAGTCAGCACTGGTCCCCCTGACATGCCAGGACACCAACCGTGCACCCTAGGGGGCACTGCAGTGGACTTCAAAAATAGCTCCCAGGTGCATAGCTCCCTTACCTTGGGTGCTGAGCCCCCCAAATCCCCCCCAAAACCCACTCCCCACAACTGTACACCACTACCACAGCCCTTAGGGATGAAGGGGGGCACCTACATGTGGGTACAGTGGGTTTTGGGGATTTTTGGAGGGCTTAATATTTATCACCACAAGTGTAACAGGTAGGGGGGATGGGCCTCGGTCCACCTGCCTGAAGTGCACTGCACCTACAAAAATCTGGTTCAGGGACCTGCATACTGCTGTCAAAGAGCTGGGTATGACATTTTAGGCTGGCATAGAGGCTGGCAAAAAAAATTTTTTTTTAATTTTTTTTAGGGTGGGAGGGGGTTGGTGACCCTGGGGGAGTAAGGGGAGGTGATCCCCGATTCCCTCCGGTGGTCATCTGGTCGATTGGGGCACTTTTTTGAGGCTTGGTTGTAAAAATAAATGGACCAAGTGAAGCCGGCGAAATGCTTGTCAGAGCCGGCCATCTTTTTTCCATTATCGGCTGAAGCCGGCCATCTCATAACCACGCCCCAGCTTAAGACCTGATGAATATGTTTGCTGTAATCAAATTTAATAGCATCCTGCTTCCAATTAATAAGAATTAACTTCAACACAATGGTGACAAGAAAATCAAATAAACAGACATTGTCCTCAGCAAATCTTATATCTAGTACCAAAGACATCCAAATCAGGAGTAAGTGGCACCTGGTTATCAAATAATTTTAAGACTGTATCCCAAACTTGATGCCAATAATCAGATAGTACAGGACACTCATACATAATATAGATCAAAGAGCCTATAGCAAATCCACAACGCCAACAGGTTTCATGCTTGGCAAGCACCAATTTTGCTATCTTGACAGGGGTCCAAAAGGCCCTATGACTTAAAAAATGCATGGACTACATTATGGAAGTGCTAAAGGTAGTAAATACAACCCTCACCCAATAGAGATGCCACTGCTTGGGAAGAATTGGCCCATTCAAATCTTCATTTCATACCTCACACAAACCTCTAGCTTGAATACAGTAACCCACATAAAGATAAAAATGAGAACAGGGGCTGGGGAATGTCATAAACTTCTGAGAAACAGACTTTCCTCATTAAGACTGGCTAATTCAAAACCTACTGGTTAAAGGGCATGCCTCAACTGCACCCATTTGCACCAGTGTGATGGTGGAATGCCAAATTTCACCAAAACAATTCATAAGATTTCAATTATAAACCAGTACAAAGCCAACCTAGTGTCCATATGCAAATGATCCAGACCAAGTGTACCAAAAAAACAGGTTTCCCTGTTATGAGCCAAATTCTATAAATGGTGCCTTAAAAATCGGCACTGAAAAACTTTAGCGCGATTCTACAAACTACATAGTTGTTAAGCACCAATTATCGATGCTAATCAATTAAGTTGTGCACACAATTTGGTCGTGTGTCCAAATTAATGCGCAGAACTTAAGGCGGCATTTATAGAATTTGGTCCTATGTGGATTCGCGTATTAAACCAAATGGGTTGCCTTAGTGAAAGCATATCTTGTGAATCAAAACCTGATTCAAAACATCTGAAAGCCTGCCAAGTAGCTTGCAACACTAGATTCCCCTCAGTTGCCAAAGACCTTTGCATATCTGGGAGAAATTTCAAGGTCTTGATAGTAGTTCTTCTACAGCTAGCCATAGCAGCGGGCCAACTATTCCAACCTTTCACCATTGAGCAACCTGCTGTTACAAAAAGGAGGTGTGATACCACTTAAAGTTGGGGATGTTTACCTCTCCATCCTCTTCCAGGGATCTCTTTAAAATATCCTTCCATGGACTCATCAGAACCTCCCTGAGCTCCCTTAATAACATGAAATGTGTACTATCCGGTCCCATGGCTTTGTCTATTTTCAGCCCTGCAAATTTTTCACAAATATTCTCTACTATGAATGGTGCTGTACATACTTCATTTTAATATGTACTTTTTTTGCTAGTTATCTGTACTCTCTCTACAGAGCTTCCTTGCAAGAATGCCAAACAGAAGTATTTGTTTAGCCAGGGCCGGTCAAACCCAGTAAGCGGGGTAAGCACCGCAGGGGGGCACCTGTCTTCAAGGGCACTGCTGCAGCGCCATACCGCGCCGCCCTTGGTGCTTTAAATCTTTAATCTACCTCCGTTCCAGCAGCCGCATCATTTGAAAGCCCTGCCCCGTCTCTAGCCTTCCCTCCCTTCATGAGTTCGTTCCGCAGTCCCGCCTTCTGACGTCATTTCCTTGAGGGCGGGACTGCAGAACAAACTCACGAAGGGAGTGAAGGCTAGAGATGGGGCAAGGCTTTCAAATGGCACGGCTGCTGGAACAGAGGTAAATTAAAGATTTAAAGCACCAAGGGCGGCGGGGGATGGGGCGAAGGAGAATCGCTGGACAGGGGCAGGGTGGGAGAAGAGAAAAGGAGATGCTGGGGGGGGGGCGGGGGCTCGTGGGTGCCAGAGGGGGGGCGCGCGGGCGCCAACTCATAGTCTGCAGGGGGGCACCAGAGACCCTAGGACCAGCCCTGTGTTTAGCTTTTCTGCTTTTATTTCATGATTCTCCACATATCAGTCTTCAGCGTCCTTCAATTCTAGAGTTCCTCCTCAGCCCTTCCTCCTTCCCTACCTAAAGAAAGTCTTGTCACCTTATTTTTACATTTTGGCCCTCGCTTTTGCTTTGTTGATGTCTTTCTTTTTGTTTCTCTCAGTATTTTTATATAATATTCTTTTTTATTTTCTTCCTTTTGTAATTCTTTGTTAGTTGTAAGTGCTAGCCTTTTTGTCCATATTTTGCTAACCACTCCTTGGAAACCATAATGGTTTTCTTTTGCTTTGGCTTTTATTTATTTGTAAAACTCCTTTGCCCGTTTTATAGCTCCTTTAAATCTAGCCCACTGTCTCCTCCCACCCTGTCAGCTCCTCCTTCAGGTATTGTCCCATTTTACTGAAGTCAGCATGTTTGAAATCCAGGACTTTGAACTTGGTATGCTTAGATACCAGTGTGAAGGCACATTTTAAGAAAGACTGTACAAATCAGAGCTGAAAATTCCAGGTCAGAACGTGTCAATTTTTGCTAGTGTTTTAGAAAAGGATCTGCCGATATAGAGCCTTTTCTAAAATACATGTAGAAATGGGCATGTATGTGCTGGCTACATACAGTGGAAGTACTCATTTTCCAATTAACAACATCTAAAATATCATTAGGGTCAACACGGCAACAAATATACATATACATGGCACATACAAATACATGTTTGTGCCAGCATGTGTATATATATATGTGTATGTGTGTGTGTGCACATGCTGGCACATACATGTATATGTCTGCCATTCTGGAAACATACATCTATGTTTCCCCAAGCTATCAAAGCATCTAACATCATTTGGAAGTATCACTTTCAGGGGGACAAAGTGTACTGGGGGATTAAGGGGGCAATCTCCCCTAATCCACACAAGCACTTTTATATAACCTAGACATTCCCAGGAGCAGGTGTAAATCTAGACATCGATCGCACAGGACATAAACAAAAATTCTCTACATGTATATATTTTTGCCTCACCCTAGTCCCGCCCATATCACATCCAGAGCATGACCCATAGCAATTTTTATGTATTTGGTAATTTCATTGTATAAACTCAGCTTTATATATATATATATATATATATATATATATATATATATATATATGCCAGTTTATGTATGTCCAAATTGCAAATAGGGCTTCTAAAATAACCACCTTAGCTTTCAAATTTTGTAGACTGCAAGAACTGGCTCTATTCCCTTATTTGTCCAGTCTGTAGCTCCTGCCAGTTTGTATTTTTATTTTTTATTTATTTTATGGCATTTGTATCCCACATTATCCCACCTCTTTGCAGGCTCAATGTGGCTTACATTTCGTCATGGATACAGGAAGTAGCATTGAGTATACATTTGGTTTACAGAGGATTTTGTGTTACATGGTAGTAAGATAGATGAGGGCGTTAGAGCAGAAAGACATTATAACACATTATAAGACAGTCTAGAAGTTTTAAGACTATACAGTTACACATGTTGAATTATACAGTTACACATGCTGATCTTTGTGATATATCTTGTCGAAAAGATAGGTTTTCAATAGTTTGCGGAAATTGGTCAATTCATAGACCGTTTTCAGGTTATGTGGCAGCGCGTTCCAAAGTTGCGTGCTCGTATAGGAAAAGGTAGATGCATGCATTGATTTGTATTTCAGACCCTTGCATTTGGGAGGATGTAAATTAAGGAATGTGCGAGAGGATCTTTTTGCGTTCCTGGGTGGTAGGTCTATCAGGTCTGACATATAGGCTGGGGCGTCACCGTGGATGATCTTGTGAACCAGGGTGCAGAGTTTGAACGTGATACATTCCTTTAGTGGGAGCCAGTGTAATTTTTCCCGCAAGGGTTTCGCGCTTTCGTATTTTGGTGTGCCAAATATTAGTCTGGCTGGTGTATTCTGAGCTGTCTGGAGTTTTTAAAGTATTTGTTCTTTACAGCCAGCGTAAAGTGAGTTGCAGTGATCCAGTTGACTAAGTACCAATGATTGTACCAGATTGCGAAAGACAGTTCTTGGAAAAAATGGTCTGACTCTTTTTAGTTTCCACATTGCATGAAACATCTTTTTAGTAGTGTTATTTGCGTGGTTCTCAAGTGTTAGGTGTCGATCAATTGTGACACCAAGGATTTTTAGGGAATCCGAGACTGGTAAATTTAGTTTAGGTGTGATGATGGTGGTAAATTTATTCTTGTTCTATTGCGAGGTTAGTACCAAACATTGGGTTTTCTCTGCATTAAGTTTCAACTGGAAAGCATCTGCCCAGGAATTCATAGTATGTAGGCTTTGTTTGATTTCATTGGAGATTTCCCTTAGATCTTGCTTGAATGGGATGAAGATCGTTACATCATCAGCGTATATGTGTGGGTTTAGGTTCTGATTCGATAGTAGTTTGGCCAAGGGTGTCATCATTAGGTTGAATATGGTCGGTGAGAGGGGGGATCCCTGTGGAACTCCGCATTCAGGTATCCATGTGGCTGATGTAGTCAACTTTGATGTCACTTGGTATGAGCGTGTAGTGAGGAACCCTTTAAACCAGTTAAGAACATTGCCTCCAATTCCGAAGTATTCGAGGATATGTAATAGAATTCCATGGTCGACCATATCAAATGCACTTGACATGTCAAATTGTAACAATAGAATGTTGTTGCCGTTTGCTATTAGATGTTTGAGTTTGGTCATAAGCGTGACTAATACGGTTTCAGTGCTGTGATTAAAGCGAAATCCTGACTGAGAATCATGTAATATTGAGAACTTGTTTAGACAGTCTGTGAGTTGTTTGGTCACTATACCTTCTGTTATTTTGGTAATTAGTGGGATGGATGCTACTGGTCTATAGTTCGTTAGTTCATTAGCATTTTTCTTTGCATCCTTAGGTATAGGGGTGAGTAAGATGTTACCTTTTTCCCTTGGGAAGAGTCCATTTTGTAGCATAAAGTTCACGTAGTTTGTTAGGTCTGTTATAAATTGTTGAGAGGCCGATTTCATGAGGTTGTTTGGGCAAATATCTAGTTTGCAATAGGATTTGGTGTATCTTTTGAGCGTTTGTGAGATAAGATCGTCCTGTAGTGTTGTGAATTCAGTCCAGATCCTGTCTGCTGGGTATATTCCAGGGTCTGGGTCCAGGCAGTCTAGGAGTGTGGTGTATTCGATGTGGCTAGCGGGTATTTTCAGTCGCAGTTGAATAATTTTCTCCTTGAAGTATTTTGCCAAGTCGTCGGCTCCTGGTGTGTCTTTGCAGTTGTTGGTGACTGGAGTGGTGTCTAGTAATTTATTCACAAGTTGGAAGAGTTTGTGTGTGTCTTTGTAATTTGGTCCAATTTCAGTTTTGTAGTATTGTCTTTTGGTTTGTCTTATGGTGTATTTATATTTCCTTCGAAGTTGTTTCCAATCGTTAAGTATGGGATCATCTTTCTTTTTATTCCACGCACGTTCTAGTTTCCTAACTTGTGTTTTAAGTTTTTTCAGTTCTTCGTTGAACTACGGTGTTGATTTCTTTCTGTGCGAAGTTCTGGTTTGGATCGGGGCGATGTTGTCCAGTGTTAGTTTACATCTATCATCCCAGTTTGAGAGGAATTGAGTTGTGTCTGTCTTTATTGTCCATCCGTCGTTGTAGATCTGTTGCCAAAATTTAACCGGATCAATTTTTCCTCTTGTGGTGTAGGTTTTTTGTATTTGTTTGTTAGGTAGGTCTTTCGTTCTCCATTGCAGGGTAATATGTGCTTTGTAGTGGTCGGACCATAGTATGGGTGACCATTCAGTGTATGTTAATGTAACGTTTGCGTCATGGTCAAATTTGTGTGTTATGATGTCTAATGTGTGTCTTTTTTCGTGTTTGGTTGCATATTTGATCCTTGTAGATCCAATAGTTGTAAGAATTCTCTGCAATCCTGGGTGCTTGTTGTAGTGAGGTTTTCCAGGTGTAGATTAATATCTTCTATTATGATGAGGTTAGAAGAAGAAACACAGGTGTTCGAGATGAAGTCCATGAACTGTGTTTGGCAGTTACGCCAGTTGCCTGGTGGTCTGTAGAATATAACTGCGTTAAGGTGTTCCCGCAGTTTTGGGTGACTGATTGTTATGGAAGCGATTTCAAGTTGTGGCAATATGGATTCGGCTGTATTTGTGATGTTGAACTCATGTTTGTATATTATGGCTATTCCACCTCCTCTTTTTCCATTTCTAGTCCAGTGTGTGATTTTGTATCCTGGTGGGCATAGTTCTAAAATTATAGGATCTTGAAGGTTGTGGATCCAGGTTTCAGTGATGAAGAGGAAGTCCAGGTTATCTGCGGTGATCCAGTCTGTTATATTCTCTGTTTTGCTCACTGCTGATCTGGCATTTACGTAGCCGATCTGGATTGAGTGGTAAGGTTCGGTTAGGGGCGTTGAAGTCTTAATTTTTATTAGTTGTCTGTTTTCCTGATGTTTAGTTTTATTGTGCCCTTTCTTCCCTTTATGTTGGTGGTTTCCATATGTATTTGTTTTCCCTTTTAATTGATTGTTGTTCTTTTGTTCTGGTGGGTTATAAATGAATTGTCTGTAGGGTATGTGTGTTGTGGGTAGATTGGTGTTTGTGTTAGGGATAGACCATGCGTAGTATGTTAGGGAGAGGAAGTAGATTATCATAATCAGTTCGTTGGTGTTCATGTTGGCTATTGTTATGGGATTAGTAATACGTGTTTAGAGTATATGGCAGGTCGCAAATCGTGTCTCCTTGCGTGTATAACCTTGTATAACCTTGCGTGAGGCTGGGCTGTTGGCTTTTTTGAATATGTCAATGAGCAGCAAATGCTGATCCCAGTGCCCCAGGATCTAAACTGGATAGACCTGGTTTTGCAGGAGAAAATGGATATTTTATGTTGTGTGTTCCCACAACATGTAGTTGAAATTGAGGTGAGGTGATCTCCCCCGTTCCTGGGGAATGAATCTGACTTGGTCCTTAAGAGATCCTGATGCAGTTTAGGGATCTGGTTGGATTCCATGTTTGTAGTTGAGGAATAATATCTCAAGAGTGTTGTGGGAGTCCTTTTGGATTCTGCAACTTATCAATTATGGCTGTATCTCTCTAAGAAGAGCCTGGCACTGGTTATGAGGGGTACGTGCTTTTTTTGTAGAAAAAAAGGTGCCGGTACTCATTGTGATTTTTTTTCATTATAAATAATTTCTGTAAGCTGTTACAGCTCCAGTATACCCAGTGCAAAATAAGACAGCAGATGTAAATTCTCAAATTGGACATATTCCAGACACTAAAATGAAAATAAAATGATTTTTTCTACCTTTGTTGTCTGGTGACTTTGTTTTTCTGATCATGCTGGCTCAGTATCTGATTCTGCTGCTATCTGTCCTCTTAACTCCGTTTCCAGGGCTTCTTTTCCATTTAGTTCTTTACTTTCCGCCTTTCTTCTTCATTTCTTGCCCTACATCTGTATGTAAAAGCTGGGTCCTCCGCAGACTTGACTGTCCAGTGGATCCAGCTTCTGCCTATTTTCTACATCCATGTGCAGTTTTTCTCCTCTCTTCCTTTTCCCTCATCTCATCTCCTTCCTCACTCTCTTCCCTCGCCTCCATCCATGTCCAGAATTTCTTTTCTCCCCCTGCCCTCCACTCCATCCACCCATGTCCAGCAACCCTCCTCTCCCCCTGCCCCCCTCCAGCCACCCATGCCATGCCCAGTGATTCTCCTCTCTCCCCTGCCCATGTCCAGCATGTATCCTCTCCCCCTGCCCTTCCCTCCACGTCCAGCACTTCTCTCTCCCCTCCCCTCCCCTGCCCTCCATGCCCAGCATGTTGCCTCCCTCCCCTGCCCAATGCTCAGCAATTCTCCTCTCTCCCCTGCCCTCCCCTGCCCATGTCCAGCATGTCTCCTCTCCCCCCTGCCCTCCCCTCCATGTCCAGCAATTCTGCCCTCCCCCCTGCCCTCCCTTCATCCATGCCCAGCAATTCTCCTCCCTCCCCTGCCCATGTCCAGCATGTCTCCTCTCTCCTCTGCCCTCCCCTCCATGCCAGCAATTCTCTCTCCCCTGCCCTGCATGTCCGACATGTCTCCTCTCTCCCCTGCCCTCCATGCCAGCAATTCTCTCTCCCCTGCCCTGAATGTCCGACATGTCCCCTCTCTCCCCTGCCCTCCATGCCAGCAATTCTCTCTCCCCTGCCCTGCATGTCCGACATGTCCCCTCTCTCCCCTGCCCTCCATGCCAGCAATTCTCTCCCCTGCCCTGCATGTCCGACATGTCCCCTCTCTCCCCTGCCCTCCCCTCCATGCCAGCAATTCTCTCTCCCCTGCCCTGCATGTCCGACATGTCCCCTCTCTCCCCTGCCCTCCCCTCCCCTCTCCAAATCGCGATGAACCGGCTGGCAGTGAAGACAGCAGTACTCACTGAGGCAGGCACGCAGAAGACACAGGGCGCGCGCAAGCAGGTTCATCTTCTCCTCTGATCTCGCATTGCTTCCCTCTCAGTGCGTCCCGCCCTCGAAGGCTGAGAGGGAAGCAACGCGAGATCAGAGGAGAAGACGAACCTGCTTGCGTGTGCCCTGCGTCTTCTGCGTGCCTGCCTCAGAGAGTAGCGCTGTCTTCACCGCTGGCCGGTTCGTCGCGACTTGGAGAGGGGAGGGGAGGGCAGGGGAGAGAGGGGACATGTCGGACATGCAGGGCAGGGGAGAGAGAATTGCTGGCATGGAGGGGAGGGCAGGGGAGAGAGGTGAATCCCGACTGGCAAAATTAAATGGACGGGAGCGGGACCTGAAAACAAAGGTGCCGGTACGCCGTACCGCCGCGTACCGGCACAAAAAAAGCACTGGGTACTGATAATGCCTTGCTTGAGTTACTGCAACTCTGTTTTCATGGAGATGCTATAGAAGGATGTGCAGCGATTGTAAATAGTACAGAATACATAGTGAAATTGATTAACAGGGTTTAGGAATTCAAAGTATGTCTCACTGGCCTGTTAAATTCCACATCCAGTAATAAGTTCTTTCTGTGGTATTCAAGACACTGACGCCAAGCTATTTGACAGGTTGACTCTGCTATGCCTCAGAGACAGCATTTCGCTTCCAGGGGGGTGGCAAGTTATGTGTACCAAGTATACATTTTATGAGAAAGATGCATCACCAGGATAGATTTTTTTTCCTGTTCAGGCACCGTGGTGGTGGAATGCATTTCCTGCTGTACTGAGGAATGAAAATGAGCTGGGTGGTTTTAGGAGGGGCTCCCTGATTCCTTTATATGTGTATTTGAGGAGGAAAGGTGAGCTAGGATGTACTATGTGCTGTCCTGTCACTATTATGAATCTGTTTATGCTTGTATTGTATACAGTATATAAATGCAAGTAAATAAATAAATAAATAAATATATAGCAGCACTTACTGTACACACACACAGCAAGAAGTTTGTTAATCTGACCAGACAATAGCAGGGAAGAAAGGCATATTTTGTCTCAGGCCAATTAGATTTGCTAGTAAGAGTCATGAACAAATCTCTACCATCAAGTTTACTTCCAAGCCCCAGGTAAGTGGAAGGTTCCTCATGAATTTCAACAGACGCAAATACTAGTGGGCAAAAGGGCCAAGCTATATGAGTATCACCACTATAAAATACAGATTATACATATGCTTGAAAATATGCCTACAGTACTTCTCCTTTCTACATACAAAAAGCCCTGCAAGCCACCTTATACACATATAAGTACAGCCTTTTATCTAATTGTTTGTTATGCATATTTTGTGGGTTACAGATAACTGGCCTTTTTACACATGAGATCAGCACCTAAAATTTATACAAGTCCGTTATGCTAACTAGCAACATAAGAAATGCAAGCTTGGTCAGACCGGAGTCCGTTGTCCAACGTCCTTCCTGTCTTTGATAGTGGTTAGACCAGGTCACTTGGAAGTAACCAAGAGTTCCCAAATAGGAAACCCAATTCCACGTTTCTTACTGCCAGAAGGAGATGGAGGTGAAAACCACAGTCTATCCAGCAAAATAATGATTACTGTGCCTGTCCTCTAGAAACTTATCCTAATCTTTGCAAACTCAGCTAAATTACAAGCCTTAACCACATTCTGTGGCAGAAAATTCTACAGGGCCCTTTTACAGAGCTTGCTTACCACTCGCTCTTCTGGGACTGCCATCAGCCCAACGCAGCCACTGGTGGTAGTCGAGCGTGCATCATTTCCAAGGGGAAAAGAAAACCCCCAGAAATGGCTTGCATGACAATAATTTGCTGCCCAGTTACTGCTGGGTTAGCGGAGGAGCCCTTATCGCCACCTCAGTGGGTGACTGTAAGGACTCCCTGCCGCATGGCATGCAATAAGAGTTCTCTTATTGCATGGTCATGTGTGCTGGGGGCTTTTTCTACCTGCTGTGGTAAAAAGGACCCTGGCGCGCGGGAAAAATGGCTCCCACTGCTAGCACACAGGGCCCTTTTTCCTGCAGCTTGGTAAAAGGACCCCTCTATATATTGCAGAAGGGCAGAAGGTCGAGGGGTGAGAGGGAATGTAAAGATTAGGGGAAGGGGTATGGGTGAAAAGAAATGTTTGAATGGGGTGCTAGGGTATGTTGTGGGTTGGGATTCTGACAGGTTTGCTCCCCATGGCCTCTTTAAGAGACAGTGGAGCCTACTATCTAAATTACTGCATCCAAGAATATGTGATGTTCCTGGCTACAGCAACAAACATTGTAACTAGGCTTCTAAGCCAGTTGCAGCTCTAGAAGGGCTAAGATATTTATTTATTAGGATTTATTTACTGCCTTTTTGAAGGAATTCACTCAAGGCAGTGTACAGTAAGAATAGATCAAACATGAGCAATAGGCAATTACAGCAGTAAAAATATTCAACTAACAATACAAAGTATGGCATGGTATAACATTTCAACTCAATACTGATTATGGGGACCAGTGATAAGACTAGCTGCAACAATAGCATTGGCGCTTTTTTGCAAGTAAAGAGCTTTCTTCACTCTTTGGGTGAATTGCCAAGCATGGATGCACTGAGGTCCACTTAAATAAAAGAGTTAATGCAGATACAAGCTGGGAGAACAATACACTACCACCACTGGGCAAGAGTTTAAAGAAATGGTATAATACTTGCAATGTCAACACAATACATAATAGAACATTATAATCGATAGTGAAGGGTAAGGCAAAGTTAAGTACATAAGTAATGCCATACTGGGAAAAGACCAAAGGTCCATCGAGCCCAGCATCCTGTCCCCGACAGCGGCCAATCCAGGTCAAGGGCACCTGGCAAGCAGGGCCGGTCTTAGCAAGTGCGGGGCCCCTTGCAGACCAATTTGGTGGGGCCCCATCCTAGCCCCTCCCTACCCTAGCCCCGCCCCACCATAGTCCCACCCCATTGATAAGATTATTCCATTTTTAGAAAATTTTTTATTTATGAAATTTCAAATAAAGACAAATGAAGCTAAACTTGTACAACTTGTACAAAAAAAACTGATTGAAATAATAAGCACAATGCTATCATGAACCCCCCCCCCCTCCCCAGAAATTCAGTTCAAGTCCACTACAATTAGTAGTTCCAATTCTCATAACAAAGGAGAATAAAGGAAAAATACTAAGAAAAGATCCAGTACTTTCAAATTCCCCTATTTTTTAATTTAAAAAGGTTCCTTGGAAATGGATTTTATATGTGCTCTTTTCCTCTGCTAAGCTGAACATGCTTAGAGAAATGCCCCTCTTTCTTGAGGCTACAATGCTATTTGCTTTGGAAACTCAAATTCTCCTAAATACACATGATCTGGCCAGTGTAGCAAGATAAGTACCTTTAGATGGACAATTTTTAGTCTGCCCACTTGGGATTCTTTAGGTTTTCAATAACTTTGGGCAAATTAACAGTAAAGTCTGACACTTCTAGCCCTCTCCACTTGCCCCTGTCCCCACCCCTCACATACACGCACCACTTTAGCTAACCTCTTGATCTTTTCCTGTCACTGCCCTTCATAAAACACTGAATTTTGACTTAATCACTGATGGGAGAAAAATAGACTACTGCAATAGTATTTACCTTTAAAATGGCACAAAAGGGGTTTGAAACTTCCTTCTTTCTTATAAGAAAAGCTATCATCATACCTGGCTTGCCTTTGAATGGCAGTGGCACAAACTTGCTCCAGCTTGAGCTCCACTTGACTGCCTTTATTTATTTTTAAGTCACACTCACTCGCACACCGGCTCACCTCCGACCAGGCTCCAGGCAGCTTTCCCGCTCAGTGACTCCAGCCCGCCAAACAGGAAATACCTCATCAGAAGACGGGACATCGTGCGGGAAGTGAAACGCTGGGGTGAGCCATCACTGCAACTCTCTGTCGGGAGCCAGGGCCATCGCGCTGGCGCTGCAACTGTCTGTCGGGGCCGTCGGTGCAACTGTCGGGGTCTGGGAAGGTGGGAGGCTGCTGACGGTGGGCTCAGTGGGGGGTGGGCACCGTGCCACAACGTGGCGGGAGAGGAGCAGCGGCGGCCGAGCGGGATCATGATGTAGTCGTCCGAGCGGGGGTCGGCCGGAGTGAGGCAGAGTTGAGGTGCACCACGCGGGGCCCCCCTAAACGCGGGGCCCTATGCGGCCGCCTTGGTCGCCTCTGCCTAAGACCGGCCCTGCTGGCAAGCTACCCAAACATACAAACATTTTATACAAGTTATTCCCAAAATTGTGGATTTTTCCCAAGTCCATTTAGTACCAGTCTATGGACTTGTCCTTTAGGACTTGTAACATATAGATGGGTAAGAAGATAGCTGGATATACTTATCCGGTTATCTTTAACTGGTCAGCCATCCTGATTTAACTGAATATTCACAGTGAATTTAGGCCTTGTGATGTTATTTTGCCAAAAATTTGTAATTATGACTCTAAAGTATCAGATTGTTTAACATGAATCAATATTTTCTATTCAGAATACTTGTTGGCAATAGAGAATACTATATTCTTGCATGCTATCTTTTATTGGAAGAACATAAGAATTACAGAACTTGGGGCTATGCATGAGCTCTCCAGACCACATTATTTACCCATGAGTTTGGACAGGATACAACCTCACCCTTTCACCTCAGGTTTAACCCTTTGCTACAAGAAGAAGGGTCAAGGTTCTTTAGGATAAGATTTGGCTACAATTTCTGCACTAACGCACAAGAGTACAATTCTGCAAACCTCTGCAATTATTGCTTTCAATTATGCAGTAATTCTGATTCTCAGAATTAATAAGGCTCAGATTACACAGGGCTACAATAGGTGAATTTTACTGAAGCAGTAAATGTTAGAAATCTACAATTCCTTGTTGAGATAAAGATATACCTCGATGGACACTGTTTTCTAGTAAATGTGTTCTTAAATGGGAGAGTAATACATTTGTGCTCCACTCAGCGAAAAGGTACCAAAAGTGGAATATGTGACTTATTTATACCACAAGATAGACAGATATCATCTGCACAATCCTCCAAAATTTCAACCTCACATATGGACTAATTACATCTTTAAAAAATGAGACTTATCAAGACTGGCCCCGGCGGGATTCAAGGCTTTTTTGAAGACAGCAGTTCTGATGGCAAAACGAGTTATTTTGCAATTGTGGTTGGCTGCAGATCGACCAACAATATCACATTGGAGATATGCAATGATTCAAGCATGTGCCTTGGAGAAGAAAGGAATAAGGGACCTGGCCTCCAAGGGAGGTGAACGGTTTTGTACTACTTGGTCTCCATTTTGGTAAAATATTGAACTGTTAGGTTATGATTTGGAAGGAGAGGTTGGGTTGGGTTGGGAGGGGGGGAGGGAGGGAGAGGGGGCAGGGTGGGGGGATTAGTGGGAACATAACATCAGAAATGTAAGCAATGTCAAACATTGACTTCTTGGATGTGTTATGCTGTTATGGTTGTATTTTGGCACAGTTTGAATTGCAATAAATAAGAATTTTTTAAAAATGAGACTTATCAATAAAATAAAGTGCATTTTTCAGAAAAACAAACTGAAAACATCTGTATCTCTGCAATACAAAGTTGTGAAAGTGCAGATATTCAGAACTTAACCGGCTAGGTTAAACACATAAATAGGACCGCAAATGTCAGTCCTATCTTTACACAGTAACCTATAGCCAGTTAAATGCTGAATCTTTTACCAAACCACACAAGTGATTCTCTTGTGGCAATGCCAACAGTGCCCATTCACTTTGAATTCATCGGTATTGCTGTGCAGGAATCTCTATCGTGGTTTGGTAAAAGAGACCCTTAACTGGCTATGTGTTAGCTGGCTCCACAAACACAGAAATTCAATGCGATGCCCAGACGTGGCCTGGCATTGAATTTCTGGGTTTAGGACCAGCGGCAGCCGCTGACTGCCACCGGCTAAATATCTGGCCTATAAAGACTACACCAATTCTCTGCTTCATCTATGAAAAAAGGAAGGTATTTGCAGAGTTCCTCATCCAGAGATGAATGGATGGATGGAATCCAGCCTGTGACAATAAGAAATATTGATTGATAGATGATTGGACGTATAACAACTTTTTGAAGTTAAATAAGCAAAAAATCAAATTGGTTTGTTTTCGGAATTCAGATGGAATTATCGGAAGGAAGATTGTGCTGCACTCTGGGAAAGTGCTCGATACAGAAGTCCAAAGTTTGGGGTGTATTTCTTGATTCTAAATTATTTTTTGGGATACAGATAAATGAACTAGTAAGGAAAACTTTTTTTGATTGCATCAATTGTGTGCAATAGGTTCATATTTAACCTCTGATGGTTTCGGGCAGTGGTTCATGCAATCATTTTACTTCAATTAGATTATTGCAATTCTTTGTATGGTGGGATTACAACAAAACTGCAGGCTAGACTGCAGCTGCTCCAAAATACAGCAGCTCATCTAATTGTGTGCAATTGTGTGTCTATTAAGGAGATAGTTGATTTTAAATTGGTAACATTAGTATATAAAACTTTATATGGTATAAGTCCAAAAGGTTTGGTTCACCAGCTCTCATTTCCAATTAACTGTCCAAATTCCTGGTACCAATCTTTGTTGAAACTTGGCTTTCCTTCAGTAAAATCTGTTTGTTTAAAGTAGTTAATTGATAATTCTTTGGAATATCAGGGAACTAAGCAGTGGAATAGACTTTTGAAGGATTTAAGATGAATTTCATCTTATTTTCTTTTTTTGAAACATTTTAAAAATGTATTAATTGTTATTATGATGCACTTGCCTAAACTGTAAACTATGATTATTGTAAATGTCAGTATCTGGTTAGATGTCTAAGGTTTGTTATCTGACTAGAATCTATTGATTAGATTAGTATGGACCATAAAATTCAAGAATACAATAAATAACAGAGAAGTGAATAAAGGAAAGAAACACGTCCCTTGTCAGAAAATGCATATATTCAGTTGGTGGTGGTCATCATTTTTTTAAACATTGACCATGGCTGGCTAAATTAGCCCCGGATATTCAGTGCCAGACCATCTGTGGACCCTGGCACTGAATATCCGGGGCTACACAGTGCTATGCTGGCTGGCAAAGCTTTTGCGGGTCTCGGCGAATCCACATAACTCTTGTTTTTTAAATTCTTTCAGCCCCCTCCCACCCCCAAAGCAGCTCCCCTCTTTTTTATCCCCCTCCTCCAGCCCATGAGTTACAACTCCTTCAACACTAGAATGGCCACTCAAGTACCCCAGGCCTACCTGCATCTCTGGTGGTCTAGGTAGGGATGATGGGGGCAGGAGCAAAGCCCACTCACTCCTGCCCCTTGTGGCTGCTTTAAGAATATGGCTGCTGCGACCTATTGTGGCAGTTCACAGTGCATTTGTAATAGTAGCTCAGTATGAGTTACATTCAGGTATAGTAGGTATTTTCCTCTTCTCAGAAGGCTTACAATTGTATGTTTGTACCGGAGGCAATGGAGGGTTAAGTGACGTCCAAGATCACAAGGCGCACCAGTGGGATTTGAACTCTAGCTTCCCTGAGCTTTAGCCCACTTCTCTAACCATTAGGCTACTCCTATATAAGAAGTAGTAAATTCAGCACATCATTGCACTCCTAGCTACCCTTGAGCAAGAACCTGTACATTTAACTGCAACTGGTCATAGAAAATATATCTATTCAATTGGCAGCTATACTTTCATATTCATTGTCTATTGCTTTGATCTAGCTTCCTCTTTCCTGCTTCCTGCAATAACTCTAGATAGGGCTGTGAGCTAAGGAGAAAGCAGATGTAATAGTTGGATGGAGAGGCTATTGATGTTGTCTTTCTGTCCTTGGAACTTTGAGGTCCCAAGATGAGGTTCCAATCTTTCCTAGATCTGTATATTCTTAATTGGTGGAAACCAAATTGCAGGAAATAATATATGGGTGAGAAATCAGTTAGAGAAAGTGAGATAAAATGTCAGATATCTATGAGAGAAAAATAGACATGAGGTTATTTTAAGAAGGATGAACAGAATTAAATACTGAGTGAAAGAAAAAGGTGAGAAGCTACTCAGGGAATATGAGACAGGAATGAGATGTGAAAAGGCTAGAGAAAATAGTTGTTTAAAAAAGATGAATGTCAGAGGGGATGGGAAGATATTTTTTTACATTTCTGGTTAGATTAATAAAATTAACATTTTGTATAACCTTATTTCACGTTTTTCTATTTGGATAAGATTCCTATTTCTCTTCTTTGATCCATATATCTTATGGGGCTGATATGTGATGGCCTGCTTAACACTTACTGATTACCAGATGACTTACCTGGTTATGTTTAAGTATATTATCGGCTAACTTATCTGTTTGTTGGACCTTTGAATATTTGGTCTTAAACTGAAATGATGTTTTTTCCAGTTAAGTTAGGACAACCAGATTGCACTGAATATTCATACTATCTTGGTATCTTTTACACCTGCCTCTGATCTCTCCCAGATGTAATCCAAAAGATTTCAGTCAGACATCTCAATATCCAGTTGAAAGTTATGCAGTCAGTGGGGACTAAAATTTCAAAGCCAAGGATTTAGACAGATTTAGATATAACAACCTCTATGTTTTCATATTTCTTTTATAGAATTGAAGGTGTGATTAAAAAAAAACCTTTCTTGAATCTCTCTCTAGTTCTTTGTGCTGTGCTGATAATTTACATGCATGGGTTTAGATGAGGTATAGCAGTCCAGCAGCAACCAGATTTTCTTACATTCAGAAAGGTAGGAAGCATTTTCAAAACTGTAAATATCTTCAGGATCTTCTCAAAAGCTTTTAATACATGTGGTAACTGCTACACGCTCACTCCGCACCTGGACTAGCTTGCTGATCACCCTGAAACTTAGATTAGTTCCTCATATCTTGTTTAACTGTACAAAGACTATGCCTTAAATTTAGCCACCCATCTATTTATCCCAATTGACTCTGTACTACCCATCTTGTCCCCATCTACATATCTGAACTTGGCCCCTCGGCTAGATAGTAAAGCATTAACATTATATCTATGTCATTTGAATACCCTAATGCATGATGTTTCATTGGTATTATGCTGACATCATATTATATTTCTGTTATTTGAATATTCTTCCATGCTGTCTATTATGGTATTGTTTGTATTGTACTGACATCATATTTCCAAGTTTACCTCATTTATTGTATTTATGTTTATATTTGGTCATTTTACTATTGTTATGATGTTAAAATTGTAAGTTGTATGTTAAACTGGACCTGAATTTGTTCATAAAGGCAGTTAATGAATCCCAATAAATAAATATTAATCAGAATGATTCATATTTTCTTGCTTTAACTGCCAATTAGCAGAAAAACCTTTATGCTAATACTGTGTAACCGCTTGTTGGATATAAATAGATTTCAGTCCCAGCATCTATTGCTGGTTTCTTTGCTATATGTGGTCAAATTAATTGGCTGAGGTAAAACCTTCATTGTGTAGGGCTGACTGGACCCTTCGGTGGTATAACACCTCCTTTCTTGGCACAGAGACTTGCAGCTAAGGACACCATTGGGAGTTCTTTTGGACCCAGTGATCCAGTCCCAGGATAGCAATCCAGACTGAGAAAATGTTGATGGTTCCAAAAGTACTATATTGTTTTATTCACAGAAGAAGAAGTATTTCCACAAGTGATTTACAATGAAGTTAGTGCATTCAAATATAGATGAGTTGGACAGGAAAGGTTTTCCTGTTCACAGAATAGTCAGGCTTCAGCCTCAGATTCAAACTTTTGTAGTAAGGAGGGCACCACAGGCCTGGAATTAATAAGCAGGTTAAGGGATTCATGGCAGTGAGGTTCAATAGCAGCAAAATACCATTTTCCAAGCTCTTCTAGGGGAATCACCTCTCAGTTCATATTTACGCCTTTACAAACCAAGGGCTGAAATCTTTTTCCCCATGTGTGCACATGAAACAATCTTTTCTTTTCTCTTCAATTCCACATTAAATTTCACTAGCATTTTAAAGTAGCATGATATCCATGTTAGTTTAACTTAAATGCACAGAAATAAAGGTTAGAAATAAAAAGAAAGGTGATTCTTTATTGGACTAAATCCATTCAGTCTTAGTAGACCATATTTTCAAATGGGTTGATGTTTTGCATACAATGACAGTAATAAACCTTACTCCTAACTTGGGAATGTGGACTATGAACTCAGTCTCTCATATTTTCTACTAATGCTCACTGTAGTACTTGTATCATGCCAAATAGAGTTTCCTTTTGGAGTTCGTAAGATGTATCATGTATAGACAACTTATTCAGGTATGCTTGAAAATTCCTTGTAATGAGGCCTGTGGTACCCAAAACAATGGGAAATATTTCTGCATCCTTCTACCACATTTTCTTGTTCTCAGACTGCATTTCTCAGTGCTTGAGTATCTTTTTTCTTTCTCTCTATTTCTCTCTACATAGTTCACAGAGTAACTGCTTGGAACGGCCACCTCTATGATCAATGCCATTCTGTGTCTTTCTGTTTTACTATTATGTCCAATTTCCTTGCATCTAGCTTTTTATCTGTCAAAATAGGAATGTCACATGTAATCATAATCTCTTCATTCTCGATAGTTCTCTTAGGGTCCTCCTTCCCAGTGCTTTTCTGGTACAGACTCAGTCCCTCCCACAATTACTGCACCTCCATGTCTTCCTCACCCTCTCCCACCCCTGCCACATTGCTTGCACTTTGCTATCAGAGCTGCCTGGCAGCAACTCGCAGACACCTCATCCTGCTACGGGGCCTTCCCTCTGCTATGCTGATGCAACTTCCTGTTTACACAGAGCAGGACACAGCAGAGGGAAGGCCCCGTAGCAGGACGAGGCATCTGTGAGTTGCTGCCAGGCTGCACCGATAGCGTTAAATGCAAATGCTGCAGTGGGGATGGGAGAGGATGAGGAAGACAGTGAGTTTCTGGCCCTGCAAGAGGCATGGGTGTAGTTTGACTGTTTCATTTGGGGGGGGGGGGGCAAAGGGTGGGGTGTGGCACATTAGCATATTCATTTGCATCTGAGTTCGATTCCCACTTCAGGCACAGGCAGCTCCTTGTGACTCTGGGCAAGCCACTTAACCCTCCATTGCCCCAGGTACAAATAAGTACCTGTATACAATATGTAAGCCACATTGAGCCTACCATGAGTAGGAAAGCGCGGGGTACAAAGGTAACAAAAATAAAAAAATTAATAAATACATACTTTATACGTATGTATTATGGTTATTCAATGAAGCCAGCATATATTTTTTTTTCTTTTTTTTTTATCTGAAAAAAAGCCAGCACCATGGGAAACTTTCTCTCTTTGTGCCTCCTCTCATATTCACATCAATACACCTACTGGAAAACTAAACAGGCCAGATTAGTACATATTGATCTTGCATAGGCATTCAATACTAGCAGAATACCTGGTCTTTTCCATACACACAGAACGCAGATAACCTCTCACCAAATATAGACTATGTACTGTAACTACAGATTAAAAATAGAAATATGTAGACAAAAATTAAACTGAACTCTCAAGCAGCCAGACTTTGCACACAATACACCAGAAAAACAGTAATGTGTTCCCTCATACTGTGCAAAATATAAAGACAGCAGGTGTAAATTTAAAAAACCTGACATAGTCTATATACTACATTACAAATTAAGGGGTCCATTTACTAAGGTATGCTAATGGATTTAGCACACGCTAAATGCTAAGATGACTATTTTATATCTATGGGCTTCTTAGCATTTAGCACATGCTAATCATTAATGCGTGCTAAATCTATTAGCTTACCTTAGTAAAAGGACCCCTAAGCATGGTATATTGTCCGAACCAGAAGAAGGTGGTTTAGGCTTTTGAAAGCTAACTGAAAGATGTATTCATTTAGTCCAATAGAAAACCATTGCCTTATTTTCCACTTTGCACGGTTTGTAATATGCTAGTTTTTAAATTAAAAATATATTTTTTCTACCTGTGTGGTCTAGTCATTTAATGTTTCTCATCATGTTGATTCCAGTCTCTGGTTTCTACTAACTCTCTTGCCAGGATTTCCTTTTCCATTTGTCATTTCTCTCTCTCCTGTCTTCTTCACTTTCTTCATTAAATCCATATCCAGCATCTTTTCCTTCCAGTTTCTTCCATTTATTTTTCTGCCTTTCTGTCCAGATTTCATTATAACTAGCCAGTCTTCAGTTTCCCTCTTATTACTGCATCTGACTACAAGTTTCCATCTCTTTCCCTCATCTCTGCTCCCTTCCACATATTCCCCAGACTTTCACTAACTCTGTCCTCTCCTTCTTCCATCCTGTTTCTTTCCATCCCCTTCCCTCTTCTATCCAGCGTCTCCCCCTCTCTCTCCCAATTTACAGCATCTCCCATCTGAGTTCGATTCCCACTTCAGGCACAGGCAGTTCCTTGTGACTCTGGGCAAGTCACTTAACCCTCCATTGCCCCATGTAAGCTGCATTGAGCCTACCATGAGTGGGAAAGTGCAGGGCACAAATGTAAAAAAAAACAAAAAAATCTCTCTCTCTCTCATTCCTTTCCATCGTATTCTCTTCCCCCTTCCATTCAGTATCTCCCCCCTCTCTCCCCTTTGGAGCATTTTCCATTTCTCTCTCATTCCTTTCCATCCAGTGTCTCCACTCCCCCTTACCTCCAGCCATCTCCCTTCTCTCTCATTCTTTTCCATCCAGTATCTCTCCTTCCTCCTTTCCATCCAGTATCTCCCCCCTCTCTCTCTCCTCCTTCCATTGCCTCCCCCTTTTATTCACTGCCCCCCCCCCCCCCCGTATCCTTTTCTATTCACTGTCTCTCCAGGCTTTCCCGTTCCATCCAATGTCTCTTCCATCTAAAATGTCCTTTCTCACTCCTCTTCCCTGATGCAGCCATCCAGGATCTCTTCTCCCCTGCCTCACCTGTCCTCTCGCTCACTCTCTCTACCCTCTCCCCCAGCAAGGTTAGGGACGCAGGCACCAAACTACTAGCTATTCCTCCCAGCTGCTGCTGTGGCAGCCTGGAGGAACCATGAGCTTCCGTGCTTTACCCTGCCCTTCCCTGCCTCTTGCTCACTCTCTCCATCCCCCTGCACCTGATGCAGCTACAAAACAAAATAAAAATGTGTGCAGGGCCGTTCCCCTGGCACACCACTGCTGGCTTCCTTCCTTTTTCCGTAAACAGGAACTTACATTATGAGGCAGGTGAGGGAGGAGGAGCAGGGAGGCCAGCAGTGGCGTGCGCAGCAGGAGTAAGATCCCGTGCATGTTTTCATTATGCTTTGCCAAGGAAGAAGAAGGGAGAAGGAGGGAGTGAGAGGCAGGGAAGGAAAGGAAAGGAAAAGGAAGAGCATGGAAGCTTGTGGTTCCTCCAGGCTGCCATAGCAGCAGTTGGAAGGAGAGAAGCTAGTGGTGGGTTATGCCTCTACCCCTGCCCAGTTAGGGGCAGCTCGTTTGGGGGGCAATGCCCCCTCACCCCACAAAACTATGCCCATGGCAAAGGGAGGGAGCTGAAGGGAAGGGAGAAGTGCTGGACTTGCAGGGGATAAGGAAGATGCAGAGGTACTGGACTTGTGGGGGGGGAGTAAGGAAGATGCAGAGGTGCTGGACTTGCAGTGGGTTAAGGAAGACATGGAGGTGCTGGACTTGTGGGGGGCAGATAAGGAAGACACAAAGTTGCTGGCCCTGGGAGGGGAAGGGGCTGAAGGGAAGGAAGAGGTGCTGCACTTGCGAAGGGCAGGGGGTTGGAGGGAAGGGATATAGCACTGGACTTGCAAAAGGGGATTGGAGGGAAGGGAGAGAGGTACTGGACTTGCAAATGGGGTTTGGAGGGAAGGGAGAGAGGTGCTGGATATGCAGGGGGTTGGAGGGAAGGGGGAGAGGAGCTGGATATGCAGGGGAAGGCCAGAGGAATGGGATAGAGATGTGGACTTGCAAGGGGAGCTGGAGGGAAGGGATAGAGATGCTGGATATGCAGGGGGGGTTGGAGGGAAAGGAAGAGATGCTGGATATGCATGGGAAGTTGTAGAAAAGGGGAGAGATACTGGATATGCAGGGGGTTGAAGGGAAGGGAGAGGTGCTGCATATGTGAGGAGTTGGAGGAAAAGGGGAGATATACTGGATATGCAGGGGGGCTGGAGGAAAGGAGAGAGGTGCTGGATATGCATGGGGTTGAAGGAAGGGAGAGAGGTGCTGGATTGCTGGATATGCAGGGAATGACTGAAGGAAAGGGAAAGAGATGTGGACCTGCAAAGAAGGCTGAAGAGAATGGAGAAAGGTGCTGGACCTATGGGAGTGGGAGGGGTTAGAGGAAAGGGAGAGAGATGCTGGGCAAGGGGATAAAGGAAGAGGGGATCAAATGCTGAACCTACAGTGGGAGAAAGAGCCAGATGCATAAGGGGAAGAGAAGAGAGAGGAAGAAAGCTGTTTGGAGTGGGGCCAGAGAGGAGAGGGACACATTGGTGTGAAGGGAGAAAGGGGACATAGGGATGATACACAAGGGAGATGATGGGCATGGAGACAGGGACACAAATGTGAGATACTGTATGAGGCTGGCATATGGGCACAGAGAGGCAATGCCAGACAAGGGGGTGGGGGAAGGGGGATATGAAATACAGATCCAATGCTGGACACTGGAGAGGGGGGTATATGGACACAGAGGGGAGATACCAGACAAAAGAGAGGATAGGAACCAGAAGGGAGATGCTGGGCATGGAGTGCATACGTGCACAGAGGAATGATGATGGATGTGGGGATATGAACATAGGGGAGATACTGGACAAGGAAATATAGGGAAATAGAGATGGTAGATAGATGCTGGACATGGAGAAAGAAGAAATATCAAATTGACAGGAGACCCTGGCAAGTGAGTTAAGAGAAGACAGAGGGAAGCAGAAACCAGAGACTGGGACCAATATGATTTGAAAAATAAAATGACCAGACAACAAAAAGATACAAAAAATTATTATATTTTCTATGTTGTGAATATAATATGTCAGATTTGGAATGTACATCTTGCCAGAGCTAGTGTTAAACATGGCTGGGGTCCAGGGCAGAAATCTAGGAGAGGACCCCAAAGTTCATTACCAGGCTGTGCCTTCAGCTTCCAGCAGGCTTGAGGCTTTCTCTGGCCATGGAACCAAGCACAGTTGCCCTAGTTGCAACCCTAACGCCATCCCTGGCATGTGACATCTTTATATTTTGCACAGGAGGAAATGCCTTTCTTTCTTGTTTCTCTGGTACTGTACTACATGCAAGTTCTGGTTTCTTGGGGTTTCTGTTTAATTTATGTTTTTAGAGTTTGTGGTCACTTATTCTCTATTTGGCATTTGTGTTCTCTGTGTGTGACTAAGGTATTCATTTAGCATAAAGATTCTGTGTAGCATTCTGTAGTAATTTGGCTTCTTCAGCTTTCCCAATAAATTTATTGGTATTTTAGGGTCCCACTATAATATTTAAGGCACTGCATTTTCATAGGTAGGATCCTTGTTTTGGAAGTTAGTACTGGCATGGTAGATTTGCTCTAGGTTCTCAGTGACTTTTGTTTTATAGATTTTTTTTTTAATTACTTTATAATATGTCTGTTATTGAGATTACACTAGAAATCAAAATTTCTTTGTATGGTGAGTTTTATGGGGAAATGTCCTTGCTCTGCTCTGTATCCATTGTTGGTGGAGGACTAGGAGGTTCTCTGGATGCGGAATGTGTTGGGCTTCAATACCATATGTGTGTTGGAGGACCATGGCTCAATGGGGCTGAAGAGTGCAGTCTATTGTACTTCCCTTAGCTCTCAATTGGCCTGCAGCCACTGAAGCCTGCACTGCTACCCTCATTGAAGTTATTGGGAGCGAGGTAGAGATTAAGCATGGAGTGGGGAGGGACAGAGCATGGGTGCATCAGGTTGCTGTTTTTTCTCTTTCAAAAAGTTCGCAACTCTAGTGCCCACCCATCCAACCTGTTGGCCCACCAAAAAATTGCCTTCGGGCTACGCCATGAGTGAACATTTCCAGCTGTTTCTTCCAGTTTTTTCTGTGCTTGCTGGGCTGCAACAATCAATCGTTCATCCTTATGTTTCAACTAACTTCATATGTCTGGTTTTGATCAACAAATGATTTCTGGAGTAACACTTTGTATTTCCTACTATATTTATGTATTTGCCACTTGTTTTCCCTCATTTACTGATCTAACTCCTTGAAGATTTTTTTCTCTTCCTTGGCAAATTCTGTTGCTTGTCACTAATTTCTCCTATTGGAACACTTGTCCAAGTTTAATGATGGAGAGGGATTCTGGATATTTATGATCGTATTTCAACACCCTTTGCATATTTGGATTTGATTGCCCTGTTAAGTAAGCCTGGAGGCCTATGATAATAGATTGATATGTATAATCTATTTCAATGAAACACATTCCTCCTTCAGCTTGGGAAATGTAAAATCTTGGCATACACTGATTCTTATAAATGATCTTGTGGGCATGGAGGAGTCTTCTTATTTCTACATCCAATTTTTCAAGGTCTTTCAGAAGCCAGTCTACAATTCCCAAGCTGAATGAGAGTGTGGGGAATCCCAGCCAATTAATGGCTTGTACCTTATTCCATGATATTAATGTACTCTTCAATATCAATTTTAATTTCCCATAATATTCTTTACTGATCCTTTTCTCAGTGATTTATGCTTGATTGTTATTCCTTCCTCTATTTCTAAATCTGTATATACATCTTCCTGTTCAGTTTCCTTTATCTCACAGTCTAAAGAAAGTTGCCTTAGCACATTTGTCCATACCAAAAACCATCTTGACGTTATCTAAAATGTTTTTCATTACTTGGAATTGTTCCGTTAATTGTTGGTCACTGGAACTGTAGAACTTTAGGTCATCTAAAAACAGTAAACATGACATAATCTCTGGACCACTGCCATCTTTAGGAGTAAGGCTAAAATCATAGCCCATAGAGTTAATAAAAGTATTCAGAGTCTTCTGTGTAGAGTGTCTGGTGGAATTTCCCAGAAAACCAGGAAAATAAGATGATGATCTGCATAATCCTCCTAGTTGTTGTTTGTGGTGGGCCCAAAATATGAACTTGAAAGTAGAAACTCTCTATGCTACTGTAGCCCGACCCCTAGTGAACTCCTGTTTCTTTTGGCAGATTTCTGGGGCTTTCATTCAAATGTATTGGTTGGTACTCAATCCACTCTGTTCCTTTTCCTTATTCTTTAGGAGTACTAGTTCTGTAACAGGTAGCTAAAGGCCCCTTATACAAAGCGGTGGTACCTCTACCGCCACTTTGCCTTATGTCATTTTGGCACTACTACCGGGCTACCACATGAGCCCAGCGGTAGTGCCTGCCCCCAGTGCACACCATTTCTAGGGCAACAGAGGTATTTTTTTTGCATGGGGGGAGCTTGTAGTGAGGAACAGTGGTGTAGCTAGGGGGGGCACAGGGCGAGCGGTTGCTCCCCCAAACAGACTTTTAGAAAAAATGGTGCCTATACGCCGCCGCCACATGCCAATATTGTTCTCTATGTCCGTCCTCTTCCCTCCCTTGTGAGCTTCTCCTGTCTCTTCTGCCTCTCCCATCAGCGTGGCTGTTTTTACAGCCCTGAAGCGTTCTCCGTCCGGCACCAGCGATTCAGATAGCCTTCTGCGAGCGTCGAGGCCTCTCCTCAGGTGCGTCCCACCTCTGTGGAAAACAGGACACTGCATTACAGTAGGCGGGATGCGCCTGAGGAGAGGCCCCGATGCTGGCAAGAAGGCTGACTATCTTAATCGCCGGTGCCGGACAGAGAACGTTTCAGGGCATTGAAAATGACCACGCGGACTGTAGACAGGCTGTGGGCGAAACGCGAAAGATGTAAGACTCGGGGAGGGGGTGGAGAAGGGAGAAAGAGCTGCCCAAGGAGGTTTTAATAGGAGTGGAAGTCCATTGTAAGCAAGGAAGCCGGTTTGGTTAATCTGTTTCCACTTCCCCGCGCAACCGTCATTGCCGTTCACTCGAAACAAAGCAAACAAACTTATGAGCTGCTGCCTCCACCTTGTCATTTTTTATTGTTGGTCCATCTGTAGGAAGTCTAAAGCTGTTTCAGTTAGATAGGCAGTACCTTAAAAGCAGGAGGAGAAAAGAAATAAGAATTGAATATCACTAAAACAGCTTCAAAAAATATTGTAGCCGGTAGAAACCGCAATTAGAAACTCTATAGGCTGAGCTCATTTTTCTTCACTGTTCTTGTTCTATAAAATACAGATGTCCAGATTTCAGTGGGGATATCCTGTTTCCTGATGGGTTAATCTTAACTGTTGTTGTAATCTGCCTTGGGAAGCCTGCTGTTTTAAAGGTGATAGAATATATTGAAATTAAATGGAAGTAGAATTAAACTCTCCTTTCATTGGGGCACATGGAATCACATCATCTATTTTGTAGAACTTTCTTTTAGATACACAAATGGATTATTCTGTTTTGAACGTGTTTCGGGGGCAAGCGGTTTTATAAGTCAAAATAAAAAGAAATATTTTGTTTCATCAGATCTCTTTTGTTTAAACATAAATGGGCAATAAGCCCCTAATGCAGTCCATTGGTTTTCTTATATTTTTTCTTGTGATGACTGTGCCAAAACTGAAAACTCTTATCTCTATCTGGTCGACAATAAAAGGAACACTATCCATCCTAAAAAGTTGTTTTGTGGCTGTGCATGAGGAATTGTGATATTGAATTAATAAATGTAAATTTATGTCCCTAGTCTTGCATCCTACGTTTATATAATCCTTTCAAGAAATCCAGTTAATCATTTAACATTAGGGGAACATAGCCACAGAGGCATGGTATGGTCGCGTTTTTAATAATGGTAATACTAGGGCCCATCTAAGGAACAGGTTATTTTGAGTTAGTCTTCACTGGACCAAACTTGCTTTCCTTGTGCCATCACTATCCAGTAGGATAGGCAATGTCTTAAAAAGTGGAGGATAAAGGATTTTTTGTTTACACATTTATATCATACACTATCCCAAGCAAAGTCAGATTAAATGTGGCTTACATTTGAAAATACAAATACCTGTTTTGTAAAAGGTACATTTTTTCCAATTTTTATTTTGCAAAGTACAGGAGAAAATGCATTTCTGTTTCTTTTTTACCAGTATTGCACTGTTTATAGAGTCTGGCTTCCTTGGGCAGAGAGGAGGGGGTCTCTATTTCAATTTTTGCTGTTGTTTTTTTTCTTTTGTGGCTCCGTATTCTGTATTAGATTGTTATCATGGAATGTTGTCACAATTTGGGTTTCTGCCAGGTGCTTGTGACCTGGGTTGACCATTGTTGGAAACAGGATAATGGGTTAGATGGACCATTGGTCTGACCCAGTATGGCTACTCTAATGTTAATAAGGGACCTCTTCTGCATCCTGCCTCCTGATGTAACTTACTGTTTCCTTGTAGTCAGGACTCAACAGAGCCTGTATTAATCAGTGCTTGCAACAGCCCTTGAGCAACAACACAGACACTGCCCACCCAGGAATGGTGCACCCCAACCACCAATGATCCCTTCCCTCCTCTCCCACCCCCATCCCATGGATCCGGCACTTCTATTTTTTTCCTTCCTGCTTCTGCCGGTGGTGCTTCCAACTCACAGCATTGGCGCTACCCAGCAGTGATTCACAAACACACAGGCTGTCTCCGGCGTTCTCTCTGCTGCTTCATGCCCTCTCTGATGTAACTTCCTATTTAGGATGGGACATGGCAGAGGGAACCCTGGAGCTACTGCGAGCCTGTGCGTGTGTGAATTGCTGCTGGGTAGCGCCAATCCTGTAAATTGCAAACACTGCAGCAGAAGCAGGGAGAAAAAAAGTACAAAGGTGCTGGACCAGGGGTTGGAGGCGGGGAAGGGAGAAAAATGCTGGACCGGTTGGGGGGGGGGGTCACTGGAGGGGAAGGAAGAAAAGTGCTGGACCGGTTGGGGGCACTGGAGGGATGGGAGAAAAGTGCTGGACTGGAGAGGGCACTGGAGGGAAGGGAGAAAAGTGCTGGATCCCTGGGGCGGGGGTGTTGGAGGGAAGGGAGAGAGGGGGGGGGGAGAGACAATGAAAGCAGAGAGAGGGAGAGAATGCAAGAGGAGACTGTGTGTGAACAGCCGAATATATTGTGTTATTATGGAATAGTTTGATATATGGCTTAGGAAAATTTAGTGAAGCCAGTCCATTATTAATAAAGTTCCATTGATTAAGAGTTGAATCCCAAATTCAGTTTAAAATAGCCTGTCAAGTGCATAAATGTGTTTATGGCATGAATGAGAGGAGTGAGAGAGAGAGAGAAATGTTGCACATAGGGGTGAAGGGGAGGAAAGATGGTGCATGGGGAAATAAGAAGAAACGATGGACATGATAGTGGAAGGGAGAGATGCTGCATTGGGGGGTGGAAGACAGAAATGTTGGACCTGGGGCACAAGGGAGGGAGAGAGAGAAATGGTGGATAGTGGGAGAGAGGCAGAAATGTTGGAGGAAGGGAATGAATGCTGCATGGGAGGGAGGGGAAGAGAGATGTTGGATCTGGGGTACAAGGCAAGGGAAAGGGAAATGGGACTTGATATACCACCATTTTGTGGTATTTTGCAACTACATTCAAAGCGGTTTACATATATAGAGGTACTTATTTTGTACCTGGGGCAATGGAGGGTTAAGTGACTTGCCCAGTCACAAGGAGCTGCAGTGGGAATCAAACCCAGCTCCCCAGGATCAAAGTCCACTGCACTAACCACTAGGCTACTCCTCCACAAGGGAGGGGGTGAGAGAGTTGTAGGACATGGGGGTTGGATGAGAGGCAGGGAGTGATGCACAGGAGGAGGAGAGGGGAGCAAGAAGATGTTGGATCCTGGAGCAGATGAAAATGATAGAGAGATGCCAGACAACGGGAGTGAGGAAAGAGAGAGAAAGAAATGCTGGACCATGGGGGACAGGACAGGAAGAGAGAAGGGACAGGATAACAACAGGCTACAAGGGTGGGGAGGGAAGAAAAGAGAGCTGGTGAAGGAGTGAGATGGGTAATGAGAAAGCTAGTGGGTGAAAGAAGAGGATAAAAATCTGACAGGTAGCTGAAAAGTAAAAAGGAGGAGAAGGAGGAGAAAAAGGGTGAAATTTGAGTTGACAGAGAGGTGGAAAAGAAAAAAGAGAGGAAAGAGCTAAAAAGGAACAATCAATATATCAGAGGTAGGTGTAGTGAGGGAATAGGCAGCAGAGAGAAGAAGAAAAATGGACAGCAGCCGCTTGAAGGAGAATTAGTAGATGACAGACAGGAAATTGGAACCAACATAATGGAAAAATAAAACATCCAGACAACAAAGGTAGAAAAAAGCTTTTTATTCTGAATGTTTTAAATGGAATTTATTAGCTTTGGGAAATGTGCGTAGCAAATGTCTTTTCATTGTGTTCAATAGAAAGGAAATGCATTTCTATTTTTATTTCTCCATTGTTGCAGTAAATGTTAAGTTTAACTTTTTGTGGTTCTCAATTGAATTTTTGTGTAAATATTTTAATTTCTAATTTGCAATCTCTTGGTCTGTATTTGGTGAAGGTCTGTTGATGTGATAGTATTGGCAGGTGGGGAAATTGGAGAGGAGGCAAGGGGATCAGAGAAGATGCCCTCCTTTATTTTCTGACCTGGGCCATAGCATGTCTAACACTGGCCCTGACCATTGCTATATAACTGGTGAAGATCCCCAAGCATTCCCAGCTGAGAACCTCCTCCAAAGGTAGCCAGAATTCCCTTCTACCAAACTCTCCAGTCGGCGACAGCATCCTTGAGCCACCAACAACTAAGCATGCATGTGGTGCTGTCATTAGTGGCTTAAGGACATTGCTGCTGCCTACCAAGCTTGGTTAAAAGGGAGTTCTGGCCGCCTTCGGAGAAAGTCTTCAGCTAACAGAACTTGAGGATCCTCATTAGCTAAAATATTTATATTTTGAGGTGGAGTTATGGCGGGCGAGAGATAATTTTGTGCCCACCCACTTTAGACTCAGGCCCACCCAAAATTGGCTGTCTGGCTATGCCACTGATAAGATTTCTTAAAACAAAGTTTATCTGTTGATTCACAGTTAAGGACAAACCCAAAACTACTCAGGTTGCTTAACTTTATCTTCAGGCCTCTTTGATGGATGCTGAATGACTGTCTCCATCACCGTACTTCTCTTTACTTTGAGGCTTACTCTTTGGAATCCTGAAGATATAAATTCCTTTCCTGTCTTCCATTCACTGTCAATCAATTGGGTTGAAATCCTTGTTCCTCTGGGATGTTGTATGTAATTTGGGTTTTAACACGAGTGTGACTCCTTACTTCTCTTCTTCCTGCATCTCTGTGCTCTCTGTATTGCAGCTTCTCCACACACACTGGAATTACATTCAGCAGATCCACTCTGGCTTGCCAATGCCTGGATCCTAACACTTGCAGGTTTCTTGGCTCTCTGACTCAGCCTCAAGCTGGTTCCATTCAGGGCAACACCTTATTCACGGGTGGCCTTCTCCTGAGTACTTCTCTTGCTGTGTTACTGAGGCTAGAACAGCAGTCTTTTCTTTTTATGGTACCTGGCTCCTGCAACCTCAGAATTCAGAGTGATTACACCTACTTGCAAGAAAGTTGTCTCAGAATCACAGACATATCTCTTCATATCAAAGTAAACTATACAGGACAATTCCTGAGAACTGAAGCAGATGCTGTAATGATTTGGATGGTGGATGGGAATCTGATACATATATAGACACACACACAGCCACACAGAGAGAAAGAGAGATACCTTTCATCAGGACCTTTGTGAATGTATTATTCACTTGCCTTTGTGAATGTATTATTATGCTACAACCACTGCCTCTGGGAAGTGGACTCAGGACCTACTTAATTCATCTGAGAATCCTCACCTACCCTAGATCTAGAGAACCAGACAGGCAACAAACCTGAACCAGAGGACTTAGACCTACCAATGTATATTTATTATACCAGGGTCTATATTCCCCTAAATATTCTTTATGCTTAGTTTGGGAGGGAAAGCAAGGAGTGTGTGTGTGGGGGGGGGGGGGGGGGGGCACTTTACTTAGTACATACCTGCTAGCATTCCATAAATTTACGTATACAATTATCATGTAAATTTCTGTAACAACTAACAAACCCACCCAAGGAAATATGAGTGAACTAGTCCAAAGAAACACATAAAAATTATAATGTGATAGTGGCAACTCATCAGTAAGGGCTCACCCGAGTAACCTAGAAATCACTAGGGATAATTTGAGAGCGGGAGACTCACCCAGATGCAGTTGTGACCCAGTCAGTGGGAGGAGGGTGCTAGTGTAGAGCATAAGCGGCAGGTGTTGGCTTGAGCAGACTGTATGAATTGCTGCTTGCTGCCGCTGACCACTAGAGACAAGAATACTTTTAAAAGAGAGATGCCGCTAGTACGCCATTTTGAATTGACTACACAAGATGCCAGACCGAATATTGTAGCATGCTGAAGTTTGTTCCAGAGGGGACTTGCTCCTGAAAAAGGAAACGAAACGGAGACTCCATTGAGCAGTACCCTATCTTTATCCATTTGAGATAAGTTTGAGATAAGTGCCATGTATCATTTTTTGGCATCCTTTTCTAATCATTGTGTCAGCTGTTAGAGTTGTCCTTTGCTATTATTTTGGACATTTAGTAAGGATTGTGAACTGTTGTTCAATTATACACATTTTTCATTGACGCTATTTTCACTTGATTTAAGTGGAAACTTCTGTGATGTAAGGAGAGTACGTTGAACAGCCTATGATGTGGCAAATTCATGTTTAGATCTCAGGCTCAGGTGAGCCCTTACTGATGAGATTCCACTATCACATAATAATTTTTATATGCTTCTTTGGACTAGTTCACTCATATTTCCTTGGGTGGGTTTGTTAGTTGTTACTATCTTTATGTACCTCCCCATTTTTGTGGGTTTTCAGCAGTTCTTATGAAAATTTCTGTGCCATGTTATACAATGAGGGGATGAGTGATACCTGGGTCACACTGGAAAGTTAGCAGTACAACAAAGCAAGTACTGTCCCTTCAGCATCCTCCTATAGGGCTTGTCACAGCAAAACAAACAAAAAAAAAAGTTACAACCCCTAGAGGTCTCACCACACACTTACATGCTAAGCTTAACAGCAAGAGCTTAAAAGCCTATACCACCTTACAAAAGCAAGCCTTCAGAACATTTGGGAACACTGTAGCCAAGGGCCATCAATATTACAACTGCGTTAGTCAAGCAGTATGAGCTCCTGATTGCATTCTTCACTGCTTTTGAAGTTGATTTTAATGTTGGAAATGAGAAACTTTCAGTCAAGGATTATTTTATGTGATTGTCAAACAAGTGAAAACAAGAACAATTTTTTTCTATACTGCATATAAATAGAGCACTATCATCAGCAACTTTCATTCAGTATAATTAAGCAGAGAAAGGCCGTGTACTATTTATCTATTCTATATATCTATATCTGTCAGAATGTTTAAAAGATTATACTGAAGCACTATTTGAAAGACAGTTTAAGAATGGTACTTTTAGTTGAAAATAATCTAACATAGGCCAGTAGGAAAGGAGTAGGACAACTAAAGTGTCCATTTGACAGGTGTTAGTTACTACTGGTCTTTTTCACTCTGTTTCTATAGGCCAGTACCCAAGTATTTGGAATGTATGACCACTCTCTTTTTCTCAACGGTGCATAAATCATGGATGGCCAACCCCTGATCCTCGTGTTCCAAGCAGCAGGCCTTTTTTAAAGATATTTGCAACAAATGTTCACCAGACCTATTTGCATACAAATTTATTCCAAGGGAAAGTCTTGCTGCAGTGTGCTTTGCTTCTAGTGTGAAAGTGGTAGTAGAGAATGACAGGGGGCCAAAGTTTGGCCCCATCCCCATGGGTTCTGTCTCTGTCCCCACCCCATCCTCAGTTTCTGTCTCTGTCCCCATCACGTCCCCGCAGGCTCTGTTTCCGTCCCTGCCCCATCCATGTGGGCTCTGTCAGTGGCGTTGGAAGGAGGGGGTGGTGAGGCGGTCGGCCCCGGGTGCACGCCGCTGGGGGGGTGTCCGTTCCGTTGGTTCCTTGCTCCCTCTGCCCCGGAACAGGTTACTTCCTGTTCCGGGGCAGAGAGAGCAAGGAACCAACGGAGCCGATGCAGCTCCCAGCGACATGGACTCGGGGGCGGATCAGCCCTCCCACCCGCCTCTCGCTTTTAAATCAATTAAAAATGCGCTCCGAGGGGGAGGGTGTGCGCTGGAGGGGGTGTGCGCACCGAGGGTGTCAGCTGCCCTCGCTACGGCACTGGGCTCTGTCCTCATCTGCAGAAGCCTTGAACACTTATGATTTTATATTTAAATCTTTTTATTAAAGTATTAAAAGGAACAATATGCTGTGCAACTGTTGTTTATAAATCACAAATAGAAAACAATAATAACAATGAGCAACTATAATAACCCCATCACCCTCTACCCTTCCAACCCTAACAATAGCTGACTTCTACTACTACTACTACTACTACTATTTAGCATTTCTATAGCGCTACAAGGCGTATGCAGCGCTGCACAAACATAGAAGAAAGACAGTCCCTGCTCAAAGAGCTTACAATCTATAAGACAAAAAATAAATAAAGTAAGCAAATCAAATCAATTAATGTGAACGGGAAGGAAGAGAGGAGGGTAGGTGGAGGCGAGTGGTTACAAGTGGTTACGAGTCAAAAGCAATGTTAAAGAGGTGGGCTTTCAGTCTAGATTTAAAGGTGGCCAAGGATGGGGCAAGACGTAGGGGCTCAGGAAGTTTATTCCAGGCTTAGGGTGCAGCGAGACAGAACGCGCGAAGTCTGGAGTTGGCAGTAGTGGAGAAGGGAACAGATAAGAAGGATTTATCCATGGAGCGGAGTGCACAGGAAGGGGTGTAGGGAAGGACGAGTGTGGAGAGATACTGGGGAGCAGCAGAGTGAGTACATTTATAGGTTAGTAGAAGAAGTTTGAACAGGATGTGAAAACGGATAGGGAGCCAGTGAAGGGTCTTGAAGAGAGGGGTAGTATGAGTAAAGCGACCCTGGCGGAAGATGAGACGGGCAGCAGAGTTTGGAGAGGGGAGAGGTAACTAAGAGGCAGATGCAGCAACCAAACGTAAAAAAATCTAAATCGTTAAAGTACTTACCGATTTCAAAAAAACGAAGAATGCACCAAGAAACCCCACCTGCAAACTCCGATTCGTTATTCAAAAGGTCGGATGCATGACAGTTTCGTAGCGGAGCAGAAAACGCATGCGCTGTTGCACATTCGTAAGCACACGGTATCGACGTGGATAATACGCGACCCATCTTGACGTCATTAGCGTGCATCCACAGCGTGTAGGAATCGCGTCGCTGCAACTTAGGCGACTGCCCTGCTTCGTTTTTCTTCGCGCTTTTCTGCTCCCTTTGTGCAACGTTGTATTTTTTTTAAAAAAGGTGGGTAAGACGTCTGATGTTGTAAACCGTGATTTGCGGGGGGGGGGGGAGGAAGGGGAACCAGGAGGAGTGGTGAGACCGTGTGGCTGGGAGGGTGAGGCAGGAGGGCTAAAGTGTGCTGGGGGTGGAGAAGAGGAATGGTGGGAAGGGCCATATGTTGGAGCAGGGAGACGCAGAATGGTCTTCCGTGATCTCTTGGGGGGGGGGACCAGAGGAGGGGCCGGGACGGACAAGGGCATAAGGTAAGAGGTGGGGACCAGGGGTAGGAGCAGAAGGGCGGGGAGGTACAACACCAGCCAGGGACCCCTCGCCGGCACCATCATCATCATCATGGTCGTCATCATCATCATCATCATCATCGTCATGACACGATCTCTCGACATCATGATCGTCGTCACCCTCCTCCTCCTCCTCCTCCTCCTCCTCTTTCTCTGACACTTCTGTAGAGACAAATATGGATGATAAAAGTTTTGTGATAACACCCCGAATCATCAAATGTCATGGAGCAGACTGACGTGAAACGTTAAAATACCTGGGCTGTTATCGAGGTTGGCCCGGACCTCACGGAGCCATCCTGGGTGGTCCTTCCGTAGTGCCCTCGCCCGTTTTTTAAGTTCCTCCACCTGTCAGATGTAGACAAACACAATGGAAAAGCAATGATGCACGTTACACATACATGTGTAGTCAATTATTATTTCTTATTTATTATTATTATTTTTTTATGCATTTGTACCCCACTTACAGATCTTGGGAAGGAGCTGCGCTTATTAAACAAGCGCTGCAGTGTCCTCCAGCCCTGGTCCATCCTCATGATGTCCCTCCTTTTGCCCGCTCGAGGGAATAGGCGTTTCTCATTTACTGTGAACAGCTGTGCCAGCCAGAGGACATCGAGGTCCGAGAAATTCGGTTTTCGCCCTCTTGCCGCCATTATTACGCCTATATAGCACGGCAATATGCACGCACAGTATTAACGTGGTTATTACACGTTTTCATAAAGCTTTATTTAAAAAAAAAAAAAAAAATTGGCTCCCATACTTTTGGTACATGTTATGCAAAGGGCTTTCGACCAATCACAGCGCTTTTAGCTCTGCTAATGCGCTGGGATTGGCTCAAAGTTTGTTTATTTTTTCACTTAACACTTTTTCCTGCCACGGAGCTGTCCTAACGAGAGGTCCAGACCTCTCGTTAGTTTTCCTGCCTTTTTCCTGCGTAAAGGCAATCGGAAAAGGTTAGTGCATGTCGTTTCAATGGGGTTTTCACACTAATTGCTCATCTCCATTCCGTTTTCGTTAGCTGCTACTACCGTCGAAAAATAGGCTTTAGTGCATGGAAAGGATCGGAAATTCTTCCCCGAGGGCTCATTTAACGATGAAAAACGTTTAGTGCATCTGCCTCTTAGTGGGAGGCCAGCAAGAAGCACCACCCCAAGGAATCCTAATCCACCCTGTTAAAATGACCAGGGGTACAAAATACAACCCGTTCTGTATGCCCTAGTGGGGGGGACAAATATGCCCTATGAAGCATTGTTATGATTTTTTAATCAGTGGATAAATAAGTTATCAACATTCTCAGGATTCAGTCTAGCTCTCCTGTCTTCCACAGTCCTTACTGCAATAGAAGATATCTTCTCAGAAGATGTGCTGGTAGCAGGAATGTACAGGATCCCCTATGCAAAATTTGCCAGTTGTGGCCAGCATGTTTGCTTGTTTTTCCAAAAAATTCAAAATATCGTCTGCATCACTCAAACATAAATAATGGTCCAGTTCATTAACAGGCTTCAAAGTAGAGAATAACATGAGGACAAAGTTTGTCCCCGTCCCCATGTCATTCTCTAAATTGTAGGTTGAGGATAGTGGAAGTGGCACAATTTTTGAATTTACCACATTGTCAAAAGACACTGCTTCCTCTGCTGTCTGCCTAGCCTCCAGGTCCTCTGCATGAGCTGTGTGAATGTCTTCCCACCTTTTCTAGTCTTTGATTTCCTCTGACTAAGCCAGAGTTCTAATTTGTTTTGCAGCTTTCCCCACCTATATTTAGTGATTATGCATGCTCCCCCGAACTCTGCTTTCCCCCTTATATTTAGTGGTGGTGAACACCACCTCACCATTCTTCGCCAGAGTATCATCTCACCACTAATAGTTTTCTGTAGGTTCCTAAGAAGCCTAATTCCTTGTATTTTCATTCAGTTTAACCTGTCCCTATCCATACCTTGATTAATCCCTCTAAAACCTACCTGGTTTAGTTTTTCTCAAACATCCCTGTTAAATTCTAGGGATAAATTTTCAGCCCATGGTGGTGTGGCAAGGTAGGAGAGGTCACTGGGGGAAAAAACAACTTCATTTTATTCATGTTAGTGCTGTAGCTGGAGTGCAGGGACTGCACAGTTGGGAGAGACATGCTAGCTCAGGTATGCAGGCGCTTGCTGGTTGCCCTGGTAACCAGGGGGAACATTCTTACAGCGGCTGTTGCTACAAAGTAGCAGTTGGGAGGGAGCAGGGCTGAGAGATTGAGACCTGTGTGAAACTGTTCTCCTGTCAGGACTGCTAAAACAGAAGGAAAATGTTTTAACTGAATAATTTTAAAGATTAAGTAGTAGTTGTGCTAGGGGAATAACTGTGGGGCCCTTTTACTAAGCTGTGCAAGCCTGTACGCACGCCCAACACGCGGCAAAATGGAGTTACCACCCGACTACCACGTGGTGGTATGGGGTCAGGCAGTAAATAGCCAGGCACTACTTTTGATTTTAGCACACAGCCATTTACTGCCCCATAAAAAAGCCTTTTTTCCCAGCCATGGTAAAAATTGGCCCAGCATGTACCAATTTCACGCATCCAAATTACTGCAGGCCACCTTTTACTGCAGCTTAGTAAAAGGGCCCCTAAGTAATTTATTACAAAGTAATATATTATTTTTAAAAGTAACAAGTAACTGTAATTATTACTTTTGTGCTAATGTAATGAAATAATTCTGATCATTACTTTTTTCACTAATGAGTTATATAATGTCTCATTACTTTATATAGTCACAGTAACTTAACATTACTTTTATTAAACAAGTAACTAGTAACCATAGTATATTACTTTTACAAAGTTACAAGTATCTAGTACCTCTAATGTATTACTTTTCACAGTAACTTAGCATATAGCTTTTATTAAACAAGTAAATAGCAAATGTAATATATTACTTTTACAATGTAACTTGGGCAACACTGTCTATAAAGAAAAGTAGATAGCTACTTTTCTTACAGAATATTAGTGCAAGTGGCTGAAAATATGCGTACATTAAGATATGATCACTTACACCAGCCCTATAGAACATAAAAGATAGAATAATATAGTTTACACACGTATCTGTACACTCCAACCATGCTCACACTCACTGGCAAAATACACACCATCAAAACATATCTCATATGTTTCCAATAGTTAGAATTGTATAATAAATCATCTATGCACATAAGGGACTATTTATGCATATAAATGACTAGAACACAGCCATTTAAGCCCTCCCTGCCACCTAAAACTAGGCAGCTCCTTATAGAATTATACCCAAGAGAGTATTGAGCCTTATTCTATAAAGGTTATGCTCCTAAATTTATGCTTCTAAACTTATGCTCCTAAATTAAGAGCATACTCTATGTTCCAAAATAGATTATGCCCATAATTTAGGAGCATACATTTAGAAGGTAAATTATGCTCATAAATTAGGAGCATAAATTTAGGACTCCAAATTCAAAAACAAAAATTTACAACAGTGCATTGTATATTTTCATTTGACAGCATTCTTTTTTTTTCTGGTCTATTAGACCTAATTATGTTCACAAAGAAATATCCTATGTTTTTGTAATTAATCACGTTTTTCTTTGATTTACTATACATAGTAAGAGTCGGAGTCAGGCTTAGACAGTAGAAAAATAGAGCAGCAGGTGTTGGAGTCAAAGGTTTAGTATACCGTCTCCACAGCCCTGTATAGATGTTTTCTTCTGTGGAAAAAAATAAAGCATTAAAGGCGGTGACATGTTAATTGGCAGTCTTTGGCCAGTTAATAGCATTGTGTCTGTATTAACAGATGCCCTAGTCTGACCTTTGGCAGCTGTTAAAGTCAATCAACCATAGTCCTTCCCTATTATAATCTTTGTGTTCAAAGATCAAGTGAGTGACTACTACACAAGAAGCCTGGCATTTGCAAAATGTTGTTCATACATTGCATGCATGGGTATATACATGACAATAAATAGCCTAGAAAAATATGTCCTAGATGAGCTGAAAACAATAAAGACACCACTTCAGAGACCACTAATATTGTTAAATACTACTTTTCTTCTGCAAGCTCTGAAGAAATCAGACATACAAAACTTTCTAAGGCGTTCTTTTACTAAAAGGTTTAATGAGGTGATGTATTATTTACCTTTTATTCCCTTGCAGGCATCTATATTGATATTTAAATTTCATAATAGCACCCTTTAGGAACTCCAGTGTATCCAGCTCTTTGTAGATCCAAATGTAGCCCCATGGCAGAGTATGACCAGGTGTTCCTATACATAAGGTAGATATTCTTTTAAGCTCTTGGTGAAACAGCTTGTGAGAACTTTGGGCTCATTTTTAAAAGAGAAGGACGTCCATCTTTCGACATAAATCGGAAGATGGGCGTCCTTCTCTCAGGGACCTCCAAATTGCTATAATCAAAACCCGATTTAGGACGTCCCCAACTGCACTCCGTCGCAAGGATGGCCAAAGTTCAAGGGGGCGTGTCGGAGGCATAGCGAAGGCGGGACTTGGGCTTGCCTAACACTTGGACGTCCTTGACCCATAATCGAAAAAAACAAGGACATCCCTGACAAGCACTAGAGAAATTAAGCTTTCCATCTTATTAGACTGAGTTTTATATCTAGCCCTAGGATACTGGTCCTCAAGCCAGTGCATGGGACACCCAGTCAGTTGGGCAGCTATACAACGCAAGCAGTGTATGCAAATATCTCTCATGTGTATTCATTATATGTATCCTGAAAAGCCTCTGGGTGTGTCCCAAGGACTGGATTGAGAATGACTGCTCAAGAATGATCATGTAACACAACCTAGGAGATGTCTTTCCTAGGTTTGCAAACATTTTTTGTTGTGTACTGAGAGAACTGCAAGACCATATGCTGACCTGTATCAGCTCATGATGGCCAAGATTTTAGCCCCATGGAGTTCTAAGTTATGCTGGCTTCAGCTACTATAAATGCTGATGAACTGTGAACTGCCGGTGGGTTGAACTATTATTACCTTTGCTCCTGTAGACCTTGTGGAACCACCACTCAAGTTGCAGTCTGATCTTTTGGCAAAGAGAAGGAGATCTAGTAGCCATCCATTTTGTAACACTTTGAGCCTATTCATTACAATCTGCTAAACCCCTCGTTTCCCTCCCCCCCCCCCCCCCCACCACCACCACCACGACCACCACCATTCCCTGTGCCCCTGGAGGGATCTGTTAAGCCTTAGATAGTGTGTGATTCAACTCAGGCTGGCTCACTTCACCATCTATTTCTTTATTTTTTGTCTATTAGATTGTAAGCTCTTTGAGCAGGGACTGTCTTTCTTCTATGTTTGTGCAGCGCTGCGTATGCCTTGTAGCGCTATAGAAATGCTAAATAGTAGTAGTAGTAGTATTTCTTGGTTTGTTCTTAATGAAATCACAAAAGCCCAGAAATCAGCAAGACAGGAATTATAACTCACCTACCAACCAAAGGTTGCACAAGCATTAGGTAAGTGAATATACAATTTACTTTTATTTTTAATAAACTTTTTCAGGATATTGACATGAATGTTCTTGAAAGTTGCATGAATGGTCAGTGGCTAGGGCTGAGGCAATGATAATTTAGCACTTCTGCTCACAGGTTTCAATTGTGAGCAAATTCAATACTTTCGTATGTCTGTTTATTGATGAAATTGTCCTATTTAGCAAAATGTTTTCTTTACAAAATGTCTACACTGAATCCAAAAGAGTAGAAAACAGTCATACCAAATATCAGCAGGACTAAAATTTCCAGCAGCATCTGACTAGCATAACTGGTGCAGAGGCCGCCACTTGAACTCTTGGCAGCCATTTTCAAGAAGCAGCAGTAGCAGAGAGGTCAGCATCAGTGGGCAGGAAAGAATGGAGTTCTTTCCTGCCCTGAAGAGGCCACTAGACCACCAGGGTGCTCTATGGTAGGCTCAGGTGGGGGGGGGGGAGAAGACCAACCTGTCCATCCATCTGTCCGTCAACCTGCCAGCCAGCCAGTCCAGAAACCCAAACAAACAGGCTGACTGAAAAAAATCTGTCAGGACCCCCGACAGTCCCCTGAAAAGGAGGACATGTCTGGGGAAATCCGGATTTATGATAACCCTAGCTGTGCTTTCCCTACCTAACAGAATGGAAGGATCCATCCCTTGGAGGGAAAGTTGTACTCATATAAATACCCAGCCCAGGGAAGGGTTTTTGTCTTTGGTTCCAGTCCCTAATCATTGTACCAGGATACTGTTAGAGGAAAAGGCTTGGCTCGTACCAAAACCCATTACTAAAGAGAGGGGAGGTGGTCTCTGGCCTCTCAGACCAGAGCACCTGGAGGAGGTAACAAAGAAGCAAATACCAGATCCCACAAAGCTACTGCTCTTACTACACCACATTATAGATCAATACGAACCACAGATGGTCTCTTATGAAAATTAAGTGGGAAGTATCACTTACCAGATATGGATTAGTACCCTTATATGCAGTTGCACCAGTATGTTCTTGGCATATTTTGTACCAATCCAATAGATTTTACTGAATCAGACTGTGAAGATAGTTGGCCTCTCTTGGTAGTATATAGAGGCCTTCCTAGCCGCTACTATGCTATAAAAGTCATAGGGGCTACCGCCTAACAAAAGTGGTCTCTCTCTAGGAACAAGATTTTGGAGAATATAACCTAGAACATTTGTTGTTGAGTTTGAAAGAGGGACTTTGATTGGTGGGCAGTGTCCATTTGCAGGAATTACATTATAAGTTTTTATTGCATATGTATATACACCCAACTAGGGCACAAAAAATTGGAATGCCTAATACTGCAGCATGTTTGAAGTGTGGGAATCCTGAAGCAACCTACCGCCATATGGTGTGGGATTGCCCACGAGTTCAGGCTTTTTTGACCACATTATGGGCCTATTTAGGGGACCTCTATGGGCAGAGATTGGTGGCCACCCCAAGGATGTGTGTTTTAAATGATATCACAGGAGTAACTGAAGGCACCCGTAAGATTGTACTTTTTCGTCATGTCAGCCCTGGTGGCTAAGCGTTGTATTTTGTTACAATGGATATATCCAACTCTCCCCACCATTACACAATGGAAGAATCTTATGCATGAGTTCCTTACTATGGAGATTTTAACAGTAGAAGAGAGTGGTTTAAAGGCAAGGAAACATTTTATAACATTATGGACCCCATATTTGCAGACCTATACTGTAAGGATCAGATCAGCATTCGTTAATACATTAAGCATCTGATTGTATAGTACTTCTGTACATTGAGACTGCACTGATATATGTATTATTTTTGGGGGGGGGGAGTTGAGGGGGTAGGGATAGGGGAAAACTTGAAAAGTTGTCAACTTGAATTTGATCTCTTTTGTGTGTTCTTATCGCCATTTGGAATGTATCTACGTTTGACCTTATTGTAGTTTGCATTGACAATAAAATATATTTGTCATAATGGAAACATTTCTCTAGGCCAGTGTTAGATATATACCCCCATATTCTATATAGTGCAACCGGAGTTATGCACGCAAATTGGGTCATGTTCTGATTTGCGTGCTCAACATATATCTTAACAAGCCAGTCAGTGTCAATAATTGCTACCTGAAAAGCAGCTATTGACACTATTATATTCTGGCTTGGATATTGCAGAGGGATGCAGACTGCAAGCTCTGACAAACTCCACTGGCCCTCATTGGTTCACATTCACAAATCCAAACTTGTGATGAGTTTCAGCTGTAGTTTCTGTTTTGGCTGAAACTGAAAAAAAATCAGTTTTAGTCAGCCTCTAGTATTAAACTATGTGGACTGATTTATTAAATGTGAGAAGTATGCAGAAAAAAATTGATTCTATGCTTTCTAGCTTCGCTAGCCCGGGCCCTGATATCTTAGAAAACTCTATGATTCAAACATTTTTTGGGGGGAGGGGGGAGGGGAGAAGATGAACATATTGTGTTGTGATTATATGTGCTTTTTATGATTATGAATGTATTATTGTACTACACTCAGGTCAAAAGTGGATAATAAATAAATAAAATGCCTATGCCTTTTCTTCGGGTACAAATGAGGGTATACGCAAACTAAATATGTGCCTAGGACCCAAATGTTTAGGATGGCCCATCCCAGAGGTACTAATTTATGACTCTCAAGGCAGATTTTTGCCAAGAAAGGTGAAGTGTGATCAAAGGGGAACACAAGACAGAGAAGCTTAACTGTCATGTTCTGAATTACTTGTATCTTCTTTAGGGATGAAAACTTAATACCATTATATATGACACTGCAATAATCAAGCTGGCAGGGACATAGTTACTACTGGGGAAACCCAGCCAAATGATGGGGCTTCTCAATGGTAGGGGCAACCGCCTACTTTCAGATTGTCAGGCAGAATATCAGTAGAGGAGGGGAAAAGAATTCAAGAAAGGCAATAGCAGCACAGGATCTCAGAGCCTGTGTGTGTGCTCAACATTTGCTAGTCCTAATCCTTTAACATAAGACATCGCATCAGAAGGGTGAGACTGAAAGACACTGAATACAGGCTCAAGCTGCAAGACACTATGCTGCCACTTTGTGTTTCTGCCTCAAGCATGAAGGCAGCGGTTTGGATAGGGATGTGAGAGGACATGCTGGACATGGGGAGGTGGAAGGGGTATGCGGAGACATGCTAGACATAGGGAGATGAAAGAGGAGATCAGGAAAAATGGAAGGAAAGGATGGACATGAGGAAAGTGGAAAGTAGAAGAGGAGATGGGGAAAATGCTGGACATGGGAAGGTGTGATCAGGGGATAAGCTATGGTGTGGTGAAAGGTAGAAGGGGAGATTGGGGAGATGCTGGACATGTGGGAGGTGGAAGAGGAGATTGGCAAAATGGGAGATACTGAACATGGGATGGAAACATAAGGTAGAAGTGGAGATTAGGAGTTGTGCTGGACATGAGGAAGATGAATGGAGTGATCAAGGGATATGCTGGAGATAGGGAGGTGGAAGGAAAGATCGGGAAATATGCTGGAGTTAGGGGAGGTGGAAGGGGAGATCAAAGGAACTGAAAGGGGAGATTAGGTGGCAATGCTGAGCATGAGGAAGTGGAAGAGAAAGGTAAAAGAAGAGATCAGGTGGATGAGGAAAGGAAGATTAGGGGAAATGCTGGACATGGGGATGGTGAAATGTAAGGTTGAGGAGATGCTGGGAAGGGGATGGGAGGGGAATTGCTGGACACAGGGAAAAAGAACAGAGGAGAGATGCCAGATATGGATGGAAGAGAAGGGAAGGGAAGAGAGAGGGGGATGCCTGACATGGATGGAGGGGAAGGGAAGGGAAGAGAGAGAAGAGATGTTAGACATAAGTTGATAAGAAATAGAAAGCTATAGATAGAAGCAGTAAAAAGAGGAAGCTTGAAGACTGGATGATAAGAAGGAGGGATGAAATTTGAGTGCATTGAGAGGCAGCAAAATATGGAAGAAAGCTCAGAATCAAAGATCAGTCCAAGATGAATGTAGGTGAAGAAGTGAAGACCTGAGGAGAAAAAGAAATGGCAAATAGAAAGAGGCCTTGGGCAGCAAGCAAAGAAGAACTAGAGGCTGGACAAGTATAGTTAGAAAGAAAAATTACCAGACAATAAAGGTAGAAAAAAAATTATTTTCCATTTAGTGATTGGAATATGTCAGTTTCATATATTTCTCTAGGAATTGATTCTTTGTATTTTTTTTTTAAATATCTTTCAGGATCTTCCAGACCAGGATAGTCCAGGATCAAAAACTCTCCCTGCTCAGGTATTTTACTCCACCCCAGCTATAGCAAAGTCCCATATGTGAGATTCCCTCTGGCATGTGTGCTGGATGACGATCACTGTGGTGCTCTCTTGGCTGGACTCTGGACTTGCTTGTGAGGGGGCCCTTGCTGCTCCAGCAGCGCGAAGGTCTCCACACTCAGAAGCTTGATGCCCTGTACTTTAAATAACTGAGATAGAAAACCCTAACTCACTGTCTTCCAGAGGTAGACACTGGTACTGGGTTTAGACATACTACGGGCTTCCTCTCATTTGTTGCACCAGGAATCGCTAGCACAGCTTAGTAAAAGAGGCCCTTATTGATTTAGGGGCCCTTTTACCAAAGCTTAGCACATGCTAAACTTTAGTAAAAAGGGCCCTTTAATTGTTTGAAGATTTTTTTCTCTTCAATATTTAACCAGCTCTCCAGTGCCGAAGCAAGGGCGGCTGACACCCGGGGAGGGTTGCTGCTGCACACCCCCCCGGGTTCAGCATGGCGCACCCTCACCCCCCCCCGAAACACACCCTTACCTTGCATTGGAAAGCGGGGGGGGCAGGCGGGAGGGACGATCCGCACCCAGTGCACGTCGCTGGGAGCTGGGTTGGCTCCACTGGTTCCCTGCTCTCTCTGCCCCGGAACAGGAAGTAACCTGTTTCGGGGCAGAGGGAGCAGGGAACCAGAGGAGCTGACACCTCCCCCCCCCCCAGCGGCATGCACCCGGGGCGGACCGCCCCACCCCCTTCCTACGCCACTGCAGCTCTCTGCCCTCATATGCAACTTACTTTAAATCAGCCACCTTACTTTTTAACTCTTTTTACTCTCTTACCTATCTATATGTTACATCTTTGCTTTACCCTTCACTATCAATTATAATGATCTATTACATATTGTGTTGACATTGTGAGTAGTATACTATTACTTTGTATTGTTATTTGAATATTTGTACTGCTGTTATTGCCTACTACTCATGTTTGATCTATTCTTACTGTATACCGCCTTGAGTGAATTCCTTCAAAAAGGCGGTAAATAAATCCTAATTAATAAATATTGCAAATTCTATTGCTTCCTTCCCTATTCATATCAGTGGATTCTCATTCATTCCTTCTACTCGTTGGAATGGTTGTCCAAGTTTAATGATGGAGATGAATACTGGATGTTTACATTCAAATTTCAACACCTTTTGCATAGTTGGAGCTCATGACGCCATTACTTCTGACTAAAAGCCTATGACAGTAGTCTATAGGTCTATAGGTATAATCTTTTTCTATGATGCCAATTCCTCCTTTAGCTCGTGGAAAGGTACAGCAGATCAGACTTGGGTTATAAAGAACCTCATCGCTATAGAGAAGTTTTCATCCACTTTTTTACGATTTTAAGAGGCCAGTCTACAATTTCAAAGCTGTTTGAAAGTGTGGGAATTGCCAGCTGATTAATGGCTTCTTTCTTATTGTGTGTTGTTAATGCATTCCTCAGTATCGGTTTTAGGGAGAAAGTTATCAATATGGGCTACCATTAAGATATGTTATTTTACTGTTAACCCCACTTATTAGTTACTAGGTCTCACAGTTAGTGGTAAAATAACATGTCTTAACAGTAGCCCACGTTGCTAACTACACCCCATAGTCTCCTATAATATTCTTTACTGATCTTTTCTCTCAGTGATTTATGCTTGAGTATTGCTCCTTCCTCAACTCCTTGATATTCTTGTTCAATTTCCTTCATCTCACAGTCATCAGTCAGAGGGATGTTTTTGGTTTTATTCAACTTTCCTCTTTTCTATATAATGTCCCATGATTTGCATGCATTCACATGCTAATATCTTCTGACCCAAGTTTAGGATGCATTGTAAGCCATTATTGCATAGCATGCTATTTTTAGCATGTGCTGAATGACCTTTACATATACACTAATCCTTATCAAATTGATTGAATTTTATGCTAATGCAATTAAGCTACACACAGCCAGGCTCTTAAGGAGTCAATTAGCAGAGATAAAGCAGTGTAATGATCTTAAATAAATCTTGAAATGCTCCCTTCTTGACCTTTTGAATGAGATTGAAAATCTATAGGCGGTGATTTCATGACAAGGTTCCTATGTAAAATTTCCAAATGAGGTTTATGTTGTCTTTTTTAAAATAGGCTCCTTTAATGATATCGACTAATGCACAAAATTCTGAAGGTATTGGGGGTGAGGAAGTTTGCCAGGGGATAGGCAGGGCCATGCTAACACGGTAAGCGAGGTAAGCATGGCAGGGGGGGCGCTTCCCTCTGGGGGGCACCGCCGCACCATGCTCACCTCGCTCGCCCTCCCGCAACATCCCTTTTCTTTTTTTTTCTTTTTAAATTTACCTCCATGGTGGCGGTTCCGGCAGCGCAGCGTCAGGGAAGGAGGCGGCGCTCCCGACATCTCTAGCCTTCCCTTCGCTGTGTTCCGCCTTCTTCTGATGTCAAGGATGATGTCAGAAGAAGGCGGAACACAGCGAAGGGAAGGCTAGACGTCGGTGAGCGCCGCCTCCTTCCCTGACGCTGTGCTGCCGGAACCGCCACAGAGGTAAATTTAAAAAGAAAAAAAAAAAGAAAAGGGATGTTGGGGGGAGAGAAGAGGGTGGGCAGTTGAACAATGGGAGCGGGAGGGCAGGGGAGAAACGAGAGCATGGATGCAAAGGGGGGGGGAGAAGAGGGCGTGCCAGGCTGGGACATGGGAGAGAGAGGAGCATGGATGCAAGGGGGGGTCATGGAAGGGAGAGAGGGGAATTGCTGGATAGGGATTAATGGAGGGGGCAGGGGACAGAGGAGCATGGATGGGCATGGATTGGGAGGGCAGGGCTCAGGGAGAGAGGGGAATTGCTGGATAGGGATGAATGGAGGGGGCAGGGGACAGAGGAGCATGGATGGACATGGATTGGGAGGGCAGGGCTCAGGAATAGAGGGGAATTGCTGGATAGGGATGAATGGAGGGGACAGATAGGCATGGATGGATATGGATTGCAGGGTAGGGCTCAGGGAGAGAGGGGAATTGCTGGATAGGGATGAATGGAGGGGGCAGAGGACAGAGGAGCATGGATGGGCATGGATTGGGAGGGCAGGGCTCAGGGAGAGAGGGGAATTGCTGGAAAGGGATGAATGGAGGGGGCAGGGGACAGAGGAGCATGGATGGGCATGGATTGGGAGGGCAGGGCTCAGGGAGAGAGGGAAATTGCTGGAAAGGGATGAATGGAGGGGGCAGGGGACAGAGGAGCATGGATGGGCATAGATTGGGAGGGCAGGGCTCAGGGAGAGAGGAGAAATTGCTGGACATAGAGGGGAGGGAAGAGAGATGAAGGAGATGAAATGAGGGAAAAGGAAGAGAGGAGAAAAACTGCACATGGATGAAGAAAATAGGCAGAAGCTGAGGACCAGAAATGAAGAAGAAAGGAGGAAAGGAAAGAAATAAATGGAAAGGAAGCCCTGGAAACGGAGTTAAGAGGACAGATAGCAGCAGAATCAGATACTGGGCCAGCATGATCAGAAAAAGAAAGTCACCAGACAACAAAGGTAGAACAAAAATCATTTTATTTTCATTTTAGTGTTTGGAATATGTCCACTTTGAGAATTTACATCTGCTATCTTATTTTGCAATGTATAGCAATTTGTTTCTAAGAATATTGCTGACAATTCCTGTCAGTGTGGCAAGTGGTGAGCGATCATTTTCACGGGGGGGGGGGGGGCGCCGCCGCCGCCAACTGATAGTCTGCAGGTGGGGCGCCAACTGATAGGCTGCAGGGGGGCGCCAGAGACCCTAGGCACGGCCCTGGGGATAGGGCAGTTGTGGGGGATAGTTTTTAGGGTGGGGTCAGTTTGTGTAAGAGGGATCCAAATTTTTGGGGTGGGAATACTTGGTGGGCTGGGAGAATAGCAAACAGTGAGAAGCAGTTTAAAAGAAGAAATTCCCTCACTACTATGTTTTACTTTATGCAAGTTTCGATGGTTCAGAAGCTGTTCCATTGGGTCAGAAAGAATAAATGCAGTGATTCTTGGCTACTATTTGCAGTGGCATGTAATATCCTGCTCAATCAGACATCCTTGGCAGGTTACAATAAAACATACATAAGCATCTTTTAACCACAATACTTACACAAACAACTTCCAATAAAATATTTATAAACATTACTAAAATAAAAAAAAATAATAATAATTCAAACAGAGCATCTTAAAGCTCATTCCCTTTCCCCAACTCATAGTCATTCCACAGGTCTGAAACATTATCCCACCATACCATATGACTATGTAAAGAAAAGAGTTTTAACTTATTTTTTGAAAGACTTCAAACTTGTCATTTTTCAGATATTTATTGGTAAGGCATTCCATAACTTTGGGCCATCGACTTTAAAGATTGGCACTCTGTACACTTCCAATCTAATAATACGAAAGGAAGGAACTTCCAATAAGCTATTACAGGTTGAGCGTAAAGCTCTCGCCAACTGATAAATTCTTAGATTAGCAGCAATTATTGGAGAGATTGCATTGTTCAGTGTTTTATAAACTAGACAAAGAACAATAAATTTAATTCTTTGTTCAATTGGCAACCAACGCAGAGATTTCAGGATAACTGTAATATGGGTGTACCGAGAAGTTCCAGTTAGGACTCTGGCAGTAGCATTTAGATCAGATTATAAAGCTTTAAGCTGATGCTTGAGTAACCCTTGTAACTAACTGTTACAATAATTAAAACAAGGAAATTTCATATACCTGCAGATCTTATACAATTGTACACATTAAATATACAGTGATTACTTCATGAGACACAGCTTAAGTTGCATGCATGGGGGGGGGGGGGGGGGCATTACCTATTTCTCTGTTAGGCCGTATAGCTTTGTATAATATGTTTATTGTCCCTAAGTGGTTATATGTATTTCAACTCCTGCCTTTATATTTGAAAGTGTCCAATGAAAAAAAATTGAACAAACTGTTACAATGTTTTCTTTGAAGAGGTGGGACGGCCCGCCTCCCCATCTCCACGTTGTGTATTCCGGTGGGGTCTAGATTTGATTAGTGTGCGATACATTACAATTGCAAGTGTGCCACACATCAGTGATTGGTTCTGTTCTGCACATGATTATTCTAATACATCCTTGGAACTCTAGCTTTCCCCAGCAGTTCATTTCAGCAGTCTTCTTCATGTGACGGGGGAGGTTATGCCGCAGGTGTTAAAGACTTCATCTATTATGTCTACAGCTAAAGCTGTTTGGAGATGGATTTGTCACTTACATCATTTCTCTTCAAGGATAACACCATTTCTATCAATCTGCAATAATCCAACGTTTGTTCCTGGTCAACTCTACCCCATTTTTCAAAAATGGAAAGCACAGGGTATTATATACTTGTTGCAGGTGGTAACATCAGAAGGAAAATCAAATCCTTTCACAATCTTCAAATGGAATTTGCCATCTCTCCAGTGGATGCTTTTCATTATGCTCAATTAATTCACTATCAGGCTTATTTTCGAAAGAGAAGGACGCCCATCTTTCGACACAAATCAGAAGATGGGCGTCCTTCTCACAGGGTCGCTCAAATCGGCATAATCGAAAGCCAATTTTGGGCATCCCCAAGTGCTTTCCGTCACAGGGATGACCAAAGTTCCCGGGGGCGTGTCGGAGGTGTAGTGAAGGCGGGACTTGGGCATGCCTAACACGTGGGCGTCCTCGACCCATAATGGAAAGAAAAGGGCGTCCCCGACAAGCATTTGGATGACTTTACCTGGTCCAGTTTTTCTTACGACCAAGGCACAAAAAGGTGCATAAACTGACCAGATGACCTCCGGAGAGAATCGGGGATGACCTCCCCTTACTCCCCCAGTGGTCACTAGCCCCCTCCCACCCTCAAAAAACAACTTTAAAAATATTTTGTGCCAGCCTCTATGCCAGCCTCAAATGTCATACTCAGGTCTATCGCAGCAGTATGCAGGTCCCTGGAGCAGTTTTAGTGTGTGCAGTGCACTTCAGGCAGGTGGACCCAGGCCCATCCCCCCCTACCTGTTACGTTTGTGGTGGTAAATGTGAGCCCTCCAAAACCCACCAGAAACCCAATGTACCCACATCTAGGTGCCCCCTTCACCCATAAGGGCTATGGTAGTGGTGTACAGTTGTGGGTAGTGGGTTTTGGGGGGGGGTTGGGGGGCTCAGCACACAAGGTAAGGGAGCTATGCACCTGGGAGATTTTTATGAAGTCCACTGCAGTGCCCCCTAGGGTGCCCGGTTGGTGTCCTGGAATGTCAGGGGGACCAGTGCACTACGAATGCTGGCTCCTCCCATGACCAAAGGGCTTGGATTTGGTCATTTCTGAGATGGGCGTCCTTAGTTTCCATTATCACCAAAAATCAGAAATGAGCAAGTCTAAGGATGACCATCTCTAGGGATGACCTAACTGTTAAGATTTGGGCGTCCCCGACCGTATTATCGAAACAAAAGATGGACGCCCATCTTGTTTTGATAATACGGGTTTCCCCGCCCCCTTCGCTGGGACGTCCTGCGAGGACATCCTCAGGAAAACTTGGGTGTCCTTTTCGATTATGCCCCTCCATGTAAGATCTTTGCCTTGGGATACCTTGGCTGAAGATGTTCAAGAAGAACTGTCTTCAGTGTTTTCACTTGAAGCACAACAAAGAGTGTCTCTCTCTTTTCATCATAGACACATAAAGAATTCTGTATCTGAATTGGATTATTCCCGCTTGCTTCCTTTATAGCATAATGACTTGCAAGTGTCACTTGCCATTTCACAATTTAAAGCTCATACTCTTGCCATTCGCTGTTTGTCTTTGTTTGCAGTTCATTGGGAGCCTCAATACACATTTGCTCTGTGTTTATACATAGCACCCCGTCAAGCTTTTCACATGGGACTCTCTCCCTGGGGATCTTGCCCGAAATGTGGAATGGAGGGAGTAACGTTGGGACATATGTTTTGGTCATGTCGAGCTATTGTGTGTTTTTGGAAGGATATACTACTGCAGGTCTCCAAGATATGGCATGTTGGATGGCACTATGACTCTGCACTTCTGTTTGGCCATCCTAGTCTGGGCCCTTCAGCTCCACGGGGCCTTACGGCATTTGAGGCTAAAACCACTATAATTGCTAAACAGGTTATCCTGGCTGAATGGTTAATTGCTACGTACCCCTCAACTCAACAGTGGCGGTCACGTATGATTTCACTCATGCGTATGGAACAGATGGGTATTTGTGACTTTAACTCTGTTGCTTGAAAACACCAGTGCAATGATCTTGGCCACCTGATGTTTAACCATTGTCAGACCTGAGTTGAGAAAACCCCCTAGATTACATATTTTAACAATTGGAATTTTTACATCTTCAATCATGAAGAATTGTGGAACACTGGTTAATGAATAGCCTGATAAGTAGAAAATTTGTGTTTTTGATATATTGAGTTTTAAAAGGTTACCCTTAAGCCACTGACTGATCACATTCAAATAGAGATGCAGATTATCAAAGGAACTGTCAATTGACATCAGTTTTTAACAAAAATTGAATATCATCTGCATAAGTATGAAAAGAGATTCCAAGGCCTATTAGTAATCTACACAGAGGAAGCAAGAAAATATTAAACAGTACAGCTGAAAGAAATAAGAAATTAAAACCAATCAATAAATAAATTAAAGTGTCTCAGTTACTGTGTGGAGAGGATTATACTGAGTTTTCCAGAACTGACTTTGCTAAGTAAGGAGTTTTGCTGATGTTATACTCTGCTTGTTTTGTAGTTTCTTTCCACTATGGAGTTTGTGGCTATGGATTTTTAGTTAAACAATTGATTGTGTTGCTCTTCTTGTAAATAAATTAGAATTTGAGAAACTACCACATGGTGTACATGGATTTAATTTTATACTGAATATTGACCTGAGATTGTGGATTCAACTGAGGTGAATGATCTCAGTTGATCTGAGAAGAGGATTAAGGATTATTTCTAGCCATAGAGGAGGGGGGAGGTAGAAGGAGCATATTTAATCCTGTCCATTGCAATTCACCTTGGACCCAGTCCACTACATAAGTGACTTTTTGTGACTTGAATGCAGTAACAAGGGAGGGTTAGAACCTGATCACCTACAGCCATTTACATTTATTTTTGTCAGTCAACCTCTTTATTTAGCAGGAAAAAAAAGAGGGAGAAACATAGTCTGTTCTTCTTTAATAATGCTATCTAACAAGTAGAACAAACTGAGGGGCCCTTTTACCAAGCTGTGGGAAAAGGGGCCCTACACTGGCGGCGGGGGCCGTTTTTCCCATGCGTCAGGGCCCTTTTTACTGCAGCAGGTAAAAAAAGCCTCCAGCATACATGGCCATGTGGTAAGAGAATTCTTACCACATGGTCATGCAACGGGGAACCCTTACCACCACCCACTGAGGTGGCAATAAGGGCTCCCACACCAACCCGGCAGTAACCGAACAGTGCGCGGCGATGCCCAATTACTGCCGGGTTATCCTGCGCAAGCTATTTCTGGGGGGGTTTCTTTTTCCCCTGGAAATGGCACATGCTCAGGGTGGGACTACTGCCAGCGGCCGCGTTGGGCCGGCTGCAGTCCCGAAAGCAGGGGCGTATCTGCGTGGGGCCACAGGGGCCTGGGTCCCCGCAGATTTCGCCCTGGCCCCCCTCCCCGCCGTCAACCCTCCCCCGCTGCTTACTTTTGCTGGCGGGGGGCCCCAACCCTCGCCAGCCGAGGTCCGACCCGCAATCTCCATATTTCATCTTCCTCCGTGGCCATGTGCTTCAAGGAAGTAACGCTGCAGTGCTGATTGGTTGAATCCAGTTCGGCGTCTGACGTCGCTGCGACATCAGACGCCGAACTGGATTCAACCAATCAGCACTGCAGCGTTACTTCCTTGAAGCACATGGCCACGGAGGAAGATGAAATATGGAGATTGCGGGTTGGACCTCGGCTGGCGGGGGGTTGGGGCCCCCCGCCAGCAAAAGTAAGCAACGGGGGAGGGTTGACGGCGGGGAGGGGGTGGAGAGAGGCGGCGGCGGGGGGGGGGGGGGGGGGGAGGTAGGCAAAAATGTGCCCCCCCCTCTCTGGCTCTGGCCCCCCCTACCGCCGGATTCCAGATACGCCCCTGCCCGAAAGAGTGAGCGGTAAGCCCGCATTGGGCTTACTGCTGCTCTGTAAAAGGGCCCCTGTGGGCTCTATTTACTAATGCACATTAACCAGTTAACATGTGTTAATGCACATTAAGGTGCTTTAATGAGAATTAACACACATTAAATAACACAAGCCCATTTATTGTCAATAGAGCCTATTTATTAGCTATGCAGGTAATTATACAACAGGTTGCCTAGTTTGAGAGTGCAAGAAGGTGCCTATTTGAAGCCTGTTTTATAAAAACACATAGGAGCAGTACACCCAGCAACACAATATAATCAATGATCGTACTGGACAATTTACTATCCTCCTTCCCCTCAACCCCTAACCTCTGATTCACTTCTACCTCTTTTGACCACAACATAACCTTGTATTTATTATTAACCGAAACGGCAAACACCGTTACGGTACTTTGTAAGCCACATTGAGCCTGCAAACAGGTGGGAAAATGTGGGATATAAATGTAATAATAAATAAATAAATAAAATGCTAAGGACATTTGTACCGCTGGTATAAATTGGATGATTTTTCTATTTTCCTTATTAATGGCCATGCACTAATTTTGCCATTAGCATGGGGCCATTAGCAAGTGAGCCTCTACTGCCACCCATTAAATAGATGGTAAGGGCTCATATGCTAAGCACACGCTAATCAGTGCGTAACAATGTAGCTGTGCAAACTGATTAGCATAGAACACACCCATGCTCTGCCACCAGACCCCCCCCCCCCCCCCCCAGCAATAAAAAAATAAATTGTGTTTTTTAGCATGGGGGTAGTGCATGCACATCCCAAAATTACCACAGGACACCTCAGCATGACCCTCAGCAAGCCATTTTTTGCTGCAGTACGCACACATTGGTGCTTACCGCAGCTTTGTAAAAGGGCCCCAATAGTCACTTACGTGTCTTATTAAAATTGCAGAGAAATTGCAGAGAATTCAAGTTCTACAGAACATAGCAGCAAAATTGATATTAGGAGGCAAAATCACAGAACATGGAATTCCATATCTGATCAGACTTCACTGGCTTCTAATGAAGGCTAGACTTGAGTTTAAATTGTTATTTTTTTTTATATATTACACGGTCTCTAACCTGAATATTTTATTAATTTTATCTCTTTGCTTAATCCATTGAGAGGTTCTTGATCATTGTCTGTCTTGAGACTTGAGATCCCAAACATAAAACACTGTTGTCTGACAGAGACAAGAAATTGGATCATCATAGGCAGAGATCCAGTGGAAATAAGAAACTCTCTCAAGTTATTGTAAGCTTAGATGAGATTTAGAGGTCCTTTTACTAAGATGTGCTGAAAAATGGCCTGCAGTAGTGTAGGCACGGGTTTTGGGCGCACACTGAATCATTTTTCAGCGCACCTGTAAAAAAGGCCTTTTTAAAATTTTTGCCGAAAATGGATGCGCGGCAAAATGAAAATTGCCATGCGTCCATTTTGGGTCTGAGACCTTACTGCCAGCCATTGACCTAGCGGTAAAGTCTCATGTGGTAACCGGGCGGTAATGACCTATGTACACCAAATGCCACTTTGCACACGTCAGAAAATAAAAATTATTTTCAGACGCGTGTATCAGATGCACGGCAAAAATGTCCCCCTTTTGAAAGAGCATCTCTTTGAATATGGAGTTGGAGACTTGAAACCTCACAGGGCAGTGTGATTTTTCTTCCATAAATGAATAATAAAAGCAAAACAATTGTTTTAATATTGTTTGCAGCCATTTCTGTAGCTCCATCTCTTTCCAGACAGAATTGAAACTATGGCTGCTGGAGAAGAAAATTATGTATGTATTCTGTGTATTAAGCAGCTCAAATATCATGGAATTTTTTTATGCTTTTTTACAATTTACATTAGGATCCATTTACTAAACTGCGCTACAAAGCAGCCCATGCTATTTTTAGCATGTGGGTTTTCTGCTCAATGAGGCCACTTTTAGTGCAACTGTAAAATGGCCACAATTTCTTTTTTCCATTAGTGTCCACGCGCTAATTTCCAAATTCGTGTGTGTCCCAAAAAACAACAAGGCAAACAATCTGCAAAATCCAATATGGGAAAGAAACCCAGCAGATCAATATCACAACAAAAAGATTTTATTGAAGATACCGTGTATGAACAAATTTGTTCATACACTGTATCTTCAATAAAATCTTTTTGTTGTGATATTGATCTGCTGGCTTTCTTTCCCAAATTCGTGTGTGGCCATTACCACATGAGCCCTTACCACCACCTATTTTGTAGGTGGTAAGGGCTCATTCGCTAACCCTACGCTAATTGACAGTGTGCGGCAATTTGCCTTCACTAACCAATTAGCGCAGGGCACACGTATTCTCTGAACCCAAACATGCCCCTGAGTTTAAAAATATTTTATTTAGCATGGGATTGGTGCACACAGATCCCAGAACTACCATAGAACACCTGAGCTGATCCCACAGTAGTGCCTTTTATCGTGCTGTAAGCACACATTAGTACTTATGCCGCTTAGTAAAAGGGCCTCATTGTTTCTTGTGGAAATAATTTGGATTGTAATGAGAGACAATGTGTTGTGTTGCTAAATCTCTCCTACCCAGCTAGGGAATATGCTGTTTTTTGTCTGCATCAGGTTTTACTGCTGCCTAATCATTCCTAAACTCACAAAGAATGACCAGGTTATAATCACCTGAGATATTCCCATTCCAACTGATAGAAAGCTTGATGCAAAAATAATAATAGCAGCAAAGGAGAAAAACACAAGAATGGCATTGATTATAAAGTGTCAGTTCCAAGGGATTATTCTGTGAATTGGATAGAGAGGAAGATCCTCAAGTACCAACAAATGCAGTAAGAGACCAAGATAATGTGACAGAAAGATCCAGAAACATTTCCCATTTTATTGGGATCCACAGGCTTGATTACAATCAATTTCCAAGCATGCCTTGATAGGTTACCTATATATATTACATCCTATGAACTCTAGAAGGAAGTTCTCTCTGGCATGTTTCAAGTACTTCAGGGAATGTTAGCAGTAAATTAGAGAGACTGAGATCATACTCCACATACCCTGGCTTTGTAATGAGTTACTGTTGTGGTATGTACAAAACTAACCCATTTAGAGACATTACCCCCAGTTTGTGCATGTATCTTAGTTAACAAGACAATCAGCGCTTATAATTGACTGCTAACAAGCAATTAGAACTAATTGGCCCTAATTGGGATTTACTCACACATCTCTCTATATATATTCTATAAAGTGCTGTGCGTAGTTTATGAGTCGCACAACTGAAAACAGGGTGTGATCAGGGGGGGCGTGTCTACTAGTTATGCATCCTATTATGGAATCAGGCATATTTGTGTGCTAAAATGGCTGCCAAAATGTAGCCCTGCTCTTAGCAGTCCTAACTGATGGCATATAGATATTTTGTGTGGTTTGGAGCTAAGCTCAATTCAGTATAATGCAGTTTTTGGCATTATATTCTTGTCAATGGTGTTTAGATCAACATGAATTGTGTTGATGAACCTGTCACAGTTCCACTAACATTCTTAGGTGTGCTTGAGGATCTAGGGTGCTGTTCGCAATCAGGGTGTTCAGGCCATACTATAAACATGTGCTAGAACTTGTGTTGTACCCCACATCCCATACCAGCATGCTTTGTGCTTGGCCAAAGATCTTTGATATCTACCATATATAGTGCTATGGGTCCCTCTTCAGAGCACTAAAGAGCTGTGTGTAGTCCAGTGGCCTAATGGTAATGGATCAAGAATGAAAGCCATGTGAACAGTATTCGAGTCTCACCTCATCTAGAAAGGGCCTACTCACCCAAACCTGTACTAGTGTTTTGGGACTGACAACCAGACCTTGAGGGCATTTGTGACTGCCTCTGGGATAAGGTGTTTCAATTTGAATATTGGGAATATGCAAAATGGCCTTGTGGTTATCTGAAGGGTCCCTTTGCCAGAGTGAGATCATTTGAACCTCTCCTTTTCCACAATGAAGGAATGGTTTTGAACAGTTGTATAACAGGTTAGTTGGTCTCTCAGACTTCAAGATAACCTCACTGTTTGTGTCTGAAGACTGCAGTCACCTTTCTGCACAAATATATGCACTTTTACTCTCAGAGATCTACAGCCTGTCCTCTTAAGCCATTGCTACAGATGTCTGTGAGCTACAGCTATATAGCAGATGAGGTGGCCTGCTAGTTAAAGTGGTTGATCTGTCATTGCTGGATGGTGGGTTTAAATCCCTAAGAAATCAGTTGTGAAACATCTGCATGGAACAAGAGCCCTGAAAAGGAGGAACCTGAATGTATTTATTTATTTAATACATTTATAGCCTGCCTATCCAACCATCTCAGCAGAGTACAATATAACACTCATAGCACATAAACAACACAAAAAACATATAAACATCCAATGCCCCCCCCCCCCCCAAAAAAAATGAATTAGTGCCTTTTTTTTTCAATGTAGAACTGGCAACAACTGTGCATTTTGATGATGTATGAATTCTACATTGAAATTTGCACTTGCAATTCACAGCAGCCAATGTTAGTGGTGTTTTTCTTTTGGGATTCACACACTGTGTTGCCATATTTAGATGTGATTTGGAATTGGATGTATGCTTGAGTGCACCATACAGCCTATTCACTTGCATTCTGTCCTTGTTATTCCACCATACTACCTTCTGGCCTCTGCCTGCCCCACCTGTGTCATTTCTCTGTTCTCACTCACCTCCTCTCTTCCCCCCACCACTGCTCCCCTCCCTGACCCCCCACACTATCCCTGTGTAAAAGTATGTGTGTGTGTCTCTGTCTGTGTCTATGTGGCTGCTGGAGAAGGCATGAGTGCTGTCCATATCATTGTTGCTGCATTTCACAACCTGCAGAGGCATAGATGAAGGGAAAAGGGAGAGGTCTGGTTCAGCAGATATATAGGTCTAGGAGACAGTTCAGGGCCCCCACCGATAGCCAGGTGTATACACAGAAAACTCCTGTGATAGGGAGACCGTCAAGTACCTCTGGGAGCAGTTACAGGAACCAGTGGCATAGCTATGAGGGGCCACTGGGGCTGGGGCCCCCCTGAATTGGACTGGGGCCCCCGGTTTGGATGGCAGGGGTCCCCGACCCCAACTCCCGCCAGCTGAAGCATTTATCTGTCCCGTGGTGGTTTCAAACTTGCCTCCTCTCCTGTTTCCAGTTGCACCGTGCATGCTTTCATTTTAATGAAACTGAGCATGTTCGCACATGCTCAGTTTCATTAAAACAAGCATGCAGTGCACAGTGTGCTGAAAACAGGAGAGGAAGCAAGTGCGAGACCAGCGCGGAACAGATAAGCGCTTCAGCTGGCGGGAGGTGGGGCCCCCACCAGCAAATGTAACTTGCAGCAGCGGGGGGGGGGGGGCAGCAGTGGTGGTGACGGGGGGCAGAAGTGGTGTGGGATGCAGGCTACAATGGGACCCCTCCCACTTTGGGCTCTTGACCCCCCTCCCACCGAGGTCTGGCTACACTCTTGACAGGAAAATATGGAGATCAGTGCTTGGAGGAGACATGCCCTGCCACTGCCTGTTAAGGTCACTGCCGCCCTGGCTTCCCTGAACACAGGAACCTGGCCACCTCCTCTGGGAGATAGTGCAGGACTCAGGAAGCCAGCCACCTCACATTGCATTGTGCTGTTTCTCGACTGTTGTCTGAGCAGGGATACTCAGAACAAGAGCGCACCATGACTGCCTTGTATGAGTTGGCAGGCCCCCTAAGGCATGGAGGGTGCTAACACTACTCAGTAGATATGCTGGCACACACACAATCGAGGTGTGTTTTGAAATATGTAACAGGCAGGTGAGCATTAGGGTTGCCAATTGGATCCAGATTTGCCTGACAGGGTTGATCCAGTCCTGGGTTTACCCTATTGCTGTATGCCTGTGGAGGAAATCTCGTACCCATTCAGATTTCCTTCATTTCAAATTCATGCTATCCTCCTTCCAGTCCTCCCTATTCCTTGCCAAACAGGACTATTACACCCAATTGACCAATTCTCTCAGCACCAACCCTCGTCATCTCTTCGCCACCCTTAACTCCCTCCTCAAAGTGCCCTCCACTCCCCCCCCCCTCACTCTCACCTCAATCACTGGCTGACTACTTCCGCGACAAGGTGCAAAAGATCAACCTTGAGTTCACTACCAAGGCACCTCTTCCTCTTCACCCTTCAACCCTCTCCCTCAACCAACCAACCCAGGCCTCTTTCTTCTCCTTTCCTGATATCACCGAGGATGAAACCTCTCGCCTTCTTTCCTCCTCGAAATGCACCACCTGTTCCTCCGATCCCATCCCCACCAACCTACTTAACACCATTTCCCATACTGTCACCCCCTCCATCTGTCGCATCATTAACCTTTCTCTCTCCACTGCAACTGTCCCTGACACCTTCAAGCACGCCGTAGTCACACCTCTCCTCAAAAAACATCACTTGACCCTACCAGTCCCTCCAACTACCGCCCAATCTCCCTCCTACCCTTCCTCTCCAAAATACTTGAGCGTGCTGTTCACAGCCACTGCCTTGATTTTCTCTCCTCTCATGCCATCCTCGATCTGCTTCAATCTGGTTTTCGCCCTCTACACTCAACAGAAACGGCACTCTCTAAAGTCTGTAATGACCTGTTCCTTGCCAAATCCAGAGGCCATCCTCATCCTCCTTGATCTATCCGCTGCTTTTGATACTGTCAATCATGATTTATTCTTGCCACACTGTCCTCATTTGGGTTCCAGGGTTCTGTCCTCTCCTGGTTCTCCTCCTATCTCTCCCACTGCACCTTCAGAGTACACTCTCATGGATCTTCCTCCACCCCCATCCCGCTCTCTGTTGGAGTTCCCCAGGGATCTGTCCTTGGACCCCTTCTTTTTTCAATCTACACCTCTTCCCTGGGCTCACTGATCTCATCTCATGGTTTCCAGTATCATCTTTATGCAGATGACACCCAGCTGTATCTCTCCACACCAGACATCACCGCGGAGACCCAGGCCAAGGTATCGGCCTGCTTATCCGACATTGCTGCATGGATGTCCAACCGCCACCTGAAACTGAACATATCCAAGACCGAGCTTATCGTCTTTCCACCAAAACCCACTTCTCCTCTTCATCCACTCTCTATCTCAGTTGATGGCACCCTCTTCCTCCCCGTTTCATCTGCCCGCAACCTCGGAGTCACCTTCGACTCCTCCCTCTCCTTCTCTGCGCATATCCAGCAGATAGCCAAGTCCTGTCGCTTCTTTCTCTTTAACATCAGCAAAATTCGCCGTTTCCTCTCTGAGCACACCACCCGTACTCTCACCCACGCTCTCATTACCTCTCGCCTTGACTACTGCAATCTACTCCTTACTGGCCTCCCACTTAGCCATCTATCCCCCCTTCAATCTGTTCAGAACTCTGCTGCACGTCTTATATTCCGCCTGAACCGATATACTCATATCACCCCTCTTCTCAGGTCACTTCACTGGCTTCCAATCAGATACCGCATACAGTTCAAGCTTCTCCTTCTTACCTACAAATGCACTCAGTCTGCAGCCCCTCATTACCTCTCTACCCTCATTTCCCCTTACATTCCCGCCCGTAACCTCCGCTCACAGGACAAATCCCTCCTCTCAGTACCCTTCTCCACCACCGCCAATTCCAGGCTCCGCTCATTTTGCCTCGCCTCACCCTATGCATGAAATCAACTTCCTGAGCCCTTACACCAAGCCCCCTCCCTACCCATCTTCAAATCCTTGCTCAAAGCCCACCTCTTCAATGTTGCTTTCGGCACCTAACCTTTATACCTTTCAGGAAATCTAGACTGCCCCTATTTGACTGACTGTACATTTGTCCTTTAGTTTGTAAGCTCCTTTGAGCAGGGACAGTCCTTCTATGTTAAATTGTACAGCGCTGTGTAACCCTAGTAGCACTTTAGAAATGTCAAGTAGTAGTAGTAGTAGTATTGCATGCAGGGACTTGTAGTCTTGCTTTTCTTAGGGAATGCAATGGGGAAAGCAGAGGTACAAGTCCCTGTATACAATGGGGTAAACCCAGGACTGGCTTCAGTCCCTTCACAGGCTTTCCCATTCTAAGAGGCATTGATAAGCAGGGGAGGAAGTACCCTAGTAGTTAGAAAATCCTGCACTACCCCAGGGCCAGCTGACCAATACAATCATGAACATAACTTGTGCACAGTACTTTGCATACTTTTTGTACTTACATCTCTAGGGAAGGAGGCTTGAGCATTCTAGGAGACTGTCAATCTCTCCCAGGCCCTTCTGTACCTCTGGTACTATCTACCATGGCCTGGGATGATAAAATACCTCCTCTCTTTCCTTAAAAACAGCCTTGATAGGAGCAGGGTGTCTGAGGCAGAAAAACGGCTTCCAGAAGCAGGCAGTCCAGTTTTTCTAAGTGTCCCTGTGTGCATAACATCGTGACGTCATTACACGCTGATGTCAAATCGGCATTGAATCAGTGTTGATTGCGTTGTGGCACAGTATCAGTGTTGATGCTGTTCCACAATATGTGTAAATTTTTAGACAGATTCTATATATGGCACAGAAACTGACTAGGCATATCTGTAAATGGCACGGAAATCTAGGTGCATTCTAGACATTACGCAGAAAACTGGTTCTAAGCGCAATTTTATAAATGGCGTCCAACCTTTATAGAATCATACTTAGCATGTTTAGCACCGATTTTTAGGCACTACTTACAGAATTTACCCCAAAGTTTATAACCTGCTTAAAATATAATAGCAAAGGAAAAGAAGAAAAAAAGATAATAGGCCCAAACAAAGAGCAGAGTAATTAGACCCCCCTCATTTTATAAACTGAAATGGAGTCTACTTAAAACAGCAGTACTAAATATATTTTTTATAATATCAGTATGAATGTTTTTTATATTTATTATTTCAGTGTTAGGGGAAAACTTATCAATGCAGGCTATCCTTAAGATGTATTATTTTACCATTAAGTCATGCTGTCTTAGCACAGGTCACAATAGTACCATAGTAACATAGTAAATGTCAGCAAATAAAGACCCGCACTGTCCATCCAGTCTGTCCAACAAGATATCCAGAGCTGTATCTGTCACTGTTCAGGTTCCACTCCTTCATGTTTAAACACTGGCTTCATAAACAGGGCAGTTGGCAACTTGCCCTGCCAACTTTATATAGGCTGTTATATGATGCAATCTTGGAATGTAATACCAACCATAAGAATGTCTTCCCGTCCCCCACATAACTGGGGTGAACAGTAAAATAGCACCGTTTCACAGCATTTTTTATTTAGAACTTAAGAACATAAAATAGCCATACTGAGTCAGACCAAGTCCATCTAGCCCAGTATTCTGTTTCCAACAGTGGCCAATCCAGGTCACAAGTACCTGGAAGAAACCCAAATAGTAGCAACATTTCTTAGATTTATATATTTTCTTTAGAAAAAATATAGTCACCTTGCATTAGGGATTCATTGCCTATTTTAAAGCCTCCTTCCTCAAGTCCATTCTTCAGCTTGTTATGCTGTACTCATGATTTCCCCATGTTCATATGATGCCAGCATGTGGTTTTGTTGAGATCTAGCATTAATAACAAGTTGTTTTACTTAGATTCACATTGTTGGAAATGACTAGGAGAGAAGAGGTTTTACAACCTTGAAACATAGAAAACAGAGGAAAAGCAGAACAAAAAAAGGGAGGGAGGAGGAGGGATCTTAATCATCTTTGTTTGTAACTGCCAAATGAATTATCTAAAAGCCATTTTTAGTGGTATAACTGCTGCTTTAACAGATGGCAGGCAGCTCTTGACATGAGACAGTTCTAAGTATCACTTCATTGAGCGCTTCAGCTTCATACCAATTAACATTTTGAAAAGCCCAACATATTCCCAGGTGAATTTCTTTGTGTAAACAGTTAGTTCTTCAAAATCTTTGCGATGAAAAATGTACAACCACAGACAAATGTTAATATTCCTGGCTTCTACTAAGAAACGATGGCATTAAAAAGCACAGCATGCAGAAATATGTCTTTAGAAGTACAAAGAAATGTGATGTTTCAAAATAACCTACTCCTATTTCTTGGGCTCCTGCTGGTAAATGTGCTTCTTATGTAAGTTCTCTTGAATGAACATTTCCTGGGGGCATACATCTGCCTGCAAACCCTGTTGTTAGTTGGAATAAAGCACATAAGGATTGATATATTCACTCTTTATTCATGGAACAGCACAATGAAAAAGATTCTAGAAGCAATCCAAACAGCTATAGGGGAGAGAAAAAGAACCCTGATTTTTAAAATTAAAAAATGTGAGTTTCATCAGGACTAACCAGTACCTGAAATAAATGAAAGTTAGAGCTCCTGTGGCAATCCTCACTTACATTGAAAGCTTTATCTCAATAAGATGATTGATGCACTTGGATTTTTATTTAACAATTGGATTCAGAATTAAATAGCTGGGTCAGATGATCTTAAAGATAGACGAATGGTCAAGCTTTTGTCAGCAATCTGTTTTAAATCAAAATTGCCACAACATTATGCATTCACAGTACAGAAAGCTAAGGGCAAATAACATTTCATGACGTAGAGGAAGAAGAAGAAGTCACCAAACAGCAAAGAGACCTAGGGGGAATCAGCTTTGATGCGCTCAAAATAAGCAATTCAATGTGACAAAGCAGTTGGTTAAGCTAATTCTATAGATGGAAATACAAAGGGAGGTAACCGTAGCAGAAAGAAGGAAATGATATAACTTATCTAGAAGTTTCTCAGGAGACCTCACTTTGAGTATTGTGTGCCAGTGCAAAGTGATGCATGTGGGAAAGAAGAACCCGAATTATAGCTACATCATGCAAGGTTCCACATTAGGAGTTACGGATCAAGAAAGGGATCTATGTGTCGTCGTTGATGATACGTTGAAACCTTCTGCTTAATGTGCTGCTGCGGCTAAGAAAGCAAATAGAATGTTAGGTATTATTAGGAAAGGAGTGGAAAACAAAAATGAGGATGTTATAATGCCCTTGTATTGCTCCACGGTGCGACCGCACCTCGAATATTGTGTTCAATTCTGGTCGCTGAATCTCAAAAAAGATATAGTGGAATTAGAAAAGGTGCAGAGAAGGGCGACGAAAATGATAAAGGGGATGGGACAACTTCCCTATGAGGAAAGGCTAAAGCGGCTAGGGCTCTTCAGCTTAGAGAAAAGGCGGCTGAGGGGAGATATGATAGAGGTCTATAAAATAATAAGTGGAGTTGAACGGGTATATGTGAAGCGTCTGTTTACGCTTTCCAAAAATACTAGGACTAGGGGGCATGCGATGAAGCTACAATGTAGTAAATTTAAAATGAATCGGAGAAAACTTTTCTTCATTCAACGTGTAATTAAACTCTGGAATTAGCACCTAAAAATTGGCACCAAAAATTGAACATGCATCCTTTATAGAGCCACGCTTAGGCATAAGCTGCGCCTAACTATAAGTGCCTGCAATTAGGCCTTCTATGAGCAGGCTTAAATGCAGCACTGACAATTAGGTGCAGTTTAGCCATATTCTATATCAATGCACATAACATTTGGGAATGCCCCTAGAAACGCCCCTATCCACATCTCCAAATATATTTGCATGTTAGGATTTACATGCACATTGTTATATGCATGTAAAATCTAACTATTGTCAATTAGTGCTGATAATCGGTTATCACCTAATTATTAGCACTGATTGGCTCATTACTCAATTAAGTTACTTGCATGTTTTAACTGGGCATGTACCCAATTTAATGTAACTCTTACTGTCATATATAGAATGTGGCCCAAATGTGAAAAAGGATTCAAAGGAAGGACACATAAGTGGTGTTTTGCTCACACTATCAATCACACACAGAGATACTTAGGCCCACAGATCCGTTGTCGATGTCGCACCGGCGTCCCTGATGAAGAATTTTGAAACAGGGATTTCTGTTGGACATCTGGAACAGTTAGTGAAATAGCGGCAGAATACAAAGCTAAGTTAAGTTCACTCCTTTCTGTTCTTGAATAATACCGGTGCTGTTTTTTGGTCAGTGTACGGACAGTATTTACACCTTTGGACAACTGTTTTCAGTCAACGGATTTATGTGACTTTGTTTATACAGATTCCTATTGAATTTTTCATAAACCTGGCTTGATAAAAAAAAATATAAAATATGTGTTTGATATAAAAAAGAAACAAAATTAAGGGACACAAAATTAGGAGTACTAATGATGTATAGAGTTTCTTAAGTGAGCCGTTCTCAGCTATACTCACTGATATTAAGCTTCGCTGTGGATACAGCCTATACTGAATTCTCTTTTGTTCCCTTTTAAAAACTAGATTTACAGGGTTATGCAATTCTCTAGGCATCTGATATAACATATTTTTCTCTTTGGGATTGATTGTATTTTGATTTTTGTAAAATTTTTCGTCTCTCTCGTTTGGAATTTTTGCAGTTGGTAGTGATTTGTTTCACCAACTGTGTAGCATATATAAAGGTAGCATTGCAAATATTCCACCAGTCACTAGAATACCAATGCATCTTTTATTAGGAAAACCAAACAAACAAGCAGGTCAATACTCAGCCAATATTCAGCACTTAAACTATAAAATGACATGCTGGAATGAGAACTCATTTCAGACAACAGTAAGACTATTAATACAAGTTCTCATAAAGAAAAGTGTCAAAAAGCAAGGGAGGGAAAAGCCTCAAGAAGCTCCCAACGATAAACAGGCAGCTGGTCGAGCAGGACTTCGTCATCATTGGCATTAAAAAACCCTCCTGATGCAAAATGTACTTTTATTCAATTTCAATAAGTAGCAAAACTTAGAAATACTGAGCTGCAAAATGTCTGTCTCCAAATCCAGCATAGACCATGACCGACGATGGCCAGCGTTTCGTGATAGCTGCGTCAGGGTCAGACAGCGGTGGATTTAGACAAAGCTCTGTTACTTCTTATCGGAGCAAAAAGGGAAAGGGAAATGGGACTTGATATATCGCCTTACTGAGGTTTTTGCAACTACATTCAAAGTGGTTTACATATATTCAGGTACTTATTTTGTACCAGGGGCAATGGAGGGTTAAAAGTGACTTGCCCAGAGTCACAAGGAGCTACAGTGAGAATTGAACTCAGTTCCCCAAGATCAAAGTCCACTGCACTAACCATTAGGCTACTCCTCCACTAGCAACATTCCATGTAGAAGCCTGCCCTTGCAGATCAGCAATGCGGCTGCGCAGGCTTCTGTTTCTGTGAGTCTGACATCCTGCTAGTGGAAGAGCAACATTCCATGTAGAATCTTAATAGGGAAAGGGAAATGGGACTTTCTGAGGTTTTGCAACTACATTCAAAGCGGTTTACATATATTCAGGTACTTCTTTTGTACCAGGGGCAATGGAGGGTTAAGTGACTTGCCCAGAGTCACAAGGAGCTGCAGTGGGAATCAAAACTCAGTTCCCCACGATCAAAGTCCACTGCACTAACCACTAGGCTACTCCTCTACTAGCAACATTCTATGTAGAAGCCTGCCCTTGCAGATCAGCAATGTGACCGCGCAGGCTTCTGTTTCTGCAAAGTCAGGCTTCTACATGGAATGTTGCTAGTGGAATAGCAACATTCCATGTAGAATCTCAAATAGTAGCAACAGAATCTCAATAGTAGCAACATTTCATCTAGAATCTCAAATAGGGAAAGGGAAATGGGACTTGATATACTGCCTTTCTATGGTATTTTGCAACTACATTCAAAGCGGTTTACATATATTCAGGTACTTATTTTGTACCAGGGGCAATGGAGGGTTAAGTCACAGGGAGCTGCAGTGGGAATTGAACGCAGTTTCCCCAGGATCAGGGTCCACTGCACTAACACCTAGGCTACTCCTAGCGTATTCTCTAGCAGGTGTGTCCCTACTGAAAATGGTTGAGACCACTGCACTAAGGAGCCCTTTAGTAAGGGTTGGCCACAGCAGTTGGCTTGCTGTGCGCCAATCTGGAACTACCACCGTGCTACTGCAGCAGCCCAGTGGTAATTTTACCCTCAGTGGATGTCATTATCTGGTGCTACAGAAATTCATTTCCATATTTTTAACCTGACAGTAATTGGGCAGTGCCATGCGCTGCCTGGTTACTCTGCCGAGTTAGTGTGGGAACCCTGTACCGCCACCTCACTGGGTGGTGGTCAGTGCCCCCTGAAATGGCCCGCATCGACAAGTGCAGACTTACCGCATGGTCATATCTTTTCTTGGCCTTCTTACTCTCTGCAGTAAAAGGGCCTCCTCAGTGCACAGCAAAAACACGCTAGCACAGGGCCCCTTTTACCGCAGCTTGGTAACAGGGCCCCTAAGTACTATGGTCCTGCTGCCACAAGCATAGTGAGGGTCCCGAGGAGATCTTTACATTTGCAAGGGGCATCTTAAACTCATTCTTGGTGCATGTTTTATACATAGGTAACTTGATCATCCATTTTGTCGGTGTGTGTCTGCCTACTGTACTTTAAACAGTTCTTTCTTGCTCTTAAGTGTTCTCTCTGCCTTTATAAGCAAGGTCCCTTTGCGTCTCTCCAGTGCATGCTTGGATTCTGCTATTATTTTAACAACCGCCACCCTTTTGTAAGTCAATTACAAGTATTCCTACCTTTTGAAGAAAAATATTTTCTCACGTTCATTTTCAGTCTCCCTTTTCAGCTGTATATGATGAATGACTCTTTGGTCTTGAGATTTTAATTATATGAAAATTCTTCTGGTAAGTTATTGAAGTCTGTTGAATGAATGCTTGTATCTTATTTCCTCTTTCCTTTTTCATGCTTAGCTCCTTTGATCTTTCTGTGTAGAGCTTATCATATAGGTCAAGCAGTGGATTGATGATCTCTGATTTATTAATGCCCTTATGTACATGTGGCAGGCAAAACATTTTCATGTCTTTTTTTTTCCCCCAGATTTTTTCAGTTCCAGAATGAATGTTGTTAAGAATGCACACTTTTTGCAAAGCAGTACATACTCCCCTGGATTCTATATCTGGTGTTCAAAGTTGCATGAGCACCTAATTTGTGTGCACAATTTAATTGAGTAACGAGCCAATTAGCAAAATTAATTGAGTGGTAACAGTTAACTACTGACATTATTGACAATTTGGGGTTTACGTGTGCATCTTGCTAGGCACTATTCTATAAAGATGTGCACATAAATGTTTTAGTGCACAACTGAAAAGGGGGTGTGGCCATGGGAGGAGAATAGGCAGGTCAGGGGCATTCACTTAAGATGCGCACAGTATTACAGAATTTGGGGATCTACACCTAATTTACACACGAGGATTTACACCAGGTTTCAGTTGGTGTAAATTTATTTATTTTATTTATTTATTGCATTTGTATCCCACATTTTCCCACCTCTTTGCAGGCTCATTGTGGCTTACAATAATCATGAGTGGTGGAAATATATTAGAAAATAGACATTTAGTGTTACAGAAGGATCTTGGGTAACATGATAATGAAAAAGAAAAACATGATAGTAGTATAACAAGTAGATACTATAAGACAATTCTGAATAAGTGTGGAGGAGTTGTGTATATTCACATTGGATTATATTTGTGGTATGCCTTGTTAAAGAGATAGGTCTTCAGTAGTTGGGCAGGATCCCTATAAATGGCACCCAATTTGGAGCGCTGTTTATAGAATAGCGTTCAGTGCTCATTTTGTTTGGTGCCCAAATTTGGGTGCCATCTACAGAATCTAGTCTTCTGTGTGTAAAGAGGGTGCAATTTTAAAAGTGTGCACTATTTGAAAGAGGGCAACTTTTCTTAAATAGTGCTCATATCTTTTCTTGATAGTGCACACATGTGTGAACCATTGCACATATGTGCACTATCAGGAAAAAGTGAGTGCACCCTCTTTACACATAGTGCACATTCTAAGACAAGTGTGCCCTTTTACATCCTTCCTAATTCTAAAAACATGCACACACAATGTTATGCTTAGTGTACAAAGCTGCTGTGCAAATTATAGAATAGTGTTAGTTATGTAGTTAATTGGCTATAATTGGTGCTAATTAGCAGTTATGCATGTAAATTACCCTTAGTTGAGATTCTTCAAATTGGTGCACGCAAAATCCATAGTGCGCCACTGGCAAGAGGGGCATGGGTTGTCAGGGGCATGCCTAGTACTTATGTGTGCAGGGTTATAGAATATTGACAGCACTTAGGCATGAGCGTCCTACAACCAATTGAGCTAGCGTAAGTGCTCGCACCTAAAGTTAGGCATGTACTTAGGATCTACGCTAGTATTTTATAATGGCAGTTATGAGCATAACTGCCCATATAGTATTCATACATGCTGTGTTTCATCTCAGCACCTAACTTTAGACAACCTTTAGAGATTACACCCATAGTGTACACTCTTTAAAAAGAGAGTAAACTATTATTAGCGAACAACATTTTATTACAAACAACAGCTCATCCCTACTCGCCATACCATATTATTCCTCTCCCCTCCAGCTCATCCACACCATACCAGGGCTGCCAGAGACAAACCCGGGGCCGGGCCAGGGCTGCCACCATCAGCACTCACTCCACTTGGGCCACCCCACCCCCAGCTTGCTCCCCCTTGCCCCACCCCCTTACTTTCCTGCGTCTGATCCTTCCTCAGTCTGTCACTCACCTGCTCCTTTGTGCCAGGACCCGAGTTATTGCGTTAAGGCAATCACCCGGGTCCCAACACACAGGAGCAGGAGAGAGACAGACCCCGGCACCAGTCCTCCTTGGAGGCCGGTCCCAGGGAAACTTGCCCCCCTCCCTTTCAGCAGCCCTGCACCATACTACCCTCAGCCGGTCATCACCAGTGTCTCTCTACTCACAAACACATTCCCCACCCCATGTCCTCCATCTCATCTCCCTTTCAACACATGACCCCTCTAGATTGTCCCTCCTGTCCACCCATGTCCCTTTATTCAATGCTTCCTCCTCTCATTTTCCTTAGCCCCTTGCTTCCTCAGTAAGTACCCTCCCAACCTTTCTCCCAGCAGTGTAGCACTGAAAATTCTGTGCTGTCTGAAAATCTCAACAGCACAGCACAGACTTCAACACCACGCTGACGGCACTCTGGAAGAGATGAACAGTGCAGAAAGGCTGTGGCAGCAGCTGAATTTTAGAGCAGAATCTGTAGACATAGAGCCTATTCTAAATTACAATCGTACAATGGACATTTATATGCTGCTTATATGTGGCAGGAGCATCCATTTTAGAACCACAAAACATCTAAAATATCAACATGAGCACATAACATTTATGTGCTGGCACATACAAGTTTATGCTATGAAATAGCAACATAAACATTATGTACTAGAATAGAAGAGGTCGATGTTCAAAGCGATTTAAACCAACCCACAAATGGCTCCCGGCTGGTTAAATTGCTTGGTTGGGGCTATCTGCTGATATTAAGCAGCACTTAATTGGTTAGTGCTACTGAATATCACCACAGACCACTAAACTCAAAGCCAGCTATTTTGTGGGCAGTCTGTGGGCAGAGTCAGCACTTATGCCATTAAGGGGAAAGAAAATCAAATAGACATAAAGTATGTTCAAGTTTATAATGCAGCATTATAATTTTTGGTTTCTGTATGAATGGCGTCATATTTGTTTAGTTATTTCTTCAGTGTGGATATTTCTGTTTTGTGCTTTCCTATCAAAAACAGGATTTCTTAGTTTTTATTGTTTGGGTTTTAAATGTACATTTTTATAATGTAAACCATTCTGATTTGCTGATGCAATAAGTGACGGTATAGTAAATAAATAGATGATAAATGATAAGTGCTGATATTCAGCATATGACGACATAATTTTAGCAGTCAAATCAGATCACATAAATGTCAGCCCCAGCGACGATCCTAGGTCGGCTGCCACCCGGGGCGGATCGCCGATGCGCACCCCCCCCCCCCGGGTGTCAGCACGACACCCCCCCCCCCCCCCCGGTGCAATGACACCCCCCGGTGCATTAACCCCCCCACACACACACACACACACACATAGGTGCATTCTTAGCTGCTAGGAGCAGCCGTGCGGCTCTCGGCTCCGCTGGCTCCCTGCTCCCTCTGCCCTGTTCCGGGCAGAGGGAGCAGGGAACCAGCGGAGCCGACAGGCACGCGGCTGCTCTCTGCACCCCTCCAGCCCTTGGTACGCCGCTGGTCAACCCTGTCTATATGTGCTGTATGCAGTTAAGTGCTGAATATTGCACTTAACCGCATAAGAGATAGCCAGCTACATAAACCCAGATATTCAATGCCATTGCCCAGACATGGCCTGGTATTGAATATCCGGGAATAATGCCGGCAGTGACTAAAAAACCACTTACCACTGCCGGCTGAATATTGACCCCTAAATGTTTAAGTTAACCATTTAAAAAAAAAAAATGTTTAATTTTCCTGATGCTATCACAAACCCACTAGCCCATGCAAGTTTTACTTTCGAGGGGACATCAACCACTGGGGGGAAAATATAAGGGTCCTGTTTACTAAGCTGTGCTGTAGGCACACTAAAAATTAGTGCATGCTAGAGATATCCATATATTCCTTACCTTAGTAAACAGTGCCCTAGATGTCTAAATGTCAATTTATGTACATCTAAAACTCAAATAGTACTTCTAAATGTGTGTGTATGTAGGGAGGAAGTGATTCTACAACCTTATGGTTAGGGCTTCTGGATTTCATGTATTTTGATTTGGCAATCTGTAGTCAAAGAGGATTATTGCAGAGCACCAATATCAACTGCCGACATTTGTAGCAACAATTATGAACACCAGTGTGTTGCTGCAGGAAGCCAGCACTGCCTGCAGCTCAGAAATCCCCTTGGATTTAGTAGATTGCTGTAATAAAAAAAAATTAATGACAGGCAGAAGCCCTAGCTATGCTGCACTAATGCTGTACTCCTGGGGAAAATCTGTACCAAATACTTAAAATCTTTGCATCTTTGAGTAAGAACTTTTCTTTCTAAATTAATTGCTATTCAGAGATAATGACTATACTCATATTGCTTTGATAAATATGGGGCTCCTTTTACAAAGCCCATTCAATTCCTATAGGCTTCGTCGCATTTGCCACGCAGGAATCGCTAGCATGGCTTTGTAAAAGGAGCCCATAATATGCAAAATTTTGCAGAGTTCTTAATTCTTTTTGCATCAAATTCTTAATTGTTTGTGCAGAATTCTCCCAGGAATAAAATGCACAGTCACATGTGCTATCTTCCTCCCTCAGAATTGGCAACCCTATATCTAAATGCTGTTCAGAAGACCTCATATTCATTATTTGTGGTTGTCATAGAAACATAACCATTTTCAAAGTTTAGTTATAGTGCATTCTCCCTTTTAAGATGTCATGCATATGAATTAAGAGCAACTTTACCATGGAGCATTTTGTCTAAAGTGAAACAGGCAATTTAAAAATACTGCAATGGAATTTTTAAGCTTCTGGATAAAAATCGATTGTTCCCTGAGCAGTAAAAGATTTTTTATGATTTATCATTAAAACATGAAATAGAAAAAATATATAACTATGCTGTGTCCAAATAAAACAAAATGCTAAACTGAAAGAATCAGAGTTTACATCTTTCTTTTGTCCCAGTAGTTCTTCCTTTCTCCTTTATCTTCCAGCTCATTCAGAACAAGTGCTGGGCTGCTGGAGCCATAAGCCTTCATTGACACCTCCTTGGGGATTTCTTCCCCTATTCTAATGGACCCTTCCACTGTTACTTCCATCTTGTCAAAATCCTGCAATCATGATCCCTGAACCTGGCCATACAGTGGTGGAAATAAGTATTTGATCCCTTGCTGATTTTGTAAGTTTGCCCACTGACAAAGACATGAGCAGCCCATAATTGAAGGGTAGGTTATTGGTAACAGTGAGAGATAGCACATCACAAATTAAATCCGGAAAATCACATTGTGGAAAGTATATGAATTTATTTGCATTCTGCAGAGGGAAATAAGTATTTAATCCCTCTGGCAACAAGACCTAATACTTGGTGGCAAAACCCTTGTTGGCAAGCACAGCGGTCAGACGTCTTCTGTAGTTGATGATGAGGTTTGCACACATGTCAGGAGGAATTTTGGTCCACTCCTCTTTGCAGATCATCTCTAAATCATTAAGAGTTCTGGGCTGTCGCTTGGCAACTCGCAGCTTCAGCTCCCTCCATAAGTTTCAATGGGATTAAGGTCTGGTGACCTGGCTAGGCCACTCCATGACCCTAATGTGCTTCTTCCTGAGCCACTCCTTGTTGCCTTGGCTGTATGTTTTGGGTCATTGTCGTGCTGGAAGACCCAGCCACGACCCATTTTTAAGGCCCTGGCGGAGGGAAGGAGGTTGTCACTCAGAATTGTACGGTACATGGCCCCATCCATTCTCCCATTGATGCGGTGAAGTAATCCTGTGCCCTTAGCAGAGAAACACCCCCAAAACATAACATTTCCACCTCCATGCTTGACAGTGGGGACGGTGTTCTTTGGGTCATAGGCAGCATTTCTCTTCCTCCAAACACGGCGAGTTGAGTTCATGCCAAAGAGCTCAATTTTTGTCTCATCTGACCACAGCACCTTCTCCCAATCACTCTCGGCATCATCCAGGTGTTCACTGGCAAACTTCAGACGGGCCGTCACATGTGCCTTCCGAGCAGGGGGACCTTGCGGGCACTGCAGGATTGCAATCCGTTATGTCGTAATGTGTTACCAATGGTTTTTCGTGGTGACAGTGGTCCCAGCTGCCTTGAGATCATTGACAAGTTCCCCCCTTGTAGTTGTAGGCTGATTTCTAACCTTCCTCATGATCAAGGATACCCCACGAGGTGAGATTTTGCGTGGAGCCCCAGATCTTTGTCGATTGACAGTCATTTTGTACTTCTTCCATTTTCTTACTATGGCACCAACAGTTGTCTCCTTCTCGCCCAGCGTCTTACTGATGGTTTTGTAGCCCATTCCAGCCTTGTGCAGGTGTATGATCTTGTCCCTGACATCCTTAGACAGCTCCTTGCTCTTGGCCATTTTGTAGAGGTTAGAGTCTGACTGATTCACTGAGTCTGTGGACAGGTGTCTTTCATACAGGTGACCATTGCCGACAGCTGTCTGTCATGCAGGTAACGAGTTGATTTGGAGCATCTACCTGGTCTGTAGGGGCCAGATCTCTTACTGGTTGGTGGGGGATCAAATACTTATTTCCCTCTGCAGAATGCAAATAAATTCATATACTTTCCACAATGTAATTTTCCGGATTTAATTTGTGATGTGCTATCTCTCACTGTTACCAATAACCTACCCTTCAATTATGGGCTGCTCATGTCTTTGTCAGTGGGCAAACTTACAAAATCAGCAAGGGATCAAATACTTATTTCCACCACTGTATGGTGTCACTATTAAACAATGACCCAACTTGCAGAGTGAACAAGGAACCTTCTGCATTGTAATGTGTGGCACTACACCACCAGGGACCTCTGGAATCAGGGAATGGGGAGTCTGTCAAAGGGATTCTTGGAGGGCCTTCCTGTTGCTGATTTTCTTTCCAAGGGGATAGAATGCTTTGGAGAGTGTGAGGTGGAGGGACCAGATGCTGTGCGCCAGGTGATTGGAGGAGCCAGATATCAAAACTGACACCTGCCCCTTACAGCAGACATTTATTTCTGCCTGGGGTGGGTGTTAATGCCAACATCTAGTTTGTATGTTTTTGGGGTTGTTGGTTTTTGTTTTTTTTTTTTTTTGGAACAACATAGGCCCCCCCTTGTGAAATGGGGAATCCACATAAATATGTTAGGCCTGCCCAAACCACTTTCTGCAGGTCTCTACCATGCCTTATATATGTTGAACGTTGCAATGTGTAAATAGCCCCCTTCTTATAAAATGTTTTTTTGCATGTGTATGCCAAACTTCATGTGTGAAAGGTGCAATTTACAAGTGGTAATGCTCCTAAAACAAGGGCCAAATTTGAAACTTTAATCTGCATGCATTATTTTGAGAACTCATCCAAAGCACACCTTCAGGAATGTCTCCCCCACCCCCATCCAACCAACCATAAGTATGTGTGTTGTGGAACCATGTACTTACTTTTAGGTGCACTGAGGAAGGGTAATATGCAATCAGCCAGTTAACCATGATAAATTCTATTTACCTCAGTACATGGACTCAAAAATTGTCCTCATAATTTACCGAATTCCAGGAGGAGCTTTTCCTTCCACTTCAAATAAATAATAAGATAATGCAACTTTGAAAAACTCACATCAGGAAATGAGTATCTATGAACTCAAGTCATTTCTAGTCATTGCGTAAGACCCATCCACTTTGGTCTACTAGGACATCCTCTTCTTTTTCCTCTGATGATGCAGGTACAAATAGGTCGAGGACTAGCGAATAGGTTCAGAGGGTCCTAGGCCATGATTTTTAGCAACTCAAAACCAGTTGAGCTTCTTCCTTGGCACATGCCAATTTTAAATATTTGGTACCCCCCAAAGAAGACAAAAGGTGAAGTGAGGACTCACAACTAGTCAAAAACCAACAAATCTTCTTTTAATTATAGATTCAAAATATTTCTCCCAAATGTGAGTGAAAAATAAAAAAGACCTCAGAGAAATTCATGCCACTGCTAATACTGTTAATGTGCCTAATGTTTAAGATCATTGGTTATAAAACCTCTATCATATAAACGTTACAAAACTTTAACAATTCAATGCTGAAACAAGTTTAATAACAGTGCATAGTTCTTAATACACCTCGATTAATAAACTAGATATCAAATCAAATTAAAACCAAGAAAGCCACACAAATCAACACCATCTTCAAACACTTGATAAAACAACCAGGATGTGCTTTTTCTCTAACATAAACAGGCACACCATTCCAATCTTTTGGGCTAATAAAGGCCTGTTTTCTAGTAGAAGTGAGACTCACCACAGCAAGAAGATATGAGATTTAACAATCCCTTTTAGAAAGATGACAAAGTATGAGAAGATTCATAGGGTACTGTAGCAGAGGCCTCAGAAGTGTGCCCTCCATATCGGCAAAGAGAAATGTTCCAAAGTTCCTGCTACTAAGCTGAACCCAGCTAGCAATGTGATGTAATAGAGGCTGAGCTTTCTTGTCACTCACAGGGTTGAAGTCTCCGCTCCAAACTGCAGGAATTATGAAAGGGCCTTGCAAGTAACTGCCCAGAGTCTCCCTTCCATAAGGAGTATGAGGAATAAAGAAAGGCTAATTGAACCCATCGCTGGGGCACAGCAGATTTTCCAAGTTTATTAATAATTGATATACCACATAAAGGGGCCCTTTTACAGACCGGCAGTAAGCCCAGCGCAGGCTTACCGTTTGCTCTTCCAGGACTACCGCTGACCCAACACAGTCGCCAGCGGTAGTCCCGCCCCGAGCACACGCCATTTCCGGGGGAAAAGGAAAACCCCCAGAAATGGCTTGCATGGCGGTAACCCAGCAGTAATCAGGCATCGCCGTGTACTGCCCAGTTACCACCAGGTTAGCGCAGGAGCCCTTATTGCCACCTCAATGGGTGGTGGTAAGGGAACCCCGATGCACTTCTACCCAGTGTGTGGCAGCGGCCAAAAAAAGCAAACAGGATGCTAGGAATTATTAGGAAAGGGATGCAAAATAAGACCATGGTGCGACCTCATCTTGAGTATTGTGTTCAATTCTGGTTGCCTTATCGCAAAAAAGATACAGCAGAATTAGAAAAGGTTCAAAAAAGGGCGACTAAAATGATAAAGGGGATGGTACTCCTCCCTTATGAGGAAAGGCTAAAGAGGTTAGGGCTCTTCAGCTTGGAAAAGAGACAGTGAAAAGGCGATATCATTGACGTCTATAAAATCCTGAGTGGGTAGAAAGTGAATCGATTTTTCACTCTTTCAAAAAAGTTCAAGGACCAGGCAACACACAATGAAATTACATGAAATACTTTTAAAACAAATAGGAGAAAATAGTTTTTCACTCAAAGAAATGTTAAGCTCTGGAACTCGCTGCTGGAGGATGTGGTGTAGTGGTTAGCATATCTGGGTTTAAAAAGGTTTGGACAACTTCCTGGAGGAAAAGTCTATAGTCTTTTATTGAGATGGGCATGGGGGAAGCCATTGCTTGCTCCGGGATTAGTAGCATGGAATGTTGCTACTAATTGGCATTGGCTATTCTTATGTTCTTATATGCCCCTCTACATGGCATTCAAGATAAATATATCCACAGATCAGGGGTGGACTAACAATGGTCTGGGTCTCTGGGCAGTAAGGGCCATGGACCCTAATTACCTATCAAACTTGAATAAACTAGATAGAAGCTAGGGGAGACTGGGCCCCCTACTGTTGTGGGCACTCAGGCACTGCCCTGTTGTCCCAATGATCAGTCCACCCCTGCCATAGACTGCAGTTGGTCCAAAATGTGGCAGTAAAATTAGTAACTAGATCAAAGAAGTTTGGTCATGCTCTCCCCTCCCCCACCCCCTGCTTCACAGGGAACACTGGCTCCCAGTTTCTCATAAGCTCTCTTATAAGATCCTCACCTCAGTCCATAAAATTCACTGTTCAGGGATCCCATTATTCCTCTCTCAACTCTTAATACTCAACATTCCAGGACATATTCTGTGATCTTCACAAGTTAATCTAATTGTGGTATCTTCTTCCAGACACATCTGTTTTGATTACATCAGAACCAGGATATTCAGTGTCATTGGTTCTTCTGTATGGAATGCCTTACCTTCTCATTGACATCTTCAGTGTTCTTTTAATCAAATTCAAGACTGCCTAATGACGTTTTTATTTCAACATGCTTGTGTTCAATATCCATAAGCCTACTCTCTTGCCACCTGCTATGGGCAGCTTATGGGATATCATGCTTGGATCACATCTATGAAAATGGAACCGAAACTTCCTCTGTCCTATCTGTTATGTATTTCCATTTCCTTTCTTATTATGCTTAGTTTTGGACATGTAAACCACCCTGAAAGGGACCTTTAGAGCAGTGCATCCAGTATGAATAAGAAATATTAAGCAGCCTAAGGGAGACTTTTGGTGTTTTGGAGTCCAGAGCATACTAACTAATGAAGGTGACTCACCTAGTGATCTGAAGAGCGAGTTGTTTTCTCTCCCAGAATAGACTCAGCGTAAGATTATCACTCAGGAGCTGTCTAGAGAATGAGAATGCAGAAAAGAAGTGTAAAGGAGTACTGTGAGACCACGGATTTTGATTAAACATTTGTATTTTGCCTTCTTTGCTGTTTTGTCTGCAATAAGGACTGTGAATACATTATTTTGAGAGATCACCTAATAAAGGTGTTTTCACTTAGAAATACTCTTTTGTATGTATTTGCCCTTTTTGCTTCTTGTCTTTAAATTTTTTTTTTTCAGTTTAGGCCTTGAACTCTGTTTATCCTATCCACCAGGATTCTGTATTTGCCTTTGGATGCTCTGTTCACCAGTGTTGTATAGTAACCAAGTAAATGTAACTAGTTACTGTACTTAAGTAAAATGTTTGTCACTTTTACTTGTAAAGAAGTACAGGATAACATTTGTTACTTTTACTTTTACTGAAGTAATAATTTTGCCAATTTTTACTACTTTTACTCAGTAACATCTGATGCTTGCAGTTAAAAGTAAAAGTGGAAGAAAGATGTAAATGATGATTCCTCAGTAAACCAAATGAAACAGCAAAATTGAGAACAGCATTGTGCTATTGCAAACCTTATCATGCAAACAGTATCTCATCTTAAATTTTGCTGTTCAGTGAATATAACCTATAAGAATAGTGGAGTTGCCTGTGTTTGTTGAAGTGGTTACTGGTATCCAGCCATACCGGTGGAGGTGGTGAAATGAGGACTGTGTCTGAATTTAAGAAAGCGTGGGTCAGGCATGTGGGATCTCTTAGGGAATGAAGGAGATAGTGGTTGAAGTGGATGGGCAAACTAGATGGGCCATTTGGCTCTTATCTGCCATCATATTTCTATGTTTCTATACAGAACAGTAATGAGTTGGCTCACTTTGAAGTGGTAAGCTTGGTGAGCAGACATATGCTTCTATCACAACAGACTGCTGGTCATCCCATTGAAAATTGGGTGACTGTCCACTTGATTGATTGAGTCTTTAGAGAGGAAGTTTTTTGTCTGGCCTTAAAACTGAAGGATTCTCACATATTTGATGTTCTTGCATTGGTTCTCAAAGATATTCAAACAGAGTTTGCCATCAGATAAAAAATTGTTAGAACAATGATTCCAAATTTGTGAAAGCCTTCTTTGTAACTGGACAGCAAAACGATGATAATGAAGATAAAGATGAAGATGCAAGTGATGAATTAGACAGCACTACATCTAAAGCAGATGATAATGACAATAATGATGATAAAATTTTCTTTGCTATAGGGAAGTCAAGTGTTTCAGAGAGTCCCTTGATCAAACCTGCAAACCTAGTCTGAAGACATCAGCATTACTGCAACCTGGCCTGATTTAAAGGAACCTTTTTTTATTAGACTGAATAATTCATTTTCTCCTAGTGCAGTTGCTGAACACCTTTTTAGCAGTGCTGGATTGATAATTCACAACCACACTTGCATGAATGACAGTCATTTTCAAAAATGTAGTTTTGCTAAAAGCAAAGTGGATTAAATTGTAGAGCAATAAAGTTGTTGGGATAAAAACTTTAACAATAGTTGCATTAATTGTAGTTGTGGTACTTTTACTTTTTCACTCAAAAAGTATTATATTAGCCAACAATTTTTTTTACTTTTACTTAAGTAAATTTTTAATATGCTTTTCACTGTACTTTTACTTAAGTACTTTGACCAACACTGCTGTTTGCTGCTTTTTTCTATTTTTCTCACTATTTAAAGCAACAAGCAGCCCTACAAATACATATTGTGTAGCACCTCCTGAGCTATCCTCAGCCCCTAAGGAGAGGATGGCTACAGTATTATTACTTTGGCTAACTAACTTGGAATACCCATATAATAAGCCTTATGCACTTAACATAGAGGGGCATTTTTGATATGATGTCTAAGTCCGAATTTGGACGTTTTGCACAAAACGTCCAAAATCTGAATAGGAAAGAAGGTCATTTTCAAAAAAGAAAAATGTCTTTTTTTTTTTTTTTTTAAATACTGTTTCAAACAAAGTTTTGTGCTTTGGACATTTTGTTTTTTGGTCCATTTTCGGAAGAAACGTAGAGATTCATGCCATTGAGATTTAGGAGGAGGAGTCATTTTTAGTAGACTGGTCCCCGAGACATCCCAGGAAAGCAATGGGGCACCCTAGAGGGCACTTCTGTGCACTTCATGAAAATGATCCCAGGTGCACATCTTGCCTTTGCTCCCTTATCTTGTCCCCTGAGTCCTCCAAAACTCACCCAAAACACACAGTCACACACTGTTCACCACTACAATAGCCCTTATGGGTGAAGGGGACATATATGTGGGTACAGTAGAGTTTTGGTGACCTTGGGAGGGGTCACAGTTTCCACCACAAGTGTGACAGGTAGAGGTAGATAAGGACCTGGGTCCCCCACTGTGTACTGCACCGATCACTACACTACTCCAGGGACCTGCTTGCTGCTCTAATAGACTTGACTTTAACATCTGAGGCTGTCATAGAGGCTGGTAAGTCATATTTTTATTCACTTTATTGTGGGGGGGGGGAAGAAGGGGGTCAGTGATGACTGAGGGGGTATTAGGGGTCACTCCTGATTCCCTCCAGTGGTCATTTAGGACACCTTTTAGTACCTTATTCATTTTGAAAACAGGTCTGGACCAAAATGTCTTAGTTTTAGTCCTTGGCGTTTTTTATTTGTTCCATTATGGCTGTAAAATGTCCAAGTGATAGGCACACCCTAATCCCGCCATCAAAACACCCCAAACGCATCCCCCTATGTGGAGGAGTAGCCTAGTGGTTAGTGTAGTGGACCTTGATCCTGGGGAACCGAGTTCAATTCCCACTGCAGCTCCTTGTGATTCTGGGCAAGTCACTTAACCCTCCATTGGTACAAAATAAGTACCGGAATATACATAAACCACTTTGAATGTAGTTGCAAAAACCTCAGAAAGGCAGTATATCAAGCCCCATTTCCCTTTCCCTTGTGATTTGAATGCACTTCTGACAAACTTCATAGAAAAACATCTAAAAATTGGTTTCAAAAATACCAATTTGAATGTTTTTGTGAGAAAAACATCCAAATGCTGCTTTATGCCACTTTATAAACGTTTTTCTGTTTTGAAAATAAGTCCCATAGAGGGGCATAATCGAACAACAACGTCTATCTCCATGGGCGTTTATCTCCGAGAACAGGTCCGTGAAGGGGCGGACCGAACCATAGTTTCGGAAAAAATAGACGTCCATGTTTTATTCGACAATTTGTGAGCTGGGCGTTTTTGTTTTTCAGTGATAATGGAAAATGAAAGCGCCCAGCTCAAAAACGAATAAATCCAAGGCATTTGTTCGTGGGAGGGGCCAGGATTCGTAGTGCACTGGTCCCCCTCACATGCCAGGACACCAACCGGGCACCCTAGGGGGCACTTGTAAAAAAAAAAAAAACAAGGTAAAAGAGCTCCCAGGTGCATAGCACCCTTCCCTTGGATGTTGAGCCCCCCAAATCCCCCTCAAAACCCACCGCCCACAAGTCTACTCCATTACTATAGCCCTAAGAGGTGAAGGGGGGCACCTAAATGTGGGTACAGTGGGTTTGGGGGGCGGTGTGGAGGGCTCCCATTTACCAGCACAAGTGTAACAGGTGGGGGGGATGGGCCTGGGTCTACCTGCCTGATGTCCACTGCACCCCCTAATAACTGCTCCAGTGACCTGCATACTGCTGCCAGGGAGGTGGGTATGACATTTGAGGGTGAACATAAAAAGTTGTGAAACGGCATATGTTTGTGGTGGGAGGGGGTTTGTGACCACTGGGGGTGTCAGGGGAGGTCATCCCCGACTCCCTCCAGTGGTCATCTTGTCATTTAGGGCACTTTTTGGGGCCCTATTCGTGGAAAAACAGGGTCCAGGAAAAGTGCCCTAAATTCTCGCTAAAAACGCATATTTTTTTTCCATTATCGGCGAAAGGCACCTATCTCTGATCAGCCGATAACCACACCCCAGTTCCGCCTTCGCCACGCCTTTGACACGCCCCCATCAACTTTGTCCGCATCCGCGACGGAGTGCAGTTGAAAACGTCCAAATTCGGCTTTCGATTATATCGCTTTATTCGTTTTTGTGAGATAAACGTCTATCTCCCAATTTGGGTCGCAATATAGGCGTTTTTCTTTTTCAATTATAAGCTGGATAGTATCTTAAACTTTAGATGGCCCCCACTAGAAGCTAATGCATGTGTACCATGTGATTCCATTATTTGTCCCCTGTAATAAACTTAACCACCACAGCCTTTGCACTTACCACATGGTAATATTTGTGTTAACTGTGCAGTTTAGTAAAAGGGCCCCTAATATTCTGTCTCAAATAATATGTTTTCCATTCCAATTTTTGGTCTCTCTCTCTCTCTCTCATGTCTTCTTTCCTCTTTCTATTTTTATTTCTTCTTCTTAAACATTTTTCTTCAGCAGTAAATGTTTTCTGCTTCTTCCATTTTCTCCTCTTCCTTTCTTCCTATATGTTTTTCTTTCACTGTTCCTCCTCCTCCTCTTTCCCCTGTATTATCACCTGGAATCTTTCCTCCTTCAAATCTAGAGTTCATTTCCTGCCATCTCCATCCTCTTTCTCACCCTCACCCCTTTCCCTTTCTGCTTTCCCTCCTCTCATTTTGTTCTCATCTATAGAAGTCGATGTTTGAAAATGATTAGGGATGCAGATCTCCTGAAAACAACTCAAATTATCCCCCCCCCCAACAAACAATGAAAAAAAAAAAAGCTTGAAGGGGTTTGAGTGTGACTGATCAACTCAGGGCCAGGTTTTAGATTTTGGCAATCATAGGCATGACCAGTCAGCTCTAGAGAGTAAGGGTTAAGGGGTGATGTCAGAGATCAGCTTGCTTTGCACAAAGGTCTCCAAAAGTTACAGGAAATTGAATGGAAGTTGGAACTTAAAGTTTCTGGAAAGATTTTTTTTTTTTAATATATCAGTTTCACTTTAAGGGTCAAAGAGCCACAACGTTTGCATAACTTAGCACAAAATAAAAAGCAATTAACATTTAAATGTCAAAATTAAACCAAGATATCATTAGAGTGATGACCTTTGAGACTCAGCTTACCACTAATGTGGTCCCATGGGAGACAAAAGGTTGAGCACCACCAGTTTACACAGTGTTATACAAACCTTGCAAAAAATGTATAAACCTGTTAAAAGACACATATTCTATAGGTATTAATATCCTTAGATTAAAATACTGTGAGAAAATACTGTCAATATCTTTTTTTTAATCTGTACAAGATGAATTGCATAAAAGCATAAATCACTCCCATACAATAGAAGCCAACTAATTGGGAAAAACTGATAATGATTAATCAGTAGAATGTATAGAACTCCAGAAATAGGGGAACTGTCTTCTTGTCACGTGGTATATTCATGAATTTATAGTACATGTTTGGCCTTTATTGTGTGTGAACAATCAGTTCCTTAAACATTACTGCATTAGTTGAATAATATAGGAGAGGGAAGGATCTGGGTATGACATGGGCGGGTGGAGTCATTATCATGCACTAGCTGTCAGGATTGCCCAAGGAGGTTTTATGACAGGAGATGGCATGAGCCTATCTGGCCCATTCTGTGAAGCCAGTGGGTGGAGTTTGATGCCATATTGTGTGACCCTAAGCATTTGCAGACGCTATTTAAAACAATGGCAAACTTGTGAGCTTTATGATTGCCTGTGTGTGTGTGGGGGGGGGGGGGGGGGGGGTTATTTCACAGGTTTTTTTTTTTTTTTTTATTTGAAATCTTCCCATATGTAACCTAAAGTTTTTTTTGGGGGGGGGTTACCTCTGAGGGGGTCCTGGGGCATGAGCTATGGTCCGCGGGTGCAGGCACTCTGGAGCCATGGGAAACTCAATTGTTATCCACTTACCAATTAGAAACACAATTGAATCAGCCAGAACATACTTAACTCTTCACTTCCCAAGTTGTAAAAGCCTGAAGTATAAATCAATACACGCGTCAAGTTTCTCTTACATATGCACACAGCTCTGGAACTCTACCAAAATGCCTGAAATCTACGAATAATCATCTAGAATTCTGAAAAAAAACTAAAAACTCACCTGTTCAAGAAGGCATACCCCACAGTATCTGACATAAATACCGAACAATGAAATATGGCATTTTAATCAGGAAATGGACAGTTTTCAACCCCGATGCATGATCACACCCTAACATTTTGTCTAAATCACCCCAACCTATTTACCGATACTTCTTTACTGTACTTGTCACTGTAATAGTGCCCCTATACTGTATTTGTTCACACCGGAGTCTGTAACCACCTCTCCAGAACTATGTAAGCCACTTTGAACCTACTAATAAGTGGGAAAAGGTGGGATACAAATAAATAAATAAATAAATAAATAAGGAGCAGTTTTAAGAAAGGCCCCAGCTTTGCCTGAGCCTTGAGGCCGAGTTGTGTTGCCCCCACCCCCCGAGGTTAAAAAAACCCCTTGGGTTACATATGAGAAGCTTTCAAATAAATAAAAAAGCTGTCAAATATAAAAGAACACACATAGGCAGTCATGAACCTCACAAGTTTTCTATATTATGTAGCTAATGCAGTGATATTACTGCAGTGGCTACCTTTTTAACACAGGTTTGCGCTCTGTCTACCACACAGTAAACCCTGCATTATCTGCTTAACACAGCTTAGTAAAAGGACCCCACAATAATAAATAGGATGTGGTTTGCAGGGAGGTGGAGGAATAGAGAAAATCTATGCATTCCTGCTCCTATTTTCTTTCCTCCCACCTTTCCTAAAAATGTTAGTCAGTAGTCGCCTATGTTCTTCACCTCTTCCAGCCTAACCCTGCTTGAGGTTTTACCCATACACAGGGTATACAATTTTTAAATAGCCCTTTTTCTGATGGAAGCAGCCATTTACAAGGGTATATGGCTTTAAAAAAAATAGTGTCCTTTCCATATCTATATATATAAAACTCACCCTCAACGTTCTATTGTCTGACATCACTGAAGCCAAGGTTCGTATGTTCGAAGCTCTGAAGCCACGAAAATCACAGTCTCTGGGCCCCGCCCTCGCGTCAAACGTTATGACGTTGAGGGCGGAGCAGAGTCTCACCTTCAACGTTCTACTCAGGCCACAAACTCCGGATTTCCACACTGTAGCTCTGCTCCGCTGTCACGTCAAAACGCGATGACGTCGAGGGCGGGGCATGAAAACCGCCACACAATGGAAACAACAGCAGCGCACGCCACGAACCACGTAAAACCACAACGAGCCATGCAGGGCTAACAAACTGTGTCACTCCTGCCACTCACCAGAAATGAACCTCCCCCCCCCCCCAAGGAACAACAGCGGCGCGGATGACGGTCCTGCCCCCTCCCCCCGCCACATACGACACTCACAAACAACATGACCCCGCTCCTGCAAAAAACAAACACATCTTCCCTCTGAAACGGAGACATCCAAAAGGTCAGAGGGAGGCAGGCGAGCAGGCAGCCAGCCTCAACTTCTCAGGGAGCCAGCCAGCCAGCCAGCCTCAACGTGGTGCAAGGGAAGAAGGGAGGGAGCCAGATGCATCATGCTGGCAGTGGCAGCAGGGAGGGAGCCAGATTGAACAACACAAGGCGACGGATGACCCTGAAAGGCTGAGGGAATGGGACTCTCCAGTCTCAGGCAGGGAAGGGGGGAGGGGAGGAAAGGGGGGGAATGACGAGGGTGGGGAGGGAACACAGGGGGGAAAAGGAAAGAGGGGGAACCCTGCCACACACTCTCATTCTCACACACACACTACCGCATTCATGCTGTCTGTCTCTCTCTCACACAGTCACTCACACACACATTCTCCCAAACGTACACACTACCATGAAACTCTTGCTAGCGCCCGTTTCATTGCTCTGAGAAACGGGCCTTTGTTTACTAGTTTTTTATAATAGGTCTAAAGATTCAGTCACTGGAAAACACTGCAACATTATTGCACATTTCTCCCAGTCTCCCACTGCTTGTACAGCATTATTCCTTTGTTGATATATTTTTTATTGTTACTAATTAAATCCCTGTTCTTAAAGGTAAGAACATTAAAAGTGAGGAAAGGTTTTTGGCATAGATTCTATAAAGGCAGAAACTTTAAGGAACTGATTTTTCACAAACAATAAAGGTCAACCATATACCATGAATTTATGAATATACCATGTGACAAGAAGACACCCTCCTATTTCTGGAGTTCTATACAATCTACTAATTAATCATCAGTAGTTTTTCCCAGTTAGTTGGGTTCTATTGTATGGGAGTGATTTATGCTTTTATTCACTTCATTTTGTACAGATCGCACGCCGACCAGGTCAGAACGGGGTAGGCAGGGGCGCCAAGCCAAAAGCGAGTAACTCTCATCCGGATCCTGTATTGGAGTGGCCCTTGGGAGAGGCGGCTGCCCACTGACCAGGTCAGAGCAGAGATCGGGCGGAGGCGCCAAGCCAAGATGCTGTTCACTCTAGCACAGGTAAAAACATCTGGACATCTCCCACGCGAAGACCACACAAAGCCCGCACGACGTTATCCAAGCGCCCAGATTGCCCCTCACGCTCTCAGCCTCGTAAAACGGAGGCAGATATGGGCTACTGGGGTGGCCTCACCTGAGAAAGGCGCCGGTTTTCCTGTTCGCCCGCTCGCTCCCCAACACAGACTCGTCCTCTCCAGCGGGAAAGGGAGGCGAGTAGCCAGAGACCAACGGAGGTAAAGAACACAACAAGTAAGCCGGGAAGAACGAAAGGCCCGTTCAGGCCTAACCTCTTCAAACCCAACAACCCCACGAGATCGCGCCCGGCCCATGTGGTGATCCCTGGAACACCAAAGCTTAGGACTGAAGCGATTCAAAGTGAGAAAGTGGTCGCTTCCTATATACCTTATAGCATTATATTGAAAGCTCCAGGTCGCTTTCTATGCATTTTACAGCAGTACACTGAACTATATTAGGACCACTGCCTTGCTTGCTCACTATACGCTCTCCTTACATCTTATAGTATATTACTTAACTGCAGAAGGACTTACTGACTTTAAGCTTTCTATACATATTACAGTACTATACTGAACTGTATCAGAACTCACTGTCTTGTATGCTAACTCTATGCTCTCTATGCAGCTGATAGCAGTATACTGAATTGTAGCAGAACCTATTGTCCTGGTTGCTAACTTTATGCTTAAATCGCATCCTATAGCATTATACTAAACTAAATTTCTATGCCACACTATCGCTGCAATTCTAAGCACATCACAATTCAACACACATAATTTTAAAACATATTACAAAAACATAAAGACCTTCCCTTCCCTCACCCATCCATCCCAGCAGCCTGACACCCACTTTTCTATTCCCTACTCCCTATCCATCATCCCCATAGCTCAGCATCAGCCCTTCCCTACCTTACCCCCTACCCCATCCATCCCTGTAGCCCAGTATCAATCCTTCCCTTCCCCACAATCCATCCCATAGCTAAGCCCTATCCTACCACCCCACCCCTCCCTCCGTGTAGCCTAGTGTCAGCCTTGTCCTACTCCCTACCCACCCACATGGCATTAAATATAAAAGACTTTTTTTTTAATGTCCTGGGCAATGCAGAGCCCACCTCCACACCAGTCCATCCAGAGAAAAATGCCTACACTTTTTCAAAAAACTTTAACCTAAGCACTGCAGAGACCCCCCCCTCCAAAAAAAACCCCCACCAAAATGAGAGAAAGACAACTTTTAAAATTAAGCTGGGTACTATTAAAATTTATTGTTGGTGAATTTCTGGGTGCAGAGCACCCTGGCTCCTATCCTGTCTCAGATTGTGCTGTGAGGCCGTGGGGGAATGCTACTGCTGCTGGCTGCTGTGACAATGACCCAAACGGCATTGAATCATCTAGATTCATCCAGACCTGGCCAGCAGGGCACCAGGGAGACAGCGATGGACTAAGGAGCTGTGTCCACGACACAGCCAGGCCGGCAGCCGCCTTTCCCATGCAGCACTGCATGCGGCCCGGCATGGTGTCATCATGCCATACGCGCTGCGGGCCTGGGGGCAGGAGGGAGCAGGCAGTGCCGTGTAGCTGCGGTGCGTGCAGTGCTGCTTAGTGGCGTGCTTATTTTAGCGTGAGAACGAGGCCGAGGAGGAGGAGCTGGAGGACCAGAAATCAAGAGCTGCTTGCAAGTGCTGATCGACTGCTGAAGGCAGGTGGGTGGGACTGGGAGGTCAGCTGCTGAGCGAGCCGCGCCGGCAGAAACTAAGGCTGTGGCTGCTTTGCTTTGCACTTTTCACCGGCGGTGGCACTTAAAACTGGGTGGGCCTGAGCGGAGATTGGGTGGGCTTGGGCCCACCCAGGCCCACCCGTAGCTACACCCCTGATATACTCCCTACTACGTCTCCCTGGTCTTTTTGGAAGAGTCCTGTTGATCACGCTACTACTTCTTCCCTGACCCTCCTTGTTCGTAGCAGATTTTGTTTCTCCACCTCAGTGGTTGATCTGCCACTTACACTAACATTTTATGTCCATGCCTACTTTTCTTTATAAAATAGCACCTAAGTAAGCACCTTCTTACCTTCTTATCCTAGGCGCCCTGTTATAAATGTACCCTCTTTAGGTGGGAGCTGAAAAGGGTATAAGTGAAGTTGTCCATGAAGTGAATAGTGAGGGGGAGGTTGGTTCATTTGAGGAACTACAGCAGAGTTTAACTATGATCAGAAAGATTTCTATGCCAATGTGCAGGTACAATTCTGTACTGGGATCCTGGATATAGCAAACATCTCAGACAGGCTCAGTTTAAGAATAGTGGAATTCTCAGAAACGGACTTTATAGAGAGGGCTTTCATTTCATGATTATAATAGGCCCTCTGGCAGTTGCAGCCAGAAGCAAATAGGATCTAGTCCACAAATGGAAAAGGTAATTAGAGATGTGAATCACACCCTCTCAGCAGGAAATGTTGCCACACTCCTTAAGATAACAAGGAAAATGCACTACAAATTGAGAAGGGTATGTTTACCCTACCATACAGGGTATTTAAATCCATGTACAAAGTACCAGGATAAAGCAGTGATTCTGGGCCACCATTTATGGTCCTATGCAACAGTGCAAAGGTAGTGGAGCAAGATAAGAAAATACTTGCAAGGTGTCTAGGAACAGTAGGTTACTCCCAAGGTGGAAGGAGTTCTTTTCGACGATCCTACGTATTTGAGGGTCCCACCTATGAATGAGGAAAGTCTACCTGGTGGGGGGAAAAGGGATTTTACTAAGTTAGATAAGTGGGCTTCCTCCCTGTTATTGGCAATGGTGAATGTAGTACTATGCAACTAGAGAAGTTGGCAAAAGCAGGTTCCCCTTGGCAGAAGCTAATTATCATACTGAATTCACAACCCTTTCTCCAGAACTCAGAATGATGTGATGAACTTCCCCTAAAGAAGAAAGGGAAAGGGGCACAAGGGCTCATGTAAGGGGGTTGTATTAATAGAGGTGCATAAGTTTTGTTTGTGAATTGACAGAGTGGGTACAGGAGACACACACATTCTGGGGTTATCCAATGGAAATGGGTATTGGTGATCATTTAAATAATAAGCAGAGAACGCTTGGGAGTTCTTTGAAGTCCTGGTCGTCATCATCAACTGATGTATGCTGGGGGAGGGGCTAGCTAGAAAGTCAGAGAATGGGGGAGGGGAGTGAAAATCTAAAACAAATATCTCTGTTTGGAATTGTGAATTGTGATATTGTGACAGGATGTGTTATATGTGGTAGTGTTCTTACTATCATAATAAAAATGATTAAAATTAAGAGAGGACACACTAAAAATAATGTTCAATATCCAAGGCTATTTAACTGGGTAGAAGAGGCTCCAACTGGTTGAACTGCTGTGGTCAGGAGTGGATTTTCAGCGGCTCTTAGCCAGACACTTCTGCTGAATATCTGCTCCGAGTACCAGAATACTCTCCAGATAGTGCCAGGGTGGTTCAAGGCAGAGTAAGGAGTGATACGGGCACCAGCCATATTCAGTCCCAGAACCTGTATAGCTAACCGGAAACACTGGACCACATAAATAGCAGCCCTAAATATGGCCAGTCAGGTATGCAGGCAAAGCACTGAATATTAGCCATATCCAGACAGCATCTGGGCACCACCAAAAATTCTAATATTCAGTGGCAGTGCCAGGATAGGGATGGCACTAAATATCCAGGTCTAATTTAGCCAGCAGTGTTCAACATTTAAACAAACATTAACTATCGTCGGCTGGATATTGACCCCATAGCTTTTATTCAAAAAAACACAAGGACCTTTATAAGTTATACCTTTTTGGGATCAGTTAGATAAAAAAGAAGTTCTAGCACATCAGCATGAGACTGGCTGGTGGGGAATGCCAAATCCCCTCCAGCTGATGAGATTTGCTACCAGAACTACCCCAGAAGCGAAGATGTTGACTGCTTCCCTTCCTGCCGCACTCCTCATGCATGCTCAGGTCATGTGTAAACCGAGCATGTGGAAGGAGTGCCGATGTCAGTGGCAGGAAGGAAGGCAGTCGACTTCTCTACAGGGTTAGTTCTGGCAGCAGATCTCATCAGCTGGCAGGCATTCAGCATCTCCGCCAAGAAAGGTGAGGAATGTGTTGGGGGTTGGAGGAAATGCATTGCTCCCTCAGTTCACCCCTGGGCCCCCCTAAAAATCTAATGCTGTTTAGGTCCCTGAAACCAATAGTGAGAGAAATGGTGTAATGTACTGTTATTCTGAAGAAAATAAAATTACTGCAGATTTCATACGATCTTCTGAGCCATAAAATAAACAAGATCAGAATGGGAACATGTCTCACTAACCTGCAGTAACTACCTGCAAATAGCACTTACCTCTGCTAGGGCAGCACAGCGTGACCTCTCCTCTGGGACTAAATGTTCCAGCTTTGCAGAAAAAAAAATAGCTCAGCTTCATTTATAAGATTAAAACAAAGCATGCCTTACTCAAAATGTTGACAGAGAGCCAACTTTAACATGGTTTTTACCAGGGATAAAACATAATTAGGCTGGTTACAAGTAAAACGTAGGTAAACAGAACATCCACACAGATGCTTTGTTTCAATTAAAGGGCATGTGATATAAACCAGGGCTAAACAAGAAGGGTATTTTTAAAACTGACTTCCTATTATAGATGCATTAATTACTTTAAAACACATTTCCTGTATTAAAAGAAAAATAGATGGCTATGAATAATGAATTATAATTCATTAACTTACTGCAAAAGGAACTTGAAACATCAATTCAAACACAGATATGCTTCTAATTATATATTCTGATATGCAGGTTGAAGTAAGAATGTAATTAAAAAAAAAACCATGCCAAGTAAGGCCAATGTCTACTGAGCCCAGAATTCCAATCCCAGCAGTGGTCAATCCAGATCACAAGTACCCGGCAGACCCCAATAAGTAGATTGATTTCTCATGCATATAAATGCTAAATTTTTTAATATTAATGTGGAGCAGCATTTTAGAAAGGATGGCTAAACCTGATTTAAGAGATCCAAGTCAGGATGTCTGCATTTCAGTCAAGTATTTCAGAAAAGGGTATGCTGATATAGATCCCTTTCTCAAACACATGCCTGCATGGACGTCTCTGCAGGGGGACATCCATTAGTACATAAGTACAAAAGTATTGCCATACTGCGACAGACCAAAGATCCATCAAGCCCAGCATCCTGTTTCCAACAGTGGCCACTCCAGGTCACAAATACCTGGCAAGATCCCAAAAAAGTACAAAACATTTTATGCTTCTTATCAAACAAATAGTGGATTTTCCCCAAGTCCAATTTAATAATGGTCTATGGACTTTTCCTTTCGGAAGCCGTCCAAAGCTTTTTAAAACTCTCCTATGCTAACCGCCTTTACCACACTCTCTGGCAATGAATTCCAGAGTTTAATTACACGTTGAATGAAGAAAACGGTTCTCCAATTCATTTAAAATTTACTACTTTGTGGCTTCATCGCATGCCCCCTAGTCCTAGTATTTTTGGAAAGAATAAACAGACGCTTCACTTCTACCTGTTCCACTACACTAACATTATTTTAAAGACCTCTATCATATCTCCTCGCCACCTTCTTTTCTCCAAGCTGAAGAGCCCTAGTCGCTTTAGCCTTTCTTCATAGGGAAGTTGTCCCATCCCCTTTATCAGTTTTGTCGCCCTTCTCTGCACCTTTTCTAATTTCACTATATCTTTTTTGAGATGCAGCGACCAGAATTGAACACAATATTCGAGGTGCGGTCCACCATGGAGCGATACAAAGGCATTATAACGTCCTCATTTTTGTTTTCCATTCCTTTCCTAATAATACCTAGCATTCTATTTGCTTTCTTAGCCGCAGCAGCACACTAAGCAAAAGGTTTCAAAGTATCATCAACAATGACACTTAGATCCCTTTCTTGGTCGGTGACTCCTAACGTGGAACCTTGCATGACGTAGCTATAATTCGGGTTACTTTTGCTACTTTTGTGTATACCCTACTTTGATTTGTACCTGTGCTCTTCAGGGCACAGACCGTATAAGTCTGCCCAGCACTAGCCCCGCCTCCCAATCACCAGCCCTGCCTCCCAACCACCGGCTCTTCCTCTTTCTCACAACACCCAGTCTCCCAGTCTCGTAAGGTCCTCTTGTAATTTTTCACAATCCTCCCGCGAGAGCACCCATTTAGCAAAAGCAGGCTGCGATATCATAGATGCCAATAACCTTGCCACATAGAATTGCCAGGTTTGGCTCTGCCATGTCTATGTAGGCATTTTAAAATACAGATGTTGCAGCGTCAAACACTGCACATCCTCAATACCTCCTCCCCGAACTTCCTGAGAAAACACTTTGCACCGTATACCTTATTTTCTCAGATAAATGTAATCTCAACTTTATCTTCTTTGCTAAATGCCAATTTGTTAAAATGAATCTTAATGGTCACTTCCTAAATGATGTCATTTTGAAAACAGGGATTATCCAGTTTTTACCGCATCTTGCAGTAGCACCTATCAATAATAGTAATCATTTTTCAATAATAGTACATTTGTTTGGGGTTATTTGGAAAAATGTTGGAGGTCCCATTTTTTACATAGACCATGTACAATCATAATATGATATACATGTTTATACATGACTATGGATTCTGATGTTGTAAAACACTTGTTCTCAACAGGCGCTATAGAAATGCTAAGTAGTAGTAGTAGTAGGTGCGATGTGAAATTTTCAGAGATGACAGCAAAATCTTAAACTCTTTTCTCTCATTCCCCATGCAATGGCTTCCAGCCACCAGGGGGAGTCAATGAACAGTACATTTTACCTGTCCCTGCCTCCTCCTCTGCTAACTTCCCTTTGGAGTCAGAACCACTTGGTTCCAATTTTATAGGAAAGCCAGCAGAAGGTAAGAAACACTGCTCACCTGATTCCTCTTGGTAACTGAAGATGACTTTTAGAGAAAGGCGGTGATACTAGAGTGTGGGTGAGAAAGTAAGGAGGTCCTGCTAGAGGGATGGGAGAAAAGGGATGGTGATGATGCTAAGGGGCAGAAGGGAGGGAAGGATATTGTGTATAGCAACAAAGTGGACCCTTTTTTGCTCTTGACACAACACAAAAAAGTTTGGGAATTGCCAGGTTAAAATACCAGCAATCTTAATCAGATTAACTCACAAAGAATGATAATTCTGATATTAACCCACTGTGTCTATGGAATTGTCAGGGATGTGCTATCCATTTTGTTGGTCAATGTGATCAAGTACTGGGTTGCATCATCCAGCAGTAGCAATGGCTAATAGCTATGCCATAGAGGACAGGGCATGTGATCTAGGTTGTAGCTGTATTAGCACTGCAGTTAAGATTCTGTGATTTAACCTCTTGAAGAACAGCAACAGAGAAGGTGTGGCATATCAAAGTCTGGCCAGAGCTCCCATTCAAGAAAATTGATTTTTCAGCTGTTCTCAGAGCTGGCAAAACCTACCAGGATACAGATCTGTTTAACAGAGAGTATATGTCCAAGTGAGCAGCCTAGAAGCCAGGGTAAAAAAACAAAACAGGAAACACATAAACAAAGCCAGAAACAAGACAATCACTAGTTCAATCTGAGCTCTAACTAGTTAATAGTGGTGTCCCTGGCCAGAAGACAAACTAGTACTGTAACCTTTCCAAAGTATCAGTTTCACAAATAATACCTTAAATGTCCATTCTCAATTTACCTTGATGCCAGGCTTAAGCTTACAGCAGCATTTTTCCTACAGCCTAGTTCTGGGTTTGCTTCCCAGCATTTGGTCTCCTGCTGTCATTCTGCCATGCCCTGCTTGGCTGGGAGAGTGAATCAGCAGGTTTGCTCTCTACTCTGGCCATCTGTAAATTCCCTACAGGCAGACTACCAAGATCCTAGTGAGCATATCCTCTGGAGATGAATGTGTACTCTTTTTCACAGAAGGCTCAGTGCATCTTAACCAATAGGAGGGCTAGGGTGTGCTGAGAATAGTCATCTGATAACTGCTTCTGGTTGTCATTGCAACAGACAGATAACATACATGAAAACAGTTCATAAATCAGTTTGTTGTGTATTCACCAATCCGTATCCTGCTTGAGAAATCATCTAGCAGTAGTGTTGGTTTTCTTTTCCATCTAAAATGTAGGAATGTTTCAGGGGGGGGGGGGGGGTCATAGTGTGGAACAGGTTTAAAAGCTGAGACTTTTCAGTCATGGTTTTGAACTTACATCCCAGAACAATAAGGAACTTGTAGTCCCTGATTCTGCACATTGAAATCAGTGCTGCGAGCCCAATAATGCATCTGGATTGAGTTGACAAAATCAGAACTAGTCTAAAATCTACTGGAATTATCAGCTCTGACCTATAGTGCAAGTTTGTATTTGACGAGTGCTGCACTGCGATAACAAAAGTATTACTGATCACGAAGCTGATGGTACTATTCATATTGCTTATTTATTTACTTATCAGATTTATTACATGTGTAAAGTGTTCATGGTGGGGCTTCTTTGGGTTAGAGCAGGCCATAGAGAAAGTACCTATATGAAATATGTAAGCCACTTTAGTTGTACCACAGAAAGGTGGTATCAATCTAAAAATAATAGACTGTTTCATAACCCAGGGCCCCTCAGAACATTTATTTCCCAAATATTAGGCAAACCTATTCCCTTGTGAACTGAAAAGTTCACAATCTGTCTTTTGGGATCCTCTTCCTCATGACACTCTCAAAAGCATTCTTAAAAGCTGACCACACAGGCATCCCAGCAGTACAGAGGGCCAGCCTAGTGGTCAGTACAGTGGGCTTCACATAAAGAGGCCCAGGTACAAATCCCACCTAGACCCCTTCATATTGTATGGTGAGCCCTCCAGGAACAGAGAAAAACTACTGTACCTAAAGGTCCACCACTACAATAACCTCCAGGCTTGCTGGTCACTTATATATTTAGGTATAGGAGGTATTTCTATGTTCCAGGAGGGCTCACATATTTCTACTGAAATGAAAGAGTTATGGTAGGAATTGAACCTGAGTCCCATTGTTCACTGTCCTCTGCACTGACCACTAGGCTACTCCATCCACTTACATGCTGCTTTCTTAGGAATGGCCTTGAGCCACCGACAACTAAGCATGCATGGGGTGCCAACATCGGTGGCTTAAGGAGTTGCTGCTGCCTGCCAAGCTTGATAAAAGCCAATTCTAGCCATCTTTGGTGGAAGTCTTCAGGTGACAGAGCTTGGGGATCCTCATCAGCTAAAGTATTTATATTTTGAGTTAGGAAGTGCTGGGGGAGGGAGGTAGAGAGAAAATGTTGTGCCCACCCACTTTAGGCTCAGGCCCCCCCCCCCCCCCCCCCCCCACCAAAAAAAAAATTGGCTGCCTGGCTACACCACTGCCTTGAAGGTACAGTGAAACAGAATATGTGAGTGGATCATTTCATTTTACAAAAGTCATAAATTGCTTTTACTAGATAAGCAGAATGCAATGCATAGTACAAACAAGTACAATAAACATAAGTATAATTTTAATAAACAAATCATAAAACAAACTAAAAATAGTTGCCCTATCAACCAACTAAATCAGTCGACAACATTTGAAAGCCTTCTTGATTAACCAAGTTTTCATGTTGTGCCAAAGCAGGATCAGATGCAATTAGTGAATATGTTGGAAAGTATCCAGCACCAGGTGGCTGAAATAGCTCACTGGGGAAGCCTCTAAACTAGAAAGCCCCAGTGTGCAAGACCAACTGTTCTTGACAGACTTTGAAGAATATTGTTAGAGGATTATTCATTAATTAGCTTTAAATAGCCACCAAAAATTGTTAACAAAAGTTACTTGAGCCGAAGATGGTGTTGCACACAGCCATACAGACACTGAAAGGCTTATAATTAACAAGGGTTAAAAACATAGCTTTTCAGGTAATTTTGGGGATAATGAAGGTAGGATTTTACAATATATAAATTGTAATAAATCTCAATGGTTAACCTTATTATCTACATTTGTGACATGAAATATATTAGATGCCCTATTAGAAAACTAAAAGCTAGGATTATTGAATGTGTCTAGTGTTAGAAAAAATGACAGAAAATACCCTGTAGCTTGTCATTTTCAAGTCATAAATGATGGGAAATTAAATGGATTTAGAATCTTTGTACTGCAGATCTCATCCTGGAGGGTTAAGTAAAGGCATGAAGAGAAATCTGTTGAATTAAAAGAATAGGCACTATTAAACCCCCAGGATATCAATCTAGATTTTAATAAGAAAACTATTTTAATCCATTTAAAATGTTAGAATAATGAAATGTCTTTTTTAATTTTAATTTTGTCTTTGTATGAATATTATTATAGAGCCCAATAATTAAAGGCTTTATGCTTATAACTTTTGAGAATTCTGCTCTGAATTGGTCTCTGAAAATTTACTAGGGCTGAGAGCCCACATTCATAGGAGCCAGCTCTGTGGGTATTTTGAGCACCCCCAATATTGAACAAACTGTTTCACTTTGTCCAGGAAGAGGTAAATTCCTTGGGGTTTTGCACCCCCAGTAATTTTGAAAAGTTGGCTCCTATGCCCACATTCATACTCAAACTTTCATTAAAAAGTGGTTGTGACTATATATCACTATATGTCTACCCCCATTCCATGCATCAGCCACATTTTCAGAGGAAACTCCATTTTGAAAATGAGAATGTAGTCCCATAGGTAAAACGCACTGCAACCTCTCTTGATGGCTAAGGAAGTGTCAATTATTACCCTCCCCATATGCATAGTACTACAGTACTTAGGAGCCCTTATTAAGCTGTGGTTAAAAAATGACCTTAGCACATCCTTACTTGGGTCAGTCCCATGTGCTAAGGCCATTTTTACCATGGGGTAAAATAGTCGATTTTTTTCATTTCCAGCATTACTGGCCACACTTTAATTTTCCTATTAGCATGTGGACATTAGCGTGTGAGCAGATTCTGGAAGCTGGAGAAGGCAGGAACTGCCTTGGACTGGCTGGAGCATAGGACTAGGCAGAGCCTAGTGGACTGGTTGGAACAAGAACAGAGGGGTCTAGAGGATGATGTTGAGAGAAGCTTAAGAAACAGGGTGAGACACAGAAGCTGACAAATCTTTGAGCTCAGAACAAAGGAATGTACACTGATAACACAGAGCTGACTTAATCAAGTTTGGAGGGGGCAGTTCACAGCAAGTACGTACCTATACAGAAGCCAAATGTTAGTATAAATGTAATTGCGTAGTTAGAGGAGAACGAGCATTGTTTCCAGATTCCTAATTGTGAGTGCCTGTGAATCCTGCTCCCTTGAGAATGATTAATATTTTTCCTTCTCAAGTCTTTTTAACCCTTTCATTCTCTTTTGTAATATTAAATAAAGCCAACTTAATTTGTTTTACTACTGTTACTTTTGTAGACTCAATTTATTTCAGGTTATGCAGCCTCGGGTCCTGGAAGGCATTGATGCCTTGGACCCCAAACATTTGGCGAGCCAGCCAGGAGCCACCTCCTGCCCAATATGATTTGCTGTGATTTCTCCTGGATGTGGGCCCCCAACGTCAGGTTTACTGAAATCGCCCCTGGTCCTAGATATGGGCCCCCAACACTAGGTTTATGAAAAATACCGGGCTTGAAGTTGTGGAATTGGAACCATGAAAAGTGATTTCTTGGACTAGCGCCTCCGGTTTTTGGGCTCTGAAAAGAGCCCATGGGAGCTGACCCGACAGAGTTGAGGCCAGGGAGTAGCTGGAACAAGCAGGACCAGAAGCAGGAACTGGCCAGGCAACGAACACAGGAGCAGCACAACTCTGGAAGCCTGTTCAAAATTACTGGAGTAGTGTAGAGCATTTCCTTATATATACCTGGCTAGGAAGTGAGGTCATCTGTCAGCGCCCCATCTAGGGTTATAAAAGGGAAGTGCAGCAATCAGGAAGTAAACACTCACAAGACTCCTAGACAAGATATGCTGCAGGACTCTAGCGGCTCCTGAATCAGGTGAGGGGCAAGATAGCACTTCCCTCTCCTTAGCCCTCTAGGTTTGGGTTTAAGGGGATAAAGGTGATGAAAACACCTAATGAATACTGGGCTTGCATGTTGACAGCAGGATTGCATGTGTTGTGTTCTGGTCCATAGCCCTTCCAAGCCGGGAGATAGTGTAGTTTCCCCCGATTCTCTTAGCATCTAGTATGTCCTGTACCTCAAACTCAGGGTCAGTGGTAACTGCCAGTGTATGCGAAGGAGGGTCTAGCCGCCACTTTCAATAACACTACAGAGAGGACGCTCAGGGCTGTGCTAGTAGCCACAGCTAAACGGAAAAACAACCCACTTATGTCACACAAAGGCCACTCAGGGCTGCGCTAGTAGTCACAGCTAAAAAGAAGAGCAACTCACTCAAACTCAAACAGAAACCTCACAGAGAGGACTCAAACAGAAAGCACACAGAGAAGTAGCTCAAGACAGGGCCACACTAAGGTAAAGGGAAAACACACAAAAGCAACTCAAGGCAAGGCCACAGAGTCAAATAACAGACAGTAGAGACAAAGGGGGAAAACAGGCAAAAAGGGAGAGGCTGCTTTTACATACACAAGTCAGACAAGGAGCAGAGCTCACAAGAGCCAGGAAACAAACACAGCAGACAAAGAGTTAAAGTAGGCTAAAGGGGAAAGGGAAATGGGACTTGATATACTGCCTTTCTGAAGTTTTTGCAACTACATTCAAAGCGGTTTACTTATATTCAGGTTGCTTCTAATATACAAGTCAGCAAAGGAGTAGTGCTTATAAGAGCCAGGTAACAAACACAGCACACAAAGGGTAAAAGCAGATTAAAAGGAAAAGCTGCTTCTAACTATAGAAGTCAGGAAAGGGGCAGAGCTCACAAGAGCCAAATAACAAACACTGCACATAAAGAGTTAAAGCAGACTACAGGGAAGACTAAACAAACAAAGAAGAAAGGTGCTTACCACGGACTAGCCAGAACCCACAGCTGGGAAGGGAAAGGCAAGGCAGACGGAGAGAGGCAGCAGATACAGCTGCACAGCAGTGAAGTAATCAGGGATGAGGCTGGCTTCTACAGACTCTCAGAACAAACAGACAAGAACTACACACGCCCAGAAACAGTACAGGCAGAGCTAAAAACATAGCTAACTGAAAAGTAGTCCATTCAAGTATAAACAAGAACCACACGCACAGGGAAACAGAACAGAGCTTTGCTGGCGAGCATAGCTAACATGAAAGTAATCCATTCAGGTTTAAACCAGAAGCACACACACAGAGCTCAAGGCACAGCTAACAAGATGAACAGTTCCCTCAGAATCAAACACAGATACAACTATAACAAGAAAAGGGAAATAGACCTGTTGCAAAGGCAACCCAGGATTGTTTCTTGGGTCCTTATAAAGGAGATGGCAGATAATGTCACACTGGGCAATGAAGTTTGGAAGCAGAGAGACCAAAGTGAGGCTTGGCTTCAGAGACACCAAAGCGAGGCTTGGCTAGCAGGAACATCAACAGCAGGGAAAGAGTCTGGAGGTGTCACAGAGCCAGATACAGAGAATCAGAAGGTCTGGACATAAAGGCACAGCCACAGCTGTGACAGGGCCAAGGAGACAGTCAACTGAAGGGAGTTAAGGGGAACAAAGTGTGCCATCTTAGAGAAGCGATCTATCACCATCCAGATAGTGGTATACTCATGAGAGGATGGAAGATCAGTAACAAAATCAGTGACAAAATCCATGGCAATATCTGACCAGGATTGCTCAGGAACTGGAAGAGGCTGTAGAAAGTCCCATGGGTGCACATGCACTGGCTTATTCCTGGCACAATTGACACATGAGTTGACATATTCTTGCACTTCCTGAGCTACTTGAGATCACCAATAATGGTGTTCCACCAGCCAAAGTGTCCTCTTTATTCCCGGGTGCCCTGACAATTTAGAATCATGCGTCCATTACAAGATCTTCCTTCTTAGCCGCTTGGGACCAGTGTCTTCCTGGGAGGCACTGTAATATGGGAGACAGCCAGAATCATCCTTGGATCGATGATGGGTTGAGTCTTGGAGGTGGTGCAAGTGGAGTCGAAGGACCGGGAAAGGGCATCAGCCCGGACATTCTTCTCTACTGGACAATAGAACAAGCAAAAATCAAAGCAGGAGAAGAAAAGTGACCACCTGGCCTGACAGGGGTTCAGTCTTTTGGCTTCTAGTAAATATACAAAGTTCTTATGGTCAGTGGTGATGGTGAACGGGTGTGCAACCCCTTCCAAAAAGTGTCTCTACTCCTCCAGTGCTAACTTGATGGCTAGAAGTTTGCGGTCCCCAATGGTATAGTTCTGCTCGGCTGGGGTGAACTTCCTAGAAAAGAAGGAACAAGGCAAAAGTTTCCCACTGGGGGAGGCCTGAGAGAGGATGGCTCCAGCCCCTATGGAGGAGACATCCAGTTCAACAAAGAAAGGGTGCGATATATCAGGTTGTTGCAATACGGAAGCTGACAGGAAGCCTCCTTTAGCTTGGAGAAGGCCAGCTGAGCTTTGGTTGACCAATTGCAGGTGTCCGTCCCTTTGCGAGTGAGGGTGGTGAGAGGTGCCATAAGGCTGGAGTAATTGTGGCTAAATTGCCGGTAATAGTTGATGAAGTCAAGGAATCTCTGAAAGGCCTTAAGGCCCATGGGTTGTGGCCAGTACTGGATTGCTACAGATTTGTCCAGATCCAGCTGAAGGCTACTACTACTACTACTACTACTACTTAACATTTCTATAGCGCTACTAGGGTTACACAGCGCTGTACAGTTTAAACAAAGAAGGACAGTCCCTGCTCAAAGGAGCTTACAATCTAAAGGACGAAATGTCAAGTTGGGGTAGTCTAGATTTCCTCAATGGAGGTGTAATGGTTATGTGCCGAAGGCGACATCGAAGAGGTGGGCTTTGAGTAAGGATATGAAGATGGGCAGGGAGGAGGCTTGACGTATGGGTTCAGGGAGTTTATTCCAAGCATAGGGTGAGGCAAGGCAGAAAGGGCAGAGCCTGGAGTTGGCGGTGGTGGAGAAGGGTACTGAGAGGAGGGATTTGACCTGTGAGCAGAGGTTGCGGGTAGGAACGTAAGGCGAGATGCGGGTAGAGAGGTAGTGAGGGGCTACAGATTGAGTGCATTTGTAGGTAAGTAGGAGAAGCTTGAACTGTATTCGGTACCTGATCGGAAGCCAGTGAAGTGACTTGAGAAGAGGGGTGATATGGGCATATCGGTCCTGACGGAAGATAAGACGTGCAGCAGAGTTCAACGGATTACAGGGGGGATAGATGGCTAAGTGGGAGGCCAGTGAGGAGTAGGTTGCAGTAGTCCAGGTGAGAGGTAATGAGAGAGTGGACGAGTGTTCGGGTGGTGTGCTCCGAGAGGAAAGGGCGAATTTTGCTGATGTTATAGAGAAAGAAGCAACAGGTTTTGGCTATCTGCTGGATATGCGCAGAAAAGGAGAGGGAGGAGTCGAATATGACTCCGAGGTTGTGGGCAGATGAGAAGGGGAGGATGAGGGTGTTATCAACTGAGATAGAGAGTGGAGGGAGAGGAGAAGTGGGTTTGGGTGGAAAGACAAGGAGCTCGGTCTTGGCCATGTTCAGTTTCAGGTGGCGGTTGGACATCCAGGCAGCAATGTCAGATAAGCAGGCCGATACCTTGGCCTGGGTTTCCACAGTGATGTCTGGTGTGGAGAGATAAAGCTGGGTGTCGTCAGCATAAAGATGATATTGGAAACCATGAGATGAGATCAGCGAGCCCAGGGAGGAGGTGTAGATTGAGAAGAGAAGGGGTCCAAGGACAGATCCCTGAGGACCTCCAACAGAGAGCGGGATGGGGGTGGAGGAAGATCCATGAGAATGTACTTTGAAGGTACGGTGGGAGAGATAAGAGGAGAACCAGGAGAGGACAGAGCCCTGGAACCCAAATGAGGACAGTGTGGCAAGAAGTAAGTTGTGGTTGACAGTGTCAAAAGCGGCGGATAGGTCAAGGAGTATGAGGATGGAGTAATGACCTTTGGATTTGGCAAGAAACAGGTCATTACAGACTTTAGATAGTGCCGTTTCTGTCGAGTGTAGAGGGCGAAAGCCAGATTGAAGCGGATCGAGGATAGCATGAGAGGAGAGAAAATCAAGGCAACGGCTGTGAAGGAGCGTTCAAGTATCTTGGACAGGAAGGGCAGGAGGGAAATGGGGCAGTAATTGGAGGGACAGGTAGGGTCAAGTGAAGGTTTTTTGAGGAGTGGTGGGACTACAGCATGCTTGAAGGTGTCAGGGACAGTTGCAGTGGAGAGAGAGAGGTTGAGGATATGGCAGATGGGGGGGGGTGACAGTAGGGGAGATGGTGTTAAGAAGGCTGGTGGGGATGGGGTCAGAAGAACAGGTGGTGCATTTCGAGGAGGAGAGAAGGTGGGCAGTTTCCTCCTCTGTGATATTAGGGAAAGAGGAGAAGGAGGCCTGGGTTGGTTGGTTGAGGGAGTGGGTTAAAGGGTGAAGGGGAGGAGGAGGCTTGGTGGTGAATTCGAGGTTGATCTGCACCTTGTCGCGGAAGTAGTCAGAGAGAGTGAGGGGGGTGGGAGCGGAGGGCACTTTGAGGAGGGAGTTGAGGGTGGCGAAGAGACGACGAGGGTTAGAGCTGAGAGAATTAGTCAATTGGGTATAATAGTCCTGCTTGGCAAGGAATAGGGAGGCCTGGAAAGAGGATAGCATGAATTTATAATGAATGAAATCGGTATGGGTGCGAGATTTCCTCAGAGGCGTTCAGCCGATCTGGCACAGGAGCGAAGGTATTGGATGCAAGGGGTCAGCCAGGGCTGGGGATTAGTGCGCCTTGTGGGACGGGAGATGGATGGTGCAAGGGTGTCCAGAGCAGAGGAGAGAGTGGCATTGTAAGTGGAGACAGCTGAAGGCTGGAAGAAGAAACTATATACCCCAAAAAGGGAGGGCTGTCTGCTCAAAGGAGAGGTGCAGGCACTGATAAAGCCCCACCACAAATTATCCTGGATGTACTCGCTCATAACTTTGGTTTCCGGAACAGAGAGTGCATAGACCTTGCTTTTTGGATGGCATCTTACCCAATAAGAAGTTAATAGGGTAGTTGTGTTTTCAATGAGGCAGTGGGGTCTTGGCTTGCTTCTTACAAACCACATCTGCGAAGGCACCGTACACTGCGGGAAGACTCGGGTGCGGGCATGGCTTGACTTTAGTGAGAGGTAGCTGAAGGTGTAGGAGTGAGGCAGAAATGAAATCAGGTCAAAATGTCCCAAGAGTGCCAGTCAACATGGGGTTCATGTTTTTCTAACCAGGGAAGTCCCAGAATGATCTGTTTGGCTGACTTAGGGAGTTTGTAGAACTCTGACTTCCTGGTGCAAAAGACCCACTTGGAGAGAGATGGGGCTAGTCATTGTCACCAGGTGTCCAAGCAGTGGAGGATGACTGGTAGAGTGAGGGAGGTTGATGTAGTTCGAGGTGGACCTACGGGTGCTTTCCCAACCAACACTAGGCCTTGGAGTTTCCTGGCTTCTTGGGACAGCTAGTGGCTTAATGTCCTGAATCTGCACAATATAAGCAGAGGTCTTGTGCTGTGCAGCATCGCTTTTCCTCCTCAGAGAATTGAGAATGCCCCACATGCATTGGAACCTCCTCCAATGGGGTAACCACAGTGTGAGGAGCCTCTGATAGTATTGGCTTCTGAAACCAGGGTGCCAAATGTATGGGCTGGCCCCAATCACCCCGTTCTTTAATGTCCACTTCAGGAAACAGACAATCATGATTCAGAGGGATATGAGGTCATCCAGATTGGGTGGCAGGTCCCGTCCCATAAGCTTATCCTTAATGTGCCCAGCAAGACCTGCTAAAACACTGCCACCTGGACTTCTTGGTTCCACTGAAGTTCCAAACCCAGGGTCCAGAACCGCACAGCATACTGGCCCATGGTCAGTGTCCCTTGTTCAGAGTGCAGTCGCTCGGACACTACTGAGGAGCACCCCGGCTCATCGAACACCTGCCGGAAATGGATGAGAAAGTCCCTCGGGCTGGACATAATCGGGTGATCCTGCTCCCACAAGGAAGACGCCCACACCAAGGCTTGCCCAGACAGGAGAGAAACAATGAAAGTAACCTTGATGCAGTCAGTCAGAAAGCTAGCAGGCTGGAGTTTGAAATTCATCAAGCATTGATTAATGAAACCCTAGCAGGCCTTAGGGTTTCTATTAAAGTATGGTGGTGTCATGACTCAAGGCTGGGGCACCAGGGAAGTCAGAGTTGGTACCACTGGGGTAGGCTCTGACAAACTCATCACTACTGGGGCAGCGGTACGCATCACCATCGGCTGCAAACAGAACCACTAAAGGGTTCCCATCAGTTGTTGTAACTGAGCCTGCTGTTGTTTGACCATCTTGGCTAGGTCCTGGAGGAATTGAAGAGGCAGCTTATCAGTTGAGCTCATGGCTTCAGCAAGCTATCACAGTTGGGGAAGGTGAGACCTTGGGCTGTGACGCGAGTGGCTCTACCTGTGCAGTATAAATGCTGTGCAGGCCCTCATCAACAGTTACTGATAGGACGGACTGGCTGGAGGAGCGTAGGACTAGTCAGAGGCTAGGACTAGACAGAGCCTAGCAGACTGGCTAGCAGAAGACAGAGCAGTCTAGAGGGTGGCCCTGAAAAGAGCTGTTTGAGAGTGACCTGACAGTCAAGGCCAGGGAGTAGCTAGAACAGTAGGGATGTAAGCAGGAACTGGCTAGGCAACACACACTGAAACACCATAACTCTAGAAGCCTGTTGCTGAAGTACTGGAGGACTATAGAGCACTTCCTTATATATCCCTGGCCAGGAAGTGAGGTCATCCATCAGCACCCCATCTAGGGCTATAAAAGGGAAGTGCAGCAACCAGGAAGTAAACACTTACAAGACTCTTAGGTACAGCATACTGCAGGACTCTAGTGGCTTACTGAATCAGGTGAGGGATGTGAAAAGGAGTCATTATTCAAAGCAATTTAAATGGCCAGGAGATTTAAATTTAACCAGTTAGTGCCATTGTATCAGCACTGACCGCTTAACTGAAAACTGGTTATTTTGTGGGAAGTCCAGAGGCTTGTTGCTTAGGCGGTTAAGTTCTGAATATTGGACTTTACCGCATAAGAGAGAGAGCTGGCCGCATAAAACTGGATATTCAGTGCCAGTGCTCGGGCATTTCCCAGCTTTGAATTTCTGGGTATAATGCTGGTGGCAGCTAAAAAAGATGTTGAACACCAGTTTTTTTTCCTGGGAGGCAGGGGGCTTGCAGGCCCCTTTCCTCTTCACCTTGGAGGAGAAACTGAGCTAAATAGTGTTTTTATTGGTATGTTTTGAGAGTACAGGGGATTTAATCACACAGACCCCTTGCTTTGTGTGGTGTGGGGGGGGGGGGGGGGTGGGGGGGGGGGGGGGGGGGGGGGGGGGGGGGAGGAGGGTTGGAGCACATAGCCCATTATTTTTATGTGCCCAGAGGATGGGGGTATGGGAATACAAAGACCCATTGCTATATATTCAGGGAGGGTGTTAGAAGTGATCAGTGTACACAGCCTATTAATTTGATATGCTAGGATGGTATGAAGAGAAGTCTAAGACTGGACAACATAGGCCCTTGGATTTTAGTGTCAGGCATGAAGAGATATGAGAAGGTCCTAAGGACACGGCCTCCACACAGTCTTCAGTTACCCTGTCTGCCCTGCATGCATACTTAATTCCTGGCCCTACTGGTCCAAGGCAGGTATTAAATATTAGGTTTTAGTAGGTGCATAGGATATGACAGGTGAAAGAGAATATACCTTACTATTTTGCATGCCTGCTGAAAAGGAGTAGATGATGTACCCACTAACATATGAGGACCAGGTAATCATACACATTAAGCTATTGATGCATTGCATATGTAACCCTTTGTTGCTGGCGGGGTTCTAGTTCTCCCCCGGTTACTGGGGTTCTTATAAGTAAGGGGGTGATGATTTCCACATACTAAACAGTCTTAGCATGTTAGTGCATAGGCTCCTGACTTATTCTGGGGTAAACATATATCTTGTTTGCTTTGGTTGCTCATTATGGATTCAGGAAATCTATTTTTAATATCTTACTGTTTTACTTCTTTTCAATTTGTGCTGTAAGGGTGCACGTGTTTTTGCCTGACATTTTAAAGCAGTATATTATAACTTTAAAATGTTCTGATACTTGCTTCTAATTGCCTATGGTTTCCTTATCATTTTATAGCAAAGTATATCTGACCAGGTATGTGCAAATGCTTAGCTTTTCATCTGCAAACATTTGCTGTGGTTTGTATATAACCATTTGTAAGTGCCATACTCTCTGTGATACATTATATCAGCAATTACTTGTGGAGTAGTAATGGTGACGGGAATAATAGCAGAACCAGCTCCAGGTTTTCCCCCATCCCAAGCAAACAGCTTTTGGCCACTGCTCCCTCTATTTCTTTTTAAGGTTTTAACCTTATCTTTGCTTTGCAATTTTATTAATACACATGTGCAATTGATTGTATGCATGTTAAATCAATTTTGTATGCACTAAAATTTTTAAGGCGTGTTAATGAGCCTGATGTGTGTTAACGAATTCACATCCCTAGTTTTTATCGTCCAAACAGTGAGCAAAATGCTGCCTCCAGAAATGTACTACACCAAGCAGGCACTGCTTTTCTGGTGCCCAGAGTCAGCCTTAGATCTTAAGAAGTCAGTCAAGGCAGCATTATTACCTCCTTCACTTACAAAAAATGATGTGGGGTTTGGGACTCTCTCTGACTGTGTACAATGTGTTCCTTTCTTACATTCACCCGCTAATGCTGAGCTGTTATTTTACTAACTGGAGTCCATTTTCTGTGTTATAAGAAACACTGCCTCTTTGTATTGTTCATCAGGAAATTCTAGAGAGGCTGATTTATATTACTTAATGAGAAATAATCCGCCACGTGATTATCACTGGGGTAGACTTGAAAACCAATCAGCATCAACAGAGTAGAAACTTAAGACTTACAGTTTGTCAATCATTCTGGCAGTCCCATGGCACAGTTCTTACAAGATGGTATCTATCAATGTTTGCATAATAAATAAAGTGATCAATTAAGGTTGGTTTTGTACATGACAGGCAATAAAGAATAAATGAAACATAAGCCCCCAGTGGGAGTATCAAGACACTATAGAGCAGTTTTTCTCAACCTTTTTTTTTCAGTCAGCACACATCTGATAGACAATGCTTGCATATGTGACACACTGCATACATGACTCTTATAGACCTTGTGTCTAACACAGTATAGCAATCATTCCAACCTAAATGTAAATATGCTCTGTATGCACAAAACTGCTATTTTCCCCCAACAATAGGTGCAAATCAGAACTAGCAAATTACTCTATGGAAGTTACCATATCAAGTATATATATTCTGATTCTCATGTCATCTGAATAGCAACATATATGCGATCTGATTAATAGCAACATAAATCTCTCCACTACCATGTTGTTATAAAATACAAAACCTGAAAAAATCCTAACTCCAGTGCTGTACCGAGGGTGGGGCGCTCCACCCCAGGTGCATGCTGTAGGGAGGATGCAGGTAGCAGCCGTGCAGCTGTTGGCTCTAGGGCAAGGAAAGCAGGGAACCAGCGGAGCTGACAGTCGCGTGGCTACTCCCAGCACCCTGGGAGGTAAGAGCAATGCACGGGGTGGGGGTGGGGTTTGGAGGTGATGAGCTGGGGGCACGATGCTGCACCCGGTGGGGGGGAGGACATTGCCCCCGGGGGAGGGGGGGAAGCTGCTCCCAGTTGAGGATACTGCAACTGGGAGGGGTGTGCAGCAATGATCCACGCCGGGTAGCAGTCGACCAAGGAACACCGTTGCCTAACTCAACATACATGTAGTAAACCTATCACACAACAGTAGCACTAATTCCTATGATTCAACCAACTTGAACCCTACCAAAGAATAGGCAGCGCTACAAATATTACACAGGGCCCTAGAACATCAATATACCTACTACTGGTAAAACAGAACAAGCAAACAGGATACCACATCTTGGTCACATGCAAAACATAGACAGACCCTCACCAAATACAGAACAAGGGATCAGAAATAAGAAATAAGAATATAAAGATAAAAAATTGAACTGGGAACCACAAAAAGTCAAACAAAGCTTGTGCCACAACATGGGAGAAATAAAAACATATTAATTTCCTCTTTACTGATTAAAATATAAAGACATCCATGATGCACATTTCCCAAAGCTAAGATGTTCCTCTTAAACTGCTATCTGTTCATTGTATTTTTCCAAGCCTGTTGGTCCCAAATTCTTTTTTCTGCTTTCCTGTCTTTTGCTCTTTTTCCAGTGTGTGCTGTCAATTTGTCTTTCTCCATTTTTTTTTTCCTGTCTTCTCCATTCCCTCATTTCCCCTCCACTCCTATGGTCCAGCATTACTCTGTCCCCTCTTCCTTTCCTTCCACTCCTATAGTCCAGCATCACCCTGTCCCCCCCCTCTCTCTCTCCTCCACCCCTACATTCTAGCATTTCCCTGTCCCCTCTCCTTTCCCCTTCATCCTTATAATGCCAGCAGCTCTGTCTCCTCTACTCTCTTTTCCTCCACACTTATGGTCCAGAATTTCCTTGTCCCCTCTCCCTTCCCCTCCACCGCTATAATCCAACAGCTCCCTGTCCCATTTTCCATATGGTCTAACATCTCTGTGTCCCCTTCCTGCACCTCCGTGTCTCTTCTCCCTTCTCCCCCAAAAGAAATGCAGCATCAGTCCTTATAAGGGCAACAGTTGGGAGGAGAGAACGGCAGCAGGAAACATAGCCCAAAGAAGAAGGTGCAGCTGGTCAAACCCCAAAGTCACGTTCTTTGTTGGGCAGCGCAGGCAGTAAACCACATTTAGCAGGCTTTCACTTCTGAAAGTTTGCTGCCTGCACAGTCCAGGAAGGAATGCAGCACTGACGTTTGTGTTGCTGCATCTCCACCAGCAGGCTGTGTTTCCTGCTGCCTGTGCTCTTCCCTCCCAGACACTTCTGTTTGCTCTGGATGGCCCCGTGACACATTTCTCAGGTGTTCACGACACACTGGTTGAGAACTGCTGCTATAGTGATATCATGTGGTGAATTATGCTATAGTGAGTCAGAATCTAATAGAGCCACTGGTTCATTAGTACCCATTTCACTGCAGCTTTTATTTTATGTGGTGCTTTAGCATTTTTAAGGCTTCTATCTTCAGTTTACTGTAGCTAGGTGACGTGTTAGACTGAGATTGTCAGTCCATTTGGACAGGGGAATAACTTGTGTACCTGCTTGTAATTCATTTTGATTTCGGATTTGGAGAAGGCAAGTAATTCTGTTACCTTGGAGTGGGGGTAGCCTGGTGGTTAGAGCAGCAAGCTGAGAAACATGGAAACAGCATTAGAATCCTGCTTCTCTCATTGCTGCTCCTTGTGTTCTTGGGCAATCACTTAATTCTCCATTGCCTCAGCTACAAACTTATTGTAAGCCCACCAGGCAGAACTGTTGCCAGGTTTTGATGTCAGGGGGAGCATTCCTTTTTGTAAAATAAGCGTCAGTGTGAAGCTGAAGGGCTGATCCACAAAGTGCCATTTTATGCAAAATCCATGTGGGGGAGCAGCTGCTCCCCTTACACCCCACCTAGCTACGCCTCTGCCACTAGGGACAAGCAAATAAGTAACTAAAAGTAACTCACCTTGAACTACTGATAAGCAGGGGCGTAGCCAGACCTTACAGTGGGAGGGGGCCAGAGCCCAAGGTTGGGGGCACATTTTGAGTGCCACCTCACCGCCCCCCCACCACGCTTCGCTTTGCCTCACCTCACCTCCCCTCCGCCTCGTGCCTCCTCGCACCCCCCTCGCCTCGCAAACAAATACCTTTGCTGGTGGGGGTCCCCAACCCCCGCCAGCCAAAGTCTTCTTCAGTGCCGGTCTCTGGCGCAGTCATGTTCCTGCCCTGCTCTTCTTTCTTCTTGCTCCTTCTGTCCTGTGCACACTGATGCTCCTTCTCAGTTTCACGTAATGAAGCATCAGCATGCACAAGACAGGAGGAGCAAGAGAAAGAAGAGCAGGGCAGGAACACGGCTGTGCTGGAGATGGGCGCTGAAGAAGGCTTCGGCTGATGGGGGTTGGGGAGCCCCACCAGCCAAACCAGGGGCCTGGACAAAATTTGTGAGGGGCCAGGCCCCCGTGGCCACCCGTAGCTACGCCCCTGCTGAAAAGGCACAACATAATCCAAATAATAGCAGCTACTGTCAGCTATTTCAATCATATTCTTATAATTCTAACCGAATATTGGTTTCCAAACTTGGCTTGGACATAGGCGCCATCTTTCTCTTGGAAGTGGAAGAAAGCCTGTGCAAGCCTGTAAATGCCAGTACTACAAAATAAATGTTCGCAAGTCCAAGCAAACCTGGAAGTGAAAGCACACATTGGTGCCTGTTTCCTGAGCTTAAATATAAGTTTTCCAAGTAAAAAAATAAAAATTTGAAGAGCTTATATTTAAAGGTGCTTCGCTTTCAGGTTTGCCTGGCGAATGCGCACAAGAGCTGACCTTACCACAGAGCTGTTCTGTGTGCGTGCACCAAGCACGTTCCCCCCTTTACTTTCACTTTTACAGCGTGCATATAATTTGCATACCATTTCCTTTGAGCACTGTCAAGCTAGCTTTCTGTGCTGTTCCGGTGTGATTGTGGTGTGATCTTCACAAGTAGGGTGAGAGCTAATTTGGAGGACCAGGATTGGGATTAATATCTCCAGCAGAGAGAAAAAGAAGGACCAGGACAGTACGGAAAAGAGTAGGAGAGGCATGACTTCGATAAAGATGAGATGCACTCAGACAGAATGGAGATGGTTGAATGAAACAAATAAAAATTTTGAAGCTTGAGTGCTGAGAAGAAAGGAGAAGACAAAAGGGTTGGTGAGGTGATGAAAGCAGAAGGTGGGCACTGTGGTTCTGAAGTATACAGTGGCTTCAGATGGAGAAAGATTGGGAAAAGTCAGGATCAAGAAAAGAAATGGTACTGCATACACTGCATATCTCAGGAAAAAGCATATTCTTGTTTTACCTGATGTCTAACATCCTTCTCTAACTGAAACTCAACATCCATCTCTGCAATAATTCAGAACCTATCTTTTCAGTCACTCAACATCAACCCCTTCAGTCTGGCAATCTGTCAGCCAAATGATCAGCATCCAGTTACAATGACTCATCTTGCCTGGCAGATCTCTTGTATCAACTGCCTGCATGCAGCAAGTTACTTGTTTTACTTATTTATTATAAACAGTTGGAATTCAAGAAAAGAGAATCTTCATTTTGGATGTTTGACTGCTTTAGCTGTTTAACAGTAAATTGCATATGCATTGAGAACATTATAGTGACTGTGAATTGAACCTCTGTTTTCCAAAGTCTCTTTGCAATCCAGTTTATAGCACACCACAGACCAAATAATTCAGATGCCAGGTTTATTAAAATTTGATATACCACTCTAGAGTAAGAACATAAGCATTGCCATACTGGGAGAGACTGAAGGCCCATCAACCCAGTATCCTGTTTCCAACAGTGGCCAATCCAGGTCACAAGTACCTGGCAAGATCCCAGAACAGTAAAACAAATTTTATGCTGCTTATCCTAAAAATAAGCAGTGGATTTTCCAAAGTTCATATTAATAGTGGCTTATGGACTTTTCTTTTAGGAAATTATGCAAACCTTTTTAAACGCTGCCAAGCTAAGTGCTTTTACCACATTCTATGGCAACAAATTCCAGATTCTAATTACATGTTGAGTGAAGAAATATTTTCTCTGGTTTGTTTTCAGTTTACTACTTAGTAGCTTCATTGCATGCACCCTAGTCCTAGTATTTTTGAAAACAGTAAACGAGTGATTCTTGTCTACCCGTTCCACACCGCTCAGTACTATCCTATCTCCCCTCAGCCATCTCTTCTCCAAGCTCAAGAGCCCTAGCCACTTTAGCCTTTCCTCATAGGGAAGTCATCCCCATCTCCTTTATCATTTTCGCCACCCTTCTCTGAACTTTTTCTAATTCTGCTATATCTTTTTTGAAATGCAGTGACCAGAATTGCACACTGTATTTGAGGTGCAGTTGCACCATGGAGCGATATAAAGGCCTTCTAATATTCTCATTTTTGTTTTCCATTCCTTTTCTAATAATTCCTGACATTCTATTTGCTTTCTTAGAAACCACTACACACTGAGCAGAGGTTTCAATGTATTATCAACAATGACTCCTAGATCCTTTTCCTGGGTGGTGACTCCTAATGTGGACCCTTGCATCACAAAAGTATAGTTTAGGTTGCTCTTTTCCATATGCATCACTTTGCTGTTGCTCACATTAAAAGTTATCTGCCATTCGGATGCCCAGTCTCATAAGGTCCTCTTGCAATTTTTTACAATCCTCTTGTGATTTAACAACTTTGAATAACTTTGTGTCATCAGCAAATTTAATAACCCCACTAGTTATTCTCTTCTCTAGACCATTTATAAATGTTAAAAAGCAGCAGTCCCAGCACAGACCACTGGGGAACCCCCACTATCTACCTTTCTCCTTTGAGAATACTGACCATTTAACCCTACTGTATGTTTTCTATCTTTTAACCAGATTTTAATCTATAATAGGACATTACCTCCTATCCCATGACTCTCTAATTACCTCAGGAGTCTTTCATGAGGTACTTTCTCAAGTGCCTTTTAAAAATCCAGATACAGAATATCAACCGACTCACCTTTATCCACATGTTTATTCACCCCTTCAAAGCAATGTAGTAGACTGAGGCAAGGTTTCCCTTGACTAAATCCATGTTGGCTTTGTCTCAGTAATCCATGCTTATGTATATGCTCTGTAATTTTGCAGTCCTTTTACTAAGGTGCGCTCATGGATTTAACGCATGCTAAGGATTAGTGTGTGCTAAATGATAATATGCCTATTATATTCCTATGGGCATCTTGTGATTTAGTGCACCCTAATCATTTCGACATGCTAAATCTGTTAATGCACCTTACTAAAAGGACCCCTTTGTTCTTTATAATAGTCTCTACCTTTTGCCCGGCACCAATGTCAGGCTCACCAGTCTATAATTTCCCAGATCACCTCTGGAACCCTTTTTAACATTGGCCACTCTCCAATCTTCAGTATACCATCCTGTCCAGGTGATTTGCTACTCTTCAATTTGTCAAATTGCCCCATTACATCTTCCAAGTTCATAGAGATTTGTTTGTTTTTCTGACTCACCAGCACTGAATACGTTCAAAGTGGTTTACATTATAAAATTAATAAATAGAAAAAAGGAAAGGAAATAAGAATAGTGGAGAATAGAAGAGAGGAAAGGAACACCATGAATTACATAGGGCAGTTTAGAGTAAGAATAGAGCAAGTTAAAAGTGCTGAAAATGCAGGATCCCCATCTGTGTCTGAAAATGGTGACTAGGCACCGAAAGCATCTTGGAACAGAAAGGTTTAAGGGAAGATCAGAAGTTGTAATAGGATCTTTCTAGACAAAGGTGAAGAGGCAGGGCTTTCCAAAGAGCTGGACTGAAATGAAAGCTCTAGAATGAGTGAATTCTCTTAAACAAGACTGGCAACATGTGAAAAGTCAATTTATATCTCGTATTTCCAAAGTAGGGTCTGGAACAGCTCCAAAATGGAGCTTATTAACATCCACAGGGGCAGCACAACGAAGAAATATGGCTGAAAGCACAATCTTAGAAAATTATAATAAAAGATGTTGGACCCAACAAGCAGGGCAATGAATGGATTTAAAACAAAACAAAAGGCTACAAAATATGTAGGATCAAATAAAAGCAATCTATGAGAGAACAAAATCACTTGTTATCAACAGTTACCATTTATTTTTTCCCAATATTTATCTTTTGTGTGTGTGAGTGTTGTGAGCTTCCCCACTGATTTCTATAGAGCCAGGATGAATAAGTGTTGGAAGGAGTGAGTCCGCAAATTCAACAGGCCTGCAATTGAAATGTGAAAATGTTTGGCTTCTTACCCTTTTATTGCAATGTCACATCCTGGGCATGCTCACTACCAGTGTCCCAACATTTTTACAAAGGAGCAACCTCAGTGGAATGACTTTGCTTATCAGAAAAGGGATAATGAACTTTATATATATTTTAGTGATGCTGCTAATGTATTCTCCAGCTCACAATCAGAATGAAATCAAGTACAATAAGCTTATTATCACCTAAGTCACCGTTACTGGACTGCTCAAGCTTTGAAGCCTATCATAAAATGGGTTTACTTCTTAAAATTTATATAGCCATTTTAAAATTGTCATTTAAATTTTGTTTTTGCTATGAAAATAGTTAATAGTAAATAATTAGACAGTTGTCCAGATCACGCCATTTTAATTAAACATTTTGACACATTTAATATTGAGATTTTGTATTTAGGAGCAAGGCTGACTCCTTCCGATTCCTTCACCCCTCTTCTTGCCCCAATCATTTGTTCTCATCTACTTCAGCGTAATCATCACATACACAGTGTAGTCTTCATCTTATTTTTCCCATAAATCCATTCGACATGCATTTTCAAGGAATCTTACATATATTCTAGCGCAACCAGGGCTTAATTTCTAGAGGAATGGCCTGGAACTTAGTTCCATCATTTCATTTCAGAATTCAAAGCAGCAAGGGTATTCTGCTCCAGCCCCTCTTTCCAGGCAGCCTGCAGAAAAGAGGAGGGGAGGAGTATACCTAGAGCAGAACTAAAATCAGTCAGCCTCTCTTCTCCTGTTGCTCTCTTATCTTTGGCCTGCCCAGCACCCCCCTCTCCTAGCCCCCACAGTTCCCAATTCCTTTTTGCTACAAATCAAGGACCAAGTATAATTGAAGGTAGTTCCATTTCCAGCTTTCGGGGTTCCAAATTTTCTTGGTACAGAAAACCAAATGAGCACTAAACCGCAGTAGAATCATTCCTTACGAACCTAAGCTTCCTTCATTCTTCAGAAAAATCAGTCGCCCACGTAAATGACTCAGAAGGCAGAAAGAAATGAAAGTCTGTAATCAGCTTAGTACAATCTGAAAGCCATTTACTGTAGTAGAAAATAAACACTTAAAAACAATTCTGCTGGCAAATAAGGTGCAGACATCCTACTGGCTGTATGCTGTCTGGCTACAAGAATGAGCAGAAAAACTTGCTTTCAGAGTTAACATATACCATGTAAAGCTGTAAGCCTTTTAAAGAATTATTTCCCTGAACATATTCATCTTGTATTTTGGTCTTGGCTACAGTGAGTAATGGATGGGCAGAATCCCATCTAAGCACAAAATATAATTTTATTTTCTTTGGTAAAGCAAACTTAGATCTAAGCAGCACATTATATACATTTTGTAGAAACATACAATGTGACAACAGATTTATTCATTCTTATACCCCACAATTATCCAAAAACAAGTTTTGGTTCACTGTGGCTTACATTCATCAGTCAGATGGATTGCATTGTTATTAAACACTTACAATCAGACTAAGAACATTTGGTACCAGTGTTGGTTACCCAATAAGATTTCTTGAAAGGATGTGTTTGTTGTTTTTTTTTTTTCAAAATGGAGATAGTTATAGATGCTTCTTGTAACAGTCAGAGCTTACAATTTTTATGCACTTACAATCATTTGGTAACATTTGGGTATTGTGTTGATTAGTCATAATAGTTCTTGAAAAAGATGTATTTTTAGGTTTCTTCTGGAATGGAGATAGTTGGTGGTGTTTTGTTGTGACAATCATGGATTACATTTATGTGCGCATTTGATAACGGTATTGATTAACTGTAAAACAACTTGAAAAGATGCGTTTTTAGTTCTCTTCTGAAGTGGAGATAGTTATCTATGCTTCTGGACTTGAATGTTATGTTTCTACATTTGGGTAGGTGAATGTCAGACTTGGAGAAAAAGGGTGTATCTGAGTATGGAGGAGAGGAAATCTGATGATGGGCCCTGAAGTTCTTCACCTAGACCAACCACCATTCCCTGAGTTGAGCCTTTGTATTTGGGCAGCAAGCAGGACTTGGATCAAGAGAAGGCCCTCGCATGGGTGGAAGGTGGAACAAAAGGCAGATGACTTCAGGCACAGTCAGATTAGGTTGGCAGATAGGCCAGGTGAATCTAGATCTAGGCAAAAGTCAGGTCAGGTGGCAAGCAAGGCAGTATCCGGGTCCAGGCGATGGTCAGGTGGCAAGCAAAGCAGTATCTGGGTCCAGGCAATGGTCAGGTCAGGTGGCAAGCAAAGCAGAATACAAGCACCAGCTAGAAGGGACAAGTCCAGGAACCTGTTGCTGAGGCAAAAAGCAAGAGAGCAAGCTGGCAATAAATACTACCTGGAGGGCAGAGGGTTCCCTTGGTTTTCCCTGGAAGTACCGTGCTATCCCTTTAAGGGGAAGTGTGGATCACGCGCACGCCCTAAGCGTGCTCATCCCCAATGCCAACAGTAATGTGGCTGAAGGCAAATTGCCCTAAACTAGCTGCAGTGCACCGGTGGGCATGCCGCCATCCCATGTTGTCCTGACAGCGCCAGCACGAGTCAAGCCCCAGGAGGTGAAGGGAAAGGCAAGGGAGGTAAGGTGTGGCGGGAACCATTACAGGGAAGGAGTAGGTATTCATTGGCTCCTGGCCACGTATTTCTTGCTGATAGTTCAATTAGGTTTGACATGTAATCAGGAGACAAACCGACAGTCTACCCATTTTCCCTAACTACAATCCTGCAGATTGTTTTTGATCTACAATTTTACCCTCACTTCCCCAACATTTAAGCCTTCTCTGTGCTTAGACCATCCTTTCTTGAATTCTAATATCTTTTAATTTATGTTCTTTCCTATCTGTGTAGCCCTGGGGTAGCACCAGAGCTGAAGCCAGGGTCATGGAGTGCGTGGGGGTTAGTATCCCGCAACCCATATCTCTAGGGTACTGTTGGGCAGGGGGGAAGGGAAGACACTCTTTGCAAACCCTGCATTTATGAATTCTCTTCTCATAGTTTCATTCTTCCTGCAATCAATACAGTGACTCACAAAACAACAAATATCTGCTTAGAATGTCTTTTTAAAGAAAAGATACATTTTACTGATGGTTTTTTCAAACAAGATAAACTCCTCCAACACAATTCCAATTTGGATAGAAAACTACAAAAAAGTAATTCTCTACTCTGTAAGGTTTCCTAATTCTATTATCTCTATACGGTACATTTCTCTAATAACACTCAGTAGAAACCAATCACCTGTTCTTCAGCATACTCATCTTTGTGGTTCTTTGAACCCTTTCCCAGCTGTCTTCTCAACCTCTTCTCTGAGATTTGTTGAGATGCTATCCCCACTCCAGCTTCAAATCAGTGGACTTCCTTTTCCTAAACCAAAGGCTCTTGGCTTCGAGACCCACTCCCTGGAACACCACCCACCACACCCAAGGAAAGGAAGGACCCAGTCCCTTCCTTCACAAGGGGTTTTATACTCAGAGTGCCAGGCACCTCCTGTTCTGAGAGTGTCATGGTATAGGAGGAGGCAACATCCTTCTGTGGATTAGGTATTGGTTATTGGACAGAAAACAGAGGGTAGGGTTAAATGATCATTTTTCTCAAGGGAGGAGGGTGAATAGTAGCATGCCCAAGGGATCTGTACTAGGGCCGGTGCTATTCAACGTATTTATAAATGGTCTGGAAAACGGAATGACAAGTGAGGTGATCAGATTTGCAGATGAGACAAAACTATTCAAAGCTGCCTTAACACATGCAGATTTTGAAAAATTGCATATAAAGCCCAGCATCTGCCCTTCCCTGCCATACTCCCTCCTTACCCTTCATGGTAAGGAGGAGTAGCCTAATGGTTACTGCAATGAGCTGAGAACCTGGGTAACCAGGTTCCATTCTCACTGTAGCTCCTTATGACTCTGGGCAAGTCACTTAATCCAGTCTATCAAATCCCATCTCCCTATCTCCCTTTTGTTTCATATAAAGCCCAGTATATCCTCTGTCCATCCATACCACGAATATCCACATATAAAATCCAGAATCCTCTCTGCCCTAGTGGTTAGGGTGGTGGACTCTGGTCCTGAGGAACTGAGTTTGATTCCCACTTCAGGCACAGCTCCTTGTGACTCTGGGCAAGTCACTTAACCCTCCATTGCCCCAGGTACAAATAAGTATCTGTATATGTAAGCTGCATTGAGCCTGCCATGAGTGGGAAAGTGCAGAGTACAAATGTAACTAAAATAAATAAAATACCCCCCTCACACCCTCATATAAAACCAGACATCTCTCTTGTCCTTCCATACCATCCCCCACCCTCATAGCCTGACATCTCCCCTGCCCTTCTCTTCTCCCCCACAACCCAGCATAACTTCTGATTTTCTACCCCCTTCCCCATCCCACTACCACCACCCAGCATAATAAGATCTTAACTTATTTATTTTTACCTGCGGTGGAGAGAAGGCCCAAATTCAATGCTGGCACTAGCTACAAGGGAAGCTTCCTTACTAAGCACCCACCAAAAACTGGCCGCCAATTTCCTGCTGGTTGGCTCTACAGCTTTGTGCGGGCTGCTGATTTCCTGCTAGTCGGCTCTTCAGCTTCACACAGGCTGACAATTTCCTGCCAGTTGGTTCTTCAGCTTCGCGCAGGCTTCCAATTTCCTGCCGGTTGGCTCTTCAGGTTCGTGTGGGCTGCCAATTTCCTGCCTGTGCAGCTGTTCGCTTATAGCAGGCTCTTTTGGTGGGCTCCTCACTCTCTCAAAGCAACTCCAGACTCTCCCAATGACACTGGCACCTGCCCCTATGGCTCGGACATGCTTACTGGTACCATGTGACTCAGTGCTCAACATGGTGCTGGTCGGCAGGAGCCCTGTCCATTTAAAGATAAATCAAATAAGCAGGGCAAAAAAAAATGTTTCATGCAGGGGCAACCAAACCTTCATAAAGAAAACTCCCAGCAACACAAACATTTATTTGTCACCAATTCTTATACTCAATTATATTTATTTTTGTTACATTTGTACCCCGTGCTTTCCCACTCATGGCAGGCTATGGAGGGTTAAGTGACTTGCCCAGAGTCACAAGAAGCTGCCTGTGCCGGGAATCAAACTCAGTTCCTCAGGACCAAAGTCCACCACCCTAACCACTAGGCCACTCCTCCACTCCATATCTATATTCTTATATATGTGGGATCTTCAGATATACTGACACAGATGCTACAGTTCATAACTTAAGCAGCACCATGCAAATCCTCATTGATCCATATTTTACAATTTTTTGTGAATTGAATTGCAAATTTAGAATAAAAAAAGTGAATAAAGCTACTTAGCTTCCATACACAAACAGAACCTCTGCCGACACGGCCAGGTTTCATTTTCTTCGTCAGGAAAGAGATCCAATTTATTACATTCAAAAACCTTTTCCCAATGCTTAAAATGTTTTCGAATGTAATAAAGTTAAGCTGAAGTTATGAACTGCAGCATCTGTGTCAGTATATATGACAATCCCACATATATTAGAATATAAGAATATAATTGAGTATAAGAATTTGTTCAAATTGATTGAATGCTTGGTGACAGATAAATGTTTGTGTTGCTGGGAGTTTTCTTTATAAAGGTAGGCAGGAGCCACCACGTCCGGATCGCAGGGGCAGATGCCAGCGTAATTGGGAGCAGTCAGAGGCACAGAGAATGACAGTTGTTGCATCCATCCAGCAGGGTAAGGTAAAACAACAGGTTAGTTCTGTACTGTCTGGTCAGCCCTAAGCTGCCTGCAGTCCTCTAAGGAAGGGCAAATTATTGATGGGCATCTGCAAAAAGGTGGGTTTTGAGATCAGTTTTGAAATTTACCATTAAGGATTGTAATCTTAACGAGTTGGGGAAGGTATTCCATAATCATGGGCCTTGCACTGAGAAGATAGCTTCTCTGATGTGTTCGTAGACTATTTTTGATAACTGGGAACGATGAGTTGAATTGTTGAGCAGACCTAATGGTTCTTTTAGGACAATAAGGAATAAGAATGCGAGAAAGGCAAGTGGTTCATTTGAAGATAAAGTCTTGAAGTGTGCATCTTATAGATAAGATGTGATATGGTTAATATTTTCTAATCTTTGCTATGAGTCTAACAACAAACAGCCTTACTGGTATATCCTTATTAAATGCAGTGTATACTGCAGCATTCAACAGTATTTACAAGAAAATAAACAATCAGGTAGATCATTAAACAGACATTAACAAAAAGCATTCAAACTACTTTCATACTTAAAGGAATTCTGGCCTAGTAGCACTGGTATAGAACTACGAGACAGTCTCAAATAAAACAAAAAAGAGAACTGGCAGCCAAAAGGCGATAAACAATCTCTCTGGATAGTGGTCAGAGTTCAGATGGTGGTCCTTGTAAGATGTTGGAAATTTTAGGGGGTCTTTTACTAAGGCACTAAAATTGTAGGCACGCTAAATGTTAGAGATGCCAATGCATTCCTATGGGCGTCTCTAACGTTTAGCGCACCCACAATTTTAGCTTGTGCTAAAAAAGTGAGCGTACCTTAGTAAAAGACGCCCTTAGTTTCTTAGACAGTTCTGTGAGTTCTCTAAAGGTAGATACATCTTTAACTTGAGGTAAGAAACATCTCAGTCACATGGTCTCTGTATGAGCTAGAAATAAAACCTTTCAAAGCCCTGCTTGGCCAATAGACCCTTCCTGAGCTGAGTGACCCCAAATGCTTAGCCCTTGGCCCTCTTCTCCCAGTCCCTCAGCCCTAGCATCAGTCTCTAACCCTCAGCTCCAACCTACCTGCCCCTGCAGCAGTGGGAACATGTTCTTCCCTTCCACAAGTGTAATGCTCCTCTTCCTTGGTTTTCCAGCAGGCTTGAAACATCAAAATAGGAAGTGCCTTGTCTCAGACTTAAAATCTGTAAGGCTGCTGAAGAAGAGTAGCAGCATAATCGCAGGCAGGAAAAACATAGTTCTATGGCAGTGAAGTGCTGATCCTGTGAGGCAGACTTTTTGTTTCTTGAGCCTTTGCCTAAATGGCTCACCCCTTATTCTGGTCCTGGTTTCTCTTTCCCCCCCCCCCCCCCTCCCTTGTGTCTAGCATCTCCCCTCTCCCACCCTCAAATGGTCTAGCATCTTTCTCTCCCCTGATTTGATCCAGCATATTTCTTCTTCCCTCATTTCCACTCAAGTGGGCCAGCATCTCCCCCTCTCTCACCATCCAATAATCACATCTTCTTACCCCCCCCCCCCATAGTCCCCCCTCCCTTCAAATCTCCACTGCTCCCACATATCCTTCCAATTACAGTGGTTGTGAGCTCTAAAAAGAAATGAATGAACAGCTGGCAACGGGTCTCTTGCTAAAGCTCTCAGCAACATTCTGCTGATCCTGCCCCCTCTGACTTGCTGCTGCTGTGGGAATGGGACCATCAGATCCTTGCTGAGGTTTCAGCATGAGGCCCTTTGCCAGATGCTCATTTGTTTCTTTTTACAGCTCACAGGCACTGCAATGGGAAGGAAATGCAAGAGCAGTGGAAGTTTTGAAGAGAACGGTTAAGAGTGGGGAGGGACAAAAAGGGGAGATGCTAGGCGGAGAAAGAGAGAGAGATGCTGGACCTCATGAGCAAGGGGAGAGAGGGAGGCACCCTGTCCAGCAGTGTTTAGGGTAGCAATGTCCCCCCCCCTACAAACTATGACCATGGAGGGTAGGTAGGTAGGGAAGAAAAATACTGGACCCATGGATTGACTCTCATATATGTCACCTCCCTGACTTTTGATTTTTAAATTGGTCATAAAGTTTGCCACCTATACACGAGTATCTACGGTAATCTACCATTTTAACGAGTAGCATAGCAAATGGGACAATTTGTGTTTTGACTGTTTTTAGATTCATATACAAATATTGCCACAGATATTGTAAAAAAAACTATTTTTTATGAATTTTAGACAGGAGTTAGGGAGCTGGAAGCTACAATATACATTAATATATTCTTTCTAGACATCTACGTTTTATGCAGTTTAATTGCAGTGCATACCACATCTGTAAATATAGATGCAGGCAAGCAGATATGTATTTCCATACTCTGCAAGCAGCCTACCATTTTTCCCATTTAACTACCTAAGTGATATATTTGTCTACTTAATAAAATGATGTATTAATTGTCTCCAGACAAATAATACATCATTTTAACTACAGTATTTACTGGCATACTGCTAATATCCTATGCAGAAACATAGAAAAATGTAGGCAGATAAAGACCATATGATGTATCCAGTCTGCCCTCCATGCCATCTACTCTCTCTGTCACTCCCTTAGAAATCCAATGTACTTGTCCGAAGCTTTCTTGAATTTAGATGCTGTTTTTGTCTCTACCACTTCCTCCAGGAGGCCATTCCATTAATTCATCTCCCTTTCCATGAAGAAGTATTTCTTCAGGTACGCCATCTTCATCCTATACCCCCTCATTCCAGAGCTTCCTGTCAATTGATAGAGACTCACCTCCTCTGCAATTATGCCACATGGGTATTTAAATGTCTCCCTCATATCTCCCTTCTTCCACCTTCCTTCCGAAGAATACATATTGAGATCTATAAGTTTGTCCCCATACACTTTATGACAAAGACCACTGACCATTTTAGTAGCCACTCTCTGGATCAACTCCATCCTGTTTTTATCTTTTTGAAGGTACATTCTCCAGAATTGTACACAATATTTAAAATGAGGTCACACCAAAGTCTTATACAGGGGCATCATCACCTCCTTTTTCCTACTGGCCATTCCTTTCCTTATGCACCCACCCAAGCATCATCCTAGCTTTCCCCGTTGCCTTTTCTACCTGTTTGGCTACCTTAAGATCATCATATATGATAACACCCAAGTCCTGCTCCTCTTTCATGCACGTTTTTCACCCCTTAAACTGTACCATTCCCTCGGTTTTTGCAGCCCACATGCTTGACCCTGCATTTTTTAAGCAATACAAATCTAAGCTGTCAAATTCCAGACTATTCCTCTAGCTTTGCTAAGTCCTTCCTCATGTTTTCCACACCATCAGGGGTGTTACCCTATTGAAGATTTTGATATCATCTGCAAAGAGGCAAACTTTACCAGAGAGCCCTTCAGCAATATCATTTACAAGAATGTTAAAAAGAGCCGGCCCAAGAACTAAACCTTGCAGCACACCACTGGTAACATCCTTTACCTCAGAATTAGCTCCATGTACCTCTATGCACTGTCACCTTCCACTCAACTAGTTCCTAACCTAGTCAGTCACTTTAGGGCCCATACCGAGAGCACTCAGTTTATTACTTAGTCGTCTATGCGGAACCATGTCAAAAGCTTTGCTAACATCTAAATACATCACATCTAGCGCTCTCCCTCGATCCAAGTCTCTGGTCATCCAGTCAAATAAATTGAACAGATTTGTCTGACAAGACCTGCCTCTATTGAAACCATGATGCTTCGGGTCCTGTAATCTATTGGATTCCAAAAACTTTACTGTTGTCTGTTTTAAAAGTGTTTCCATTAATTTACCTACCACAGACTTACTGGTCTGTAGTTTCCAATCTCTTCCTTACTTCTGCTTTTGTGAAGAGGAATCATATATGTTCTTCTCCAGTCCTCCGGGACCACGCCCGACTCTAGAGAAGCATTGAAATAGCCACCGGAGCTGCTAGAACTTACCTAAGTTCCCCAGATGTATGCCATCCAGCCCCATTGCTTTGTCCACCTTTATTTTAGCCAGCTCCTCATGAACACAGTCCTCTAAAAAATGTTCAGAGACTACCACTCTGTATTTGTCTTCTGTGGTCCTGCTCCTGGCTCTTCAGCTGTGAACGCAAAAAGATATATTTGTTAAGCAATTCTGCCTTATCTTTATCACCTTCTACATATTCCTCTCCTTCACCTTTGAGTCTCACAATGTCACTTTTGCAGTTCCTCCTATCACTATCACTAACATATCTAAAAAAAAAAGTCTTGTTCCCCTATTTTACTATTTTGGCTGTTTTTTTCTTCCATTTCTATCTTTGCTTTCCTGACTACTCTACCAGCTTCTCTTAGCCTTTCCAGATATTGTCACCTGTCTTCCTCTTTCTGCAATCTCTTCTGGTTTATAAAGGCTAACCTATTTTTCCTTACCCTTTCATCTACGAACATAAGAATAGCCCTACCGGGTCCAACCAATGATCCATCTAGCCCAGTATTCTGTTTCCAAGAGTGGCCAAGCCAGGTCACAATACCTGGCAAAACCCCAAACAGTAGCAGCATTTCATACTGCCAATTCCAGAGCAAGCAGTGGCTTCCCCATATCTGTCTCAATAACAGACTATGGACTCTTCCTCCAGAAACTTGTTCAAACCCTTTTTAAACCCAGATATGCTAACCACTGTTACTACATCCTCTGACACTGAGTTTCAGAGCTTAACTGTTTTTCGGGTGAAAAAATATTTCCTCCTATTTGTTTTAAAAGTATTTCCACGTAATTTCCTTGATTATCCCCCAGTCTTCATATTTTTTGAAAGAGTAAAAAAAATCAATTCACTTCTACTTTTTCTACACCACTCAGGATTTCGTAGACCTCAATCATACTACTTTTGAGAATCAAAGTGACCTCCTTTTCCTCTTACTTTTATGTACTTTCCTTACAAATAGGTTTGTTACCCTTACAATAGCTCCTTTCAGTATTGCCCACTGCTTTCCAACTTATTCTAGATGTTCCCATCCAGACAGAAATTCATTGAGGTAATCCTCCATCAGAATAGTTAGTTTTTTTGAAGTCTCCACACCTATCTTAATATTAAACCACACCATTTTGTGATCACTGGATGCCAGATGATCACCTACTATAACATCAGAAACTCTATCCCCATTAGTAAGCAGTTAGGGGCCCTTTTACTAAGCTGCATAGGTGCCTATGCATGCCCAACACTCGTCAATTTTGAGTTACTGCCTGGCTACCGCATGGCCCTTGCAGTAATTTCATTTTTGATGCACGTCTGCTACGCGATCTGGAAAATATTTTTATTTTCTGGCGCACGGGCAGTAATTAGCATTTTACATGCATAGACTGCTGAATATCACTGGTTAGCAGATAGCCGGTTATATCGGCCGACATAACCGGCTATCCACTGATTTTCAACCCACTTTAGTGGCTTTATTTGGCCGCGTGAATAGGTGGAATATCTTTGGCCATTTAGAAGATAACCGGCTAAGTCTGGATATCAACATAACCGGTTATCTTCTAACAGCCAAAAAATAAACCGGCTTTTCAATGCTGGTCACCGGAAACAGCTCAGCATTGAATATCTGAGTTTAGTAGTGATTGAGGAAGTTAGCCAGGCTAAGTTCCGCAGTCTGAATATCAGCCCTTATAAATATATATGATGTTTTGTTTCCTACAATAATATTTCTCAGCATTTATCGAGCCTTAATGTCTTTTCAGTTAAGCAATGGAAGGGCCAAGGGGCGCCATTGTTGGGCTGTGCTTAGGAAAAGGGGATGGGACTTGATGTACCATCTTTCTGTGGTTACAATCAAAGCAGTTTACATATTATATACATTGCTTTTGACTCGTAACCACTCGCCTCCACCTACCCTCCTCTCTTCCTTCCCGATCACATTAATTGATTTGATTTGCTTACTTTATTTTTTGTCTATTAGATTGTAAGCTCTTTGAGCAGGGACTGTCTTTCTTCTATGTTTGTGCAGCGCTGCGTATGCCTTGTAGCGCTATAGAAATGCTAAATAGTAGTAGTAGTAGTAGTAGTAGTAGGTACTTACATTGTACCTGGGGCAATGGAGGGTTAAGTAACTTGCCCAGAGTCAGAAGGAACTGCAGTGGGAATCAAACCCAGTTCCCCACTAACCACTTGGCTACTCATCCACCCCGAGTCCATCAGTTGGATTTATTCAGTCCTGCGGTACCCACATACATATCAGGCAGATAGGGCCACACAGAATAGTCTTATCTTTGCCCAGTTAGGTGTGTGGGTACCAGCACTGAATTTCAGCTGGCATCCACATAACTTCCAAATCTGCTGAGGATCCGGATATTCAATGGCAGTGCCTGGACATGGCCTAGCATTGAATATCCAGGTCTAATTCAGCCTATAGCTGTCAGCCGCCTTAAAACCACTGACTGCCACATGCTGAATATCGTCTGGTCTATTTTTATACTGAATAACCTCATCAACTCCTTCCTTGGCCATTCCCAGAGCCAACTAGAAAAATCACTTCCCTTTCTATTCATCACTCATGCAGGCACAGCAGGCAATTAATAACCCTGCTTAAGCAAACGCATAGAGTAGGTCAGCACAGGAAATATACTAAACCCCGTACTGTAATTACTAGATACTTTGTGAAAAGTCTCAAATGTAAAAGTGTGGAGGGCAAGGATCTTATGATCAGATAAAGACTATATAACACTTTAAAAATTCCCTCTAACAAAATTAGTAAACTGATATGAGTTATAAAAATATGTCTTATTATTTCTTAAGGTCCTAATACTCAGAAAATGATGAGGTCCTAAATGTATGCTCCTAAATTAGCCCACTAAACTTATGCCCTATTTTCAGCCAGACTTAGGGGCATAACTTTTCAACTGAAAAATTAATCTTTCTATTCTTATTTTATATATCTGAAAACCAGCATTTAGATGTCCATATTGCACTGACTTCCAAATCTCAATGTTATAAAGCCAGGATATGGACTTCTGAAAACATCAAGGGGGCATGTTCTGGGCGTGTTTTAGGTGGGACTAGGGAGAGGCCAAAATTTGGACATCCAACTCCAATTTCAGAAGGGGAAGGGACTTCTATGTCCAAAAAAATAGGTGTTATTTAGACCTGGTACTTGGCCCATCCAGGTTACAGAAATGTGCTCTGATTGAGCAACTGTCCACTGGAGGGTTTAAGGGAACTCACCTCCTTAATCCCCCAGTAGTTGCTCTTCCCCTCCTTTCCCCAAATGTGAAACTATTCAGGGTTACTGAGCTCTATGACAACTTCAGGAACTATGGATGTTCATGGTACTAAACTGTGTTTAAATTAACTTCTTGAAGGACCGCCACACAGTGTTGAGTAGCCTTTGAGTCCATGTGCTCATAAAGACGTGTGGTCCTGCCCCCTCTAATATGTTCTGTTTTCATCAAGGGTCTTCGGAAGAACATAGATTTGAAGGCTTCTGGTGCTCATTGCTAGTGGTATGTTCATTGCTGCTGGGGTCCTGGAGGCATGGCAGTAGCGGGTCTTGGTAGCTGCCTATGCATAGGGGAAGGTCTGGGCTCTGTCATTTGATTGATCTCTTATCGCACCCTCATTTTACCAATGGGCAGCTACCTCTTTTTCTCATTGGTACAAGGGGCCCAAAGAGACAGCCCCCCCCCCCTTATTTTACCAATGGGCAGCTACCCATTTTGCCCATTGGTACAAGGGGCCCCAAGAGACATTATTGGGAGAAGTGCTCACTGTCCTTGGTCAGATGAAGAGTAAAACCACAGTGCAGTTTTTCATTTAAGGTAAGTAGCAGCTTGGGTGTCTCTGACATCAATTGCAGCCAGATCAAAGAAAATAAAATGTTTTGCAGGAGCGGTGTCTGATATAGTGAGAAAATGCACACTATGATGACACTGGGGGTGGGGGTGGGGGAACTCACTATCCTCCAGGTCAGGTAAAGAGTAAAAAAAAAACTGCATCGAGCAGTATTCAGTTATCTGTAGCCACTGAAGCTACTCATGTACATCACAATTCTATCTCTGCTTCATCCAAAGTATTTCCCCATGAATATCAAGTGTGGACCATCGCTGGCCGTCTTTAAATCTGGGCTAAAAGCCCACCTTTCTGATGCTGCTTTTAACTCCTAACCCTTACTCACTTGTTCAGTACCCTTATTTTATCATCCCCACCTTAGTAATTCCCTTATCTCTTATTTGTCCTGTTTGTCTGTCCTAATTAGATTGTAAACTCTGTCGAGCAGGGACTGTCTCTTCATATTCAAGTGTACAGTGCTGCGTACGTCTAGTAGCGCTATAGAAATGATAAGTAGTAATAGTAACAAATTCTTCTTTGTGGAAGATTAGAGGGTTTCAGTTATAATTGTGTTTTTCACCAGGTAGCTAAAACTGACTGGGGTGGGGGGAGGGCAGAGGGTTTCTTTATATAGAGAAGGCCGTGGTGTCTTATATTGCTAATTTAAAAGTGGCTAGGGGAGGAAAAGGGGTGTGATGTGTGGAAATGTCCTTTTGGCTTGCCCCCATGTTGCCGCCTCAAATTTTTCTGTCTAGAGACACTGCTACCTAAAAGTCAATGCGTTTAGGAATCTGTGTGTATTTTTAGTCACATATAAAAAGGAAAAAAATAAGGTCAGGCTTTTTTATTTAGATAAAAACCTTTTGAAAATTGCCCTAGTTTATTCAGATAAAAACCTTTGAAAATTGTCTTTCATAACAGGAGAAATTTTAGCTAGCTACCTTGTTAATCATAACTGCTTCCTTTCGGTTTATACAGTAAGCAGTAAATCTTATGTTGATAAGCAGGGGATCTGCGTCTGCATTACCCATGTGACTGTTTAAGAGAGCTGATGTCATCTTATAAGCCTCTCAGAGGTGTTCATGCAGCTAGAAGTGCTATATCTATTCCTTTTCTTTCTCCTTTCCAAGCTTCATATTTTCTTTGCATCCATGACCATTGTTTGAACATGTTCATCCCCTCTGGATGCACTTCGAGCAAATTGTATCTCCTGATTCCGAGTCACTTATATAAAGCATAAATACCTCTGAGTTAAATGGATCATAATTTTCATTTTGCATGAAGGACTACAAGCAACTTATCCTGAAATAATGCAGGAGGGAGGAGAAAACAAAGAAGAAAAAAGGGAGGAGGGGAAGAAAGCTCCTTTTCATAATTTTGCATTGTGCAAACTTTCCCTATAATCCTTTCATCCTTGTTATGTGTGGTTTCAAGTTAGGCAAGATTTTTCTTTCACTCATTGCCAACGTTTCTGAAATGGAGGATAAAAACCTCTTGTGGATCAGCTCTGTCACAATGCAGTACAGTACCCAGGGTAACACTAAGCCTGTACTGAGCCAGGAAAGAAAACCTAAGTCTGTACTAGCCATGGAACATAAACAGGGATCTGAAACTACAGGTACAAAAGCAGATATTGTTTTTCTTGTGAATGATCTGAAGCTAAGCTGATCTGACATCTCCACTGCTGTGACTGACATACATGGTGAAATAAACACTGTGTTAAAAAAATGAAAGCAGTAACGAAATGACATCAAGTGATCACATATTATGTATTTATGGAGTTCAACTAACAGCATGCATTGTGTCAGAGCTGGCCTTGAGTTGGAGGACTCCAGGTTGAGAGACTGAAGCTCAGTCCTTTGAACCCCATAAGTACATAAGTATTGCCATACTGGGACAGACCAAAGGTCCTTCAAGCCCAGCATCCTGTTTCTAACAGTGGCCAATCCAGGTCACAAATACCTGGCAAGATCCAAAAAAGTACAAAACATTTTATGATGCTTATCCCAAAAATAAGCAGTGGATTTTCCCCAAGTCCATTTTAATAATGGTCTATGGACTTTTCCTTTAGGAAGCTGTCCAAACCTTTTTTTAAACCCCACTAAGCTAACCGCATTTACTACATTCTCTGGCAACGAATTCCAGAGTTTAATTACACATTGAGTGAAGAAAAATTTTCTTTGGTTCATTTTAAATTTACTACTTTGTAGCTTCATTGTGTGCCCCCTAGTCCTAGTATTTTTTGGAAAGAATAAACAGACGCTTCACGTCTACCCGTTCCACTCCACTCATTATTTTATAGACTTCCATCATATCTCCCCTCAGCCTTCTTTTCTCCAAGCTGAAGAGCCCTAGCCACTTTAGCCTTTCTTCATAGGGAAGTCGTCCCATCCCCTTTACCATTTTCGTGGCCCTTCTCTGCACCTTTTCTAATTCCACTATATCTTTTTTGAGATGCGGTGACCAGACTTGAACACAATATTCGAGGTGCAGTCGCACCATGGAATGAAACAAAGGCATTATTATGTCCTCATTTTTGTTTTCCATACCTTTCCTAATAATACTAGCATTCTCTTTGCTTTCTTAGCTGCCACAGCACATTGAGCAGAAGGTTTCAACATATCATCAACAATGACACCTAGATCCCTTTCTTGGTCGGTGACTCCTAACGTGGAACCTTGCATGACGTAGCTATAATTCAGGTTCCTCTTTCCCACATGCATCACTTTGCACTTGCTCACATTAAACATCATCTGCCATTTAGATGCCCAGTGGAAGGTAAATCCTATGAGAAAGGAACTTGCAGTGATCCTTTTCAAGCACAAGTACTGGTCAGCCTATAGTGTTAGTAGGGAATTGATATTACAATGAAATGAAGTTTATATATTAGAAAATAATTTGAGAAATGTATTGGTCTTGATTGTAAATTTTCAGAGCGTATAGTCCTTGCATTCAGTGGCATTAATATGCTTTTTAAATTCTGGATTGTGCATCAGGCTAGTATAGTGTCCATAGTGTCTAGATTCCTTTAATGAGTTTGTTTAGGCTCTTATGCTGTCTTTTTTGACACATAAATAATGTCATTTCTACATGTTGTTGTTTCATCATTTTGACGGTGTTGGCTTTATGTTATAGTGTGACATTGGCTGATATCCCTGTACTGCTATTCACTGGCTAACAATTTTCCATTGTCAACTAGACTGCCTTGAGTCCATTCAGTCTTCTTGATATTTTGGACTTATTAGCCTTTGTATCTTACATATTTTTAGTATTATGTTAGTCCCACCCCGCGCCTGGGTGTGATGTAAGATGAAACTGGATTCCGGCAAGCCTGTTGGTAGTAGTCGTGGTGACTTTCCAGAAACCAGCACCCAGGAATGAGGAGTGGACAACAATCACTAACCTCGTCTCCCACTCCAGGAGCGGGAGAGGAAAATAAACTAATTTCAGGACTTTACTGTTTCCGAGAATAAAAAAAAACAATTTCACAATTTACAGTTTGTTATAAACAATAATTTAATTTAATTACTCTGAATATCCTAATTCTACAATGTAACTAACTTTTTAATTGGTAAAATGCAGTAGATTTAGCATGTAATCAACCTCTTTTAACCCCATACATTTTCTTTTCACAGGATTCAACCCTTTTAGGTTTTCTCTGTTTTCCCAAAGTCACTTAGCTGTTACAGGTTTCCTTTTGTTGGTGTGCAGCGTAGACTTTCTTGCGTGGGGGCCCAGATCGATTTTCCTCTTCTCTCCCATTCTTCTTCCTACACCTTACTCTTTATTAAAATAATTGGAAGCAAAACCCTTCCTTCCTGTAACTTTTCAGCAACCTTCATGGAACATTAATCAGGGTATCAACACTGTGGCCAACTTTTCTAATTAAAATAAAATTAATTGAATATTCCCTTCTACACACCTATTCTGTACTGTAGTTCCCTATTCTAAGCGCTGCAGTGCTTTGCTGTCACTCACTCTGCTCAAGATTCTTTCTCTCCTCTCAGACAGTGAACATTCTATCCACATCTCTTTTAATGCTTAGGATAGGAGAAACTCCAATAGACTCCCTTTTCTCTCTTTCGTATCCTAAAGAAATGGTTTTCCCCCTTTTTCACCTCTAACCTAAAGTAATTCTCTCCTTTGTTCTCATTCAATCCCCCTCACCTTTAGGCTTTAACCTTTCTCAATCATCAAACAGTTTCACTCTACATCAAACAGACTCCCTTTTCACTCTTCCCCTATTACCCTGCTTTCTTTCATACTCATTCCCACATTTCAATCCTGACAATACTATTTCTCTTACAATTTTACTACAATTCTCAATTCCCACTCAGAGCTCACTCACACATCATCCTTCTCCTACAAAGCAGCAGGCTCATCACAACTGCCACAAACCCCTGTTTCCTAGGAAACCCCTCCTTAGCTTCCCATTCCAAATCCTTCTCAAAATTCCAAGCTACATTGCTGACCGGCGGAATGTTCGCCAGCACAAGTAAATCCCCATTTTACAACTTTGTTTTTTCTTCTTTCCCTAACCCCATGTTACAATTATCAATAAATAGTTTCCTCTGGTTAGAATTACATTGGTCTCCCCCAATTGTTTTTCTTTGTTCACGGGTTAAGTGTCTTGACTAAGATCACAAGGAATATGTGGTATTTAAATTCTACCTTCACTAGTAGTTAGCTCACTACTCTAACCATCAGGCTATTCCTCCATTCCCATATGATTGAACATGTTCACTAGAAAAGATCACGTCAGGATAGTCTTTCAGTTTAGAAAACTATCATCATGCATTTTATCTATACTATAGGGTTTGTCAACTAACCACTGTTAAAACAGGCATAATAATTCAAGTTGTCACCTTGAATATTATGTGCGAATCTGGTCACCGCATCTCAAAAAAGATATAGTGGAATTAGAAAAGGTAGAGAGAAGGGTGACAAAAATGATAAAGGAGATGGGACGACTTCCTTATGAGGAAAGGCTAAAGTGGCTAGGGCTCTGCAGCTTGGAGAAAAGATAGCTGAGGGAAGATTTTATAGAGGTCTATAAAATAATGAGTGGAGTGAAACGGGTAGATGTGAATCGCTTGTTTACTCTTTCAAAAAATACTAGGACTAGGGGCATGCAATGAAGCTACAAAGTAGTAAATTTAAAATGAATCGGAGAAAATATTTCTTCACTCAATGTATAATTAAACTCTAGAATTCGTTGCCAGAAAATGTAGTAAAAGCAGTTAACTTAGCAGGGTTTTAAAAATGTTTGGATGGCTTCCTAAAAGAAAAGTCCATAAGCCATTATTAAAATGGACAGGGAAAATTCTTATTTCTAGGATAAGCAGCATAAAATGTATTGCACTGTTTTGGGATCTTGCCAGGTACTTGTAACCTGGATTGGCCACTGTTGGAAACGGGATGCTGGGCTTGATGGACCTGTGGCCTGTCCCAGTATGGCAATACTTATGTTCTTATTGTTCAACCTTAATAGTGTATCCTCCAGCTATTCATGCCACACGAACACTCACTTTTCATGCAGGGGATCTTCCCTGAGAGGACAGAATTCTTTGCTGGGTTTCCCGGTGTCTTTTTGACTCCATTAAATCAAAAGTCAAGTGGCACACTAGTTGTGTGATTCCCAAGGTTCAAGGTTCAACTTTATTTAATATACCGCAAATCACAAATATCTAAATGGTTTACAAAGGGTAAAATAGAGAGGTATACAAGATAGAAAGAATAATGGAGTGACACATTAGATAGCTAGGTTAAAAACCTTGCATTATAAGGAAAGGAGATAAGGGGTAGGAACAAATTAACCCTAAATGAAACAAGAGGAGGGGAAGGAATAAGGAGAAAACTGGACAAGACAACAAAGAAAATGAAGGAGGCAATTCCATAATGTGGTGCCTCAATTTAAGCACTACAATGGGGTGTGCTTAGCACCAATTCTGTAGCAGGACTTAGGCGTGCCTAAGTAATTATAGAAAACAAGTGGAAATCTACATAGGTTTGCCAAAACTTCGGCATAACCCTTGGTGACATGTAAATGACAGGTGTAAATGGTTGTGCCTAAGTACATAACTGAGTGCATAACTGATAGTATTCTGTAAGTTAGGCACCTTACTTGATGCAACACCTGAAGTCCAATCACCAAAACCGTAACTTCACATTTCACTTCGATCACACTTCACTATAAACACTGTGTTCAGTCTTCGTACTTCAAAAAGGTTATATATATGAAAAATAGGAAGAAAAACCCTCAGCCTTCTGACAGGTGCCCTTGTACTTTTCTACCTGTTCATGCATCCATCACAGGCATAAGAACCTTCCAACCTCCCTACTTTCATTCAAACTTTTATTTTTAATTAACATGTTCAAAAAAACTCTCATTTATGCAAAGTGATGCACTTAGGGAGTAGAAATCCAAGGGAGACGTATGTGTTAGGCGGGGAGAGTCTGATAGGCACGGACGGGGAGAGGGATCTTGGGGTGATAGTATCTGAGGACCTGAAGGCGACGAAACAGTGCGACAAGGCGGTGGCCGTAGCTAGAAGATTGCTAGGCTGCATAGAGAGAGGAGTGACCAGCAGAAGAAAGGAGGTTTTAATGCCCCTGTATAAGACATTGGTGAGGCCCCACCTGGAGTATTGTGTTCAGTTTTGGAGGCCGTATCTTGCGAAGGATGTTAAAAAAATGGAAGCGGTGCAAAGAAAAGCTACGAGGATGGTATGGGATTTACGTTCCAAGATGTATGAAGAGAGGCTTGCTGACCTGAACATGTACACCCTGGAGGAAAGGAGGAACAGGGGTGATATGATACAGACGTTCAAATATTTGAAAGGTATTAATCCGCAAACAAATCTTTTCCGGAGATGGGAAGGCGGTAGAACGAGAGGACATGAAATGAGATTGAAGGGGGGCAGACTCAGGAAAGATGTCAGGAAGTATTTTTTCACGGAGAGGGTGGTGAACGCTTGGAATGCCCTCCCGCGGGAGGTGGTGGAGATGAAAACGGTAACGGAGTTCAAGCATGCATGGGATATGCATAGAGGAATCCTGTGCAGAAGGAATGGATCCTCAGAAGCTTAGCTGAAATTGGGTGGCGGAGCAGGTGGGGGGAAGAGGGGGTGGTGGTTGGGAAGCAAGGATAGGGGAGGGCAGACTTATACGGTCTGTACCAGAGCCGGTGATGGGAGGCGGGACTGGTGGTTGGGAGGCGGGAAATACTGCTGGGCAGACTTATATGGTCTGTGCCCTGAAAAGGACAGGTACAAATTCAATTCAAGGTAAGGTATACACATATGAGTTTGTCTTGGGCAGACTGGATGGACCATGCAGGTCTTTTTCTGCCGTCATCTACTATGTTACTATCCTGCTTATAATTGAAAAAGAAAAACGCCTATATTGCGACCCAAATCGGGAGATAGACGTTTATCTCACAAAAACGATTAAATCAGTATAATGGAAACAAAATATTCAGTACGTCCGGGTCGCTCGTACGGTCAGAGAGAAACGCCCAAATAAGGGGCGTGTCGGGGGCGTGTTAGGGGCGGTGATACGACCTGGTCGTGTACAACGTATCAAGGATAGCGAAATGGATCTGGTTGGGCGGGAGCATGGGCGTCATTTGTTGGACCCCAAATAAAAGCGACCAGAGCAAGGGGGAAACGTCTTTAGACCCAATAGCGCTTGTGTGGAGTTGGAAAGTGGCGAGATCGGTGTTGGGAGAGCTGATTTGTTGGTTGCAGAGAGAAAGTTGAGTGTGTTGAGTACCTGGTACGTTCGTCTGTGTGACCTGCCTCTGTTGTGACTGACCGACTGACCGTTTGACCTTTCCCTACTCCTACTCCTTGCTCTATCAGTACCTTCCCCTTCCCCTCCCTCCCCCTATCCCTCTTCAATAATCACTGTTCCCACGTGTATATTGTATTCCCTGACCTCCGTTTGTCTCTGTGTTGCCTGTGTGAGTGGAAGAGGGCGTGGTGGCTGGCAGTGAGAGGCGTGTGTGTTGTGCGTGTGTTATTACTACTACTAATAATACTTGCACTGCTGGGAAAATGGATGCACTTAATGCACTGGTGTCTGGCATGGTAGAGGAAGAGGGCACACACCGCAGGACGTATGCACGGCCCCGAGTCTATAGGCCCCGCACCACCTTCTTACAACTCACTGACCAGCAGTGTCTTACAAGGTTCAGGTTTGATAGGGACACCATTGTGCAGCTTTGTGAGCAGCTGAAACCCCTCCTTCAGCCCCAGACCCGTAGGAATAACCCCATCCCTGTCCATCTCAAAATCACTTCCTCTCTCTCTGTCCTGGCCACTGGGAGTTTTCAATCTGTATTAGCTGCTAACACAGGGCTCACCCAGGCTTCTATTTCACACTGTCTCACCCAGTTCCTGCATGCCTTTCTAACTCACACCTCTCACTACATCACTTTCCCCACCACCCCTCAGGCCCTGCACACCAACATGGCTGCCTTCTATGCTGTTGCTAGATTCCCCTCAGTCATAGGTGTGATTGATTGCACACACGTCGCCCTCAGACCCCCCAGGGCACACGAAGCCACCTACAGAAACAGGAAGGCTTTTCATTCCATGAACATGCAAGTTGTGTGTGATGCCCAGGGGGAGATATTAGACGTGTGTGCCAGGTTCCCCGGTTCCACCCACGATGCATACATCCTACAGCACTTGGGCATCTACCGCAGATTTGAGCGAGGAGAGTTCACCGGTGGATGGCTACTAGGTAAGTTCAACATGGATGGACCCATACCTATATCTCCTCCACTGGGCAGCCCTCCGCCCTGGCTTCCTCCACCTCACTCCACAACCCACTATCCTTATCCTCCCTTCCCCACCCCTCCTGTACCTGCTCCAAGCAATACACACTCATCTATCTCATTCTGCTTTTCTCCAAACAAAGGTGACCGGGGCTACCCGCAGAGGACGTGGCTCATGACTCCCGTGGTGCATCCACAACCAGGCCCACAAGAAACTTACAACAGGAGACATCGGAGCACCCGGGGAATCATTGAGCGGACTTTTGGAATGGTCAAAAACCGCTTCCGCTGTCTGGACCGGTCTGGAGGGGAGCTCCTCTACAGCCCTGAAAAGGTGGCCAAGATGTTTGTTGCCTGCTGCATGCTGCACAATTTGGCTCAGCGCAGAGGACAGCCTCTCCCAGAGGAGGCACAGCCACCAGAGGAGGTCCCAGATGAGCAAGAAGAGGAGCCCCCTCCACCCCCAGCCCACAGAGCAGACCTCAATGCTTACCAGCTTGGCATAAGAGCAAGACAAAGACTCATTGAAACAAGTTTTGCGTGAAAGTAAGTGCACATTTATTGTGTATAACTGCATAAGTGCATAGGTGTTCAACCCCCCCCCCACCCCCCCACCCTCACCCTCCAGCATGTGATAACATCACTTTCCCCGTCCCCTCCCCCGTCCCCTCCTACCCCTCCCACGGAGTTCCTGTGCAGTTGGTGCTGCAGGGGGAGTATCGTCATCACTCTCAGTGCTGCTCCCACTGTCCTCCTCCTCGGCTTGGGCTACGGAGTGGAAATCTGGCCACTTTGTTGGGTGTAGCCTGGCCACAGGACCCAGAATGGGAGATGGTTTGGTGGTGGGTGCTGCAGAGGCGGCAGATCGTAACGCCCACCTCTTGGCTGGTGGTTGCTGCCCACTGGAGGAGGATGTGCAGGGCAGGTCTTGCTGCTGCAGCACGGCTGGAGTAGGTGGTGGTGGGCCCGGAGGGCGCAGCCCTTCAATGGTGTGCTGCAGCTGTTGGAGTTGCTGCAGCACCTCTTGGTGGGCTTCCCGCTGTGCCTGGAGCACCTCTCGGTGGGCTTCCCGGTGCGCCTGGAGCAGCTCTTGGTGGGCGTCCCGCTGCCACTGGAGGGCTTGCCGCTGCACCTGCAGTGCTTCCCTCTGCAGCTGTAGTTTGTCCTGGCGGTACTCCTCCAGGCGCACATTGTGTCTCAGCAACTCAGTGGCCAGCCGCAACAGTTGCCTCCGTTGGCTGGATGGCCTGTGACGAGGAGCCGGCCCCCTATAGGCATACTCATCAGCAGAGTCAACCAGTGGTGGAGGTGCCGCCTCTGCTGGTGGTGCTGGTGGAGGTTGAGCCTCTACTGCTGGGTCAGCTGCAGGTGGTGGTGGTGGTAGAGGCTGTACTGGTGCAGGTGGTGGTGGTGGTAGAGGCTGTACTGCTGCTGCAGGCGGTGGAGGGTGAGGCTGTGGTGCTGCTGTAGGCCTTGGTTGGTGTTGCAGGCCACTAGGGCCAGCCTCCTCAGAATCATCACCTGTATAGCACAAGGGTGAGCAAATGTTGGTGAAAATAACCCACTTTTGTCTTTCAGCATTCATATACATTGGCCCCCAAACTGCTGACCCAGCAAAGAGATGGTGAGGAGGAGGATAGAAATTGACAGCGATGTGAAAGAGAGCCCCACAGCCAGCTGGGTAGAGGTGGTGGAGGGCCAGCCAAGAGAAGGACACTGCTCACAACTTTGTGGACAAGCTGTTTGTTGTATATTTGTCAAAATGAAGGACATTTCAGCATGTCTTCTGTTACTACGGACGTGCTAGACTCTCTAGAACTGCATTATCACCCCCATTACAGACTCCTTAAGTTGCATGCATGTGGCCCACACTCAGTAGAGCACAGAGGTGATAGAAGGAAATAGGCACGGTTTGGTGATGGGAAAATAGGAGGGAGTAGTAGGGAAGGAAGGGTCCCAAAGTAGTGCCACAGTAGTACCCTACATACACCCATAGGAGCGAACTGTTATGCGTTATTGGGGGTGAAGCCGAGTGCACAAAACTCCACCCTGGACACCTACATGATAGTTGCTCAATATTGGGGGTGTTGAAACACCCACAGCAGCCACAGAGTGTGCTCCTATGACACACCACTACTCAAAGAGACCTTACAATGTAGTTAAGATGCACACACAGGACAAGTAAGAGGGAAGGTAAATGAGTACGGTAGGGATAGAGAGTAATGATACAGAGCAAGTGAGTAGGGGTAGGTAAGAAAGTCAGCACAGCAGCATTAAGATGGTCGTTTATTCTACATATTACCACACCCGCCTGAAAATCCCTCCCGCTTGCCGCTCACCCCACTCCCCACCTCCCACCTCCTGGCCCCAACTTGTATAACACAGTTTAGTGCAGCGGAACACATAAGCGCAGCTTCATAAAGAATGGTCAACCTACCTGAGTCCTCAGCCTGTGCAGAGGGTGTCAAGGGCCCCAATTCCATGGATGCCCTCCTGGGTAGGAGGGAGTGCACCATTAGCTCCAGGGGGGGGTGAGGTTGGCAGTATCATTGTGGTGGGGATGGGCACCAGCCTTGCGCCTCACATCCCTCCGGAGCTTGCGCCACTTGCGCTTGCAGTCCTCCACGTCCCTTGCACAATGGAAGACTGCATTGACGCTGTCACGGACTGCCTCCCCACTCCCTCTGTTTGGTCGTTGCAGCCAGCCTCTGCCCTGTGGGAGCAAAGAGATGTTGGTGGCGTTGCTGGATCTCCTGGACCAGTACTCTACCTCGCCATCCGTAAAATTACCCTCCGGGTTGGTGGTTGACTTGGCGGCATTGTACCAATGGGGTTTTCGAAAATACGGAGTGGGCGTTTATATTGGCGCCAAGAACGGCCATTGAGACGGGGGAATAGCGTTTCTGATATGGGCGTTTGTTTGTTCAATTATACACACAATTCCTAAGCGTGCCCAGCTGAGATAGCGATTAGGAACACATGGTTTCAATTATGAGTAGATAAGTATGGGCGTCTCCACCTGCCTTCCCTTTCTACATTGCAATTTACCTGTCATTTCTTGCACTGAAACCTTGCCGGTTTGTTCGTAATAATCATTTACAGAGTTTTTACCCTCACTTATATGAACGGTATGTGTTTAGGCAATGTACAGTGGGGGAAATAAGTATTTGATCCCTTGCGGATTTTGTAAGTTTGCCCACTGACAAAGACATGAGCAGCTCATAATTGAAGGGTAGGTTATTGGTAACAGTGAGAGATAGCACATCACAAATTAAATCCGGAAAATCACATTGTGGAAAGTATATGAATTTATTTGCATTCTGCAGAGGGAAATAAGTATTTTGATCCCTCTGGCAAACAAGACCTAATACTGGTGGCAAAACCCTTGTTGGCAAGCACAGCGGTCAGACGTCTTCTGTAGTTGATGATGAGGTTTGCACACATGTCAGGAGGAATTTTGGTCCACTCCTCTTTGCAGATCATCTCTAAATCATTAAGAGTTCTGGGCTGTCGCTTGGCAACTCGCAGCTTCAGCTCCCTCCATAAGTTTTCAATGGGATTAAGGTCTGGTGACTGGCTAGGCCACTCCATGACCCTAATGTGCTTCTTCCTGAGCCACTCTTTGTTGCCTTGGCTGTATGTTTTGGGTCATTGTCGTGCTGGAAGACCCAGCCACGACCCATTTTAAGGCCCTGGCGGAGGGAAGGAGGTTGTCACTCAGAATTGTACGGTACATGGCCCCATCCATTCTCCCATTGATGCGGTGAAGTAGTCCTGTGCCCTTAGCAGAGAAACACCCCCCAAAACATAACATTTCCGCCTCCATGCTTGACAGTGGGGACGGTGTTCTTTGGGTCATAGGCAGCATTTCTCTTCCTCCAAACACGGCGAGTTGAGTTCATGCCAAAGAGCTCAATTTTTGTCTCATCTGACCACAGCACCTTCTCCCAATACTGTCCGGCATCATCCAGGTGTTCACTGGCAAACTTCAGACGGGCCGTCACATGTGCCTTCCGGAGCAGGGGGACCTTGCGGGCACTGCAGGATTGCAATCCGTTATGTCGTATGTGTTACCAATGGTTTTCGTGTGACAGTGGTCCCAGCTGCCTTGAGATCATTGACAAGTTCCCCCCTTGTAGTTGTAGGCTGATTTCTAACCTTCCTCATGATCAAGGATACCCCATGAGGTGAGATTTTGCGTGGAGCCCCAGATCTTTGTCGATTGACAGTCATTTTGTACTTCTTCCATTTTCTTACTATGGCACCAACAGTTGTCTCCTTCTCGCCCAGCGTCTTACTGATGGTTTTGTAGCCCATTCCAGCCTTGTGCAGGTGTATGATCTTGTCCCTGACATCCTTAGACAGCTCCTTGCTCTTGGCCATTTTGTAGAGGTTAGAGTCTGACTGATTCACTGAGTCTGGGACAGGTGTCTTTCATACAGGTGGACCATTGCCGACAGCTGTCTGTCATGCAGGTAACGAGTTGATTTGGAGCATCTACCTGGTCTGTAGGGGCCAGATCTCTACTGGTTGGTGGGGGATCAAATACTTATTTCCCTCTGCAGAATGCAAATAAATTCATATTCTTTCCACAATGTGATTTTCCGGATTTAATTTGTGATGTGCTATCTCTCACTGTTACCATAACCTTACCCTTCAATTATGGGCTGCTCATGTCTTTGTCAGTGGGCAAACTTACAAAATCAGCAAGGGATCAAATACTTATTCCCCCACTGTATGCTTGGGTACAACCTGTGTATTTAGGGGGGGGGGGGATTATTATTGGCCCTCAGCCACCACGCCTTCCGTTTCCTGTCATCCACATCCCCTGATGCTCCCTTCCTTCTTCCATTCTCTCTGCTGGTTGTAGCAGGCAGTGTGTGGGGGCCAAGAATTTAGTACAGTCGGCCCAAATCATGCACCCCTCGGTAAGGGTCATTTCAATCAGGGAGATGTGCAGTTAATGTTCCAGAAGATAAAAGGCGCACTACACAGTCTTTGAAACAGACGTTCATGGTAAGCTCCTCATTTGTCTGCCACCTCTTCTTTTTGTGCTCATAGTCAAGGAGTGTGCATTCCTGTATGTATGTAGTCTGGAGGTCAGATGTTAGGTAGCTCTGTTTTCACCAGGTTCCTCTGCACTGTACTGTGGGGTGGCAGGTCCTCAGTGGTGTGGCCAGCTGTTGGAGGTGCAGTATTGGTTCCCGGTAGCTTCCATCTTCCTTGTTTATGTGGTGTACCCCAGTCCCCATTATCAAGTGGCCACCCATTCTCAAGGTCCATAGGTGGGGGAGGGGAGAATGATTAATGCCAATGGATGTGTATAGCACATTATGGAACACCTTCCTAAATTGCTCCATAGGTAGTAGGGAACATGCACATTACATTGTTTTTAATCGGTAGCCTGGACAAATGATCGAGGTGGGCTACAGTAGTGCCACTGAGGCCTATGACGTGGTGGTGAGGAGAGGGGTGTGTGTACAGGTACCAACCCAAAGTAACTGGTGGTGGCTAAAGCCTGGTGGCTGCTGTGGCCTAGTGGTTAGAGCACCCGCCTTATAATCATAAGGTTGATGGTTCAAATCCCACCTAAGGCAAGTCACTTCAGGGACAAAGTTTGATACAAACCCAGAATACTTGAATGTAACACACCTTGATTGACTACTGGAGAAAGTGTGATCACAGCTGCAAATAATGAGCACCATTTTTATTTGTGCCCTTCTCTAACACAAGTATTACATTGCAACTGTGATGAAGTAACCATCCATCTATTGGGTTTCCCATTGTTTCCCTTTTGCTCCTCAGCATTATATACCATAGCTGATGTATTCATGTGAAAATATGAGCCAGCTGTTTGTAGGTCCTTTCTTGAGCCCCCCCCCCCCCCCCCCCCCCCCCCCCCCACCAATGTGGCTTGTGGGTAAGGATATGTGTCCATCAGACAGCAAACACTGTGTATGTGGTACCTGGAGTTATGTGGAAGTGTGTACCTGGCAGATCACACGTGGTACACTATTAATCTCTTATTGATGGCACTCTGTATTGTGGGTCAGTATGGTGGAGGGGAGGGAGGGAGAGAGAGATGCTGGCTGGCCATTTTTATTAATGAACACAAATATCCATCCAGCCTCCCTGGCCCAACCCCCCTGCACATATGGCCATGCAGGTTGGAATGAACAGGTGGCGTTCTGTATGGCCAACATTCTCAGACATACATCACCTTCTCATTCACACAGCACATTTAATGCTATGCATATTGCTGCCTCCTTCCTCTCAACTCAACAGCACCATTTGGTGATATGTAATGCACAAGGGAGACAAACACACACACACACCCTGATAGTTATATTGTAAGAGAAACATTTATTTCCCCCCCACCCCCACCCCTACAAAATAAGCCCCAACAATGCCCTCCTCCCCCCCACAACTCCCCACACAACCCCAACAATTCCCTCCCCCACCCCCCACAGAACCCCCAACATTTCCCTCCCCCCACACACACAACCCCAACAATTCCCTCCCCCCACCCCCCACAGAACCCCCAACATTTCCCTCCCCCCCCACACACAACCCCAACAATTCCCTCCCCCACCCCCCACAGAACCCCCAACATTTCCTTCCCCCCCCACACACAACCCCAACAATTCCCTCCCCCACCCCCCACAGAACCCCAACATTTCCCTCCCCCCACACACACAACCCCAACATTTCCCTCCCCACCCCCCACAGAACCCCCAACATTTCCCTCCCCCCACACACACAACCCCAACAATTCCCTCCCCCACCCCCACAGAACCCCCAACATTTCCCTCCCCCACACACACAACCCCAACCAATTCCCTCCCCCACAAACACCAACCCCAACAGGCCCCCCCTATTTAAATTAAGGGCGGCCCACGCCCTCTGAGCAAGGCCCTCTGTAGCAGGGCAATGAGCAGCCCCAGCAGTACCCTTAGTGGGCCCTGGAGCTGCTCATTGCCCTGCCGTAGGGCTCTCACCTCCTGCAGCAGCTGGTGCTGGCCAACTATAAGCTGCTGCTAGCCATCTACCAGCTGCTGCAGGAGGCGCACCACAGTAGCAGGGCCAAAGGCTGGAGGTGGGCCAGGGGACACTGAAGATGGCCCAGGGGATGGAGGTGGGCCAGGGGACACTGAAGCTGGCCCAGGGGATGGAGGTGGGCCAGGCGATGGCGCTGCCTGAGGGGAGGGAGAGGCCTCATACGGAGCTGCAGGTGGGGAGGGGTCCTCATGAATGTCCTCATCCTCATCTATGATGAGGACTCCCTCCTCCGAGTCCTCCTCCTCCTCCTCCTGGTGGGCCGCCTCCTGGCCTGGCTGCTGCTCCTCCTCCTCCTCATCCAGGTGCCCCTCCTCCTGCTCCTCCTCCTCCTGCTCCTCCTGCTCCTCCTCCTCCTGCTCCTCCTCCTCCTCCTGGAGGTGGTGGCCCTCCTCATCCTCCCGCTCAGCTTCCTGCTGGTGGAGCCCTGTGTATGTAAAAGGAGTGTGATTGAGATCAGTGCATACACCATGGCTTGCATAGTGCAGTAGCTGGGTGGCGTGAGGCAGGGGATGGGGCAGGGTGTGGTAAGGCGTAGCCTATGCCCATGGGGAATGAGCTGCATCAGATGACATGAAACAGAACCCTGGACCCTCCTCTGACACACACCACGCAGGACATGTTGCCATACCAAATTCATTGCTGACCAGCATGTTTGCATTGTGAGATGCAACGAGGGGTTGATGGGCAGTTGTTGTAGGAGTTATTGGGGGGGGCAGTGGGAAGGGTGTTGAGCACAATTCTTTTATGTGATTTAGGCCATAACATGCAGTAAAAGTAGGGCCTCAGGCAGCTGTACCAGGACACAGTAATCAGCCACCACAATAAGGGGAATAGTAAAGTGTGGCATATCATCTCATTCATCTCGGGGGGATGGTCGGACGTTGCAGGCACGCTCATGGGAGAACCCCTGCAACCTGCATCCTTGATCTGGGACAGATATGGTATTACTTACTAGGTGGCTATTAGGCACATAGGAAGTGATATTGTACAACACATTTGCTTTATTCATGAAATGTATGTAGTAATCTGTACAGGTGTCCTGTTTTTGAATACTTACGGCGAGCCCTGAGGTGCCTTCGCACCGCCCGGATGAGGTCGGGCCTCTCCCGCCTCACCCGGCGGAACCGCCTCCTCAGGGACTCCAGGTCCCGGTGGACTCCAAAGCGTCTGTAAGATATAAGTTTGTAGAGCAGGGGTCAGGGGTGTTGGTCCTTTTTGTCCTCTGCACACATTCATTTGCTATTCACATACCAGAGAGAGACGGTCTACAGTGTTGGGAGGGGGGCACCTCCATTGGTAGTGAATCATAGGAGCCACCTTTTTACCATTTTGGGGGGTGGACCACCAGTGGAGATGACCCCTCCCTCCATACATATTTGATATTGGGGGTGGGGTGGTGAAGCACCCACAGCAGCCACCGAGTTGGTTCCTATGCAGATGATGCCAGAGAGGTGGGCATGAGGCCAGACAGTACCATTTGTGTACATTATAATGTATGCTTGTTAAACTACTTTATATGTGTTATCATGACCATGTTATAAAGTATGGTATAGGTTTCATTGGTCTCATGCTTCCACTATTCGGAGGCGTTGTAACCCACTGGCTGCAAAGAGGGGTTGGAAAATGTGGCCTTCACATAACTAACGAAATTGTCACATAACACTAATAGCATAGTCACATACCTAACCTAACGAAATACATTCTTGTAGGGATGTGGGAATGGTGGTCGTTTCAATAACATACAAATTATTAGTGATTGTGCATGTTCCTATATTACTCATGATCCTTGCATGGACACTCCAGTTACTGCTGGTAACATTGATGACGGAGCTGTTATATGTCTAGGTACAGGAGGGGAGGGGGGTTGGGCCATAACCTTACCTTTCTAGCCTTTCCCGGATGCGGGACCAGGCTCGCATGGCCTGCAGCCTGGGGGCCAGGTGGTGGTGCTGGATAAATAGGCGATGCCGGTGCCTTAGGCACAGCCGGACGAGCAGCAGGCTCTCCTCCTCGACAAAATTGGGCTCTCGCCGGTGTGCCATTTTTCCACGTGTTGGAAAAGAAGTGCCTTATATAGACGACCTTGCGTGAGGGACGTCGTTTCATGCACAGCTCCATATATGGATGACCATTCCATATATGGCCCCTATCAGCACATGGACGCCCTCGTAAGCATAGACGTCTTTGACGTGCACCTGCCTGCACGTGTGTGGAACGTGCCTTATGACGCACCCCACCCGACCCTTTTCACATATACACAATATGCATATAGCTGCATGTTCAGTAGGTGTATAGTGCATGCAGATCCGGACATGCAGATGGGCACATATGATGAAAGTATGGGTGGAGCAGCATGATATGTCTGTAGTTGACACATATACGTGTTCCTCATATTTTCCCGTACCTGGATGGCCTGAACAACATGTACTGTACTTGCGATACACCTATGTACATTATTTTACACACCACGTGATTTGGTCGTTTGCACCTGCAATAATCGACCATCTTAGGGCGCCCAATTTAGTCACGCTTATGCGCTCGTCATTTGATTGTTTTCTTACAGGGATAATCGATTATCGAAAAACGCCCACACTATTTTTCCATTATACATGTCTATTTTTGGACGTTTTCGTAAGAACGTCCTAATTCGTACTTGGACGATCTTTCAATTATGCCCCTCTATGTATTTAAGTTGTACTTAGCTTCTCAGCTTAGTTTCATGGTATCCCAGGGGATTCATTTTTTCCCCTGAGAGCATTGGGACACTAATATGTGGCCTGAAGCTCACAGAAGCCATCTTAAAAAGAACTGAAGTGTATTAAGACCTATACAGCACACTCTTCCCCCCCCCCCCCCACCAGCAAGGACCCCCACTGACCAAAGACACCCCCAGAACAGTCTTCCAGTGCTCCAGAACAGCCTCTTTGGACCTTCCACCCCCACTCCAAGAAAAGCCCCTTTGGACCTATCCCTTGTGCTTAGCAGGGGGAGGGGAGGGATGACTCAGGAGCAATTCAAAGTTATTTCTGCTCACTAGACTGCCAGTTTAAAAAATGGAACCAGTCAACCTCTAGCAATACTCTTGTGGTACTACCATTTGGGTCAAGTTGCCAAATAAGCACATACTAGCCTTTTTCTGGCAGCTTGACCCTTTCTGTGAGATTACTATTAGGAGTTGACCAAAATCTTCTTGAAACTGGCATCCTACAGTTAGGAGTGACTTGGGATTGCTGCGGTACTCTACTCCTCCTCTCTCCAGTTCCCCTGCTAGGTATCAGGGATAGTCTGGTAGATGACAAGGGTTTTTCTAGGAGAGAGGGGAGTTTTGAAGGGAAGCAGTTCCAGAAATCAGAGGGAGGTGTTCTGCAGGGGCAGGGAGACTATTTTGGAGGTCTGAGAGTGTCCTCAAGGGGGAGGGAGTGGTCTTTGCTGGAGGAGAAAGTCTGTGTAGCACTTAATGTACCTCCAGCCCCTTTAAGATGACTCCAGGAAGCATCAGGCTGTGTGTTAGCACCCCAACGCTCCCAGGAAGGAAAACTAACTTTGCTTGTGAGGTGGCTCCCAAGTTGCATTATTTATGTACAGTAGGATGTGCTAACCTGTGGTACAGAGTTATACAGATTGGTGACTCCCATGGTAAACTAAACTGTGGTACAAGGCAGTATTTTACCATAGCTTGGTAACTAACCCTTTAAGTCACATGTACCCTAAAGATAAGAACACATATGGTTTTACACCACTAATACTTGTTTATTCCAAATATGTTTAACCTTACCCCTAAAAAATTGTTAATTTTTCAGCTAAATAGTTTATTTATATGCAGATGGAAAATGAATAACAAGCATTGGACATGGATGTTACATAGTGCCCATGTTAACTACCAACAAGTAGAAAGACAAGATTGGGGCCTATGCATTTTAGTAATAGGTTTTGATCTTAATACCTATTAAAAGTCAAGGTTAAATTGCATTATCTGCAAATGCTCTGCATTAACTAATGAAGGTATTTCCCAGCACTTTGGGGAAAGCAGCCATTGTATTAGCGCAGAGAAATTATTGCTAATGTGCATTAACAGTACAGGCAGTAATGCAGGAGGTGTAGCTGACTTCACCATGTTATCTGCTACATCATTTAGGGGCCATTTTCACCAAGCAGTGGGATGGCCGTGTGCCGGGGCCACTTTTTACTGCAGTGGGTAAGAAGGCAGTTTCCCAAAAGAGGAAATAAATGGCTGTGCACTACTTAAAAATTTGGCTTATACCCATTTACTCCTGGAGCCCTTGCCACCTCCTATTTAGTAGGCAGTGAGGGCTCCAGCAGTAACCCAGTGGTAATTGGGCAGTTCAAGGCACTACCCAGTTACCGTCAGGCTTGTCTACTCCTTGCCCACTGATGCTAGAAAATGCGTGCAGCAGAATGGAACAACCGTGGTAAGGCTGATTTGCAGTGTTGTACCCTGGTGGTAGCCCTATCACTGGTTGGTATAAGGGCCCCTTAATTTGCAGTAATGACCTCCTTATTAACTGTAGCACACACCCCTGGATTCTATATAGTGCGCCTAGAGATCTGCGCCAAACTCAGCACAGATTCTATAGCAATGTGTATAACCTAACAAGCTAATGAGAGCTGATAACAGCACTTAACAAGCAATAATGGACACTAATTGACACTGATTAGAATTTAGGTGCAGAAGTCACTCAGCTTATTCTGTAACAATGTGCGCCGAACTTCTAATGCATGCAGGCAAAAAGGGGTGTGGTTATGGACGGGGAAATGGGCATTTAATGGGTGTTCTGAAATTTACATGCCTAGTTATAGAACATGGCCTAGTGCGCCTAAATCTGGGTGCTGAAATTTACGCCATTTTCATTGGTGTAAATAGATGCACGTAGATTTAGGCATTAAAATATCAATTAAGCGTATTCTATAATCGGTGTCTAAATCTAGGCACCGATTATAGCATATGCTTAGTCGGCACTGATTTCAGCGCTGATTTCTTAGGTGCCATATTTAGAATCTCCCCCACAATACTCACCCATTTCCCACCCAATCCATGCCCCCCAGTAAGAATTTCTGAATTAGATATTTAACACAATTAATGCGCACTAACAGTACAAAAAAAAACCAGCACCACATTGATAACATGCACTAAATGTTCTGTTAAATAAACTATTCTTACCTATCTACATGTTCCATCTTTGTTTATACCCTTCAGTGTCAATTAAAATGTTCTATTACGTATTGTGTTGACATTGTAAAAAGTATACTATGCCATACTTTGCATTGTTATTGAAGTGCTGTTGGGAATGGATTGGATACTGCACCGTTTATGGAAGAAAGAGTTTATAAACAGCTGGAGAATCTGAAGGTGGACAAAGCTATGGGGCCAGATGGGATACATCCCAGGATACTGAGGGAGCTCAGGGAGGTCCTGGTGGGACCTCTTAAAGATTTATTTAATAGATCTTTAGAGAAGGGAGAGGATCCACGAGATTGGAGATGAGCGGATTTGGTCCTTCTTCACAAAAGTGGAGACAGGGAAGAAGGGGAAACTACAGACGGGAAAGTGGTAACTAGAGGACATGAATTCAGGTTGAAGGGGGGGGGGGCAGACTCAGGAGTAATGTCAGGAAGTATTTTTTCACAGAAAGGGTGGTAGATACATGGAACACCCTCCCTTGGGAGGTGGTGGGGATGAAATCGGTATTGGAATTCAAAAATGCATGGGATAAAAACAAAGGAATCCTGTTTAGAAGGAATGAATCTACGGAATCTTAGTGGAGATTGGGTGGCGACGCCGGTAATTGGGAAGCAAAACCGGTGCTGGGCAGACTTCCACAGTTTACGCCCTGATCGTAACTGAATAGATAGGGATGGGCTGTAGTATAAATTTTAAGGAGCTTCGATGTTAGCTTCAGAACTTTTAGTACAAGAACAGTGCTTGGCAGACTTTTACAGTCCGTGCCCTGAGAAAGACAAGGACAAATCAAACTTGAGTATACATATAAAGTATCACATACCATGTAAAATGAGTTTATCTTGTTGGGCAGACTGGATGGACCGTTCAGGTTTTTATCTGCCATCATTTACGATTACTACTACTACTATTTAGCATTTTTATAGCGCTACAAGGCGTACGCAGTGCTGCACAAACATAGAAGAAAGACAGTCCCTGCTCAAAGAGCTTACAATCTAATAGACAAAAATAAAGTAATCAAATCAATCAATTAATGTGTACAGGAAGGAGGAGAGGAGGGTAGGTGGAGGCGAGTGGTTACGAGTCAAAAGCAATGTTAAAGAGGTGGGCTTTCAGTCTAGATTTAACAGTGGCCAAGGATGGGGCAAGACGTAGGGGCTCAGGAAGTTTATTCCAGCGTAGGGTGCAGCGAGATGTTACTATATTTAATATTTTATTGCTGTAATTGCCTATTTCTCATGTTTGTTTTACTCTTACTGTACACCACCTTTAGCGAATTTCTTCAGAAAGGCGGTAATAAATCCTAATAAATAAATAAATAAATAAGATTTAATGCTAAAAATGCAGGGTCATGCATTTTGGCTGCAAAAACTAAAGGAAACGGTACAATTAGGAGGTGAAGAACTTTTGTGCACGAAACAGGAGCGGGACTTGCTTGAATAATAAATTTCTTTGCCTTTTGAACGTGGTTCTTGAATCTGTCTCATTTGCATATCACAAAGTCATAGGCTGATTTAGCCTTCTGCCACAGCCTCTCAGCATGGCAGGCCTAACACAAATGACTGCAGCTCCTCAGAGCATCCCAGCAGGTATTAGCAGAGATGTTTTTCAGTAGGGCCAAAATGTCAAGTGCTGATCTAAAGAGCCTCATTCAAGGAAGTAGCAATCTTTAATATTCTGAAAAAAGGGAGCATCTCCTAAAACAGGGGTTCTTAACCAGTGGTGCTCACACCCCCAAGGGGAGTGGAAGGGGTCAAATGGTATGTGAAGAAGGGTCCTGAAATCTGAGGCAATTTATTCAAACTGTCTACCTAGATAAAGTGAATGAAATTAAGACAGTAATTGGTAGCAATTACTGTGTACTACCGTAATTTTAGTGACATTTTAGCAGTTAGCACTGTTAGTGGCTAACAGTGATATATATAGTTGTCGCTAGTCACTACTGGACACATGGTTTAGGAAGGGGGTGCATGGGTTTAATTGAGCAGTTAAAGGAATGTGGGAACCAAAAAAGATTAAGAACCCTTGTCCTAAAGCCTGATGACAAGAAGACAAGTTTTGATGTATCTAAAGAATGAATCTGGATAAAAGACTTAGGACGTTTAATTGGGAGAGAATGGTTATCAATTAAAAGACTACGGAAAATAAAATAATGGTCAGTCCAAGAAATTGCTGAGGTTTCAAGTTTATTAAACCAAAGAGATGATGGACTCAGAGAAAAGATCAAACATGAAGTATGACCTGCATTTATGAGTGAGGGTGTGGTAAAACCCATAGCACACTCACTGATAATAAAAAGCCTTTTTCAAGATGCCTAGATGGAAGGTCTGAGTGGATACTGAAATCTCCCAAAAGTGTTATATTGAAACCACAAGCAGCCAAATCTCCCACTGGTCCTGTTAAGTCCACAAAAGACCTGATCCTGCTCCAGGGAAGAAAGTAAATCAATGCCAAGCTTAAGCAAAGGGCGGAATCAAGTAGTAAATTATAGTTAACCCCTCCACCTTTTTAATACACATGTTTTGTATTTCCAAAAGGATGCACATAAGTTAGATAGAAAAAGTAGCCACACAAATAGTAAGTACAGATTTGTGTGGATATGTTTCCCACATCAATTTTCATAGATACATTTACATACTTCTTCCACTTTATGCAGATTTATCTTGTGCATATTCATTAGGGGTATCCTACTATCCAAGCCTGCAGTTTTTACCTCAATCTATAAGTTTTTCAATAACTAGTGTGATTCAATTTTTAATGACCTGCAAATTTACTTTGGATGTATTAGAGGTCAAACTTCTTGTCCTGTAATCTTTGGACTCCAGAGCTTTTTTAATTTTGCAGGCTGGAATAAATGTATTGACAAGAAAGTCTTAAGGGAATTCTCCAGTGATTTTTATCTGATTAAATAGAGGAGTGTGATAGCCGTGTTAGTCCACTCTTAAGGTTATCAATAGAAATCAAACAAAATAAAAACATGGAAAAGAAAATAAGATGATACCTTTTTTATTGGACATAACTTAATACATTTCTTGATTAGCTTTTGAAGGTTGCCCCTTCCGATCTGACGAAGAAGGGCAACCTTCGAAAGCTAATCAAAAAATGTATTAAGTTATGTCCAATAAAAAAGGTATCTTATTTTCTTTTCCATGTTTTATTTTGTTTGATTTCTATTGATAAACTATCTGATTAAATAAATGTGTAACAGATTTAATTCCCTCCTCACTTGTATTCTGCAGAAATTCCCTATTTATATTGACAACTGCAGATAAGGAAAAAGTGTATTTTTTTCCTCTTCACTTTTCTTACTTTACTTTTCTTACTTTAACACACAGATCTTTGTAACATGGGTAAGCATAGACATCTGAATATAAGAGAGCAGGTGAAAGCCTGGCTCTTCTCCCAAGTCTTTAACTGAAGAAGCAACTAACGTGCTGGTCACACACATGCTTGGCTGTTCTCCCAAGTCTTTACTGAAAGAGCAACTAACTTGCTAGTCACACACAAGCTTGGCTGTTCTCCCAAGACTTTAACTGAAGAAGCAACTAACTTGCTAGTCACACACACAAGGACTAACACCAACTACACATAATGTAGCAGGACTTGCTTATCCATGTCTTCCCTAGCTGAGATCATATTCATGCACCTTTCTGACCACGTGTGCAACTTTCTTTAAGCTATTCCCCTTATTTTCTATATAACTCTGTTACTATGTCTCGGAGGTTTTCAACCCAGTCCTCGGGGCACATCCAGCCAGTCAGGGTTGTCAATATATCCTCATTGAATTGATATCCTGAGAACCCCCGACTGGCTGGGTGTGCCCTGAGGACTGGGCTGAAAACATCTGCTCTGTCTTATCTGTCTATATGTTCCACTTCTGTTCTGTCTGTTAAGATGATTTAATGCAGGGGTGGGCAACCTCCATCCTCAAGGGCCACAATCCAGTCAGGTTTTCAGGATTTCCCAGATGCATATGTATGAGATCTATTTGTATACAATGGAAGCAGTGTATGCAAATATATCTCATGCATATTCATTGGGAAATCCTGAAAACTCAACTGGGTTGAAGTCCTCGAGAACCGAGGTTGCTCACCCCTGTTTTAATGTATATTGCGTTGACATTATAAGTAGCATACTGTGCCATAATGTGTAGTATTATTTTAAATTTTTTCTTTCTGCTGAGATTGTCTATAGACTGTCTCCAGATTTTTCCTGCTGTGTACTGCCTTGGGTAAATTTCTTCAAAAAAGCAGTAAATAGATCCTATTAAATTAATAAGATTGAAGGGTTAAGATTTATAAAAAAAAAAAGGGTTGTAGAAAACAGGTATGCACATTTTTGGGCAGAAACATGTAAAAACTGAAAGGTAATGACTGTAAGTAACTGAAACGTAACCATCTTACCATAATCCTTAGTGAAATTAGACATCCAAGACACTGAAGTACATAAAGCACAACAGCCCAAAGGTAAATACATGCAAAATACTAAGGCAGCCAAGACAAACACCAGCCGGAAAGGCAAATACTACACCACACACACACACACACTGAAATGAGTCCTACCAAACCAACTCTGTGCTTATCTGAAAATCAATGCCCAGAAACAATGCATCTGTGAGCAACCGCATGAGAAAAGAGCAGCTGTACACTCTACCACCTGTTCAGTTATAATGTATTAAGAGCAGGCTTTGTCTGATTATACTGGATACCTTTTTCAGATGATGCTAAACAAAAGATGTTAAATGGGCTTATTGCATTAGCTATCACTGACTCCTTTTATACTTAAGAGTTCAGACTTTTTGCAATAATAGAACATCCCTTATCAAGATAAAATCACAGTGAAGAGATATGATTCATGAATGCTCTTGTCAAGGAATGAATTGTTTAATTAAAAAAAAAGTATAATCTGATTTTCTTTTCTGGTACTGTTTGTTAATCTTTATTTCCAAGGCACACTTTAGATATTTTGCAGGTAGTGGTATCGTTTATTGGGCCATCAGATAAGTTGTTATTATTCAAAGAAATTGCTGTACTTAAGCTTTCGAGACCATGCAGGTTCCTTCTTCTGATAAATTATGGCCTCAGAGTTCATCTACAACATCAAGGTAAGTTACATTCAAGTACATTAGTTATGTACCTGTTCCCACTTTGAATGAGCTGTGTCAGTGCCGCTAGCGTGGCAGCTGCAAGCACAGCTTAGGTTTGTACATGAAACAGTAGAGAGTTAAGGGCCCTGTTTACAAAGGTGTGCTAGCATTTTTAGCACGCACTAAAAATTAATGTGCGCTAACCATGTAGACATCCATAGGAATATCATGGGCATCTATATGGCTAGTGCGCTAAAACGCTAGCGCATCTTTGTAAACAGGACCCTGAGCGACTTGCCTGAGATCAAAAGGAGTGGCAGTGGGAGTTGAACCAAGCTTCCCTGGTTCTCTGCCCACTACTCTAACAATTAAGCAATCAAAGTTATTATAACCTGCAAAATAAAACCCAGTTTCCTGCCAAACTAATATGGGTATGCACTGAGAAGTTAAGAATTATTTGGCTTCATTTGTGACTATTAGTGTAAAAAAATAGCCAGTTGTACTGGCCTAATAGGAACTGCACTGTACTGACAAGATATTTTTATGTTGGCTTTCCTAGCTAATGTTTTCTCTTATGCTCAGGCTTCTGCATTTTCATCTGAGATAATTAACATTTATTTGATGGGGTGGAAGGGATCAGATTTTCATATAATTGAAATTGTTTGGATCTTATTCGGTAACGATATTTTCCACAGTTGTAGGATGAGAAAAATAACTTTTTGAATAAGACTCACAAAAGTTTCCTTCCACCATTGGGAGCAGTTGTACAATTTACCCAAAGCAACATAAAGCAATCACCTTTTCCTTGTTTTCTTTCATTGTCATTTTCCTTTTCAGATGACTCACCGGTTCAACAGCTGTTGACATGATTTGTTTAGAATAATACAGAGCTGTAGTTCAAAGGACTGAAAACCTAACCCACCAAAAAGCTTAATCCACCAAAATGATCACGGATGTTTAAGGTAGGTAAATAATGTGGCAGAGCCAGCAGGTGAACATACACAAATCTGAGCTAATTCTCGAAAAGAAAAAGAATGATAAAAACACAAAGTAGGAGCAAATACTATTATTCTATTCCTGATACAGGTATATTTATCTATGGTAAGTAACGTGGCAGAGCTAGCAGGTGAGCACACACAAATCTAGGATAATTCTCCAAGAGAAAAATAATAAAGACACAAACTAGGAGTAAATACTATCATGCTACTCAAGTTATATGTGTATTTACACAGTAATGATGATACATTATTAAACTTAAGTTTCTCATATAATCAGAGCAAAGCTGAATGAATATAGAGGACTTGACTCAAACTAACAGCCAAGAATTATTCACCAGTTTTATAATTAAGGGGCCCTTTTACAATTGCATGGTAGAGTTACCATGGCGTTGGCGTATACCAATCTGGCACTACCACTGGCCCACTGTGGAAGCTGGTGGTAGTGCCACCACCACCGTGCACCATTTCTGATGCAACAGACATTTATTTTTGCGCTAAGGGCTTACCACTGAAGAGAGCAATGTAGGAATGTGGAAGCCCAGCCTGTTCCCTCCACTCTATCCCTGTCAAGATGCACCCGCTGCTAAGTGGACCTGAGCCCAAACTGGGTGGGCCCATGTGTGGTTACACCCCTAGTGTACCATGTGTGGTTACACCCAGATACCATTATAGAATACTAGTATAACCTTGTATCGGTGTGCCCTACCTCTATGCATCGCAGTTACACCAGTCATAGAGAAGGCACAATGGCAGTCATGTAAATAGGGCAGGGACATGTATAACCTACAGTATTTTGTACATTATATGTGTAAGTGGGAGCACCACCCATGCTTTGTCCGTGCATATGCCCCCTTGCATTTACTTGCTATGCCACTTACCCACGAATGTGCCGGCAGGTCACCTTAATGCTATTCTTTATTGGCATGCATAAGTGCTAGTATTCTATACATTTAAATGCACAAGGTTCATGGGGGCCGGTCTTAGGCAGAGGCGACCAAGGCGACCGCATAGGGCCCTGCACCTAAGGGGGCCCCACACGGCACGCCTAAGGGGGCCCCGCGCAGCGCCTCAACTCTGCCTCGCTCGTGCCTCAGCTCCGATCTCCACCGCTGCTCGCCTTAGTCGCCTGAGATGATCCCCATTCCCGCGGCTTGGCCACTGTGCTCCCGCCACCACCGGCTCGGCACCCACCCCTGGCTTGGGCCCGCTGAGCCCACCGTCAGCTCCCTAGTCCCCGGACCCCAGCGACTAACTGAGTGATGCCAGCGAGCAAGCCCAGGCAGTGACGGCCCTGCCCCCGATGGCGACGACAGACAGTTGCAGCGCGATGGCTCACCTCCAGGCTCCAGCTTCCCACTCAATGTTCCCGCCTTCTGATATATTTCCTGTTTCCGGACGCGAGGGTGGGAGTCACTGAGCGGGAAAAGCTGGGCCTGGTCGGAGGTGGTGAGGACGTGAGGTGAGCCATCGTTGCTGACGCCAACAGTTGTGCACTTATGCCAAATCAAAATCGGATTCCATGCAGGCAGGAGATCAGGAGAAGTGTCTCTCTCATCTAACGACGCTTGCGGATGGTGCAAGGGTTGGAAATGTCTGCCTCCTGAGAGGGATTTGGGCCCATTCAACATTAGTTGTAGAGAAGCTGAGCAAGTAAGATCTTCTGGCTTGGAAGAGGCTGTTTCTAACATATCTGGGTTATTTTCACATAGATCTGCAGATATTTCTCCTGAAAAAATTTGGATGGCAATAGCAGATTTAGCTAAAACACTGCTTCCAGTAATTAATGATATGACACCTCGAATTAATCATTTGGAAGCTAGACTGCAATCACAGGAAGAAAAGATTACAAAGCTAAAATCTGAGAATGGAAATCATGAAGTAGCAAAATCTGATATAAAGTAGGTACAATCAATACAAACTATTTAGTAACTGATGTGGCTACTTGCCTCTCTGGTTTGATGGGTTACAGAGTAATAGGGGAATTTGAAAGTACTGGATCTTTTCTTAATATTTTTCCTTTATTCTCCTTTGTTATGAGAATTGGAACTACTAATTGTAGTGGACTTGAACTGAATAATTTCTGAGGAGGGGAGGTTTCATGATAGCATTGTGCTTATTAGTTTAATCAGTTTTTTTGTACAAGTTTAGCTTCATTTGTCTTTATTTGAAATTTCATAAATAAAAAAATGTTCTAAAAATGGAATAATCTTCTCAATGGGTGGAGCTAGGGTGGGTGGAGCTAGGGTGGGTGGACTAGGGTGGGCGGGGCTAGGATGGGGCCCCACCAATTGGTCTGCATAGGCCCCGCACTTGCTAAGACCGGCCCTGTAAATGCAGGTGCCCAATTACAAAATTGACCTTCAAATGTGGCACCATATCATGGTGCATACTTTTCTACTACTTATTATTTTATAAAAGATTATTTATGTGCATAAGTGGTTGTATCTGCATGTAAGTGACTAAATACCTCAAAGTGGGTCCATACCTTATTGCTTAAAGCAAAAGTCCCCTTATAGAATGCATCTCTAAATGAAAATTATCACTTGATTGCAAAGCATTTATATACTGCCTTCCTGTTAAAACATTCAAAGTGGTTCATAACTCTTAATAAAAAAAATTACAACAAACAAACTCATATAATACAGTCAATGTAAAATTTACATGGCAAAAATCATCTATAGCCTCCCCAATGGAAGCATCCAAAACCCCAGTCATCAACAGTATAATTTTTTAATCTACACATGTATTTGCGCACTCCGCCCAAATTCCACCCCTGTACAAATCCACTGGCAAAGTATGCGTCAGCCTTTCAAAGTGTGTACTGTTGCATTGGTCAGTATTTTATGAAGTCATTTATGTGCATATGTGGCCACTTCCACATGTAAACCCAATAAATGAATTAAAAAATAAATGACTACCAAAGGGGGAACATTACCCTATACAATATAAATAACTATGGGCCCTGTTTACTAAGGTGTGTTAGTGTTTTTAGCGCACCTACACTTAGCACGTGTGCTAACCATGTAGATGCCTATAGGGATATTGTAGGTATGTACATGGTTAACACACATTAAAAACATTAATGCGCCTATAGCGCTGCTTACTAAATAGGCCCTATCTGTTCTATCTTTGCTCACACCCTATGCTGTCTTTTTGTTTTATTGTGTATTGTATCGACATTGCATACTATGCCATCTGAATATTTTTACTGCTATAATTGTCTATTGCTTATGTTTGACTTATTCTTACTGTACACGAGTGAATTTGTTCAAAAAGGCGGTAAATAAATCCTAATAATTAAATAAGCCTTGCACAGACTAGAACCAGAAGCTTGCTTTTAAGAAGTGTTTGGCAGTGGCTGAAAAGAAAAAAATCCATTCATATCATGACCATATCATAACTCACAATTGCTATGTGCGTTCTTGTAGATGGCTTGAAATGTCAAAGCATAGCTCGTGTTTAGATTCACCTATCACTGGATCAATCATAAGAATGTTTTCTATCTAACCTTATCTCTTCCGAAATGCCAAAGTAATGATGTTCAAATTTGAAATGAAGACATTAGGTACAAGTGCTCACACCGCATTCCACAAATTTTTTTCGATAGTAAAAACTTGGAGGAGGCTGACCAAGCATGTCTAAACCTGTGTAATAAGACAGAAGTTAGCACATTTGTCCAGCAAGAAAGACATAATTCTCCAACCTGTACGATGTCGCACTAAGAATATCCATTTGCGATACCTTTCCTCCGGTAAGGGAAAACTCAGGCTTGCTGATATGTTTTTTTAAAAAGAACATTTGGTTGTACAAAACCTTTAAAAATCTGAATATTTTGTTAATATATTTCACCTCAAAAATCTGATCTTTTGCAATAATCAGCTCAGTTGCTTAACGTATCTTTTGCAATATCTTAAAATACCTTAAGCAACTGAGCTGATAACTTTTTATATGAAGGGTATGATTTGAGCAGCCTGTGTAATTGTAAAATACACAGGAACTTCTACTTCACATATTCGTATTTAATTTCACAAGGAAACTACACGTGTAGTTCCCTTTGAAAATGAGATACCCTAAGTACAGTGCTTGCACACACAAAAAAAAAAAATTTATGTGCCTTGTATCTGCTATTTGTATGTGCAGTAGAGAGACAAAAATGTCACTGTCTGAAAATGCCAAGTACTCATGCCATTGTTATCCACTCACTTAAATGCACCCAAAGGAACACTCCTTTTTAGGGTAGCTAAAAGTATGCGTGTTGTGAGTGCAGCGTGTTTTTTTTGTTGTTGTTGCTTTTTTAGCTTTTCAGAAGTGGGCAGTTTTAAAACAGGTGAATTTGCCAAATTAACTTGTGTGGGGGGGTATTATATAAAATATTATAAAATACAGCTCAATCTTCTTTTATATCTCTTTTTACTACTATATAAGGCTTGACAGTGTCAGAGATACGGTATACATTAGTCACAGGATTCCATGAGTGTAAATAGATTAGAATCCAGTTTTGGTATGTATGTTTGGTCTTTCTGCATTGTATGTCATTTAAATACTGGTTAAGGGAGCTATTGCTCAATGTTTTCAGCTTTCAGTAGTCAAATAAATTATATTCTCTTGAGCCGGCTCTGGCTGAATTGTGCCTCATTTTGATTCTTGTGAAGAAACCTAGAACTCACAAAGTGGCAATAAATTTAATACTTCTACTGACTACAGAGGTGAAATGTGCAGGTAGTGTATCCTGTTCTTTAGGCTTTTACTGTGTAGTTATCATACATTAATATGCTTGTCATGCTGTGCATGTAGTGGAGCATTGTGCTAATATGCTTGTAATTGCTGTTTTTCTGCAAAACAGCCAATGGGTATTAGTCAGCACAGACTAAAATAAGCATCACCTAGGCCTAAAATCATTCAGTGTAGTTTTGATAAATACAACTTCTAGAAAAACATCTTTCTTCTCAGTTTAAGATTTTTCTAGGAAAAGAAAAGGTAGGTTGCAAATAACCAGCAAACCACAAGAAAGGGCTGAGACATTTCATTCCGATCCTACCCCCTTTTTTAGGCACATTTTGCTAAGTTCAGCAAGAGTACCTGTTGTGGAAGATGTGTCCATCTCTGCCTGTCCGTCCATCCATCCATATAAATTAGTGTTTATGTGGATGTGCACAGCAAAAGTGGCGTGGGAGGCACATCCATGGGGCCAGAGTGCTGGTAAAAGAAGACTGTGAGGTAAAATGGGAGGGCAGAGAAAGGGATGAAAAGGTGAAAAAGAGTCAGAAGGGGGGAGGTGAGAACAGGGAAGGAATAGGTGTGAAAAGAAATGGATAGAAAAGGGAAAAGAGATGGAGAAAGGGGTAAAAAAGGGGAAAGAAGTGGGAACTAAAGCATATGGGGAGGGATGACTGATGCATAGCCTCATCCATACCGTCCCCAAAGAGAGACATTCATAGACACACATCCCTCAGACACACCCTCCCAAATATACATGGTAGACCCCCCCCCCCACACACACACACATAATCCTCTGTACATATATACACCCATACTCACATATTCTCTACCCTTCTACACACATAAACAAATACATACCCATACTTCCCCCACATACATACAAACATACATATGAAAGAAACCTTTTATCCTTACTAAAACAGTATGCTCTGACGTGACAAACAGGAGAGACCATTTTGCTGCAGCAGCCATGTGGGAAGTTGTTGCAGTGGCCGTCTGAAATCAATAATAGCTAGATCCCCATAGTAACTGTGGATTTTTAGTTTGAGTTTGGAGATGCAGGAGCTGTTTCTTCTTGTCTCTCTAGAATTTAGTTTGAGTGTTAACTATAATTTTCTGGAGAATAAGGAGAAATGGGGAAGTCGTTCCATGTGGCTGGAGGATATAGTTACTAATTCTGTAAACAGTCCTAATTTAGAAAGATTTTCCATCTACTCTTCTGTTCCTGAGGAAATCAAGGTGCCACATGAAAGATCAATGTTTCTCAGCTTCACAGTCTAAAAGACCTCATTAGTCACAAGGAAAATGGCAATGGAAAATCCCAGGAGATAGGGAGCTACCTTAAGAAGAGTTAGACAGAGGAATAGAAGGAGGAGATATATTCCAGGTACCAAATTTCTGGAGGAGAGGACTATAGAGATTTGTGCAGAGCAGACTAAAGATCCCAAGTATGTGGAGAGAATTCTTATGGAAGCAGTTTTCACTACCACCAACACCAGGGATACTCCTGTAAGCCACCACATTATACTGAGCATCAGGGAAAGGCAAAGTATAGGGATCAACAGACCAGATTCCAGAGAAAGTACCTGCATATAATAAAAATATAAACGGTTTTAGTTGTAAACACAAAAAGAAGGTATATCAAATCCATCACCTTTACCCTTGCATACCCTTGCAAACGCCTCTCCGGTACTATGTAAGCTATATTCAGCCTGCAAATAGGTGGGAAATGTGGGATACAAATGCAACAAATAAATAAATAAATATAAGCAAGGCTCATACAGTCAGAGATGTTTAAGGCATAGGCAAACTAGCTAAGTGGTCAGGGCAAACAAGTTTAGGGGGACCCTGACAGGTGTGAGGAATCAGGAGCCTAGAACGGCCAACTGCCTGGAAGTTTTCAGGATTCTACATTTCTGAAATACTTGTCTCGAAACCAGAAGGATGGCTAAAGTGCCTGAATGTTTTTCAGAGTTTCGCTCCTTGCTAGCTCTCTAATCCTCCCCTCTTCAAGTGTGATAGGATCCAGCCAATGAGAAGGCTTCTGTAGTAGTGGGAGCTGGAAGGAGGTGAAGGATGAGCCTATTTGCATGGGGCTTTGGAGAGGATCTGTGGACAATAGGTGAGTATTCTGGGTGTAGGGCTTGTTAAAAAGAAGGAATTTCAGAAGAAGGAAGGAGAGTGTGAAGAGTCTGTGCAAGCAGAGGAAAAGAACTAGCAGCAAACACAAGAACCTTACATGATGGTGTGCAAACCTGGTAAGGAGTGAGGGCACTGCCTGAGAGTGCATTCCTGTGTGTATGTTTCTATGTCTCCGGCGGAACAGGCTCATACAAATAGAGCTTCCATTTGAAATTTTGAGCTGGCATGAAGTCCACTTCTATGAATGTACCTGTGTGCATACCAAGTGAAGTTTTAGCCTAGGGAATTTACCAAGCTATTAAGTTTCCTTAGCAAGGGAAACATCCCTATGGTTGGAGAGCCTTGGTGAGGAAATTCAGGCATTGCTACGATCAGAAGCCTACCTGGTGAAATCACTGAAGGCTCTTAAGGTACTATTAAGATATGCTCTACTGTGGACATACTTAGAAACATTCCTCTGCTTGGAGAGCCTTGGTGAACAATTGCAGGCATTACTGTAGTCAGAAGCCTACATGGTGACATCAGTGGAGGCCCTTTGGGGGGCTATTTAAGATCTACTCTACCGTGGAATGCAGCTGCGGGCATGTGGCCGGTGGTGGTGTGCCTGAAAGTGTGGACCTAAGGGTCAGGTCCCACCCCTCTGGAGCCCTTTCAGAGCCCGTGAGGAGCCAGGAATTATGCTTGTCTGTTTCAGGCTTGATGGGGAAACGAGGAAGGAGGGAAGTCTGTGATCCTGGGTCATCTAAAGTGAGAGGGCCGATGGACTTACATCTGGAGGCCAAGAAGAGAACCCCCGCATCTGCAACGGTGTGACTTCGTATCACCAGTTTCCCTTTCTTTAGGTGGTCGAACTCTACCTCCTCACTCAGCCAGCCGATAAGGGAGTGAGCCAGTCTTCGTTGGAGAACAAGGCTCTCTCAAGAAGTACTACTTTGGTGACGGTTCTGGGTTTAATATTGTTTTACTGATTTCTGCTCCAGTTCAGGTTTCGGGTGATTCTTATGCAACTTTGAAACCTAGTGATGCAACTACTATTGATTTTACCCTAAAAGATGTTGGACTCGCTTTACTCAAAGTGGAGCAGTCTCTGAGGGATAACTTGGTTAGTTTTTCCAAGTTTTCTGCAGAGGCATCTCAGAAGTTGGCTGAGCATGATAATTGAATGAGTGTTGTGGAGCAGCAGGTTGGTAAGATTGATTTGCAGCTTAAATCTGTTCAGTCCACTGTGACTGCAGTGACAGAAGATAATCTATTGCTCCATTTGCAACTGGAAGTTATAAAGAGCTAGGGCTCAAAACTTGAGATTTTTAAACTTCCCAATGACCCATTATTTGACTCCTTTAGAACTTTAAAAAATGTATTTGAATGATGTTTTATAAATGGTTAATTTTGATATTTCTAATGTGGTTAAAGCGTATTATTTACCAAGAAGTACCAAGGAGTTCAGGGAAGAGAAAGGGATCGATGTATTGAATACCCCTGATAGTTTGGATTTATCTCTCTTTTTTTTTTTTTTTGCAGTCCTCACAGGATGTTATACATAAGCGAGCCACTTCGTTTGTTTCATTCCAGAATGAAAACAAAAATTTCTAATTATGTAGGCTTATTTTCCTAAAAACAAAAAGTATAAAGTTTTATGGGCAGAGTGTTATGCTATTTCCAGATGTTTCTCGTGCTATACAATTGAGAAAGTAATCCTTTTTGCAACTTAAATGTAAGGTGATTGCAGATGGGGCTACTTTCTAACTTTTAAAAAAATTACATGCAAATGCATGGTGTAATATATTTTTTTGGATCCTCTTCAATTTTAATCCTTTTTGGTTGGGAAACCAGTCAATAAACTAGTGAAATCTTATTACATTTCTTAGGTTCTGGGCTTAACGAGCATAGAAAAACAAGTTCTTTTATTTGTTTGCATTCGTTATTTGTATTTTGTGTTTTGGTATTTTGAATCTCTGATTGCTGGCAGGATGATCCCCATGATGTGGGCTTGATTATGGATGTGTTGTTCCTGTGATATATTGTATGTATTTACATTCTTTCTTGTATTTTTCTGATGCAATTATATTAACATCTTATAAATTTAAAAAAAAAGTATGTTCAGGAAATTCCTTTGAAAACTACACCAGTACTGCTTCCACTATGTTTGTATCATTTCAGGAGCACCAAAGAAGCTAAATATTTTATTTCTTCCATTTGTGAAGCTTTTTTCACATGTAAATTTATACATCGAATACACTGCCCATAAATCTCACTCTTTGGGGCAATCCACCCTTGGCACCTCTAATTAGTACCAGGGGCAATGGATGGTGAAAATGACTTGCCCAACTACCTTGGTTCTAAGCCTACTGCTGCAAAACTGTCAAATTACCTAGTTACAGGAGAAGACTTTTTGGTGAGTCCTGTTTTTTTAATATAGTTCCCAATTCAGTGTGCTGTTTGTAGTCCTGATACAGCCAATTGAAATCTGCACACAACCACCCAGTCTGGTGTTTAGGATAGCCATAACAAATAAACACAAGCCCCCTGATACTGAGTGTTATCTAACCAGTCAGAAACATCCACTAACTGGTTAAATAATGTTTTTGCAGCTAACTGGTCAGCCTCTGAATATCAGCTTAAGAACCAACTCCCCGATATTCAACAGGTGGTGAGCAGCACTTTGACTGCCTTCCAATGACAATAAACCCAAATTTTCAGCGCCAGGCCATTTCCGGCAACTGGAATCAAATATCTGGGGTTTTTGATTGCTAAATGCTTAACAGGTTAAGCCAATATTCAGTGACTGACCGGATACGTTATAGTGGTTAAAGATAGGTCTGCTATTTATGCAGTTCGATTTATTTATGTATTTATTGCATTTGTACCCCACATTTTCCCACCTATTTGCAGGCTCAGTGTGGCTTACATAGTACCGTCAAAGGCGTTTGCCCAGTCGGTGGATAACAAATACAAAGTTGTATAGTGATCGTATGAGGTATAAGTGGAGGGTCGGAATGGATGAAGATTGCGTGATGTCCTGTTCGATCATAGTCATGCTGTGTTGGTAGGTGAAGAGGGTTACGTTGGGTCGTTGGGGTAGGCCTTTTTGAAGAGGTTGGTTTTTAGTGATTTCTTGAAGTTCAAGTGGTCGTGGATTGTTTTCACAGCTTTTGGGAGCCCATTCCATAGTTGTGCGCTTATGTAGGAAAAGCCGACTGTGTAAGTTGTTTTGTATTTCAGTCCTTAACCACTAATCTTATCAGGTTTGGTGCTGAATATCCATGCCTAACCGGATAAGTTACGACAGACACTAATCCCAAATATTCAGCAAGAGATAACTGGTTATCTCTCACTGAATATTCATGGTTAGCCGCAAAAACTCTATTTAACTGGTCAGCAGCCATTTCTGACTGGTCAAATAGTGCTGAATATTTGGGGGCAGATATTCAATGCCAGTAATCGGAAATGGCCCGGCATTGAATATCCACATTTATCGCCAGCGGCAGGCACTCAAAATGCTGCCTGCTACCAGCTGAATATCGGGAGGAAGATAGATATGAATGCAGTGCTTGGAAATCTTTCATGCATATATTGTGGACAGAGCTTAATTTCTGGGGGAACAGCCTCGAATCCACTTCCACCACTTCTGTTTCAACTCCAAAATCAGAGCAGCAGGGGTATTGTACACTAGGCAATATACAGGGTTATGGTATGTGCAAAAATATTTTAGTATCAACCACCAAAGTGGAGGAACAGTGACCAGTACACACACAAACAAGTCAAACAATGAAGTAATGTGGTCAACAGGACATATCCGAACACAGTAGTAGTTGCAAACAGTTTAACTCATTAAATATATTGACTCGACATGGCACCATGTTTCGACCAGAGTGCCTGCTTCAGGAGTCTTTATGTCGATAAGAAGCTCAAGTGTGACAAACAAAGCTTCACAAAGATGCTAACAGTGGATACAGTCTTTAAAAAGACTACAAATCCTCAGCAATGCAGTATATTTCTATGGTCACTGTGTAACCTTGTCAAGTCAATATATTTAATGGAATAAACTGTTTGCAACCACGTTACTTCAATGTGCAAGAATATCCCATTTGGATATCGCCCACATTTTGAATTCTACTTCTCCCAGTAATTCTCCACATGATGTTGAGCAAGTCACTTCACCTTTTACTGCCTCAGGTACAAACTTTGGCTAGATTTACTAATGTGTATTGATGGATGTGGTTCTCTTAGGTGCATATTTTGGAAGCACTGTTGGTGTTTTAGACATCTAAATGCTAGTTTATTCACATGTATGTTGCATACACATCTTAAATCCCAGTTTTACAAAGCCAGGATATACACATCTAAAATACAAAAAGATGTGTATGACAAGGGAGCATGTTGGGCACAACTAGGGCAGGCCTAAAAAATAAATTTTTATTCACCATTTCAGAAGGGTAATACACTTCTCTATCCAAACAGATTGACATTAGGATTTACACCTGCTACCTGGGACCTCTAGTGTTTGTATTGAGCAGAACTCCGCTGGATTAAGGGAGGTCAACTCCTTAATCCCACAGTGGTTTATGTCCCCCCGAGAGCAAATTTGGCAAGGCATAGCAGATTCTGTGACAGCTTCAGGAAAAATACACATGTATGTTTCTAAAATGGCCAACATAAACATGTAGGTTCCGGCACTTATATGTATATATTGCTATTCCATAACATACATGCATTTCTGCCAGTACATACACATTTATGTACATGTGTTGAGCCCATTGAAATTTTAGACATTTATGGTTCAAATATGGATGCTCCCATTGCACATAACTGGTGCATAAATGTCCTCTCCTTATTGCGCTTTATAACAGGCTTTATGTCAACATCCTGTTCTAAAATACTGGTGGAGCTTGAGACATCCCAATCTGGACATCTTGTATTTGTATGTCCTTTCTAAAATCTGCCTCATAATTAGTAAAGAGGCCTTTAGTAAAGTGATCAATGGTATTGCTTGGATCGGTCACAAACTCAGTCACACACACCAGGGTTGCAAGCAACATGTTACTTAACAGGCTTATGTCTAGCACAAGTGCAGTGTCTTTATTTCTCTTTGGTTCCTCTCATCTCACTGTCAGCACTCTTAGTGCAATACAGTGTCTTTTAACACCCTCCTGGGTTCCTTCTGGCCATACATAAAAAGCAAGTTCTTTCTGCATGCAATTCAAGGTTATCTCCTACCTTGATAGTCTTCACACACCCACTCTGAAGAGTTAAGCTTCAGCCACAATGCTTCCCTGATCCTCTCCCCAGGTACTGTAGTTTATCTTAGATTAAGTCCTCTTCCCTCGGGATCTTCTTTCTGGAAGTTTCTATTTGGGGCCTCTGTGGTTCTGTACTCTCTCAGCGCATTTAACCTTCCTTCCCTCTGAGCCCAGCCCTTCTGACTCAGGACTTGTTTTGGCAGTTTAGTGCCACCTGCTTTCAGGCAGCTAAACTGCATCCTCTTAGCATCACCTGCTATCCCACTCATTCCCTCACAAGGCCCTGCTGGCAATAATGGGACCTGAGTTAAATAACACACATTAACATTCTAGCGTACCAAGGGTGGGGCAGTGTGGGCGGTCTGCCCCAAGTGAATGTAGCAAGGGTGTATGCTGAGCAGTCACATGGCTGTTGGCTCTGCCAGTCCCCTGCCTCGGAACAGGAAGTTGATATCAGAGGAGGCAGGGGCCCAGCAGAGCTGACAGACATGCGACTGCTCAGCACACCCCCTTGCTCGGAAGAGGGGGTGCTCTGCCCCAGGTGTCAACAAAGGTAGGTACACCACTGCATTAACAAATGTTAGTAAGGCTATCCCTTAGATTATAAGCCCTTTCTGAGGCAAGAAAATATCTACTGTACCTTAATGCAACTCACTTTGAGCTTAAGTTTGGAAAAGCTAGTAGTTAAATCTAAAAAAGAAGGTAAGAATGAACTCATTTGTACAACTCCAGCAATATATACAGCAGATGCATGTTACAATTAGCAGAAGGTGAAATTTCTGAATTTATAAATATTGCTAGATCAGTGTAAGGGTCATGTGCATGAAGTTACTTCCCTTATCTTGTGAGTGACTTTCTCGTTTTAAAACAGATACCTTTACTTGTTTCTCATACCTAGTATACCTAAATGTAACTTACCTTGAGCTGTTACTGAAAAAAGCATGAGCTAAATCTAAGTACAAACCCATCAAACATACATGGAATCAACATTGATTTTATAACTACATAATAACTGAGAAATTTCAGCCTTCCTATGTCAATAATCAGAAGACTAAATGAGCATACTGGGAGGGTTGAAATGAAAGTGCATATGGTGACCCACCCTCCTTGTAAATACACAAGAATGGAAGCTGAATTTATTTATGAATGTATGAGCTTCTAAAACCCACAGAGGTCTTTCTACTAAAGTGCGGTAAAGGTTTGCAGTTACTCTGTGGTAAATGCCCAGATTACTGGACAGAAAATGATCAGGGCATTCCCAGCGCTCTCCCTCCTAAACAGGAAGCAGTAAGTGTACCCCCACTATCTGCATCAGTGACAATGCACAGTAAGTTTCCATGTATTAACTGCAAGGCACAGTCCATGCCCATTTCTCAGCTCTCTAACCTACCCCATTCTACATGTAGTTAGCATATGAATTAGCACACACTGTCATGCAAGTGCAGTAATGGGAAATGGAAATGGGGCTTGATATACTGCCTTTCTGTGGTTTTTGCAACTACATTCAAGGCAGTATTTGTGGAGGGGTATTTTCGATATGACGTCTAAGTCTGACTTTGGACATTATGCAAAAAAACGTCCAAATAGGGAAGAAGGTAATTTTTGAAAAAGAAAAATGTCTCTTTTTTTTTTTAACGAAAATATTGTGGACGTTTTGTTTTTTGGACATTTTTTGATTTGAATGGGGGGGGGGGGGGGGTTGGTTCACTTTTGAAAAAAAAACGTCCAAGTGCAAAACACCCAAAATCAAGCCATTGGGATGTAGGAGGAGCCAGCATTTTTAGTAGACTGGTCTGCCTGATATCCCAGGTCAGCAATAGGGCACCCTAGGGGGCACTGCAGTGGACTTCATACACTGCTCCCAGGTACACATCTCACCATACCTTGTGTGCTGAGCTCCCCAAAACCCACTACCTCCATCTGTACACCACCACCATAGCCTTTACAGATGAAGGGGGCACCTATATGTGGGTACAGTGGGTTTCTGGTGAGTTTTGGAGGGCTCACAGTTTCCTCCACAAGTGTAACAGGTAGAGGGAGGTAGGATCCTGGTCCACCTGTCTGCAGTGCACTGCACCCAATACTAGACTACTCCAGGGACCTGCATGCTGTTCTTATGGTCCTGAGTATAACATCTGAGGCTGGCATAGAGGTTGGAAAGTAACGTTTTTCATCACATTTTTGGGGGGTGGGAGGGGGTTAGTGACCACTGGAGGAATAAGGGAACGTCATTTCTGATTTCTTGTGGAGGAAACTGTGAGCCCTCCAAAACTCACCAGAAACCCACTGTACCCACATATAGGTGCCCCCTTCATCTGTAAAGGCTATGGTGGTGCTGTACAGATGGAGGTAGTGGGTTTTGGGGAGCTCAGCACACAAGGTATGGTGAGATGTGTACCTGGGAGCAGTGTATGAAGTCCACTGCAGTGCCCCCTAGGGTGCCCTATTGCTGGCCTGGGATATCAGGCAGACCAGTCTACTAAAAATGCTGGCTCCTTCTACATCCCAATGGCTTGATTTTGGGTGTTTTGCACTTAGATGTTTTTTTTTTTTTTTCAAAAATGAACCAACCCCCCCCCCCCCCCCCCCCATTCAAATCAAAAAATGTCCAAAAAACAAAACGTCCACAATATTTTCGTAAAAAAAAAGATAGAAATTTTTCTTTTTCAAAAATGACCTTCTTCCCTATTTGGACGTTTTTTGCATAATGTCCAAAGTCAGACTTAGACGTCATATCGAAAATACCCATCCACAAATACTGCCTTGAATGTAGTTGCAAAAACCACAGAAAGGCAGTATATCAAGCCCCATTTCCATTTCCCAAAACCGTCTTAGGAATGCCCAAGTTCTGCTCTGAACATGCCCCTGGCACTTTCCCTTGAGATTTGGACGTACTTCTGAAAGACTTCAGAGAAAAATGTCTAAAAATAGGTTTTGAAAATACTGATTTGGATGTTTTTGTAAAAAAAATGTCCGAGTGCAGACTTATTCCACTTTTTGGACATTTTTCTCTTTTGAAAGTGAGCCCCATAGTATACTGGGGTACACTAGGCACAGCACCTGGGGTAACGTAGGGTTAAGTCACAAGGAGCTGCAGTGGGAGTTAAACGCAGTTCCCCAGGATCAGAGTCCACAGCACTAACCACTAGGCTACTCCTCCATTCCACCACACTGGTTACATGGTGATTGCTTATTGCGCTTTAGTAAAAACAGCCCAAAAGAGAACTTGTGGTAGTGTACGGTAGCCTATCTCTCTGAAGTCTCCTTGAAAAGAGTCAGTATAGCAAATATCTGAATAAACTAAACTAAAAATCCAGTGTTTACAGAAATGGCTTTGATTATTGCCCTCAAAATGTTTTGCAGCTTCATTTTCTGCTTACAGAATAAAAAATATCATGCAATGCCAGTCTGCTATGTAGCATGCATGTCAAGTGAAAATCCAGATGGGTACAGGCAATGAACTGTACCTGTCATTAGCATGTGGGCCATTTTTTCCTAAAGCATATATGCAGAAATCTGAAAAGTTCATCAAATCTTTGATTTATATTAGAAGCGAAACAGATATAGTATCTATAAAACATAATATACTTAATTTATTCAGTCCACCCAGATGAAATGTCATGGTAAACAAAACATATCTTTAATTATATGTATGTTTAAAACATAAATTATATTTAGGTTCCTCTCTACAACATCTACACGTGTCATATCATCAACACTAGAAGGCACATTCAGTTCATAGAGTGACAGTTCAGGGAGAAATACACTTCTTTTTCTTGCACCAGATGGGAATTATATTCGAGAGTTGTGTACAACACAACAAAACTCATAAATCTAGTATTTTATTGCACTGTTTATAATACCACCACTCACAGCATATTCCTGCTGGAGTATCCATGCAGGAAGATTTATGTAAACGGAACATCCAGACCATTAAAACCATATAAAAGAGAATGTTGCTAAGAAGTGTAGAAAAAGTGATCTACCTGTATTTAGTTCTCTATGATTTTATTTTAGACCGATATATAGACTGGTAAAATTAATTAAAATACCAAACAGGCATTTCATACAAATATGGTGACAAACAACTAACCAGTTTGTTTACGAGTAGCCCTAAATATAATTGTATGGATCAAATCTTTTTTAGCTCTCAGTCAGCCTAACTCTATAGGGGGCCCTTTTACTAAGCCATGTAAGGCTCTATGTGCGCCCAACTTGCGTCAAAATGGAGTTACTGAATACTACTGCATGGCTGTTGCAGTAATTTCATTTTTGGCACATGTCCAATATGCGTGGCCAAAAAATAATTTTTATTTTCGGCCACTCGTAACAGGCACCACCAAGTGGCATTTGGCACATGTAGGTCATTACTACCCAGTTACCACATAAGACTTTACTGCTAGGTCAATGGCTGGTGGTAAGGTTGCAGGCCCAAAATGGACGCGCAACAATTTTGATTTTGCTGCACGTCCATTTTCAGCAAAAATTTTAAAAAGGCGTTTTTTACAGGTGCACTGAAAAATAATTCTGCGCACGCCCAAAACCCATGCCTACACTACCGCAAGCCATTTTTCAGCTCACCTTAGTAAAAGGACCCCCAGAGGAATTGTGGAGTCTTAGCATGCTAAAAAGAGACTGGCTTGTAAACATGAGTAATCAATTGTAATGCCATATGGTAATGTGCAAAAGTTTAAACATTTTCTGTAAAGAATAACACTAAGTATAGGAGGGTACAATGAAAAGTAATGCCCCCATCTCCATAATTCATCAACAGATGGTCAAGCATGTTCACTTGTTCTTTGAAATCTCTTCCTTCACCTCAGTTGGTGAGAGGTGTCTATGTGAAGAGGCTGTTTTACTATTGCTTGTGAAATGAGAGCATGCAGTAAGCACTTTGTGTAATTTAAGCAACACGCCGCGATAGAATTTCTAACTGTTGAAGGAGTCCCTCCAGTTGAAATTTACCACAGCATGCAGATTGTTTATGGTTATGACTATGTGAGTACTGTGTATTGCTGAGCCAAAAAATGTAAAGACTGTGGACCGGAAAGGGCTGATTTGTGTGATCAAAAATGAAGTGAACGACCCATAACAGCAACAGACGAGTCTCACACGAGAAAGGTTGACAAACTTGTAAAGGACAATCGGAAGATCATTCAAAGCAACCCTGAAACTTTGAAAGAGTGACTGAGAAGAGTTCATAAGAAAGAAAACAATGTTGTTGCAACATGACAATGCTAGGCCTCACACAGCATAATTTACATTTTACGATGAGTGTTAGCAGTAAATTTGAGAGACTGCGATCATACTCCACATACTCTGGCTTAGGAGTGAAGTTCATTCCTGTCATGGCATGTGCACAACTAACCCATCAGGGGAAATTGCCCATAAAACACCAAAGAGGTCATGCAAAGACGGGTCTCAGTCTTACACCATCTGCCATACAGGTCAGACTTAGCACCATGTGATATCTTTCTTTTTCCAAAGTTGAAAGAATACCGTCAGGGGCATCTGTTCAACTCAAATGAAGAGGTGGTAGAGACTACTGTGAGTAACTGGGTAAAGAAAAAAGATGTGCCGTTCTTTCACGATGACTTTCAAAAACTTGTCCATCATTGGCAGAAATGTGTGACGAATGGTGGCAACTATGTAGAAAAGAAAATACATGCAATAAAACGAGCAAGTTTCAAGCATTATTTTCATTTTTTATTCATTACAATATCTTCATTTAAACAAAAAGGTTATAGAGGTGGAGGCACTACTTTTCATTTAACCCTTGTAGGTTATAGCAAACCAAACCAAATCAAATTAGGGCGTATATACCACTAAAATCCCCTAAACAGGGTTCAGTGCAGTTTACAATAGTTAGACTATAAAGATGTTACAGTACACACTTCATTGACATGGGCATCAGAAGAGAAGGAACGTAGACATTTGTGTGGGGATGAGATTGTTGGTCATGCGAGCCGGTGGATAGAATTGTCACAGTATGGATTTTGATAAAGTAAAAGATTTTAGGTTTTTTTTTCTAAAGCTGAGATATGTGTTGTCTGTTCTGATGTCAACGGGGAGTGAGTTCCAAATGGAATTATCCACTGCTAGGAAGAGGGATTTGAAGTGTCTCAGATATCTTGAACCTTTGTAGGCTGTGAAGAGAGGAACAGCCAATCTTTTAGTCTATCAGATCTGGCTAGACACAGAGGTGATATGGTAGTTAGCAGGACAGATGTGATACCGTACAGAATTTGATAGTTGAAGCATGCAGCCTTGAAGCTAATTCTTTCAGAAACTGGTAGCCAGTTGAAGCTAATTTTTTCAGAAACTGGTAGCCAGTGTAGTTTGGTCAGGCATGGTGCAATGCTGTCATGTCTTTTCAGTTTGAAGATTAGTCTCACTGCTGTATTCTGGATTATCTGTAGTTTTTTTAGGTTTCTAGTTTTAATCCCAAGGAATAGGATATTGCAGTAGTCCAGATGGGTGAGATCAGTAGAGTGAAGGCTGCCTGGTCAAACAGAGGACGTATGAGACATAATTGCCTCATCTTTAATAAGGTTTTTCTCCAGAGGTAGGTTTTGTGGGAGGACATGTCTAGGGAGGAGTCACGGAGAACCCCAAGTACCTTAGTTTCCGGTTCGACTGAGAACACATTGTTGCTGTCAATCAGTATTGAAGCTAGTATTGTGGATCCAGGATTCTGGAACCATAGAATCTTTCTCTTTTGGGCGCTCAATTTCAGTTTGTTCATTTGTGCCCAGTTCTGGATTGCATTCATCCCAGAAGTAACTAGGTCGTGATGGTTGTAGTCGTGATGATAGAGCAGTAGTAAGAGTAGAATGTCATCAGTATAAGATAGTAGGAGTTCACCCAGCCCTACGTTGATCCGGCCTAGTGATGAGATAAAGAAGTTGAATAGTATGGGCGATAGTGGGGGACCCCACAGTCCGGGATCCAGTATTGAGAGAGATGATGATTCTGTTTGACTGAATAGCTTCTGTTGGACAGGAATTCTCTGAACCATTTAAGGCCTGATCCTGAGATGCCTATTTGATCAAGTCGATCAATCGAGTCAAAGGCTGCTGAGATATCAAATTGCAGGAGAATCACCTGATAGTCCTTGCTGGGGTGTTGTTTGACATACATCGTTAGGGTGAGCAGAAGGGATTCCGTGCTGTGTGCTGATCTGAAGCCAAATTGAGACTGATGTAAGATAGAAAATCTTTTTCAGGTATGATGAGAGTTGACTACTAACATAAGATTCCAGTAGCTTGGTGAAAAGAGGTATGCTGGCTACTGGTCGGTAGTTTGCAGTAAGAGTTGGGTCCAGGCTAGGGCCCTTTAGCAAGGGTGTCAGTACTATTTTAACCATGCCAGGAGGGAGGGAACCAAAGGAAGAGAGTTTGTTCAGGTGAGGTGTTAGCCATTGAAGTACTGCAGTCAGAGTGGATGAGAGTAGGAGTTTGGGGTACTTGTCCAGGATACAATGTGATTGTGAACACTTCTGCAGAAGAGCTTTTACTTCATCCTGTGGTAGTTACGAGAACGAGGTCCAGCACTGGTCAGCTGTTGTCTCTTGCGAATTATTGTCTCCCATTATCGAACTCAAGACTGCTGTTGGTGAAGAGTTGTTCTTGGATATGTCCAGTTGAATTTGGGTGATTTTATTGGCAAAGTAGTCAGCTAGGTCTTGTGAAGATGGAGGCTCTTAGTGTGGGCCAGTTGATGGTTGTGTCTAACAGGCTTCTTACTAAGGCGAACAGTTTTTTAGTATCTCTGGTGTCTTGGCCTATGAGTTTGCTGTAGTAGATTCATTTGGATGATGTCAGCTTTGATTTGTAATTGCTTCCAGAGTTCTTTATCGGTGGAAGCGTAGCTTTTCTTCCATAGTTTTACAAGGTGTCTACACTCTCATTTAAATCTTGATAATTCCTCTGAGTACCATGATGAGTTTTTAGGCATCTTAACCTTCTTGGTTGTTATTGGTGCGATTTTGTCCAGGACCTCAATTATCTTGGCATTGCATATATACTGTATGTCAACAAAAAGACATAATAAAATACTGCTTTTGTTTCCACCACCTCCTCCACGGGGAGGCTGTTTCACTCATCCGCCACTCTTTCTGTAAAGAAATGTTTCTCTTACGTTATTTCTCAGTCTATCCCCATTCACTTTTATGCTATGACCCTGCATTCCAGAACTTCCTTTCAATTGAAAGAGGTCTACCTCCTGTGTATTTATAGCTATAATATTTAAATGTCTTTAGCAAATCTCTCCTATCCTCCCTTTTCCTGTAGGGTAAACATATTTAGATCTTTAAGGTTGTCCTCATATGCTTTATGATAAAGTCCATTGATCATTTGGTAGCCATCCTTGGGACCTACTCCATCAGTTTATGTCCTTTTGAAGGTGCAGTCTCCAGCATATTTCCTGAAGGTCCCTTGCTGCAGCTGCTCAATTCCCATTATGACTATGAACAATTTTGTAACTTTTCCTCTAAACATCAGATAACTTATCTTAAACTGTGCTGTTGTACTCTACCACATGCTGTGAAAGGGAAAGTTATCAAAGATGTCATTTATTTTATCTTTCTTCAAATCACCAGCTACCCTTTTCATGGTAAAGGTTTGCTTGTTTTAAAGCGAGAGAACAGTACACCAGAGGGCTCCCCTTTAAAAAGTGCAAACTCAATGACAGAATTGACAGTTTGGTCTGTCTGGCAGGCTGTAAGTACAGTAAAAGACTTATTGGACTCAGTCGCTCATCTAGCCAATTCCCTCTGAAAGCCAACACACTTCTCATGTTGACCAACAGGTTGATGGTGGGGTATTTCCAGAAAGACCATAGAGACTTCAGAGGCCAAAATGAACTGTTCCCAGGTTTTGGTACTCTTCTGTATTGTCCATGGACAGATTCATTGCTGGTCTGTATTTTGTCCCTCGCCTCTTATCATGCCCCAATACCTAGCCTCTTCCCCCTTGCCTCAAATCTCCCTATCCTCAACAAATTCAGCTTCCTCCTCCCCTGCCTCATACCCTTCCCCATCTCTATCATCTGCCTCCTGCCTCTCAGTATAAATTATTGTTTTATTGTTGTATAACCTTGTTAGGAAATATTTGCATTTTGTTTGTAAAAAGATAAGGCCTCATAGCCTAGCTGAGGTTTTGTACTGGCAGATGATTTAATCTAGGTATTGCAACACATTTTAAGAAGGTTTATTTGGGGGGGGGGGGGGTTTGTTTGTTTTTTTAAAGAGCATTGAAGTACAGTTCAACTCTGGAAATCAGCCAAATTACAATTAAACTACTTCAGAACTCTATCTCCTTGGCCTACTGGGTATATTTTACGAAAGTATTAGTAAAACTATAGGAAACATAGGAGAATCTTTAAAATGTGTTAATTTTTTTTAAACTGTTCTAGCAGAAATGATAAATATTTACTTTGTGAGAAGGACAATGAAGGGACAGAACTGCAATAGAAAAAAAATAAGGAAAGAGAAGCAGAAAGCAAGATAGGACAGAAAACAAACAGATAGACAGATAGAAAACACACTGAAGATACACCACTGGAAAATATATTTTTACAAGGCTAGAGTTTCCTATCCTTGTTTTTCCTTTTGTTAGTTGGGTAGTGTAAGGCAAAAGGCTCACAGAGGTATAGAAATGGTTATTACCTGCAAACAAGGGGCTAATATTTAAAAACACTTTTCAAAAAAATGTAGCTCACACATTTCTCTGTAGTATTTCATGGTGAGTTACATTTGGGTGTTAATAATGAGCTGAACTAAACTAACTTAATCATAAACACGCTAACTCAATTAATATAGAGTGTGGTATCCATTCTTTTTTCAATTTAAAGTGGAGAAAAATAGACCTCAGTAGTCACCGCATGGTGATACTGTGCTCAGAGCACTCAAACGCCAGCATTACTTGGACTCCGTTTTTATCACTGGTCACAAAAACCTCCACTTGTGTGCAATGAAGATATATATGTGGTAAACTATATCCATAAACCCACTTCTGAATCGTGATACTCAATCATTATAAACAAAAAATCAAAAGATCAAAAATACTGATGTTACTTAGCTTTCAATCTTGCCCAACAGGGCTCTCCATTTCACTATACAATGTAAGCTTCCTCAGGGGGCCAAGTAACTATTGGCAAATCACGATACCTAAAATCAGAATAGCAATACCACACAAAACTTATTCAATGTGAGTAATAGCTAAAAAAACAATATATGAAAAACGCACAAATACTGACCTTACAAAATGGCGTCCCATACTCCTGTGACACCGGCAATGAAAGCAACGACCGGAAGAAGTATTACGATATTTATAGCCCAGATTGCGCTAACGATACTTAATTAAACAGAAGTATTCTATTAATATATCATTAAGTGTACTTCAGAAAAATGTTATTAAATAAACTTCAGACAGATTCAAAAAAATGCAGACCATTCAATTTGTGAATTTAAACCCCGTGGTTCTAAAGACTGTAATGTATAAATCCAATTCTGTTCCTTTCTAATCAAGATCTTATTTCTATCCCCTCCACGGATATTATGTGGAACATGGTCAATAGCAAAACACCTCAAAGATTCAAAAGTATGTCCTTTCTCTTGGCAATGCGCTACTACCGGAGCACCTTTCTTCTTCAATTTAATACATGAACGGTGTTCCGTGATACGATGATGTAACCGGCGTTTAGTCTTGCCCACATAAAATTTTTGACAAGGACAAGTGAGAATGTATATGACATGTGTTGATTGACAATCAGTATGAAAACGCAATTTATAAATTTTACCATCTACGGGAGTTGCTGTGGCTCAATTCCTGACATTTGAACATCAAATTCACACATGAATCCTCTACAAGAAATGTGCATTTTTTAGACATTGATGTCACCATTGTCAATCATAAATTTAATACCAGGATTTACAAAAAGTCCACTAATAGAAATACTTTTCTTCAATATCAAAGTTGCCATCCTATAAAATTGAAGAATAGTCTGCCTTTTTCGCAGTTTTTAAGATTCAAAAGAGTCTGCGAAAACCAGGATGATGTCAAGATGTGTACTAGGAATTTTCAAAAAGATCTAGCTAGACGGGATTATCCTGACAGGGTGATTAAAACAGCGTATACAAGGGCTAAACACAACAACAGAGACCTTCTGCTGCAAGGTTCTTCAAGATCATTGACGGATTGCAAGAATATCAACACCTTTGCAATACAATTTTCTAAAGGTGGAGATGGGATGAGGAATATTATTAAACGCAATTGGTCCATTATACAATCCCATCCTATTTTGTATGATCAACAGGTCAGGATTGCCTGCTCTAGAACACGTAATTTAAAAGAGATTGTTAGTCCTGCCAATCTACCATCTTCGATCCAATATAGTGAAGTGGGAGGACACAATAAATGTCAACACTGCAAAATTGCAGTATTACTTATGACGTGACTGAGTTTAGAAACCCCGTAGATGGTAAAATTTATAAATTGCGTTTTCATACTGATTGTCAATCAACACGTCATATACATTCTCACTTGTCTTTGTCAAAAATTTTATGTGGGCAAGACTAAACGCCGGTTACATCATCGCATCACGGAACATCGTTCATGTATTAAATTAAACAAGAAAGGTGCTCCGGTAGTAGCGCATTGCCAAGAGAAAGGACATACTTTTGACTCTTTGAGGTGTTTTGCTATTGACCATGTTTCTGAAGTACACTTAACGATGTATTAATAGAATACTTCTGTTTAATTATCTTAGCTCAATCTGGGCTATAAATATCGTAATACTTCTTCCGGTTGCTTTCATTGCCGGTGTCACAGGAGTATGGGACGCCATTTTGTAAGGTCAGTATTTGTGCGTTTTTCATATATAGTTTTTTAGCTATTACTCACATTGAATAAGTTTTGTGTGGTATTGCTATTCTGATTTTAGGTATCGTGATTTGCCAATAGTTACTTGGCCCCCTGAGGAAGCTTACATTGTATAGTGAAACGGAGAGCCCCGTTGGGCAAGATTGAAAGCTAAGTAGCATCAGTATTTTTGATCTTTTGATTTTTTGTTTATAATGATTATCACGATTCAGAAGTGGGTTTATGGATATAGTTTACCCCATATATATCTTCATTGCACACAAGTGGAGTTTTTTGTGACCAGTGATAAAAACGGAGTCCAAGTAATGCTGGCGTTTGAGTGCTCTGAGCACAGTATCACCATGCGGTGACTACTGAGGTCTATTTTTCTCCACTTTAAATTGAAAAAAGAATGGATACCACACTCTATATTAATTGAGTTAGCGTGTTTATGATTAAGTTAGTTTAGTTCAGCTCATTATTAACGTCATAGTTCAGTCTTTTTTGCTGAAATTTCGCCCAGCACTATCTGGAGTTACATTTGGGTACAGTATTTTCTTATCCTTGGTGAGCTCACTGTCTCATTTTGTGCTTGAAAGAACCAAGAATTAAATGACTTGCCCTTGGTCAGAAAGAGCAATAGTAAGAATTTAACTTGGGTTCCCTTGTTCTTAGCCTAAGTTTCCTCCAGTCCATACTTATATGGCCAGTGCTGATGATGATGATCATATAAGTGCTTTAAAAAATCAGTGCTACAAATATGGATAATTTGGCCATTTTAATTGCTAAATAGCCAAAGTTATATATTATAAAAAGAGGCATGGCTAGGTGCCTTCAGGACATATAATCAGTGATATTCAGCAACTAACATAGATAACTTAGCCAATTAAAGGGGTAGATACTAAAGGTTTGTTAAGGTTATAACACACCTTATACTGCCATTAACACATGTTAATTTAGGCTATACAGGAAGCATAATAATGAGTTGCAAAGTATTTTTATTATACCAGGAAAAATAACACCAGCACAAAGCTGGCATTATTTTTCTTGGTTGCTAACCCAGAGCCTAGTACTCCTAGATAGCGTCTTAAAAGGGCCAAAGTTGAAGTGTTCTTTCACCCTTCCCCCAAAGATACATACACCCCTTCAGCAAAGACCCCCCCCCCCCTCCCAAAGACTCTCTCTATAGAAGCCCTGCATGCAGATACCCATCCCCTGGGCCTACTTCTACAAATCCCTAGTGGTCTATAGGGTACTGGGGCAGGATCAATCTCCAGTTGCTAAGGGTAGCTGGGGCCATTTTGAAACCAGCAGAAGCAGGAATGACAGGGGATTGCTCCTCTCCCCAAACCCCCTAGACCACCAGGGATTTGAAAATGTAGGCCCAGGGTGGGGAAATCTCTATGGGAAGGGGGCTTCTTTGGCAGGGCTCTTGAGGGTCTATTTGATTATTTTATTTATTTATTTATTTATTTATTTATTTATTTATTTGGATTTTGCACACACCTTTGTCAACAGTAGCTCAAGGCGAGTTCCATTCAGGTACACTGGGCATTTCCCTGTCCCTGGAGGGCTCACAATCTAAGGGCCCCTTTTACGAAGCTGTGGCAAAAGAGGGCCTGCACTGGTATTGGTGTGTACTTCTGACACACACTGAGGCCCCCTTTTACCGCAGCGGGTAAAAGGCATTTCGGGGGTGAGCACTTACCACAACCACGCTAACACAGTGTTAATTGGGCAGTTTTTGGCACTGCCCAATTACCGCCACACACTGGCGCTACAAAAATTAAAATATTATTGTAGCGTCGGACATGACGTGTGCTGGGAGTGGAAACTACCATGGGGCTACTGTGGTAGCCCAGCGGTACTTCCCTTTTAGCGAACAGTAAGCCCGCATTGGGCTTACCGCCACTTTGTAAAAGGACCCCTCCCTAAGTTTGTACCTGAGGCAATGGAGCGTTAAGTGACTTGCCCAAGATCTCTGGTTCTCTGTGAAGGATGTGTCTTCAAGTGAAGCATACGTCAACTCTGACCTCTTTAATCAATTTCCCTGGGTAAGCAGCCTGATGATCCCTTATGTGTAGTCCCCTCCCCCAACTTTTCTATAAAACTGTGTAGTTTTCCCCCTCACTATGGTGTATTTTTCAGGCACTTTTTGTTTATTTTTATTTTTAGAACGTAAACTGCCTAGATGGCAATTGCCGTAAAGTGGGATTAAATGTATGAAATAAACTTGAGACTTGAATGTAGCTTGTGAGGTTAATCGCAAGTTGCGTTATTCATGTAACATGGAACTCAATAATCTGCAGTATCTCAGTAAACTAAGGTGCAGTAAAACGACACAAATAGCAGGTCTGTGAATTTTCAGCAGTGCCACTTAAATAGATAGAGCTGCTGAAAATCCACGTAAAGTTAATTAAATATCTGTGTAACTTTATGCAAGCGGCTCACTGCTGAAAATTGACCTCAAAGATTGTTTTCTAAAGGATTGTATTGAGCTGCGATGTGCTATGATGCACACTGATAATTTCTGTCTTGAAAAGAAATGCCCCCCTCCCTCCTCTTGGCAGCTCCGCCAGTGCTGCACGCACTGCCATGCAGAAAACTTGGGTTCAGTTCCTGGATCAAGACTCTGCTCCCTGTTCAGCTAGAGCCTGGGATGCTGTGTTCACATTCCCTAGAGGAAGAGAGTCTCAGTCAACATAGTGCTAATACTGTACTTGTTAGACAGACTTGGTGCATACTCACCAGGCCCCAGCCAATGGCTTTCACACTGACTGGGCCAAGTTGTAGGGATATAGTAACATAGTAACATAGTAGATGACGGCAGAAAAAGACCTGCATGGTCCATCCAGTCTGCCCAACAAGATAACTCATATTTGCTACTTTTTGTGTATACCCTACTTTGATTTGTACCTGTGCTCTTCAGGGCACAGACTGTATAAGTCTGCCCAGCACTATCCCTGCCTCCCAACCACCAGCCCCGCCTCCCAACCACCGGCTCTGGCACAGACCATATAACTCTGCCCAGCACTATCCTCGCCTCCCAACCACCAGCCCTGCCTCCCAACCACCGGCTCTGGCACAGACCGTTCAAGTCTGCCCAGCACTATCCCCGCCTCCCAACCATCAGTCCCGCTTCCCACCACCGGCTCTGGCACAGACCGTATAAGTCTGCCCAGCACTCTCCCCGCCTTCCAACCACCAGCCCCACCTCCCGATCTTGACTAAGCTCCTGAGGATCCATTCCTTCGGCACAGGATTCCTTTATGCTTATCCCACGCATGTTTGAATTCCGTTACCGTTTTCATTTCCACCACCTCCCGTGGGAGGGCATTCCAAGCATCCACTACTCTCTCCGTGAAAAAATACTTCCTGACATTTTTCTTGAGTCTGCCCCCCTTCAATCTCATTTCAAGTCCTCTCGTTCTACCATCTTCCCATCTCCGGAAAAGTTTCGTTTGCGGATTAATACCTTTCAAATATTTGAACGTCTGTATCATATCACCCCTGTTTCTCCTTTCCTCCAGAGTATACATGTTTAGTTCAGCAAGTCTCTCCTCATATGTCTTGTAACGCAAATCCCATACCATTCTCGTAGCTTTTCTTTGCACCGCTTCAATTCTTTTTACATCCTTAACAAGATACGGCCTCCAAAACTGAACACAATACTCCAGGTGGGGCCTCATCAATGACTTATACAGGGGCATCAACACCCCCTTCCTTCTGCTGGTCACACCTCTCTCTATACAGCCTAACAACCTTCTAGCTACGGCCACTGCCATGTCACACTGTTTCGTCGCCTTCAAATCCTCAGATACTATCACCCCAAGATCCCTCTCTCCGCCCGTACCTATCAGACTCTCCCCGCCTAACACATACGTCTCCCGTGGATTTCTATTTGGTAGTTCCAAATCAAATCTCATATCACTATTGCCCAGTACAGGCTAGTACCTCAAAGAGCAAGAAGACCAAGTAGGAACTAGAAAAATCTACCAGCCCAAAATTAAAATACAGGGTTAGGAAGCATAGATAGTACAAAACAAAATACTTAAACTGTAAATTCAGTCAATCTGTCCACAGAAATGAATCCAATTTGTATTTTCAACTGAGAAGACAAAATAGGATGAAATATGTATTCTCTTGGAGGTATCCTCTTGGAGCTAGATGTTGGTAAATTGCAATTTGTCATGGCAGAGCAGGCTGCAGTGGAAAGTATAATACTTAAAGTTTAAAGCAGTAAGGCCAACACTGCTGACCAAGCAAGAGCTGAAAAGATGCATTAACGTCGGTATCGTGGAGGATTGCATAAACTTGTGATCTCATTTTATTAATTAGTAATGTTTTTCAGAGTCCTAACATTTACTATCGAAGAGGGACACTTAAAATTCTGTACTGAATGCATTTAGGGACCTTGCACTAAAGCTCAGCATGCACACTAAGCCTATTTAGCATGTGTGTAGAATGGCATACTAAGCACTAAATTTCTAATGCACAAATAAAAAAAAAAGTCCCTAAAGGCATTAGTGCATATTCACATGCTAATGAAGATACATCAGATGCCAATTAGGATTTAGTGGGTATGTAAAAATAATGTTGTGCTCCCATTCATGCAGGTACAAATTTAATGCAAAGAAAGTGCAGAGCAATGCACTTGGGCAGTAGAAATCCAAAAGAGCTGTGTGCATTTAGGAGGCAGGAGGCTGATATGCATGGACTAGGAGAGGGACCTTGGGGTCATACTGTGTGAAGATCTCTAGGTGGCGAAACAGTGTGGTGAAGCAGTGGCCAAAGCCAGGAGGAAAGGAGATGTTAATACCCCTACACAGGTCATTGGTGAGACCCCACTTGGAGAATTGTGTACAGTTTTGGAGGTCATATCTTGTTAAAGACATAAAAAGTCTTGAAGCGGTTCAGAGGAAGGTGATGAAAATGGTATGGGGTTTGTGCCAAAAGACATATGAAAAGAGATTTGAAGATCTGAATATGTATACCCTAGAGCAGGGACTCTCAACTCAGTCCTTGTGACACACTCAGCCAGTCAGGTTTTCAAGCTGTCCACAATGAATATGCATGAGATAGGTTTGCATGAAATGGAGGTGCTGCAAGCAAATTTATCTCATGCATATTTATTGTGGATATCTTGAAAACCTGACTGTCTGGGTGTGTCCCAAGGACTGGGTTGAGAAACCTTGCCCTAGCGGAAAGGAGGTACAGGGGAGATATGATTAAAATAGTTAAGTACTTGAAAGCTATTAATATGCAAACAAATCTTGTCCAGCAAGGAGACAGACATGAATTGAAGTTGCAGGGTGATAGACATAGGAGCATTATCAGGAAATACTTTTTCACTGAAAGGATGGTGGATGCCTGGAATACCCTCCCAGTTGAGGTGGTAGAGACAAAAACAATGACAGAATTCAATTCAAAATGTGTGCGATAAACACAGAGAAGGCCTTTACAGAAAGAGGATGGATTCAAAACATAACTTAAATAACCTCCTGGAAGTTGATGTGTTATGGGTAGGAGTGGTGCTTTGATGGCAACTCTTATAGTTCAAAAGTAAAGACAGTGCCAGGCAGACTTCTATGAAAATAGCAAAAATGGGTGGGAGTATGCTTCGATTGCAGTTCCAGTAGTTGGGAAGGAAGACCAACGCCAGGCAGACTTCTACAGTCTCTGTCCCAAAAATGGCAGTTTCTGCTATGGAACCAACAGGACAGGAAACTGGGAGAGAGGTGGATCTAGGCTTGGAGGGGAGGACGGCTAAAAGTTCAGGTCTATTGCACTTCTGATAATGTCTGGAGTAGAGAACACTACCCATATTTTTAGATTTGTTTCTGGCAGCTCTAAATACCTATAGCATAAGCACCCCTCTTTTAAATCCAGCCATCTCCAAGCACTTTTAACATGTACTCACTAAGGCCTAAAATTCAACACCTGCCTAGGACCATATTTTTAACTTTTTAGCAAGCTAGTTGTTTTTAGGGATAAATGAAGGATGGCATGTGCAAAAGATTATGGCCTAAATGTTTATCCACAGTCTTATGCTACAGCCTCAGCCCAAACTAGAACTCCAAATGTTTTCCCCTCTCCACCAGAGCAGAGGCTACTGTAGCCCCAATACTACAGGATGCTCATAGAGAGAGGATGGTTAAATGCTGTGCCCTACGGAGTCAGGGCAGAAATCAATCGGTGGATGTGCAGGGGCTGGCCAAGTCACTATCTAATGCAGGGTGGGTAACCATGGTCCTCGAGGACCACAGCCCTATCAGGTTTTCAAGATTTCCACAATGAAGATGCATAAGATCGATTTACATAAAATGAAAGCAGTACATGCAAATCAATCTCATGTATATTCATTGTAGAAATCAACCCAACAAGGTTGTGGCCCTCAAGGACTGTGGTTGCCTACCCCAGATCTAATTCCTGCACTTCTCCTTTCAGACTTTTCAGGTTGAATGTCACATGAGGAAATAGATCAGTCATCCTGGATAATTCCACTGCCTCCTTGCTTCATTTCCTTCATACTTTCCTTTCTCCTCCCCCCTTCCCCCTTTTTTTATATCCTGTACCAGACAGACATCTGAAACGCGTTTTTAGTCTAGATTTCTATCTCCTGGCAGTCTCTTCCGTTCTTTCACTTCTTCTGATAGGGTTCAAATGCTCTATTCTGTTTTACACTCAAGACAGAAAAGTAGACAAGTGAGCCAGGCTTAATTTTACATACTTTAGGATCAAGAGGACCTGTCAGAAGGAAAAGGGTCAAACTGAGAGATCCTTTTTACTAGAGCCGTGGTAAAAAGTGGCCTGCCGTACTGTGGCACTGTTTTAGAGGCATGCGCTGGGGCCATATGTTACCGAGGCCGTGAAAAAGGGCTGTTTTTAGGTGGCCGGGAAATGAGCAGGCACTGAAATTAAAACTAGCGCACACCTATTTGTTGCCCTGAGCCCTTACCGCCACCCATTAACCTAGCAGTAAGGGCTCACGTGCTACCCATGCAGTAAACATGCAGCGCGCGCCAACTGCTGATTGCTGGCCGAGAATGCTCCCTGCGGTAGAAAATAGAAAATTATTTTCTACCGCGCAGTTTGGCACATGCCAAACTCAGAATTACCAACACCCTCCTGTGCCTTAGTAAAAGGGGCCCCTGAGTATACCTCATTTCATTAGCATCTGTACACAAATTTAGTGATTACGTGATATAGCATAGATTCTGCCCTTTTGGGATTAGAGAGCATTGGGCTCATTTTCAAAAGAGAAAAACATCTAAAAAGTGGCATACAGCAGCATTTGGATGTTTTTCTCACAAAAACGTCCAAATCAGTACTTTTGAAACCTATTTTTCAGACATTTTACTATACTATTCGTCTGCAGTGTGTCCCAAATCTCAAGGGGGGTGTGTCAGGGAGGTTATTAAGGGGTGGGTGTTCCTAAGACTTAGATGTTTTTCAGCCATAATGGACAAAACAAAACCATCCAGGACTTAAATTAAAATGTTTTGAGCTAGACAAGTTTTTATAATGAACAAGGCACAAATGGTGCCCTAAATGACCACTGGAGGGAATCAGGGGTATCCCCCCAATACCCCCAGTAGTCACTGACCCCTCCCACCCCCAAAAATGTGAATAAAAATTGACTTACCAGCCTCGATGACAGCATCAGATGTTATAGCCAAGTCTATTAGAGCAGCATGCAGGTCCCTGGAGTAGTGTAGTGGTCAGTGCAGTGCACTATGGAGTATGGGACTTGGTCCCTGTCTTCCTCTACCTGTCACACTTATGGTGGAAACTGTGAACCTTCCCAAAATCACCAAACACTACTGTACCCACATATTGGTGCCCACCTTCAACCCATAATTTTTATGAAGTGCACCCTAGGGTGCCCCATTGCTCTCCTGGGATGTCTGGGGGACCAGTCTGCGTCAAAATGCAGGCTTGATTTTCTATGTTTTGCACTTATTTCGTTTTTGGGGTTGTTTCAAAAAAATGGACCAAAAAAAACAAAACATCCAAAGAACAAAACCTTGTTCAAAACAGTATTTTCAGTTAAAAAAAAAAAAAAAGACGTTTTTCTTTTTCGAAAATGACCTTTTTTCCTGTTCGGATTTTGGACGTTTTGTGCAAAACGTCCAAAGTCGGACATATACGTCATATCGAAAATGCCCCACCATACACCATATCTTTACAACATATACACTTTAAGAATAGTTTCTATCAGATACCCTAAACAAAATTAGGGGATCATATACCAATAGTGAGCATTATTTGTTAGATAATGACCTCCTCCCCTTAGTGTATTGAATGTTAAATGGCTCTTCAGTGTGACAGTACATATTTTAGTAGGCAAACAGTAAAGCATGAGTTTTAATACATTTAAGACTAAACTCAGTAAATGACACTCAAAAATTTGTGCCAAAAAAAAATCAATGCTCTTTAAGTGTCGAATTTGGTGCTCAAATTTGGGCACCAGGACTTATGTCTCTTGAAACTAAGTGTAATTCCCAGCGCCCAATTTGGGCACAAATCTCTGGCATTCTATACACTGCGGCAAATTTTAGGAATGCCCTGACCCACCCATATACCTCCTATGACCACGCCCACTTTGGATTACAGCTATGGGATTTGGACACACATTGTTACAGATAGCAAGATGTGGCGCCCAAATTCTAATCGATACCAATTGGTGCCAGTGAGCAGCCAATTATTAGTGCTAATTAGCTCATTGGCCAATTAAATTGAACATAAATCTTGGATCGGCACCCAATTTACACGCACCATATATAAAATCCGGGTTACTACCCTTTAGTTAATATTTCCATGCAGGAATCAAAACTTAGGATGCTATTTGTTTGAAATGAAATGAAATATCAATGTCCTTTCCCAAGTCGTTTTTTGTTGTGTTTTGTTTTCACCAAAATGACAGGGAAAAAACAACATGTGTGAACCACAACAATAGCCCTTATGGGTGAAGGGGGCACCTATATTTATTTATTTGGATTTTGCTCACACCTTTTTTATTAGTAGCTCAAGGTGAGTTACATTCAGGTATACTGGATAGCTCACAATCTAAGTTTGTACCTGAGGCAATGGAGGGTTAAGTGACTTGCCCAAGATCACAAGGAGCAGCAGTGGGATTTGAACTGGCCATTTCTAGATTGCAAGCCTGGTGCTCTAACCACTAGGCCACTCCTCCACTCTACTCTGGTTTTGTTCCATTATGGCTGTAAAACTTCCAAGTGTTAGACAATGGGCTGGAAATCCAGGTTTAAATACAACTTCTGTCACTGATGCACCTTGGGCAATTCATTTTCTCTCTTGTTGCCTCACCAAAAATTATAAACTCCTTGGGTGGGATTTATCATACCTGGATATTTATCACTATTGGACAGTGCCACCTATATCTATGTAATGTTATAATAATAATATATATAGCAGGACACTAAAATATGCCTTCCTTTCGTAAGCTAAGGAACATTCTGGGACTCCGCTCTAGAAATGTATTCCTAAGTATGACTTAATGAGGGATGGTCTATCATTGCAGTCAGTAAATTTATAGCAGCTGAATGTTCATCAATCATAGCAAACAAAATATATTCAGATAAATGGGACTTGATATACTACATTTCAGAGGTTTTTACAACTACATTCAAAGTGGTTTACATAAATTCAGGTACTTATTTTGTACCAGGGGCAATGGAGGGTAAAGTGACTTGCCCAGAGTCACAAGGAGCTGCAGTGGGAATTGAACTCCGTTCCCCAGGATCAAAGGTCACTGCACTAACCACTAGGCTACTCCTCCACTCCAGGAAGCAGGAAATAAAAATTTGAGAAAATACCTCAGTAAACCTTGAAAGTAAAGCTTTTACAACTATGGCAAAACAGCAAGTAGTTTAGTCAAGGAAAACATCACTGAACAGAAAAACTCCAACATCATCACCCCCCCCCCCCCCCCCCCCCCCCCCGTGCAAACAATCAAAGTCTATACTTTATATATTTTTAATCAAAATGTCTTTCCAGCACTTCAAAATGAAGTAAAAATACTTAGCTTCTAAAGAAAATCATGCATGTGGTGTCCCAAACACATCCAAATCTTCCATCATCTTCCAGGCAATCAAGGCATAGGATCCCATTTAAGAGCCCAGTGAAACTTGCAGCCTAAATTTAGATACTCAGACCCTATCAAATTATCAAAGAGGCACTTTAGGAGCCTACCTGTCAGAGTTAGGAGCCTGACCTCTTTAACCATCAGCCTTGGAAAGACAAACATTATAGACACTGAGGCATCTTTTTCTCTTCCTCAGTCTTGGGATTTCCCATCTCCCCTTCCCGTCCAGACTCTAGACTCTTCAGGTACCCCTCCCCTTCTTTGTTTCACTCTCTCAAAGGCAGGAACTTTCTCTTTGCTTCTGTAAGGCACTACAACAGACTTTTCCCTCCTCTTTCCAAAATGAATTGGGACAACTTCTCTTCCAGTCTTGGATGAAGTATCAGATTCCACATCCCCTTCCTTGGTGGACTACAGCCATACCATACATTGGATTCCAGCAACCCCTCTGCTTTTCTTTAGAACAAAAAGGAAGCAAAAGCTCACAACCTCTCAACTTTTCCCTGGTTCAGAAACTAGGCCAGAACTCAGAACCGGCTTCTCACGAGCCCCTGGGCCTGTGCTCACTCTTGGCAACGTGATAAAAAGGAAGAAAAGACGGATAATGCCTCTCTTTTTCCTCGACCACAAGACTGGTTCAGTATTTCATGGCCCAACTTTTACAAGACATGATACTGTAGGCTGTTGTTCTCTGCTTGCTTCTGGGTGGAAGAAAAGAGGCAAAATAAATTTTTCCTCCAAAGCATCTACCTTTATAATCCTCTTCACATCACAGATTCTTCCCCTGGCACCAGTTCCAGAGAGGAAGCCAGCTAGAAAATCACTCCCTCATTGTAACATTACGTATCTTTTAGGGTAAGTGGTATTCCTGCAGCACAACAGTACATGAAGCCATCAGCCCCTGAGTTAGTACAAAGGCCAATACATTACTCAATAGGGCATTTTGTGACCTGGGTTACATATAAAAGCTTTTCCATGGTCTTAATTCATCTATAGTTTACACATACAAATTAATGACTGTCAATAAACTACTCTTTCTATAATTGGAAAACCACCATTCCTTAGTGCTGCCAAAAATAATATCTTACAATAAAATGTTTCACATTGAGAGCTATTAATACATTATGCACCCAAGTGAAGGAGAAGAAATTCGAAAATAGCCCCATTATCTAGCATTTAAAAACTGAAATCCTGAACTGCATTCTGATCTTGATAGATTGTGTGAATGAGATACTCTTGTACTTGAAAGAGGTCCTGTGTGAATTTGGAGCCCACAATGACAAATCTATACATGCAACAACGCAAAACCAGAACTGGCTCTCTCAGTGTTCCTGATGACATGAGGATAACCCTAATTTACACAGATAAATGAAGGAGAATTATATCTGCCAAGCCAGTCTTTTAAGTGATACAAGATGCTTGTTAGCACTTCAGGATGTTCCATCAATGGTAAAGTGATTGACACTTGGATAGTGAAGAGAAATAAATCTGCTTCATTAATCAGCGTGTACCTGCAGGAACCAATCTACAATCAATTCTCAGTAGTGCTGCATCATAGCAGGTGGAATATATTTACCTACCTCAATTGAATAAAATATCATTTATACTTTGCAACCAATCTTTGAGCACACGGAGCTAAACTATCATGAACGAATATATGTTGTATCACTACTGGAGTTGTGAGCAAATCGATGTAATAAGAAACAGAATGAATCAGTCTAGGATTTGCCCTTTTGTATCCATGGAGATAAAATGGTACTTTTCTTAAGTAAGTCAAACTGCACCCCCATCTATACCAGTGGGATAAAACCAGAATGCTATTTCCCTGCCTTTTTATTTTTTGGCCTGGCAGTTCCTCTTGCATTTTTGGGCCTCCTGGTTGGAACCAGGGATGAGATTTTGACACAGACTCCCCCTATATTCAAAGGTATTTAACCATCTAGGATCAGCACCTGGTCGGTTAAATGCCAAATAGCTGGCCGGCCATGTCCCGCTGAATATTGCCAGTTAGCGGCTAGCAGATAGCACATCATATCAGGTGATATAACCGGTTATCCGCTGATTTTCAGCACATCGTCACTTAACTTTATTGTTTTGCCACATTTGGCTACTTGCAAGGCAGTCCTATTTTTGGCTGGTTTGACTTTGGCCAGTGCTAAATATCAGCTTGGCCGGTCAAAATCAAACCAACCAAAAGTAAACCGAATATTCAATGCCAGCCACCGGATATGGCCCAGCATTGAGTATCTGGTTTTAGCTCTGACCAAGGTCTGACTATCGACCTCCATAAGCCTAAATTCACAACTGCCTGGAATATTTTTCCCTTATTTTATATCCTAGCCTAATGCACCTAGTGCAGTCATTGCACTGAATATCTGAGCCAGGGACCATGCAGTAGAGCGGCTTCCAAAGCCCTGCAACCAGAGCCCTAAATCTGACCACTAGGTGTCATTCTTAAGCAATGACCCTGACTCTGTCCCCAACATATGGGGAGAATACTGCCACTGCAGTGGCCCAGCCCCAGCGAACCAATGAAGCAGAAGACCCAACTCAGAAATCAAAATGAGGACTTTCTGCATGTATTGTCCTGCCTTTGTGACATGGAATTATTGGTAACCCTGATTATTTTACTGTAACCCTAGCCAGTCCAGCGTTGTCCTCACAAGGCCATTAGACACTGTGTGGCACACAGGGAGGCACATCTTCAGGAAGGCAATATTGACATGTAGGGTTATTCTCACTGGATATAGTACATGTGTCCAATTTGAGACTAGTTTAATTGGGGGACCATTGGCAAATTAATCTATACTCTCCACGCTCCACAAGCACTTAATAACTCAGTCCAGGCCAAAGTTGGGTTCTGAATCACATGTTTACTAAAAAATCATTGTGATGGAGTAAATAGGAGAATGCCAACCCCCTTAAAGAAACTCCCTCACAGGATTACTTTAAGAGACCAAGTTCTCCAGTGCAGAGTTCAAGCAGAGCAGATTAAAACCCAACCTAGAGACAAATCTGAGAGGGCCTGGGAAAAGAACAGCAGCCCTTAAGCCTACGACTCCACAGTCTTATCTTCCGCCTGGACCGATATACTCACATCTCCCCTCTCCTCAAATCACTTCACTGGCTTCCGATCAGGTACCGCATACAGTTCAAGCTTCTCCTCCTAACCTACAAATGCACTCGATCTGCAGCCCCTCCCTACCTCTCTACCCTCATCTCCCCTTACGTTCTGTATAATTATTCTCAACAGTTCCTCAAGACAAAGCCCACTTTTCAGTACCCTTCTCCACCACCGCCAAGTCCAGGCTCCGCCCTTTCTGCCTCGCCTCACCCCATGCTTGGAATAATCTCCCTGAGCCCATACACCAGGCCCCTTCCCTGCCCATCTTCAAATCCCTGCTAAAAGCCCATCTCTTCAATGTCGCCTTTGGCACCTAACCACTATTCAAGAAATCTAGACTACCCCAACTTGTCATTTCGTCCTTTAGATTGTAAGCTCCTTTGAGCAGGGACTGCCCCTTTTTGTTAAATTGTACAGCGCTGCGTAACCCTAGTAGCGCTATAGAAATGTCAAGTAGTAGTAGTAGTAGTAGTAGTCTGTGTAAGACGGGTTCTCAACCCAATCCTGGGGACTCATCTAGCCAGTCAGGTTTTCAGAATACCCACAATTAATATCCATGAGACGGATTTGCATGCACTACTTCTATACAAATCTATCTCATACATATTCATTGTGTCCCGAGGATTAGGTTGAGAACCCCTGGTATAAGATAATGAAGACTGTCAAGGTAGGAAGTTATTTTCATTGACTCACCCTGAGAATCCTGAGTCTGTGTGTCCAGTCTAGAGTCAAGCCTGGGTTTGTGTATGACTGTTTTAAAGCTGCTGCATATTACGTTTGGGCCATCCGGGAAGCCAGCCCTAGCAAGACTTTTCACTGATTTTCAAAAGACTTTATTGACAAAGTACCACACCTGTGAAGCAACAGGCTTCAGTATATATTCCTGCTGGAATTCTACACCAAAAAAAAAAATCAAAATTCTGTGCAAAAAGTTTCAAACTGCACACAAATTTAGCAAATTCTGCAAGCTTATTTGGCATAATTTAACCAATATTACCAATACTTTTTGCAGCCCCTCCCACCCACAGCATCCCTTTTTTAACAGCCACTCCCTTTCCCACACATAGCATTCCCCTTTTTGAAGCCCCTCCCTCCCTCCCTCATAGATCCCCCTTTTTTTACTGCCCCCTCCCACCAACCCAATCCCTTTTTTTAACAGCCACTAACAGCATCCCCCCTTTTGTTACAGCTCCTCCTTCCCACATACATAGCATTCCCCTTGTTTGGGCGCTCCTCCATCCCTCACAGCTTCCCCATTTTTTGCAGCCTCTCCCACACACAGCATACCTTTTTTTTACAGTCACCCAAATCATCCCTCCTTTTTTTTATACAGCCCCTCCCTCCCTCATAGCATCCCGCTTTTTTGCAGCCCCCTATCTCCCTCCCTCCCTCCCGCCCTCCCTGACAGCACCCCCTTTTTTGCAGCCCTCTTCCACCCACCCACAGCATCCATCTCTCACCCACCCACAGAATCCCTTTTGTTTAAAGCCACCCACAGCATCCCCCCTTTTTTTTACAGTCCCTCCCTCCCCCCACACATAGCATTCCCTTTTTTTTTTTTTGCAGCCCCCTTCCCTCCCTTCCTCACAGCATGCCCCTTTTTTGAAGCCCCCACCCACAGCATCCCTTTTATTTTTTTACAGTCACGCATAGTATCCCTCCTTTTTTACACAACCCCTCTTCCAGCTGCCCCCTTACTCACCTGTGATGTAGCAGTTGCTGCACCAGGAGAACCTCTTTGGGGCAGGAAAGAATCCCACTCTTTCCTGCCCCGCTGCCGCTGCTCTCTTGCTGGTGCCATGCTTTTTCCAAATATCCACAGAGATTTCAAGCAGTAGTCTCATGAGATTACCGCTTGAAGTCTCGGTGACCATTTTGAAAAAGCACAGCAGTGAAGCTAAGAGAGGCGGTGGTGGCAGCGAGGCAGGAAAGAGTGGGGTTCTTTCCTACCCCTGAAGAGGCCACTTAGACCACCAAGGCATGTGGGCTGGGGGGGGTTCGGGTGGTGGCAGCAGCGGGCGGGGGGGGTCAGGCGTCATTGTTGGACAAAAGTAGGTGGAGGTCAGGCAAGCGGGTGCGAGAGATTTCAGAAAATGGGCAGCAGCAGTCGTGGAGGTTGAGCAGCAGTGTTGGGCAGGGGAGAGCGCAAAATTTTCACAGAAATATTGAATTCTGCGTGACTGGGGAATTTTATGCAAATTCTGCACTCCGCAGTCACGCAGAATTCTGGCAGGAGTAAGTATACCTGAGCTGAAGTAATAAAATAGTTTTTCTATTTATTTTTATAACTTGTCTGGCTGTTTCTGTGAAGGCCCCATGGCTGTCCCTGGACCCAGCTACCACAACCATCTTCAAGCAAAAGAAGAGACCCACAACAATAGCAAGTCAGAGAGCAAATATAACATCAGACACTTACAGTCATTAAATTATCCCAGGACTCTCCAATCCCACAAAACCTCTTCCTTCACTCTGTTCTCTTGAATACTCTCAAAGCTGGATTGAATTTGATGTGGTCATAAATGCAGATCTTTCTGGCTGTCTAGGCCTCTTTGCTTAGATCCAAGGGAAATCCACTGTATCATCTTCTTTCCAGGACCAGTGGCTCTCCCCTGCTCTCTTGTATTCCAAAGCTGCTTATTTTCTTTTCCTCACTAGCAAGAGTGAACTGGTGTAATTAACCAGGGCAAAGTTTCAGGGAAGTACAGACAGGGCCGGTCTTATCAAGTGCGGGGCCCTATGCAGACCAATTTGGTGGGGCCCCATCCTAGCCCCGCCCCCAGTCCAAGCTAAACTTGTACAGAAAAACTGATTGAAATAATAATCACAATGCTATCATGAACCCCCCCCCCCCCCCAGAAATTATTCAGTTCAAGTCCACTACAATTAGTAGTTCCAATTCTCATAACCCCGGGGGGGGGGGGGGGGGTCAGAGGTGCGGACACACAATCTCTCCACTGCAAAACACTATACACAAACTTGTGCAAAAACACACTCATAACCTTACCAAATCATAACAGCACTAATTCCAAGGACAGGACGAGCTACAACCTTATGCGTGGAAAGACAGCACTGTAATTACACCAGGCTCTAAAACACCAATACACTACCTCGTGAAAAAAACAAAACAAAAAGGGCTGCAAATGCTACATGCTAGAAGGATACTGCACCTTGATCACGCATGAAAAACACATGACACAACAGATATGAAGGCAAAATAAACTGGAACGTTACCTCAAGAAGTCAGACTCAGCATGCAGCAATACTAGAAAAAATGAAACTTACATGCAAAATATCACAGATGCACATTTCCAAAAGCTGACATATTCCAATTAATACATTCTGAATAAAATACTTTTTTCTACCTTTGTTGTCTGATCATTTGTTTTTTTCTATTCGCTTTGGTCCCAGTGTCTTCTGTTTTATGCAGTGTCTTCTTTCCATTTGATATTTTTTCTCTCACCATGTCCACCATCCTCCTGTGTCCATATGTGTCCTGTCTACCATCTGTAGCCCTGTTCCTATCTTTTCTCCAGTTTCAGCATCTGCCTTCAAAGTGTTCCGATCCAGTCCTTAAATTCAGCAATTTCCCCTCCATGCATATCCAGCATTTCTTCTCACTCCTCTCCTTCCATGTGCATCTACTTTCCTCCCCTCCCCTACATCCATGTCCAGCATTTCTCCTCTATCCCTTCCCCTCCATCCATGTGCATCTCCTTCCTTTGTCTTTCCTTCCCAACATTTCTCCTCTCTCCCCTGCCCTCCATGTCCAGCAATTCCCCTCTCTCCCTGAGCCCCCTCCCATCCATGCTCCTCTCCCCTGCCCCCTCCATTCATCATCCCTATCCAGCCATTCCCATCTCTCCCTGAGCCCCCTCCCATCCATGCTCCTCTCCCCTGCCCCCTCCATTCATCATCCCTATCCAGCCATTACCCTCTCTTCCTGAGCCCTGCCATCCATGTCCAGGTCCTCTCTCCCTTACCCTCCCGCTCCCACGTTCAACTGCCTGCCCGCCCTGGCGCCCTCTTTTTCACCCCCCAACCAAGGATGGCTCTTCATTTTTTTTTAAATTTTACCCACCTCCATCGCCAGAATCCAAGCATCACTAAAAGCGCTCCGCCTCTCCCGAGTCCCACTCTCTAGCAGAACGCAGCAGCAGCACTGGACCCTCGAGGGCGGGACACTGAGAATGAACAAATCAGGAAGAGCTCCAGTTCTGCTGCTGCGTTCTGCTAGAGACGTCGGGGGGACTCGGGAGAGGAGGAGCGCTTTCAGTGACGCTCGGATTCCGTCGAGGCGGCGACGGAGGGTAAAGTTAAAAGGAAAATGAAGATCCTTGCGGCAGGGAAGAGGCTGACTGAGGCGCGCCACACGGGGCCCCCCTAAGTGCGGGGCCCTATGCGGCCGCCTCGGCTTAAGACCGGCCCTGAGTACAGAGGCCTAAGCATCTCCTATCACCTCTCACAGCATAATGCCAGGGCTAGCCAGAGACATTCCCCCTTACTTCAATCTAGTGCAATCATTAGGGAATCAAAAACAGTCACTCCCCCCTAGGACTTAGGTTTGATACCAGTCCCAGTTTCCTTCACAGTGGGGTTTCCTCCAACCTTAACCTCACTGGTCAGGAGAGCCTTCCCCTTGCTCTGAAAACTGCAAGGGTATAGAGGTCACAGTATAATATTTTAGTAAAGCCATTATAAGTCTTTGCCATCCACTTAAAGCAAAACCTTAGGGGTCACTAAACTGTATTTTTCTTAAAGTACACTAACTCAAAAGTTATTTAAACATAGGCGAGAGAACAACTTATTTTCTTGTCACAAAAAAATCACATAATATGGGTATGTATTACATCATTTTATTTTGATTTGATTTGATTTGGGGGGGGGTCCTTTTTTTCTTTTCACCATGCTTTAAGAGGCAATTCATTGAAAATTCATGAATTATTGTTGGCTTATCAAGCCTCTAAATGTTGGCAATAATTCTCAATCTGACTCATATGTTTTATTTAAAAGAAATCTTAAAACTTACATTTCCAGAAGATTGTTTTATCTAATATGGGGAGACTTATTGTTTGCTATTTAATTCTTGTGTTGTAATTCCTGGGAGATTGTCCTAGTTCCTTAGCAGATATTGAGGGGCATTTTTGATATGACATCTGAGCCCAACTTTAGACGTTTTGCTAAAAAGGTCCAAAATTCAAGTGGGGAATATAGCCATTTTCAAAACAGAAAAACGTCTATCTTTTTTTTTTAATGGCTATTTGCTAGATGTTTTTGTACTCTGTGCATTTTCAGAAAAAAAAACGTCCTAGTGAAAAACACACAAAATCAAGCCATTGGGATGTAGGAGGCGCCAGCATTCTTAGTAGACTGGCCACACAGACATCCCAGGAGAGCAATGGGGCACCCTAGGAAGCACTGCAGTGGACTTCAAATAAATGCTCCCAGGTACACATCTCACTGCTGCTCCCTTATCTTGTCTGCTGAGTCCCCCAAAATCCACTACCCCCAACTGTACACCACTACAATAGCCCTTATGGGTGAAGGGAGCACCTATATGTGGATACAGTGGGTTTCTGGTGAGTTTTGGAGGGCTCACAGTTTCCACCAGAAGTGCAACAGGTAGGGGGAGGTATGGGCCTGGGTCCACCTGTCTGCAGTGCACTGCATCCACCACTAGACTAATCCAAGGACCTGCATACTCTAATGAACCTGAGTATAACATCTGAGGCTGGCATAAAGGCTGGTAAGTGATGTTTTTAATCACACTTCTTTGGGGTGGGAAGGTGTTAGTGACCACTGGGGGAGTAAGGGAAGGTCATCCCTGATTCCCTCCAGTGGTCATCTAGTCATTTAGGGCACTTTTTTGTGACTTATTTGTTAATAAAACAGGTCTAGACCAAAACGTCCAACTTGGATGTTTTTGTTTTGTTCCATTATGACAGAAAAACGTCCAAGTGTTAGGAACACCCAGATTTCACCCTCAACACGCCCCTAACACACCCCCTTGTGATTTGAATGCACTTTTGACAGACTTCATATAAAAACATCTAAAAATTGGTTTAAAAAATACCAATTTGGACGTTTTTGTGAGAGAAATGTCCAATTGCAGATTTGTGCCACTTTTTAGATGTCTTTCTCTTTTGAAAATGAGCCCAATTGTGAATCGCTTAGAATTCTGTGGTTGTAGCAGTATACAAATACCATTGTTATGTTATGTTTGCTAAACTGTGTTAAGCATTTAACATACGGTTTACCATGTGGTAACTGCTAGTGCATAACCACTTTGCAGTAATTTAGCAGTCACCACGTGGTAAGTGCTTTTTGATTGAGGGGGCATGGTATGAGTGGACAGTGGACATAGAAGGCATTTGGTAGTCAGCACACTACACTTACTATATACTAACACTAACATAGACTTAAACTACACCCCCCACACACACTTTCCACCTTTTAAATAGGAGGCACTAAGTGCTTCCATGGTAACTGCATACCAATTACAGCACACTAACAGGCAGTTTTGCATGGGGCCTGTATAAAACATACTGGGCACAGCCCCTGAATACTTGCCTGGTTAAATTTTCAGCTACCCCAGGGTAAAGTCCCACCTTAAAAGCCACAGTAACTACAGATTTTACTGCAGCTTAGTAAAAGGGCACTTAGTGTATGTTAAAACCATTTAGCATACATTAAACCCATTTACTGCTCACAAAGGGGTCCTTATACTAAGACGTGATGGGCCTACCGAGCAGTAAAAGGGCACTACCGTGGGACACGCTGAGGTGACCCATGGTAGCTTCCTGCTCAGCATGCACTAATCCCACACTGGAAAATATTTTTTATTTTCCAGCTCAGGAGGCACGCCCAGTGGCAGAGAGTAGGCGTGCCTGCACTAATCGAGTAGCATGGGTACATTACCACTTACTACCTAATTACAATGGGAGTAATGCAGGAGCCTTTACTATCTCCTAAATAGGTGGTGGTAAGGGCTTCTGTGGTAATGGTCATGCGCTTATGGGGAAATTAGCGCGTGGCCATTACAATAAAATATAGCATGGCCGCCATTTTACTGCCATGCTAAGAGTGGCCACAGCACGTAGAAAACCCATGTGTTGACACCAGCGCCAGCCACTTTTTAGCACGGCTTGTTAAAAGGACACCAAAATGTTTTTATCATGTGCTACAAATATTTACCATGTGCTAAAATGGTAAAACATAACACTTTTTTTTTTTGCTCTTATCTGTCTTTTCATATTGAAAGTTACACAAAGTGAAACAACAAATGTCACTGTTGTTTCTTGGCATTTTCAAAGAACACCACATCGCTATCAGGCACTATCAATATTCTGCAGAGAGTTAAAAATGCACTGGTGTATGTCAGATATGTAAAATGCCTTTCTTTTGTACGAGGTGATATGGTACAGGAAAGAAAGTGTAGCACTTTAATCACTACCCCCCCCCCCCCCCCCCAGTCACTTTCTAAATATGCTTTATTACAGGCCTAGCAATTTCCTTCTCCCTGCTGACATTAGTAAATGCCCAGTGCTGTATGCAACTCTCTGTGTCATAAAATATGGACACTTGACAAAGGATGTTATCGCTTTAGATTATCTGCCCACAGCCATTCCTAGTGGGGAAGAACATTAGAATATACAATGCAACTTTTCTCTTGCCAGTAGGGATAGTGATATCCCTGAAGCAACACTAACAATAGCTGCCAGAGGTTACGCTGGCCTCTGAGGCTATAAATATTAGGAAAGGTTATTCTGTACTCCCTTGACAACAAGACACAGCCAATAGTTTTGTTTTAGTAAGTCAGTTACTTCTTGAGGAGAAATGAGAAAAGGAAATAAAATGGGAGAGCTGAATAGAAGGAATCAAATTTCAAATGGTGATAAGCAGTAGGATGAAAGTAAAGGTCAGTCTATTTTTGTAATTGCAATACTTATTTTGAATGCACCTTTTTTTCAAGGGACCATCCCCTGGACAATCCACAAGTCTTAAATGTGACCCAATTCCCAGTATGCTTTGGTCAGATGGTATGCATTAGCAATGGTGCCTGTCTCAGCATGAAATAGTGGCTGTTTAGAGGTACTGGCGGGAATCACAGAAAAAAAGAAGAGAGAACCATGGGAAGGGTGAGGAGAGGGAGGAATAGACACATAGGGAACAGAGGAGTATAGTGTAATGAGGGGTTAAAGGGCTGGAGTATTAAAGCAAGTAAAAAAGTTTGTATGACGGACTGTCTGTCAGCCACATGGTTAACTTATAAATTGAAAAATCTAAATTAGATGGATTCAATTTGTACATATATTCAGCAGCACTATTCATTTAAACAGCACTGCTAAACTGATATTTCTTTATATGTATTTATTTACTTATTTGATAGGCTTTATTTCCAACCTTTCTGAAGAAATTCAATCACCCAAGGCAGTGTAGAGCAAGAATAAGTCAAACACAGGCAATAGACAATTACAACAATAAATATATGCAGATAACAGTACATAGTATGGCATAGAAAGCTACTTACAATATCAACACAATGCACAATAGAACATCTTAATAGGCAGAATAGGGTGTAAGATATGATAACAGGAGTTAGAAAATAAGGAGACTAATTTGAAGAAAGTTGCGTGAGAAGTCAGAAAGGTGCATGGGTAGAAGCAGATAAGCAAGTCTTGCTACAGAATGTGCAGACCAGTGTTAACTTTGTGTGTGTGTGACTAGCAAGTTAGTTTTTTTTCCCATTAAAGGCTTGGGTGAAGGACCAAGCTTTCACCTGCTTCCTGAAGTACAGAGAGTCTTGCACTGAGTGTAGCCTTTTAGGGAGAGCATTGTAGAGTGTGGGGCAACTCCAGAGAAGGCTCACTGGCGGATGTCACTTCATGCAATTTCCTTTGGAGAGGGTGCAGTTAGAAATGCTCCTTGGGAGGCCTTTGCAACCTTGGAGGTGTGTAGATGGAGATCCAGTTCTTTAATTACCCTGGCCCATTTCCTAGAGTGGAGGAGCCTGAGAACCAAGGGAACAAGCATTCAGTTCCCACTGCAGCTCCTTGTGACCCTGGGCAAGTCATTTAACCCTTCATTGCCCCAGGTACAAAATAAGTACCTGTATATAAGTACCTGATCCAGCGTCTCCCTGCTTGCTCCAGTCCATTGGCTCCAGCGTGTTCCAGCTTGTTCCAGTCCGCCTCATCCAGTTTTCCCCCTGCTTGTTCCAGTCTATCGGCACCAGTGGGTTCCACTCCGCCTGATCCAGTTTTCCCCCTGCTTATTCCAGTCTATCGGCTCCACTGTGTTCCAGTCCGCCTGATCCAGCTTCTCCCTGTTTGCTCCAGTCCACTGGCTCCAGCATGTTCCAGCTCGTTCCAGTCCGCCTGATCCAGCTTCTCCGTGTTTGCTCCAGTCCACTGGCTCCAGCATGTTCCAGTCCTCCTGATCCAGCTTGTTCCAGTCCGCCGAGCCAGCCTTCCCCCCGCCTGTTCCAGTCCATCGGCTCCAGTGCATCCCGGTCCGCCTGATCCAGCGTCTTCCAGCTTGCTCCAGTCAATCCGCTCCAGGGTCTTCCAGCTTGTTCCAGTCCTCCTGATCCCAGTTTGTTCCAGTTCACCTGACCCAGCTTCCCCGCTTGTTCCAGTCCATCGGCTCCAGCGTGTTCCAGCCTGCCTGATCCAGCCAGCGTGATCCAGCTCGTTCCAGTTCTCCTGAGCCCAGCTTGTTCCAGTCCGCCTGATCCTGTTCCAGTCTATCGGCTCCAGTGTGTTCCAGTCCGCCTGATTCAGCTTCTTCCTGCTTGCCCCAGTCCACCGGATCCAGCGTGTCCAACTAGTTCCAGTCCGCCGATCCAACCTTCCCCCTGCTGTCCATCGGCTCCAGTGTGTTCCAGCCTGCCTGATCCAGCCTCTCCTTGCTTACTCCAGTTCATCTGCTCCAGCGTGTTCCAGCTCGTTCCAGTCTTCCTGATCCCAGCTTGTCCGTCTGCTCATCCCGACACAGTTCATCTGTTCCTGCTTGTTCCAGCCTGTCCATCTGTTCCTGTCTGTTCCGGCTTGTTCCAGCTTGTTTCAGCTTGTTCCAGCTTGCTCCAATCCATCTGCCTGCCTGCTTGCGAGCCTCTCAGCCATTGTCTTACCTATCTGCCTGCTAGCTTATCAGCCATTGACTTACCTAATCGCCAACCCAAAACCTAGCTTCAAGCCCTATCTATCTGCTTAACACCTCAGTCACTACATAGTCACCTGTTACACCTCAGTCACCACCTATGGCCCCTGTCCATGTTCTCTTCCTTGCCCTGTCCCTCCCTAATCTTCTCTCTCCCCCACGCCCACTGTCTACCATTAGAACCTGCTGCCCTCCCACCCTGCCCGCCACCGCAGTACCCTATTCACCTCAATCCCTCACCTCACCATCCCTCTTGTCCCCCTCCTCCTTCCTGGCTCTCAACCTTCAGCACTTCCTTCCTGCCATTAACCCATCCCCATTCCTCCTAAGTACACCCCGTCTTCGTCGCCTTCGGCGCCCGACCTCCCCCACCCTCCTCCGCACTCTCTTGCTCCTCCTTCTGCTATCCGCGGGAGACATTAACCCTAATCCAGGTCCCCCTCACCTGTCCCCATCCTATCCTTGCGAACGATTCTGGGATGTCTCCAATCTCGTCTCTATTCCCCTCCTTCCCCCCTCCTCCCTCCCCTTCTCATGCGCCTTGTGGAATGCCCACTCAGTCTGCAACAAACTGTCTCTCACCCACGATCTCTTTATCTCTTGCTCCCTTCAACTGCTCGCCCTAACTGAAACCTGGATCGCCCCGGAAGACTCTGCCTCATTTGCAGCCCTCTGCCATGGAGGCTATCTCTTCTCCCACACGCCCCGCCCAGTTGGCCGCGGCGGAGGCGTTGGGCTACTACTCTCACCCTCCTGTAGTTTCCAACCCCTCCACCTACCGCAATCTCACTGCTTCTCATCCTTTGAAGCCCATTCCATCCGGCTATTCTACCCGCTACCACTCAGAGTGGCAGTCATTTACCGCCCCCCTGATAAATCCTTCCCTTCCTTCCTCACCGACTTTGATGCTTGGCTCTCCGTCTTTCTTGACCCTTCATCTCCGTCCCTCATTCTCGGAGACTTTAACGTACACGCTGATGACCTATCCGACCCCCATGCTTCTAAGTTCCTCACCCTAACATCCTCCTTCAACCTCCAGCTGTGCTCCACCACCCCTACTCACCGTGACGGCCATTGTCTTGACCTCGTCCTCTCCTCCTCCGGCTCACCCTCCAATTTCCACGTCTCAGCTCTTCCTCTCTCCGATCATCACCTGATCACATTCACACTTCTTCACCCCCCCCCCTCCACCCCGTCCAACTTTAACCACCACCTCCAGGAACCTCCAGGCTATTGACCCCTCCACCATATCATCTACTATCTCTAATCTCCTCCCCTCCATCACGTCCTCCGAAACTATCGACAAAGCGGCCTCCGCTTACAATACCGCTCTCTCCTCTGCTTTGGACACCCTCGCACCATCCATCTCCCGTCCCACAAAGCGCACCTATCCCCAGCCCTGGCTGACTCCTTGCATCCGTTACCTTCGCTCCTGCACCCGATCCGCTGAGCGCCTCTGGAGGAAATCTCGTACCCTTTCAGACTTCCTCCACTACAAATTCATGCTATCCTCCCTCCACTCCTCCCTTTTCCGTGCAAAACAGGACTATTACACCCAATTGACCAATTCTCTCAGCTCCAACCCTCGTCTTCTCTTCACCACCCTTAACTCCCTCCTAAAAGTGCCCCCCGCTCCTACTCCCCCTTCTCTCTCTCCTCAATCACTGGCCGACTATTTCCGCGACAAAGTGCAAAAGATCAACCTGGAGTTCACGACCATGCCAGCACCTCCTCTTCACCCTTTAACCCTCTCCCTCAACCAACCTACCCAGGCCTCTTTCTCCTCCTTTCCTGAGATCACCGAGGATGAAACTTCCCGCCTTCTTTCCTCCTCGAAATGCACCACCTGTTCCTCTGATCCCATCCCCACCAACCTACTCAACACCATCTCCCATACTGTCACCCCCTCCATCTGTCGCATCCTCAACCTCTCTCTCTCCACTGCAACTGTCCCTGACACTTTCAAGCACGCCGTTGTCACACCTCTCCTCAAAAAACCTTCACTTGACCCTACCTGCCCCTCCAACTACCGCCCCATCTCTCTTTTACCCTTCCTCTCCAAAATACTTGAGCGCGCCGTTCACAGCCGCTGCCTTGATTTTCTCTCCTCTCATGCCATCCTAGATCCACTTCAATCCGATTTTCGCCCTCTGCACTCGACAGAAACGGCACTCTCTAAAGTTTGCAACGACCTGCTCCTGGCCAAATCCAGAGGTCACTACTCCATCCTCATCCTCCTCGATCTTTCCGCCGCGTTTGACACTGTCAATCATGATTTACTTCTTGCCACGCTGTCCTCTTTTGGGTTCCAAGGCCCCGTCCTCTCCTGGTTCTCCTCTTATCTCTCCCACCGCACCTTCAGGGTACACTCCCATGGATCTTCCTCCACTCCCATCCCACTCTCTGTTGGAATTCCCCAGGGATCTGTCCTTGGACCCCTTCTTTTCTCAATCTACACCTCCTCCCTGGGCTCGCTGATCTCATCTCATGGTTTTCAGTATCATCTTTATGCTGATGACACCCAGCTATACCTCTCCACACCTGACATCACCGCAGAGACCCAGGCCAAGGTATCGGCCTGTTTATCCGACATTGCGGCATGGATGTCTAACCGCCACCTGAAGCTGAACATGGCCAAGACCGAGCTCCTCGTCTTTCCTCCTAAACCCACTTCTCCTCTTCCTCTACTCTCTATCTCAGTTGATAACACCCTCATCCTCCCCGTCCCATCTGCCTGCAACCTCGGAGTCATCTTCGACTCCTCCCTCTCCTTCTCTGCGCATATCCAACAGACTGCCAAGACCTGTCGCTTCTTCCTCTTCAACATCAGCAAAATTCGCCCTTTCCTCTCTGAGCACACCACCAGAACTCTCGTCCATGCTCTCATTACCTCTCGCCTTGATTACTGCAACTTACTCCTCACCGGCCTCCCACTCAGCCATCTATCCCCCCTTCAATCCGTTCAGAACGCTGCCGCACGTCTTATATTCCGCCAGAACCGATATACTCATATCACCCCTCTCCTCAAATCACTTCATTGGCTTCCGATCAGATATCGCATACAATTCAAGCTCCTCCTCCTTACCTACAAATGCACTCAGTCTGCGGCTCCTCACTACCTCTCCACCCTCATCTCCCCCTATGTTCCCGCCCGTAACCTCCGCTCACAGGACAAAGCCCTTCTCTCATTACCCTTCTCCACCACTGCCAACTCCAGGCTCCGCTCATTCTGCCTTGCCTCACCCTTTGCCTGGAACAATCTTCCTTTACCCATACGCCATGCCCCCTCCCTACCCATCTTCAAATCTCTGCTTAAAACCCACCTCTTCAATGCTGCCTTCGGCGCCTAACCACTTGAGAAATATAGAATGTCCAATCTATCCACCCTATCAGATTAACTGTTCACTCGCCCTCTAGATTGTTCTCTTGTCTTTTAGATTGTAAGCTCTTTGAGCAGGGACTGTCTTTCTATGTTTAAATTGTACAGCGCTGCGCAACCCTAGTAGCGCTTTAGAAATGTTAGTTAGTAGTAGTAGTAGTATATATTATGTAAACCACTTTGATTGTAACCACAGAAAGGTGGTATGTAAAATCCCATCCAGTGGGGTTCCTAGGGGGGCTGGCACCCGGGCGGATCGCCGATGCGCCCCGCCCCCCGGGTGCAGCGCCCCCCGATGCAGTGCGGACCCCCCCGGCGAAAGGACACCCCCGTGAAGGAACCCCCCCCCCCCCGCCGGGTGCACGCCGCCAGGGGGTGCCGCGTGCGCCTGTCCTCCGTTGTTCCATGCTTCTTCTCTGCCCCGGAACAGGAAGTAACCTGTTCCGGGGCAGAGAAGAAGCATGGAACAACGGAGGACAGGCGCACGGCACCCCCCCCGGCGGCGTGCACCCGGGGCGGACCGCACCCACAGCCCCCTCTAGGAACGCCACTGATCCCATCCTATCTCTTCCCCCTCCCCCTTTAAAAGGCCTTGAAAATCAGACATATGACTGAAATTTAGCCCTGTATTGTACTGATAGAAATGATGTGAGATCATCACATTGCTTACAACCTTCTGTCAGTCTTGCTGTAGCATTCTGAATCATTTGGAGCTGGTGCAAACCCTTTGTAGTCAGACCATTGTAGAATGCATTATAGTAATCCAGTCTTGATGTTATCATATCATGAACCACTGTGATAAGACGTACATTCTCAATGTTTGGAAAGGCAGTGTAATTGTCACAAATAATAGAAGCAGCTCTTGATGGTTGCTTGGATTTGGGGGATCAGTGTAAGTGTTGAAGCTAGCTGTACCCCAAGGTACCTGACTTGTGAATTAAAGGGGAGTTTATATTTCCCAAAATAGATTTTGATGTAAGGTATAAGCCTATTTTGTTAGGGGCCCACAGGAAATCAGTTTTACTTAGGTTCAGGGAAAGTTTGTTGTTTTTATGCCATTCTTGAATTGCTGTTAAACAGGTAGTAATTTTATTCATGGCTGTAGGTAAGTTTAGTTCAATAGGTATGAGTAGCTGGACTTCATCTGTGTAGATGTAGAACTCAGTGTCCATGGACTAAATCAGCTCAGCTAGTGGCTTGAAGTAAATATTGAATATAATAGGTGACAGTATCAATCCCTGTGGTACCCCGCAGGTCAGCACCCAAGGTGGTGGTAAGGTGCTGCCAAACAGTATGAACTGCTGACTATCTAATAGATGGGATCTGAACCAAGCAAGTACTGGTCCACAGTGTCAAAAGCTGCTGAGAAATCTAGCAGGACTAATACTGAGGTAAATCCTGTGTCTTCGTTTCTATGAAAGTCATGTAGTAGGGATATGAGGCCTGTTTCTGTTCCATAACTGGGCCTGAATCCAGAATGACACACATCTAGCCAGTTTCTTTCTTTTAGCCAATTGTTGAATTCAGCACAGACTGTTTGTTCTATAAGTTTTCCTAAAAATGGGATGTTAGATACTAGTCGGTAACTTTCAAGTTTGTCCTGGTCAAGGTTCTCCTTCTTTAGTAAAGGATACACCACTACCCTTCGTAATGCTGTCGGTAGTTGCCCATTAGAGAGGACTTCACAATTTTTGTGCTCCCTTCTGTGAGGACCCCAGTTGCCTGTTGTACTAACTTTGATGGGCAGGGGTTGAGGGAACAGGTGATTGGTCAAAGGCTCTTATAAGGTTTTGCCAAAACCCTTCTCTATAATTGGGTTACAAGAATCCCATATGTCTGTGTAAGGAAGAGGAAAGTTTGTGCACTCCTGGCTAACTGACAAGAGAGTGGGTGAGACTGCCTGTAAATCCTGGTTGAGACTTTCAGTTTTGTTGGCAAAGTATACAGCAAAATGATTGCAGTTCAATTTTAACTAAGCAGGCTGGTTCTGTTGTGGGGGTTGCAGTAGGCTGTTTGTTCTGCTGATCAGGTGCTTGGTTGAATTGGCAGCCTATTCAATGCATTGAGAGAAATATTCCAGTCGATATTCAAAGTGATTTAAGCGGGCAGGAGAGGCTCCTGCCCGCCTAAATTGCTTGGAGCTGGCTAACTATCAATTTTCAGCAGCACTTAACCAAGCATATCCTGACTGGGGGAGGGGGATTGAGATGGAGTCTAGGCCTGTGGTAGGGGGTGTAGACCTTGCCAAGATGGTGGAAGGGGGTATGTACCTTGCTGAGTGGGGATCAGGACAGAAGTGGTGGGCAGAAGGAAGGAGCATAGGGCGCCTTTATATGTTATATGGGTCCCAGTTGAATATTGGCTGGGACCCACATATTGCTCTGGTGGCCACTGCATGCTTGATTAGCCCTGGTATTCAGTGATGGTGCCTGGACATAGCCTGGAACTGAATATCTGGGGCTAATTCTGCCAACAGCAGTCAGCATTTAAAAAAATGCTGATCACTGTGGACTGAATATCAACCAAATTGTTTTTGTTGGCTTCTGTTAAGACTTGGCAATAATACTTTGTCATGTGTTTCCTACATTTTATCCTGTTTTCATCCAGGCGAGGTTTACACCATCTTTATTCCAGTTTTTGCCCTTCATGTTTAAGCATCCAAAGTTCTGGAGAGAACTATTCTCATCCAGGTGAGATTTACACCATCTCTTTCCCAATTTCCATCCTTCATGTTTAAGCAGCCAAAGTTCTGGAGAAAACCAAGGTGAGCATTTGTAAGTAGGACATGAGACTTTTTTTTAGTGGTACAGTTTCTCTAGGGTCTTAGCTTAGCTAAGTATGCATTCTAATACCAACCTACTCCAATACTATAATTGCCTTTTCATCCACATGTGGCTAGTCCAAAGCCTCTAGGAAATTTTCAGCTGTTGGCTTTTTCTTGCCTCTAATCTACTTCCAGACTCTGGGAGGTACCTTTTGTTTCACTTGGTCACTTAGAGAAAATTTGATTAGAACGTGATCTGTGGTAGAGATGTTATTTTATTACCGCTATCCCAGTATTCTGGGCTGTTGTAGAACACCAACCACCTTATAATCGAAAGAGAAAAACGCCTAGATTTCGACCCAAATCGGGAGATAGACGTTTATCTCACACAAATGAATAAATCGGTATAATCGAAAGCCGATTTTGGACGTTTTCAACTGCACTCCGTCGCGGATGCGGACAAAGTTGATGGGGGCGTGTCAGAGGTGTGGCGAAGGTGGAACTGGGGCGTGGTTATCGGCCGAGGAGAGATGTACGCGTTAGGGCGATAATCGAAAAAATTAAGGCGTTTTTAGCGAAAATTTAGGACACTTTTGTTGGACCCTTTTTTCACACAAACAAGTCCCAAAAAAGTGCTCTAAATGTCCAGATGACCATCGGAGGGAATCGGGGATGACCTCCCCTGACTCCCCCAGTGGTCACTAACCCCCTCCCACCACAAAAAATGATGTTTCACAACTTTTTATTTTCACCATCAAATGTCATACCCACCTCCCTGGCAGCAGTATGCAGGTCCCTGGAGCAGTTGTTAGGGGGTGCAATGGACTTCAGGCAGGTGGACCCAGGCCCATCCCCCCTACCTGTTACAATTGTGCTGCTTAATGCTTATTAGTCGTCCAACCCCCCCCCCCAACCCACTGTACCCACATGTAGGTGCCCCCCTTCACCCCTTAGGGCTATAATAATGGTGTAGACTTGTGGGCAGTGGGTTTTGAGGAGGATTTGGGGGGCTCAACACACAAGGGAAGGGTGCTATGCACCTGGGAGCTCTTTTACCTTTTTTTTTGTTTTTGTAAAAGTGCCCCCTAGGGTGCCCGGTTGGTGTCCTGGCATGTGAGGGGGACCAGTGCACTATGAATCCTGGCCCCTCCCATGAACAAATGCCTTGTATTTATTCGTTTTTGAGCTGGGCGCTTTCATTTTCCATTATCGCTGAAAAACAAAAACGCCCAGCTCACAAATTGTCGAATAAAACATGGTCGTCTATTTTTTGCGAAAATACGGTTCGGTCCGCCCCTTCACGGACCCGTTCTTGGAGATAAACGCCCATGGAGATTGACGTTTTCGTTCGATTATGCCCCTCCACGTCTAGTAGTCCTTTTCATGGGTTGGAGAATTGATCACCTATTTGAATCCTAATGCTCTCATCATATCCAGAAAGACAGCTGTAGTGGTATCTGGGGTATTGATGTGTAGATTAAAGGCTCCCAGAATCATCAGCCTATAGAAACTAAAGGTCGCCTCTGTAATTTGATCAAGGAGTTCTTGCACAGATGATGTGGTGTTATGAGATGCTTGGTATACTACAAGAAGCTAGATTGGTTTCTCCTGTTCTAGCTAGATTAAAAGGGATTCTGATTCATTCTTTTTCACTGACAGGGTGGTCAATATCTGGAATGCCCCTCTGATGGAGGTGGTGGGGACAAAACAGTGACAGAATTCAAAAAGGCATGGGATGAACACAGAGGATCCCTAATTTAAAAAATGAATAGTATAAAAAACGATACTTAAATGACTGCATGTGTGTGATGTGTCAAATGGTGCTTAGATGGTGACTCCAGCTGTGAAGAACTAAGGACAGTGCCGGGAAGACCTCTATGGTCTGTGTCCACCCTCCTTACCTCTGGACAGATATTAGGGGTACTACAAATTTCAAGACTGTAGCCTTGGGCCGAAGAGTACTAGTAGCCTAGTAGTTGGTACATTGGGCTGAGAAACAAGGGAAACCAGGGTTCATATCTTGCTTACACTTCTTGTAATTTCCATTGCTTCAAGTACAAAACTTTGATTGTAAGACCTTGGGGGACAGGGAAACATCTGTCACACCTGAATGTAACTCACCTTGAGCTACTACTGAAAAGGTGTGACTTGAAACCAAATTAATAAATAACTTCAATGGACATTTTTTTTCTGCGCATACACAGTCCTCAGTCACTCCACACAATAATCTGATCCTCTCAGTTGCTTCCAAAGGACTTCTCTATGCAATCAGATTTTGGATAAATAAAAATAAGGTAATAGAGAATGAGAATCAGTGTAGTTCTCTTAAGCAGGTGAAGAAAGAAAGAAAGAAAGAAAGAAAGAAAGAAAGAAAGAAAGAAAGAAAGAAAGAAAGAAAGAAAGAAAGAAAGAAAGAAAGAAAGAAAGAAAGAAAGAAAAGTCACACATATACTCTTTCAAACTTATTGGATTCCTGCTGTGAAGGATCCAATTCCTCTTCTTGCATACTTCAATGGGTGATGTAGCAAGAATATGAATAAACAATTTCTCCCTTTCTAAATCATGACTCAATGAGTCCCTTTCAGGTGTATAATGCCATCTAGTCAAACCTTTGAGTGCATTCTCATGGATTAAAACACATAGGGAATGTGCATTCTCCTGGATTAAAGCACATAGGGAAGATTTACAAACCTCAGCAACAGTCACTTTCCATTTGTGCTCACTGAAAACTCCCCAAGATCGCACTCCCAATACTCCATGTATTTATATTTCTGGAAGGCTGACCCCTGTATGAATTTATATAGAATGGAGATAGGATGTTTAATTTTCCCAATGCCAGCTACAAAATCTCAAAACCCTTTCTCTCCTCCAAGTTCTCAGTTATCCAACCCTTGGTTCTCATATAATGTTGAACCTGCAAAATGGGGGGAAAAATCCTCCGCAGGTAGGTGATATTCTTCCCTCAGTTTCTCCAATGAAAGCAACTCCTTGTAGGCACCCTGATGCCATGTGAGGAGTACCTATTCTATAATATCATCTGGGCACCCAGGGACTTTCTGTTGTTTTTTGATTGGCCGCTGTCGTGGACAGGATGCTGGGCTCGATGGACCCTTGGTCTTTTCCCAGTATGGCATTACTTATGTACTTATGTTTACACAGGCTGAATGCCGACAAATGATCCTTTCACACAGTTATCAGTTCCCAGTATTCCCACCCCTTTTCTCCCCCCCCCCCCCCAAAAAAAACCCCACACCATTTTGTTAACAAAGGCCTAACATTTTCCTGTATGGAGTCCACACTGCAAAAAAGGAACCCATCCAACCATGCTTAATGGCGGCTAACTTTGAGATTAAGTAAAGATAGTCCAATTTTGCAATCAACAGGTCCTTACTGGGCACTTCTGTTTTTTTCCAAGCCACTGCCAGGCATAGCCTAGCAGCAGTTACCACCATGTGAGTCAATCTGGTAGCCCCGTGTCTTCCGATGAAGACGTGCCGTTAAGTAGAAAAAACAAGGTCAGAGGGCACACATGTCGTTCCCAACAATAGATGTAGGAATTGGGACACCATTCCCCAATATTTCTGAACCTTGGGACATGTCCACCAAATATGACCAAAGGTTCCCTCTGGTCCACACTCTCTCCAGCAGAACCAGAGTCGAAATTTTTTTTCAAACATGCTGGAGTATAGTACCACTGAAGCAGCATCTTAAACCTATACTCAATGTAGTTGGAGGCTATTGTGACTTTGGTGATACTTGTGTAAATCAATTGCCAATGTGAGTCAGATAGAGGCATTCCTAACAGTTCCTCCCAGCACTGTTCATATTTTGGCTTGATAGGTTTGCTATACAACAGTGCTTTATATATCCTAGAAATTAACCCTTTCCCTACCCCTAATTTAAATAGCTTCAGTACGGCCTGGTCCCCCTGTTGCCAATCCAGCAGTACTTTTCTGCGAATGAAATCCTGCAATTGACAATATGGAAAATATTCTGCGGCAGGCAACCCATATCGTTCTCTCAAACCTTCAAAGGGGATAAAGCTGTCTTTTACTAGCAATTGTCCCAAAGTCCGTAACCCCTTAGATTCCCACATTCTATATACTCCTGAGAGATTAGGTGCCAAAAACCCCGGGGAATGTAAAATGGGAGTATGGAAAAAATAACATTGTTTTGGAAACAGCGCCCGTCTCATAACATACCATTCAGCTAAAATGCAGACCATACTGTACGGCGCTGAGTCCATCCATCTACACAACTGTGACAATGAAATCCAATGTAAATAGGTCAACTGCATCTTCCCCACCACAGCTTGTTCCAGTTGTACCCAGCATTTCAAAGGAGATGTCATCCAGTCAAAAAGAGCAGTCAGCTGCGCAGCTTGATAATAATGAGCAAAATCCGGGACCCCCATTCCACCTTGTTCCCGACTAGCATACATCCGGGCCCTACATTCTCGTGGGGGTTTATGCTGCCAGATATAATGAAATTCCTTATGCTGAAGCTTAAGTAAGAATCCTTTAGGAGTGCGCAATGGGAGGTAGGCAAAAAGATATAAAAATCTCGGGAGGACTTCATTTTCACAGCACTAATGCGGCCCAGCCACGAGACTCCCTGACCCTCCCAGTGGTTGAGGTCATCCATTACTTTAGAGAGCAAAGGTGGATAGTTTAATTTACATAGCTGATCCAACTCAGCCGGAATATGAACCCCTAGGTAACGAATAGATCGGTGTGCCCATCTATAGTGAAAGCGAGTGCGCAATTCTGACAACTGAGGTTCCACCACTGTAAGATTAAGCAGCTCCGATTTTGAAACATTAACAGTAAATCCTGATAAATGTCCATACTGTCTTAACTTATCTTGAACAGCTACGAGAGATTGAAGAGGCTCAGTTAGGATAAAGAGTATATCATCTGCGTAGAGCATGTGTTCTTGACCACCTACTCGAATCCCCTTGATGTCATCACAATCCCTTAGCACTTGGGCCAACGGCTCTATTGTTAACGCGAAGATCAGTGGGGACAATGGACATCCCTGCCTAGTGCCCTTTGATATCGGAAAAAATTCTGTATATGTTCTGTTGACATGAAGACTTGCCACTAGAGAATCATAAATAAGAGCTAGCCACTTCATGAAATTGCTTGAGAAGCCAAATCGACGTAACGTCCCCATCATAAATGGCCACGACACTTGATGAAACGCCTTCTTCGCATCAATACTCAAAACTACCGCCTGTTTCTTATCCCTTCGAGCCAAGCAGACCAAAGCCAACAAGCGTCTTATATTATCCTTAGGCTGCCGACCTTGAATGAAGCCAGACTGATCACCATGGATCAGATCCAGAAGATATCGTTGCAGTCTTAGTGCCAAAATCCTAGTGAGGATCTTATAGTTAACTCCTAACAGCGAAATAGGATGATAAGAGATATAGTTCAGGGGATCTTTCCCAGGCTTAAGAAGCAATGCCACCCCAGCCTGGCGAATAGACAAAGGGAGGTGTGATTCCATTAATAGAGAATTAAAATAAGAGGCCAATGGGTCGGCTAACAGGGAGGCAAATTTCCTATAAAACAAGTTCGAGACGCCATCTAAGCCTGGGACCTTCCCCAAAGGGAGCTGGTCTCCTCACTGGCAATGGGAGCTGATAGTTCTTGTGCGGCTAATACAGGTGACTGCAGAAGTGTGACAGATTCCAGGTATGTCTCTACCTCCCGATCAGAAATCCCAACCCCTGCCCCATAGAGCTGAGAGTAGTATCTCACAAAAGTCGAGCCAATCCCCTGATACTACCTCTCCACCCGGAGCCCTGATCTACATTATCATATTCCGATCCCGCATCTTGCGAAGTTTTGCTGCCAGCAAGCGACCTGCCTTGTTACCTCCTTCAAAATACTCCTGTCTCGTTGGATGCAATGAATTCGCTATGTCCTCCAGATCTAACTCCTGTATCTTTCTCCGACAATCCGCCAGTTGTCTAGTCGTGGCAGTATGTGACAGCCGATCATGATGGAGTCGCTCTAACCTGCTCAGTTGTGATAGTAGCTGCGTTCTCCGAGCGTTACGTGTTCAGACCTTATGTGCACTGCGAGAAATACATTGTCCCCTAGCGAAGGCCTTAAACCCTTCCCAGAGAACAACTGAACTAACTGTACCATTATCATTGAATTCAAAATATTCTTGGAAGTCTTTGCTCAATTGCTCCTGTAAACCAACATCCAATAAAACACGCTCATCTATATGCCAATAGCGCCTGCCTGACTTTGGTAGGGACTGTCTGAGAACCAACAGTACTGGAGCATGATCAGACCACACCCTAGGCTCTATAGTCACCTTCAGTACCCCTGGGCATTGGCCCCGCTCAACTAACCATAAATCAATCCTCGTATAGGAATCATGAAGTGCAGAGTAAAAGGAGTAATCTCGTTCTCCTGGGTGATACAATCTCCATATCTCTTCTAAGCCCATCCGGGCTATAAACTGGTGCAGTTGCACTCTAGCACTTTTGGCGTATCTAATCTTGCCGGAAGAATTATCAAGCTGTGGTTGAATGATTAGATTAAAATCTCCTCCCACCATCAAGATGCCCTCCTGAAAAGCCAGAATTTTAGATTCCAATGTAGCAAAAAAAGTTCTTTGCTCAGTATTAGGGGCATAAATATTAACCAAAGTATACAGTTGACCATCTATCTCTGCCTTCACCAAAAGATATCTTCCTTCCAGGTCAGCCAGCATTTCCCGAAAGGCCACTTAACATTTTTATGTATCATGATAGCCACTCCATTAGTTCTTTTGTGAACCTTATTTGTTGCCTGATAGACCGTCGGATACTGCGGATGAGATAAAAAAAGAAGCATGCTTGGGCATTAAATGAGTTTCCTGGACAAATCCCACATCCATTTTTGTCCTGCAAGCCTCTCTAAATAATAACTGCCTCTTTCGCGGGGAATTTTGGTCATTCACATTATAGGTCAAAAAATTTAGCTTAGCCATGTTATTCAAATTTTAGTAGGGATCAGGCACGTACCTCCACCCACTGTTCATACATATAATTGCTCAACAATTTCCAGTAGGCCCTAGCAACCACTCTCCAAACATTCTTGCTTCTGTTCAAAAACAAAATATAACTGGAAAGCAAAATACAAAAGGAAAAAACAACATTCAACCACTCACAAATCTTTGTAACCCCATTTTTAAACACCCCCAACCCTGCCTCCCCCCTCCCCCCCATGGTAAAGAAGCCCGCAACAAGAATAAGAGGGCTAATTACAGAGGAAGGACAGATTTAACTTCTAACAGAGCCTGTCGCTGTTGCCATAAGCGCAACTCTAAATACCAAAAGATATTAATACCAAATCAGTTCTAGATTGGGTACATTTTGAAGCAGAAACTAGAATTACAAACTGTATACTTTACTTTACATGTCCAGATTTAGATACTTGTTGCCATCTGGGTTCCTGCTGGGCCTTCTTTGGTGACATATTCAGGCGATCCTCCACAGAAGCTTCTCGTTCCAAAAGCCCCGCTGCTGACAAGTTATCCTTCACTGCAGAGATGGAAGTTGCTGTATAGGTTTTACCTCCTGTGGTAAAGGAAAGACCAATGGGAAAAAGCCATCGATAGCGGATCTGCCTATCCCGTAACAGCTGAGTCCAATTCCGGTACTCCCTTCGTCGTGCCAAGGTAGCTGGATCAATGTCCGGGTAGATTTCAATTTCAGCGTCCTCCCACATGATGGACCCACCACTGTGGCGAATCTCTCAAATAACTTTTTTTTGTCCAGATATTTATGAAAGCAAGCCATCACGTCTCGAGATTTATTAGCCACCCGGGACCCAAACAGGCGGTGTGCTCTTAACAACATTGGCGGAGCCGATGCCGTTTCACCGCCATTAGATTTGTGAACTTTTGCCAAGATCTGACCGACCACTTCCAACATGCTGGAATCCGCCACCATATCTGGGATCCCCCGGAGGCGAATATTACAGCGACGAGACCTATTTTCAAGGTCTTCTAGTTTAAGCTCTGCTGTCTCCTGCTGTTGTTCCACTTGCCTTAGTTTAGACTGGAGGCGTTCAAGATCTTCCTCATGAGCTTCAAGGCGTTCTTCAGTTTCGCCCACGCGGCACCCAATTTCACTAACATCCTTTTTTAACCCCTCTAGCGATTCTTGCAGCTCTGATCGTACTGATGTTAAATCCGACTTGAGCTCCTGAAACCAGGTACGCATCTCCATGCGAAACACAGATAGTTCCAAAGCTGATTGAGCACCCAGTTCTGAGGCTACTTCTCCTTCCGCCGCCATCTTGGAAACCATTCACGCTCCTGATGTCTGGCACATACTTACAGAATGTTTCACAGCCACAGAGTTGCGCCACGCTGACATCGAACCACTGAAAGCAGGGCACTGTCCAGACTGCTCTTATGCCAGTCTCTTCAGCAATTGACTGATATTTCGCATGTTGCACCTGCGACCGTTCCAGAGCTCCTGACTCAGGCAGCCATTCAGCCCAGTGGCATCACTTCCTCTCAGGGACTTTCTCTTCATGTCCAGTGTATAGCGCTGCGTACGTCTAGTAGCGCTATAGAAATGATAAGTAGTAGTAGAATAATCCAGCATTGGCACTTAAATTTAGGCACTTGTAGTTACACCAGCCTTAGAGCAGATGTGACTAAGCGTACCTAAATGTGGCAAGGGAACGCATAACTTACAGTATTCTATAAATTGTGCACATAACTGGGAGACATGCCCATGTCCCACCCATGCTCCACCCACATATATATATCTCCTTGTATTTGTGCAGTATAGTACATGCACCCTTATAGAATACTGCTTAGGGTGCTTACGTGCTACTTATTGTGTGTATATGCATGCAAAGAAGCACTTAACCTTGGGTGCCTAGTTATAGAATTGCATTTCAGGTTTCCAGCATCCTCTTTTCCTGCACCATTAAATATGTGTTCTGTGAGCTCCATGCAGAATAATATCAGCACCTGTAATAAATCATGTCATTCTAATTCTCTTCTAAACTGAGATCCTCTCTTTCAACAGCTCAGGGCCAATTTCCACTTTGAACTGAATGTGACACTGACAGGGGATGCTCCAGTGGCGTAGGCAGACCTGACATTTTGGGTGGGCCCAGAGCTAATATGGGTGGGCACTATGTATACAGGTATGAATAGTGTTTCTTGGCATAATGCCTTTGAACGCACTTATCATTTCTCTAGTGCTTCTAGTCGTACACAGCGCTGTACACTTGAACATGAAGAGCCAGTCCTTGCTCAACAGAGCTTACAATCTAATTAGGACAGACAGACAGAACAAACAAGAGATAAGGGAATATTAAAGTGAGGATGATAAAATAAGGGTTCTGAACAAAGTGAATCAGAGTTAGGAGTTAAAAGCAGCATCAAAAAGGTGGGCTTTTAGCTTAGATATGAAGACGGTCAGAGATGGAGCTTGACATACCGGCTCAGGAAATCTAGTCCAGGCATATGGTGCAGCAAGATAAAAGGAACGGAGTCTGGGGTTATCGGTGGAGGAAAAGGGTGCAGATAAGAGAGATTTACCCAGTGAACGGAGTTCCCGGGGAGGAAGGTAGGGAGAGTTGAGAGCGGAGAGGTACTGAGGAGCTGCAGAGTGAATGCACTTATAAGTCAATATACACACATATATTCAATCCTACTCTATTTCAGAGAACTCAGTTATGAATTTCATATAGAAAAGGAACAGCATAGTTACTCCCATCATCAAGGAATTCAACTTCTGAAGTCTAGGGACATGTAGAAAATCCTTTAATATTCTATTTTGAAGAAATGTCTTTCCTTCCATGTAAGTTTTGTTTGATAGCATCATAGTCCCTGAATACATACGGTTTTGCTGACGTGATCTACAGGTATATCCAGGCATGGCATAATTTTAAATTCTGACATCAGTTACCTCGTTAAGCTTTGCACAAACGGGTTTTTTGGTTTAAAAGAACACGTGGAGAACATCTGAATTTAGTACCCACACAATGTCCAACAGGGATTTTTTTTTCATTTCAAACCACCAAAATAACCAAATAAAATCGTTTTCATGGTACAGAGAAAAACAATACCTAACAGACCCCACCATTCAGAATAACCCTTGCAATCAGAATCTTCTTTTGCATTTGAAACAAACTTTTGGAAAACACCAGAGGTGACGTCCAAGTAAACAGGCTGCTGCTGCAGGAAACAGGGGCCTCTTTCCCGACCTGTTTCTCCCGGTACTCTCACCTCCACAACACCACATCAGTCCACCAAGCACCAAATAAATCAGTAACTGGGCCTGGAGATCCAGGTGGAAGCGCCTGCCTCCCCCACCCCATCAAGAGCAGCACAACCCGGCAGAGTACATCCATCACCCATTCTGCCCACCCCTACCACTCAGTCACTATTACAGGAAAGGTCCGTAGGCGCATCTTGTTGTCCCTCCTGCTGCCCATGCTTTTGTTGAGGTTCAACATGTTCGGCGGCTTTGCAGGGGGGGCAGGGAGGGAGATGAGGCGGCCGTGTACAACTCCGTGCGTCCTTTAACTGAAGCCCGGCAGGGAAGAAGAGGCGACGCGTTGAGAAACCGTCCTGAGGGCTGAGAGCGCCGCCTATGACTGTGAGTGCCGGTGCTGCGGTAACGGAGCGGGCAGAGTTGTGGCGCGCCGCGCGGGGCCCCCTTAGGCGCGAGGCCCACGACAGCAGCGATACTGGTCTGATCTGGCAGAAGCCAGAAGACTTTACTGTGCGCCACTGTGGCGCCTTTCTGTGCATGGGGAGGGGAGTGGGGGTTCAGACAAGGCAAGGCAGCGAGAGTGAAACTGGATGGTCGGACTTGCAGGAAAGGCAGGATCAGGACCTATATATTTCGGTGCACTTAAAAAAAAGGTTGGTACTGTGAAGGAGGGCTTCTGGCAGCAGTGCAGGCTGCATGTGGATGAGCAGAGCAGCGAGCCACAGCAGAAAGGCTGTGTACTCCCACTGTTAACTGCACCTATCAGGATAAATTGGGCGGGCCTGAGCTCAGATTGGGTAGGCCTGGGCCCACCCAGGCCCACCCGTAGCTACGCCCCTGGGATGCTCAGAAGTAACCATGGGCAGTAGAGGCCATTAGCACTGGATTAGTGTCCTCGTTTACTGGCACAGTATGCTGAAAGACCCCTACCACTGCATATAACGAGCATGGCTGCAATCTACGTAAGTAGCATGCAAATGCATGAAAACAGGGGACATATGTGTTCTCACCGATGCTCATATGGTGACCGACTCCACAAGCATGTCCGTACTGCTACAAATCGTATGCCAGCTTGGAGCTGGCATAAAGGCAGAAGAAAGTCAGATCTTTTGTGCTGCAGTGCTGGTGCAGGTCAAATCCACTTTTCTGTAGGACCGGAGATGCTTGTGATTTCTGAAGCTACATGAACAGAGGCTAAATCTTTTTTTTTTTTTAGAATATTAACTTTACTGGACCATTTCTAGATATCCCCCCCCCCCCCCAAAGGCCTTTGGTGCTAGTCAGCTGTCCTCCCTCTTCCTCCTCCCCCCTCCCCCAGGCATTCCAGCACATACACAGGAGAGCTGTGCTTAACACACAACTTTTCAGTGCATATGCCAGCCACCATCCGCCTGCTTTGCTTCCTCATGCTCGAAGCTAATAGCGCACATATCATTTGCATACTATTAGGTTTAAGCAAGGGGAAGTTATTTTTGGGCGCTAAAAAAGCAGTAAGCTTCATACAGCTCCAGAGTTTTGAGCATCCGCCCCACACTGCTGCACAATTAAAAGCAAAAATGAGGTCCTGAGTGCAGGACTGGATTAACACTGTTAGGCAAACATTGCAATGGATTCCCATTACTTTCCCCTCCCTGTTAAGATTTTGCAGTTACTGTTTGGTTAACAGCCAAAATATGTGGTAACTGCAAAGCATCCACATTAACTGTTGGGGGTGTTCCCAACATTTTGCCATTCAGTTAACACAGAGAAAAATTCTTTACCAAGTGTTAATTGATAAAGTGATACAGTTAGGCATTCAGTTGATGTTAACTGTGCCACATTATCTACCACATTAACAGTAATTATAATGAATTCACATTCTCTCTCTCCCAACTCCCTCCCCACGGCCACAGTCTAGCATCTCCCCCCTTCCTTCCTCAATTCTCTTCCCTGAGTCTACCTTCCTTTTTTGTTTCCAAAAGTCATCATCAGAAGTCAGTCCCATATTCTGCCCTGCCACCGGCACAGGCGTCTCTCTACTGTGGCCCGCCTCTGAGGAAATATGAAGTTAGAACAGAGAGGTGGGATGCAGTACAGAGAGGAAACCAGTGCCAGTGGCAGGGCAGCATATGGGAATCATTGCTGATGGTGACTTTTGGAAAACAAAAAAAGAAGATAGACGGGGAAAGGGGTTGAGAAAGGAAGGGGTCGAAGCCAGACTGTGGCCAGTGTGAGGGGTGGAAAGGAGCAATGCCAGCCCAAGAGGAAGGAACAATGCAAGCAGTTAGGTCAACCAACTGGTGGTGGTGGCAAGATGCCACTCCATGAAGAGTGCTGCCTGAGGCCCCTGCCTCAGCCTAATGGTAGGCCCACCATTGGCTATCATTATAGAATTTGCACTCAGCGTGGATCATAATGGCACCTAATTTTGGGCACCATTTATTGAATCTGGCCCTAACTGCTAAGGAACCACATTAACTTTTAGCATGACACTTGTGCTGTTAGCTATTAATGCAGCAGTTAGCAGGCAATAACATAGCTTAATAAATAGGCTCCTTTCTCTAATATTCACCAAAGATGAGTGTGACATGCTAAGGTTAATGTGGATCATGCAACTTTAATGTAGCCCTATAATTTTTAATGAGTGATGATGCACTAATCTCACATACAATAATTGTAGTTTAATGGAGAGACATATTTAAGAAACACAACAAAACCTCAATTATTTTACAATGTAGCATTACAAACGTCCTACAAGCAGCAAAAATCTCAAGATTATAGATAATCAGATTTAGACCTAATATTAGATCTATAAAACTTAAATAACATTTATGAAGCTAAACAGGTACGTCTTGTGTTATACAATTAGGCACTAATAAGTCATATACTTCACCTAATTTCCCAGAAAACATGTACTTACCATAATGAAGAATACCACTGACTAGATAATTATGTAGAACTCCGCAAAACATTTTACATCTATAAACACAGCATTATGTGATATGAATTAATAAGGTTGCTGCATTAATTAAGAAAAGAAACATGACAGGGTATATTTAAATGATTCGCTTAAACACCATTGATTTCTCACGGTGGTTTATTTTAAACTATTTATGAAGTATTTCAGAAATAAGCCATTTAATTACAAGCCAGGTTCTGGAGCTATTTTAGGGTTGCCAAGATGCCAGAATTGTTCTGAAGTTACTATGAGTTAATGGCTAACCTCCCAAAAACTGCTGCAAGAAATCCTGAAGGAACCTCATAGATAATTCTCAACAGAACTTAATCATGAACTTAATCATTAGTTCTTCATTCTTTTCATAGATTTCTCACATCAACAGTCTATAATACACCCATTGTTTACAGGACTTATAGTGGAGTGAATGAGTAGCCTAGTGGTTAGAGCACTAGGATGACAATATAGAATGCTCATTTCAAATCCCACTGCTGCTCCATGAGACTTTGGGCAAGTCACTTAACCCTCCATTGCCTCTGATATAAACTTAGATCACAAGACATCCAGAGACAGAGTTATTATTTTTAACTTTGTTGTCTTCACAGCAGGTATACATTTTATTATACCTCTCCTTGATGCTGTAAGGAAAATGAGTAATAAACAAATGTTAAAGGTTGAAGAGAAGAGGAGGAAGTGACATCAGTGTCCTGTATGGAAGCACTGAGCTGAGGATCCTGTGGGGCTTTAGCTTTACTTAATTAATATATTCCCTGATTGGCACTTCACTCACCCCGAATTGGAACCAGGCACCATTCCAATCAATGGCCATTTGAAAACTAGCAGAATCAGCATGCCAACTTATCATAGGTACAGAGGCGAGAACTGGGTTTGATTATCACTGCAGCTCCTTGTAACTCTGGGCTAGTGAATTACTGAGCTAAGTACTTGTCAGGAGGAACTGGAGTCTAAGCTGGATAGTATGGCAGATATGGTAACTGAGTTTTTCTATACTGAGAGCCTTTGGGAGAAGGTGGAGGATCTTGAAAACAGGTCTCAAAGAAACAACATCAAAATCAAGGGATTATTAGAGGCTGAAGGCTATAAGAATTGTATCAGTTTGGTCAAGAAACTTTCCAAGTACTTACTGGCAGCAGAGAGTACAGTCACAGCAGAGGGAGTCGAGGTACAAGTGGACACAGCACACAGGGTAGGCTCGAGACATGAGAACCAAACTAGAGACATAATTGTATGTCTGCATGATTTTACAGTTAAAGAACGAATCTTAGCTGCAGCTCACAAGGCTAACCAGCTGAAGTGGAAAGATTGTCAAATAGAAATCTACCAAGACCTAACTTCAATAACCCTACTGCAGAGAAAGGAGCTATAAGGGATACGCTACAAAAGTGGCCACCTGTTTTGGCTCATCACATCTATAAAAGAAGTCACAAGGAGGGTGTAACCCCAGAGGAGGCATGGAAAGCAGTGATTGACGCGTAGGTAAATAATATTCCAGAAGGGGCACATAAGCATTTTGCAGAAACTAATTCAAAGCATACCTCAACCAGATAGCAGAGAGCTCCATTGAAGAAACGCTTAATCAGATATTCAATTGTGCAGTCAAAAAGAGGTACTGGATCTCTCATACAGAAGACACTTGAAAACCTGGCTATGGGGGCATAAACTGCATGAAGATCATGGCAGCCTATGACAGCTGAACTCAGTGGACTTTTATTATTAGTTGTGATATGAAAGTGAGAGTGAGTGAGTGTAGGAGGGGAGTGATATAATAGCATATATGGCTTGGAAGAGTATGAACGATTGGGGGGTTTGCTAAGTGCATGGTAAGCCAAGCACTGGGTAGACTACCTGCATTAAAGAAGGCAGTCACAGGGAGCAATGGTTGCAGGAGGGTTTCAGGAGGGAAGAAGAGTAAAGAGTTTGGGGTGCAGGCTGAGAGAGGGGAGTTGGGAAGAGGAGATGGGGTGGAAATTGCCTCTGGATCCTTGAAGAGTATTGAGGTTAACACTAAAATGATAATAGGTTGGGGAAAAGTTTATAGGATTCAACAAGATACTCTCTTAAGGATGATTAGGGAGTTGGAACAAAGCTGTCAGAAGAGGGGGGACAGTGGAATACTACCTCCATCTAACTTAGAAGTGATATTACAAATATGGAAAAAAAAACAGGGTGGCTTCTAGAATGCAAACTGTGTAAGCATTAACATAGGAACAATATCATAAAAATCACAGGAGACAAAGGAAATTTATTATTCAAAGAAGCTGGCATACAAACACACTTCTTGAATTTTTATAACAAGCTCTATACTTGTGATCTTCCCCAGATTTTGCAAGAGGCTAGGGAGCGCTTGGATGCTCCAGTTACCCCACAGCAGGTCACATAGGTGATTAAAGCCCTACCTGCAGGATCACTGGGGTTGGATGGATTTCCTAATAGTTCTTTACATTTTTACCTAGACCTTAGCATTGGTAATGACTCACTGGGAGTTCATGTTTACAGTATTCCAAAAAATAGGAACTGATCTGGGATTTAGCAAATGAACATCTACTCTTTACACATGCCCAGAAGCCTGTATTAAAATCAGTGGGGCATATACATCCAGCTTTCAAATAGGGAGGAGCACATGACAGTGATATCCTCTGTCAACCCTTCTGTTTGCTTTAGTGATGGAGCCGATGGAGCAGAGAATAAGGGTTAGAAGGGATATTAAGGGGATAGCCATGAGGCAGACCACATAAAATCTTATTCACTAATAATGTGATATTGTCCCTATCATAACCACACAGAACACTTTTGGGTGGCTCTTAGGGAGCTGAAAGAATATGGAGCAGTCTCTAGCTTCAAGATAAATATAGATATAACCAAGGTTCTCAATCTCACTTTGAAGGGTGAGGATTTCAATAGGGGAAAATAAAACTTTACATATGAGTTAAAGGACATCTGAAGAATTTGGGAGTGAGGATGACTGAAGATCCACCTCTTTTTATCACACTAATTACTCACCACTACTTAAAACTATAAAAGACAATCTTAAAGAATGAGATAAGGGTGAGTTGGCCATGCTAGGAAGGTTAGCCATTAATGAAAGTGTTACCCCAATTTCTATATTTATTTCAAGTGCTGCCAATAAGCTTATTGAGACCATAAAGTTCTATGTTCAAGGAACAAGCGAAGTCACTCCTGTTTTTTTTTTTTTTGCATTATATACATGGTGATGTACTTCTGTTATGTTAGGGAAAGCAAAGCTTTATACATGCAATAAGGTAAAGCCAGAACTGGCTCAGCTTGTAACCCTTGAGAATCATTTTAGACACCAGACTGTTGTCCTGGTCTCCTGAGCCATTGGCCCCCTTCCCACTATCTTTGTATTGTACATATAAGTACATAAGTATTGGCATACAGGGACAGACCAAAGGTCCATCAAGCCCAGCATCCTGTTTCCAGCAGTGGCCAATCCAGGTCACAAATACCTGGCAAGATTCCAAAAAAGTACAAAACATTTTATACTGCTTATCCCAGAAATAGTGGATTTTCCCCAAGTCCAATTTAATAATAGTACTGTACTACTCTACTACTCAGCTTGTAACCCTTGACATGGAGCTATACCATTACCCTATGCCTCAAAATAGCCTTCTTTTGATTTTTACTTTTGCTACCGTTCTTAAATATGTACGCAAAATGTCCTGTATTCTGTGATACAAACCAGATATATACTCAGAATGACTAAATTTCCACAAATGTCCCAATGAATCTATTTGTTTGCGGTTTTAAGTTACTGTAAGTATCAGAATTCTGCTGATCTAGTTGGTTGGGTCTGTCTCCCCTTGGAACAGTTGCAATGATTGAGCCCCTGTTTGTTCTGCCTAGTTTTCATCAATATCAATATTCAGCCACATTGTTCAGCAGGGACAACTTGCACAAGTCACTGTGGGTTGATGAACGAGCTCTTTAAGTTGCAGTTTAGGGATTCAATCAAGTATCGGCCATGCCTGAATAATAATAAAGAAAGCAGCCAATTTGATCTTGTTCTTTGTTAATACAATAGAAAAGGGCACACAGATAGGACAGAGAAAGTAAGGAAAACTCAAAGAGAAAAATTGCATTTGTTTGAAAACAAGATTTTTCCTTTCTTGCTTCCATCAATGTATATAGCTGTGATAAGAAGTATTAACTTTGAAAAGTGTTAATTTGCCCAGTTTAGAAACAATCTTTGGAGAGGTACTTTTTTTTTTTTTTATAAAAATTGTTGCCCATTACAGGCGAGTCAATTCATGCATGATATATCTACTATATTCTCTGGGGGTCCTTTTACTAAGGTGCGCTGAAAAATGGCCTGCAGTACTATAGACATCTGTTTTGGGTGCGTGCAGAATTATTTTTTAGCACACCTACAAAAAATTCCCTTTTTTTTGCCAAAAACAGATGTGCAGCAAAATGAAAATTGCTGCATGTCCATTTTGTGACTGAGACCTTACCGCAAGCCATTGACCTAGTGGTAAGGTCTCATGCGGTAACTGGGTGGTAATGGTCTATGCGCGTCAAATGCCACTTGACGTGCGTAGCTGACACACGCCAGAAAATAAAAAATATTTTTCAGGCACACGTAGTGGACACGTGCAGAAATTGAAATTACCATAAGAGCCACACAGTAACCTGGCGGTAATTCCAATTTGGCGCACATTGGGCGCGTAGATGCCTACGCGGCTTAGTAAAAGGGCCCCTGGTTTTCTTGTGTCAGGCCTTTTATTCCAGCTTTTGGGTTGTAACTGCTTCATCCTCATGCCCCTCTTTGTTGTAATTGTGTGAGGGAAGGGGGTGACTCTTTAAACAAATAAAATGGCTCAATTTAAGAGAGATTTAAAGACCTACCTGTTTACTCAAGCATACAGATTATTACAGGAATGATACTGTTCTTGTTTTATGTTTTTTGTTGAGTTTGTATCAGTTAGTAATTATGTATGATTTTGTTTTATTATTATGTGTTGGATTTTATTATGTATGTCCTTTGTTCTCCGCTTAGACTGCTTTAGATACAGTGGGTTAGAAATAAAGTTTTATTATTATGTTTTAAAATTATTATTATATTATATATTTCCCTTTTAGGAGAAGTTGGTCCAATTGCAAAATCTTGGGGTTTCCTAAATCTTCCAGTAGAAAGCAACAGACCAAAAGACCTAACCCTCAATCTGCACGGGGCCTCCATGTTCTCCTCCTGTTTCCAGAGGTGGAACTACAATACGTCTGGTCAAGGCTAAAAAACAGAAAAAGGCAGAATGACTTACAAACAAATCAATGAACTAAAGGTGCAAAATAGGAAAGAAAGTCACACATACAACTGCACGTCCAATCACAGTCATCTCATTCTCTCCTAAGTGTGCCCCAAGAAATGGATGGATGCATCTATTGTTAGAAGGATAGTGTACCATTGGATCTTAATAGTCAGGGGAACAAAGAAGGGAGAAAAGAGAGAGAATATTTTCTTCCTTTCATCAATGAGCTGCCGGAATATCTTCTGTCAGCTCAAATTCTCATGAAACTTGACCTTGGAACACAGCATTTTGTAACAAATTCGGAGACTGTGTCAGTTCTTGGAATTTACTTCTGCTACCTTTATATTTTGCACAGTACATGCTTAAATGCTCTATTGTTTCTATTTCTCTGCATGCACAGTATGGCTTTTTGGGTTTCCATTTAATTGTTGTCTATATATTCATTTATTTTTATATACCACCTGCAAGCCTGAAGTCTATTGAAGTGGTGTACATTCAGGTAGAATAGGTATTTTTCTATCCCATATTTCTATTTTCAGTGTGTGGTAATTTAATTCTGTACTTTGTGGCGTTCTATTTGTGTTCAGGGTGTGTCACCAACTCCAGATATTCCGTTAGTATGGAGTTTCTAAGTAGGGATCTAAAGTAATCTGCTTTGTTTAGTTTTCCCAGTAGAGGTGTATTGAAGTTCTAGAGCCTTTTTCTGGATAGACTTCTGGCTGTTTAACCTCTGATCCTAAGTGACTATTATAGGGTAGTGTAGTACTTCATTAAGGGGTCCTTTTACTAAGCTGTGGCAAAAAGAGGCCTGCAGTAGTGTGGGCATGTGTTTGTGGCGCACGCCGGACCAGTTTTTACCACGTTTGGGGAAAAAGGGCTTTTTTCCAATGTGCCTATTTATGGCCTTTGCCCTTATTGCCACCCATTGATCTAGCAGTAAGGACTCACATGCTACATGCGCAGTGACTGGTCGGTGTGCACCAACTGCCGATTAATGCCGCAAACGCCACATGCAGTAGAAAATTTAAAACATTATTTGTCCTAGTGGTACTACTACTACTACTATTTAGCATTTCTATAGCGCTACAAGGCGTACGCAGCACAAACATAGAAGAAAGACAGTCCCTGCTCAAAGAGCTTACAATCCGTGCGCCAAATCTGAAATTACCACTAGGGGTGCACTAGCCTGGTAGTAGTCTCATTTTGGTGCGTGCTGCACATGTGTAGAACGTACCACGCCTTTGTAAAAGGGCCCCCTAATGCTTTGTCCTGTTGAGGGTTTATATAGCTATTACTGAGACGAAACCAGAATTAGGCCTGTTATTTTTTTTGGGGGGGGGTGGGGTGTTGTCTTTGTTAGGTGAGGGTTTTTTTTTTAATTTTATTTTACTTTTAGTATGGTGAATTATACAAGGAAATGTCATAATTCTGAACTGCACCTACTATTGATTGAGGGGGAATGTGCAGGGTGAGGAGTTAGTATGTTTTATATCAGAGTCCTATACTATGTAATTTAACTGCTACAGTTTTTGTTGAGTATAACCGTTGACTGTATATCTTTCAGTTCTTTATTATACACAGCCTAGGAATAGAAATTGTATTCTTTTAAACTTGAGCAAATCCATGTCAAGTGTTCAAGAGAGGGGAGGCTCCCTCCTTCCCTGCTCCTTAACATGGGCTTACCGAATGCTAAATCGGGACTACCACTGGTCCAACGCAGCTGTGCCAGAAATGGCTTGTGCAGTGGTAACCTGGCAGTAATTGAACATCACCGCACACTGCCCGGTTACTGCTGGGTTACCTCGGGAGTCCTTATTGTCACCTCAGTGAGTGGCAGTAAGGATAAGGGCTCCCTGCCCCATGGCCACACAGTAAAAGTTCTCTTACTGTATGGCCATGTTTGTCTAGGGGCTTTTTACCTGCTGCAGTAAAAAGGGCCCTGGTGTGCAAGAAAAACAGCCCCCACAGCTAGCGCAGGGCCCTTTTTCCTGCAGCTTGGTAAAAGGACCCCTTAATTTCCTAAATTAAGATGAATTTCCAACTTAAAACTTATGTTACTAAGGAGCCCTTTTACCAAACTGCGGTAAAAAGTGGCCCTTGTGAATCCTTAAACAGCTCTTTCCCACACACTAAGGCCATTTTTACTGCAGCAGTAAAATGGCCGCATTTCCTATTTTATTGTATTAATGGCCATGCACTAATTTTCCATTTAGTGTGTGGCCATTTCACTCTCCCTATTTTGTGGTCTAAGGAAGAGTATAGAACTACCTGATTGAAATAATTCTTGTGTGTTATTTTCTCTGTATTTCTGGCAAGTTATTTTAGTGCTTGTAAAATTAAGTTGTTATAAATAATAATAAAAAAAGGCAGCAAGGGATTACATGTGATAATCAGTTAGGGGTCCTTTTACAAAGGCACACTAGCATTTTTAGCACACACTAAATGCTAGCGATGCCTATAGGAATATAAGATGTCCTTTTACAAATTGCACTAGCATTTTTAGCATGCACTAAAAATAAGCACGCGCTAAATGCTAGAGATGCCCACATATTCCTATGGGTGTTTCTAGCGTTTAGCATGCACTAATTAGTGCGCACTAAAAACGCTAGCATGCCTTTGTAAAAGGACCCCTAACTGATTAGCACAGACATGCCCACACTCTACCTCCAGATACAGTCCCTCTGTAGTAAATAAAAATTAATCTTTTAGTGTGCGGTCCTCTTACAAAGCTGCCGTAAGCACTACCACGCTGAGGCATCCCACAGTAATTTGGGGAGTCCATTTACACATGCACATCACAGAATTACCATGGAATACATCAGCATGGTACTGCTTACTGCAGCTTTGTTAAAGAACCCCTAAGTTTGCCTGGAAATATGCACAAGTTTATGAGCCTAACTTCAGAGTACATTTAGGTGCTCAGCATTTTCTGAATATTGGGCCCCAAATTTATAGAATTGGAGACTCTTTTACTGTTTGCATATATGTTTGCAGAAACCCTGCAGCACAAAACCTTTATAATTTCTTTTTTGCATAGTCACTGATATATTCAGAAGGAAATGTTCCCTTCAGTGCCTTGGAGCATTTCTACAGCTTATCCTGACTTACAGCTTGTATTACCTTTTGCAGATGGCTTCAATTTTGCTTTCAGTATTAGGTGGGCTTCTTTTAATAAAGCTGACATACATATTAACAGGTTTTTTAAAAATAAAATCTGCCTTATGACTGTCTCAACAATTTGGAATACTGTTGAAAGTATGTGATACAATCTAATCTTTATCTGGAAGATGTAAAAATTAAGACTATGTATTTGTAAGAAAGGTCTCTATGAAAGGTATACCATCAGTGTGTAAATAGCAATTGCAAAGAGCAGCTTTTTGATAAGGCTCAGCTAATATTAATAAACCAAATATATAATAGTGAAATGAGTAACCAGGTAGAAGATCAGAGCCACATATTGTCGTTTTCTAAAAGTGTATATTACTTGATTTTTATAAGGCACATTTCCCAGGATTCTATATAGGTCAACTTAGGTTGCGCACACAAATCCAGTCATATTCTGGATTTGCATGTGCAACTTAATTAGTTAACAAGCTAATCATCGCAGCTTAGTAAAAGGACCTCTTAGGGATGTTTCTTTAGAGTCAGCTGTAGTCCAGGAAGATTGGAGATAGGCAGTTAAGGTTCCTATCCATAGAAGTGGAAGTAAAGAGGTGGCTGGAAACTGCAGGTCACTTAGTCTGACTTCTGTGGGTCTACCTATAAAATGCAAAATCATGCATTTGGGCTGACAAGCCCAAGGGAGTAGTACTGGTGAATCTGTTCTCTGCATGAAAACAGTGAGATCAGGTGGGTATTATATCTAATCTCAAGGTGGCCAAACAACTGGAAAAGATGACAGAAAAAGTTAGGTGGCTGCTCAGGTGCATAGGAGGAGCAATGATCAACAGGAAAAAGAAGTTGATAGAGCCTCTGTATGTCTCTGGTGAAGTCTTAATTGGAGTACTTTGTGCAATTCTGAAGACCACAGCTTTTGAAGGATATAAAACAAGATGGAGTCTGTCCAGAAGGCAATTACTAAACTGGTCAGTAATCTAAATCAGGGGCGTAGCTGTGGGGGGCCACAGGGGCCTGGGCCCCCGCAAATTTTATCCGGGCCCCTGGCTTGGCTGGCAGGGGTCCCCAACCCCTGCCAGCCGAAGCCTTCTTCACCACCCGTCTCCGCAGCAGTCGCGTTCCTGCCCTGCTCTTCTTGCTCTTCCTCCTGTCCTGTGCACGCTGACGCTCCTTTATGTTAAACTGAGGAGTGTCAGCGTGCACAGGACAGGAGGAGGAGCAAGAAGAAAGAAGACCAGGGCAGGAACGCGGCTGCACCGAAGAAGGCTTCAGCTGGTGGGGGTTGGGGACCCCTGCTAGCAAAGGTATTTGTGAGGTGAGAGGGTGCGAGGAGGCGCGAGGCGGTGGCGGGGGGAGGTGACGCAAAGTGAAGTGTGGCGGTGGGGGGTGGCGGGGCGGCACTCAAAATGTGCCCGCAACCTCGGGCTCTGGCCCCCTCCCACTGTAAGGTCCAGCTAAACCCCTGGTCTAAATCATATATAAATATATAGGGAAATAGAAAGGTCTGAAAGGTCTAAATATGTATTCTTTGGAAGAAAGGGAGGAGAGATCAGATATGACATAGAATTGAAAAATGAACTTGCAGAACTATTGTTAATTATATGTAATTTATCTTTAAAATCAAGCATAAGTACATAAGTATTGCCATACTGGGACAGACCGAAGATCCATCAAGTCCAATATCCTGTTTCTAACAGTGGCCAATCCAGGTCACAAATACCTGGCAAGATCCCACAGTACAAAACATTTTATGCTGCTTATCCCAGAAATAAGCAGTGGTTTTTTTTTTATTATTTGTTACATTTGTACCCCACATTTTCCCACCTATTTGCAGGCTCAATGTGGGTTACATAATACCGTAAAGGCGTTCGCCAGTCAGTTGATAACAAATACAAGGTTGTATTGTAGTCAGATGAAGTAGGTGTGTGTCAGGCACCATGAAGGTAGAAGGGAATGAGGATTGTATATTAGTCAGTACGATCACTGGTTGTGTTGTATTGCTGGATGTGGGGACTTTTCCTTCAGGAAGCTATCCAAACCCTTTTAAAACCCCGCTATGCTAACCGCCTTTACCACATTCTCTGGCAATGAATTCCAGAGTTTAATTACACTTTGAGTGAAGAAAAAGTTTTTCCAATTCGTTTTAAATTTACTACTTTGCAGCTTCATTGAATGCCCCCTAGTCCTAGTATTTTTGGAAAGAGTAAACAGACGCTTCACGTCTACCCTTTCCACTCCATTCATTATTTTATAGACCTCTATCATATCTCCCTTCAGCCATCTTTTCTCCAAGCTGAAGAGCCCTAGCTGCTTTAGCCTTTCCTCATATGGAAGTCGTCCCATCCCCTTTATCATTTTGGTCGCCCTTCTCTGTACCTTTTCTAATTCCACTATATCTTTTTTGAGATGCAGTGACCAGAATTGAACACAATATTTGAGGTGCGGTTGCACCATGGAGTAATACAAAGGCATTATAACATCCTCAGTTTTGTTGTCCATTCCTTTCCTAATAATACCTAACATTCTATTTGCTTTCTTAGCCGCTGCAGCACACTGAGCAGAAGGTTTCAACGTATCATCAACAACGACACCTAGATACCTTTCTTGGTCCGTGACTCCTAATGTGGAACCTTGCATTATGTAGTTATAATTTGGGTTCCTTTTTTCCCTCATGCATCACTTTGCACTTGCTCACATTAAACGTCATCTGCCATTTAGATGACCAGTCTCCCAGTCTGGTAAGGTCGTCTTGTAATTTTTCACAATCCTCTCACGATTTAACAACTTTAAATAACTTTGTGTCGTCAGCAAATTTAATTACCTCACTAGTTACTCCCATCTCTAGGTCATTTATAAATATGTTAAAAAGCAGCAGTCCCAGCACAGACCCCTGGGGAACCCAACTAACTACCCTTCTCCATTGAGAATACTGACCATTTAACCCTACTCTCTGTTTTCTATCTTTAAACCAGTTTTGAATCCACAATAGGACACTACCTCCTATCTCATGACTCACCAATTTCCTCTGGAGTCTTTAATGAGGTATTTTGTCAAACGCCTTTTGAACATCCAGATACTGGAAGATTGGAGGGAGGCCAACGTAACACCACTTTTTTTGAAAAAAGGTTCCAGAGGTGATCCGGGAAGTTATAGACCAGTGAGCCTGACGTCAGTACCAGGCAAAATGGTAGAGACTATTATAAAGAACACAATTACAGAGCATATACGTAAGCATGGATTATTGAGACAAAGCCAACATGGATTTAGTCAAGGGAAATCTTGCCTCACCAATCTACCAGATATTTTGAAATGGTGAATAAACATGTGGACAAAAGTAAGCTGCTCAATATTGTGTATCTGGATTTTCAAAAGGCATTTGACAAAGTACCTCATGAAAGACTCTTGAGAAATTAGAAAGTCATGGGATAGAAGGTAATGTCCTACTGTGGATTTTAAAAAACTGGTTAAAAAGATAGAAAACAAACAGTAGGGTTAAATGGTCAGTATTCTCAATGAAAAACCCCAGGGGTTTGTGCTGGTACCGCTGCTTTTTAACATATGAAACTTGGCATGTTGAAAAACTGGTAAAAAGATACAAGAAGTTTGAAAATCAGCCAAATTATACAAGATATGCCATAGAAATAACCCCCTCCCCCCCCTCAAAAAATGGCCCAAATAATTTCTATGGGAGAAGGAGTTCCAGCATCTGTAGCATAGAAATTTAAATGTGTGAAACACAGCAGTTTTCAAACTCCCTCTACCAGTTCTGTCCCAAGCTCCCATACTATCTCCAATCCCAAAATCTATCCCCCCCCCCCACCTACAAAAAAAAGGCAGCCTCTTACAAACAACTGCCTCAACACACCCACATGTACATACACACATGAGGAGGGATTAGAAAGAATTCCATGAGCCATGCTCTGCATGCTTTCCTCACTTATTATAATCATTTGTATAGTGATACCAGGTGTATATAGAGCTTTACAGAGACGCATAAGAGGCAGTCCCTAATTCTTGAAACTTACAATCTAGACAAGAGGAACAGACAAGACATACAAAGTAAACGGGGGTTGAGCATAAATAGTGAGGTTGTAGTAGAAATAACTAATCCGGATGGGTTGTAAATGGGGTTAGCTAAGGGGAACTTTAACAGGACTGTAAGGAATGAAGTTTTGTAACAGACTAAGGGCCCCCTTTACCAAGCTGCAGTAAAAGGGGGCCTGCGGTAGCATCAGTGCATGGTCTTGATGCGCACAAAGACCCCCTTTTACCGCAGCAGATAAAAGACTGTTTTTAAAAAAAAAAGGAATGACCCTGCACTAGTGATTGGTGTGCGGCCACTTCTGGGGGGAACCCTTACTGCCGCCTATTTAGGTGACGGTAAGGGCTCCTGTACTAACCTGGAGTTAGAAAAATACAAAATATTTTGTAGTGCTCAAAATGATGCACGCTGGGGGAATGTCCACATTGGTATTACTGCAGTAGCCTGGAGGTGGTGTGCATCAAGCCCTTTGCAAAGGGGCTTCTAAGGGCCTTGGTTATTAAGCTGCAATAAAATGTATTATTTTATACCATAAATGTTTACCGTTATATGTAGATCACATAAAAGTACATGTGATTTTATTGATATGCATACTTTTATGCATATGTTTGCACGTACAGCTTCATAATTCCCATTTCCACATGTAAAGCATGCTTCATATAGGATAATTCATTATAAAATTACCCTCATGTTTTGGCACTGGGATTGTGTATGCTGAGAGAATACAATTTGATTTCTAGACTGATTAGAATTTAAACTTGGTTTACTATAGTTCTCTGCAAATCTAAATAATATTTTAGAGGCAAGATGGCAAAAACACAAATATGACCTAGTAGATGGGTTTAATGGAAGGTAGTGAACATTTCAGTTAGGCAAAGCCGGAAAAAATGTAAGTACAGGGCCATAAACCAATTACCAGTTACTGATGTACGAGCATTTTCTTTTGTATTGACGAGAAATAACCAGAAACAGTGGGGTAGGACATAGGGCTCAACATTTAAATGCCTGAACACAGAGCTGCATGTATTATTAAATGAGCTCCAGAGAGGAAGTTCTCTTTGGCAAAATTACTATTAGCAAATTTGAGAGGTTAAGGCCATTATTTTAAAAGTGTTCCCACATGTAAGTAGCAGCATGTAAACATGTAAATCAAGTAGATGAGCAAATTTTAGAAAGTTGCTATTTAGATGCAGAATTCCATGCCATGCACATTTCAAGGGGGTATGGTTTGAACATGGATAGGGCATGGTTTGGGTGGATATGTGTACAACAAAATTCTCTGCTTTTACACCTGCCCCAAGACATGTGCCGTGGCCAACTTGAAGGAGCGGATGCAAAAACTGAAGGAACCACCTCCCCCTCCCCCCATATTGCCACAACACACATTTCAGTATCTCACCTTGTGATATAAATGTATTAACTACATATCCCCAACAGCATTCCATATACTCTAACCCCTTCCAGATTCACTGCCCCAACACAATGTCTTCAATGTCTTCTCCAACCCCTCCCCCAGCTCTTACCAGGGAGCAGGAACAATCCTCAGATGCTACTGTTTTGTGGGGTGCCCAGGTTCAAAATGGTTTCTCTGGCCCATTAGCTGCTATCTTGTACCACTTCTACCTGTCAAGCTGCTTAGTAAGGAACTTTTTTTTACCATTTTTGTCTATGGGGAAAACCCTTAGGAGATCATTTACTAACAAGCATATACCCTGTGGTGATGGCACATGCTGGTAATAAATGACCCCCTTAGTAAGTAGGTTCTTAAGGTTCTACCCAATATGCCCTAGCATAACAATGAAGTTTATTCATTTCCTGTTATACACAAAACAAACCTATTTGGAGATACTATTCAAGAGCATATACTAGCCAAAGGCATTTTACCTAGGTACAGTCCATAGGGGTATGTTTTCAAAATGTTTTACTGATGGCACGATGTATTGTTGGTCTAATGTGTGACTCTGTCAGGCAATATATGAGAGTACTGGAGGGTTAAATAACTTGCATGAATTGTTTCATTTCTAAAAATCAACACTTTTTTTCTAAAATGAGGGGAAAAAGTTTGACACAGTAATCATCAAAATGTTTTCCTGAATCAGTATTTCTTACAGTGCAAGAAAGTTTCAAAATTAAATTTCAGCTTTGAAATTATGTGATGAAGAAAACAATAAAACATTATTTAAGTGCCCTAGCATTGCAATAAACTTTTTCAGAAGAACTGAGTTTTTCATTTTAGACTAGGAGAAGAACATCATAGGTTCCTTTTTCTATGCCACTTCACAAGCATATTGTTGCCAATAAGTGCACTTTTCAGTGTACTGCAATAACTTTAATCTATGAAATCCTTTGTGAATGACATTGAAGAAAACAAGATTCAACACATCCAAGATGGAGAAGGAAAATGATTACCAAACCAGCCACAGTGAAGGACAAAAACTATTGTTTTCAAGTATGATAGCGTTCACAGTATACAATCGTTTCTTGTTTCTTTTTCATGATTCTGTATGATCTCACTTTCTAGAGAACAATGACTTTACTAGCATTTTTCCCACATAAGTAAAGAACTAATTAGCTCTATGTATCATATTGTGTATTATATTGGAGATGGTGAGATAGTTGGGATCCCCTTGTATTCTTCATAGGGATAATGAATACTGTAGCCACAGAGCTGCCAAATTACTCAGTTCCAGGAATGAGAGTTTAGGCCAGAACCTGGATTTCTGACAATCACATGAGATGCCTTATGGGACCTGCAGCACTGATTTCAGTAGGTAGAATCAGAGAGTACAAATACCACACTTCTTTGAGGTGTAAGTTCAAAACAAGGACTAGCCAAAAAGCCTCACTCTTAGAAATGGGTAACTTGGCTGCTCTGAGTCTGGCTAAGGCTCCCTGAATATATAACCAATATCTGTAGATCTGTTCCTGAGCTTAGTGCTTGCTAAATGCTAAGATATCCATAGGTATTAAATGAGCCAAAAAATTAGGGCCCTGTTTACTAAGGTGCACTAGCGTTTTTACGTTTTTAGTGGGTGCTAAAAATGAGCATGCGTTAACCGTGTAGACGCCCATAGGAATATTATGGGCATCTACACAGTTAGTGCGCACTAATACTTAGCAAGCACTAAAAACACTAATGCACCTCTAGCATGGCTTAGTAAACAGAGCCCTTACCAACATATACTCTTTTACAGTATCTTCTTCACGTTTCCTCCCAGTAGGTCCTATCATTTGCATTAATTTTGTGCTGGTGTCAACTGGTTAATCTCATTAACCTTTCTGGTGATACCATGATGACAGCACACATGCCAGGAAGAGGCAAAGGCTTGTGGAAAAGGAAGGGAAAAAGGAAAAGGAATAGCAGAGAGGAACAAGTTATAGAAGAGAAGAGAAAGAATAAAGAAGGAAAAAATCTAGAGATGAAGAAGGCCTATAAAAAAACCCATAGCTAATACTACGATCTTGACATTTTTAGGCTTACAGTATATTTTAGAGTATCAAGGATTACACATACACACACACACATATATATATTTATTTATTTATTGCATTTGTACCCCACATTTTCCCACCTATTTGCAGGCTCAACGTGGCTTACAGAGTGTTGTTATGACAAAGCCATGACAGAATAATGGATACAATCGAAAGTATGCAGAAAAAGGATGTGGAATTAGAGAGGGTGGTGTTTTATATATATATATATATATATATATATATATATATATATATATATATATATACACACACATTTATTGAGTTTTATAAATTAATAATAATTTATAAACAGCTATAAGCACATGCTTTCATAGTGCTAGCAAACCATACCTGTATATAGCTTAACAACTTCCTCAAATTAGTATTTAGTTAGAAATCACATTCTCAAACCTGTATAAAGGCAGTCTTTGTAATTAGAGTAATTGGAATGTCTTTCTCTTCAGAGCTAGAACACAGCACATTAATGGGGCAGGCAGACATCATGAAGCTTCTCACCAGGGAGTAACAATAATTTTCGGTCTCTTTGTGGCAGCCTGGTCAGAATTATTTCAGTCTCACATGGGGCTATAAGATGATCAGCAGAGGCAGGGCAGCTATAGCATGAATCTCCTTAGGAGTTTTTGGCAAGATGAACAATCTTTCAGAGTGGTAACAGCAAGAGCAGGAAAATCTACTGGTTCTTTGTTCTTGCACATAGCTTTGAAATCATTTTTTGGACAGCAGACTGAGTATCACAAGTTCATATAGAGGGGCATCCTATATAATAAAACGCACCTCCAACGTTCTGAAGCCGAGAAAGTGAAGCCTTCAAGCCTTGAAGTATTCCTGCAACGTTCCGGAACTACGTGTCGTCAATTGAGGAGATGGAGCCTTACAGAGCGCACAAATGCTTCAAGGCTTGAAGGCTTCACTTTCTCAGCTTCAGAACGTTGGAGGTGTGTTTTATTATATAGGATAGAGGATGTGCTTGGTGCTTTTCTGTAGCACATGGGGGGAATTTAATATATGCTGATTAAAGTGGAGGAGTGGCTGGAGGGGGGGCAGGGGAGATAGGACAATTGTTGGGTGGCTGGAGGGGGGCAGGGGAGATAGGACAATCGCTGGGTGGCTGGAGGGGGGCAGGGGAGAGAGGAGAATCGCTGGGTGGCTGGAAGGGGGGCAGGGGAGAGAGGAGATTCGCTGGGTGGCTGGAGGGGGGGCAAGGGAAAAAGGAGAACCGCTGGGTGGCTGGAGGGGGGCAGGGGAGATAAGACCATCGCTGGGTGGCTGGAGGGGGGCAGGGGAGAGAGGAGAATCGCTGGGTGTCTGGAGGGGGGGCAGGGAACTGCGGAGACTCGCTGGGTGGCTGGAGGGGGCAGGGGAGAGAAGAGCATTGGTCGGTGGCTGGAGGGGGGCAAGGGAAATAGCAGAATCACTGGGTGGCTGGAGGGGGAGCAGGGGAGAGAGAAGAATCGCTGGGTAGCTGGAGGGGGGACAGAGAGACACACTCACACCCAGCAGTCTCACTCTCTCTCTGTCACACACACTCACACATTCACTCTTCTCTCTCACACACAGTTAATCTCACACATACTCTCTCAAACATACACACACCGAGGAAAACCTTGCTAGCGTCCGTTTCATTTGTGTCAGAAACGGGTCTGTTTTACTAGTTTTCAATATGATTGAAAAATCCAACATTTTGCTGAAAACATCCAAAACTCTAGTGGTGGAGGTGGCCATTTTTGAACCTGAAAAACATCTATCTTTTTGTTTCAAAATTGGCCACTTTCTAGATGTTTTTAGACATTTTGTGCTCAGTGTGTATTTCTTTTGTGACCAGTAAAAATAAAAACATGCCCAAGGGAAAGACACAGAAAAACAAGCCATTGGGACATCTGGGGGGGGGGGGGGGGGGCAACATTCATAGTAGACTAGCACCACAGAGATATCCCAGCAGAGTAGTGGGGCACCCCAGGGGCGTAGCCAGACCTCAGCAGGAGGGGGGTCCAGAGCCCGAGGTGGAGGAGCACAGTTTAGCCCACCTTCCCCCCCTGTTGCCGCTGCCAGCCCACCTCCACTGGCCCTCCCCCATTGCCGCCACCACCGCAAGGTACCTTTGCTGGCGGGGGTCCACAACCCCCACCAGCCGAAGTCTTCTTCAGCTCCGGTCTCCGGCGCCTTCGCTGATCTGTTTCTGTCAATCCTAACATCCTGCACGGGGCTACATACTGGATGTGCACGCAGGATGTATGGAGTCAGGACTGACAGAAACAGATCAGCGAAGGCGCCGGAGATCGGCGCTCAAGACTTCTGTCCCACCAGCAAAGGTACCTGGCGGGGGGCGGGTTGGCTGCAGGAGGGGGATCAAAAGTGGCGGGGGAGGGTCAGCGGCAGGGGGGTCAAAAGTAGAGGGGGCCAGGGCTAAATCTGTGGGGGCCCATGCCTCCACTTTGCTACACCCCTGGGGCACCCTAGGGGGTGCTGCAGTGGACTTAACATAAAAGGTACACATCTCATGATTACCCTCTTATATGGTAGGGTGAGCCCTCCAAAACCCACCAAAAACCTGTACCCAACTGTACACCACTATAATAGCCCTTATGTCAGCAGGTGTCACCTATATGTGGGTACAGTGGGTTTTGGAGAGCTCACACTTTCCACCAGAAGTGTAATAGTTAGAGAGAGATATGGGCCTGGGTCCCCTTCTCTACAGTGCACTGCATCAACCACTAGACTACTCCAGGGACCTGTTTGCTACTCTAATAGGACTAGCCATAACATCGATGCTGTCATAGAGGCTGGCATGTACTGTTTCTTTCACATCTTTGAGGGTCGGGTGAGAGGGAATCTGTGACCACTGCGGGGAGGGGGGGGGGGGGGGTTCATGCCTTAGTCTCTCCAATGGTCATCTGGTCATTTAGGGCACCTTTTAATGACTAAGTTGTTATTGACCCAATAGCTGCAGCGATCCAAGGAAAGAAGAGTGGGCAAGAGTTCATCCAAACAAGATTTTATTGGAAACAAGACCCTAACTGGCCAAGTTTCAGACAGACCTCCATCAGGGGTCATGTAGGTTTCCAAACCAATGAGGCTTAAAGCAGGTGCTTCGATTCCAGCGTGAACAGCTTTTAAGCCCCATTGATTTTGTTTCAAAGCCTATGTGGCCCCTGATGAAGGTCTGTCCGAAACTTGGACAGGTCGGGTCTTGTCTTTCAATATAATCTTGTTTGGATGAACTGTTGCCCATTCTTTTTTGCCTGGATCACTGCTTCTGTTGTATCATTTGCTTTTATTCTGCAGTAGGCTGTCTTCTGTTTGTTTTGGTTTTAGTCATTATCGAAACAGGTCCATACCAAAATGTCCAACTTTTAGCCCTGGATGTTTTTACTTAGTTCCATTATGGCAGAAAAACATCCAAATTGTGGGAATGCCGAAATTCCATCTGCTACATGCCCGTCACACCCCCTTGTGAATTGAACTCACTGCAGATGAATAGCATAGAAAAACATCTTTAAAATGTGTATCAAAAATATTGATAACCAGAGTTTTGTTGTCAGTGGAGACGTTGAAGGATACAACAATGGGACAGGGCAAATCCTAAGTGTTTGACCATTCTGGTAATAATTTATGTTCATTCATCACACTGAATTTTTTTGGCAGTGAATTATATGGCACCTTTGATAATTTTCTGTGTGCAACCCAGCTAGGGATAGTATTGACATTCATACGACCCTCTGTGTATAAGGGTTGCCCAACCTTGCTCGAGTTAATTTTGACCTTACATCCAGTGGCTAACAAGTTTAAACTTTGTCCAGAATGAGAAAAAAAAAAAGGTTTTCTACCTCTGCATTTATAGAAAGACAAAGGTTAACTTAAAACCTGTAAGAAATCATCAGTTCTTTGCAGGACAAAAGCTGGTATTTTGAAGCTAGAAGTTTGGGGGATGTTTTTGTGAATGGAGGTTGCTTAAGATAATTTGGAAACTGCAGTTATCCCTGTACTGCTCAGCCGCAAAGACCAATTATCAACATGGAAGAAACCTTTAGTGAAACAGTGAATACCCCAGTCAGTATCTCTTGCGAGAAGAGGACACCTCAGCTACCTAATCAGTGCTCACCCAGCAGAGACAGAAGATGTGCCCACTTAATACAAACCAAGAACAGATAACTGAGTCATATCAAGGAGTGCATACTATTTCTGAGGGGAATCCTTGTCAGATGAGGAACCTTACTATTCTGTCCTGGGGCATTTTTTAAAGTCCAGGAGAAATGAGAGGGATTCCTTGGGAGTGAACAAGGGAACACAGATTCACTAATTTACTGCTCAGTGTCAGAAGAAAAAAATATACACAGTGTCAAATTATTCACATTGAAAAAAAACTTCAGCAAAGTTTATTAAAAACAGTGAAAATACTTTGGGCCCTAAAGGTAATTCCTCCCCCCCCCCCCTCCCCTGAGGGAGAATCCACACTGGCAGCAGGGTAATGAGTGTGGAACCTGTAACCTTAGGACAAGCCTGGGAAGAGGTTACACATTTTCCCTTCTACCAAAGTTCAGTTGTGCGAGACAGACAGTATGCGGACCCTGCTCTGTCTGCTGGATTGTCAACCTAGTCAAACTCTTGCAGCAATGAATGTCTATTTTCTTTCCATCTCTGTACTTTCACTAAAAACAGCTCAGTTCCATGCCCTGGAGGCACCGTGGTTCATTCCAGACATAAACACAGGGTAGCTACAGTAAAGGAAACAAATCTTCATGCCACAAAAATAAATAAGTACAAGGAAAGAAACCAGTACCGGTATGGTTTCTAAAAAGGTGGCTGAAAAATAAGGGGAAAAGATATTAGCTTTCAAAAAGTAAAAAGGATCTTAAAAAGATCACAGGAAAGAATATCTCTTAAACCTAAAAGAAACAGGTAGCGTACAAGAAAGGACAGTTAAGATGAAAAAGTGAGGTGGAAAAACTTATTTGTGGCATGTCAGTAAAAGAAGGATATGCAAAAGTGGAGTAGTAAGGCTGAAAAGAGAAAAAAACTGCATGAAGAGTGACAATGAAAATGTAGAAATAATAAACAAGTACTTTTATTCAATATTCAGTGAAGAAGCAACTGGAGGAGGACCACCGATCATTGGCCAGGATATACACAGTAATGATGTAGATATCACACTGTTTAAAAAAAGGTCTGTGAAAGTAGCAAAACTTCAGCTGGACAACATGATTTGGCCAGATAGTACCTCCTAGGGTGTATCCTAAGGAAGCTCAGAGAGATTTTGATGGGGGTCCATTAAATTTTTAGAGATGGGTGTGGTAATACAGCACTGGAAAAGAATGGATGTTGTTCTTTTTCATAAAAGTTCTACCACAAAGAAACCTTTAGAACAAAAGAAAAGGCAGACCTTGATGAAGAAAATGCAGTCTTTAATAAATCATATTTAATGTTTCCAGAATTCACACTCTCAAATGCCTGACATGGTCATGTTTTGCCTAAAACACAGGCTGCGTCAGGGGCATGAAGTACTATAATAAATAACATAAAAGCAAATTGGTAAAAAATATAGCTGGTCACATGTAAATAAACATGTAAAATTTACATTTAAAGGCAGAAGGATAGAAGATCAAGCAAAAATAGTTTTAAATTCAAAAATAGTTTTTTGTTTGACCTTAATAAGCAATCAATGTCTCCTCTCTACAATATTAGAGGTATCTACAGTCAGGGGCGTAGCCACGGGTGGGCCTAGGCCCACCCACTTTCCGTCCAGGCCCGCCCGCTCGCCCGCCCACGTCGCTCGCGGAAATTCGTTCTCCTCCCCGTCAGCGCTGCCATTCACACAGGCAGCTCCGCCCCCCTTTTCTGCGTCCATCTGGCCCTACGTACACAGGAAGTGCATCAGAATGGGCCGGATGGACGAGGCAGAAGGGAGCGAAGCTGCCTGTGTGAATGGCAGCGCTGCCGGCGACGATCGAAGAAAAAAAAAATGCAGGGACCGAAGCTGCCTTCCTTCTTCTGCTGCGCCGGTTCAAAGGGTTGCTGGCAGCATGTAAGAATCACTGCTGCTGGCTGAGTCTGACCTGAAATCGCGCAACAGAGGGAAGGCTTCTGGGTCATCAGCAGCACTGCAGCAATTCTCTCTTACATGCTGCCAGCAACCCTTTGAAACGTGCTGCGGTGCCGTGATGCTGCATGTGGGGGGGGGGGGGGGTTGGCGAGGATAAAATTGTTGGGCTGCTTGGGCGTTGGAGTGGAGGGGAGGGGAGGGAAAGAAAAGAGATGCTACACAGGGGGTGTAGGAGTGAGGGAAATTGTTAAGGAGGGGAGGGAGAGATGCAGGGGGGTGTAGGACAGGGAGACATGCATGGGAGAGTAGAAGAAATGGGATCATTATTGGGGAGAGAGAGGGATAATTGCTGGATGTAGGGTAGGGTGGGGAGGGAGGGAAGGAGGGATGGATGACAAAAGAAGGAGAAATGTTGGACCTGGGAGGGAGGGGAGGAAAATGTACTGCACAGGGGAGAGAGGGATGAAGGAGAAATGTTTCATGGTGGTGGAAGAGATGCTGCAAGGGGGGAAACAGATGTTAGACTTGGGATGCAAGGGTGAGAGAGAAGAGGAAAAGAGGGAACAATGTTGACCATGAGGGCAGAGGAGGGGGAAGAAGGAGGGAGATGTAGGATCCAGGGATAGAAGACAGTGAGGGAGAAATGCTGGAATGTGGGTGGGATGGAAGAGGGGGAGAAATGCTGGCCCCTGGGGGAAGGGGCAAGAGGAAAGAGAGAAAGGACAGGAAGATGCTAGGAGGGGATAGAGGGTGGAGAGAGGAGAAAGAGGGAGCAGATGCTGGACTAGAAGGGTTGGAAGGAGGCAGACACTGGGATGGTGGAACCATGTGGAAGGCCAAGGGGGTGGTAAGGAAATGAACGAGAGGATGATAGTGATTACGGGGAGTAGATTGAAGATGAAGGCTGGAGAAGGAGTGAGATGGGGAATAGGAGAGCTAGTAGGTGAAAGAAGGAGATGGAAATCAGGTATCTGAAAAGTAAAAAGGAAAAGGATTAGAAGATGAAATTTGAGTGGACAGAGAGCAGGAAGATAGGAAAGAGCTAAAATAAAACAAACATCAATATGTCAGTGTAGTGAGGGAATGGAATGAGAGTGGAGAAAAGACAAATGAATAGCAGCTGCTTGAAGGAGAATTAACAGAAAGACAGGGAAGTGGAAAAGAGAAATTTGAACCAACATAATGGAAAAATAAAATGACCAGACAACAAAGGTAGGAAAGACATTTTATTTTGAATTTATTAACTGAAATTTGTTAGCTTGAGAAATGTGCACAGCGGATATCTTATTGTGTTCAGTAGAAAAAAAGAAATGTATTTCTGATTTTATTTCTCCACTGTAACATGCCGAGGTTCCGAGTTCAATTTTTGTCTACATATTTTTATTTCTAATTTGTGATCCCTTGTTCTGTATATTTGGTGAGAGTCTGGGCCCTAGCATGTCTAACACCAGTCCCGACCCTTGCTGTAGCTGGTGGGGATCCCTAACCTACATCAGCTGAGGACCTCCTCTAAAAGCAGCTAAAACTCCCTTCTACTAAGCTTGGCAGATGGCGGCAACATCCTTGAGCCACCGATAACTAAGCATGCATGGGGTGCCAGCATCGGTGACTCAAGGCATTGTTGCTATTGCTGCCTGCCAAGTTTGGTAAAAGGGATTTGTGGCTGTCTTCAAAGGAAGTTTTCAGCTGACAGAGCTTGGGGATCTTTATGAGCTAAATTATATTTTGAATTGGGAGGTGCCAGGGGAGATGAGGAGAGTGCATGGAGGAAGGGGGCTGAGACAGAGAGAAAATTTTGTGCCCACCCACTTTGGGCTCAGGACCACCCAAAATTGGCCGTCTGGCTACGCCACTGTCTACAGTAGAAAAAAATTGTCAAACTTATGACTCATTTCAATTGGAATGTTCAACCATGGGTTTCTCTACTAGCTTTCTATTGAGTGTGCTTTGATGCTCAGTCAGTCTTATTTAATACATGCCTGGTCTTCCCTATGTAGGTAAGTTTACATGGACAATAACAAGCATAAATCACTTTTTCAGTTTTACAATTAGAAAAATGCTTTAATACACATTCTTTGCCAATAGCTAGATGGTTGATGGAATTGATAGGGATGATAATGTGCAAGCGGGGCCTCTAATTTTGATACCAGGGACCTAACAAATGCTAAGAACATCAAAATATCCTTCAAGTTTCTACTTCTCCTGTAAGCAACCATCAATTCTTTATTAGAGAAGGCATCTACAGTTTTTACCAAATGCCAATGCCTTTTCAAGATTGAACTCAACAAATGTCATTGGTCTGAACACTAAGGTGCAGACAATTTTTGTTTTTCACACATTTGATTTTGTATGGAGTTCTTGCCTAACTTTTTGTTTAGCTCTATTGTAGCCCACATCTTTTAGGATATCCTGTTTTCTGAAATCTGGACTTAAGATCCTTTGTCCTCATCTCATATGTAGCATTTTCTGAGCATACTCATTTAACTCTTACAAATTGAATGTATGGTAAATTTCTTTTTAGAACTCTGCTGTGATAACTGTCATAATGTAATTTGTTCACATTCATTGGTTTTCTATAAATGTCAGTGACCAATTTATCATTTTTATTGATGATTAAGATAGAGACATGCAATCTCATCCTTACTATAATTTAATTGAAACTTCAAATTATGGTCTAAACTGTTAATCCATTTTTTAAAAAATCTAAAATATCTTTCTCTGTGCCTTGCTACACTATAACAAAGCCATCACTATATCTTTTCCCAAACCCCAAAATTGTCTACAATACTGATTTATCAACAAAATCTTCCTCTCAAAATCTGACATGTAGATTAGCAATTGAAGTTGCAGTAGTACAACCCATAGCTGTAACTTGTTTGTTGAATATTTTGTTGAAACAAAAATAAATTTCTTTCAAAACAATTTTAGCTAAGGACATCATGAATGCAACCAGTACACTTCTCAAATAGTTATTCTTACATAATGCTTCTTGAATGACATTAAGGGCCTCATCTTGTGGGATATTCGTATAAAGACTCCACATCTAACATGGCTAAGATACCGTCTTCGTTAAACTCTATCTGGTTCAAACATTGTTCATATCAGAGCAATCTCTGACATATGAAGGTTTTGACGGTACCAATTATCTTAAAAACATCTACATCCCAGATACTATTGGTCTGCCTGGGGGTGCTTCCAAGGATTAATGTATCTTGGGTAAGATGTACAGCACTGGGATTCATGGTGTATGGACAGTTCTTTCTTGGTTATATATCCATCCTCCAGTCCAATTTGTAAAATAGAATCAATTTTCTTTTTAATCTCCAATTTAGAGTGACATGGAAGTCTCGTATAGAATTTGTGATCTTCTAATTGTCAATTATTTTCCTTAATATACTCCTCTGTGTCCATGATGAAGCCTCCACCCATATCAGTTTAATAATAATGCCTGGGTCATTTTTCAATTATTCTATAGCAACTTTCTCATGTCTACTCAGATGATGGGAAAATTTGGTTCTTACCTTGGTAATTTTCTTTCCTTTAGTCATAGCAGATGAAGCCATTACGTATGGGTTATGTCCATCAACCAGCAGGGGAGATAGAGAGCACTCAAACGTTCACAGTGCCCTCTTGGCCAGCTAGCTCCACTGCCTCTTCAGTATTTAAAGCTTCCAAAGCAGTATGGCAAACCGCAATGGGAATCACAAGAGCTTTCCTCACAGCGAACGATGGCCCATCACAAGGGCATGAACTCATAAAGGAGGGAATGCACATCCTCCTGGAGGGAATAAACTCATCCTCCTTATTGTATAAGTGGAGGGGAACACCCGCGCCTCCTGGAGGGAATCACACATCCTCCCAACACACTGGAGGGAATAAACTCATCCTCCTATTTATAGAACTGGAGGGGAACACACGCGCCTGCTGGAGGGAATGAACACATCCTCCTAAATTTAAACTGAACATGAATCCTGAAGATTGTTTTCAAACTTTCTCCCAAGGAAGGAACTTCAGGAAATTAGAACAGAACCTGAAAAACAGATTCACAGCATACAGACAATCATACAGGGAGGGCTCATGGCTTCATCTGCTATGACTAAAGGAAAGAAAATTACCAAGGTAAGAACCTAATTTTCCCTTCCTTGTCATCAAGCAGATGAAGCCATTACGTATGGGATGTAACAAAGCAATCCCTAGATAGGGTGGGAACAAGCCACACCATGCGCTAGCACTTGTGCACCAAAACGCGCATCCCTCCTGGCAGCCACATCCAGCCTGTAATGTCGGGCAAAGGAGAGCTTAGAAGCCCATGTTGCTGCACTGCATATCTCTTGAAGAGAGAGTGCTCCAGTTTCAGCCCAAGAGGAAGAAATCGCTCTAGTAGAATGTGCCTTAAAGGCTACAGGCGGAACCCTGCCGGCCAGCAGATAAGCTGAAAAGATAGTTTCTTTGAGCCAGCGGGCAATAGTGGCTTTAGACGCTGGAGACCCTCTGCGAGAACCGGATAGCAAAACAAACAGATGATCAGAAGTCCTGAAAGAGTTAGTAACTCGCAGATACTGCAGCAGAGTCCTGCGCACATCCAAAAGGTGCAGCTGCCCAAAAGATTCTGGAAACTCTCCCTCTGAAAAAGAGGGCAAGAAAATAGGCTGGTTTAGGTGAAAGGCTGACACCACCTTAGGCATAAAGGAAGGCACGGTCCGAACTGTGACTCCGGACTCTGAAAATTGCAGAAATGGGTCTCTACAGGACAGCACCTGGAGCTCTGACACCCGTCTCGCCGAGGTAATGGCCACCAGAAAAACGGCCTTCAGTGTCAAATCTTTCTCCGATGCTCGCCGAAGCGGCTCAAAAGGAGATGCCTGCAGGGTTTTCAAAAATAGCCCCAGGTTCCAAGCTGGACAGGGTGCTCACACTGGAGGTCGGAGCCGAAGCACCCCTCTAAGAAACCGTGCCACATCTGGGTGAGCAGCCAAAGACACGCCTTCCACCTTACCACGAAGGGAGGCCAACGCTGCCACCTGCACCCGCAGGGAATTATAGGCCAAGCCTTTTTGTACACCTTCCTGCAAAAAGTCCAGAATCGGCGAGACAGAAGCCCACATTGGAGCAATGGCTCTGGAAGCACACCAAGACTCAAACAGGCACCAAATCCTGGCATAAGCCACGGAAGTGGACCGCTTGCGGGCTTGCAGGAGAGTGGAAATAACTTTATTGGAATAACCTTTATCCCTCAATTGCGCCCTCTCAATAGCCATGCCGTAAGACCAAAGCGGCCGGCTTCCTCCATGGCTACCGGTTCCTGAGTCAACAGGTTCGGTACCAGAGGTAACGGCAGAGGAGCCTCCAGGAGCATGTCGGAGGTCTGCATACCAAGGTCTCCTTGGCCAATCCAGGGCGATGAGGACCACTTCTCCTGGGTACAGCCGAATCTGCAAGAGCAGGCGCCCTATCAAGGGCCATGGGGGAAACATAAAGTAGACCCAGAGGCCAGGGTTGAGCCAAGGCATCCAACCCCGCCGAGCGAGGATCTGTCCGTCTGCTGAAGAAGCACGGGACTTTGGTATTGGCACTTGTCGCCATTAGATCCATCACGGGCTTGCCCCATTTGGCACAGATCTGCAGGAAAACTTCGTCTGCCAGATTCCATTCTGCTGGATCGATCTGATGCCTGCTCAGATAATCAGCCTGCACATTGCTCTGACCTGCAATATGAGCTGCCAACAGACACTGAAGATGCAGCTCGGCCCAGTGGCAAATCAGTTCGGCCTGCGCGGCTAGTGCTCTGCACCTTATTCCGCCTTGTCGATTTATATAGGCCACCGTTGTCGTGTTGTCCGACATCACTCTGACAGCCAATCCTTCCAGGGTCACTTGAAAGGCCAGAAGTGCCTGAAACACCGCTTTCAACTGTAGGCGGTTGATGGACCACTCCGACTCCTCGGGTGTCCATAGACCCTGGGCATGCTTCCCCTTGCAGTGTGCGCCCCAGCCCTTCAGGCTGGCATCTGTTACCACCAGGCACCAAACGGGGAGCGTCAGCGGCATTCCTCGCCGCAGCATGCTGTCCGAGAGCCACCACTCCATGCTGAGTCGGGCCGCAGGGAGCCAAGTAAGTCTGCATTGGTAATCCTGAGAAATAGGAGACCATCTCCGGAGTAGGGAATACTGTAGAGGTCTCAGGTGCGCTCTCGCCCAGGGTACCACTTCCATCGTGGCTGTCATCGATCCCAGCAGCTGGACAATGTCCCAAGCTTGCGGGCGGGGCATCCTCAGGAGCAGACGGACCTGATTCTGAAGCTTGCACCGCCTTAGCTCGGGTAGGAACACATAGCCCGAGACTGTGTCGAACCTGGCCCCCAAAAACTCTAGAGATTGTGAAGGGGACAGGTGACTTTTGGCCATATTGACGACCCAGCCTAGAGATTGCAGTACTGAGACCACTCTGGCTGTAGCTTGTAAGCTCTCTGTTGCAGAGTCTGCTCTGATGAGCCAGTCGTCTAGGTACGGGTGAACCCTGATACCTTCTCGCCTGAGAAAAGCAGCTACTACCACCATTACCTTCGAAAAGGTTCGGGGAGCTGTGGCGAGGCCAAAAGGCAAGGCCCTGAACTGGAAATGTGCAAGTAAGCTTCTTTCAGGTCCAGAGACGTGAGAAACTCTCCTGGCTGTACCGCCGCAATGACGGAGCGCAGGGATTCCATGTGGAAATGCCGCACTCTCAGGGACTTGTTCACTTCTTTTAAGTCCAGAATAGGGCGAAAGGACCCACCTTTTCGCGGCACCACAAAGTAGATGGAGTATCGGCCACAGCCTTGCTCGGCGGGAGGCACCGGGGACACTGCCCCTAACTGAATCAGACCTTTTAAAAAGTCTCCTCCACCGCCGCCTGTTTGACGGCAGAACCGCATCGGGACTCCACAAACACGTCTCTTACTGGGGCGTTGAATTCTATTCTGTATCCATCTCTGATCAGGTCCAGAACCCACTGATCTGAGGAAATCTTGGCCCACTCCTCGACAAAGACGGAAAGCCGTCCTCCGATGACAGGCATCGAGGAGAGGGCCGGCGCACCATCATTGAGAGGGTCGCCCCTGAACTCCTGGTCTTGAGCCACCGGCTGCGGAACGCTTGTCCGAGCGAAAGGAGTTCCTCTGCTGACCACGGGCACGTGAAGTGAACCCAGCAGAATGCCCCGGGCGGTACCTTCTAGCTTCACGGAAGCGAGGTCTGTACGAGGAGTGGACCACCTGGCCCTTAGAGGAAGGCCTCTGCCTATCTTCGGGCAAGCGCTGGGGTTTTGGATCACCCAGGCCTTTCACAATTTTCTCCAAATCCTCACCAAATAGGAGAAGTCCTTGAAAAGGCAACTTCACCAACCTTTGCTTAGAGGCCATGTCTGCTGCCCAGTGTCGTAGCCACAGACGACGGCGAGCCGCCACTGCTACTGCCATTTGTTTAGCCGAAGCTCTGACAAGGTCATAAAGGGCATCAGCCAGAAAGGACAAGGCCACCTCCATCCGCGGAGCCACATCCAAGAAGGGCTCCGTTCCATCTCCGGGCTGAGCCACTGCCTGCTGCAGCCAAGCTAGGCAGGCTCTAACAGCATAACAGCTGCATGCAGACGCCCGAACAGTGAGACCTGCAATTTCAAAGGACCGTTTCAATGCTGTTTCCAGCCTACGGTCTTGAGCATCCTTCAGGGCAACACCTCCTTCAACAGGGAGGGTAGTTCTCTTTGTCACCGCAGTGACTAGGGCATCCACTGTAGGCATTTGAAAACGAGCCATATGTCCCTCATGCAGAGGGTATAACTGCCCCATAGCCCTGGAAACTCTCAAAGGTCCCTCGGGGTCAGCCCACTGAGCCGAAACAAGCTCTAGGATGGAGTCATGCAAAGGGAAGGCCCGAGCAGCTTTCTTGGTACTAGCCATCCTGGGATTACCGAAGGAGGCCATGCCACTGTCAGGATCTTCAATCGAGAGGGCCTGCAGGGTATCTGAAATAAGCGCTGGCAGCTCATTACGGTGGAAAATCCTCACCGCGGAGGGATCATCCAGATCCTGTGGTAAATCCGCACCTGACTCTGGTTCCTCAGACCAAGAACGTCTGTCAGAGTTCTCCGAATCCTCACACCCCGACCATGGGGGGGGGGGGGGGGGGGGAAGGTGCACCACAATCTGAAGGGGAATTAACCCTTCTGCGCTTATCTTTAGGCCAAACATCCGGGAAAAAAGCCTCACTGGGCAGTCCCAGGCCAGAATCCATCGGGGGGGGGGGGGGGGGGGCAATCAGAGGAGCCTCAGGCGACCCTTGAGGAAGGGCTCTTTTCATCATGTATGCTTTATGTAGCAAAAGCACAAAATCCGGGGAGAAAATCTCACCCTGGGCACCCAAATCCTGTCCGGTGCTAGCCACTCCTGAAATAACCTCATCTCGAGGTGCCCCACCCGGCTCAGGTCTCTCCATGTCCACGGAGGCCGCGCCATGTGGCGTAAGCAAAATGGCGCCCGCTGCCAGCTCAGAGCGGGAAGAAACATTGCTCGCCATGCTCGGGCCGGCTCCTACGCCAGTACAGCACGATTTACAGAGCCCTGCTGCTGATTTGCGCTTGCCACAAGTGGAACAGCGCTTTACATTGTCCGCAGCCATCGCCGAAAAACGGCGGTAAAATCCAAGATGGCGGTTTCGCGCCAAAATCGCCCCGATCGCGGGCCCACCCCGGAGGAGTTGGAAAACACTCTTACCTCAAAGGATCTAGTGTACAACTACGATCCTGCTGAAAATCAGGTAAAAAAAAACCTCTGTTCCAGGGTCTCTGCGTTTAAAAACGCGACGCAACTTTTTTTTTTTAAGCTGTGAGGAAAGCAGAGGTATTGAAGACTCCGGAGGCTCAGATGAGTGGGAAAGGCAGGGAAAGGGCGAACCTATATGCCTGCATCCACTGTTGGTGGGTAAGGACAGGGAAAGCAAGGCAATATGTCCACATCCACAGAGGTATGGGTAAGGCAGGGAAAGGGCTAACCTATGTGCCTTTAAAGTGAGGCTGCTATAGCCTCCAACACCCCGGTTAACAACTGGCAAGCCAGGAACCACCTCCTGGCAGATTTTTCTGGAGCTCGAACAAGCTGCAGCCACCCTGCTAGGGGAGATAGAGAATACTGAAGAGGCAGTGGAGCTAGCTGGCCAAGAGGGCACTGTGAAAGTTTGAGTGCTCTCTATCTCCCCTGCTGGTTGATGGACATAACCCATACGTAATGGCTTCATCTGCTTGATGACAAGGAAACAATGCTTTCTTTACCATTCTCTTGCAGATATGAAATTTCTTTCAAAACTACATTCTTATATACTACAATCATTGGATTATGGTTACCTAGAGGCATCCATTTGCTATCATGCTTCACAGTGGACATATCTGTGGCATTAGCAGTTTGTCAATAATTTTTAATTTCCAACTGAATCTAAATAGCTATATTCTTGTATTAAAGGCATTGTAATGAGGTGTTGGTGTAAAAGATACACCTCAGTTTAAAAGTGCTATTGCTATTTTATCTTTATTTAATGTCCTGCTGAAGACACTGTAAACCTTATTTAATCGTCTTCTTGAGCCAGTGGTTGAAACCGATTGTAATAACTGTCTATTGTTTTGTGTATGAATGCAGTGTTCTTTTCGCCCCCTCTGCCCATCTCTCTCCCTCCCTCTCCCTCTATGCACGCGTGTTCCTTTTTTGAGAATCCTTTTTTGTAATTTCTGATGTGGTGTCTTTTTTTTCCAGATTTTCCCCATTTGAAAAACCTGTTCAACATTTTGTCTAGGGATCCTCATGATTCCCTCCTATTTCGTTTCCTTGAATTCTCATGGTTCTGCCTAAACATCCTATCCTTCTCACTTACACATTTGTTTTTCTTATTCCCAAATGCAGGAAACTTTCTGTTGCCCCAATATCATCCCTTTTGAATTTATACAATTTTGCCCATGTTAGTTCTTTTCTAAAAGATTCTAAGGGGGTTGTTTACTAAAGCTTAGCTTATCTGCAGCAGGGCCCAAAGGAATAAAATGGGCTTTGCGGCAGATAACTCGAGCTAAGCTTTAATAAACAGGGGGGTAAATGTTGTTTATAATCATCAGAATACAAAAACATGTATCGTGTTCTTTTAAAAAGGCAAGTTTTGTTATCTAATTTTTCCTTTACAGATTCCAATTTTTTTTATTCAATCTCTCTATAATTAAAATTAAATCCAAGGAGCATTAATTTAAAATTGCTTCCCATTTATTAAGGACGTTATCATCCATATATAATTTATGGACTTTAATAATTCTTAGACCATGGGGAAATCTCTTAAATCTGCAATAATCTAATAAGGAGGATAAATGCAGTTCACTTTTCACCATCGTTTTAATCAACTTAATGCTTGGTTCCTATGCTCCCAATAATCACTGTCAACTTCTGCATCTTGAAAAAAATACTTCTTTGGAAAGAAGTTCTTGTAGGCTTCCTCATTCAATGTCCTGTTGGAGAGATTGTAAACCTTGTTTAATTATCTTCCTTTGTCAGTGGTTGAAACCAATTAGTGGACCTTGGCTTGTACATAGTCATCAGTTCTCCAGGCGTCATGAGACTCACTTCCTGCACCTGTTTAGAAAGAGAACACAGAACTTTGGTCAAATTTAAACAGTATTATAGGAGTGAGTTATGTTATCAAGGAGTTTGAGTTCAGGCAGTTCTATTGAGACCCAATCACACTTCCATGGCCTTCCAAACAGAATGTCATAGGTAGGGTTACCATATTTTGTCCTCTCAAAAAGAGGACACATGCCCCCGCCCCCTTTCGCATCCTCGCTCCGATCACATATTCCCCTCTCCTGCCCCCCCCCCGTCACCGCCCCTATCTACTGCCCTGGTGGTCTAGTGACCTCTTCGGGGCAGAAAAGAGCCCCCTCTTTCCTGCCCGGAGCTCTGTCCTTGTCCTGCATCCTGTTGCTGTGATGGTCTCGGGATTCAAAATGGCCGCTGAGAGTTGAAGTGGCCTCACGAGGCCACTTCAACTCTTGGCGGCCATTTGAATCCCGAGATCATCACAGCAACAGGATGCAGGACAAGGGCAGAGCTCCAGGCAGGAAAGAGGGAGCTCTTTCCTGCCCCGAAGAGGTCACTAGACCACCAGGGCAGTAGATAGTAAGTAAGGGGAGGAGAGGATAGGATAGGCCCGCCGCCCGCCCGTTTGTCAAGAAATCCGGACAAATGGGCGGACTGGCAAAACCCGTCCAGACATGTCCTCAAAAAGAGGACATGTCCGGGTAAATCCAGACATATGGTAACCCTAGTCATAGGAACATAATTTTTGTCATCTTGTTTTAATAGTCACATTCATCCATTCTACTTTTCCTGAAGACTATGGGGTGGCAAAGGGTGCATGGTTCATGCTTAACACCTAATGCAGCACATGTTTACTGCATGATCTGAGAAGTGAAATGAGTAACTATCAGATGAAATGATGACTGGGACCCCATATCTCTATTTACAAACTCCTTCTACAGTTTTATTTATTTATTTGTAGCATTTGTATTCCACATTTTCCCAACAATTTGCAGGCTCAATGTGGCTTACATTTGCCGTAATGGCGGTTGCCATTTCCGGGTAACAGAATTACAAATGGTAATGTGTTAAGTTGCATACATACATGGTAACATAACATACGTGAACAGATCGTGGTTTAGATATATATCATGTGCATATATATGTTAAGGAAGAATAAATTATGGTAATACATGAAAGTTCCTGAGTAAGAAATTGGGTTGTATCATTCTTTAGGTCATCGACTATGGAGAGACCATATTCGAAATAGAGAATGAAGTGGTTATGCTTATTCATTAGTGGTAAGGAGGTGGATCAGTCAAGTGATAAGATTTCAATTATGCCTATGTCTTGTAAAGTCTTTGGTGTTTAAGATGGGTGTTTATGGTATGCTTTCTTGAACAGGTCTGTTTTCAGTAGCCTTCAGAAGATAGGTCTTGCGTTATATTTATGGCCTTCGGTAGTGCGTTCCATAGCTGCGTGCAGATGTATGAGAAACTGGTCACGTATGTGGATTTATATTTTAGACCTTTGCAGTTAGGGTAATGGAGATTGAGGAATGTGCATGCTGATCTCTTTGCATTCCTGGTAGGCAAGTCTATAAGGTCTGGCATATAGGTCGGGGCTTCCCCGTGAACGATTTTGTGGACCAGGGTGCAAACTTTGAACGCAATTCGTTCTTTTAGTGGGAGCCAGTGTAGTTTCTCTCTTAGGGGTTTGGCGCTTTCGTATTTCGCTTTCCCAAATATGAGTCTGGCTGCTGTATTTTGAGTGGTTTGAAGCTTCTTAATAATTTGTTCTTTACATCCAGCATAAATGGCATTGCAGTAGTCTAGATGGCTTAGCACCATTGATTGTACTAGGCTGCGGAATACTTCCCTTGGGAAGAAAGGTTTGATTCTTTTAAGTTTCCACATTGAGTAGAACATTTTTTTTTGCTGTATTTTTCGCATGAGCTTCAAGTGTGAGATTTCGGTCGATTGCAACTCCCAGAATTTTTAAGCTATCTGAGACCGGGAGGGTGTAGTCCGGTGTGTTTATGGTATTGGGTTTGTTTGTATTATATTGTGAAGACAAGATGAGACATTGTGTTTTTTCTGCATTCAGCTTTAGTTGGGATGCGTCCGCCCATGAGTTCATTATTTGGAGACTGTGTGATTTCATTTGTGATTTTGGCTATATCTTGTTTGAACGGAATGTATATCGTAACATCATCTGCATAGATGTACAGGTTGAGTCCTTGGTTGGCTAGCGATTTGGCTAATGGTATCATCATTAAGTTGAAAAGGGTCGGTAAGAGCGGTGATCCTTATGGTACTCCGCATTCAGGTTTCCATGGTGTTGACGTTTTTGAGTTTGATATCACTTGATAGGTTCTTGCTGTTAAGAAGCCTTCAAACCATCTAAGTACATTTCCTCCAATCCCAAAATAATCCAGGATGTTTGAGAGTATTTGGTGGCTGACCATGTCGAACGTGCTGGACATGTCAAATTGTAGGAGGAGCACATTTGTTTTCTTTGTACAGTAACAGAATCAGCCTTTCCTCAAGGGAAGGCATGTCAGATTGTAGGAGGAGCACATTTGTTTTCTTTGTACAGTAACAGAATCAGCCTTTCCTCAAGGGAAGGCTTCAACCCAGCCTGAAAAGACATCCATACACAAAATATTTTAAAACATCTGACACTTAGGCATCTGTATAAAGTCAATCTGTATAAACATGAAAGTCCCTTTCAGCATATGTAAATTTGTTTCAGTGGTTTTGATACTTTTACCTACATTATGTTGCTGGTAGATGAGATCATGAACACAATACAGGACAGCAATAGTGGAAAAAGCAGGTCCATACCAGTGCTTGGCTATTAAGGGCACCATTCCCCATCTGGCCACATGGTTTTGTCCATGTCCCAAGCGGGAAAGATAGGTGTGCAAAAGGACAAAGTACAACAGGTTTTCCTGCAAGTTTCCTTTACAAACCATCTGTAAGTGGTATGCAATGAGCAGTCATTCAGGTGTCTTTTTCAGCTGCAGGAACAGCTTCCTGCAGCTCAGAAAGAATGCACAGGGTTTGAAAAGCCACCAGTCTGCAAACCCTTGCGGTGTACATAATGGAAGATGACAACATATAGAGTTAAGATGTCCAATGTACTATCCGATTCATGGATAGTGTCTTGTAGTGTAACTCAGGGCTCCCCACTTTCTCCTATTTTATTTAATGTTACGATGAAGTCATTAGGAAAGAAATTAGAGGAAGAGGGAGTGAAGTATACATTTATATGGATGACATACTGGTTACACTTCCAAAATTAATGTCCAACATTGAAGTAAAACTAAGTCCAATTTTAAGTAGAGAATTGGGTATTCTTATATCTTTTAAAATAATTAAAATAAGGAAAAACTAAATTTTTGTGGTTAACATCTCCTAAAGCTATCTTTCCTTATAAGACCATCAAATTAAATGGTATGAACTTCCAGTTTGAATCATCTTTGAAGATTTGAGGTATAATTATTGATCCAGTAATCCTTAGTCTCACAGATTAACAGCGTAGTAATGCAATCCTTTGCAGTACTAAAGAACCTAAAAAAGGACTGAGCACTTTATTTTTGCTTGAACAGTTTAGGATACTAGCTCAGACTTTATTAATGACACAATTGGATAATTTATAATGGATGTGTGGACTCCTTGATTAAGACACTTCAAATATTACAAAACACTGCTGCACAATTACTTTAAATCAGTATCAAGATACGACAGCATCAGCATTATACCATTGTTGTATTAACTGCACTGGCTCCTAATCAAGGAACAAAAATAGTTTTTAAACTGTGTATGATGGGAGGAAGTGATGTCATTGGTTTAGATGGCAACTTAACCTGAGAATTCCCAACTCCATCTATACAACACAGTGAGTGCATTGATGGCTGCAAAATCAAAGCTACTTGAAATAGGAGAGACTGCGTGAGTTAGCTCTCAAGCTGTTGGAAAGGCCTTGCGCTGCACAGACTTCTCCACATGAATGCAGCTGTATGATTCTGAAGCCAAATCCTCGATGAGAAAGAAGGAATAAGGGGGCTCATATCGCAGTCTGGCATGAGACAAAGAGGGGGCATTTTCGATATGATGTCCAAGTCCGACTTTGGATGTTTTGCAAAAAACATCCAAAATCTGAATAGGAAAGAAGGTAATTGTCAAAAAAGAAAAATGTCTTTTTTTTTTAAATACTGTTTTGAACAAGGTTTTGTTATTTGGATGTTTTTATTTTTGGTCCATTTTTGAAAAACAAACCCAAAAAATATCAAAACACACAAAATCAAGCCATTGAGATGTAGGAGGCGCCAGCAGTTTTAGTAAACTGGTCTCCCAGACATCCCAGGAAAGCAATAGTGCACCCTAGGTGGCACTGCAGTTGATTTCATACAATGCTCCCAGGTACACATCTCACCATTGCTCCATTATCTTGTCTGGGAACCCCCAAAAACCCACTACCCCCAACTATACACCACTACCATAGCCCTTACGTGTGAAGGGGGCACCTATATATGGTTACAGTGGGTTTCTGGCGAGTTTTGGAGGACTCACAGTTTCCACCACAAGTATAACAGGTAGGGGGAGGTAAGGGCCTGGGTCCACCTGTCTGCACTGCACTACTAGACTACTCCAGGGACCCGAGTATAACATCTGAGGCTGGCAAGTAATGCTTTAAAATCATAGTTTTTGGGGGTGGAAGGAGGTTGTGACCACAGGGGGAGTAAAGAGAGGTCATTCTTCATTCCCTTCAGTGGTCATCTAGTCATTTAGGGCACCTTTTTGTGCCTTATTCATTATAAAAACAGGTCTAGCTCCAAACGTTTTAGTTTTAGTCCTGTACGGTTTGGTTTTGTTGCATTATGGCTGAAAAACATCTAAGTGTTAGGAATTTTATTGAGGAGTTTAAATCTAGATGCTGCACCCTGAATGTGAGTTTACTGCAAGATGAACAAGTGGTTGCTAAATGCAGAGCTCAGCTTCATGAATACTTAAGAGCACAACTTGCACTCGGGCACTTCATGGTATACTCTTAAAGAAGATATTAGTTTTTTTTTTTTTAATTACAATTGCAGCTCAGAAAAAGCACTTGAAGGAGGCCCATACTATAAAATGGAGGGAACGCACTGCCAATCTTGAGGCCTGGCATAAGCAGGATCCTAATTTAGCCCTTGGTAGTGAATTGCAGCGGGCAAAGCTTCATCTGGAACAGATATATCGGTATGAGATGGACTCATGTATCAGTGCTGAAGCAGAGGTGGAATGAGCGATCAGGGAAAACACAGATGCGGTTGGCTGTTTAAGGACAGTTCAAGCTGACAGATTAAAGTGATACTGGCCATGTTCTTACTGACCCGGCATATATCCAGGAATGGTTCTTCTGTGTCTTTCATGAAGACCTTTATGAATGTGATTCTGGTACTTCTGAATTGATATACAAGAATACTTAGACAGTGTCTGCCAAAGTTTACAGAAGCACAAGTTGAGATGTTGGAAGCACCTGTACTCTGAAGGAGGTATTGGCTACAATTTTATAAAACATTTGCTCTAGAATTAGCCCCTCTGCTATGGGACCTTCTTAACCAAGTCCTGAAGGTAGCCTCTTTGCCTAAAACAATGAGGGGGCTTGGATATCAGTTATTCCTAGGGAGAGTAAAGGTAAAACAATGTGCGCCTCTTATTATCCCATCTTGGTTTTAAATATGAATGTTAAAATAATAGCAAAGGTTTTAGCGACACTTTTGAGTTCTGTTTTACTCCATCTTGTACACCCTGACCAGGTAGGTTTTATTCAGCATTAATAGGCCGCAGATATTTGGAATATGTTGAATCTTATCTTTATAGTTCAGTGTGAGAAAATTCCATCTTGTTTATTTAATACAGATGCAGAAAAGGCCTTCAATTGGTTTCATTAGGGATTTTTGGATAGAGTGCTAGATAAGTTTGGTATACCCGTGAACTTTAGAGTCTGGGTTACAGCATTGCTCTCTGTGTTTCTACTATGTTTCAGCTGGGCAGGGGTACTTGTCAGAGTTGCCCCTTTTATCTTTGCTGTTGGCTCTCACTATGGTGTCGTTTGTGGCAGTATTCTGGGATAACCCTGATATTGTTGGGAGTTCAGTGGCTCATAAGGATTTCAAGATTGCCCTATTTGCAAATCATGTCTTGCTGTCTGATTAATCCTCTCATTCCGTTTCCCAATCTGATTGGTGAAATACATGCTTGTAGTAGTGTCTGTGGTTTTAAAGTAAACATGGCTAAATCCAAGGCCTTTAACCTTTCTTTAGATGCAGCTTTTGTGGATAATTTGCAAGCTTTGCTTCCTTTAAGTGGACAACTGGATGTCTCAAATATTTAGGGGGTGAATCTGACAGCTTCTTATGGAACATTAATCCAACTATTCTCTCTTCCTTCGGGACTTTCAGGCAGATTTCTCTTGATGCACTTTGTTAACTTCTTGTTGTTTATTTACAAGGATAGCTGTAGCAAAAATGAGAATTTTTGTGGATGTTGTATCTGTCATGCCTCCTCAGCAATATTTTGCTGCTCTTCATAAGATTTTTCACTTAATTTGGCAAGACAAGAGGCCTCATATAGCTAGATTCATATTATTTAGAGCTTGTAAAGTTGGGGGGATGGGAGCAGAGGTGTGTTGGAGCCCGATTGCACCAGCTCTACAGAGCTGGTAGTTAACTTTAGAGCAATTTTGCAAGCCAGTTGTTACCATATTTACTGTACTATAAGCCAAGATTTTGGGGCTTTAAAAAAGCCCAAAAATTGGGATCTTGGCTTAAGTCTCTCCGGTCTCTTTCTCCTTCCTTATCCCCGCAACTACGATTCTCCTGAATGGCTTGCAGCTACCACTTTCACAGAACTATGGCAACTGCGAGCTGTGCTGAAGGCCTGCAGGATAGGACAGGTGTGCTCAAGGCTCCTCACCACCAGCCCGGCTTGCACATACCTTCTGTGTCAGCAATAGAAGCTTTGGATATGGAACAATGCACTTTGTTTTGTTTTGCTGAGCTTTTAAATCACAATGGCAAGCTGTTTAAAGATTATTTTGTAAGTCTTTTCTGTTATATATGCTCAGATCGTTTTGTAATTAAATGTACACGTTTTTTGTATATTTTATCATACAGTTTGTTTACCCTATTGAACAGTATTGTTACAAGCATATTCAATGTTTTTTTTAAAGCATAATTATTATTATTATTTGTATAGCGCTACCAGACGCACACAGCGCTGAACACCTGATACAAAGAGACAGTCCCTGCTCAAAAGAGTTTACAATCTAAATAATACAGACAGACAAGGCAGTTACGGGTGAGGGAAGTAATGGGTGAGAAGGAAGGAAGGGACAAGGGGAGGGCAATTAAGTAGTGGCTAGGAGCAGCAGCAGTGAAAAGGTGGGTTTTCAGCATAGATTTGAAACAGGTAGAGATGGAGCTAGACGTATAGATTCAGGAAGTCTATTCCAGGCATAAGGTGCCGCGAGAGAAAAGGAGCGAAGTCTGGAGTTAGCAGTGGAGGAGAAGAGGGATGATAAGAGAGATTTGTCCAGTGAGCGGAGTTCACGGGGAGGAATGTAGGGAGAGATGAGAGTGAAGAGGTAATGGGGGGCTGCAGAGTGGATGCATTTAAAGGTCAGTATGAGAAGTTTAAACTGAATGTGGAAGCGGACAGGGAGCCAGTGAAGTGACTTGAGGAGTGGGCTAGTGTGGGTATAACGATTCCGGCAGAAAATAAGTCATGCCGCAGAATTTTGGACAGATTGGAGAGGAGAGAGATGGCTGAGCGGAAGACCAGTGAGAAGTAAATTGCAATAGTCCAAGCGAGAGGTGATAAGGGTGTGGATAAGGGTTCTGGCAGCGTATTCAGAAAGGAAGGGGCAAATTTTGATAATATTGTAGATAAAGAAACGACAGGTTTTGGCGATCTGTTGAATATGCGCACAGAAGGAGAGAGAGGAATCAAAGATGACTCCAAGGTTACGAGCCGAGGAGACAGGCAGGATGTGAGAGCCATTAACAGAGATAGAGAAAGGGGGAAGAGGGGAGGTGGGGTTAGGGGGAAAATGAGAAGCTCACTGACCCTACGAGCTGAAGTAACAGCCACCAAGAAAATGACCTTCCAGGTCAAGTACTTCAGATGGCAGGTATTCAGTGGCTCAAGGGAGATTTCATCAGCTGGGTGAGAACGACCATGACACTGGTGAGGTTTGACAGGGGGCTTTGAGAAAAGCAAACCTCTCATAAAGTGAACAACTAAAGGCTGTCCAGAGATAGACTTACCCTCTACACGGCGATGATAGGCACTAATCGCACTAAGATGAACCCTTACTGAGTTGGTTTTGAGGCCAGACTCTGATAAGTGTAGAAGGTATTCAAGCAGGGTCTGTGTAGGACAAGAAAGAGGATCTAGAGCCATGCTCTCACACCAGATGGCAAACCTCCTCCATTTGAAAGAGTAACACCACTTCGTGGAGTCTTTTCTGGAAGCAAGCAAGACTTGGGAGACACCCCCAGAAAGACCCAAGGAGGCAAAGTCTACACCCTCAACATCCAGGCCATGAGAGCCAGACACTGGAGGTTGGGATGTAGAAGCTGGCCCTTGTTCTGGGTGATGAGGGTTGGAAAACATTCCAATCTCCATGGTTCCTCGGAGGACAACTCCAGAAGAAGAGGGAACCAAATCTGACGCGGCCAGAAGGGTGCAATCAGAATCATGGTTCCGTAGTCTTGCTTGAGTTTCAGCGAAGTCTAGAGGTATGGGAGGATACGCATACAGGCGGCATGTCCCCCAATGCAGGAGAAAGGCATCTGACACTAGCCTGTCATGGGCCTGAAGCCTGGAACAGAACTGAGGGACCTTGTGATTGATCTGAATGGCAAAAAGATCCACGGGGGGGGGGGGGGGTGCCCCATGCTAGCAAGATCTTGCGGACAATGCCCATGTTCAGTGACCACTTGTGAGGCTGCATTATCCTGCTCAACCTGTCGGCCAGACTGTTTACGCCTGCCAGATAAGTGGCTTGCAGAAACATGCCGTGATGGCGAGCCCAAAGCCACATCAGGACAGCTTCCTGACACAGAGGGCAAGATCCGGTACCCCCCTGCTTGTTGGTGTAATACATGGCAACCTGATTGTCTGTCTAAATTAAAATGATTTGGTTGGACAGCTGATCTCTGAAAGTCTTTAGAGCATTCCAGATCGCTCTTAATTGCAGGAAGTTGATCTGCAGACCTTTTTCCTGAAAGGACCAGGTTCCCTGAGTGTGGAGCCCATCTACATGAGCTCCCCACCCCAGGAAAGATGCATCTGTTGTCAGCACTTTTCGTGGCTGAGGAACTTGGAATGGTCACCCCGAAGTCAAATTGGATCGAATCGCCCACCGCTGAAGAGAATTCCGAAAGTCAGTGGACAGCTGGATTACATCCTCTAGATTCCCTGCAGCTTGAAACCACTGGGAAGCTAGGGTCCATTGAGCTGATCTCATATGTAGATGTGCCATGGGCATTACATGAACTGTGGAGGCCATGTGCCCCAGAAGTCTCAGCATCTGTTGAGCCGTGACCTTCTGAGACGCTCATACCATGGACACCAGTGTCACGGCCTGTTGAATCATGGACACCAATGTCATGGCCTGTCACGAGTCCGGAGTAGTGAGCCCTTGGGCCACTGCCAGTGACTGGCAGCGGCAGGTAAACCACCCAAACAGGAAGCGAGGCTGAGCACAGACAGGCTGGTACAAGCAGGACCAGAACTAGCAGGATGGGAACTGAAGCGGTAGATGAGCAGGGCTGGAATAAGCAGGACTGGAGCAACCGGATTCTGGAACGGGCTTGGTTGGAAGCGGATTTGGGCTTGGCTGGAACAGGCTTCAAGATTCTCAAACAGGCTTGGCTGGAATGGAAGCTGAAAGCAGACAGGGTTGGAACAAACAGTGGAGGAACTGAAGCTGAAGACAAACAGGGCAGACACAAGCAGGATTAGAACTGAAGCTGAGGCTTGCAGGGCTGGAACAAGCGGGGTTGGAGTAGAAGTTGAAGACTGGCAAGACAAGAACTAGCAGGGCTGGAACTGCAACAAACACGCACATACGAAAACTCATCTGAAGATCTCTGTCGCAAAGGCAAGCCTGAAAGTTCCCAGGTGCTTAATAAAGGCAATTACAGATGAGGTCACTAGTAAGAGTGAGGCTTGGCAGCAAAAACACCTGAGCTTGGCTTGGCTGCAACAACACCACAGCGAGGCTTGGTTGCAAGAGCACCAAAGTGAGGCTTGGCTGCAGGAACCCCAAAGCAAGTCTAGAATGCTGGAACATCAGAATAGGACTGGAATCAACTTGAACATGTTTGGGAAACAGGAAGAAGACAGTCCACAGCAGCCATAGAGCCTGGTCACCAGGAGGCGAGGTGAGTGTAGGCATGGGATACAGTCACAACCGTGACAACCAGGGACAGAAGGCTGTCCGCCCTCGCCTTGGGGAGATAAGCCCGAGCTGCAAGATGGGATAATTTATGACGAACCCCAGTAGCTCCAGCACCTGAATAGTAATTCACATGGACTCCAGAGCACCTTCCTTCAAGGTGCTCTTCACTAGCCAATTGTCGAGAAAAGGAAACGCATGCACTCCTAGTCTGTGTAGACACGCTGCGACTACAGCTAGGCATTTGGTAAACACTCTGGGCGCAGACGCCAGACCAAAAGGCAGTACACGGTACTGAAAGTGCTGTGTTCGCAGCCAAAATCGAAGATACTTCCAGCACACAAGCAGTATCGAGATGTGTGTATAAGCATCCTTTAAGTCCAGAGAGCATAACCAATCATTTTCCTGAATCATGGGAAGAAGGGTGCCCAGGGAAACCATCCTGAACTTTTCTTGGATAAGAAATTTGTTCAGGGCCCTTAGGTCTAGGATGGGACGCATCCCCACTGTTTTCTTTTGAATAAGGAAGTACCTGGAATAGAATCCCAGCCCTTCTTCCCCTGGTGTAATGGGTTTGACTGCTTGGGTCTGTAGAAGGGCGGAGAGTTCCTCTGCAAGTACCTCCTTGTGCTGGGAGCTGTAGGACTGAGCTCCCGGTGGGCAATTTGGAGGCTTGGATTCCAGATTGAGGGTGTATCCTAACCGGACAATTTGAAGAACCCACCGGTTGGAGGTTATAAGAGGCCACCTGTGGTGAAAAAACATTAACCTCCCCCAACCGGCAAGTCATCCGGTACGGACACATTTACTGAGGCTATGCTGAACTGGAGCCAGTCAAAAGCCCGTCCCTTGCTTTTGCTGGGGAGCCGCAGTGGCCTTAGGCGCACGCTGTTAACGAGATTGAGCGCGCTGGGACTGAGCCTGGGCAGGCTGCCGAGAAGCAGCAGTGTACCTACATCTAGCATAGGAATAGGAAGCACGCCTCTTCCCTCCAAAAACCCTCATGGATGAGGAAGTAGTAGCAGAAGACGCCAGGCGGGAGACAGAATCCATAGCATCATTATGCTTCTTGATCTGGATCCTCTACTTTCTCACCAAAAGGGTTATCCTCCCCGGCAAGGAACATCCGCCATCTGCTGCTGGATTGAACGATCCAGGTTAGAAACACGCAGCCACGAGAGTCTGTGTATCACTATACCTTGGGCAGCGATGCTGGATGCTACATCGAAAGTGTCAAATGTACCCCTGGCCAGGAATTTTTGACACGCCTTCTGCTGTCTGACCACCTGGCGACAAGGCTCGGCGTGCTCCACAGGGAGTGCATCAACCAAGCTGGACAGTTGCCTCACCGAGTTCCGCAAGTGGATGCTCGTGAAGAGCTGGGAAATCTGGATCTTGGCGACCATAGCGGCCTGATACTTCTTCCTCCCAAAAGTGGGCACCGAGGCGTAGTCCCTAGTACTCTTGGCTCTTCTGCGGGCAGAGTTCACCACCATGGAATTGTGAGGTAGCTGAGATCTCGTCAAACCATGTTCACCATGGATCCGATATTGGGATTCAGCTTTTTTCGTGATTACGGATTAGACAGTGGGAACGATCAGTTTCGCATAAAGACTTCCTTCAGTACATTATGCAAAGGAGCCGTTGCAGCCTCTCTAGGCAGAGAAGGATAATCCAGGACCTCGAGCATCTCAGCCCTGGGCTCATCCTCAACCTCCATAGGGAAGGGAATAGCTGCAGCCATTTCCCGGACAAAGGAGGTAAAGGATAAGACTCTCTGGTGGAGAAAGTCTCCTTTCTGGTGGAGGGAAAGGTTCAGAGGGAATCCCATAGGACTCATCAGAAGAAAAATACCTGGGATCTTCCTCTTCCTCCCCCCACGAATGCTCATCTTCAGTATCAGACAAGACATCCTTCAGAGCAGTCCGAAACTGAGCTTGCCTCGACGCCAAAGAGCGACATCCTCAATGGCAGTGCAGAGAAGTCGACGCCTGCCTGGACTGCGGTGAAGCTTCCTCCATCGACGTCGAAGGGGAGTCAACCTGGGTGGCAGGCGACACCAAGGTCGGGGACCTCACCACAGGCAAAGGGCCAGATGCCGCTGCAGCAGACGGTATGGAAGGTGCAAGCACCCCCGACACCGAAGTAGACTGGCGCAGCAATCCTTCCAGAAGCAGCGCCCTTATGCGCTCATCGACAGCTGCCGTCAGACAAGGGTGCAGGGTCGGTATAGGAGCCGGTGGCAGAATCTGTCGAGGCTCAGGAGCAGGTACCGGGATGCCAGAAGACAGATGTATTGGCACCTCCTGAATAGAGGGGGAGCGATCCTCTCGGCGCCGACGCTTCTCAGGTGCCGATTCTCTCGATGCCCCGGAGCTCCTGGCACCATGTGTCAAAGGAGAACGATGACGGTGCTTCTTTGCGTTCACTCGCCCGTCATCGAGACATCTCGGTACCGATGAGGACGTGGGATCCTCACGTCTCCTCAGAGCCGGGTCCGACAAAGGTCGATTCTGGGGGGGCCTGCATAACAAGAGGCCTCGAGGCAGGAGGAGACCCACTCGATGCCTCACTGCTCCCAGTGCGAATTGGTCTTACAGCAGCTATTACCTCCGCTCCTGACGTCGACGATGCTGACCTCGGTACTGATGTCGATGTTGAAGGACCAGACCGAGCCCCAAAAAGCTTTTCTCATTGGGCTTCTCGAGACGCTTGGGTCCGTTTCGTCATACAAAGACACAGACTGCAAGCGGCTGGGCTATGGTCGGGTCCAAGGCACTGGATACACCAGGCATGGGTATTGGTACCTGAGATGGTCCGGTTGCACCGAGTACAACGTTTGAAGCCGCTGGTTGTCTTGGATGAGATGGAAGGAAAAACTGCTTTGGCGAAATCAAAAGACGTGATTGTGCCTGATAAAAGAAAAAGGGCACAAAAATAAAGAGAATAACCCGGCCGCGACGAAAAACAAAGAAAACATGAAAGGGGACAAAACTAAAAGTACACTACAGGAACTTTTTTTTCTTTTTTAATGACAATAATAATAAAGAAAAAATTAGAAAAAAGCGAAAACTTGAAGACTCTTTCCTGGTCCTGAGAGGAGCGCAGAAAAAAAATACTACCACATCTGAAAACGGAGAAAAGAAAACTGAGGGAACGCGCTCATGTGATGGGCAGGAAATCAGTCTGTGCATGCATGGTGTGCACTGCACGCGTGCCAGAAGACTCTGGCAAAACTTTTTTTTATATTTTGCTTGCAAAATGCCGTCCGATTCCTGGGGCGACGTGGACGTCAACCTACATGTGAGAACAAGCAGCCTGCTTGTCCTCGGAGAAATCATGTTTTCATTTAAAATCCCTTTACTTTTTGCTGTAGCCTTGAGATAGTTTCCCCAATGTGCCATCAATTAGTATATTTTTCTAAATTTACCACATTTGGACTGAAGTTTTAGAAGCATTATAAAGCAATTCTAAATGCTAATTACAATATTTACAAGCTTAGATTGTATAAACATGTAAATATCAATTTTAAGATATGTCTGTTTGCATATAAAAACACCATACAACATAAAGGGAACATGGTTTGGGCACAATTGAAGTAGTCCAGGAAATACATGTGCATTTCTGACTTTAGAATGGGAATGGTCGTATGTTTAAAAACGGTTTCGTTGTTGGTATTTACACCAGCTCAGAGGTAATACAAAAGTGTCAGCTACCCACTCGTTTTAACCTGGGATCTCCAGTTGTGACTTGAGGGGCTAACTGCTCTGTGGTGTGCAGGGCCATAGTAGGCTACGTGTGGCTGCACAGAGTGCAAGCAAAGCAAGGATGCCAAAATTACACCATGATGCTGTGGGTGGAGTAAAGGCTCTTGGAGGCATGTTGGATAGGGTGCGCTTCCAGCATGGGATACTCCTGGTGGTACCACCACTTGAATAATTTAAAAAAAAAAAGTTATTTTGCTTGGCTCCTTCATTGACCCCTATTACGACTATATTTCTGTGAAATCTGGCACTTATGTATGTATTTGCCACCAAATACATAAATATTACTTGACTGGCATTTACTTGCGTTATTTACTAGTTCTTACACATAGTAAAATGCTAAATTATACTGTACTTTTCTTTGAATTCATTTTCAGACAATTATTTTCTGATGCACAGAGACAGTGCATTTGCTGGTGTCCTTGCACACACACTATTAAAGGGTTTCATGCTCAACAGTGCCTTTTATGATACTCAAGAAAATGTGAATGTCTGGAGCTGGACATCTCATTTCCTACATAAAGGCCCTATGCAAAACAGATTTTTTAGTTTCCTTGCTTGAAGTTTAGCTTTTCAGATACAAGTGCCAAGGGTGGAACATAGTTTTGGTTGGAAGGGCCAAACAAACCAAATCTCCAGCCCCATGCACAAATTCTCTAGTCCCTGATGCTGGGTTGGGGCAAAATACTGGTCAGTGGCCCACCCCATTCTACTGGCTTTGAATACTGAACAAACTTCTTCACTAGGGAGTTTCACACACCCTCAAATCACTTAGAAAGCTGATTCCTTTGTTTTAACACTAAACAAAAATACAATGAATGGTTAATTCTTCCTACCTTATACTGTTACCGAGAAAATACCCATTTTGTTAATTTGTATTCTTATTTAGTTACTTTATATTTCAAATGTCCTTTTCACTGATATTTATGTCATGTAAAAAGAAGACGTTTATTAAGAAAATCCACCAGTGCAAACTGTGAAGCAGATATATTATTGCCATTTTCAAAGATTTTACACTTTTTAAGACCCTTTTTGCATAGGGGCTCAATAAGGGAAATATAACTTCTAGGTTGGGATGTTCTCATCCCCGCCCCCCCCCCCCCCCCCCCCAACTTTACATAGGCTTTGAGGAACCTGGAGACTTTTGTAAAATACTTATGACACCAGCAACTACAGTAAGAATACAAATTAACAAAATAGGTATTTTCTCAGTAACAGAATAAGACAAGAAAGAATTAACCAGTCGTATTTGCTAGTGTCAGTTGCAATGTTAAAAAATAAACAGAGAAAAAGCGGCATCATTTAGCAATAGAAATGTTGATACAAAAGTGGAAGTGACAATTTAGCAGCTCGATTTGAAAAACTTATAGGTGTGGCATTAACTGACAATGCCACTTTTTAAAACTTTCACGGTAAAACAATAACACCTCCCCCGCGGATTAAAAATGTATCAATTCCGCGGTCTCTCATTTAAAAAACACAGATCAAACCGAGCACTGTTAACACGTCTGTGTAACAAGGAGAAATGCAGACAAAGCAAAATTTTTTAATGCATATGTATTTCCACAGTTAAACGTAAAATATATATGCATTGTTGACTTACCCCAAACATTCCCTCTTGAAATTTCTAGTGCGGTCCATCTACACATGTAAATTGCGTTTTTCAGATTGTCATTTACACGTGTAGACAATCTACATGTATAAATGATACTATTTATACAAGCGAATACTTCTCAATTGACTCCCTTTTACCAAATTAAAGTACCTTCCAAGTTAAGACCGACTATTGCTCTAAAATAGGTTTACGCGGTATAAAAGTTTGAAAATAAATAAAATGTGAATCCGATAAAGGCAGTTAATAAAGAATGGCTTAGCTTAAAAAAAATTCCCTCACGCATATGCTTTCAATTCAAAACACATGAATAGGTGAAATGAAAGCAGGTATGATCACAGCTCTTTTTAACACTTCGAAAACAGGACAAGCAAGACTCACTTCTTTCTTTTTAGATGGTCAAGAAATTAATATTTGTCTGCTTTTTCTGCTACAGCGCAGTTAATAAATACAAATAAAGTAAATTGGCCGACTCCCCAGATGCATCACTTCACATAACTGTTTTCAAACCTAGTCGGCACCCCATGCAAGTAAATAACAACATTCCCAATCCCCACCTATACCCACTTGAAAGTTGCAGTCTTGGTTTCCAAGCATATAATAACAAAAGGTCACCGTTACCTTTTAAAAAGAACAGTTTTTAGAATTCAGTTTGTGCTACCCTCGGATGGTTTTCAGCATACAAGAATATTGGGAGACAAAAAAAAAACAAACAAACAAACCTCCTAACTACAGCAAACCAGACTCCGTTTCAGGTCAGCATCTCTAACTCCTCACCACCCAAGCTTCTCCAAGCCTACAGGATTAGTGCACCTGCTGCACCTATCCATCCAAGTAATTGGGCAGACTGAGCCCACCACCACGCCCCGCGGCTTTGTGCGCAGGCGCGATGTAGGATACCGCAGGCAGGGGGCGGCAACATGGCGGAGGAGCGAGAGGAATCGGTTTTCCAACAACAGTGGCTGTAGCGGCGGTGAAGTAGCGAGTGACATTGGAGAGCCCGTATCCTTGTTTGGTTCTCTTAACGGTTTCCTTTGAGGGTTTTTTCTCTCTCTCCAGTGACGGCTACTGAACAACCTAAACCGAGGAAAAATTATAGCTGAGCGAAGGGTGTATTAACCCCCCCCCCCTGGGATGACGATATAAGAGGGGTTTATGCAAGCACCTAGGAAATAACCGTTATTTGTACTGAGTTCCAGAATCTTCTGGGGTTCTATTTATCTCTAGGTCGGTCGGTGTTCTCCGCTTGCCTTGGTGTGCGCTCATTCTGTTGCTTCCAGTCGTGATTTCTCTCCAGTGGATGTGCCTCTTTCCCGGCTCGTGACAGAGCAGGTAGCGGCCAGTGCTGGGCCGGGGGAGGGGGGCAGTGGGGGAGATGGCCAGTGAGAAACCGGTGTCTCCCCAGGTTACGGCAGCAGTGTCGGTGACCGAGCGGGATCCCCCGGCCCCGCCGCTGGGTTCCGGCGGGGCCATGCTGGAGTTGCGTGGATCTGGCTCTGGCTCGATGGTGCTTTCCACCGGGATGATTAACCCATCGGTGCCGATCCGCAACATCAGGATGAAATTTGCTGTCTTGATCGGACTCATCCAGGTCGGGGAGGTCAGCAACAGGGACATTGTGGAAACGGTCCTCAATTTGGTAAGAATATATCAGACTGTGGTTACAGGAAAATGTATTGAAAGGAAATATTTCTTTAATTGGTGAGCAGAAAGATGCTAATATGTTTTAATAATAGAACATTTACTACTGTCGTATTCATTAATATAGTATGTGTATACTTTTATATGAAAAAAATGTACACGATGCCTAAATATAATTATGTTCATTAGTCTACATGATGTTACAGACTTTGACTTAATGCTTTACAAAAGAATCTTTAGACAAATGGAAGGTTTTTCTTTGGGGGGGGGGGAGAGTTGGGGGTTGGTACATTTTTTATTTCGTTGAAAAAAAATGAATAGTTGGAAGGCAAGCGCATTTATTTGCTAGCCTCGGGAAATGTGTGTGTCGTATTCCTTGGCGCGGTCTGTTTAGATAATTTTTGAAGGAAGCGATAAGAGATTTTGTGTGGATTTGTAGTAGTTTGTAGTATGGCGTGGCATCTGCTCCCTTTTTATTGTTGTTGCTTTCTTGTTATTTGTAGTTTTCATGTCATATGGTTACTGATTTTAGTTATTTAGATGGTACCCCTCACAATGCCATCTAACAGTTCGAAGTTTTTGTTATAGAAATAAATGTCAGGACATTCTAGTTCCTCGTGTGTACGTTTTTTGGGGTGGGATGGGGGGCACTCGACATTCGTTAAACACAGAGATGAGGAAAAAGTATGCAACGTATTCTACTTAACAAATTTGTATAGTGGTAACGAGTTGCTACAAGGTTGGGTAATAGTTTTTGTTATACTTCTAAGTAAACATAATAGCAAGCAGGGGTGGAGGGGAGTGAAATTGTGGAAATACAGATAACTGATTATAATTCATTTCATCTTCCAGTTTAGTGGTGCTGGAGAGCACAACGTTTGCTGCAACAAAGCATTTTGCAATTCTTCTAGGCATATGATCTTCAACACCTTCAATACAGAGCAAACTCATCAACTATCCAGGGAGGAGTAGTTTATGTTGAGTTCAGTACCTTAAATCGTTTTGGAAAGTTGTCACCCATTCTTTACCGAATATAGTATATTCTTTGTTTTACATAACTGATGACAGTCGTTGAACATGAAATGGTTGCTTAAGCTTAAGATTCTAAGGATTTAAACAGCAAGAGAGTGAACTTAATAAACACAATTATCTATTCATGCTTTCTATATAAAAGGAAAAAATTTGCACGTGGGTAGTCAGTGTATCTGCTGCTGTGATCTGGCCTTACATACTCTTTATTATACTGGAAGAGGAAGCTACTGCAGCAGTATGCAGAGAGAGAGAGGTCATAGATCCAGTCCTCCAAGGCCCCTAACTGACCAAGTTTTCAGGACGTACCTAATGAGTATGCATGAGGGGGATTTACATGCCTACTATTATCAATGTAGGCAAGTTCCTCTCGTGAATATTTAATTAGGGGTATCCTGAATACCGTTAGCAGCCATTGAGGACTGGGAGTGAAGACCAAGGCCATCATAAATCGTAGTGAAATCTGAGTTTGCTTGTATTCATGTATTGCAGTGTTGTAGTTATTCAGGATAAAACTGAAAGTCAAAGATGAGACGTTAACTTTTTGTGTTCTTGACATTTTATTAGTTCTGGAGGTTGCCTGTAAAAGGAAATCTAAGGATGATATCAAGAGGAAAAAAAAAGTGAAAACTCAAGCTTCTCTTTCAGACAGCTAAAGAAGACATGAGCCAGACTTTTGCAGTAAATACAGTATGCCTAAGCATTAATAGAAATTTGCTTTGACTAAATGTAGTATAATTTGCTTTTCCCATTCTTATTTATAAGTTAACATTTTAACTTTTTTTTTTTGTTAGCATACAGTATGTCATAACCTGGAAGTGATCCATATACAGATGTATAATGAAAATGACAAAATGAATGATTGTAAGGGCCCTGTTTACAAAGGCATGCAAGCTTTAGCGCACGCTAACCCCGTAGATGCCAATAATATTGCTATGGGAGTCTACATGATTAGCGTGTGCTAAAAACACTAGCGCACTTTTTTAAAAGGGTTCTAAAAGTGGTAACACATTTGAATGTGAAATAAGCTGGTAAACTGCTTCCATAGTAGTGTATTCTGGAAATGACATAAACTAGCAATGGGAAAACCAAAAAAGAGGAGGAAAACCCTCATGTGCAACAAAAGCAATGGACAAAAAAGTGAGGACAGCTCAAAGAGGGTATCGGGAAGTCTTTAATATTAACAGCTAAAAAACGAACTGACAGTGTTTCGGCACCAGGGCCTGCATCAGGGGTCTATTGGATCTCTTGTGTTGTGGCTGATAGCTTAACCAAGAGGGGTATAGCTGTGTGGCTTCTGTGGATGAAAAGAACTCTGTGCTGCAGAACGCCATAGTGGCAAAACTCATCTGTGATGTAAAAAAAATGCGTTTTTTTAGTTGTTAATATTAAAGACTTCCTGATATTCTTCTCTTTGAGCTATCCTCATTTTTTGTCCATTCCATAAACTAGCAATGGAAACATTTCTATTATGAAAAGGCAATCTAATTCCTGTTGTGTAGTTATGTTTGTATGAACACAATTGATGCATTTAATCTTGCTTTCATGTTATAAACATATAAAACTAAAGTCAGGAACTTGAAAGGTAAACTTTTAAATGGTGCATTCCCACATCCACTAAAGATGATACATTGATAATAGCATTAAAGTACTTCAGTATGATTCTGAACAAATTCCCAAAATGATTTGCAGTTCCAGGGGCCATGCAATGAATGGTGTCATGAGAATTAATGTGAAGCGTGGTCTTGTGCAGTCTCCTTCCCTCCAGTCCTCTGCTCTGGGTTTACTGTTAAAATATAAACCTATATGAAGAGCCTATGTCAATGGCTGTGGCCTGTGAGCACATGCTCTTCTGCTATTGGTACCACTGCATTTGATCTGGTCATCACTTACTGTCTTGCTTTCTGCTCTGGATAAGTAGGGTGGGAGAGGTCCATTCTGTAAAGGGGACTCAGAAATTGGGTGGGAGTGGATCTTGGTTGACAGAAAAGAATGCCTGGTTAGTTTAGCATAAGGTGCTGAGCATATATGCTATAATGGAATAAACATGTTCAGTGTAAACCATGTATACATGTAAAACTTTTCTGGTTTAAAATAAGTGCTAGTAGTCATTGTATCTGCCTTTGTAACTGTTTTATGATGATCTGCACACTTCCTATCTTTATACAATTGACTTAGTGCAGTGGGGAAAGCTGTAATAATGTTGAAAGAGTTGCAATGATTTTTTTAATGTATGAATTTGGGTGAATATAATTAGTTGTGGTTGTTCAGAATGAAAGTGCAAAAGACAAAGTTGAAACAAGATCTCTCCCTAGTGTAGTCTCAAATTGAGAAGTGCAGGTTCTCTCGAGGACACTAATCTTCACCATAGTAGCCATACTCTCTCTCTTTATGATTATACACAATAAACAGAACCCCCAGCCTCCTGGGATTCTGTGGGTATGGGGAGGGCTGCAAAATCTGGACCTTCATGTAGACTTCCTCACTCACCTGCAGAATTGCAGTGGGAAATGGAGGGATGAGGTGTTGGCAATGGCTGTCCTGGGAAAGGAGTGGCAGAGGTGTAGTGTGACGTAGCAGTCAAGTCAAATGCAAAGCGCTGATAAGGAAGGTAAAGAGGGACTTTGAAAAAAGATTGTGTTGAAGGCAAAAACACATAGTAAAAAAAACTTTTTTAGGTATATTAAAAGCAAGAAGCCGGCAAAAGAATCAGTTGGACAGCTAGATGACTGAGGGGGGTAGAAGGGGTAATCAGGGAAGACAAAGCCAAAGTGGAGAGATTAAATTAATTCTTTGCTTCAGTCTTCACGGAGGAAGATTTGGAAGAGATACTGGTGCCAGAAATGGTATTCAAAGCCTACGAGTCAGAGAAACTGAATGAAATCTTTATAAACCTGGAGGATGTAATGGGCCACTTTGACAAATTGAAAAGTAGCAAATCTCCTGGACCAATTGGTAATTCATCCCAGAGTACTGATAGAATTGGAAAATGAACTTGCAGAACTATTGTTAGTAATATATAATTTATCTTTAAAATCAAGCATGGTATTATTAGCACTAGAGACAATCCATAGAGACTCCGTACCATCGTTGTTAGTGAGTTTCGACGCTGAAAAAGCGTTCAACCGTGTTAATTGGTCCTTTATGTATGTGGCATTGGAGGCCTATGGGATAAACGGTTATTTTGTTGAAGCCATTAAGGCTTTGTACCGGGAGCCAGTGGCAGAAGTCTTGATTAACGGAATAGTTTCAGATGTCTTTCCGATAGGGGTACACGACAGGGTTGCCCATTCTCACCTCTCCTGTTTGTATTGGTCATGGATTCACTGATTGGAGACAGTGCAGATGCCAGAGGTGAGGGGGGGGTACAGGTGGGTCAGGAACAATTTAAACTGGCGGCTTTCGTGGATGACTTGTTGGTGATACTGCAGGAACCTCGGACTTCCCTGGCAGCGCTTTTGGAGATATTCGCAGAATTTGGAGATTACTCAGGTTTTCGTCTCAACCTTGATAAATCTGAAGCTCAGACTTTACATATGTCTGATGCAGAGTGGTCTCAGCTCAATTGCCCTTTGAAACGAACGGAAGGAGTCTTTAAATATTTAGGTATTCAATTGCCGGGGGATCCGAGGAGGCTGTATAGATTGAATATTTCCAAGTTGTTCTCGGCTACCAAGCTACTTCTGGAGCGATGGGGAGAGTGGCCGGTGTCGTTATTGGGCCGAATTTCATTGTTCAACATGATCATCTTTCCGAAGTGGCTTTATTACTTTCAAACTCTACCACTGTGCCTCACCAAAGGCGATTGGAATAAATTGCTTGGCATGCTTTCAAAATTTTTCTGGCATCGGAAAAGGCTGCAGATCAATATGGAGAATATGATGGATGGGTGGAATAGAGGGGGATTTGGAATATTGAACCTATGGTGGTATAATAGAGCCTGTATGATCCGACACCTGGGAGAATCGCGGTATACCCCACTGCAGATGGAAACAGATTGGTTGCGGCCTTTGCATTTTAATTATGTACTGCAGGCTGCAGCTTCAGATCTGCCTATCTATATTCGTAGAAGTATTTTGGTGAAGCCGCTGCGGACGATATGGGGGGAGATGGCAAAGCTCTGGTCCTTTGATGCTCATATTAGTAGACTTCTACCCATTAGAGGGAACGGGGACTTTAAACCAGGGCTAGAGAATAAATGTATCCGGAGCTGGGGTGATAAAGGACTTTATATGGTAGACGACTTTGTAGACAAGGACGGGCGCCTTAAATCCATGGATTCCTTGAATCTTGATTCTACTGCATGGGCAGATATATACGCTTTTAAACAGGTTTCCCATTACATTCTCACGCTGCCAACACACTTGTTGGAAGTTGATGTGGCCTCCAAATTTGATGAACTTTATGACATGCCAACAACTGACCCAGCTTCTATCTCACTGTTACACAAAAGGCTGTTAATGAGTAGACCACCAAAGAACCTCGAAAAGTTGGCCAGGAGGTGGACGGCAGATATACAGAAACAGATTAGTATAGAAGTATGGCGGGGCAGCTTGAGGCAAATAAAAGGACGGATTAGTAGTGCGGAATTGAGGGAATGCCAAGGAAGACGTATTTACAGGGCATACACTTCGTTGTCGATTATATCAAATGGGTAGGGCGGAATCATCAGCCTGTGGGCGGTGCGGAGATCCCAATCATAATTATTATCATGTTATGTGGGCTTGCGCAGTGATCTCCGATTACTGGGAGCAAATAGCGAAGTTCTTGGGTGAAATCCTGGGACGGAGGGTGACATTAACACCGGAGACGACCCTTTTGGGGGTCAACTTATTGAAGTGGAAAGGTACTGTCTGTCACAACCTGCTAATCTTTAAAGCGTGTATAGTGGGAAAAAATGCATTTTAGTCAACTGGATACATTTAGAGGCACTGTCGTTTTGGCAGTGGCGCAACAGGTGGCATGCATTACTACTATTGGAGCTGAGAGACTCGTATTATAAACCCAAAGCACAGCGTAAATTCTATTTAATATGGGAATCGTATATTAATACTCTGGCCCCTAGGGCCCGAAGTTCCATCCTTAATCGACTGAGCTTGGACCCAGCGAAGATAGCTAAGGGACTTGGTTAGTGGAAAGGTCCATTTCCCTGGGCTATTGGAGATATGTTGCTGCCTGGAATGGGGACAGACAAAGGGGGGGGAGGAAGGTAATAGGGGGAAGGGATATTAGAGAGGTAAGGAAGGATAGACAGGGGGTTTGCGGGGAGGGATATAGAGGTATGGATATGGGTGAATCAGTTGGGAGTTAAGGGGGGGAGAGGAACAACACAATAAACGATGACTACTACTTATGTTATGATTACAAGTTGTTCATATGTTTCCTGTTGTATCTTGAACATAGCGTCTGCATCTTGCCCTGTTTGTGAATGGTCATCAATAAAATTGTTAAAACTTAAAATCAAGCATGGTACCAGAAGGTTGGAGGGTAGCCAATTTAACTCTGATTTTTTTTTGAAAAAAAAAGGTTCCAGAGGAGATCTGGGAAATTATAGACCGGTGAGCCTGATGTCAGTGCTGGGCAAAATGGTAGAGACTATTATAAAAGAACAAAATTGCAGAGCATATTGAAAAGCATGGATTAAAGAGACAAAACCAACATGAATTTAGTGAAGGGAAATCTTGCCTCACTAATCTATTATATTTCTTTGAAGGGGTGAACAAATGTGGATAAAGGTGAACCGGTCGATATTGTGTATCTGGATTTTCAAAAGGCATTTGACAAAGTATCTTATGGGAGACTCCAGAGGAAATTGGAGAGTCATGGGATAGAAGATAGTGTCCTATTGTGGTTTAAAAACTGGTTAAAAGGGAAATGGGATTTGATATACCGCCTTTCTGAGGTTTTTGCAACTACATCCAAAGCGGTTTACATATATTCAGGTACTTTTTTTGTACCAGGGGCAATGGAGGGTTAAGTGACTTGCCCAGAGTCAAAAGGAGCTGCAGTGGGAATCGAACTCAGTTCCCCAGGATCAAAGTCCACTGCACTAACCACTAGGGTTATATGGTCTGTATTCTCAATGGAGACGGGTAGATATTGGAGTTCCCCAGGGGTCTGTGCTGGGACCACTGCTTTTTAAAATTTTATAAATGATTGAGAGATGGGAATAACTAGTGAGGTAATTAAATTTGCTCATGACGCAAAATTATTCAAAGTTGTTAAATCGCAAGAGGATTGTGAAAAATTACAAGAGGACCTTACGAGACTGGAAGACTGGCATCTAAATGGCAGATGACGTTTAATATGAGCAAGTGTAAAGTGATGCATGTGGGAAAGAGGAACCCGAATTATAGCTATGTGATGCAAGGTTCCACATTAGGAGTCACCAACCAGAAAAGGGATCTAGGTGTTGTTGTTGCTGATATGTTGAGACCCTCTACTCTGTGCGGCGGCGGCTAAGAAAGCAAATAGAATGTTAGGTATTATTAGGAAAAGAATGGAAAACAAAAGTGAGGACGTTATAATGGCTTTATATCACTGCATGGTGCGTCGCACCTTGAATATTGTGTTCAATTCTGGTCACCGCATCTTAAAAAAAGATATAATGGAATTAGAAAAGGTACAGAGAAGGGCAAAGAAAATGATAAAGGGGATGGGATGACTTCCCTATGAGGAGAGGCTAAAGCGGCTAGGGCTCTTCAGCTTGGAGAAAAGACAACTGAGGGGAGTTATGATAGAGTTGTATAAAATAATGAGTGGACCAGGTAGACGTGAATCGCTTGTTTACTTTTTCCAAAAATACTAGGACTAGGGGGCATGCAATGAAGCTACAAAGTAGTAAATTTAAAACGAATCGGAGAAAATATTTCTTCACTCAATGTGTAATTAAACTCTGGAATTCATTGCCAGAGAATGTAGTAAAAGCAGTTAGCGGGATTTAAAAAAAGGTTTGGTTGGCTTCCTAAAGGAAAAGTCCATAGACCAGGGGCTCACAGCACCCTTAGTGTCAGAGCAGTTTTATGCCCCCCCCCCCCGGCCACATAGGTCTCCATGCCCCCCCCCCCCCCCCCCCCGGCCACATTGGTCTCCCTTTCCCTGCAGCCCCCTCTTCCCAGAAAGTCTGGCACACCATTCTCTGCAGCCCCTTTCCTCCCGTACATCCAGCACACCTCTGCCTTCCCCAAATCCAGCATCGCTAGCTTCTTTCCTTCCTGCAGGTGTTAATTTAGTGCCATGGATTAACCATCAACAAGATACTTAAAAAGGGAAACGTGGAGAAGAGGGCCTTAAGTGGCTCTGAACACCTGTTGTTACTATTGGACTTACTGGTTGGAAAATTATACACAGTTACTTTGATGCATTATAGTAGTGTAAATAATTCTAATATCATTCCAGATGACCAAATAATACTTTTAGGACCAAACATTTAGGACAGCTTCCTGTTCAGTTCTTATATTTACACACACATAAACAAGCATATGCAGCTGTTATGAAAATTCCACTTCCAAAACAGGAGAATTGCCATCTGTGACCGAACAATGTGTTTTAAGCCTGTAAAATGTATTGGGTATTTCTTGAAGTGTATTGATCTGGTTTGGCCAGCAGGTGGTACATGTTTATGTATGAAACTGTTAAAGGGGAATAACCATTCCTTCTTTTAGTTAGCACACAGTTAATAGGAAGTTCCTGCAGTGATATAACCCACTATTTTCAAACTTGTTGTTCTGGGCTCTGATTGGCCCAGGAGCTCATTTTCATTTAGATTTTACTGGTTTTTACCCCAGTCTTAGGAAGAAATGAGAGACAGATTTCTTTGCTGAGGCTCTGTGAACAGTTATGTCCTGATCTTCCCAGGTACTTTTTAGTAAATAAATGTTTAGTGTTTATAATTGATCCATATTTGTTACCTCTTATTGTTTTGCTGATTGGACTTTTTTTGTTCATTGTTCAATTTTTAAGACATTCCTTAGCGTCCCTCCGGACCGATCCGGGAACTGACTGGTGGGTTGTGCACTCCTTCCAGCAGGTGGAGACTGAGAACTCTGACTCTAGACAGCCAATAAGAGCCCTGGCCAGCTAGCCCTAGATTCAGTAATCTCAGTCTCCAGCAAGTAGAAGGAGGTGAGCCCTTTAGTCTCCCCTCTCTCTCTCTCTTATCTTTTGGGACTTTTCTACTTTAAAAAAGGATTAAAAAAGGCTGTTTTATTTGGGTAATAGCAGGGCACAGGCTGTGTTATTTTCTCTCTGTATCTTTATCTGTGCCTCCGTGGTTTAGGCTTCTGGTGACTGGGTGCAGTGCACACTTCAGTCAGCCTTGGGGTGCTACACCCGGGAGGTAACCGGGTCCCTCCTGTGGTCCCCTGGCGTTTTATTCTATAGATTAGGCTGGGGAGAGCTCAGTCTCTTCGGTGGGAGAGTACTGTAGCTTCAGGAGAGACAGCCCTTTAATAAAATTGAAAAAAACAAACAAAAAAACAGCGAACGGCACAGCAGCTCTCTTGGTGACGATTCGGACGCTTTTGAGGCCAGTATCGAGTCGTTCTTGTATAAAAAAAAACGAACAAAAAAACCCCCAGAGGCTGTGGAAAGCCGTGCGATGGACGAGAAGCTGCGCCATTACTTAGTATGTCAGTGTCGGGGGGTAGGAGCCTTCGGCGCTTGCGAGTTTTGTACCTCTGTGGAAACGGTGGAGTCAGCTGTTCCGGCGGTTCCTTCTGTTCCAGCGGAGCTGGTTGAGCCTTCTTGAGCCTGCTTCGGCTCAGTCACTGTGCCGGTCTGATTCGGATCGCGCGCCTGTTTTGGCAGGAACGGCGGCCATTTTGTCAGCTCCGAATTCTGTGGAGGACCAGTCGACTTCTTTTTTTTAGTTCAAGTGGCTGGGCAATTTGCTGAGTGCTTCCATCTTCAGGAGGGAGGTTTTCCTCCAGAATTTGTCATCCAAATGTACCAAGCTTTCCAGTAGAAACAGGCAGGTTCCTCTTTGCTTCCTTATGTTCTTTATGGTGATGCTGCGCCCAGACAGTGTATTCCTTCTAAAAAAAAACCCCGAGGGAATCTGGAGTTCTTGAAGAAGGTCAGGATTTGGAAATGCCCGTTTTAGAAGAATTGGATATGTTGGATGAGTCACAATTGGAGGACTCCGGTTCCGCTGATACAGTGGCGGATTCCTTTTTTCCAGGAGAAGATCAGTCAGTGGTTCGTATATTTCATAAGGAAGACCTCCAGGAACTAATTGCCTTAGTAGCCGACACTTTGCATTTTGATGAAGATCAGTCCGCAGTTCCTGAGGTGCGCAAGGTTGATTTGTTAAGGGAATTAGGTGTCCTGGGAAAACTTTTCCTATGCATCAGGACATTAGGGATATCATCCAGGCTCAGTGGGATTTCCCGGATTCTCCCTTTAGGCAAGCAAGATCGTTGGTGTGCCTTTATCCACTTCCAGATGTAGATAAATCTCTTCTGAAGGTACCTGTGGTGGATGCTGTAGTGTCTGCGGTCACTAAGCGCAATACAGTTCCAGTAGATGGTGATATGGCTCTTAGGGACATTCAAGATCCTAGGGTGGAGGCCCTCTTGAAAAGTTGTTTTGACGTCTTCTCTCTCGCTATGCAGGCGGCTATTTCTGGCTCTTTGGTAGCTAGAGGATGCTTTCGGTGGGCCGAACGAGTTTTGGATAGGTCTTCTGATGATTTGGCTTCAATTGACACAGAAGTGGCCAAGATTGAGACGGGCTCTGCCTTTTTAGCAGATGCTTTGTATGACTTATTAAGGGCGTCGTCAAAATCCATGGCCCTCTCAGTTGCAGCTTGACATTCTCTGTGGCTAGAGGCTGGTTGGCGGATGCGGCTTCTAAGTCTAAGTTAAGTAAGTTCCCTTTTTGAGGTTCCTTTTTGTTTGGGCCTGAGTTAGACAAATTGGTCCATAGTTTGGGCGACACCAAGGTTCCCCGTCTGCCAGAAGATCGTCCTAGAGCTACTCAGCGCTTTTCTGGTTTTGGTCAGTCAGAAGTGTTCAGCCACAGTGCTCTCGTTTCATCCAGAGGAACCAGTCCTTTCGCGGGTTCCGTCGAGGAGGTAGAGATTCTGGTTCTTCTTTTCAATCTGCATAATGTTATATCTCTCATCTTTATATACCTGTTTTTGATGGCTTAAGCGGTGTTGTCTTTATTGTTAATAATAATAATTTTATTAATATTAATAATTTTATCCATATTTCTATTTATATTATTAAATAACGGTTAAGATTTTTATCTCCTCTTTAACATCAGCTCTACACATTTTATTTCCTCTTTCAGATCAATTCTGTATATGTTACCAACTGTCTGTGTTTGCTGGTTATGTTATTTTGTAATATTCTAAATGATGTTACATAATTGCATTGTATTCTATCCATGAAGTGTAGGATTGATTTTTATTAACACATATTAGTACCGTTGTTACCTTCTTCAGTATATAACCCATATTTTATGTGGTATAATTTTCCTATTATAAGGTCCTGATATTTTAATTTTGTCTGTGATGTGTGTCTATGCGCTATGGCATTTCATTGACATCTTTGGACTCATTGTTAATTTGTTTTTAACCTTCACTTTTCATGTTTTTAATTTTAAATTTTGGAACAATTGTACTTTCATATTTAAGTTGTACATATGTTAATTTATTTGTTTTATTTTAGACCCCTGAGGAAGGCCTGTTGGCCGAAACACGGACCGTGTAGGGTCCCATTAAACTTTTTGGCGTTCTTACTCCCTTGTGTTTTTGATTTTTTTGGTCTGTTTGGTTTATCTTCCGCCATTTTTTTGTGTTTTGTTTCTTTCTTTCAGAGGTGGGCCCAAATTACCTCAGACCAGTGGGTCTTTGAGGTTATTCGAGAAGGGTACGCTTTAGAATTTGCTCGCCCTCTCCGATGCCTTTCTAGAGTCTCCCGGCCGATCTCGTCTCTCCCGGCCGATCTCGTCTAAAGGCGGGAGCGGTTTGGGACACTCTTAAGACTTCTTCAGCTGCAGGCTGTTTGTCCAGTTCCTCTGTCAGAAGTCAGACTAGGCCGTTAATTCATTTCTTTTGTAGTTCCAAAGAAAGAGGGTTCATTTCGGCCGCTTTTATATCTCAAGGCAGTTAATCGGGCGCTCCGGGTTCCCAGTTTTCGGATGGAAACTCTGTGCTCTGTGATAGTGGCAGTCCGCACGGGAGAGTTTCTGACAGCTCTGGAATTGACAGAGGCCTACCTGCATATTCCGATTCGAAAGGTGCATCAGCGATTCCTCCGTTTTGCGGTCCTGGGTCAGCATTTTCAGTTTCTAGCGCTTCCCTTTGGTTTACCCACGGCTCCATGTACGTTCACCAAGGTCATGGTGGTGGTCGCAGCAGCCCTCAGAAAGGAAGGTATTTTAGTTCACCCATATCTGGATGACTAGTTGATTTGGGCAAAGTCATACCAGGAGAGTCTTCAAGTCACGAATCGAGTAGTTCAGTTTCTGCAGTCCCTTGGATGGGTGGTCAATTCAGCCGAGAGTCGGTTAGTGCCGTCTGAAACCCTGGAGTACTTGGGGGTTTTGGTCGACACGGCGCAGGGTCGCATATGTTGCGAGGATTCTCATGATCCAGTCTCAGGTTCAGGCCTTGTTGCGCAAGCAGGTCCCTTGTGCTTGGGATTATTTGCAGGTATTGGGCTCCATGGCAGTGACAATAGAGGCGGTGCCTTGGGCTAGGGCGCACATGAGGTGTCTTCAGGCATCTCTCCTGTCCAGGTGGTCTCAGACGGATTCTTTGCATGTGAGGTTGCCTCTGCGGATGCTGGAGCGCATCAGCTTGTTTTGGTGGTTGAGGGCGTCCAGTCTGACCAAAGGCATGCCATTGGACCCATCAAGCTGGACAGTAATAACTACAGATACCAGTCTCAGGGGCTGGGGTGCTCATTGCCTGGGGCGGGTTGCTCAAGGTCTATGGTCTCCGCCGGAGATGGTCTTGTCGATAAACCTCTTGGAAACCAGGGTGATCAGACTAGCTCTGGAGGCATTTTCATCCCTAATAAAAGGCACGTCGGTTCTCATTTTTTCTGACAACGCGATAGCGGTGGCATATGTCAACCGGCAGGGAGGAACGAGGAGTCAGTTGTTACATCTGGAGACATCGAATCTCATATCATGGGTGGAGATTCATTTGGTTGCTCTCTTGGTGTTGCACATGGCAGGAACGGAAAACGTGCAAGCAGATTTTCTCAGTCTGCATCTCCTAGACCCCGGGGAGTGGGCTTTCAGATCGCAGGCCTTTCAGTTGATAATAGATTAGTGGGGGTGGCCAGTCATGGATCTCTTAGCCACTCATGTCAGCACCAAGGTAAGTCATTTTTTTCAGTCGCAGGAAAGATCCTCGAGCGGACAGGGTGGATGCTCTTCTTCAGCCTTGGCCTCCAGGTCTTCTGTATGTGTTTCCTCCGTGGTCTCCCCTGGGCAGACTTACTCAGTGCATCGAGGCACATGCGGGAAGGGCTTCGTTCTCGTCGTCGTTCGACTTCTCTGAATTATGTTAGTTTGGTGGATCTTTGAGGCCTGGTGCGCTGATCGACACATATCTCCTTTATGTGCCTCTGTGCCGGAGTTGTTGGATTTTCTACAGCATGGATTTGATAAGGGCTTGGCTCTTGCATCCCTTAAGGTGGAGGAGTGGCCTAGTGGTTAGGGTGGTGGACGTTGGTCCTGAGGAACTGAGTTCGATTTCCAGCACAGGCAGCTCCTTGTGACTCTGGGCAAGTCACTTAACCCTCCATTGCCCGCCGCATTGAGCCTGCCATGAGTGAGAAAGCGTGGGGTACAAATGTAACAAACAAAAAAAAAAGGTTCAAGTCGCGGCTTTATCGTGTTTTAGGGGCCGCATTCAGGGCAAGTCCTTAGCTAGCCTTCCAGATGTTTCTCGTTTTTCAAAAAGGGGTAGGTCTTTTGCGGCCTTCTTCGAGAATTATTTTTCCGGCTTGGGACCTTAATCTGGTCTTGTCAGTCCTTACTAGGCCTCCATTTGAACCTTTAGCTGCTGGTTGTCTTAAGGATTTAATGCTCAAGACTGTGTTTTTGGTGGCCATTTCCTCGGCCAGACGTGTGTCGGAGTTATAGGCTCTTTCCTGTAGGCCGCCATTTTTGGAGTTTTCTAAGGAGCATGTGGTCTTGTGTCCGGTCCCTTCTTTTCTTCTTAAGGTGGTCTCTCGTTTTCATGTCTCTGTCTGTGGTTTTGCCAGTTTTAGGTTCTTCCTCAGGTTCGGAAGAACAGTGCAGGCTTCAGTCTCTTGATGTCAGGAGGGTTCTTAGGCAGTATCTGAAAGGTTCGGAAGATTTCAGGCGTTCAGACCGTCTGTTTCTCCTTATCGGGGGATCCTGTAAGGGTCTGGTGGCTTCTAAGCCAACTCTATCTAGGTGGTTGAAGGAAACGATAGAATCCGCTTACCTTCTTTCAGGCAAGCAAGTTCCTCAAGGGATCAAGGCTCATTCTACTAGGGGGCAAGCGGCTTCTTGGGCGGAACATTTTTTGGTTCCTCATTTTGGACATTTGTAAAGCGGCAACGTGGTCTTCTTTGCATTCCTTCTCAAAGCATTACAGATTGGACGTGCAGTGCCGTCAGGAAGCGGTTTTCAGGGCAAGGGTTCTCACGGCAGGATTGCTGGGTCCCTCCCTTAGGTTTACTTCTTTACTTCCCACCAGTCAGTTCCTGGACCGGTCTGGAGGGACACTAAGGAAGGAGAAATTAGATCTTACCTGCTAATTTGCTTTTCCTTTAGTCCCTCCGGACCGGTCCAGATCCTTCCCAGGTCTGTGTACATAGCATGAAAGAGTGTGTTCTGGTTGTTTGAATATGGTTTGGTTTTATGTTCAGAGCTGTTTTGCGGTTTGTGATCCTATAAAACTTCAACAAGAAATAAACTAATACTTAAACTATTGAGTTAATTCCTACTCATGTAAACTAAGCACCTCCAAGAAAGGGCAGTGCTTTGTCCTATTTATTCTTGGGCTGACCAGCACAGTGGTGTCGCTGTCTTGCCTTTGTTGAATTATAATTTACATGGGGTGGCTGCTCAAATACCAGGTGGCACAGAGAGTGTTTCTCTCTTTTTCTTCTCCTGCTTTGTTACTTCGATACTGTTTGACATTGGCCAGGAAAGAATCTGAACGGACTCTGGTCACTGAACTGATCTGAAGCGGCCTGGAACTGCCTGAATTGGCCACCAATTAAAACTTGGAACAGAGAGCTCCAAGGCCCCGCTATCCCACTGAACCCATTGATCCACTGATCCGATTCGATATCGGCCTGGAGCAGATTGGAACGGACTGTGGTTCACTGAACCGATTTGACAACCCGTCCATAACGGCCTGAAACGACCCGAATCAGCTCAATAAGGTGAGAGAAACAGTAAGGGAAGAGAAGGGAAGCGAGGAGTGTCCCACGTGCCACACACACGACAGAAAGATTACTAGATCGTATAAGTGTGGCCGTGTAGGAGGCTCGCGGGTGACCTTTGCCGCGCTACAATACCCAAACCCTGATGCTTGCCCCTTGATTAATGCTCACCTGGTGTTGGGAGTGTGGATGCACAGAGCTTGCGGACTAGTGATGGTGGAGTGTTAGAGATCGGCTTCAAAGATCGGCCATGTTGTCCGCCTGCCATTCCTGCAGTTGAGCCGCCGACCATCTCTAAAAGCCATCTGCGGTTCCTCCGACTTGGGCACTCAACCTCCTACTGCCTGTGTTCATTCTGGCTGGGCAAAGAACAGGCCGACAGTGTGTATACAGGAACCCAGAGTTGTACTCCTTTTGCTCTAAACTTAATCAGATGATGGCTACACAGTTTTAGTAAAAGAAAGACCAACCAAGTGCTTTCCTGCTTGTATTGTACTAAAGAGGCTCATAGTATGTATATATTAGTCCAGAGTCCTACTTGTTCTGTACTATACATACTTGAATGACAGCTGCAGAGCCTTTGTGAAAGATAGATCAAGCAAGGGCTTCCCTGCTTGTAAAGAAATAGGACTACTTCCTCTCCAATTTTATACACCTCAATCAAGATTCGCATATAACAGTACCATTTGCTCTGTGCTGAGTAAACGACACCGACGGAGGCGCAGAGTAGTGGAAATTACCTCCTGCTAAACCATATTAAATCAAAACCAAAATGATCACTGCTAAGTGGCTCCTAATAATCTACTCCTTATCCCTTACCACGTACTGACCACCCCTCTCACAGACAACAACATACCAACTACTACTACTATAAATCATTACTATAGCGCTACCAGTCGTACGCAGCGCTTTACAATTGAACATGAAGAAAAGACAGTCCCTGCTCAAAAGAGCTTACAATCTAAATCAGGACAGACAGACAGGACCAATAAGGATACGGGTAGGACAGACGGAAGGACACATAGGGAAAGGGACTGTTGAAGAGAGGAAGACAAGATAAAGGTTATGAGCAAGTGACAAGTTAGGAGTCAAAAGCAGCATCAAACATGTAGGCCTTTAGCCCGGATTTGAAGGCGGCCAGGGATGGAGCTAGACGTAACGGCTCAGGAAGCCCATTCCAGGCATAAGGTGCAGCGAGACAAAAGGAACGGAGTCTGGAGTTAGCGATGGAGGAGAAGGGTGCAATTAGGAGAGATTTGCCTAGTGAACGGAGTTCCTGGGAAGGAGTGTAGGGAGAGATGAGGGTGGAGAGGTAGTGAGGGGCTGCAGAGTGAATGCACTTATAAGTCAATAAGAGGAGTGTGAATTTTATACGGAAACAGATAGGGAGCCAGTGAAGTAATTTCAGGAGAGGGCTGATATGGGCATAACGACTTTGGTGAAATATTAGTCGTGCAGCAGAATTTTGAACAGATTGAAGAGGAGAGAGGGGGCTGAGTGGAAGACCTGTGAGAAGCAAGTTGCAGTAATCTAAGCGAGAGGTGATGAGAGTGTGGATGAGGGTTCTGATAGCGTGTTCAGAAAGGAAAGGGCGAATTTTGGCAATATTATAAAGGAAGAAATGACAGGTTTTAGCAATCTGTTGAATATGTGGAGTGGCCTAGTGGTTAGGGTGGTGGACTTTGGTCCTGGGGAACTGAGGAACTGAGTTCGATTCCCGGCACAGGCAGCTCCTTGTGACTCTGGGCAAGTCACTTAACCCTCCATTGCCCGCTGCATTGAGCCTGCCATGAGTGGGAAAAGCGCGGGGTACAAATGTAATAAAAAAATATGTGCAGAGAAGGAGGAGTCGAAGATGACCCCAAGGTTACGAGCAGATGAGACAGGAAGAATGAGCGTGTTGTCGACGGAAATAGAGAATGGGGGAAGGGGAGAGGTTGGTTTAGGTGGGAAGATAAGGAGCTCAGTTTTGGACATCCTGAGCTTCAGGTGGTGGTGAGACATCCAGGTAGCAATGTCAGAGAGGCAGGCAGATACCTTGAACTAGATTTCTGCTGAGAATTCTGGTGTTGAGAGGTACATCTGGGAGTCATCAGCGTAAAGGTGATACTGAAAATCATGGGAAGAGATCAGAGCACCAAGGGAGGAAGTATAGATGGAGAAAAGGAGAGCTCCTAGGATGGATTCTTGAAGTACACCCACTGACAGCGGGATAGAGGAAGAGGATGATCCACCAGAGTATATACTAAAAGAACGCTGTGCGAGATAAGAAGAAAACCATGAGAGAGCAGAATTCTGAAATCCAAGTGAGGACAGCGTGTCAAGGAGTAGGCTGTGATCAACAGTATCAAAAGCAGCAGATAGATCGAGAAGGAGGAGGATAGAATAGAGCCCTTTGGATTTAGCCAGGAATAGATCATTGGAGACTTTAGCAAGTGCTGTTTCAGTTGAATGAAGGGGGCGAAAGCCAGATTGGAGTGGATCAAGAATAGGTTGACAAGAAAGTTGAGGCAGCGACAGTGGACAGCACGTTCTAGTCTCTTGGATAAGAAAGGGAGATGGGGCGATAGTTGGAAGGAGAGGTAGGATCCAGAGAAGGTTTTTTGAGGAGTGGGGTGACTACGGCATGTTTGAAAGCATCAGGGACAGTCGCAGTGGAAAGTGACAGATTGAGGATATGACAGATGAAAGGGGTGACAGTAGGAGAGATAGTGTTGAGTAGATGAGTTGTTTGTTTGTGTGGACTACCTTTACCCTTGCCTGTCTTTGTTGCTGGAGATCTTTCTTTGTGTGAATTCCCTTTGCCTAGCTGTGTAGCTGGAGCTGTTTCTTTGTGTGGATCCCCTCTACCCTTTGCTAGCTGAATTTGATGTTTCAATCTGAGTGCCTGTGTGGCACAGCCTTGAGTGGTTCCCTTTTACCTTTTAAGATAGTTGTGTAGCTTGCTGTATCTGTTGTTTGGTTTTTGTGAGGAGTATTCCTCATCTAACTGTGTAGCTTACAGTATCTGTTGTTTGGTTCTTGTGAGGACTACTCCTCGTCTAAGCTGTGTAGCTTGCTGTATCTGTTGTTTGGTTTTTGTGAGGAGTATTCCTCATCTAACTGTGTAGCTTACAGTATCTGTTGTTTGGTTCTTGTGAGGACTTCTCCTCGTCTAAGCTGTGTAGCTTGCTGTATCTGTTGTTTGGTTCTTGTGAGGACTTCTCCTCGTCTAAGCTGTGTAGCTTGCTGTATCTGTTGTTTGGTTCTTGTGAGGACTTCTCCTCGTCTAAGCTGTGTAGCTTGCTGTATCTGTTGTTTGGTTCTTGTGAGGACTTCTCCTCGTCTAAGCTGTGTAGCTTGCTGTATCTGTTGTTTGGTTCTTGTGAGGAGTATTCCTCGTCTAAGCTGTGTAGCTTGCTGTATCTGTTGTTTGGTTTTTGTGAGGAGTACTCCTCGTCTAAGCTGTGTAGCTTGCTGTATCTGTTGTTTGGTTCTTGTGAGGAGTATTCCTCGTCTAAGCTGTGTAGCTTGCTGTATCTGTTGTTTGGTTTTTGTGAGGAGTATTCCTCGTCTAAGCTGTGTAGCTTGCTGTATCTGTTGTTTGGTTTTTGTGAGGAGTATTCCTCGTCTAAGCTGTGTAGCTTGCTGTATCTGTTGTTTGGTTTTTGTGAGGAGTATTCCTCGTCTAAGCTGTGTAGCTTGCTGTATCTGTTGTTTGGTTTTTGTGAGGAGTATTCCTCGTCTAAGCTGTGTAGCTTGAGCAGTCTCTCTGTGTAGTCTGCCTTAGCCCTTTACCTGCTGTATCTATTGCTTGGATCATCTGAGGACTGCTCCTTAGCTGTGTAGCTTGAGCTGTCTCGCTGTGTAGTTTCCCTTTTTTTCCTTCAGTTTGTTTGTGCCTGTGTGCAGGGTTTTTTAACCTCGTGCTTATGGCTGGTTTTTGCGCAGTGTGTGTGTACTGCTTGGTTAATATTTGCTTAGGGGATGTCGTTCTGTTTCTTTCTGCATTCTTTATTTGGGTTCCAGTTCGGCCTTGTGGCCCGTATGGCTGTCCTTCTTTTTGTTCCTAGTTCCTGCTATAACCAGGCTCTGTTTCTACCTTGCCTTGAAGTATGCACTGCTTGTTTGCCATGTTCTGCCATGTCTTGGGTAGTTCCTTTAGTGTCTGGATCCAGTTCTTGGTCTGCCTTTGCATGTCTGGATTCATTGTCTGGCTTGCCTCTGCTTTGTGCCCTGTGCCATCCCAGAGGACCCATCTGCTGCAGCCTTGGCTGTATTCCAAGGGCTCACCATCCGTGAATCAGTGCTCAAACACAAATGTGGCAATCGATATAGAACGTTCAGAATTCTTATCCAGGCAGGTCGCTAATAAAGGTGATACATTTAAGCTGTCTGTTCTTTCTGTTGCACAAGGCCACCAGTTCCCTCCATGGATTTGAGAGGAATATAATAAATTCTATGCATTGGAGGAATAGATTCTGAGGAAAATTTAAGAAATTACACCAAATAGTTTCTAAAGCAATCAGATGACATTCCAGTAGCCTTCCTGCAACGATTGTACTTCAACCTTTATTGCTGAAACCTGCTCAGAAAAGTCTCAACTCATTTCATTCAAAGTGTTAGAAAGCTCATCAATCTTACTCATAAGATCAGTGACTTCTTTTGATGTTTCCTCTGCTGAGGCATCCAATTTTTGGAGAACTCTCCATTTATTCTCCAGTGACGGCATTGCAACTATGTATTTCTTTTTTTCCGGAACTGGTAATCACCATTACGGAAATATGTAAACCATATTGAGCCTGCAAATAGGTGGGAAAATGTGGGATACAAATGTTGTAAATAAATAAATACTCAGCTATTTGGTGTAATTAGCTGGCTCTTACTCCTCTCCACAACTGTTTGGCAGCTGGCCCGCCCTCAGCACAGGGCTTCCCACTGTTGCCTTCCACTGGGGTTACCATTGTCAATGCTGCCGATTCTGTGGGTTGCAACGGTCTAGGCAGTTCTGGAGGGGAACAAAGAAACATCTGGCTGAAGAGAAAAGGGCTCTCCTTCGCTCTCTAGCACCAGGCCCGCTCTCCAGTTCTCAAAATTGGGGTAGTCCCTGCATACTGTGAGATTGACTGCTGAATGGGAGAAGAGGTTTGGGCTGTCAAGGGAACGTCCCAAACAACTCCCTTTCTTTTTGTATGCGGCATTGAAGAAACAATTTCAACAGCAGGTAAAACACTCATGTTGCAGGTCACGCTGCCATCTTAGCCGTGCCTTTTTAAAAAAAAAACATGTATTATAAACATGTCTCTTAGAGAGGGTGAGCTTCCAGTTGTTTGTATGCAAGCTACTAGAAAACCGTTGATAAAAAATAAATTAGATCCTCTAAGTAAGGGTAGTTATAGACCTATTTCTGTTGTCCCTTTTTGGGGAAAGTTATTGAGAAGGCTGTTTTGCAACAACTTGAAGATTTTGTGGAGGAGAATAATTGTTTGAACAAATTTCAATATGGGTTCAGAAAGGCTTATAGTGTGGAGGCGTTATTAATCTCTACAATAGATACTTTGAGGAGAGGTATGGATAGAAATCATTGTTTTTGCTTCATTTCTTTAGATGTCGTCTGTCTTCAATTCTGTTGATGGGGCTATATTACTGGGTAGTTTCCAGAAGCTGGGTATAGGGGGTAAGGTATATGATTGGTTTGCGTCCTATTTGTTAGAGCATGCTTTGCTCAAAGTGGAGGAAGTGTTTCCAAATCCATTCTTGTTTTGAGAGGGATCCCACAGTGGTATGCCTTGTCTGCGCTCCTGTTTAATATTTATATGGCCCCTTTGTGTGAGGTTTTGTAATCATTAGATGTGGAGTACGGGCTGTATGCATATAATTCATTCCCCCCCCCCCAATAGTAGCATGGGGAGAGGAGTTGTCTGTGCGGTTGACATCTTATATGAATGAGATTTGTAAGTGGATGACAACTAATGAGTTGACTTTGGATGTGGGAAAAACTGAAATTTTTATTGTAGGAGTAGTGATGGATAATTGTTGACCTTTGGCTATTTGTGTGGGTGAGATTGTACCAGTGCAAAAGGAGATAGTTATTGGGTACTAGTAAAAGAGGCCTGTTTCAGAGCAAATGAAACGGGGTTAGCAAGGTGTTCGTCGCCAACACCCCTCCCTGGCCAACCCCTTCGTTATTCTTCCATTGCTCCGCCCCCAACGTCATGACGTTTGATGCAAGGGCGGGGCCCGGAGCAATTTTCCCTGCCTCCCTCCCTGCCAACCCCTTCGTTGTTCTGCCATTGCTCCGCCCTCGAGGGCGGGGCCCGGAGCGATTTCCCCCCCCACGCCTCCCTGCCTCCCTCCCTGCCAACCCCTTAGTTGTTCTGCCATAGCTTCGCCCTCGAGGGCGGGGCCCGGAGCGATTTTGGTGGCTTTCACCACCACGAACCTTCGAACCTTTTTGAAGGAAGTCAGGGCTTGGCTTCACTGACGTCAGTGTCCTCAGAACGTTGAGGGTGAGTTTTATTATAGTAGATGATTTTGGATTCCCAGCTTTCAATGAAAAATCTAATTGTGCATGTGGTTTGATCAGCCTGTCATCAAATGTGGATGTTGTTTCTCTTTTAAAACCTATATTATGTCCAGTTGATTTTAAGAGTGTTATTCAGGTGATGGTTTTGTCAAAAATAGTTTACTGCAACTCTTTGGGTGTACCAGATTAGAGGCTTAAAGTGTTACAAATGGTACAGAATGCAGCTGCTAGATTGGTTGCTGGCATTTCTAAATCAATCTATATAAATGAGCTTGGACCGACTCACTCGCAAATGCGCAGTAGAGCCCGAACGTTGAGAGAGCAAAAGTCCAAGCCCCGCCTCCACCAGCTCCAGAACCAGAAAGGAGGAGGAGTCAGAGGCGGGGCGAGGGGCGGAGAGTACAGAAAACAGCCCGAACGTAATGCAAACATTCTGTCTCTCACACACATGGAAATCGAAAGGGGAGGGAGGGTGGAGGGAAGGATGGGGTGTGGGAATCGGAGGGGGAAGGAGTGTGGAAATCGGAGGGGGAGGGAGGAACAATTGAAGGAGGGGGCGTGGGAATCAGCTGTCATGAACAACGGCGTTGCAGTCAAAAGGGAGGCTCTAGGGAGGGAGGGAGGCCAATAGCAAGAGCACTTGAACTCAACCAATAAGGAGGAACTCTGGTAGAAACATCAGATAAAGCACTCGAAGCCACCCCTGCATTGAAGCCACCCATGGCACCTGTTACAGAAAGCCAGGAAGAATCAGAGGAAGAAAATGACACTGCCTCCACAAATTTAGGACGTTACTGCAATGGGCAGTTAAGGAAGTCCAAAAGTGGATGTTTCTATGAGAAAGACGTCTTTCTCATACAGACATCCAATTTTGGACATCCTTAACTGCCCATTGCAGAAGCGTCCACATTTTGGACATCCTCAACTGCATTTGCATGCTGGCAGGCCCCCATTCCCCCCAGCGACAGGTGTGTAGCCCCGCCCAGCACATCCCAGGATGCACTGGGCAGGGCTGGGCGCCGGAAAGAAGAGGAGGGAGGCAGGCTGCGTCCCTCTTCCAACCAAGGTAGGGGGGCAGGTGGGCGGGCGGTGGATGGAGTGACACCATCACACAAGGACCCTTGCCAATGCTGGGGGTTGGGTTGGGGATGGGAGACCGGCGGTCCAGCGGGGGGAGGCTTGGTTGGCGCCCACTGGACCACCAGGGACCATTTGCTGGGGGGTGGGGGGGGGGCTGGAGACCCACTGGATCTCCAGCCCTCCCTGAACCTGGGGGGGGGGGGAATCGTCGAGGGGACCGGAGGTCCACCGGACCTCCAGCTCCCGTTGCTTGGGGCAGGGGTAGTCAGGGGCTGGAGTAGTCAGGGCCTGGTGGTCCCATGGGCCTCCAGCCCCTGTGTTTGACAGAGAACAAATTTAAAAGGGCCCCCCTTGGGGTTTTTTTTTTGTGCCAGCTGTAGGCTGCAGTGCTGTGAGAACACACTCTCTCTCTCTCTCTCTCTCTCTCTCTCTCTCACAGACAGACGCACACACATATTTCATTACATTTTTCACAACAAATATGTCGCCCGTTTTAATGGGCTTTACGGCTTGTTTGAACATATAACACCAGTATTGAAACAACTTCACTGGTTGCCTGTGAAACATAGAGTGCAGTATAAAGTTTTGACTCTTATTTACCAAGTGGTTCATGATAAAATGCCATGGTATTTTTGTCAGGTTTTCACTCTGTTCTCATCTGGAAGGTGTTTAAGATCTGATTTTACTAAATGTTTGAATTTGCGTTTGGTATCTTCTGTGCATTATGCTACTGCCTGAGCATTAGCTTTTTCAATTGTAAGAATGCTTATATGGAATGTTTTGCCTGGTCACCTGCGTATAACTACTAGTTTCCAGAAATTTAAGAAAATGTTAAAAACACAGCTTTTTGTTCAAGCTTTTTTTCTGATGGGTAATGCAGAGTTGGAGAGTTTGTGATGGCAGCACTTTATGTATATTAATGAAGATGTATTTTTGTTTTTATTTTGTATTTTAATATGTATGTTTTTATGGAAACTGCTTAGTATATAGGCGGATTTGAAGTATTTATAATAAATCTAAGATTAACAAGTGCTGGATTGTTTGCAATAATGGGCAAGGTCTGCTAAACTGAAAATAAACACAGAAAAGACAAAATTAGTCTTCCCTGTAATTTAAGACCTATTACTAATGTTGTAATTGATGGGACTATTTATAAGGTAGAATCACAGTTGAAAATTTTGGGAGTGATTTTTAGATAATTCTCTCTTTCCAAAGCCTCAGCAGCAGGTGGAGATAGAGAACACTGAAGTGAAAGCAGTGACCCTGGATGTCCAGCTCCTTATGTCCAGCTCCTTATCCTTTCAGTATATCTCTACCTTCAGCAGGTGGTGGATGGATTCTCTCCAGCTCCTGGATTCTGCTTTGGGGGATGGGGGGGCTCCTGAGCTGTTCGACCAGTTGAGCGAAGGGGTGTGTGGCTGATGGTGCCACCCTTGAGGACATACTTGATCTCCAGGTCCCTCTGAGCTGCTTTGAGACTTTAAAAAAAAATCCTTCCAACACTGCTGCTTCTAGCTGGCTTAAAAAAAAAGTCTCTGCAAGCGGCTGCTGGGTTGTGGAGAGTGGGAGCGCCGTTTGGGTTCCCTCTACTGTCGCCTTCAGGGATTCCCTAGCTGCCGTGGTGAGTCTCGTAGCAGCGGAAGCTGTATAGAGATGTTCCCGGTGTGGATCTCGCCGTTCTGTAGTGGGAGCGTATATTGCCAGATGCTCGGACGCTGTCAGTGAGTCTGATGGCCGATTGAAGCTGTGGTGGAATCTTCCTGCTTGTTGAAGGTTGGCGTGTGCACACCTTGTCGGCTTCGCCTGAGGCGGTTGCAGATCCTGCACCCTTTTTCACAGGGGAACTTCCGTGCCTTTGTTGTTCTGCAGGCACTAGCAGTGCAGGGTGGCCTCTGGCAGAGGCGTAGCTAGGTTTTGATGTCTGGGGGAGCAGACTTCTGTAAAATAGGCGCCAGAAGGGTAGGCCGGCCATAGCATCCCACAGCAGAGAAGGTGCAACTAGACATTCCTAGAAAAGTCAAGGCACTGCTAATGCGCCCCAAGCCTAGGGGACACTGGTGGCTGCTTTAGAGTCTCATTGGGTTTAGCACATTTTCCAAGGGGAATGTACCTAGGCTCTGACTCGTTTATAAAGGTAACAACCAAATAGGAACTTCTCTGACCTTTTTACAATGTACTCCCAAGTGAAAACACAAATACAAACATAGACCAAAGAAATATTTTTTTACACTTGCAGCCTATATTAGCAAGGCAAGACGTTGGCATTTGTGTACTGTGAAGTGGAATTTCTTACAATAGGCTGCAGTTAGAAAAATGCTGAGGTGGATTTAGTGACAGTGCCGGTACAGTACTGAATCTGAATTTACAGAAATACAGGTTAATAAATACAAAGCAAATGTATATGCTGATATCTTTTTATATCAGCATATACATTTGATATTCAGAAAATAAGAAATGTTCAACTTTGTTTATTGAAGTTCGGTTTTTCTCTGTTTTAAGAGGCATAATACAAAACTTAGTTGTAAGTTGATTAAAGTGTCTTAAGTGTCAATAAAAAGATAAGTTTTGTATTATGCCTCTTAAAACAGAGAAAAACCGAACTTCAATAAACAAAGTTGAACATTTCTTATTTTCTGAATATCAGGCCCTAAAATAGTAACATAGTAGATGACAGCACATAAAGACTTGTACAGACCAAGTAAGTACTGTTCAAGATTCAATACTAGATTTTATTCAGTGCTATGCCTATACCTTTGGGGTGCTATAATGAATGAAGTAAACAAATTTTAACAAAGCCTTTTGCGCCTAGGCCTCATCCTGGAAAAATGATCAATCACAGTGTTGTAGTCAATGGCCTCAGTGAGCTCCCTTTCTGTTGACAGAAGAGCTAAGCTGGATAGTCTGTCCTCACTCATGACAGAACGCAAATAAGATTTTATCAGCTTTAGGCAGCTAAAAGACCTTTGTGCAGAAGCACTGCGTATGGGCAATTTTAAAAATATCTGGTAAAGTGTAGTAATGTTTGGATATATTGAGCACGTCATTAGTGATCATGAACTTGTGTTAATTTCCTCTTCACTACTGCTAGCTGTGTTTAGGGTAGAGTCTGAGAATTCTTTCATCAAGCCTTTAAAGGAGCTGAATTCTTCCAGAATTACACTTGAGCCATCAAGAACAGAGGCATACTGGTGTGCAAGGATTTGTCTGGCATCAGCCTCTTCAGAATCAGAATGTTTAGGATCAAGCACAGTAAATTTGGATGCCACCTCCTGAAAGTGTTGGAACCTCTCCTGGGTACTTGGAAGAACTCTGTCCAAGGAGACCAAATATGACTCCACTAAGAATTCATTTTCATAATCATTGCGCATGTTAGTTAAGTCTGTGTGATAAAGCTGGATCAAGTGAGATGCTGTTAATATGTCAATGGTACTTTTCTGTATGTAGACAGTGTAAAAGTCTTTTGTAGCAGCTTTCCCCAAAACACAAGGAAGACCACAAACTCGTATGTGCGTAGCGTTGCAAGAATACATTTTCCTTCAGCTAGCTGTTTAGATGTGCAGTTTTTTTATCTCTCCATCCACAATTCGTTGTAAGGCAACAACTAGAGCAGGCAAATTTTGTATGGCTGCTTCTATGGCTGATTTCCTACTCGCCCATCTCGTATCAGATAATTTCTTCAATGATAATGCAAACAATTCAACTTGCTTGTGTTGCTCTTCTTTGAGGATTGAAAGGCGAGGTAAGCCGCGGCGGCCATTTTGAATCTCGCCGAGACCGTCAGGCAGCATACAGGAGGATGGAGAGCAGCGCGCTGGGCAGGAAAGAGGGGGCTCTTTCCTGCCCCGACGTCACTAGACCACCAGGGAACATCGCGTGACGTGAGTAGGGGAGGGCGATCCCGAACTCGGACAAGACACACCGGAGCACCTAGGTTTTAGAGGAGGGAAAAAGGAAAAATTTTTTTTTTCCTATTTCCCTCCTCTAAAACCTAGGTGCGTCTTATGGTCCGGTGCGTCTTATAGTCCGAAAAATACGGTACTTATTGACAGCCCCAGGTTACTTATAGCAGACATGAGAACATTAAAAAAAATTTCTGCACTTGCTCCTGGCAGTTGAATGAACTGGACGAAGTGTTCAACAGCATCACCAGCTTTTGTTACATACCGTAATGATAATGAAAACTGATCCATTCGGCTGATATCAATGGTGGAGTCAACAATCACAGCAAAATATTTTGCAGCCTTGATTTCACTGACAATCAGTGCTATAACTTGTGATGAAAGGGAATGTATAAGATCATTTTGTATGTCAGGGCTTAGGTATGTTGCGTTTCGATCACCCATTAACAAATGCTGGCTAAGGAGTGTATGATGTTTAGCTAACAATTTAATCAGTTCCAAAAAATTCCCCTCATTTGTTCCACAACCAGCCAAACCTCCATGCTCACGATGACAACGAAATGGTAATCCTTGCTTTGCAAGGAATAAAACTACATCAATAATATGCTTCAGAAGCATTCTGTTTGGATCTATTTTTTCCTTTTCTGCAGCTACAAGTTTTGCAGGAACAGTTTTATCTCTTAACAGATGAAATCAAATAAGAAAGAAATCTTTCTCTGCTTTTCTATGACTCTCGCACTTTTCATGCTTTTCAATTTTGTCAATGCCTGTTACGCTCTGCTACACTCCTCCAGAGGTGCAGCCTGCTCACGCAGGGTATGGGCATTCGAGGATGCGGCGGCCATCTTGGATGTGGTATCTCCAGGATAGGACGGCCATCTTGGAGTTGGCATCTCAGCTTGTGGCAGCCATCTTGGAGTTGAGCAGCTTCAGGAAGGAAGCCCATATTTGGGTGTAGAGCATCTCCTCTGATGGGGGCGGCCATCTTGGAACAGCTGCACATGGTTGAGCCTAATCCCTGCACTATTTAAAGCCCTGTTTTCAGTCCTTCCATGCTTTGGCTTCTATTCGTGTAGAGGTTGTGGTCTTCATCTGTTCCAGTGTTTTCCTGTGTTCCTGACCTCAGATTGTTTACTGCAGCACTGCGTATGCCTTGTAGCGCTATAGAAATGCTAAATAGTAGTAGTAGTAGTAGTAGTAGTGACCACGCGCTGTGTTGCTGCCTGCCCAGACCTTCGGACTGTTTCTTGACTACACGCTGTGTTGCTGCCGGCCCAGACTTCGGACTGTTTTCTGTTTTGCTGCTTTGCTGACTCCTTGCTCCGGGACTGTTTCTGTGCTCCCGCTTGTCTGGTTGGTGGTCTCGCAACCCCGCTGGTTCCGGAAGTCCTGCCGGCCGCTTGCACCCAGGGGCTCAACCGCTGGGAGACAGTGGCTAAGTGCAGGTGAAGCTTTGGGTTGTCTGGCTGCCTGACCGAGCGCGGTGGCACTCCATCTTCGCCGTGCTCAGTCGGGGCACAAGGGCTCACATTCCCAATCATAACGATGCCCTTGTTAAAATTTTTGCAACCCTTTTTATGATTGCTCCATGTACGGTTATCTGAACATGAAGCACCTGAGAATAACCAACAATAGAAGCAAAACATTGCATTTGATTTGGGTGAATATACTAACCACTGTCTATCATTTTCACGGCCACTTTTTTCATGTTTTTGTTTGTACCATAACATACTAAAGTGCCGCCCATCTTTGCCCTTAGAAAATACAAAGTTCTTTTTCAGTCCTGGTTGACAAGGATCCTGTTGGAGTAATGCTCATATCAGAGGAGGTGTGATGGATTTATTTTGAAATAAATATGGATCTGTTGGAAAGTCCACTTTTGTATCAGTAAGTTCACAAAGTACTGTACTAACTGTAGTTTCCTCTTCTTCTTTGTTTTCACTGTCAAATAGATCAGAGTTAGGTTCTACTATTCTTTCTTCATTTTCACTATCATCATTTGATGGGAAAAAAGTGCTGTCAGGCAGTTCTCCACAGGATAAGCTGGTACCACTTCGAGCAGAAATTGATGTGTTGGAATTCATAGACCGAGCTGCTTCTTCCTCATTTTCATTATGAATATCACTCTCAGACTCAGTGTTTACTGAGTCACAAGCAGCATCAGTTTGTGCTCGAATTGCTTCGCAATTTTTAGGAATAGCAGCACCAACATGTTGAGAGCTAGCTCGATGAAAAAAAATCATCAATGTGCTGACACTTAGCTAGTTCTTTTTCATGGTGCTTGTCAGCTTTAAGTTTGACTCTATCCCATCCGGAAAGTTTCTTTTTTGCATTGCTTGAACTCATTGTTTAAAGTGTTAATCAACTTCAGATACAAAGTTTGACCACAAAAGCGGACTACTGTAAGTCAAGCTGGAAACCACAGGCGACCCTCAGGGGGAGGAATGCTGGCTTCGGCCTAACCCCTGGTAAGCCTTTCCTCAGCTGAGAGCTGCCCAGCTCTACCACTGGCTGCCTTTCAGGTGCTGTAGAAGACTTGCAGCTCATCTGCATATCCTTTCAACTTTCTCCGGGGTGACTCCCAGGTCCGCTCCGATCCACTCCCAGGGCCTCCGCTTTAGGTGCCGCGCGCCTAATGGTGCGTGGGGCATTTTTCTCTTTACATCTATTTTTCTCCCATTATGGCTCCAGTACACTTTTTCTTCTTGGCACTGTCCCTTCCTAATTTGTTTCTCCATCTTAAACCACTGTACACTGTAGGAACACATTGTCCACCATCTGTATTCATCATCTCACCATCTCTTTTTTTCCTCTTCCTTTTTCTCAGTTCTCAACCTTAAACATTTCCTTCCTTCTATTCATCCATCTCCTTTTTATCTGAGTACATCTCGCTGTCGTCGTACCTCTCCTACTCTTCTCCGTACTCTTACTCCTCCTCCTCCTCTCTGCTGGGGACATTAATCCCACTCCTGGTCCTCCACATCAGCTCTCATCCTATTTCTGCAGGTCACACCGTGATATCTCCAATCTAATTTCTGTTCGTCTTCTCCCCCCTCCTTCTCTGCCTTTCTCTTGCGCTCTGTGGAATGCCCACTCTGTCTGTAACAAACTGTCCTACATCCATGACCTTTTTATCTCTCGTACTCTCCATCTGCTTGCCCTAACTGAAACTTGGCTTTACCCTGAAGACTCTGCTTCAGTTGCATCCCTATGCCATGGAAATGATATTTTCTCCCATACTCCTCACCCAGTTGGCCGCGGAGGTGGTGTTGGGCTACTACTTTCACTCTCTTGTAGATTTCAACCTCTTCTTCTACCTCAGTCTCACTGTTTTTCTTCCTTCGAAGTCCACTCCATCCGTCTATTTGCTCCTCTGCCTCTCTGAGTAGCACTCATTTATCGACCCCCTGATAAGTCCCTTTCTTCCTTTCTCACTGACTTTGATGCTTGGCTTTCCTTCTTTCTTGAACCTTCATTTCCTTCCCTCATTCTTGGGGATTTTAACATTCATGCTAATGATCCCTCAGACTCTTATGCTTCGCAATTTCTTGCTTTAACATCCTCTTTCAATCTTCAACTGTACTACACTGCCCCCACTCATCAGAACGGCCACTGTCTTGATCTTATCCTCTCCTCAAACTGCTCACTCTCCAGTTTCTGTGCCTCAACTCTTCCCCTCTCTGACCATCATCTGATAACTTTCACACTTAAACACCCTCCTCCCCAGTCCCGTCCAATCTTAACCAATACATTTAGGAATCTTCAGGCTATTGACCATTCTACTTTGTCCTCCAATGTTTCAAATCTCTTCTCATTTTCAAAGCACTTAGCCTCCCAAAGTTCCATAGAAACCTATGGAACTTAGCCTCCCAAAGTGCTTTGAAAATATGCCTCTATGTTATCCAAGTCTGTCAATGAGGCTGTCTCTTCCTATAATACTATTCTCTCCACTGCTCTGGATATTCTCGCTCCTTTCATTCCCCGTTCTGTAAAACGTACCAAACCCCAACCTTGGCTGACCTCTAGAATCCGCTACCTACGTTCCTGTGCCCGCTCTGCCGAACACCTTTGGCTGAAATCCAGTACCCATGCTGACTTCATACATTTCAAATTCTTGCTGACTTCCTTCCAGTCTGCTCTTTTACTTGCCAAACAGGACGATTACATCCAGTTGACTAATTCTCTTGGCTCAAACCCTCGTCGTCTCTTTGCCACACTGAACTCTCTCCTCAAAGTGCCTTCACCTCCAACCCCCCCCTTCACTTTCCCCCCAGACTCTGGCTGAGTTCTTTCATGATAAGGTTCACAAGATTAAACTTGAATTCTCAACCAGGTCACCTCTACCTCTCCTTCCCTTAGTCCCTTCTCTCAACCCTCCAATCCCTGCCTCCTTTTCTTCCTTTTCTGAAATCACTGAAGAGGAAACTACACATCTTCTTTCCACCTCGAAACTAACTACCTGTTCCTCTGATCCTATTCCCACCCATCTACTTAACACTATCTCTCCTTCCTCAATCTTTCACTGTTCACTGCGACTGTTCCTGATGCCTTCAACATGCCGTAGTCACACCACTCCTTAAAAAACTTTCATTGGACCCTACCTGTCCTTCAAGCTATCACCCCATCTCCCTCTTCCCTTTCCTATCCAAGATACTTGAACGTGCTGTTCACTGCCGTTGCGTTGACTTTTCATCTCAAGCTATTCTTGATCCACTTCAATCTGGCTTTTGCCCCCTTCATTCAACTGAAACAACGCTTGCTAAAGTCTCCAGTGATCTGTTCCTAGCCATATCCAAAGGTCTCTTTATTTAATCCTCATCCTTCTCGATCTATCTGCTGCTTTTGACACTGTTGATCACAGCCTACTCCTTGATACTCTGTCCTCACTTGGATTTTAGGGCTCTGTTCTTTCCTGGTTTTCTTCTTATCTCTCCCAGCGTACCTTTAGTGTGTACTCTATGAGATCCTCTTCTACTTCTATCCCACTGTCAGTTGGTGTACCTCAGGGATCTGTCCTGGGACCTCTTCTCCATCTATACTTCTTCCCTTGGTACTCTGATCTCATCCTATGTTTTTCAGTATCATCTTTACGCTGATGACTCCCAGATCTACCTCTCCACACCAGAAATCTCAGCCGAAACCCAGGCCAAATTATCAGCCTGGATGTCTCAGCGCCATATGAAACTAAACATGACCAAGACCGAGCTTCTTATCTTTCCCCCTAAACCAACCTCTCCTCCTCCCCCATTCTCTATTTCTGTGGATAACACTCTCATCCTTCCTGTCTCATCAGCTCGTAACCTTGGGGTCATCTTCGACTCCTCCCTCTCCTTCTCTGCACATATTTAACAAGACTGCTAAAACCTGTCGTTTCTTTTTCTATAATACCAGCAAAATTCGCCCTTTCCTTTCTGAGCACACTACCAGAACCCTCATTTACGCTCTTATCACCTCTCGCTTAGACTATTGCAACTTGCTTCTCACAGGTCTCCCACTTAGCCATCTCTCTCTTCAATCTGTTCAAAATTCTGCTGCACGACTAATATTCCGCCAGGGTCGTTATGCTCATATTAGCCCTCTCCTCAAGTTACTTCACTGGCTTCCTATCCATTTCCGCATACAATTCAAACTCCTCTTACTGACATACAAATGCATTCACTCTGCAGCTCCTCAGTACCTCTCCACTCTCATCTCTCCCTACATTCCTCACCGGGAACTCCGTTCACTGGGTAAATCTCTCTTATCTGCACCCTTCTCCTCCACCGCTAACTCCAGACTCCGTTCCTTTTATCTTGCTGCACCATATGCCTGGAACAGACTTCCTGAGCTGGTATGTCAAGCTCCATCTCTGGCCGTCTTCAAATCTAAGCTAAAAGCCCACCTTTTTGATGCTGCTTTTAACTCCTAACCCTTATTCACTTGTTCAGAACCCTTATTTTATCATCCTCACCTTAATATTCCCTTATCTCTTGTTTGTCCTGTTTGTCTGTCCTAATTAGATTGTAAGCTCAGTCGAGCAGGGACTGTCTCTTCATGCTCAAGTGTACAGTGCTGCGTACTTCTAATAGCGCTATAGAAATGATAAGTAGTAGTAGTAGGAAACCATACGAGCACGTGTAACTCCCTGGTGGAGGAGAAAGATATTATAGACAGTGTGCGAATCAAAGTCCTTAAAGGAAACTCAAGAATGATAAAGTTGAATCCCAAACCAACCAATACAGATCTAGACAATTTCTTTGAATAAATCCACATATGATATGCTTCAAGGGAAAAGCAGTGCAGGTTCTTCTTGGACCTCATGTGCACTGCAGTTCTGATATCCACACCAACAAGAAGTTTGTGTCAGAACTCAGAAGGGGTAGAAATGGATTAAACATGTAGCATTTGTATGGACCCTGTGGCCTCTGTGTCACTGTGCTGTTTTCTACTTTATGGAGAAGACTTCAGGAGTGCTCCCTACCACTGCCATCGGTCTCACACTCCTGCTGCTATTGTTGTTTCATGATTGAAGAATGGAGCATTGGGGCCACTGGAGCTGACCCCTCTGCTGTGTTTCAGCAGCAGACCTGTGCTCTTCAACCATGATTCTAGCAACACCAGCAGCAGCAGCAGTGCTCCTTTACTCTGCCAAGGCACAGAGAGCAATGCATGCTGCTTGTCCACAACACACTTCCTTGGTTAAGAACCATTGGTCTAGGCACATGCAGAAACACACACCCCCAAAATGATGGAAACAAACTTCTTTGAGTGTCTAAAATCACCAAAACTCTGGTTAATGACTTTTGTGTGGGCCCTTTTCTGTATATACTTCCCATAGTCTCACACGCTGCACAAAATTAAATGGTAGATCACAGGTTGCCCACCCTGGGATAGTAACTCAATATAAACCTCAGATTCTTTTCCACTTTATTGTGCAATGTGTCAGTCTGAGTCTTCTCCAAAATATTGTCCAGGTTGCCCCACCTATGCAGACTCCTTGTTTCCCTTGCCTCCTCCTAGGAGTCCTGTCCCCTCAAATCCGACATCAAGAAGGCTATAGGGACTCCCCCTCACACCCTGTATTCGTGCAGAGATGCAGATGTGATTCCATGTGTCCCAATGAAAGAAGAGTTGAAATTTTGCCATCTCTATATAGTATAGAACAATGTAGAAAAACGAGCACACAATACAGATATTATAACTGCGGTTTCTACCAGCTATAATAATTTTTAAGCTGTTTTAGTGATGTTCAATTTTTATTTCATGATGTTTATATCTAAATATGGGAAGCTTTTGAATAAATTAAAAAGCTATCAAGTAAAAAAGAAAACAAAATCTTTGCCCTCCATCTTTTAAGGCACTGCCTATCCAACTGGAACTAGATAGGAACACCCCATCTCCTGTTTTCTTCAATCTACTTGGACATCACCCCTTGCTTTCCCCCTCTGAAATCTCCCTCTTGCTTCCCTTGATGACTCCTCTTCTTTTGACTATCTTGGTCTGCCCTCCCCCTACACCCCACACACAGTGTATTTTATTTCCATTATGTCCCCCTTTTTAAATTTATTTTATGGTCAGAAGAAGAGAGTGAGAGAGAGTGTGTGTCTGTCTGTCTGTCTGTATGCCTTCCCTTTCTTTTTTTATTTTATGGGCAAAAAAAAAGGCCTGTGTTTCCCCTCCTGTCCATCGATTGCCTTCTGTAACCCCCCACTCCCCTCCTGTCCATCAATTGCCTTCTATAAGTTAACCCCCCCACCCCCTCTCCTGTCCATCAGTTGCTTTCTGTAAGTTAACCCCCCCACCCCCTCTCCTGTCCATCTGTTGCTTTCTGTAAGTTAATCCCCACACCCCCTCTCCTGTCCATCAGTTGCTTTCTGTAAGTTAACCCCCACACCCCCTCTCCTGTCCATCAATTGCCTTCTATAAGTTAACCCCCCCACCCCCTCTCTCCTCCCTGAGAAACAAAACAGCTAGTGCCGCGGAGGAAGAACCAAATTCTATCCCCAGGCAGAGCAGGCCCAGATTCCCCATCACACACAGTCAGCCAGCACAGCGCATGGCGGTCCCCCTTACCGTCGGAGTCAAGAAGAGCTCAGCTGTAGCTGAGGTTGAGAGAGGCTTCGCATCTTAGCGTCAACAGCTGGGCTCAGTCTGCACTGGTGCCTGCCAAACAACGCGCCGACCTGAACTGTGTGCCCGAGCCTGGGGGGATGGGACGACCCCTGGGCCTGAGGAGGAGAGGACGAGGACCCTTGGCCTGCTCCTGGCTGTGTAGTCTGCGGCGCGCCCCAACAGTGCTGCTTAAGGAAATTTAAGAAGTTGAGTCCGTCAGCGTCAGAAAAAGAAATAAGGGCTCGGAGCGAGGTCGGAAGAAGTATGAGGAAGGAATGGTCTGTCAGCGGCGCAGGCTCAGAGTGTTTGTTGCATCGGACTCCACGCTGGAAGGCAGGAGCAGCAACGCATGCGCATAGGCGCCATTCATTTTTAGAAATCCATTAGGGGGAGCGACCGCTCCCCCTGCGCCCCACCTAGCTACGCTTCTGCCCTCTGGTCCCATTTCTGATGCTTCAGGCACTGGCATGGCTGGAATTGATTTTTCCTCTGACTTTATTCTACTTTTGCATCAGGCCTACTTGATGAAGCAAGGCCATGCTTCTGTGCAGCCTCTTTTCTTAGTTTTTCAGTCTGGAGGGCAGGGAACTGCTTGCTAGTCAGGGTGACTCAGTGGCACTGCTCCAGTTAGAGGATCCTGCCCTAAAGTGCAGGAAGACTGGCTTCTATACCTGAGGGGGAAGGGTCTTTGGGACCCCATTCTCTTTCGCCCTCCATTTTGGAAGGCTTGGGGGACTGAGGGCACCCTTCTAGACTGGAGGAGATGGAGGACGGTGAACTCCTCTAAAGTGAACAGGATGATCTGATTGCAGGTCAGAATTTTCATTGAGATGAGCTGCTGTCGTTGATTTTGGAGACCATAAATATTACGGACCTGGAGGTGCAAGCGACTTCAGTTATTATTAAGATGGCGAGCATGTGGAAGCCATCTAAGGTCTTCCCAATACACGAGTCCATTCAGGAGTTAATCATCGCTCAGTAGTCTGACCCAGAGAATGGATTGAAGGTGGCAAGAGCAATGACCTGCCTCTTCCCGGTGTCCACAGCTATGTTGGACACCTTTACCCTTCCTAAGGTGGATGCCTTGGTTATGGTGATCACAAAAAAGACCACTCTTCCGGTGGAAGGGGGAGTGGCGCTGAAAGATATGCAGGATTGGCTCCCAGGATGCAATGGGTGGGGCTGGGCGCTGCCATTTTGGGCGTCGACTGACTAGAGGAGGGAGGCAGGCAGGCTGCGTCCCTCCTCTAACAAAAGGTAGGGGGGTCGGGAGGGGGGGGTTCACGACACCACACCACACCACGGACCACCAGAGAATCTAAGTAGAATGCTGGGGGGGAGGAGTTGGCGTGGGCTGGAGGTCCACTGGACCTCCAGCCCCCACCCCCGTCGACACATCACCGTGTGGGCGATCCTTTGGCCGGAGGCGGCCAATCAACGATTTGTGGGGGTTTGGGGAGCTGGAGACCCACCGATCCTCCTGCTCCCCCCCCCCCCGTCACTGGGTGGGAGGGTAGGACAGCGTTTTTCGGGAGGTGGCCACTTGGATTTCTGTGGATTCAGGGGGTGGGGGTGCTGGAGACCCACCGGATCTCCAGCCCTCCGTGAACATGGGGGGGGGACTGGAGGTCCACCGGACCTCCAGCCCCCACCCCCCATCGCTGGGTGGGAGGGTGGGAGATGGTTTGCCCGGCGGCAGCGGCGGCCTCGTTGTTCGGGCCTCGGCAGGCTGTTTGACAGGTTTGGGCTTGCGGAATTCTCCCGCACTAAAACATGATAATCAAAGATAATAGTGCTGCTTAGATTTGCATGCATTATCTTTGATCATCGATGCAGAAAAGCCCTGCGCTGTCCCGGCGCTATTTTTAGGGCGCTGTTTGGAACAGCGCGGGGCTTTTGATCATCTGGGCCTTAGTGTTCTCCATCTCCACCTCCTGGTAGGCAGATACAACCCACCAGTTCCTGGATTCATCTGCTGAGACTAAAGGAAAGAAAGTTATCATGCAAGACATAATTTTTCCCTGTTGAACCTCATGTTCAAATGTTATCTACTAATGTGTTTGGACTATTTGGAAATAGTGACACATTAGATCTTACTTTAATACTGATGTATTTCATCTGATAGTCCATACGCTATTTTCAGGACACTTGGCTCATTTTCGAAAGAGAAAAACATCTAAAAAGTGGTTTAAAGCAGCATTTGGACGTTTTTCTCTCTAAAACGTCCAGATCTGTATTTTCAAAACCTATTTTCCAAATGATTTTCTATGCTGTTCTTCTGCAGTGCATCCAGTTGTAAAGGTGTGTGTGTTTGGGCGAGTTAAGGGTGAAATTTGGGCGTTCCTAATACCTGGACGTTTTTCAGCCATAATTGAACAAAATGAAAATGTCTAGGACTACAATTAAGATATTTTGTGCTTGGCCTGTTTTAATAATGACAAATTCGCAAAAAAAGGAAAGAGGACTTAATGTACCGCCTTTCTGTGGTTTTTGCAACTACATTCAAAGCGGTTTACATAGTATATACAGGTACTTATTGGTACCTGAGACAATGGAAGGTTGTGACTTGCCCAGAGTCACAAGGAGTTGCAGTGGGAATCAAACCCAGTTCCCCAGGATCAAAGTCTGCTGCATTAACCACTAGGCTACTCCTCTACTCCTAAATGACCAGATGATCAGTGGAGGAATAAAGGAATGACCTCCCCTTATTCTCCCAGGTCACTGAGCCCCTTCCACCCACGAAAGATGTAAAAGAAACAGTACATACCAGCTTCTGTGACAGCCTCAGATGTTAGGCGGTCCTATTAGTGCAGCAAGGAGGCCCCTGGAGTAGTCTAGTGGTTGATACAGTGCACGTGGCGAAGGAAACCCAAGCCCATATCACACTCTTGTGGTGGAATGTGTCAGCCCTCCAAAAGTCACCAAAAACCTACTTTACCCACATATAAGTGACCGCTTCATCTATAAGGGCTATAGTGGTGGTGGTGTACAGTTCGTGTCGGTGGGTTTTGGAGGGCTCAGTAGACAAGATAAGGGAGCAATAATAAGTGTACCTAGGAGCTTTTATATGAAGTCCACAGCAGTGCCCCCTATGGTGCCCCATTGCTCTCGTGGGATATCTACTAAGAATGCTGGCTTGTCCTATAGCCCAATGGCTTGATTTTGTGCGTTTTGCAATTGGACTTTTTTTTTTTTAAATGGACCAACGCACAGAGCACAAAAGACATTTTTGAAAAAAAATATAAGACTTTTGCTGTTTCTAAAATGGCTATATTTCCTATTTAGATTTGGGACGTTTTGTGTAAAATGTCCAAAGTCCGACTTAGATGTCATATTGAAAATGCCCCTTCTGCACATGCTAGTTAGTTAAAACTTAACTGCACTCGTGGAATTCTGCCTACTTCTCCCCATAATAGATTGGCAGTCCTAAAAAAAAAAAAAAAAAAAAAATTGGCTATCTCCCAAAGTTAACTGGGTAAATCTTTTGTATACTGACCTCTGCAAATATATTTCACTCAGCTACATGTAGAAAATTAGTATGATCAACCTAACAGTTGTAAGATAAATAGAATACTCAGCCGTTTAGATGACTTTTTTGTCATATATTTAAAAAGTTTTATCTTTGACGAGAAAGTTTGTGTATGAAATTCTCCTGATGATACCAAGTTTTGGCTACAAGGGAAAGTAGAAAGTGTATCCAGTGCATTCTTCATGATGAATACCTAATCTCCTATTTGCTTTTGTTTCTTTTCAGCTTGTCGGTGGAGAATTTGATTTAGAGATGAACTTTATAATTCAGGATGCAGAGAGCATAACCTGCATGGCGGAGCTTTTAGAGCACTGTGATGTAACTTGCCAGGCAGAAATTTGGAGCATGTTCACAGCCATTCTCCGTAAAAGTGTCCGTAATTTACAGACCAGCACGGAAGTTGGCCTTATTGAGCAAGTCCTGCTGAAGATGAGTACTGTGGATGACATGATTGCAGGTATTTATTACAAAACTAACAAGTGTCTTAATTTCATAACTGAAATCCCTTTTGTGTTTTGGATTTAAAGTACTAAACAGTGATTTTTCTGTTCTCTGAGTTTTATACAGTAGTGCATTATTATCTCTCAAAGAAAGGTCTGAAAAGATTTATTTCCTAGGGGCAGGCATGTTCCTGTTGACTCAGTTGTGTATGTTTAAAAAAAAACCCAACCAAACACACAAACTACAACAACAAAAAAACTAAAGGCAATGTGGACAAAATTACATGATCATTTACGAGATAAATCAGCTATTCGAGTGCCAAAAACAGAATGCTCTCAAGAGCTCAGAAAAATCAAGGATTTTTCCCCCAACATTTGCGATGACCTGTGCAGTCACTGCTTTCATAAGTCTCCTTTTTTCAACTGAGTTGGCACATGGTTGCAATTCTGTCTTTAATTGTGCTTTTGATTGCTAAATTATGGCTGCCTTTTTCATCTTGCTAGATCAGTTAAGACCAGTGGATTCTGATATCTTGCCAGAAGATGAAGGCAGAGAAGCCTAACTTCCCAGTGTTGTCGCCACTGTAAGGATCGGCTCTGCCTGGAACTTGCCAGTGCTGCTCTACCTCCTGCAGATGATGCAGGCTGGATTAGTGCAGCATTCTTGGCGCAGTCCATGGTCTGTGGTCCATGGATTGAGTCCTTTGGCCATTGTTGGCTCCATGGGATTGGTCCACAGATCTCTGCCCAGGTTGATCAGGAGGGATTTGGACACTCTGTAGCCCTGAGCCCATGGATTTTTGTTCAGTGGGGCTGTCTTGCTGGCAGGGATCTTTTGAGACCTCTGTAACGGGGCTGAGTTTGTTTTTCCACTTGTAGTTTTTCTTTGCTGCTGGAATCCCCTTCTTTCTCCTCTTCTCTCCTCAGGGGACTTTTGCAGTTAGACTAATAAAGTTTTGAAAGAGGGGAAAAAAGGAGGAGATTGAAGCAATTATTCAGATATTCATCTCTGCAAAGCTAAGGCCCTTTATTATGCTGATCGTATCAGAAAAGCCCCCAGTTTGACTAAAGAGGTGTTCTTTGTATTCCATAACCTAACTTCATCTCCATTTGACTTGGATGTCTCCCCACCTCCATCTTCAGCTGAAAGCCTCTTGCAATATTTTCTCACCAAGGTCTTAGACCTGAGAAACACATTTCAAATACCTGACCCACCTTCCCTTCCCCTGTCTTCTTCCCAGTCCTCCATCCTACCTGGATGCACTGTTTGGAATACATTTCAGGTGCAGATCCCCTCATTCACTATTGGTTGTTCTTGAAAGCACAAAGTGCACATATTGTGATCTCGACCCATTTTCATCTTCCTGGCTGAAATGCCCTAACCTACAGCTCTTCCCTCAAACTCTGTCTCTGTTAAATTCCAGTCTTTCTCTTGGTCAGATACCACTCTCATGGAAGAGGGCAATTGTCAGGGCAGTCCTTAAAAAAAACCTTCTCTTGATCCTCAGGTACTAGCTCGCTATCAGCCTATTTCTGACTTGTCTTTTCTTTCAAAGGTCTTGGAGAATATTGTATATTCCTAACTATCTTCTTTTGCTGATAAGTCTCTTGCCCTCCATCCCAAGCAGTCAAGTTTCAGATTTCACTTCAGTACTGAAACAGTCCTCACTGCTGGAATAAACGGAAATCATTCTTACTGGGACAAACACAGGGTAGTTCTCGAAGTTTCCCTTGATCTGTCTGCTGCATTTGATCTTGCAGATCATTCCCTTCTATTAGCCTGCCTCTCCTCTCTTTGGATTTCTGGCTCTATTCTGTCACACTGAGCCCGCAAAAAGGTGGGAAAATGTGGGATACAAATGCAATAAATAATAATAATAATGGTTCACTTCCTTTCTCTCTGCTCGCTCCTATACTGTTGTCACAGCCTCCTCCAGGACATCTCCTTGTTGTCTACCTTGTGTCCCGCAGGGTTCTGTTGTGTCTCCACTTCTTTACAACTTATTTCTTAGCGCTTTCGCTATGCATATTCAGTCAATGGGTGTTTCATTCCAATTTTACTATACCTCATAAACCCTAGAAACCCATATCTAGGGCAATGTCAGGATTATCTAAACTCCATTTCTGATTGGTTATTCAGTCACAAACTAGTGCTAATTAAGGACAAAATTGTCAGCTGCTGGTTCACAGGAAGCCTCTCAGTACCTTAATTTTCACTTCAACTATTCAGATCAACCTTTCAACCATTTGAATTATTTAGATACCTCGGGGTAATACTGGACTCCTAATTATCATTCACGCCTCAAATCTGTAATGCATGCTAAACAGTTTGTTTTATACTTTGTCAATTACGTGCAATTTGTCTTTACTTCAGTTCTGAAATTTTACCTTTTTTACTTCTTGCCTTACTTGTCACTAGGCTAGATTATTTCAATATAATCTACCTAGGCCAGTAGTTCCCAAACCTTATCCTGGAGACACCCCTGCCAATCAGGTTTTTGGGATATCCACCATGAACATTCATGAGAGAGATTTGCGTGCAGTGGAGGCAGGGTATACAGATCTCTCTCATGAATATTCATTGTGCATATCCCAAAAACCTGACTGACTGGGGTGTTTTTAGGACCAGGTTTGGGAACCACTGACCTAGGCTGTACTCAAGCATCCATTAAAAGATTACAATCTGTACAAAACACTGCCATTCATCTCCTATGGCGTGTGTTGTTTTGATCATGTTACACCTCTACTACAAAAATATCATTGGCTTCCGATTTCTCAACACATTCTCTTCAAGCTATTGGTTCTTACCTTCAAATCCCATTGCATTGGTTTACCACATTATCTTTCTCCTTTTACTATCCCATATTCTCCAGTTTGGCTGCTCCATTCTATAAATGACCATAGGTTAGTGTTACCAGGCCCCAGATTTGTACATTTAGATTCCACCTGTCGCACTGCCTTCTTTTTTGCTGCCCCAATTCACGGGAATTCTCTTCCACGGCATGCGTGCTGAATCCTCATTTAAGAATTTAAAATCGAAATAAAAAACTTGATTTTCAGACTTGGTTTGATTGTAAACTGGTGTTACCTGTGTCCTTCTCTTAATATCTACCTGATAAACTGCTGACTTTATCTCCTTTATTAAAAACAAACAAACAAAAAGAGCCTGTCTTTTTTGCAGAGGGTCTGACTTCTAAAAGTTTCTAATCTTTCTTCAACCTATATATTGCCTGTAACTTAAAATTGTTCTTGCATTGTGATTTCATATTTTTGTGCTGGAATTGTCTTAAAGGTGCTTTCATTAGAACTGTGTTTTGAACCTTCTGTGCCAGTGACTTAATCCAGTCAATTTGGTTACATAGAATCTGGCGTCTTAAAGGTGCTTTCATTAGAATTGTGTTTTGAGCCTTCTGTGCCAGAGACTTAATCCAATCAGTTTGGTTACATAGCATCTGGTTGACTCATAGACTGTGTGCCTCTGGAAGAGGGGCAATTGTATACAGCTGTGTGGTAAATGAAAAAAACAGTACACTGGTTTACCTTGAGAGCTGTCTGAGCTAAGCTGGGCATTTTCAGACAAGGTTTGATTGTAAACTGATGTTACCTGTGTTCTGCTCATAGTATCTACCTGATAAACTGCTGACTTAACCTCCTTCTATTCTATCCTATTAAAAACAAACAAAAAAAAAATGACCTGTCTTTTCACTTGCAGAGGGTCTGAGTCTATAGTCCTACACACCCCTAGGTGAACTCTCTTTATATGGGACAGGTATCTTCATTACACCATAATTGGTCAGTCCTACTCCTTGTTATCTCCTATCATAGTTCACCTTTTCACACTTGCAAGTCACATCAACATGACCTTCATTCAGTGCAATACATGCTCTGATTTAATCCGAAAGCAAACTATCTGGAACCTTAGAGCTTGTCCTATCTGTCTCCAAATATCAGCTTTGAAAGATGAGATCAACAAACTCAAGAAGGAATTAGCTACAATTAAAGAAGCACCCAGGATTACTCAGTTCCTAGACAATTTACAACCACCACTGCCAGCGAGGATGAAACAACAGAGGACTAGATGAGTCATAGTAGGCTCTGATAGACTAAGACCTGTGACGCAGAAGCACTCACCCTCCCAACCTTTGCCCCTGTCTAATTCTTTTGTTGCGTTGCATCATTATGATGCTGAAAACAGAAGTACTGTTGTGGAACCACAGGCAATGAAAGTAGCACAACCCAAGAAACATCCCCCAAACAATGACAGATTGGTAAAAGCAGAAAATTCTTACTGCTTGGAGACTCGGTTATTAGAGGCATTAACTTAGGAACACAGTTCAAGGGTTCCAACCTAGTGAAATGCCATCCAGGATCCTCAGCTACCAGATGTACCGACCAAATACTGAAAGTGATCTGAGAAGAAAGCAAGGCTTCAAATACTGATGTTGTAATTCACCTGGGGACAAATGACCTGGCCAACAATAGCAACTTTACAGCACAGAGAGCGTTCCAGAAGCTTGGGGAGGGACTGAAATCTTTGGTTTGGATTTTGACTTTCTGAAGTAATTCCTACATGGGGGAAGGGAGAGGAAAGACTACGCAAAATAGTTGAATTCAATAAGTGGCTTGAGTCTTGGTGTAAAGAAGAAGGCTTTAGATACATGTGAGCAAGGGGTAATACGTGGAAAAATAACAGGCTGTACTGTAATGGTGGGCTACATCTTTCTGTGACGGGACAAATTCAGAGGGTGTGTTTCTAGACACTTAAACTAGAGGGTGAGGGTGACAAAAGGAAACAAGGGAGTTCAGAAAGTCACCCCCACAATAAACATGATGGCAAAGAGAAAGGTTATCTATATATAAACTCACGAAGCACATGGAAAGCAATGAGCACAAATGCTCATAGTCTAAGTAAAAAGGTTCAAGACTTGTAAGCCCTGATGTTTGAAGAAAACTTGGATATTGTTGCTGTTACGGAGACGAGGTTCAATGATTCCCATGAATGGGATGTGACCATGCTGGGCTATAATCTTTATAGGACAGAGAGGGCTGAAGAGGTGGAAGAATGGCACAGTATGTGAGAGACAATATCAGAGTGGCTGAAATGCGAGGAACCTGGGGAAAGGAAGAAGCTTTATGGATCATCCTGAAAAGAGAAGATGGAACCTGTATCCACATGAGGGGTTATCTACAGACCTCCGGCACAAACGGAGAAGTTAGACAAGGATCTGATAGAATATATTCAAAAGATTGGTATGAAAAGAGTGGTGCTACTGTTGGGAGATTTCAGCTTGTCTGATGTGGATTGGAATGTCCTCTCTCCAGAATTGGAAAGAAGTAGGGAGATTGTGGACGCCTGTCAAAGTGCCTTGCTCAGACAAATGGTGACGGAACCCACAAGGGAAGGGTCGATGCTGGATCTAGTGCTCACAAATGGAGGAAGTGTTTCCAATATCCACGTGGGTGCCCACCTATTTAATAGTGATCATGATATGATATGGTTTGATATAAGGGTATAGGCGGAGTGCAGATGTACAAAACTTATAGTACTGGATTTCAGAGGTACTGATTTTGATAGAACTGGGGAATACCTGAAGAAGGAGCTGTTGGCATGGGAAGGCACAGGAAAAGTGGAAAATGAGTGGTCAGAGCTGCTATAAATATGGCAACTGGTCTTTACAAAAACAAGAGAAACAGGAAGCCTATATGGTTCTCCAAACAAGTAGCTGAAAAAATAAGAGCAGAAGAGGCTTTGTTCAAGACATACAAAAGAACACAATGAGAGGATCAAGGGAAAGAAAACGGGATTAAACTCAAAGAAACGAAGAAGGAAATATGGCTAGCGAAAGCGCAAGCAGAAGAAAAAAAATGGCTGAATATGTAAAGAGAGGTGATGACCTTTTTCAGATATATTGGAGAAAGGAGAAAAGATAGGAATGGAATTGCAAGACTGAAAGATAATGAGAATGGTTATGTGGAGAGTGATGAGGATAAAGCGAACGTGCTACACAATTACTTCTCTTTAGTGTTCATGGAGGAAAATCCTGGAGAAGGACCATGGTTAGCTGCTGAGGGAATATCTGGGAATGGAGTGGATATTGCGTTGTTTATGAAAGAGAGTTTATAAACAGCTTGAAGGTTATCAATAGAAATCAAACAAAATAAAACATGGAAAAGAAAATAAGATGATACCTTTTTTATTGGACCTAACTTAATACATTTCTTGATTAGCTTTCGAAGATTGCCCTTCTTCGTCAGATCGGAAACAGCTTGAGAATCTGAAAGTGGACAAAGCTATGTGGCCGGATGGGATACATCCCAGGATACTGAGGGAGCTCAGAGAGATCCTGTGCGGGATCTCAAAGATTTATTTAATAGATCTTTAGAGACAGGAGATGTTCTTCAGGATTGGAGATGAGTGGATGTGGGCCCTCTTCACAAAAGTGGAGAAGGGGAAGAAGTGAGAAGCTGCAGACCAGTAAGTCTTACTTTGGTGGTAGGAAAAATATTGGAGTCGCTGTTGAAAGAAAGGATAGTTAACTTTCTAGAAGCCAATGGGTTACAGGATCCGAGGCAACATGGCTTTACCAAAGGAAAATCCTGCCAAACAAAACTTATTGACTTCTTTGACTGGGTGACCAAAGAACTGGATGAGGGACGCGCGCTAGATGTAATCTACTTGGATTTCAGCAAAGCCTTTGACACAGTCCCCCACAGAAGACTCGTGAATAAACTGAGAAGGCTGAACTTGGGACCGAAAGTAGTGAACAGGGTAGGAAACTGGTTGACCGACAGGTGGCAATCGGTGGTGGTAAACGGAATCCACTCGGAGAAAGGAAGGTGAGCAGTAGAGTTCCTCAGGGGTTGGTGCTGGGGCTGATTCTTTTTAATATGTTTGTGAGAAATATTGCTGAAGGGTCGGAAGGAAAAGTTTGCCTTTTTGCGGATGACACGAAGATAGCCTATAGAGTGGTTACTGTGGAGGGAGTAGAAACAATGAGAAGGGATCTCCAAAAGTTAGAAGAATGGTCGAAGGTCTGGCACTTAAAATGTAATTGTTGCACTCTGGGGATTTAATGACAATTCCGGTTTCCCTATTGGTAAACTCAAAAAAATTATAGAAACCTGATACATTTATCAAAAAATAAATCTTTATTTATATACTAGTAAAAAAAGGCCCGTTTCCAAAACAAATGAAACGGGCGCTAGCAAGGTGATCAGTTTGTGCTATTAATGTTTCAAATTGTATTTTTTTTTGTTTTGGTATGGGTAATTTAATTTTGAAAAAAGAGCTGTGAAACATTTGTATGTTTGTTTTTTTTTTTGTTTTGTTTGTTTTTCTGTTTGATTTTTACTCATATAAATGATCTTTAAAAAGAGTATGTCAGAGTGAGTGTACGTGTGTATGTTTTGAAGAGAGAGTGTGTGTGAGGGTGAATGTGTGAGAGAGAGTGAGATTGTGTGTGTGTGTCAGAGAGAGTGAGATTGGTTGTGATTGTGTGTGTGCAAATGAGAGTATGTGACAGGGTTCCCCCCTCCTTCCCTGTTCCAGGGTATTCCCCCCCATCTGTCTCCCAGTTTCAGGGGCCCCCCTCCCTCCCAGTTGCACGGGTGTCTCACCCCCTCCCTCCCTCCATTTTTCCAAGTTGCAGGGTCCCCCCTGGCCCCTCCCTCTCTCCCTCCCAGATGCAGGGTGTTCCTCCTTCCCTCCCAGTTGCAGGGTGTTCCTCCCTCCCTCCCAGTTGCAGGGTCTTCCTCCCTCCCTCCCAGTTGCAGGGTCTGTCCGAGTCCCCCCTCTTTTGAAGCAGCAGCTGTTGGTAGGTTTGCTTGTTTGTGAGTGTACAGCAATGATGGCTGCGTAGTGGAGTGGAAACAGAGATTACCCAAAGGGCTTCATTGCTTCGGCCATTTCCTTTCATGTTATTCTCCCGAAGCAGCAACTGCTAGGTTTGCTTGTTTGTGAGTGTACAGCAATGATGGCTGCGTAGTGGAGTGGAAACAGAGATTAACCAAAGGGCTTCCTTGCTTCTGCCATTTCCTTTCATGATGTTCTCCCCTTCCATTTCCCTGCAACGGACATTTTAGTGAAAGGTTAATTCATTGACTTTGTTTTTTTGTTTTTTTCTTTCACTGAGGTGGGTGTGTGTGTGTGTGTGTGTATTTCTTTTTATTATGAGGGACGGTGACTTTGGGGGGGGGGGGGGGGGGGGGCGTGGACGGTTGGCTGTCTTGTTCGTTCGTTTGCTCCCTCCCTCCCTCTGTCGTTCAGGCTGCCTGCCTGTTTGTCTGCCTGCCTGCCTCTCCCTTCCTCCCTCGCGTTCTCATGTTTTGGTTGTGTTTCTCCCTTCTTGTGACGATTCGTCGCTTAGCAACGGGTTTGCGATGGGATTCTTCAGTGTCATTGCTCCGCCCTTGACATCATCACGTTTGACGCGTGGGCGGGGCAGACACTCATGGAGGTAAACCGATCTGGACCATGACATATTTTTAGAACGTTCAGAGAACTGTGGCCTCATTAGAACGTTGGAGGTGCGTTTTATATAGAGAGATGTGATAGTGCTCAGTACCGGGTACATATCTTTGAGCTAATGAATAACTCATTAAATAGCACCTATGCCCACCATCATTGCAGTATATATTCCTGCCTCCCTACCTCTTGTTCATTTTTTAATTGGTCACAAACCTCTCCACTCTATTGTGCCAGTAAGACCTTTTATCTCTCCATATACATATCCTAGTCAGGGACCTCTAAATTGAACTGTAATTTACAGAAGTCTCATAGTACTTTCAAAAGTCCACTTATCTTGTAGGGTTCTGTCTCGGAATAATCTCCGTATGGTGCCAGTTGGTGGGCTGTGATTCAAGTCATCAAATCTTTTTTTTTTTTTTTCTTTTTCGTTTGCTTGTTGTATGCTGCCCAGTTCCATGTGAACCATATAGTGCTACACACTGTGCTCCCTATTATTATTATTATTATTATTATTATTTTTAGCATTTGTATCCCACATTTTCCCACCTATTTGCAGGCTCAATGTGGCTTACATTGTTCCGTAATGGTGATCACCAATTCCGGAAAAGAGAAATACATAGTAAAATGGAGGTAACAGAGTGGATTAGGTAGTCAGATAAAGAAAGTTCATTTTCATAATAAGTAATAAAAGGTATTGGATTAAACTTCAATCATGATAGATTAACTTAAACAATCAGGAATATTAAACTTCAACCTTGATTATTGCTGGCCAAACTTAATTTGGATAGATTTACAGAGAACAAATTACCAGCCCAATATTATCATCTGAAAACAAAGAAGTTGTACTTTTGTAACATTAATGAGTAGTAGTTTCTAAGAAAAATTTCTGAAACTCAGATTTTGGATTGCCACCTTGTGTTCAATTATTATGGCACTTTGAATGAACTTTGGCTAGTTGTCTAATCTGTAAGGGAGATTCAAACCAGCCACCTTCTGATTCCCAGGCCAGTGCTGTAAGCACTGCACCACATGAGTCAGTGCTTTCTCTCCCGTTCCCCTTTTTTCTTTTTCGTTTGCATGTTGTATGCTGCCCAGTTCCATGTGAACCATATACTGCTACACACTGTGCTTCCTATTATGGTGCTTTGAGAGAGAAATGCCTTCCTATGGGGTTGGTGATTTCATCTGTCAGACCTGTGAAGTTTCCAATATTGCTGGATCTGACATAATCTTATTTCCATATTCCAATAGGGACAGACACAAGTGTTTTCTTTGCTTCTGCTTATTTGGCCAGTACTTTCAGCTCATAATGCTCCACTTTGGCTGGCGATAGCACACAGAGTTTTCTTCAAGGCTGTTGTTTATGGGCAAGGAAGGGTTTTGGGTCGTTCCCCCCCCCCCCTCCCAAATACTTTTAAGAAATGGTTGATTCGAGCAGGGTCACTGGAGCACTTGCAGTTAGTTAGAAGTTCATCTGCAGACTATTTAGGTGTCACGCATTGTGGGAGTGGACAGTACCCAAACAGACCTCAGGCGGGGTCGCTGGACCCAGGAGAGTGAGAGCTAAAACCCACCGCTTTCTAGGTGTTAGTGGAACACTGGGCCCCTATTCTTTAATTTGATGATAACTTGACAGAAATTTAAGTGTTTCCATTTCTATAGCTGCAGGAAGAAGGGAACATTGGGATTAGATGCCCAGTTTGCAGCGATTGCCCTTAATTTACTGGGTACTTCAAAGGCATCATATTTGTCTTGATAGCCCTTTACTGGCCTCAGCAGCCATAATGTGCAGATATGATTTGGCTGTTGTGTACTCTGCCAAGGGGCCCAGATCTGCTAAAGCAAGGGCCAGTAGTAATGGTTGATCCAGGCCCTCATTTGGCTTACTGCTTGGCACTTGAGAGGTGCCGCTTGAGGTGCAGAGGCTACTTGGCATCAGCCATTGTTACCCTGTTAAGGTCCTAAAGAGCTCTAATTTCTTGGTGTATATACAATTGATGAGTCTCTGATCGCTGGTGCTCAAGGTGTGTGGTTTACCCTTGGCACACAGTGTTTTCCTTTAGGTCCTGACTTGTACAGATCCCTATTGGTCTTTTTTGGTTGTTTTTATAACAGTGCCTTATAAAATCATTTAAATCGTATGATCTCTCCTGGTATTCTCAAGGGCTGCAAAGACCAGGTGCAGTGAATACTTCACAAGGTGGATGTGTGCAGGGTGCTCATTTGTTATCTGGAAGTGACAGACCTATTCGGGGAGTCAGTTTGGCTTTTCGTTTTGTTCAGTGAACTGCAAAAAGAAGGTGGCTTCCAAATTTTCATTGTTTAGCTGTATTAAGGTGGCGATAGAGGTGACATAATTCTTGACTGCAAGGTTTGTGCTCAAGGCTCATTCATTAAGATCTCAGTCCACTTCTTTGCTAGAAGCCTGGGTGATAGCACCAGAAATCTGTAGAAAAGCAATGTGTTCATTAATGCATTCCCTTGTTAAGTATTACAGGATTATTGTCTAGACCAAGGATGATAGCACTTTCTGTTTATGTTCCTTCTTTCTTTTGTGTTTTCATTACCTTTCTCCAAGGTCTTTCAAATAAGTAAATATAATAACCTTTCTGTCACAGTTGAGTTTGACCTAGCACATAGCCTTCTTTGATATGCTGTTCGTTTTGTAAAAAGTGCCCCTGTGGCTGAAAAATAAAATAGCCTTACCTTTTTTGATGAATGTCTGTCATATATACCTCTGAGTGGACCATGACATCCCAAACTGTATACGCTATGGGAAAATCAGCTGTAGGGCTAGACAAAATAGGGGAGGGAAGCCCAGGTTTGGCATACAGTACAGCTTTTTGATTATTGGTTGTAGAGCTTGCCTTTGAAGAGGGAGATGTTTACAAGGGACTACTTTGCTACTCCACCAAGAATAAATCTCAAAGCTCTAGACTTTTTGGGAAGAAGGTGCCTGGGTGGCTATATTAAATTCTAGACTTGCAGTCCACCAGCTTTATGTGGTTCAGTATGTGCATTACTGTATTCAAAAAAGCTTGAACCATTTGGTGAGGCAAAAATTGCTAAACCATACCATCAGCAGAAGAATGTGTGCTTCCCTTTCACTTGAAATGTTCATGTTGAAAGAGTAAAGTCATATCATATCTTCAGGAAATAAAAGCAATTGTTGGTAGTTTTCTTGTCAGGAAATAAGAATATTGATCTAGTACACTCATTATTGATCTAGTAAACTGTAATTTCCTTGTCATCAAGCAGATGTAGCCATTACAGATGGGTTGTGTCCATCATCCAGCAGAGGGAGATAGAGAGCACACTTTTTCCAGTGCCTCATACCAGCTTGCTCCACTGCCTCTCTTCAGTATTCTCTATCTCCCCTAGCAGAGTGGCTGCAGCTTCTTCGAGCTCCATCTAAAATCTGCCTGGAGGTTGCTCCTGTGCTTTTGCCAGTTGTTAGCAGGGGTGTTGGAGGCTATAGCAGCTTCACTTTAAAGGCACATAGGTTCGCCCTTTCCCTGCCTTACCCATACCTCCGTGGATGTGGACACATTGCGTAGCTTTCCCTGCAGGGGCGTATCTGGACTCCGGCGGTAGGGGGGGCCAGAGCCAGAGGGAGGGGGCACATTTTAGCGCCCCCCCCCGCCGCCGCCGCCGCCGCCGCCGCCGCCGAGCCCCCACCGCCACCAATAACTTAGTCTCTCCACCCCCCTCCCGCCGCCAACCCTCCCCCGCTACCGTTCTTACTTTTGCTGGCGGGGGACCCCAACCCCCGCCAGCCGAGGTCTGCTTCCACCTGCCGCTGCCTTCAAAACTTCTTCTTCAGCCGGCGGGGGACCCCAAACCCCCGCCAGCCGCCCCGCGCTGTTTAAAATTCATCTTCGGCCTCCGTGGCCGTGCTGCTGGGATAGGCGGCGCTGTTGAAATCCACTTCGGAGTCTGACGTCGTTGTACATTGTACGTGCTGCGACGTCAGACTCCGAAGTGGATTTCAACAGCGCCGCCTATCCCAGCAGCACGGCCACGGAGGCCGAAGATGAATTTTAAACAGCGCGGGGCGGCTGGCGGGGGTTTGGGGTCCCCCGCCGGCTGAAGAAGAAGTTTTGAAGGCAGCGGCAGGTGGAAGCAGACCTCGGCTGGCGGGGGTTGGGGTCCCCCGCCAGCAAAAGTAAGAACGGCAGCGGGGGAGGGTTGATGGCGGTAGGGGGGGCCAGGGCAAAATCTGCGGGGGCCCAGGCCCCTGAGGCCCCACGCAGATACGCCCCTGTTTCCCTGTCCTTCCCCACCAACAGTGGATGCAGGCACATAGTGTCACGCTCAGCCGCCAGATCCGCATCACTCTTTCTCAGTCTCTTCCTTTCTTTACCAAGCCCGCCCTTCTTTCCCGAGTCGACAGTCTGCAATCAGGGTCTCCGGACAACAGGCAAATCACCAGAAGTGCTTTATTATCTCCTGAGTACATTTACTCTGCTTTAAGTCTTCACAGACCTTTCCCTCTCCTCAGTGTAGCTCCACTTTTAAACACAGTTCATTGGAGCCCTGCTTGCAATACAGTACAGCTTGGGCCTGCTTTCCACACAGTTCACTTTGGCCCTGCTTTCAATATGGTTTTCTCCAGCACTGTTTCTAATCCAGTACTTAGTAGCACTGCTCTTTCCCACAGCTAATGAGCACTGCTCACAATTCAGTTCAGTTAGCAATGTTTTCCTCCTCAGTTCAGTTTTAGCACTGCTTTCAAACACAGTTTAGTTTAGCATTGCCTTCAAACACAGTTCATCTTAGAAATGAAATTAAACAGTTCAATTCAATGGCAATATGGTCTAAGTCACTTTCTCACTCTTTGACCTAATGACCCACCTCCCTCATTTGTCAGCACAAAACCACCTGACATCCACCCACCGGGTCAATTCACCAAGGCTTCATTCACTCTTTCCAGTTCAGTTCATAACTCACTTTAAGAGCCCTCCACCAGCACTTCCATTTCCTCCTCATTCTCCCCTCCTTTCTCCTCCTACAGTTCCATTCTCTCCTCCCCTTCCTCCCGGTCTAGGGGCTCCTCCCTTCTCCCAATCACACCCCGGCTTCTCCCTTCCTTGCATAGATTCTTCTCCCTTCAACTGATCTGTCTGCTGGTGCTGCACTGCCTTCTGGGGCTTGTAGTTTCTTAGCTCCTGGCTTCTCTGACGTTGCCCTGCCTTCTGGGCTTTGTAGTTCCTTGGTTCTGAATCTCTCTGGTGCTGCACTGCCTTCTGGGGCTTGTAGTTTCTTTGCTCTTCACAATAGGTTCGCCCTTTCCCTGCCTTTCCCACTCACCTGAGCCTCCGGAGTTCTATTTACCTCCGCTTTCCTCACAGCGTTAAAAAAAAAAAAGTTGCGTCGCGCTTTGGCGCTTAGAAGCTGGAACAGAGGTTTTTCCTTGCCTTTTTCTGTGGGACCGGAGCTGTGATAGTAACATAGTAACATAGTAGATGACGGCAGAAAAAGACCTGCATGGTCCATCCAGTCTGCCCAACAAGATAAACTCATATGTGTATACCTTACCTTGATTTGTACCTGCCTTTTTCAGGGCAAAGACTGTACAAGTCTGCCCAGCAGTATTTCCTGCCTCCCAACCACCAGTTCCGCCTCCCATCACCGGCTCTGGCACAGACCGTATAAGTCTGCCCTCCACTATCCTCGCTTCCCAACCACCAACCTCTCTTCCCCCACCTGCTCCGCCACCCAGTGAGGTAAGAGTGTTTTCTGACTCCTCCGGGGTTGGCCCGCGATCGGGGCGATTTTGGCGCGAACCGCCATTTTGAATTTTACCGCCGTTTTCGGCGATGGCTGCGGAGACAGTAAAGCGCTGTTCCAAGTGTGGCAAGCGCAGATCAGCAGCGGGGCTCTGTAAATCGTGCTGTACAGACGTTAGAGCCGGCACGAGCATGGCGAGCGAAGATTCTTCGTGCTCTGAGCTGGCAGCGGGCGCCATTTTGAATTTACCACGTGTCACGACCTCCGCTGAGACGGAGAATCCTGAGCCCGGGGGGAGGCCTTGGAGTGAGGCTGATATGGGAGCTACTAGCCCTGGCAGAGATCCGGGTGCCCAGGGTGAGTTTTTCTCCCCTGATTTTGTTTTATTAATGCATAAAGCATACATGCTTAAAAGAGCTCTCCCACAAAGCCCGGCAAGGGCCTCTTCTAATGCCCCCCTCCCCCCCCGGTGGATTCTAGCCTGGGTATGCCCTCTGAGGCGTTATTCCCTGATAATTGGCAGAATATGAAGCTCAGAAGGGCTCATTCCCCTTCAGAAAGTGCTGCACCTCCATTCCCCCCCCCCCTCGTGGTCGGGCTGCGAGGATTCGGAGGACTCTGGCAGGCCTTCATGGTCTGAGGAGCCAGAGTCTGGTGCAGAAGTGACTCAGGATCTGGACGATACCTCCGCGGTGAGGATTTTCCACCGTGATGAGCTGCCAGCGCTTATTTCTGATGCCCTGCAGGCTCTCTCTATTGAGGACCCTGCCAGTGGCACAGCCTCTTCTGTGAATCCTAGGATGGCTAGTACCAAAAAGCCTGCTCGAGCCTTTCCTTTGCATGACTCCATCCAAGAGCTTATTTTGGCTCAATGGGCTGACCCCGAGGGACCTTTGAAAGTTTCCAGGGCTATGGGGCAATTATACCCTCTGAGTGAGGAGCATATGGCTCGCTTTGCTATGCCTAAAGTGGATGCCCTAGTCACAGCTGTGACAAAGAGAACTATCCTCCCTGTTGAAGGAGGTGTTGCCCTGAAGGATATTCAAGACCGTAGACTGGAATCAGCACTTAAACGGTCATTTGAAATTGCAGGTCTCACTATTCGGGCGTCTGCATGCAGTTGTTATGCTGCTAGAGCCTGCCTGGCTTGGTTGCAACAGGCAGTGGAACAGCCCGGTGATGGAGCGGAGCCCTTTTCAGATGTGGCTCCACGGATGGAGTCGGCCTTGTCCTTTCTTGCTGACGCCCTTTATGATATTGTCAGAGCTTCGGCTAAACACATGGCAGTAGCAGTGGCGGCTCGCCGTCTTCTTTGGCTACGGCATTGGGCGGCAGACATGGCCTCTAAGCAAAGGTTGGTGAAGTTGCCCTTTCAAGGCCTTCTCCTGTTTGGTGAGGAGTTGGAGAAAATTGTGAAGGGCCTGGGTGAGGCTAAACCACAGCGCTTGCCCGAAGATAGGCCTCGGCCTTCCTCTAAGGGTGCGGCGGTCCACTCCTCTTACAGACCTCGCTTCTGTGAAGCTCAAAGGTACCGCCTGGGGCGTTCTGCTGGGTTCACTTCTCGTGCCCGTTTTCAGCAGAGGAACTCCTTTCGCTCGGACAAACGTTCCACAGCCACTGGCTCAAGGCGACCCTCTCAATGATGGTGCGCCGGTCCTCTCCTCGAGTCCTGTCATCGGAGGACATCTTTCCCTCTTTGCCGAGGAGTGGGCCAACATTTCCTCAGATCAGTGGGTCTTGGATCTGATCAGAGACGGTTACAGAATAGAATTCGATGCCCCTGTAAGAGACGTGTTTGTGGAGGCCCGATGCGGTTCTGCCGTCAAACGGGTGGCGGTAGAGGAGACTTTACAAGGTGTAATTCAGATAGGGGCCGTGTCCCCGGTTCCTCCCGCCGAACACGGCTGCGGCCGTTACTCCATCTACTTTGTGGTGCCGCGAAAAGGAGGGTCTTTTCGCCCTATTCTGGACTTAAAAGAATTAAACAAGTCCCTGAGAGTGTGGCATTTTCACATGGAAACCCTGTGCTCCGTCATTGCGGAGGTGCAGCCAGGAGAGTTTCTCACATCTCTGGACCTGAAAGAAGCTTACTTGCACATTCCAATTTGGCCCCCTCACCAGACGTTTCTGAGGTTTGGGTGATGGGAAAGCATTTCCAGTTCCGGGCCTTGCCTTTTGGCCTCGCCACAGCTTCCCGCACCTTTTCTAAGGTTATGGTGGTAGTAGCTGCCTTTCTAAGGCGAGAGGGTATTCGGGTTCACCCGTACCTGGACGACTGGCTCAGTCGAGCAAACTCTGCTGCAGAGAGTCAGCATGTAACAGCCAGAGTGGTCTCGGTACTTCAGTCTCTGGGCTGGGTCGTCAATTTGGCCAAAAGTCATCTGACCCCCTCGCAGTCTCTAGAATATTTGGGCGCCAGGTTCGACACAGCTTTGGGGTATGTGTACCTACCCGAGCAAAGGCGGTGCAAGCTTCAGAATCAGGTCCGTCTGCTCCTGAGGATGCCCCGCCTGCGAGCTTGGGACATTGTCCAGCTGCTTGGATCGATGACGGCCACCATGGAACTGGTGCCCTGGGCGAGAGCGCACCTGAGACCTCTACAGTAAGCTCTATTCCAAAGATGGTCTCCAGTATCTCAGGATTACCAATGCAGACTCTCTTGGCTCCCTGCGGCCCGACTCTGCATGGAGTGGTGGCTCTCAGACAGCATGATGCGGCGAGGAATGCTGCTGGCGCTCCCCGATTGGTGCCTAGTGGTGACAGATGCCAGTCTGAAAGGTTGGGGCGCACATTGCAAGGGGAAGCATGCACAGGGTCTATGGACACCCGCGGAGTCTGAGTGGTCCATCAACCGCCTGGAGTTGAAAGCGGTGTTTTAGGCGCTTCTGGCCTTTCAAGTGACCCTGGAAGGATTGGCTGTCAGAGTGATGTCGGACAACACGACAGCAGTGGCCTACATAAATCGACAAGGCGGCACTCAGTGCAGAGCTCTAGCCACGCAGGCCGAACAAATTTGCCACTGGGCCGAGCTGCATCTACAGTTTCTGTCGGCAGCTCACATTGCAGGTCAGAGCAGCGTGCAAGCCGATTATCTAAGCAGGCATCAGATCGATCCAGCGGAGTGGGAACTTGCAGACGAAATGTTCCTGCAGATATGTGCCAAGTCGATCTAATGGTGACAAGCACCAATGCCAAAGTCCCGTGCTTCTTCAGCAGACGGAGAGATCCTTGCGCGGCGGGGTTGGATGCCTTGGCTCAACCCTGGCCTCCGGGCCTACTGTATGTGTTCCCTCCGTGGCCCTTGATAGGGCGAGTGCTCCTGCGGATTCGGCTGCATCCAGGAGAAGTGGTTCTCGTCACCCTGGATTGGCCCAGGAGGCCTTAGTATGCGGACCTCCGACAGATGCTCGTAGAGGATCCCCTTCAGTTACCTCTAGTTCCCAACCTGTTGTCACAGGGTCCGGTGACCATGGAGGACGCCGGCCGATTTGGTCTTATGGACTGGCAATTGAGAGGCAGAGGCTATTCCAGAAAAGTAATTACCACTCTCCTGCAAGCCCGCAAGCGTTCCACTTCCGTGGCTTATGCCAGGATTTGGCGCCAGTTTGAAGTCTGGTATGCTTCCAGAGAGATCACACCCCTGTGGGCTCCTGTCTCGCCGATTCTGGACTTTTTGCAGGATGGTGTACAAAAAGGCTTGGCCTATAATTCCCTGCGGGTGCAAGTGGCAGCGTTGGCCTCCCTGCGTGGCAAGGTTGAAGGCGTGTCTTTAGCTGCTCATCCGGATGTGGCACGGTTTCTTAGAGAGGTGCTTTGGCTCCGTCCTCCCGTGCGTGCACCTTGTCCAGCTTGGAACCTGGGGCTAGTGCTGAAGGCCCTTCAGGGTGCTCCCTTTGAACCACTTCGGCGTGCTTCAGAGAAAGATTTGACACTGAAGGCCGTCTTGTTAGTGGCCATTACTTCGGCGAGACGGGTGTCACAGCTCCAGGCGCTGTCCTGTAGAGACCCTTTTCTGCAGTTTTCAGAGTCCAGGGTCATGGTTCGGACCGTGCCTTCCTTCTTGCCTAAGGTGGTTTCAGCATTTCACCTAAACCAACCTATTTTCTTGCCCTCCTTTGTCGAGGAGGAGTTTCCAGAATCTTTTGGGCAATTGCACCTGTTGGACGTGCGCAGGACTCTGCTGCATAAGTACATAAGTACATAAGTAGTGCCATACTGGGAAAGACCAAAGGTCCATCTAGCCCAGCATCCTGTCACCGACAGTGGCCAATCCAGGTCAAGGGCACCTGGCACGCTCCCCAAACGTAAAAACATTCCAGACAAGTTGTACCTAAAAATGAGGAATTTTTCCAGTCCATTTAATAGCGGTCTATGGACTTGTCCTTTAGGAATCTATCTAACCCCTTTTTAAACTCCGTCAAGCTAACCGCCCATACCACGTTCTCCGGCAATGAATTCCAGAGTCTAATTACACGTTGGGTGAAGAAAAATTTTCTCCGATTCGTTTTAAATTTACCACACTGTAGCTTCAACTCATGCCCTCTAGTCCTAGTATTTTTGGATAGCGTGAACAGTCGCTTCACATCCACCCGATCCATTCCACTCATTATTTTATACACTTCTATCATATCTCCCCTCAGCCGTCTCTTCTCCAAGCTGAAAAGCCCTAGCCTTCTCAGCCTCTCTTCATAGGAAAGTCGTCCCATCCCCACTATCATTTTCGTCGCCCTTCGCTGTACCTTTTCCAATTCTACTATATCTTTTTGAGATACGGAGACCAGTACTGAACACAATACTCCAGGTGCGGTCGCACCATGGAGCGATACAACGGCATTATAACATCCGCACACCTGGACTCCATACCCTTCTTAATAACACCCAACATTCTATTCGCTTTCCTAGCCGCAGCAGCACACTGAGCAGAAGGTTTCAGCGTATCATCGACGACGACACCCAGATCCCTTTCTTGATCCGTAACTCCTAACGCGGAACCTTGCAAGACGTAGCTATAATTCGGGTTCCTCTTACCCACATGCATCACTTTGCACTTGTCAACATTGAACTTCATCTGCCACTTGCACGCCCATTCTCCCAGTCTCGCAAGGTCCTCCTGTAATCGTTCACATTCCTCCTGCGACTTGACGACCCTGAATAATTTTGTGTCATCGGCGAATTTAATTACCTCACTAGTTATTCCCATCTCTAGGTCATTTATAAATACATTAAAAAGCAACGGACCCAGCACAGACCCCTGCGGGACCCCACTAACTACCCTCCTCCACTGAGAATACTGGCCACGCAATCCTACTCTCTGCTTCCTATCTTTCAACCAGTTCTTAATCCATAATAATACCCTACCTCCGATTCCATGACTCTGCAATTTCTTCAGGAGTCTTTCATGCGGCACTTTGTCAAACGCCTTCTGAAAATCCAGATATACAATATCAACCGGCTCCCCATTGTCCACATGTTTGCTTACCCCCTCAAAAAAATGCATTAGATTGGTGAGGCAAGACTTCCCTTCACTAAATCCGTGCTGACTTTGTCTCATCAGTCCATGTTTTTGTATATGCTCTGCAATTTTATTCTTAATAATAGCCTCCACCATCTTGCCCGGCACCGACGTCAGACTCACCGGTCTATAATTTCCCGGATCTCCTCTGGAACCCTTCTTAAAAATCGGAGTAACATTGGCTACCCTCCAGTCTTCCGGTATTACACTCGATTTTAGGGACAGATTGCATATTTCTAACAGTAGCTCCGCAAGTTCATTTTTTAGTTCTATTAATACTCTGGGATGAATACCATCAGGTCCCGGTGATTTACTACTCTTCAGCTTGCTGAACTGACCCATTACATCCTCCAAGGTTACAGAGAATTTGTTTAGTTTCTCCGATTCCCCCGCTTCAAATATTCTTTCCGGTACCGGTGTCCCCCCCAAATCCTCCTCGGTGAAGAGGAGTATCTGCGCGTTACTATCTCTTTCAGGACCTCTGATCATCTGTTTGTTTTGCTATCAGGTCCTCGCAGAGGTTCTCCAGCGTCTAAAGCCACTATTGCCCGCTGGCTTATAGAATCTATCTTTTCAGCTTATTTGCTTGCCGGCTGGCCTCCGCCTGATGCCTTTAAGGCGCATTCCACTGGAGGAATTTACTCTTCTTGGGCTGAAACTGGAGCACTCTCTCTTCAAGAGATTTGTAGTGCAGCAACATGGGCTTCTAAGTTCTCTTTTGCCCGACATTACAGGCTGGATGTGGCTGCCAGGAGGGACGCGAGTGCTGGTGCGTGGTGTGTAGGGTTACGATATGGCTCCAGAAAAAGGAGGACGGATTGAGCCAGCCGGGTTTTACTTCCATTGCTTTCCATTGAAAGCAGTGGAAGTAAAACCCGGCTGGCTCAATTACTTCCATTGAAAGCAATGGAAGTAAAACCTGGCTGGCTCAATCCGTCCTCCTTTTTCTGGAGCCATATGGTAACCCTAGTGGTGTGGCTTGTTCCCACCCTATCTAGGGATTGCTTTGATACATCCCATCTGTAATGGCTGCATCTGCTTGATGACAAGGAAGGGAAAATTAGGTTCTTACCATGATAATTTTCTTTTCTTTAGTCATAGCAGATGCAGCCATGATCCCTCCCTGTCTGATGCTATCTGCTGTAAATCTATTTCTGTTCTGTTCGTGTTTCCTGGAGATTCCGTCCTTGGGAGTAAGTCGGAAAACAGTCTTCAGGATTCTTGTTCAATTAAAGGAGGATGACTTAATTCCCTCCAGTTTCATGTTTTGGAGGATGAGTTTATTCCCTCCAGTTATGTCTCAGTGGAGGATGAGTTTATGCCCTTCGAGAGGATGTTTCATTCCCTCCATTCTGAGTTAATGCCCTTTGTTGTAGGGCCATCGTTCGCTGTGAGGAAAGCTCATGTTATTCCCATTGCGGTTTGCCATACTGCTTTGGAAGCTTCAAATACTGATGAGAGACAGTGGAGCAAGCTGGTATGAGGCACTGAAAAAAGTGTGATCTCTATCTCCCTCTGCTGGTTGATGGACACAACCCATCTGTAATGGCTGCATCTGCTATGACTAAAGGAAAGAAAATTATCACGGTAAGAACCTAATTTTCCCATTGTATATACACAAAAGATGCTCATGACAATGATTACTCGTGGAGGAATTTTGTGAAAAAAAAAAGTTGTCTGTGCACAATATTTGATAATTGTGCAAAATTTGGCAACTCTTTTCTCACAATTAGTCTGTGCAGTAGCACAAGACTATATAATATACTTGGACCACCCAAGTCCCCCCTCCCCCCCCCCCCCAAGCCATAACCTGCTGGCAGTTTGAACATGTTTTTTTTTTCTTTTTAAACAATAGAACATCACAAAACTCAGATGCCATCTCAGAGGAATTTTGTTTAAAGTCCATCAGCTTCATGTAAACTGCGATAATAATGTACACAAAAAATCAAATTAAGACTAGAGTATCAAAATTTTTTTTCAACATAGCCCTGGTTGAGAACTTTCTGAAAAGATAAGTTATAATTCACAGAGCCCAGAGTGGTTGAAAAAGTGGACCACAAATAGGCACTGGAAAAGAGATTAATGCCTGAAATCTTAGAGGAGGAAACTACACACTACTCTTCAGATAAGACTTTTTTTTTTTTTTTTTTGGGTGTAGGGTTTGCTGTGGGAGCAGTGCTAATGTTTGACGTGCTTTGCTGTCTGCTGAGCATTGGAGAGGAATACTTAATGCCCTGTTTAGCATGCATTTGCATGCTACTTGCACTGAGAGCTGGTCAGCTCATTGTTACATATGTACGCCGCCTTTGATCATAGGGTGAAGGCAAACGCAGGCGCTAATCTAGCACTTTTGGCCTTTAGCGCTCGGGTTTACATTTGACCATCAGCCCATTAAGCTAACTTTCAGGTTAGGCCCTGAACAGTATGATGTCATGCTGACATCTCCCACACTTTTATTTTTACGCATGCATGGGAAAAGATGGAAGCAAACCTGTGGTACCTATCGATATGGCATTCACACCTACCAGTGCTTTATACACAGCTGTGGCCGGCTTGCCATTCTTTTTTTGCCTCTCATATTTCCAGTAGTATATATTCTGCTAGTTCCAACAGGTTCCTTGTCCTGCACAGTTTTGTCTCCATAGTTATGGCGATGAGCAAGTCCCATTATGAGTACAAACCTCGTGTCTTAGGTAGGACAGCCATTACTGGGCAGGGAAACCCAATGCACCTGGCATAGAGAGAATGAACAAGTGTATAAGGGATACAGGAATTTCTGAGGAGGTTAAGGCCTAAAGGTACCAGAATGCCATGAGTGATTGTACGATAATATGGGAAACATTAATATACTACAGCTGACTCTGGTATGCAATACAGTAGAAAAAGCCAAATTTGCAGGCCAAATTAACCTGGTTTCAGAGGTAGATGCTGGAAAAAATTATATGTAACCTAACTTAAAATATTGATGGTATTTTGTAGGACGTGCACTGCAAGGAGATGTACACATGTTTCATTTTACAGAACAAGAAAATCGTGACCATGCATAGCAAAATGTGTTCAACGTTAAAATAATGATAGGGTGAATAAAAATATTAGAAACATGATCAGCAATAGGTGAATACTGCAATTTTAAGTTCCCATAAGTGATGGTATGATTCACTGCTCTGGTCGTTGTCTTAAGGTGATCAGTACAGGCATGGAGTCCTGTAAAGTTCAGCAGTTTAGGTAGAGTCTCTTCTCCCATGCCAAGTGGTAATGGATGCACAGCATATGCGATAAAGTCTGGAATGTCAATAGTCATTGGTAATCAGAGGAGTGGAATAGATTGTCCCTTACAAATATAATGGAGAAACACTAATTTCAGTATAGTTGTAGAATACAAAATTGTATGATATATTAACAACTATGCATACTTTGAAACATTATTCAATATTGAAAAAATCTTTAAAACCAGGAACAGTTGGGAAATGCTATAGTACTGACTCTTCAAACACATGTTGCATCCACAAAATATTCTTCACAACCACCACACACTCACATTATACAACTCAGAATACACCATACAACCCAGAAATAAACACACTTCTACTATCTTATAATCTTTATTGATCACATCACTAAATGCAAGTGTGGTGAATTAAATGTTCCAATATTGTTCATGAATACCATAACCTTAAGTAGTTCAGTTGCTGCTAAACAAGTTATAAATCCAATGTTCCAAGGTCTTATCATGATATTTCCACACTTCCAGTATGTATGTGTAGTGTAGTCCAAGACAGACTGTGAAGTTTAAACTCTTGAAACTGCGATGCACAATCGCCAAATGACAGGAGCCAGTTTCACACCAACTCAATACCCGAACCCGACACAGTCTGTGTTTCGCTTCTTCATTTGTCATCAGTGGTCAGACCTCCAAAATATAACAACCACTTTCCTTGTCATCAGCAGCAGATGAATCCATTACGAATGGGTTGTGTCCACCTACCAGCAGGGGAAGATAGAGAACACTTAACCATAGTGCTTCCTGGACAGCTAGCTCCATCTGCCTCTCAGTATTCTCTGTCTCCCAGCAGGGTTGGACGCAGCTTATTCAGCTCCTTCAAGAATCTGCCTGGGGTGGCTCCTGTGCGTTTGCCAGTTGTAGCAGGGGTGTTGTGGCTATTGCAGCTTCACTTTAAAGGCACATAAGTTAGCCCTTTCCCTGCCTTACCCTTACCCCTATGTGGATGCAGGCATATAGGTTTGCCCTGTTTCTGCCTTTCCCACTCTCTTCTATGTGGATGCAGGCACATTGGTTCGTCCTTTCCCTGCCTTTCTCACTCTTCTGGACCTCCGGAGTGCCTCTGTAGCTGTTGCCTCTAACGTTCCTCACAGCGTTAAAAAAAAAAAAAAAAAACAACATGACGCGCTTGTTAGCGCTGCGATTCTGAGGCTACCTTCTGTCTGTGCAACGTGACCGGAGCTCTGGGACTCTGTTGAGGTAAGAGTGTCTTGTAGCTCCTTCGGGGAGGGCCCACGATTGGGACGTTTTTGGCGCGAATCTGCCATTTTGAAATTTTCTGCCGTTTTTGGCGATGGCTGCGGAGGTTGTTAAGCGCTGTTCATGTTGTGGCAAGCACAGATCAGCAGCGGGGCTCTGTAAATCATGCTCTACAGACGTCAGGGCCGGCACGAGCCTAGCGAGCGATGTATCTTCCCGCTCGGTGGAGCTGGCAGCGGGCGCCATCTTGGATGCGCCGCATGGTCCAACCCCCGCAGGAGCGGAGGGATCTGAGGCCAGAGGGGAGTCTCGGATGGAGGCTACCAGAGGAGCTGCTTGCCCCGGATTGTAACCGGGAGACCAGGGCGAGCCTTTCTCCCCTGAGTTTGTGTTGCTTTTACTACTACTACTACTACTACTACTACTACTATTTACATAAAGTGTTCATGTTAAAGAGGGCTCTGCCGCAGGTGTCTGACTCTGCGTTGCTACCTGGTTCCCCTCCAGTGGAGGCCGGTTTTTTCCCCAGAGGAGCCAGAGGAAGGAGTCGGATTGCCACTGGATCCAGATGATCCCGCCGCGGTTAGGATTTTCCACTGCGAGGAGCTGCCAGCGCTTATTTCTGACGCCTTGCAGGCCCTCTCTATTGAAGATCCTGCGCTTGGTGAGGCCTCCTCTGGTAATCAGAGGATGGCAAGTACTAAGAAGTCTGCTCGAGCCTTTCCTTTGCATGACTTATTTTGGCTCAATGGGCTGACCCCGAGGGGCCTTTGAAAGTTACCAGGGCAATGAGGCACTTATACCCTCTTAGTGAGGAGCACTTGGCATGCTTGGCCGTGCCTAAAGTAGATGCCCTAGTCACGGCTGTGACGAAGAAGACTACCCTCCCAGTAGAGGGAGGGGTCGCCCTGAAGGACATGCAGGGCCGATGGCTGTAATCAACAATGAAACGGTCCTTTGAAATTTCAGGCCTAGCCTTACGGGCTTCAGTGTGAAGTTATGCTGCTCGAGCCTGCCTCGCTTGGTTGCAACAGGCAGTGGAACAGCCCGGGGATGGAGCGGAACCCCTTGTGGAGGTGGCACCGCGGATGGAGTCGGCCTTATTTTTGGCTAACGCCCTTTATGATCTGGTCAGAGCCTCGGCTAAACAGATGTCTGTGGCGGTGGCTGCTCGCCGCCTTCTATGGCTACGGCATTGGGCGGCTGACATGGCCTCTAAGCAAAGGTTGGTGAAGTTGCCCTTCCAGGGCCTTCACCTATTTGGTGAGGAGTTGGAGAAAATTGTCAAGGGCCTGGGGGATGCTAAACCCCAGCGGTTACCCGAGGCTAGGCCGCTGCCTTCTTCCAAGGGTCAGGCGGTTCCCTCCTCTTCCAGACCTCGCTTCCGTGAAGCTAGAAGGTACCGCCCGGGGCGTTCTGCTGGGTTTACTTCTCGTGCCCGTTTTCAGCAGAGGAACTCCTTTTGCTCGGACAAACGCTCCGCAGCGGCCGGTTCAAGGCCTGGAGTTCAATGATGGTGCGCCGGCCCACTCCTCGATTCCTGCAGTTAGAGGACGTCTTTCCCTCTTTCTCGAGGAGTGGGTGAAGATTACCTCAGATCAGTGGGTTTTGGACTTGATCAGAGACGGCTACAGATTAGAATTCACTGCCCCGGTGAGAGATGTGTTTTTGGAGTCCCGATGCGGCACTGCCGTCAAACGGGCAGCGGTAGAGGAGACCTTGCAAGGCTTGTTGCACCTGGGAGTGGTGATCCCCGTGCCTCCCGCCGAATGCGGCTGCGGTCGTTACTCCATTTATTTTGTGGTGCCGCGAAAAGGCGGGTCTTTTCGGCCCATTCTCGACTTGAAGAAAGTCAACGAGTCACTTAAAGTACGACATTTCCACATGGAAGCCCTGCGATCAGTCATTGTGCGGTTCAGCCAGGAGAGTTTCTCACGTCTCTGGACCTGAAAGAAGCTTACTTGCACATCTCTATTTGACCCCCTGCACCAACAGTTTCTCCGGTTTGCGGTGTTGGGCAAACACTTTCAGTTTCGGGCCTTGCCTTTTGGCCTCGCCACAGCTCCCTGAACCTTTTCCAAGGTAATGGTGGTAGTAGCTGCCTTTCTCATGCGAGAGGGTATCCGGGTTCACCCATACCTTGACGACTGGCTCATCAGAGCGGACTCTGCAGAAGAGAGTTGTCATGTAACAGCCAGAGTGGTCTCAGAACTGCAATCTCTGGGCTGGGTTGTCAATATACCCAAAAGTCACCTGACCCCCTCTCAATCTCTAGAGTATTTGGGGGTTCGGTTTGACATGGCCTCGGGGTTTTTTTTTTTTTTTTTTTTACTTGAGCAAAGGAGGTGCAAGCTTCAGACCCAGGTCCGTCTTCTCCTGAGGATGCTTCGCCCGCGAACTTGGGACATTGTCTAGCTCTTGGGGTCGATGACGGCCAACCTAGAAGTTGTGCCTTGGGCGAGAGCGCACATGAGACCGCTGTAGTGTCCCTGCTACAACGTTGGTCTCCCATTTCCCAGGATTATCAGTGCAGACTCAGTGGTGGCTCTCAGACAGCAAGCTGCGGCGAGGAATGCCGTTAGCACTCCCCGACTGGTACCTGGTGGTAACCGATGCCAGCCTGAAGGGCTAGGGAGCTCATTGCCAGGAGAGGCATGCCCAGGGTCTGTGGACACTCGAAGAATCGAAGTGGTCCATCAATCGCTTGGAGTTAAAAGCAATTTTCCAGGTGTTGCTGGCCTTTCAATCGACCTTGGAGGGATTGGCTGTCAGAGTACTGTCGGACAATATGACGGCAGTGGCCTACATAAATCGTCAAGGCGGAACGCAGTGCAGAGCACTGGCTGCACAGGCCGCTTAGATTTGCCACTGGGCCGAGCTGCATTTACAGTTCCTGTCAGCAGCTCATATCGCAGGTCAGAGCAACGTGCAAGCCGATTATCTAAGCAGACACCACATCGACCCAGCGGAGTGGGAGTTGTCAGACAAAGCGTTTCTTCAACTCTGTGCCAAATGGGGAATGCCCGCAGCGGATCTGATGGCGTCAAGCACAAATGCCAAAGTCCCGTGCTTTTACAGCAGACTGAGAGATCCTCTCTCGGCGGGGTTGGATGCCTTGGCTCAACCCTGGCCTCTGGGCCTCCTATATGTGTTCCCGCCTTAGCCCTTGATAGGGCGAGTACTCCTGCGAATTCGGCTGCACCAAGGAGTGGTGATTCTCATTGCCCCGGATTGTCCCAGGCGGCACTGGTATGCAGACCTCCGGTGGATGCTGGTGGAGGCTCCTCTTCCTTTGCCTCTGGTACCGAACCTGTTGACGCAGGGTCCGGTAACCATCGAGGATCCCTGCCGCTTTGGTCTTATGGCATGGCTGTTGAGAGGGCGCAATTGAGAGACAAGGGCTCTTCTAACAAGGTCATCTCCACTCTCTTGCAGTCCCACAAGCGGTCCACTTCCGTTGCGTATGCCCGGATTTGGCGCCAGTTTGAGGCTTGGTGTGTTCCAAAGGCGATCACACCCATGGGGGCTTCTGTCTCGCCGATTCTTGACTTTTTGCAGGATGGTGTACAAAAAGGTTTGGCCTATAATTCCCTGCGGGTACAAGTGGCAGGATTGGCATGCTTTTGAGGGAAGGTCGTTGGCCTCTCCTTAGCTGTGCATCCAGACATTGCATGGTTTCTTAGAGGGGTGCTTTGGCTCCGTCCTCCCGTGCGGGCAGGGCCGTGCCGATGCGGTAAGCGAGGTAAGCGCCGCAGGGGGGCGCCCACCTCTGAAGGGCGCCGCCGCGGTGCTTACCCTCGCCCCGGCGCCCCAGCCCAATCGTGGACTTCAGACTTCCCTGCTGCCCTCACAAGCGTAGCGCTTTTGTGAGGCAGCTCGGGCTCTCCCTCCTTCCTTACTTGGTTTCCGCTCTGGCTCCCCGATCGGCAGCCCCCCCCCCCCCGCGTGTTTTAACCTTTACTCTCCGACGTGGCAGCGATGTCAATCAATGAAGAACGTACAACAGACTCGTTTCCAGCTTCTCTCTTCACACAGTGTCCCGCCTTCAGCGTCAGCGATGATGCATTTCCTGTTCCCGCGAGGGCGGGACACTGTGAAGAGAGAAGCTGGAAGCGAGTCTGTTGTACGTTCTTCATTGATTGACATCGCTGCCACGTCGGAGAGTAAAGGTTAAAACACGCGGGGGGGGGGGGCTGCCGATCGGGGAGCTAGAGCGGGAACCAAGGAAGGAAGGAGGGAGAGCCAGAGCTGCCTCGCAAAAACGCTGCAGCCTGCCACATGTAGGGGGGAGGGCAGGGGAGAGGAGAATTGTTGGCCATGTATGGATGCAGGGCAGGGAGAGAGAAGAAATCACTGGACAGGAGGGGAGAGGGCAGAGCAGGGGAGAGAATTGCTGACATGGATGGATGGAGGGGAGGGCAGGGAAGAGAGGAGAATTGCTGGGCATAGATCGAGGGGACAGGGGAGAGAGGAAATTATCTGGAGATAGATGGAGGAGAGGGCAGGGGAGAACGGAGAGTTCCTGGACATGGATGGATGGATGGAGGGGAGGGCAAGGGAGAGAGGAGAATTCTGGACATGGATGATGGGAGATGGGAAGATGGGATCCGGAGATGGGAAGGCGGTAGAACAAGAGGACATGAAATGAGATTGAAGGGGGGCAGACTCAAAAAAGATGTCAGGAAGTATTTTTTCACGGAGAGGGTGGTGGATGCTTGGAATGCCCTCCCGTGGGAGGTGGTGGAGATGAAAACGGTAACGGAATTCAAACATGCGTGGGATATGCATAAAGGAATCCTGTGCAGCAGGAATGGATCCTCAGAAGCTTAGCTGAAATTGGGTGGCGGAGCAGGTGGGGGGAAGAGGGGTTGGTGGTTGGGAGGCTAGGATAGGGGAGGGCAGACATATACGGTCTGTACCAGAGCCGGTGATGGGAGACGGGACTGGTGGTTGGGAGGTGGGAAATACTGCTGGGCAGACTTATACGGTCTGTGCCCTGAAAAACACAGGTACAAATTCAAGATAAACTCATATCTTGGGCAGACTAGATGGACCATGCAGGTCTTTTTCTGCCGTCATCTACTATGTTACTATGGATGGATGAATGGGGACAGGGGAGAGAGGAAATTTTCTGGAGATGGATGGAGGAGAGGGCAGGGGAGAACGGAGAGTTCCTGGACATGGATGGATGGAGGAGAGGGCAAGGGAGAGAGGAGAATTCTGGACATGGATGGATGAATGGGGACAGGGGAGAGAGGAAATTTGCAGGATATGGGTGGATGGATGGAGGAGAGGGAAGGGGAGAATGGAGAGTTGTTGGACATGGATGGATGGAGGGGAGGGACGTCAGGAAGGAGATGCACATGGATGGAGGGGAGGGAAGAGAGGAGAAATACTGGACATGGATGGAGTGGAGGGCAGGGAAGAGAGGAGAAATGTTGGACAAGGATGGGGGGAAGGAAAGATAAAGGAAGGAGATGCACACGGATGGAGTGGAAGGGAGAGAGGAGAGAGGAGAAATGCTGGACGTGGATGGAGGGGAGAGAAGACAAAGGTTGTAGATGCACATGGATGGAGGGGAGTGAGGAGAAATGCTTTATATGGATGGAGGGGAAATTGCTGAATTTAAAGGCTGGATTGGAACACTTTGAGGGCAGATGTTGAAACTGGAGAAAGGATAGGGTGGTAGACAGGACGCATAAGGACACAGAAAGATGGTGGACATGATGAGAGAAAAAAATATCAAATGGAAAGAAGACACTGGGACCAAAGCTAATAGAAAAACTAAATGCTCTGACAGCAAAGGTAGAAAACATTTTTTATTCAAAATGTATTAATTGGAATATGTCAGCTTTTGGAAATGTACATCTGTGATATTTTGCATGTAAGTTTCAATGTTTCTAGTATTGCTGCATGCTGAGTCTGACTTCTTGTATTTTGCCTTCATATCTGTTAAGCCATGTGTTTTTCATGTGTGATCAAGATGCAGTATTCTGCTAGCATGAAATATTTGCAGCCCTTTTTGTTTTATTTTGGTTTCACTAGGTTGTGTACTGGTGTTTTAGAGCCCGGTGTAATTATAGTGCTGCCTTTCCACACATAAAGGTTGTAGCTCGTCCTGTCCTTGGAATTAGTGCTGTTATGGTTTGGTAAGGCTATGAGTGTGTTTTGCACAAGTTTGTATATAGTGTTTTGCAGTGGAGAGATTGTGTGTTGGCCTTACTAAGTTGGCACCAAAACACCAGAAAGGGTGTACAGCGTAAATCATGACACACTACCTCTTGAAGGATCTACATATGGTCGTTAATAAAAGGAGCTCATTGTGAACACTAGCCACCCTAAAAGGGTGTTTTTTGGCTCTACACGTATCATGATATTATGGATCCCTTGTTTCATATTGTTGACGGTCTGCATGTTCCGTATGGTGGTATATTGGTGTATTAGGGTCTTCCCAGTGTAATATTTATGGTACAGTAAGGTTCTGAGTGTGTTTTTGCACAAAGTTGTGCATAGTGTTTTGCAGTTGATCGATTGTGTTTAGTATATGCTTTGAGCAACCACTTTATTCTTTGACATATGATACATATCTAATATCAAAATTTAATAAAAGGTATTAACTGTGACTTTTATTTTTACTTATTTTTTTTCTGTGTGTTGTCAAACACTTATGGAGGTAAGCTCCGCCCCTGGCTCACCCCTAACCCCGCCCCCTTTAGCCTCCCCAAACAGTTGGGCCACCGACCGCCTATGGCAGGCATGGATGGGAGGGCAGAGAGGCATGGATGGGAGGGCAGCAGCAGGGCCCAGGGAGAGGACAAATTGCTGGAAGTGGAGGGGAGAGAGGAGGATTGCTAGCTATGGATGCAGCAGGGAAGGGCAGAGAGGGACAAGGATGGACATGGGGGCCCAGGGAGAGGACAATTTGCTGGAAATGGAGGGGAGGGGAGAGAGGAGGATTGCTGGCTATGGATGGAGGAGGGAAGGGCAGAGAGGGACAAGGATGGACATGGGGGCCCAGGGAGAGGACAAATTGCCGGAAATGGAGGGGAGGGGAGAGAGGAGGATTGCTAGCTATGGATGGAGGAGGGAAGGGCAGAGAGGGACAAGAATGGACATGGATGGGAGGGCAGGACCCAGGGAGAGAGAAGAAATTGCTGGAAATGGATATAGAGCAAGAAATGAAGAAGAAAGGAGGAAAGTAAAGAAATAAATTAGCCCTGGAAATGGAGTTAAGAGGACAGATAGCAGCAGACTCAGATACTGGGCCAGCATGATCGGAAAAAGAAAGTCACCAGACAACAGAAAAAAATCATTTTATTTTCATTTTAGCGTTTGGAATATACATCTGCTATCTTATTTTGCAATGTATAGCAATTTGTTTCTAAGAATATTGCTGACAATTCCTGTCAGTGTGGCAAGTGGTGAGCGATCATTTTCACCGGGGGGGGGGGGGCGCGCCAACTGATAGTCTGCAGGGGGGCGCCAACTGATAGTCTGCAGGGGGGCGCCAGAGACCCTAGGCACGGCCCTGCGTGCGGGTACCTTGTCCGGCATGGAACCTGGGGCTAGTATTGAAGGCTCTTCAGTGTTCGCCTTTCAAGCCTCTGAGGTGAGTTTCGGAGAAGGATGTGACTCTAAAGACAGTCTTTTTGGTGGCCATTACATCGGCGAGACGGATGTTTGAGCTCCAGGCGCTGTCCTGTCGAGACCCATTTCTGCAATTCTCAGAGTCCGGAGTAACGGTACGTACTGTGCCTTCCTTCCTGCCTAAGTTGGTTTCAGCATTTCACCTAAACCAGCCTATTTATCTGTCCTTCTTTACTAGGGAGGAGTTTCCGGAATCTTTTGGGCAGTTGCACCTTCTGGATGTGCGCAGGGCGCTGTTGCAGTATCTGCAGATGTCTAATGCTTTCAGGACCTCTGATCACCTTTTTGTATTGTTGTCAGGTCCTTGCAGAGAGTCTCCAGCGTCTAAAGCCACTATAGCCTGTTGGCTTAAGGAAGCCATTTTTTTTCTGCATATCTGCTATCTGGCCGGCCTCCACTTGACGCGTTTAAGGCACCTTCCACAAGAGCGATTTCCTCCTCTTGGGCTGAGACGGGAGCACTCTTTCTTCAAGGGATATGTAGTGCAGCTGCTTGGGCTTCTAAGCTCTCTTTTGCCCGTCATTACAGGCTGGAGGTGGCTGCCACGAGGGACGCGCTTTTTGGAGCACAAGTGCTTGCGCGTGGTGTGGCTTGTTCCCACCCTATCTAGGGATTGCTTTGATACATCCCATTCATAATGGATTCATCTGCTTGATGACAAGGAAGGGAAAATTAGGTTCTTACTTTGGTAATTTTCTTTCCTTTAGACATTAGTTGAATCCATGATCCCTCCCTGATTGATTCTGTTTTGTGTTCAGTTTTTCCTGCAGACATGTTCCCTCATTGGGAGAAGCTGGAAAACAAGTCTTCAGGATTTCTGTTCTACTACAGGAGGTTGAGTTCGTCCCTCTTTTGTGTTGTTGCTCCTGTTCTGGGGCGTTCGTTCGCTGTGAGGAAAGTTCATGTTATGCTACTTTGCGGGTTTATCACTGCTTTGAAAGCTTCAAATACTGAGAGGCAGATGGAGCTAGCCGTCCAGGAGGCACTGTGGTTTTCAGTGTTCTCTATCTCCCCTTGCTGGTAGGTGGACACAACCCATTCATAATGAATTCATAAAGGAAAGAAAATTACCAAGGTAAGAACCTAATTTTCCCATAACATACACCCCACACTGTATATCAAAACACTCATACATTTCTATAATATACATAAAAAACATACCTTATCATACTGTGATAACTCACGGGCGGGAGCAGACTCTCACACAACCCAGATGCATCACGGTGTGCCTGCAAAAAATGCTCACACATGCGCATGGGGCTGCTTGAAGTTCAACTAGCTAAGAGACTGCACTGGACACTCCCCCTAAACAGTTAACCAATCTATTTCTTTGTTCAGCCAGTGCGGTGCTACCATCATCCATGAAAAAATTAAATGCTGTTCTTTTCTAGAAAGTTGTAAGGAAACATTTCCTCCCCTAAACCCTCTCAACTGACACAAAACCACAAATTTCAGTTGGTCTACAGTATGTCCCATTCTCCGAGAACAAACAGGCTGCTTGTTCTCACATGTGGGTCGACGTCCTCGTTGGCCCGGGAACGCAGCGTTTTGCAAAAGCAAAAATGAACAAAGTTTTGCCAGAGTCTTCTGGTGCGCATCTCCTCAGTTTTCTTTTTTCCCGCAGCGAAGTGTGGCAGGGTTTTCCCTGTGCTTCTTGTTTGGCCTGGGGAAGAGTCTTCTCTTTTTTCGCTTTTTTTTTTGTGTTTACGCGCTAGTTAGTTGTCTTCTTTGTTGTTTAAAAAAATGTATTAGGATTTCCTTTATAATTTCTCCTAGTTCTTCTTTACAAGTTAGTTTTCTTTCTTTTTCCACACGGCCGTATTTAGGCTGCACGGTCGGGTTTCACCTTTTTGTGCCCCTTTTATTTGGCACAATCGATTCCTTTAATTTTGCCGAGCTCATTTTTCCTTCCATGTCATCGAGGACACCCAGTGGCTTCAAACGTTGTACTTGGTGCAACCGGACCATCTCAGGTACCGATACCCATTCCTGGTGTATGCAGTGCCTTGGGACCGACCGCAGCCCAGCTGCTTGCAATCTGTGTCTTCATATGAAGAAACGGACCCAAGTAGCTTGAGAAGCCCAATGAGTGAAACTTTTTGGGGCTCGTTCCTTCATTCCGGGATGTCGGCACCAAGGGGACCGCTCCCCCTTTATTCAGGAGGTGCCATTTCGTTGGTCTCCTAGCAGCCCGTTACCTGCTACTCAAACTCAGCAGATTCTGCCACCGGTTATTCCACTGACCCCGCAGCCTTCTCCGATGGTGGCTCTTGATGAGCGCATCTGGGCCCTGCTTCCAGAGCTCCTGGAAGTACTGCTGCGCCAGTCTGCTTCGGTGTCGGGGGTGCTTGCGCCTTCTGTACCGTCTGCTGCAGCGGCATCTGGCCCTTCACCTGCAGTGAGGTCCCCATCTTCAGCAGCCACCGGTGTCGACTCCCATTTGACGTCGGTGGAGGAAGTTTTGCCGCAGTCCAGGCGGGCGTCGACTTCTCTACATCACCATCAAGGATGTCTATCCTCTGCGTCGAGGCAGGCTCAGTCTCGGAGTGCTCTGAGAGAGGTCTTATCCGATACTGAGGAGGAGTGTTAGTGGGAGTCAGAGGAAGATCCCAGATACTTTTCTTCTGATGAGTCGTATGGGATTCCCTCTGAACCTTCCCCTCCACCAGAAAGACTGTCTCCCCCGAAAAGTCTGTCCTTTACTTCCTTTGTCCGGGAAATGGCAACGGCTATTTCTTTCCCTATGGAGGTTGGGGATGAGTCCAGGGCTGAGATACTTGAGGTCCTGGACTATCCTTCCCCACATAGGGAGGCTGTGATGGCTCCTCTGCATAAAGTACTGAAGGAAATCCTTATGCGGAACTGGTCGTTCCCTCTTTCTGGCCTCGTGATCCCGAAGAAAGCTGATTCCCAGTACCGGATCCACGGTGAATCTGGGTTGATAAGGTCTCAGTTACCCCACAATTCCATGGTGGTGGACTCTGTCCTCAAAAGAGCCAAGAATACTAGAGACTATGCCTCGGCACCCCCAGGCAGAGAAGCTAGGACCTTGGACTCTTTTGGGAGGAAGACGTATCACGCCGCTATGTTCGCTGCCTGAATCCAGTCTTACCAGCTCTTCACGAGCGTCCACTTGCAGAACTCAGTGAGGCAACTGCCTAGCTTGGTTGATGCCCTCCCTCCAGAGCAGGCTGAGCCTTTTTGCCAGGTGGTCAGACAGCAGAAGGCGTGTTGTAAGTTTCTGGCCAGGAGCTCTTACGACTCTTTTGATGTGACATCCTGAATCGCTGCTCAGGTTATAGTGATGTTCAGACTTTATTGGCTGCATGTCTGACCTGGATCATTCGGTCCAGCAGCAGATGGTGGATGTACCTTGCCGGGGGGACAACCTTTTTGGTGAGAAAATAGAGGATCTCGTTGACCAGATCAAGAAGCATAATAATGCTATGGATTCTCTCTCCCGCTGGGTGTCTTCTGCTACAACCTCCTCAAGTAGGAAGTATTTTGGGGGAAAGAGGAGTGCTCCCTATTCCTATGCTAGGCGTAGTTACACACCGGCTTCCTGACAGCCTACCCAGGCTCAGCCCCAACGCTCTCTTTCTCATCAACAGCATGCGCCTAAGGCCCCTGCTACTCCACAGCAAAAGCAAGAGACGAGCATTTGACTGGCTGCAGTTCAGCATAGCTGCTGTAAAAGTGTCTGTACCGGACGGCTTGCCGGTTGGAGAGAGGTTAATGTTTTTTCACCAAAGGTGGCCTCTCATAACCTCCGACCGGTGGGTTCTTCAAATAGTCCAGTTAGGATACACCCTCAATCTGGAATCCAAACCTTCACATTGCCCACTGGGAGTTCATTCTTGCAGCTCCCAGCACAATTAGGTGCTTGCAGAGGAACTCTCCACCCTTCTAAAAGCCCAAGCGGTTGAACCCATTCCACCATGGGAAGAAGGGTTGGGATTCTATTCCAGGTACTTCCTTGTGCAGAAAACCCCGGGGGGGGGGGGGGGGGGGGATGCATCCCATCCTAGACCTAAGGGCCCTGAACATATTCCTAGTCTGAGAAAAGTTCAGGATGGTTTCCTTGGGCACCTTTCTTCCCATGGTTCAGGAGAACGATTGGCTGTGCTCTCTTGGCTTAGGTTGCTTACACACACATCTCCATACTTCCAGCTCACAGGAAGTATTTTCAATTTTGGCTGGGAGCAGCACTTTCAGTACCATGTACTGCCCTTTGGTCTGACGTCTGCGCCCAGATTGTTTATAATGTGTCTAGCAGTAGTCGCTAAGCAGACTGGGAGTGCATGTGTTTTCTTATCTCGACGATTGGCTGGTGAAGAGCACCTCGGAGAAGGGTGCTCTGGAGTCTATGCGAATGACTATTCAGGTGCTAGAAATACCAGGCTTCGTAATAAATTACTCCAACTCCCATCTCACTCCTGTCCAAGAAATTGGAATTCATTGAAGCGCTGCTGGACACGAAGACAGCTCGGGCTTATCTCCCCGGGACAAGGGCAGACAACTGGCTGTCCCTGGTGTCCACTGTTGGAGCATCCCAGCAGGTCACAGCTCGGCAGATGTTGAGATTTCTGGGGCACATGGCCTCCATGCAACTCCCATGGCACGTCTACATATGAGATCTGCTCAATGGACCCTAGCTTCCCAGTGGTATCAAGCTGCGGGGTATCTAGGCAATGTCATCCAACTGTCCAACGTCTTTCGAAATTCTCTTCACTGGTGGACGATCCGATCCAATTTGACCATGGGGTGACCATTCCAAATTCCTCAGCCACAAAAAGTGCTGACGATGGATGCAGGAGCTCATGTAGATGGGCTTCACACTCAGGGAGCCTGGTCTTTTCGGGAAACAGGTCTTCAGATCAACCTCCTGGAACTACAAGCAATCTGGAACGCTCTAAAGGCTTTCAGAGAGCGACTGTCCAACCAAATTATCTTGATTCAAACAGACAATCAGGTTGCGATGTACCACACCAACAAGCAGGGGGGCACTGATTCTCACCCGCTGGTGTCAGGAAGCCGCCCAGATGTGGCTTTGGGCACGCCGTCATGGCATGTTTCTTCAGGCCACTTATCTAGCACGCGTAAACCGTCTGGCTGACAGGCTGAGCAGGGTCATGCAACCTCATGAGTGGTCACTGAACATGGACATAGCCCGCAAGAGCTTCCGAGCTTGGGGCATCCCCTCGGTGGATATTTTTGCCACTCAGATCACTTACAAGGTCCCTTAGTTCTGTTCCAGGCTTCAGGATGCCTTTCTCCTACATTGGGGAACAGGTCTTCTGTATGTGTATCCTCCCATACCTCTAGTAGGGAAGACTTTGCTGGAACTCAAGCAAGACCGCGGAACCATGATCCTGATTGTACCCTTCTGGCCGTGTCAGATTTGGTTTCCTCTTCTTCTGGAGTTGTCCTCCAAAAAAACGTGGAGATTGGAGTGTTTTCCAGCCCTCATCACTCAACGAGGGGTCACTTCTACATCCCAATGTCCAGTCTCTGGCTTTCATGGCCTGGATGTTGAGAGCTTAGAATTCGCCTCCTTGGGTCTTTCAGAGGGTGTTTCCCGAGTCTTGCTTGCTTCTAGAAAAGCTTCCACAAAGAGGTGTTACTCTTTCATATGGAGGAGGTTTGCCATCTGGTGTGACAGTAAGACCCTAGATCCTCTTTCTTGTCCTACACAGACCCTGCTTGAATATCTTCTACACTTGTCAGAGTCTGGTCTCAAGACCAACTCCGTAAGGGTTCACCTCAGTGCAATTAGTGCTTATCATAGGCGTGTAGAGGGTAAGCCTATCTCTAGACAGCCTTTAATTGTTCGCTTCATGAGAGGTTTGCTTTTGTCAAAGCCCCCTGTCAAACCTCCACCAGTGTCATGGGATCTCAACTTCGTTCTCACCCAGCTTATGAAAGCTCCTTTTGAGCCACTGAATTCCTGCCATCTGAAGTACTTGACCTGGAAGGTCGTTTTCTTGGTGGCTGTTACTTCAGCTCATAGAGTCAGTGAGTTTCAGACCTTAGTAGTTGATGCACCTTATACTAAGTTTCATCACAACAGAGTAGTCCTCCGCATGCACCCTAAGTTCCTGCCGAAGGTAGTGTCAAGAGTTTCATCTGAACCAGTCAGTTGTCTTGCCAACATTTTTCCCCCGACCTCATGCCCACCCTGGCGAAAGCAGTTTGCACACCTTTGACTGCAAGAGAGCATTGGCCTTTTACGTGGAGTGGACTAAGCCCTTCAGACAGTCTGCTCAGTTGTTTTTCTTTCGATCCCATCAGGAGGGGAGTCACCATCGGAAAACGCACAATCTCCAATTGGCTAGCAGATTGCATTTTCTTCACTCTGGAGGGCCATGTCATGGCTCATAATGTTAGAACCATGGCTGCCGTGGTGGCTCACTTAAAGGCAGCCTCCATTGAAGAGATTTACAAAGCTGCAATGTGGTCTTCAGTTCACACATTCACATCACACTACTGCCTTGAGCAGGATACCCGACGCGGCAGTCAGTTCTTCAGATCTGTTTGTGGTTTAGAATGCACCTCCACCCCCCCCCAAGCCCATTTTTGTTTTGTTCCAGGCTGCACTCTCAGCTAGCTGTATATAGTTTCAGGTTAATCTTATGTTCTCAGAGGACAAGCAGGCTGCTTGTTCTCATGATTGGATGACGTCCACCGCAGCCCCAGGATCGGAAGATCTTCTTAGCAACAGAAGTTTACTAGCTCTCGCGTGTCCCGTGCGAATGTCTTCCCGCCCATAGCGCGAGCGTGCTCCTCAGTCTCTCTTTTTCCACGGTTCAGAACGCCTGTGTATGGTTCGTTCTGTGCCCCAGAGAGGCCTTCGCTGCGTTCTTCGCCGCGTTTTTTCGCCTTTTCGGCTTGTTTCTTTTATCCTCGTGTGTTCCTTTTAAAAAAAAGAAAAAAAAAGAAAAAGTTGTTTGTTTCCGTTACTTCGTAGAAGTTTCCCCGTTAGTTTCCTTTCCTTGTGTGAGCGGCCTTTTTCGCCACCCGTACGGGTTTGTTTTCCCTCTTTTGGTGCCTTTTTTTCCAGCATCATCGCGTTTGACCTCGCCGGCGGGATTTTTCCGCCCATGTCCTCGAAGCCTGCCAGCGGCTTCAAGAAGTGCACGAGGTGCAACCGGACGATCTCCTCACTTATAGACACGTTTCGTGTCTTTAGTGTTTAGGGGCTGGTCATCGCCCTAACGCCTGCACTTTGTGCCTCCAGCTCAAGAAGAGGACCCAGGCGGCGAGATTGGAGCAGTGGAACATTCTGTTCGGAGACTCGTCTGGTCCTTCGACGTCGATGAAGCCAGTGGTACCGAGGTCATCATCGGTATCGATGTCGGCATCGGAGGGTGCATCGACATCCAGAGTGCAGATGATGGCTGGTAGCAGTGAGCCATCGAGTGGGTCTCCACCTGCCTCGAGGGCTCCTGCTGTACAGGCCCCCCGGGACTGACCACCTTCGGACCCGTCCCCGAGGAGACGTTTGGATTCTACGTCTTCCTCTTCGGTACCGGGAGGTGGAGCTGGCGTGCTTCGAGCGAAGGCGAAGAAGCATCGCCATCAGTCACTTTCCCAACATGGTACCGAGAGCTCCGGGACACTGAGGGATTCGATACCCGCGAAGTGTCGACACTGGGAGGACCGCTCGCCCTCCATACTGGAGGTGTCGATGTGCTCTGCTCCGGACAACCTGGTACCGCCTCCACGCGCCAGACAGGTTCTGCCTTCGTCGCCAGTTCCGGCCCCACTGCCTTGCTCTACGGCCACTCTAGACGAGCGCCTCGAGGCCATTCTTCCAGGGATCCTGGAAAGGCTGCTGCGTTCATCTGTTCCGATACCTTCTGTGCCTGCGGCAGTTGGCTCTCCGCCCGTGGTGAGGACAGTGACGCCGGTATCGCTTGCGGCATCGGCCTCTGTTGCCACCCAGGTTGACTCCCCGTCGACGTCGCTGGAGGGAGCTTCGTCGCCGGCGGCGCGGGAGTCGTCTTCTCGGCACCGCCATTGAGGACCTAGTTCCTTGCGTCGAGACGGGCTCGGCTTTGGACTGAAGTTCGTGAACTGGTGTCTGATACCGAGGGTGAGGCCTCGTGGGAGGCAGAGGAAGACCCCAGATATTTCTCTGACGAGGAGTCTTGTGGTCTTTCTTCTGATCCCACTCCTTCGCTAGAGAGAAATCTTTCTCCCCCGGCGAGTCTGTCTTTCTCGTCATTTGTCCGGGAAATGTCTACGGCCATTCCCTTCCTACTACTACTACTACTACTTAACATTTCTAGAGCGCTACTAGGGTTACGCAGCGCTGCACAAATTAACAAATAAGGACAGTCCCTGCTCAGAAGAGCTTACAATCTAAAGGACGAAATGTCAAGTTGGAGTAGTTTAGATTACATGAGAGGAGGTGTAGTTATTAGGTGCCGAAGGCGACATTGAAGAGGTGGGATTTGAGCAATGATTTGCAGATGGGTAGGGAGGGGGCCCGGCGTATGGGCTCAGGGAGTTTGTTCAAAGCATGGGGTGAAGCGAGGTAGAAAGGGCGAAGCCTAGAGTTGGCGGTGGTGGAGAAGGGTACTGAAAGAAGGGATTTGTCAAGAGAGCGGAGGTTACGGGTGGGGACATAAGGGGAGATGAGAGTAGAGAGATAAGGAGGGGCTGCAGATCGAGTGCATTTGTAGGTGAGTAGGAGAAGCTTGAACTGTATGCGGTATCTGATCGGAAGCCAGTGAAGTGACTTGAGGAGAGGGTTGATATGAGTATATCGGTTGAGGCGGAAGATAAGACGTGCGGCCGAGTTCTGGATGGACTGAAGTAGGGATAGATGGCTAAGTGGGAAGGCCGGTGAGGAGTAGGTTGCAGTAGTCAAGGCGAGAGGTAATGAGAGAGTGGATGAGAGTTCGAGTGGTGTGCTCAGAGAGTAGGGGGCGCATTTTGCTAATGTTATAGAGGAAGAAGCGACAGGTCTTGGCTATCTGCTGGATATGCGCAGAGAAGGAGAGGGAGGAGTCAAAGATGACACCAAGGTTGCGGGCAGATGAGACAGGGACGATGAGGGTGTTATCAATTGAGATAGAGAGTGAAGGGAGAGGAGAAGTGGGTTTGGGTGGGAACACAATAAGTTCCGTCTTGGCCATGTTTAGTTTCAGGTGACGGTTGGACATCCAGGCAGCAATGTCGGATAAGCAGGCCAGTACTTTGGCCTGGGTTTCCGCAGTGATTTCTGGTGTGGAGAGATAAAGCTGGGTGTCGTCAGCATAAAGATGATAGTGGAAACCATGAGAAGAGATTAGGGAGCCTAAGGAAGAGGTGTAGATTGAAAAAAGAAGGGGCCCAAGGACAGAACCCTGGGGAACTCCAACAGAGAGCGGGATAGGGGAGGAGGATGAGCCATGAGAGTGTACTCTGAAGGTACGATGGGAGAGATAAGAGGAGAACCAGGAGAGGACAGAGCCCTGGAACTCAAAGGAGGACAGTGTGTCAAGAAGTAGGTTGTGATTGACAGTGTCAAAAGCGGCGGATAGGTCGAGGAGGATGAGGATTGAATAGTGACCTTTGGATTTGGCGAGGAACAGGTCATTGCAGACTTTGGATAGTGCTGTTTCTGTTGAGTGTAGGGGGCGAAAGCCGGATTGAAGTGGATCGAGGATGGCATGAGAGGAGAGGAAATCAATGCAGCGGCTGTGAATGGCGCATTCAAGTATCTTGGAGAGGAAGGGTAGGAGGGAAAAGGGGCGGTAATTGGAGGGACAGGTAGGGTCAAGTGATGGTTTTTTGAGGAGTGGTGTGACCACGGCATACTTGAAGGTGTCCGGGACAGTTGCAGTGGAGAGAGAGAGGTTGAGGATATGACAGATGGTGGGGGTGATAGTAGGAGTGATGGTGTTAAGTAAGTTGGTGGGGATGGTGTCTGAGGAACAGGTGGTGGATTTCGAGGAGGAGAGGAGATGGGCTGTTTCCTCTTCGGTGATAGCAGGAAAAGAGGAGAAGGAGGCCTGGGTAGGTTGGTTGAGAGAGTGGGTTATAGGATGAAGAGGAGGAGAAGGTTTAGTGGTGAATTCAAGGTTGATCTTCTGGACCTTGTCACGGAAGTAGTCGGCCAGAGATTGCGGAGAGAGTGAGGGGGGAGTGGGAGCGGAGGGCACTTTGAGGAGGGAGTTGAGGGTGGCGAAGAGACGACGAGGGTTAGAGCTGAGGGAATTAGTCAATTGGGTGTAATAGTCCTGTTTAGCGAGGAATAGGGAGGATTGGAAGGAGGATAGCATGAATTTGAAGTGAATGAAGTTATGGGCGCGAGATTTCCTCCAGCGGCGTTCAGCCGAACGGGCGCAGGAGCGAAGGTATCAGGTGCAAGGGGTCAGCCAGGGCTGGGGATTAGTACGCCTTGTGGGACGGGAGATGGACGGTGCAAGGGTGTCAAGAGCAGAGGAGAGAGTGGCATTGTAAGTGGAGACAGCTTTGTCAACAGATTTGGAGGACAAGATGGAAGGGAGGAGGTCAGAGATACAAGAGGATAAGGGGGGGGGGGGGTCAACAGCCTGGAGATTTCTGGACGTAGTAGTTAGTATGGGGCGAGATTGAGGGGGAGGGTGCTGAAGTGTGAATGTGATTAGGTGATGGTCAGAGAGAGGAAGAGTTGAAACGCAGAAATTGGAGGGAGAGCAAGTGGAAGAGAGGACGAGATCAAGACAGTGGCCAGATTTATGAGTAGGGGTGGTGGGGCTCAGTTGGAGGTTGAAGGAGGAGGTAAGAGTGAGGAACTGAGAAACATATGAGTCGGATGGGTTATCAGTGTGAATGTTGAAGTCACCAAGAATGAGGGATGGGGATGAGGGCTCGAGAAAAATGGTGAGCCAGGTATCGAAGTCGGTAAGGAAGGAATGGAGGGATTTATCGAGGGGGGGGGGGGCGGTAAATGACTGCAACTCTGAGTGGCAGTGGGTGGAATAGACGGATGAAGTGAACTTCAAAGGATGAGAAGCAGTGAGACTGAGGTAGGGGGAGAGGTTGAAAACTGCAGGAGGGCGAAAGTAGTAGCCCGACGCCGCCACCGCGGCCAGCTGGGCGGGGCGAATGGGAGAAAAGATAACCTCCGTGGCATAGGGCTGCGATTGAGGCAGAATTGTCCGGGGTGAGCCAGGTTTCAGTTAGGGCAAGCAGTTGAAGGGAATGGGAGATGAAGAGATCGTGGGTAAAGGGAAGTTTGTTGCAGATCGAGTGGGCGTTCCACAGGGCGCACGAGAAGGGGAGGGAGGAGGGGGGGAGGAGGGGGATAGAGATGAGATTGGAGCTATCGCAGGAACGTTTGCATAGATGAGGTGAAGGCGAGGACAGGAGTGGGGGACCTGGGTTGGGATTGATGTCTCCCGCGGATAGCAGGAGAAGGAGCAAGACAGTGCGGAGAAGGGTGGGAGAGGAAGGTCGACGAAGGCGACGAAGACAGGATGCGCTTAAGAAGAAAGGGGAAGGGTTCATGGCAGGAAGGAGGTGTTGAAGGTTGAGAGCTAGGAAGGAGGAGGAGGAAGACAGTAGGGATGGTGAGGTGGTGGGGGACAGGGGTAGGTAGGGTATTGCAGTAGCGAGGAGGGCGGGAGAGGACTGGGGTGGGTAGTGAGATCGTGTGGTAGATGGCGGTTGGAGGGGGAAAAGATTGGGGAGGGACAGGGCAAGGAATAGGATGTGGATGGGGGCCATGGGTAGTGACTGAGGTGTTCACAGGGCAGGTCGGTGGGCTGGGAGACAGGCAGGTGGTGAGGGTGATCAGTCGGGGAGGGGAGTGATGAGCTGGTAGGGAGATGGGCTGGGAGGTGGTAGTCTGTCAGGTGAGTGGCTAGTAGGCGCAGGTGGATTGGGTAACAGGCGGGCAGGAGCAAGTGAGTGCGGTGGAGAGCACGGCAGTAGTGCTGGAACAAACTGGAATGGTTTGAGGCAGGAGCTGGCGGACTACACAAGCTGAAGCAGACAGACTGGAACAGGCTAGAACAATCTAGAATAAGCTGATGCAGACGGACTGGAACAGGCTAGAACAATCTAGAATAAGCTGATGCAGACGGGCTGGAACAGGCTGGATCAGGCAGTCTGGAGCAGGCTGGATCAGGCAGTTTGGAGCAGGCTGAATCAGGCAGTCTGGAGCAAGCTGGCTGGAGCAGGAGGTCTGGAGTAAGCAGGGAGGCTGGATCAGGCGGACTGGAACAAGGTGGAGCAGGATGACTGGAGCAAGCAGGGAGAAGCTGGAACAAGCAGGTTGGAACAAGCTGTAACAGGTAGGAGCAGATGGACTGGAGCATGCAGGGAGAGCAGGATCAGGATCAGGCGGACTGGAACAAGCTGAAAAGCTGGATCAGGCGGACTGGAGCAAGCAGGAAGAGGCTGGATCAGCGGACTGGAACAAGTTGGCTGGATCAGGCGAACTGGAGCAGCAGGGAGAGCTGGATCGGGCGGACTGGAACAAGCTGGATCAGGTGGACTGGGACAAGCTGGATCAGGCGGACTGGAACAGGCAGGAAGAAGCTGGGTCAGGTGGACTGGAGCAAGCAGGAAGAAGCTGGGTCAGGCGGACTGGAGCAAGCAGGGAGAAGCTGGATCAGGTGGACTGGAGCAAGCAGGAAGAAGCTGGATCAGGTGGAGTGGAGCAAGCAAGGAGAAGCTGGATCATGCAGACTGGAACAATCAGGGAGAAGCCGGATCAGGTGGACTGGGGCAAGCAGAGAGCGCAGGATCGTGTGGACTGGAACAAGCTGGATGAAGTGCACTGGAACAGGCAGGAAGAAGCCGGATCAGACGGACTGGAGCAAGCAGGAAGAAGCCGGAACATGCGGACTGGGGCAGGCAGGAAGAAGCTGGATCAGGCGGACTGGAACAAGCTGGAAGAGGCTGGATCAGGCGGACTGGAGCAGGCTGGAGGAAACTGGATCATGCGGGAGGAAGCTGGATCAGGTGGACCTGGAGCAAGCTGGAAGAAGCCGGATCAGGCGGACTGGAGGAAGCAGGAAGAAGCTGAATCAGGTGGACTGGAACAACAGGGAGAAACTGGATTGGGTGGCTGGAAGAGATGGACTGGACAGGCTGGGTTGGCAGACTGGAACAGGCCAGTGCCAGTGGAACTCTGCCTCCCCTCGGCCTCTGTCCCTGTCACCCGGTCACATAGGTCGCCGGATGGGCAGGCCGGAATAAGCTGAGGCTGCTGGACTCTGCCTCCTCTCGGCCTCCTCGCAGCTCCTGTCCCGCTCCTGTCGGTCACACCCCGACACCACCGTAGGATGGATCCCAGTCCCGTGGTCCGCAGTCCGTGTCCAGGCCGTTCCGGCAGGGAGCACGGCTGCAGCGCACAGGACCTTGGGGCACGACCAGCGCGGGCCGCCGGATGGGCGAGAGGCCTTAGCCACGCGGTAGCAGGCCACCAGGATCGGCCCCGGGCTGCCCGCTCGCTCACCTGCGCCGGAACAGCAAGCATGGGAGAGGGTAAGCGAGAAGGGTCGGTGGGGAGCCTTGCCCGCGCGTCCGTTGTTACAGCACGTCGTGGCTGCACGGCACAGGGCTCCCGCCGCAAACCCCGAGGCTGGGGAGAATCCGCGGTCGACCTTCAGGCTCCAGCAGTCTCACCGTGATCTCCGCTCTGTTTCCTTCCAAGTAGGAGTGAGCCGCTGGTGGAAGCTAGGGTCCCAGGCGGGCAGCAACTCTGCCTCACTGCAGGGAGGGCTCGCGACCGGCACCAGCTTCTGCCAACGACTACCTCGGACCAGGGCTACCGGAGTTGGATCGCGGGAGCCTCGTGGCGGTCACCCGTTAGGCCGAGGTGGGTAGGCAGCCGCAATCAGCCTCGGTTTTTTTTTTTTCCTTCCGTGTTGGAGTGCCGTGAGGCCGTCGCAGTCCAGTGTTCCACTGGTCGGCTCCAAGTTGAATCCGGTTGGTTTCGGCCCGGTTAGAGGATTGCCCAGATGGTCTAGGTGGGTTTATTTTCCTCAGGGCTTCAGGAGCTCGTTACTGAGCTCCTTCCCTGTCGGCCATCTTCTGCCCCTGCCGGCCATCTTCTGCCCCTTAGGTCCAGTGGTTACTGAGGATGAGCCCAGGGCTGAGATGTTCGAGGTCCTGGACTATCCTTCGCCACCTAAGGAGTCATCCACTGTTCGCCTTCATAATGTCCTGAAACAAACATTGATGGCGAACTGGGCAAAACCATTAAGTAACCCCACGATTCCCAAAAAGATTGAGTCCCAGTATCGGATCCACGGGGACCTGGAGTTGATGAAGACCCAGTTGCCTCATGACTCTGGAGTTGTGGATCTGGCTCTCAAGAAAATCAAGAGTACTAGGGATTACGCCTCGGTGCCCCCGGGGCGGGAGTCTAGGACTCTGGACTCTTTTGGGAGGAAGGCCTACCATTCTGCTATGCTCATGTCCAAGATCCAATCTTACCAGCTCTACACGAGCATCCACATGCGGAACAATGTGCGGCAGCTCACGGACTTGGTCAAAAAGCTCCCGTCGGAGCAGGCCAAGCCTTTTCAGGAGGTGGTCAGGCAGCTGAAGGCGTGTTGCAAATTTCTGTCCATGGGTGCTTACGACACTTTTGATGTTGCATCCAGGGCCGCTGCGCAAGGTATAATGATGCGCAGACTCTCATGGCTGCGTGCCTCTGACCTGGAGAATAGAGTCCAGCAGCGGATTGCGGATGCTCCTTGCCGGGAGGTTAACATTTTTGGTGAGCGGGTCGAACAGGTGGTAGAACAGCTCTACCAGTGGGACATCGCATTCGACAAGCTCTCCCACCGGACGCCTTCAGCATCTACCTCAACAGGTAGACGTTTTTATGGGGGCAGGAGGAATGCTCCTTACACTTATAATAAGCGTAGGTACAATCCACCTGCCCACCAGCGCGCTCGTTCATGTCAACAGCGTGCGCCTCAACAGGCCCCTGCAGCTCCCCAGCAAAAGCAAGGGACGAGCTTTTGACTGGCTCCAGGCGAGCATAGCCGAGATAAAGTGTCTGTGCCGGACGATCTGCTGGTCTGGGGGGGGGGGGGGGGGGGGAAGAGATTAAAGTTTTTTCACCAAAGGTGGCCTCTCGTAACCTCCGACCGTTGGGTTCTTCAAATAGTCCGGTTAGGATACGCCCTCAATTTGATTTCAACACCTCCAAATTGCCCTCCGGGAGCTCAGTCTTTCAGCTTCCAGCACAAGCAGGTACTTGCAGAGGAACTCTCTGCCCTTCTCAGCGCCAATGCGGTTGAGCCTGTGCCACTGGGGCAGGAAGGGCTGGAATTCTATTCCAGGTACTTTCTTGTGGAAAAGAAAACAGGGGGGATGCGTCCCATCCTAGACCTAAGGGCCCTGAACAAATATCTGGTCCGAGAAAAGTTCAGGATGCTTTCCCTGTGCACCCTTCTTCCCATGATTCAGAAAAATGATTGGCTATTCTTTCTGGACTTAAAGGATGCTTATACTCACATCCCGATACTGCCAGCTCACAGGCAGTATCTTCGATTCCGTCTGGGAACACGGCATTTTCAGTACTGTGTGCTACCCTTTGGTCTCGCCTCTGCACCCAGAGTGTTCACGAAATGCCTGGCAGTAGTGGCGGCTTCTCTACGCAGACTGGGAGTGCATGTGTTCCCTTATCTCGACGATTGGCTGGTGAAGAACTCCTCGAAGGTAGGAGCTCTACAGTTCATGCAGATGACTAGTCAACTCCTGGAGCTACTAGGGTTTGTGATAAATTATCCAAAGTCCCACCTTCTTCCAGTTCAAAGACTAGAATTCATAGGAGCTCTGCTGGACTCCCAGACTGCTCATGCCTACCTCCCCGAGACCAGGACAGACAATCTTTTGTTCCTGGTTTCCTGGGTACGAACGTCTCAGCGGATCACGGCTCGCAAGATGTTGAGATTGCTTGGCCACATGGCCTCCACAGTTTATATGACTCCCATGGCCCGTCTCCATATGAGATCTGCTCAATGGACCCTAGCTTCCCAGTGGTATCAAGCTGCGGGGGATCTGGAAGACGTGATCCATTTGTCTACAGTTTTTCTCAAATCCCTACATTGGTGGACAATTCGCTCCAATTTGACCTTGGTACGTCCCTTTCAATTTCCTCAGGCGCAGAAAGTGCTGACCACGAATGCGTCTCTCCTGGGGTGGGGAGCTCATGTCGATGGCCTTCACACCCAGGGATGTTGGTCCCTCCAGGAGACAGGTTTTCAGATCAACCTCCTGAAGTTACGAGCAGTCTGGAACGCGGTAAAGGGTTTCAGAGATCGGCTATCCAACCAAATTATCCAAATTGAGACAGACAATCAGGTTGCCATGTATTACATCAACAAGCAGGGGGGCATCGGATCTCGCCCCCTGTGTCGGGAAGCCGTCAGCTTGTGGCACTGGGCACGGCAGTTCGGGAAGACTTTGCTGAAACTCAAACAAGACCGTGGAACCATGATTCTGATCGCTCCATTCTGGCCGCGACAGATCTGGTTCCCTCTTCTTCTGGAGTTGTCCTCCGAAGAACCGTGGAGATTGGACTGCTTTCCAACCCTCATCACTCAGAACGAGGGGGTGCTTCTGTATCCCAACTTCCAGTCTCTGGCGTTCACGGCCTGGATGTTGAGAGCGTAGACTTTGCCTCCTTGGGTCTTTCTGAGGGTGTCTCCCGAGTCTTGCTTCCAGGAAAGATTCCACAAAGAGGTGTTATGCTTTCATATGGAAGAGGTTTGCCGTCTGGTGTGACAGCCAGGCCCTAGATCCTCGTTCTTGTCCTACACAGTCCCTGCTTGAATACCTTCTGCACTTGTCTGAGGCTGGTCTTAAGACCAACTCTGTAAGAGTTCATCTTAGCGCAATTAGTGCTTTTGATTATCGTGTAGAGGGTAAGCCTATCTCGGGACAGCCTTTAGTTGTTGGGTTCATGAGAGGTTTGCTTTTGTCAAGGCCCCTTATCAAGCCTCCTACAGTGTCATGGGATCTCAATGTCGTTCTCACCCAGCTGATGAAACCTCCTTTCAAGCCGCTGGATTCTTGCCATCTGAAGTACTTTACCTGGAAGGTCATTTTCTTGGTGGCAGTCACTTCAGCTCGTAGAGTCAGTGAGATTCAAGCCTTGGTAGCTCATGCTCCTTATACCAAATTTTATCATAACAGAGTAGTTCTCTGCACTCACCCTAAGTTCTTGCGAAAGGTGGTGTCGGAGTTCCATCTGAACCAGTGATTGTTTCCTCGTCCTCATACCCGCCCTGCTGAACGTCAGTTGCACACATTGGACTGCAAGAGAGCATTGGCCTTCTATCTGGAGCGGACAAGCCCACAAAGACAGTCCGCCCAATTGTTTGTTTCTTTTGACCCCAATAGAAGGGGAATGCTGTCGGGAAACGCACCATCTCGAGTTGGCTAGCAGATTGCATTTCCTTCACTTATGCCCAAGCTGGGCTGACTCCTGAGGGCCATGTCACGGCTCATAGTGTTAGAGCCATGGCAGCGTCAGTGGCCCACTTGAAGTCAGCCACTATTGAAGAAATTTGCAAGGCTGCGACGTGGTCATCTGTCCACACATTCACATCTCATTACTGCCTACAGCAGGATACCCGACACGACAGTTGGTTCGGGCAGTCGGTGCTGCAGAATCTGTTTTGGGTTTAGAATCCAACTCCATCCCCCTAGGCCCATTTTTATTCTGTTGCAGGCTGCACTCTCATTTAGTTGTAGTTGTTTAGGTCAATCTCAGTTATGTCCTCGCCTTTGTGAGGCCCAATTGACCAATGTTTGTTGTTTTGAGTGAGCCTGGGGGCTAGGGATATCTCAATCGTGAGAACAAGCAGCCTGCTGTCCTCGGAGAATACTTGCTACAGGTTAGTAACTTCACTTTCTCCGAGGACAAGCAGGCTGCTTGTTCTCACAAACCTGCCCACCTCCCCTTTGGAGTTGTGTCTTCCCTTGTCTTTTGCTTTCTACTGGACTGAGGAGCACGTTCGCGCTACGGGCGGGAAGGCGGTACCGTATGCACGATTTGCACGGGACACGCGAGAGCTAGCAAACTTCTGTTGCTAGGAAGATCTTCCGATCATGGGGCTGCCGTGGACGTCACCCAATCGTGAGAACAATCAGCCTGCTGTCCTCGGAGAATACCTGTTACAGGTTAGTAACCTCGCTTTATGTCCTCACCGTTGTGAGGCCCAATTGACCAATGTTCATTGTTTTGAGTGAGCCTGGATGCTAGGGATACCCCTCATGTGAGAACAAGCAGCCTGCTTGTCCTCTGAGAAAGCGAAGATACTTGTAGCTGGTATTCTCCGAGGACAAGCAGACTGCTTGTTCTCACAAACGGGTGTGACGTCTACGGCAGCCCCTCCGATCGGAGATCTTCCTAGCAACAGAGTTTGCTAGTCCTCGCGCGCGCCCACAATGCGCGCATGCGCGGCCGTCTTCCCGCCTGAAAATCGCTCGTGTTCGCTAGTCTCCTTTTTTCCGCGGCTCAGGACGGCTGTTTTTTTCGGTTGCTCCGCGTCCCTTGGAGATCCTTCGCATTTCGCGGTCTTTTTCTAACTTTTTTACCTTTATTTCTAGTGTTGACCTGTAAGTTTCTTTCGTGGTCGAGTGCGGCTTTTTTTGCCGCCCATTCGTTTTTTGGTGAGTTTTTGGTGCCCCTTTTTCACCATCGCGGACTTCGATTTTGCCGGCGAGATTTTTTTGCCCATGTCATCGAAGCCTTCCAGCGGCTTCAAACCGTGCACCCAGTGTGGCCGGATAATCTCTCTCACTGATAGGCACGCTTCTTCTTGCCTTCAGTGTCTGGGGGCTGGGCACCGTCCTCAGGACTGTAATCTCTGTCTTCTTTTGAAGAGGAGAACTCAGGCGGCGAGATTAGCCCAGTGGAACAGTTTGTTCAGGGCTTCATCCGGCGCGTCGACATCCTCAGTCCCGCGGTCCTCGGCATCGGAGCCTTCAGTACCACGCCCATCATCGACTTCGGTACCGCGTTCATTGGTACCGACATCGAGGTCATCGTCGGGTGCAGCTGCGAGACTGGGATTGTTCCTCCTGAGGATGTCGTCGGAGGGTGCTTCGATGTCTGGAGTGCAGGTGAGGGCTGCCCATTCCCCTGCTGGTGGCGGTGAGCCCATGAGCAGGCCTCCCGCCTGTCTCGAGGGCTCCCTCGGTACAGCCCCCCCGGGATCGACCCTCTTCGGACCCGGACCCGAGGAAGCGTTTGGATTCGACGTCTTCCTCTTCGGTACCGGGGGGGGGGTACCAATGCCGTGCGTCGTGTGAAGGCAAAGAAGCACCGGCATCGGTCACCCTCCAAGCGTGGTACCTAGAGCTCTGGGTCGCCGGTACCACCGGCACCCAAGCGTCGACATTGGGAGGACTGCTCACCCTCCATTCAGGAGGTGTCGATGCGTTCCCCTGTGGACAGCCTGGTACCGCCTCCATCCGTGGAACAGGTTCGCAGCTCGACGCCAGTACCGGGCCCACCGCCTTTCTCCACAGCCTCTCTGAATGAGAGCCTCAGGGCCGTCCTTTTCCTCCGGTACCGGGGGTGCTTGCGCCGCCGGTGCCGTCGAGTGAGGCGACGGCTGGGCCCTTGTCAGCGGTGAGGACACCCGCCCCAGTACCGCTTGCGGTGCCGGTGCCGGCCGCCTCCCTGGAGGGCTCCCCGACGACGTCGATGGAGGGAGCTCCATCGCCCCTGCCACGGGAGTCCTCTTCTCGACGCTCCCACCGTGGCCATGTTTCCACAGAGTCGAGGTGGGCGCAGCTTCGGACCGAAGTCCACCAGCTGGTGTCCGACACTGATGAGGAGGCCTCGTGGGAAGCAGAGGAAGACGTCAGATATTTCTCTGACGAGGAGTCTGACGGTCTTCCTTCTGATCCTACTCCCTCGCCTGAAAGACAGCTTTCTCCTCCGGAGAGTCTCTCTTTTGCGGCCTTTGTCCGGGAAATGTCTACGGCAATTCCCTTTCCCGTGGTCACGGAGGATGAGCCGAGAGCTGAGATGCTGGAGCTCTTGGACTATCCTTCGCCACCTAAAGAATCGTCCACAGTACCCATGCATCATGTCTTTAAAAAGACGTTGCTGGCGAACTGGGCAAAACCTTTAACTGCGCCCCACATCCCCAAGAAGATCGAATCTCAATATCGGATCCATGGGGGCCCGGAGTTGATGCGGACTCAGTTGCCACACGACTCTGGTGTGGTGGATCTGGCCCTCAAGAAGGCCAAGAGCTCTAGAGAGTATGCTTCGGCGCCCCCGGGCAAAGACTCTAGAACCTTGGACTCTTTTGGGCGGAAGGCCTACCATTCTGCAATGCTGATCGCCAAGATTCAGTCCTACCAGCTCTACACGAGCATACACATGGGAACAATGTGCGACAGTTGGCGGACTTGGTCGACAAGCTCCCTTCTCAGCAGGCCAAGCCTTTTCAGCAGGTGGTCAGGCAGCTGAAGGCGTGTAGGAAATTCCTGGCCAGGGGGGGGTCTTTGACTCTTTTAATGTTGCATCCAGGGCCGCTGCGCAGGGTGTGGTGATGCGCAGGCTCTTATGGCTGCGCGCTTCCGACCTGGAAAATCGAATCCAGCAGTGGGTTGTGGATGCCCCTTGCCGGGGGGGACAATGTTTTTGGGGACAAGGTCGAACAGGTGGTTGAACCGCTCCACCAGCGGGATACCGCTTTCGACAAGTTCTCCCGCCGGCCGCCTTCAGCCTCTACCTCTTCGGTTAGACGTTTTTATGGGGGAAGGAGGACGGTTCCCTATTCTTCCGGTAAGCGTAGGTACAATCCTCCTTCCTGCCAGCCTGCTGCTCAGGCTAAAACCCAGCGCGCTCGCTCTCATCAGCAGCGCGCGCCTCAGGCCCCTGCGGCTCCCCAGCAAAAGTCAGGGGCGGGCTTTTGACTGGCTCCTGCAGAGCTTAGCCGACGTTCCAGTGTCTGTGCCGGACGGCCTACCGATAGGGGGGAGGTTAACATTTTTTCACCAAAGGTGGCCTCTTGTAACCTCCGATCAGTGGGTTCGCCAAATAGTCCGGCTAGGGTACTCTCTGAATTTGACCTCAAAGCCTCCAAATTGCCCACCGGGAGCTCAATCCTTCAGCTTCCAGCACAGGCAGGTACTTGCAGAGGAACTCTCCGCCCTTCTCAGCGCCAATGCGGTCGAGCCCGTGCCACCGGAGCAAGAAGGGCTGGGATTCTATTCCAGGTACTTCCTTGTGGAAATGAAACCAGGGGGGATGCGTCCCATCCTAGACCTAAGGGCCCTGAACAAATATCTGGTCAAGGAAAAGTTCAGGATGCTTTCCCTGGGCACCCTTCTTCCCATGATTCAACAGGACGATTGGCTATGCTCTCTGGACTTAAAGGATGCCTATACGCACATCCCGATTCTGCCAGCTCACAGGCAGTATCTTCGATTTCGTCTGGGAACACGGCATTTTCAGTACTGTGTGCTACCCTTTGAGCTCGCCTCCGCGCCCAGGGTATTCACCAAATGCCTAGCCGTAGTAGCGGCGTCTCTATGCAGGCTGGGAGTGCATGTGTTCCCTTACCTCGACGATTGGCTGGTAAAGAACACCTCCGAGGCAGGAGCTCAGCAGTCCGTGCAGGTGACTATTGACTCCTGGAGCTACTAGGGTTTGTGTTAAATTATCCAAAGTCCCACCTTCTTCCAGTTCAGAAACTCGAATTCATAGGAGCTCTGCTGGATTCCCAGATGGCCCGTGCCTACCTCCCAGAGACCAGGCCCGACAATCTGCTGACTCTTGTCTCCTCGGTGCGGGCGTCGCAGCAGATCACAGCTCGGCAGATGTTGAGATTGCTCGGCCACATGGCCTCCACGGTTCACGTGACCCCCATGTCCCGCCTTTTTATGATATCTGCTCAATGGACCCTAGCCTCCCAGTGGTGCCAGGCTGCTGGGAGCCTAGAGGACGTGGTCCGTCTGTCCACGAGGTTTCTCCTCTCCCTTCATTGGTGGACAATTCGATCCAATTTGACCCTGGGACGTCCCTTCCAGATTTCTCAGCCGCAAAAGGTGCTGACCACGGACGCGTCACTCCTGGGGTGGGGAGCGCATGTCGATGGGCTCCACACCCAGGGGACTTGGTCCGTCCAGGAACAAGGTCTACAGATCAACCTCCTGGAGTTGCGAGCGGTATGGAACGCTCTGAAGGCTTTCAGAGATCGGCTGTCCCATCAAATTATCCAAATTCAGACAGACAACCAGGTTGCTATGTATTACATCAACAAGCAGGGGGACACCGGATCTCGCCCCCCTGTGTCGGGAAGCCATCAGCTTGTGGCACTGGGCACGGCGGTTCGGCATGTGGCTCCAGGCCACGTATCTGGCAGGCGTAAACAACTGTCTGGCCGACAGATTGAGCAGGATCATGCAACCGCACGAGTGGTCGCTCAGTTCCAGAGTGGTTCGCGAGATCTTCCAAGTGTGGGGCACCCCCTTGGTGGACCTCTTTGCCATTCAGACCAATCACAAGGTCCCTCAGTTCTGTTCCAGGCTGCAGGCCCATGGCAGACTAGCGTCGGATGCTTTCCTTCTGTTTTGGGGGGAAGGTCTCCTGTACGCTTATCCTCCCATTCCTTTGATAGGGAGGACTTTGCTGAAACTCAAGCAAGACAGGGGAACCATGATTTTGATAGCTCCTTTTTGACCTCGTCAGATCTGGTTCCCTCTTCTTCTGGAGTTGTCTTCCGAAGAACCGTGGAGATTGGACTGCTTTCCAACCCTCATCACGCAGAACGAGGGGGCGCTCCTCCATACCAACCTTCGGTCTCTGGCCCTCACAGCCTGGATGTTGAGAGCGTAGACTTCGCCTCCTTGGGTCTGTCAGAGGGTGTCTCCCGAGTCTTGCTTGCTTCCAGGAAAGATTCTACCAAGAGGAGTTATTTTTTCCTCTGGCGACGGTTTGCTGTGTGGTGTGATGGCAAGGCCTTAGATCCTCGTTCTTGTCCTTCACAGACCCTGCTTGAATACCTTCTACATTTATCGGAGTCTGGTCTTAAAACCAACTCTATAAGGGTTCATCTTAGTGCGATTAGTGCATACCATTACCATGTGGAAGGTAAGCCGATCTCGGGACAGCCTTTAGTTGTTCGCTTCATGAGAGGTTTGCTTTTGTCGAAGCACCCAGTCAAACCTCCCACAGTGTCATGGGATCTCAATGTCGTTCTCACCCAGCTGATGAAACCTCCTTTTGAGCCACTGGATTCCTGTCATCTGAAGTACTTGACCTGGAAGGTCATTTTCTTGGTGGCAGTTACTTCAGCTTGCAGAGTCAGTGAGCTGCAAGCCTTGGTAGCTCATTCTCCTTATACCAAATTTCATCATAACAGAGTAGTCCTCCGCACTTCACCCTAAGTTCTTGCCGAAGGTGGTGTCGGAGTTCCATCTGAACCAGTCAATTATCTTGCCAACATTCTTCCCCCGTCCTCATACCCGCCCTGCTGAACGTCAACTGCACACATTGGACTGCAAGCGAGCATTGGCCTTCTATCTGGAGCGGACAAGCCCACACAGACAGTCCACCCAACTTTTTGTTTCTTTTGATCCCAAAAGGAGGGGAGTGGCTGTGGGGAAACGCACCATATCAAATTGGCTAGCAGACTGCATTTCCTTGACTTGCGCCCAGGGTGGGCTGACTTTTGAGGGTCATGTCACGGCTCATAGTGTTAGAGCCATGGCGGCGTCAGTGGCCCACTTGAAGTCAGCCACTATTGAAGAGATTTGCAAGGCTGCGACGTGGTCATCTGTCCACACATTCACATCTCACTACTGCCTTCAGTAGGATTCCCGATGCGACAGTCGGTTCGGGCAGTCGGTGCTGCAGAATCTGTTTGGGGTTTAGAATCCAACTCCACCCCCCTAGGCCCATTTTTATTCTGTTCCAGGCTGCACTCTCAGTTAGTTGGAAAAGTTTAGGTCAATCTCAGATATGTCCTCGCCGTTGCGAGGCCCAATTGACCAATGTTTGTTGTTTTGAGTGAGCCTGGGGGCTAGGGATACCCCATTTGTGAGAACAAGCAGCCTGCTTGTCCTCGGAGAAAGCGAATGCTACATACCTGTAGAAGGTATTCTCCGAGGATAGCAGGCTGATTGTTCTCACCTACCCACCCGCCTTTGCCTTTGGAGTTGTGTCTTCCCTTCTCTTGTTTTTGCTTGGTACGGGACTAGCGAACACGAGCGATTTCGGGCGGGAAGACGGCCGCGCATGCGCGCATCACGGGCGCACGCGAGGACTAGCAAACTCTGTTGCTAGGAAGATCTCCGATCGGAGGGGCTGCCGTGGACGTCACCCCCATTTGTGAGAACAATCAGCCTGCTGTCCTCGGAGAATACCTTCTACAGGTATGTAGCATTCGCTTTATCCTAGGACAGCAGGCTGATTGTTCTCATAAACCAGACCACCTCTCCTTTGGAGTTTTGTTATTTCATATGCTTTTGTTTGAACTGAGAAGACGTGCTTGTGCGGCAGGCGGGAAGTCAGTCCGCACATGCTCCGGTGCACGCAGCACGCGCCAGAGGACTCTGGCAAAACTTTGTTTATTTTTGCTTTTGGAAAACGCCAGATTCCCGTTCTGACGCAGACATTGACCCACATGTGAGAACTATCAGCCTGCTGTCCTCGGAGAATACCTGCTACAGGTAAGTATCTTCGCTTTTCCATCCAATGGGAAACTAAAGGAGCTTCCAATTGCTGCAATCTCAAATTACATAAGTGCTGAGCAGTTCAAAATTTGATTTTACAGGTGGTCTGCCCAATGTACCACAAGTTACAGGGACAACAGATCGCATACACACATCAAGCTGAATTACAGTCAGTGCATGTACGCAATCTGTAAAACGATCATGAACGATATTGGAACATTGAATTCACCACGCTTGGATTTAGTGATGTGATCAATAGAGATCATAAGTTGGTAGAAGAGTGTTTGTTTCTGGGTTGTATGGTGAATTCTGAGTTATATAGTGTGTGTAATGGTTGTGGAGAATATTTTGTGGATGCAACAAGTGTTTGAAGAGCCAGTACTATAGCATTTCCTGACTGTTTTGGTTTTAAGAGATTTTTCAATATTGAATAAATGTTTCAAAGTATGCATAGTTGTCAATATATCGTACAGTTAATGGGTGATGGAGACCAGAGGTAAATGACTGCATCAGATATTATATAGTAAATGGTTCAAACTGTATGTTTAAGTTTTCTTAGGAATGCAGATGTCATGTACCTGAGAAGCAATAGAAAAAATATATTTTGGAGAGAGAACATACGAAAACAAAAGTGTCCTGCTCCGTGGTAGTACAAAATGTGTGAGGTAGTGGGTGAGTATGAGAGCTTGACAGTCGGGGAGCAAGGGGAAGAATTGTTCCAACAATAGCTGTCAGCGTTTTTAAACTGATGAGGTTCACACTGGAAATGAAAGGGTATCTGCTTACACAAACTGGGATCCATAGGCTTTAATGAAGTCCAGTTGTCATCCAGTGGCTGCACCTAAGTGAAATGGTCCAAATGATACGTTAGTATATAATCAAACTGCACACTAATGTTAACAACATGGTAAATAATTGTGTGGTGTCCTGACCATGAGATCAAAGTAAGATAGAACTCTAATTGGCTCATTTTTGAAAGAGAAGGGTGTCCATCTTTCGACACAAATCGGGAGATGGGCGTCCTTCTCCCAGGGTCGCCCAAATTGGCATAATCGAAAGCCGATTTTGGGTGTCCTCAACTGCTTTCCGTCGTGGGGATGACCAAAGTTCCCGGGGGCATGTCGGAAGCATAGCGAAAGCGAGGCTGGGGTGTGCTTAACACATGGGCATCCTCGGCCGAAAATAGAAAAAAGAAGGCCGTCCCTGACGAACACTTGGCCGGCTTTGCTTGGTCCTTTTTTTTTTTTTACGACCAAGCCACAAAAATGTGCCCTAAATGACCAGATGACCACCGGAAGGAATTGGGGGTGACCTCCCCCTACTCCCCCAGTGGTCACTAACGCCCTCCTACCCTAAAAAAATGTTAAAATATTTTTTCCAGCCTCTATGCCAGCCTCAAATATCATACCCAAGTCCATGACAGCAGTATTCAGGTCCCTGGAGCAGTTTTAGTGGGTACTGCAGTGCACTTCAGGCAGGTGGTCCCAGGCCCGTCCCCCTCCTACCTGTTAAACTTGTGGTGGTAAATGTGAGCCCTCCAAAACCCACCAAAAACCCACTGTACCCACATCTAGGTGCCCCCCTTCATCCCTAAGGGCTTTGGTAGTGGTGTACAGTTGTGGGGAGTGGGGTTTGGGGGGCTGAGCACACAAGGTAAGGGAGCTATGCACCTGGGAGCTTTTTCTGAAGTCCACTGCAGTGCCCCCTAGGGTGCCCGGTTGGTGTCCTGGCATGTCAGGGGGACCAGTGCACTACGAATGCTGGCTCCTCCCACGACCAAAGGGCTTGGATTTGGTCGTTTCTGAGATTAGCGTCCTCGGTTTCCATTATCGCCGAAAATCGGGGATGACCATCTCTAGAGATGACCATCTCTAAGTTCAACCTAAATGTGGAGATTTGGGCGTCCCCCACCGTATTATCGAAATGAAAGATGGCCGCCCATCTTGTTTCGATAATACGGCGCCCCGTTCAATTATGCCCCTCTAAGTGTCCAGCAGTCAAGGGGAGCTATAGCAAATTGAGGCAATTTGGTGCAAGATCTTGCATTGGATGATTGAATTATAAAGTTAAAATGGCTAATAAATGTTCTACCAATTGGATATTACCATGTGGGGTGTCCCAGGGCTCCCCACTTTCTCCCTTTTTGTTCAATGTTTACATGATTTCATTTTGCCTTGGGTTTTTCTGAGTTGGGTGCAAAGTTTTTTTTCTTAGCAGATGATATGTTTTATCTATAGAAGTAGACTTACCTTCTGCATTTTCTATTATTGCTCAATGTATATATAGAATTTAACAACAGAGTTTATCCCACAGCTTAAAGATAAAACCAAACTATTATGGTTAAGCCATATTGATTCTTCTATTCCAACAGAATTACCATTAGCTGACAATATGGTTTTGAAAGTAGAGAAAGTTTCCAGAGGTTTGGCGTGCTTTTATACACTACCTTGTCCTTAATACCTCGGATTAATGCAGTGATTGTCAGTATTTTTCAAGCTACATCAATTTAGAAGTTGTTCTTTCTTTGTTGAAAAACATTTTATTTTAGTCCAGTCTGTTGTATTATGTTTAGAGTACTGTAACAGCTTATACTACTTATCAGCTCAGGTACTTTCCCATTTACAGATTTTGCAGAACACCATGGCCAAGTTGATTTTTGACTAAAAGAGATCTGATCATTCCACTCCTTTTGGCTTCCTGTTAAAGCTCTAATATCTTGAGATAGCATCTCCTCTGCTCAGGAAACTACACTGGCTCCCTATAAAATCCAGAACAGCCTTTAAACTCTGCATATTCGTTTTCAAATCTATATTCGAGTTAACAAATGAAATCAACTACTGACCAGTAGCGTCCATCCCGTTCGTAGTCAAACTGATGGAAAGCATGGTAACCAAACAACTTACAGACTACTTAAGCAAATTCTCAATACTACATGTATCACAGTCAGGATTTCGCCCCCTTCATAGCACTGAAACAGTACTACTCACTCGCCTAGCCAAATTCAAACAAGAAGTAGCATTAGGCAAAAACATCCTCCTCCTCCAATTCGACATGGTAAGCCACAATATATTAATAAGCCTACTAGACAAGTTTGGGATTAGTGGAAACATACTCAGCTGGATCAAGGGTTTCCTAACTACCAGAACATATCAAGTAAAATCTAACTCAAATATATCATCACCGTGGAAAGCTGACTGTGGAGTACCACAAGGATCACCGCTATCACCGACCCTCTTCAACCTAATGATGACCCCACTAGCCAAGTCCCTATCCAATCAAGACCTTAACCCTTTCATCTACACAGACGATGTCATGATATACATTCCTTACAAAACCAAACTGACAGAAATCACCAACAAAATCAAGCTAAGCTTGAACATCATGGATACATGGGCAAATGCATTTCAACTAAAACTCAATAAAGAAAATACACATTGTCTCATCCTCATATCCCAGCACAAAACAGACAACCCCATAAGTATGAACACCCCAGATTACACCCTCCCTATTTCAGACAGCCTGAAAATTCTCGGCGTTATAGTGGACTGTAACCTAACACTGGAGAGCCAAACAAAATCCACTACAAAGAAATGTTCCAAGCAATGTGGAAATTCAAACGCGTGAAACAATTCTTCCTGAGAGAAACATTTTGTAACCTGATACAATCAATGATAATAAGCAGGATGCAAAGAACAAACCTTAAACTTCAGACAGCTCAAAACACGGCAGCTAGGCTCATATTTGGAAAAACGTGATTTGAAAGTACAAAACCCCTCCGCGAAAAATCTGCCTTCAAAATCTGTACCATGGTTCCCAAAATCATCTACGGTGAAGTGCCTGGTTACATGACAGACTTAATCGACCTACCAACCAGAAACACATCTGCTTCAACACGAACACATCTAAATCTACACTACCCAAGCTGTAAAGGTCTTAAATACAAATCTCCTTTTGCCACACCATTACATCAGGTGGTAAGAAGGCATCTCTCCTATATAAAAAGCTTCAAGATTTATATGTTGACACTGTTGCTCCATTGAAGCTGTCTTGGGAAAAGGATTTAAGTTTCGATGCGTCTGACTTTGATTGGTACACCTTCTGGGTTAACTCCATGCGTCCCACTAAGTCAGCAGCGATATCCCAATCCTCATACTTTATATTCCACAGAGCCTACTGGACCCCTGCTCGAGTAGCAAGAATCACTAAGACTCTCCACTTCAAATGCTGGTGGTGTCAGGAAGGAGATGGATCATTAGCGCATATGGTCTTCTGCAAAAACGTCAGAGCAGACTGGCGCCTTATTTGGGCAAAAATGTGTCTTATTTTTCACTTGCCTGTGTCTACAGCGATCTCTTATGAGGTTGTGATTCTGCGAACCTCTTGTCCTAATATCTCTCTTCTAGAGTCAGATAAGAAGTTGTTCAATATACTGTTAGTTGCTTTGCACTTAATTGTTTCAAATTGGAAAAATAATGTGCATCTAAATTATAATGAATGGTGGAGTTACGTTTGTGTGATAAGAAAATATGAAACAATTCTGGCCCATAGACTTCGTAGAGTTAAGTCTGTCTTAAGGACTTGGACTCGTTTAGACCTCTTTTGTCAGGAACCGCATAGCACTACTTGACCTTATGTATCCAGGATATTTGTCTAAAGGTATTGTCAAGGAATGATTATAATATTGTTCTGATCTTTATTTATGCTTATTTACAATGGAGTGTTGTTTTTGTTTGCTTTTGTGTTTACTTTTCTGTCTTATGTTTTGAAAAACCTTTAATAAAAATATGGGAAAAAAATACAAATCTACCTACGCATCTAGCTTTTCCTATATAAGCACACAACTGTGAAATGTGCTACCAAAAGCCGTGAAAACGACGTACGACCACCTAAACGTCCAAAATATACTAAAAACCACCTAGGCATATCCTCCTGATCCAACTTAAATGCCTGACCTCGGCTACACAAGAAAAACTAAAACATGTAATGAACATATCTCTACTCTTCTGCTCGACGATTCTTATTGTGGCCCTGCCATATGATCTTCATCATACCACAACACCGCATTGTATTTGTTCACACTGAAGTCGGTAAACGCCTTTCCGGTACTATGTAAGCCACATTGAGCCTGCAAATAGGTGGGAAAATGTGGGATACCAATGTAACAAATAAATAAATATGTAACCTTTAATTAATCTACTCTTACGCAACACTCTTCCTGGTTCCAGAGACTATTATAACTGTCTGTTATCCTATTTGCAAAAAAATGGTGTATAAATCAGCTTTCATGCAGGGTTCTTTTACCAATGTATCAAATGGTGGAACTCCCTCCTGAAACTAGTAAGATGGGAGCATAAATATTTAAAATTTCAGAAATCTTTAAAAACCTTTCTTTTTAAGAACGTTTTTACTGCTGGACCTCCCTCTAAGGAGGCATCATAACGTGAAGTATCTATTTTCATTCTTTTTCACTTCATAATGTTCTTTCAAATTATCACTTTCTATTCAATCATTGTTTAACCCTACAAGCCTTTTATACTGATGTATTCACCGATTTAATTTGTATTGTTAGTTTAGTATGTTAGATAAATTGAACCCGATTTGTATTGTTAATATAATAATCTATTAGCCATATTGAACCCGATTTAATTGGTAAAATCTGGGATATAAATGAAATAAATAAATTGGCCTGTTTGGTTTATAAACGTTTTGATGGTTTATGGCCAGATTAACTAATTTATTTGCTTTTCCTGTGTCTCCATCCACTTCAGAGCTGGAAGTTCACATCTTCTTTATTTTCTTTCTATATCAGAAATCAAATACAAAAAGCCTTTACAGTTTTCCTTTATGTATCAAGCAGTCCAGATTTTGAATTCTTTACCCTTTGAGCTTAAAACTATGTCTCTCTGTCCCTCTCCCTAAAAACATCATTGTACTGAAGTTTATTGATTTTCTTAATGAATTGTGTATTCCGCTTTGAACCAACTTTGTTGGGAGTTGGCAGACTAAATATATGAAAATCAAACATAGGTTCACATTACCTATGTGCATGTACCATGAATATCATAGAGCACAATTATCCTAAATAGTCAATAATATATATGTGGAGAAAAGAGTCGCCGCCCAACCTGCCACCTCTCAGTGAAATTCTAAGGCATGAGCTCGGCGTGCCATCATTTGGCTTAAAAAAAACTCCACCTGTACCTCAATGTGTCACAATATATTAATTTAATTCTTAAATGTGACTATAAATATGTCATATCATATAAGAGATAGTGGCCATTGACCTAACTTTATAAGTGATCAGTGTTTTCTTTAAGATAGTAATAAGTTCGATCTGTAGTAGATAAGAGGCCATAGCCCATGAAATATTCTTTCCCAGCCTATATTATTCATATGTTAAGGTCACAATTTTTCTGTTCTGTAATGGATGATGTAAGAGCAAAGGTATCTATAGTGACACTGGATAGTTTGGGGGATGTCTTATTAATATGTTGTGAGGTAAAACCATCAGAAATGTGTTGGGTTGTGGATCCCATCTTATTATGGAGCACATCTAAATCAATTGTATTAAGGGTACCCAGTGCAGTTCCTGTGTCACCTAAAATTGTATGAAATATACATTGCTTGGCCTGGGGTGTAACCGACTGCATATCAAACCAAGTATTGAGCATATGTATATGGTTAGCGACAAACTCAGAGCAATTTGGGTATTTGGAGTAGCTAGAAACAATTTAAGAAATTATGTCAAGTAAGAAAATGGTATTCTGCATCGTATAAAACATCATGTGGTGCATCATATTTAATCTGAAAAGGCTTTCATTCCTGAAATGGATTTATATCAGAAAAATAGAGTATAGGAGGAGCAGGGGTGGTAAGTAAGCATAATGCATCAAAAAAGAAAGACGTCTCAGTGATGTGTTGTTGATTACTCTGGACCCATGTATAAGTAATCTTTTAGGTACATTTATCCTGACAGGAAATATTATACAGAATCAAGACAGGAGGACCTATAAAGTAATGTTCTCTGAGGGTGCTTTCAATTCTTGTGCTCTTTCTAGGGAAGTGAAAACCAGTGGTACCCACTGTACTTGAGTGATGTTTAATGAGTAGGACACTGGCTTTACCTGTACAAAACAGAAACTCAGAATGATGAGGTCTTTTCCTTCAGGAAAAGGTGAGGGTATTTCTTGATAGCGATACACACCATCTGTGGAGTTTGCTGAACCAATCTTGCATATTCAGATGATAGTTCCTGTAATGAGACTTGGGTAAAGGAGAGCAGATACAAGCCTAATAGGAAACCGTGACATAATTAAAAACTAACTGGCTGGTAGCACAAAACAAACTAGTGCTCACTACTTATGTAATGCAATCACAGAAATAATGTTCACTACTTAACATAATTATTAAACACTTGTCCAGTACATAGGACTCAATCAAATATATGACAGGAGAAAATAGAATGGATGCCATCACTGAAACAACTTTTCTTCAGAAAGCAGCTGTATGTACTATATTCAGAGACTGATACATATATTACCAGTATGGTTTCAACTGAGTGATGGGTTTCCAACACTGCTGGTCATCTGACATTAGGATCTGGTGTTGGCTTGGGCCTAGGGCATCAGTAACTATGTATGGTCCATCCTACTTTGCTGGTCGAAAGGGAGGTTTGGTCTAGGGTTCAGTAGCATGACCTTGAAGGACCTTAAATCAGAACCTTTTGCATGTACCTCCTGCAAATAATCTGTAGATTTTTCTGTGGTATCCAGCACAGTGGTCTGTATTTCTTTTAGATATTCTAGCAGGGATTTCATCCACTTATTGGCAAGAATTACTGTCTGTTTCTCTGGATGAATAGGATGCAGCCGGTTTTCCCATTGCGGCATTGAGTTTCCCATTAAGGCTTTGTAGGGTATGAAACCTATGGATTTTAGTTCTGATACGCATAAGGACCAAATGAGGTACCTGATCCCAGTTTTTCCCAGTCAGGTTCAGCATAGGTCTGAGATGGGCTTTGATTATTTGATTCATTCGTTTTACCTGCTCTGCTGCCTGCAGATGTTAAGGAATGTGTAATTGCTGTTCTATGCTTAGAAAATCAAACGGTTCCTTGATCAGCTGAGAAGCAAAATTAGGACTATTTTCAGAGTTAATATTCTTAGGAATTCCCCAACATGTAAACAAATTGCATAGTTAGGACTTCAGCTAAGATATTGGCTGTTTGATCTGGTACTGTGAATGCGTCTACCTAATGAGAAAAGGAATTAACAGCGAGTAAAAATCATTTTTTTCTAGCTGTTAGATCATGTGAGCCCTCTTCCTTTATCTGCAACCTCTCTTTGTAGGTTATCTCCTAAATGAGGCACAGGTTACACAGGAGGAAACATGATCCTGCTTGTCATATTTCATTTCTGGCCATCATACCAACATATTCAGGATAGACAGCATTTCTAGACACCAGTTTTGAGTGGTCCCATAGAACCTGTCCCATGAACCCAATACATCCATTCTTTACCTTGAGCTCTGGGGATAGCTATAACCAAGCCTTCCTCCCTCTTCATACACAGAATGTCTTTCTGCATAGTGAGTGTGAGAAAGTGTATGTGTGCTATAGGTGTCTTGCACTAGCTGTCTCAGATTGGAAAGCTCACGGTCATTTTTCTGCAGTGTTATGAAATAGTCTGGTGGTACTACATGATCATAATCTGTGGAACGTGTGGCAATGGCCACCACATGAGTCTGCTTATACCAGGGTCTTGTGGGGCCTACATGGTATCCCTCTTTGACTAGTGAGTCATCTAATGGGTTTCCTTTTACCAAAGGACCTTTTTTTCTTTGTTCTTTCACTTTAACTGCTACTCATTTGCCCTCCTCCCCTGTTCCTCTTTACCCTGTAATTTCCTTGCCCGTAATGTCTTGTCCGTTTGTGTTACCTAGATTGTAAGCTCTTTGAGCAGGGATTGTCTCTCTATGTCAAATGTACAGCGCTGCGTGCGTCTGGTAGCGCTATATAAATGCTATTAGTAGTAGTAGTAAGTACACTCTCTGAGACTTCTCAATTCTTGTGCCATAACCCACAATGATGAACTTTTTACCGTGGAACTATCTGTGGATTTAAAGTTATTACTTAACCACCAGGGCAGCAATGCAATGTAATTTCTAAACATATAATCAGAATCTAAAATTATCTGTTTCTCTAGTTGGGATTCCTGATATTGCTGCAAACAGGCCACAAATGCAGTCAGCTCACGGTACTGTACTGAAGCTGACCCACAGGAGTACTGTCTCTGCAGAATCACTTGGTTAACTGGGTCCAGTTGTATAATTGCAAAACCTGCTAGTCACCTGTCTCTCTCACTCTGGCTACTACCATCAATATATATTATTGGAAGAAAAGGGGATATTTTGTCCACTACCAGCTCTCTAAAGATCATGTGATTGGGGACACTGGATGAAGACTGAGTCATGAGGTTGCACCTCCAGTAAGATTCCTGCAATCTGTACTTTAGACTCGAACAATTCAGAGTTTACATTCTGTGCCTGCAACATCAGGGTCCAATGGACTATTCTCTGTCCTAATCTTACTACATGCCAACTTGCCCTCCCCAATGAATTTAAGTGGGGTGTGGTGGCTGCATATGTATGTGTTTGTCATGCTGACAGTACTTACTTAAGTTAAAAATTGACACTTATTGTAGACTGACTAGCTTAGTTGCTTGGTGAATTTGACGTGACTGTCTAAACTTTTTTATTTTTAAAATTTGCAACAACAAATATAGCCCTAGATGAGAACTATATCATATGGCCATACTACGAGGAGTCAGCTAATTGATTGTTTGAATACTTGACTACATAGTATTGAAGTTATTGGTAATAGGGTTTCGCCTGTTAAATATTTGAAAAAGTCTTCCTGTGGGAAATGGAGGGGTAAATAGTTCTTAAAGGACTGAAAAGCTATTAGATATGTGAAATCTCTTTCCTTAAATCCAAATCTGATTGCCTATTCTGTGACTCCTGTGCCTGCTTTCTATGTAAATGCCAGCTCTGTTAATAACAAACTTGATATTTCATGATCTTATATCTTCATTGGATCTGGGGTTTATGTTCAATAAATAAATAAATAAATTATAGAAACTTGACTATCAGAGGAGGATAGTTCCATTGTTCCTCATCTTTGTGCATCAGGCTATAATTTTCTTTAGTCCACTAGGAAAGATAAGAGGTGGTGGTATAGCGATTATTTTTAAGCAATTGTTTTAATTGTCCTTATCTAATTTATCTCTTAGTTGGTACTAGCCAATAGAAAATCATTCATATCTTTTCAAATCAAAGCTAGTTATACTCTCTTCTTATACTTCTATCTTTCTTTATCGGAGGAAAAGACTTCAGCTTCTCTGCGCTTCGCCCAACTATGTGTTCTCATAAGCTGCTACCTCTCCTTTGCAGATTGCTTGTCCGCTTTAATTAGGAACAGGTGCAGAATTGTCATTAGTCTAAAAAAACCTCCGTTTCTTTTTAGACTAATCTGAAATTTAATCTGGCTTAGAATTCATGTTACGTAGTTTTCAGGATGATTTTTATGATTATTCTAGAGAAGAAAATCTCAATGTTGTGGGTATACTTTTGATATATCGCCCTCCGGGTCCTTGGTCCAAATCTGAACAGGAATTGTTTGGTTTTATTGCCCAAGCTTCCTGCTTATTTTCAAGGCTGATTGTTTTGGGTGAGGGTGATCTGAATATACATTTAGAAGGAACGAGTGATCTTATTACAGATTTTAAGTTGTTTTTTTTTTTTTTTTTTTACAAACTTGTGAATTAGTACATAAGTACATAGGTATGTAAGTAATGCCATACTGGGATAAGACCAAAGGTCCATCGAGCCCAGCATCCTGTCCCCGACAGCGGCCAATCCAGGTCAAGGGCACCTGGCAAGCTACCCAAACGTACAAACATTTTATACATGTTATTCCTGAAATTGTGGATTTTTCCTAAGTCCATTTAGTAGCGGTCTATGGACTTGTCCTTTAGGAAACCGTCCAACCCCTTTTTAAACTCTGCCAAGCCTGCCTTCACTACGTTCTCCGGCAACGAATTCCAGAGTTTAATTATGCGTTGGGTGAAGAAAAAATTTCTCCTATTTGTTTTATTTATTTATTTGTTTGTTTGTTACATTTATACCCCACATTTTCCCACCTATTTGCAGGCTCAATGTGGCTTACAAAGTATTACTACACTGTAGTTTCATTGCATGCCCCCTAGTCCTAGTATTTTTGGAAAGTGTGAACAGATGCTTCACATCCACCTGTTCCACTCCACTCATTATTTTATATACCTCTATCATGTCTCCCCTCAGCCCTCTCTTCTCCAAGCTGAAAAGCCCCAGCCTCCTTAGTCTTTCTTCATAGGGAAGTCGTCCCATCCCCACTATCATTTTTGTCGCCTTTTATGCACCTTTTCCAGTTTTACTATATCTTTCTTGAGATGCGGCGACCAGAATTGAACACAATACTCAAGGTGCGGTCGCACCATAGAGCGATACAATGGCATTATAACATCCTCACACCTGTTTTCCATACCTTTCCTAATAATACCCAGCATTCTATTCGCTTTCCTAGCCACAGCAGCACACTGAGCAGAAGGTTTCAGTATATTATCAACGATGACACCCAGATCCCTTTCTTGGTCCGTAACTCCTAACGTGGAACCTTGCATGACGTAGCTATAATTCAGGTTCTTTTTTCCTACATGCATCGCCTTGCACTTGTTCACATTAAATGTCATGTGCCATTTAGTCTCCCAGTCTCCTAAGGTCCTTCTGTAATTTTTCACAAATCTCTCACGAGTTAACGACTTTGAATAACTTTGTGTCATCAGCAAATTTAATTACCTTGCTGGTTACTCCCATCTCTAAATCATTTATAAATATATTAAAAAGCAGCGGTCCTAGCACTGACCCCTGAGGAACCCCACTAACTACCCTTCTCCATTGTGAATACTGTCCATTTAACCCCACTCTCTGTTTCCTATCCTTCAACGAGTTTTTAATCCACAATAGGACATTTCCTCCTATCCCATGACCCTCTAATTTCCTCTGTAGCCTTTCATGAGGTACCTTATCAAACGCCTTTTGAAAATCGAGATACACAATATCAACCGGCTCCCCTTTGTCCACATGTTTGTTTACTCCTTCAAAGAATTGAAGTAAATTGGTCAGGCAAGATTTCCCCACACAAAAGCCGTGTGACTCGGTCTCAGTAATCCATGTCCTCGAATGTGCTCTGTAATTTTGTTTTTAATAATAGCCTCTACCATTTTCCCCGGCACCGACATCAGACTCACCGGTCGATAATTTCCCGGATCTCCCCTGGAACCTTTTTTAAAAATCGGTGTTACATTGGCCACCCTCCAATCTTCCAGTACCACGCTCGATTTTAAGGATAAATTGCATACCACTAACTAGCTCCGCAAGCTCATTTTTCAGTTCTATCAGTACTCTAGGATGAATACCATCCGGTCCAGGAGATTTGATACTCTTTAGTTTGCTGAACTGTGCCATTACGTCCTCTAGGTTTACCGTGAATTCAGTAAGTTTCTTTGACTTTTCCGCTTGAAATACCATTTCCGACACCGGTATCCCACCCAAATCTTCCTCGGTGAAGACCGAAGCAAAGAATTCATTTAATCTCTCCGCTATTTTTTTGTCATCCTTGATCGCCTCTTTTACCCCTCGGTCGTCCAGCGGCCCAACCGATTCTCTTGCTGGCTTCCTGCTTTTAATATACCGAAACATTTTTTTACTACTTTTTTTTGCCTCTAATGCGATCTTTTTTTCGTAATCCCTCTTGTCCTTCTTTATCTGTGCCTTGCTTTTGCTTTGACACTCCTTATGTTGCTTCTTATTTTCAGATGGTTCCTTCTTCCATTTTTTGAAGGCATTTCTTTTAGCCCTAATAGCTTCATTCACTTCACTTTTCAACCACGCCGGCTGTCTTTTGGAGTTCTGTCTTTCTTTTGTAATTCGCGGAATATGTTTGGCCTGGGCCTCTAGGATGGTACTTTTGAACAGTATCCACGCCTGTTGTACAGTTTTTACCCTCTCAGTTGCCCCTCTTAAGTTTTTTTTTTTTTTTTTACCGTTCTTCTCATTCTATCATAGTCTCCTTTTTTTAAAGTTAAACGCTAATTTCCATATCATCATGCTGATCAATCCATAGACTGGTGGGTTGTGTCCATCTACCAGCAGGTGGAGATAAAGAGAAATCCTTTTGCCTCCCTATATGTGGTCATGTGCTGTCGGAAACTCCTCAGTATGTTCTCTGTCTCAGCAGGTGGTGGTCACACACAGCAGCAGCTCTGGCTAGGTCTCCAAGCCTAATCCTTAGGTTTTGTTGAGTACCTGGGGTTGAGGGCTCTTCTTGAGCAAGTGCAAACCTGGTGGTGCCAGGTCCCTCCTTTTCTCCCCCCTCCCACTGGCTCCGTTAAAAAAAAAAAAAATTTTTGACGTCCTTTAAGGGCGTTTATTTCAACGTTTATTTTCAATGTTGATATCAGCGTTTATTGCAGCTGCTCACTGGGACACCAGTTTGTTACAGCTCGGAGCGAGAAGCAGGTAATTTTACCTTTTTATAGCGGGCAGGGGGTTCCCCGTTCGGTCTCCACGTGGCTTATGGCGTCAGAGGGCAAGGGTGCGAAGATTCGCTCCCCGGACCGCGTGTGTGCGTCTAGCGGGGATGCGGGGGTTTTCAAAGCCTGAATCGCCTTTGTTGGGCATCAGTTTGGAGTCCGGTCAGTGTCCCGGTTCTTCCTCCAGTGCGGCGGTTTTTCCCGCCATAAGCGCCCATCCTCCGCTGCTCGCCCACTCCATGTTGACCGGCCACTCTGCTCGAACGGCTTCTTCTTGGGCTGCCCTCGAGCTGGGAGATGTTAATGCTATGGTCGCCCTTGATTCGGGCGACGGCAAGAAAGCGGCCAAAGTTAAGCGCCGTTCTTCCCGCGCGGCTCCTTCTCGGAATTTCGCGCCGGACGCCATTTTGGATGCGCAGCATGTTCCTCCCCTGCTCTTGCGAGCGTCGGTTGAGGGCGCGTCTAGGGCCGTGGCCCAGGAGGCAGAAGTGCACAGTCTAGGGGGTTTCTCCCCTGAGTTCATTTTGCTGCTGCATCAGGCTTTTCTTATGATAAACGCTGCCCCGGCTCCCCCCTCTGATCAAGGGGCTGAGGCCTCCGGAAGCAAACGCCCTCGGGTGGACTTCCGGGCCCTAGAGGACTCGGTCTCCTCTGATGTAGATGAGGGCAGCGTATATGAGTTCTCCCAACGGTCCTTTGGGGATTCCTTGGAGGAGACGGATTACCGCTCGGTTGGAGTGGATGACCCCTCTGCAGCACGGATCTTTCGCTCAGAGGATTTGCCCAACCTGTTAGTGCAGGCCATGAGCATTTTGAAGAGTTCCTCTCCGGAGGACGTCTCTCCCTTAGACTCTGTTGGCTCTGCCATTATGCGGGGGACTAAGCGCCCGCCTAGAACCTTCCATGTGCATGAATGCACACCTTGATTTCGGCTCAATGGGATTTCCCAGAAGCGAGCCTTAAAGTGGCTAGGGCTATGTCCCGCCTCTAACCTCTGCCTGAAGGTGAACGGGAGGCCTTTCTTGGGCCTACCGTGGATTCTTTAATCACTGCGGTGACTAAGAAAACGGCGTTGCCGGTGGAAGGTGGCACGGCCCTAAAGGACGCCCAAGACAGGAGTTTGGAGGCAGCTTTATAGTCGTCCTTCGAGGCGGCGGCTTTAAGTTTACAGGCCTCAATTTGTGGCTCCTATGTGGCCAGGGTGTGCTTGACGCTTGCACAGCGGGCTTCCCCCTCGGATCCTTCCTTGAGGGCTGATTGGCCAGCCCTGGAATTGGGCTTGGCCTACTTGGCAGGCTGGCTGTATGATGTCTTGGGAGCCTCGGCTAAAGGTATGGCTCAGACAGTCTCTGCACGGCGGTGTCTTTGGCTGAAGCATTGGTCTGCTGACCACGCCTCTAAGTCTCGCCTGGCTAAGTTGCCTTTTAAAGGCAAGTTGCTCTTTGGGGTCGAGCTGGACAAGATTGTGACCGATCTCGGCACGTCTAAGGGCAAGAGGTTACCGGAGCTCAGGGCTCGGGCCAGTGATGCCCGCCCCGGTTCCTCCAAAGGACGGTTTCAGGAAGCCCGTCGGTATTGCCTGGGCAAGTCGAGCTTCTCTGCCCCCTCTTCCATCAAAAGGAATTTCTCCCCCAAGCAGCATCCATGGGATCTCAATGTCGTTCTCACCCAGCTGATGAAACCTCCTTTTGAGCCACTGAATTCCTGCCATCTGAAGTACTTGACCTGGAAGGTCATTTTCTTGGTGGCAGTTACTTCAGCTCGTAGAGTCAGTGAGCTTCAAGCCCTGGTAGCCCAGGCCCCTTACACCAAATTTCATCATAACAGAGTAGTCCTCCGCACTCACCCTAAGTTCTTGCCAAAGGTTGTGTCGGAGTTCCATCTGAACCAGTCAATTGTCTTGCCAACATTCTTTCCCCATCCTCATTCCTGCCCTGCTGAACGTCAGCTGCACACATTGGACTGCAAGAGAGTATTGTCCTTCTATCTGGAGCGGACACAGCCCAACAGACAGTCCGCACAATTGTTTGTTTCTTTTGATCCCAACAGGAGGGGAGTGGCTGTGGGGAAACGCACCATATCCAATTGGCTAGCAGATTGCATTTCCTTCACTTACGCCCAGGCTGGGCTGGCTCTTGAGGGTCATGTCACGGCTCATAATGTTAGAGCCATGGCAGCGTCGGTAGCCCACTTGAAGTCAGCCACTATTGAAGAGATTTGCAAAGCTGCGACGTGGTCATCTGTCCACACATTCACATCTCATTACTGCCTGCAGCAGGATACCCGACGCGACAGTCGGTTCGGGCAGTCAGTGCTTCAGAATCTGTTCGGGGTTTAGAATCCAACTCCACCCCCCTAGGCCCATGTTTATTCTGTTCCAAGCTGCACTCTCAGTTAGTTGGATAAATTGTTAGGTCAATCTCAGTTATGTCCTCGCCGTTGCGAGGCCCAATTGACCATGGTTGTTGTTTTGAGTGAACCTGGGGGCTAGGGATACCCCATCAGTGAGAACAAGCAGCCTGCTTGTCCTCGGAGAAAGCGAATGCTACATACCTGTAGAAGGTATTCTCCGAGGACAGCAGGCTGATTGTTCTCACAAACCCGCCCGCCTCCCCTTTGGAGTTGTGTCTTCCCTTCTCTTTGTTTTGCTACATATGAGACTGGCCGGCACGAGCCGGTTTCGGGCGGGAAGACGGCCGCGCATGCGCATTGGCGCGCGAGGGCTAGCAAAGGATTTTGCTAGTGAAGATTCCGATTGGAGGGGCTGCCGTGGACGTCACCCATTAGTGAGAACAATCAGCCTGCTGTCCTCGGAGAATACCTTCTACAGGTATGTAGCATTCGCTTTCTGGTTGCATTTCAGGTTCAAGTTTAGTCTTCAGTTCCTGTTCAGAAGGACTTCGTGTTCAAGTTTTTTCAATTGGATTCTTCAGGAGTTGAGACGATTTTGTGTTACAGTGAGCTGCTGCATTCCTCTCCCCTCCGTTTTACGGGGCTGGATTGAGACCTAAATTCTGCCGGCGCTCCCTCCTGCTTCGTGCGGCTGTAGGGCAGCTTTGTACCCCTCCCGCTTCGGCGGTGTTAGGGTCAGTCAGCTCCTCCCGTGGTTGCGGTTGCAGGATAAGCCAGATCCCCCCGCATCGGCGGGTGTGGTGTCCCTCCCCCGCTCCGTGGGGATGAGCTGGACAGATTCCCCTCCCCCACTTGTGTGGGGATGAGCTGGGTTAAGTCCCCTCCCCTGTTTCGGCGGTGGTGAGCTGGGCAGAGTGTCCCTTTGTGGGTGTAATTCTCTAAGTGCTGAGTCCTGCGGATGGAGCTTTGATATCGACATACTGAGGAGTTTCCGGCAGCACATGACCACATATAGGGAGGCAAAAGGATTGCTCTCTATCTCCACCTGCTGGTAGATGGACACAACCCACCAGTCTATGGATTGATCAGCTATGATTAATGGAAAGAAAAGTATCAGGTATGATACATAATTTTACCGTATTTGACTTCCTGTGTATAGTTACTTCAAGGTTGATATTTATTTATTTATTGCATTTGTATCCCACATTTTCCCACCTATTTGCAGGCTCAATGTGGCTTACAGAGTTTTGTTATGACATAGTCATTCCAGGATCTTAGGTACAATTGGTAATGTGCAAAGATTAAGTGAGGGAAGAGAGAGGGAAGGTGTTAGGCAGGTTAGTATAGAAAGTGGATTTTAATAACTGGATGGGCTGGTGAGGTAGTTTTGTACGATTATGGGTTATCTTTGTAGGCCTTGTTGAAGAGATGTGTCTTTAGAGATTTGCGAAAGTTAGTTAGTTTCGTCGATAGTTTTCAGGGCTGTAGGTAATGCATTCCACAACTGCATGCCCATGTAAGAGAAGGTGGAAGCGTGTATCAGCTTGTATTTCAGTCCTTTACAGCTGGGGAAGTGCAGATTGAGAAATTTGCGGGCTGATCTTATGGCATTTTTGGGAGGCATGTCCACGAGGTTTAACATGTAGATTGGGGCGTCTACGTGAATGATTTTATGTACAATCGTGCAGATCTTTAACGTGATGCGTTCCTTGAGTGGGAGCCAGTGAAGTTTCTCTCTTAGGGGTTTTGCACTTTCATATTTAGTTTTTCCGAATGAGTCTGGCTGCTGTATTCTGGGCTGTTTGGAGTTTTTTTGGTAGTCTGTTCTTTGCAGCCAGCACATAGTGCATTGCAGTAGTCCAGATGACTTATTACCATTGACTGTACCAGGGTACGGAGGATGTATCTGGGGAGAAAGGTTTTACTCTTTTAAGTTTCCACATAGAGTGGAACATCTTTTTTTTCATATTCTTCACATGGGTATCAAGTGTGAGATTTCGATCAATGGTAACTCCAAGAATTTTCAGATTTTGTGAGACGGGTAGAGAACAGTACGGTGTGGTTATGGTGGAGTAATTGTTTGTATTGTGTTGTGAGGTGAGTACAAGACATTGCGTTTTTTTCTGCGTTGAGTTTTATCTGGAATGCGTCCGCCCAGGAGTGCATGATTTGGAGGCTTTGGTTGATTTTGTTGGTGATTTCTTGTTAGATCACGTTTGAACGGGATATAAATCGTGACATCGTCAGCGTATATGTAAGGGTTGAGGTTTTGATTGGATAGAAGCTTCGCTAAAGGTATCATCATTAGGTTGAAGAGAGTTGGTGAAGGGGGGGGGGGGGATCCTTGGGGAACTCCACATTCGGGTATCCATGGGGGTGATATGTCCGCGTTCATTGTTACTTGGTATGATCTTGTGGTCTGGAATCCTTTGAGCCATTTGAGAACCGTGCCTCCTACTCCGAAGTATTCTAGTATATGTAATAGTATTCCATGATTAACCATGTCGAATGCGCTGGACATGTCGATTTGTAGGAGTAGTATGTTATTGCCATTTGCAATTGTTTGTTTGAATGAGTTCATTGCAGACACTAGTACAGTTTCGGTGTTGTGGTTTGACCGAAATCCTGATTGAGACTTATGCAGAATTGAGTGTTTGTTTAGTTATTCAGTAAGTTGTTTCGTCACTATGTCCTCCATGAGTTTGGTTATGAGTGGAATGGATGCTACTGGGTGATAGTCGGTTATGTCCATTGTGCTTTTCTTAGCATCTTTTGGCAGTGGAGTGAGTAGGATGTTTCCTTTATCCTTTGGAAAAAGACCATTTTGAAGTCTGTGGTTTACATGGTTCGTGAGGTCTTCTTTGAATTGTTTGGGGGCGGATCTTATTAGGTTGGTGGGGCAGATGTCTCATTTGCATTGTGACTTGGGCGTATTTTCCGAGCCATTGTGAGATTTCATCTGACGATATCGAGTCAAAGTTGATCCATGATCGGTCTGCTGGGCATTCCCCTGGTTTTGGGTCTAGACATTCAAGGATGTTTGTGTACTCAGTGATGTTGGTAGGTATCATGAGTCGGAGCTTTATAATTATTTCATTGAAATAGTTCGCAAGATTGGTTGCGGATGGGGTATTTATATTATTAGAGGTAACCGGTGTGGTATTTCGGAGTTTGTTTACGAGTGAGAAGAGTTTGTGTGTATCCTTGTTGTTTGGTCCTATAATGGTTTTGTAGTATGTTCTTTTAGTTTGTCTGATAGTGTATTTGTATTTTCCTTGTATCTGTTTCCAGTCTTTGAGTGTGTGTTCATCTTTTTTTCTTGCTCCATGCTCTTTCTAATCTTCTGACCTGTGTTTTTAGTTCTTTCAGTTCGTCATTATACCCAAAAAAGAAACTAAGAAAAAGCTGGCCAGTTTATAACTTGGCTGTTGTATTTTCACCTCTCCCTGCATCATGTTGCACGTGCTCGCCGCAGCCGTTCTCCCTGCTGCCGTATAGTCCAGTCTTGCAAAAGGAGGGAGAAGTGCTCAAAATCAGGTCCAGCCGTTCTTTCCAGTCTCACTGGGGTACAATTAAATCATACCCCCTAGCGTAAAGTAGAACCAAACAAGTAGCATATCAATATCTGCTCTCTCAAGTCCACCTGGTTGCTTTATTCAGGGGCCCCTAGGTCCCGATACATCTGGCTGATTGCATTTATCCAGGTAAGCTCTTGCCGCAGCCGCATCATTGAGGACGATAGCCTTTCCATCGACCCAGATTTTCAGCCTGGCTGGATGCATTAGGGCAAATCGCACCCCCTTTTTGTAGAGCGCAGTACAGGTGGGGGCCCATGGCCTTCCGCAACGATGCCACTCGTGTCGAATAGTCATTAAATAGTAATAAGCGGCGGCCCTCATATTGTAAACCCTCCTTGCCTCTGGAGGCTTTCAATATCCTTTCCTTTGCCTGCCAGTTCACAAAATGTGCAATCGCTATGCGGGGCCTGGTGGTGGTGTCTCCCCGATTCCCGATCAGATGGGCCCTGTCACAGGCAAAATGGCCCTGATGTTCTTCAAGACCCAGGTGTTCAGGGATCCACTTGGAGAAAAAGTCATACAGGTCCTTATCCAGCACTGTTTCGGGGAGTCCGATCACCCGCAGGTTGTTCCGTCGGGAGCGGTTCTCCTGCTCCTCGACCCTCTCCCTCATCTCCTCCAGCTCTTTTTGGAGCGCCGACAGCTGTGTGGCGGTGTTCTGGGCTTCGTCCTCCCGCACAGACAGCCTGTTCTCCACAGCAGTGAGTCGGGCGGCATGAGAGTCAAATTTCTCATTAATTTCATCCACCGCCGACTGCAATTTATTCAATTTGTCCTCCAAAGCGGCAGAGACCGAGCGGGAGATTTCCTGCGCCCAATCCGCGCTCAACGTGGCAGGCACGCTTTGTGCTGGTCGCTGTTCCGCCATCTTGCTGGGCCCGTGCTTCAAAGAAGTTGTCGCTTTCTTATGTGATCTCGGGGGCATACCGCCCCAGAAGCCCCCTCAGCTTTCGCCTGCGATTTCTCGCTGTTTAGGCAATTCTCTTTTGCTGTTCGTCGCTGGGTATTAACCCGTAATATAGCAGATTTGGGGTGGGTAGGTGCGGAGCCTCGTCTTCTCTTGGCCTCTCAAGTAGCAGGCATCACGTGACCAATCCAGTCGGTTATTATTGTGGTTTTATTAACTGCCGATCTGGCATTAATGTAACCTATTTGTATTAGTTGGTGGTGTTCAGTTGGGTTCGGGGTAGTGGTAATTGTCTGTCTTCTTGGTATGTGAGTTTGTTCAGTTCTTTCTTTCCTTTCTGTAGGTGGTATCCGTGGCTCGTACGTTTTTCATGGCCCTTTTTGATTTTTTGGATATGCATGTTGTGTATGGGTTGCATGAGTGGTCTGTGAGTTGTGGGTCTATTTTTGTCTGTGCTAGGGATTATGAGTTCGTGTTGGATTAGGGTAAGACAGTAGATAGGATTAGTTTACTGGAGTTCATGTCAGTATTAGTTTGTGTATTAATTTGTGTATTTATAGCATTAGAGGATTCGATTATTAGATCGTAATACTATTGCTTTAAGATTAAAAGCAGATTGCAGTTTAAAAGGCAGGTGACAGCAAATTACAGTTCTATGTGCAATAGCATGGTATGAGATGCAAATTACAGTTCTAAATACAGTATCTAAATTATAGTTCTAGATACAGTATCATGCTATGAGAAGCGTGATAGGCAGATTACAGTTCTAGGTGCAGTATCGGCATTTAAAAGCATTTAGAGCCCTTACAGCACATAAAGCATTTAAGCATTTAAAGTAAGTCTTTTAGCATGCTGCAAGCATATATAGAGCACTTAAAGCATATAGAGCATTTGAGCATTTTAAAAGAAGTCTTTTAGCATGCTACAAGCATATAAAGCAGTGGGAGCTTTTAGAGGAAGCTTTTAAAGCAGCTGAAGCATTTAAAGCAAGTCTTACACATGGAGGATATCCCGGCCTTTCGTTTCCATTATTCCACGTGGCGGCGTGGAGGAGATAATTAGGTCCCTGGGTTGCACTTCTTGGGGTTTGTGAGGTTGTTGCTCGGTTATTTCTCCTTTTGGTGAGATTACGTTGTTTGGGTGCTTTTCCCCTCATTGGAGGTGCTTTCCTTCTCGCTGGAGGTGGCGGTGGCGGCGTTCTGGTTTGGGGTTCCTGCTTATATTGTGCTAGCTGATCGCAGTTTTCTATTCGGCTCAGGTGGTTCAGGGGTGTTCAGCGTGCGAACGGTCTGTCGTTCTTTTGTGCCTCTCCCGGATCTCGCTCGGTCCTTTCCCGCTCGTCTCAGTGCAGCTTCGGAATATGACCATTCTGTGCTCAATCGGGGCACGGCTAGATTGGTCTGATTATTGGACAGGCGATGGGTGTCAGTGAGTTCGTGCTACTTTCTGGGTTTTCCGTGCGACCCGTTCGGTTTGCTGCACACTTTTGGGTGCAATCGGGTGGCTGGAGCTGTGCGACCCAGTCGGTTTGCTTCTCACCTTTGGAGGCAATCGGGTGGCTGGAGCCGGACAGTGGGGTGTCCGTTGCGTTTCCTCGTGGGCAGCGATATAGTTGCCTCTCTCTGTACTGGAGGATCGCCGTTCGGGCTCCGCCAGGGCTATGCTGGTGACTGTACAGGATTTAGTGCTCCGTTTCCAGTCACAAGCTAGACCTTGAATTCCTCTTTGGTCCGGTACCGTTTTCGGAGGTCAGAGCCTCCTCCAGGTAGGTCTTACCTCGGTGCTATCTTTCCTCTATCCTGATATCAAAACTGATTATATTATGATCACTGTTATCAAGCGGCCCCAGTACCATAACATATCCCTCACAGATTGACTGATGGTAGGAGGTCCTAATATCCGCTACCTACGTTCCTGTACCCGCTGCGCCGAACGCCTCGGTCGGAAATCTCGGGCCCACCTGTTCCTCTGATCCCATTCCCACCCACCTTCTTAATGCCATCTCATCTGCTCTTATTCCTTTTATCTGTCACATTCTCAACCTCTCATTTTCCATTGCAACTGTCCCTACTGCCTTTAAACATGCTGTGGGCACACCTCTCCTTAAGAAGCCTTCACTCGACCCTACTTGTCCCTCTAATTACTGACCCATCTCCCTCCTTCCTTTTCTCTCCAAATTACTTGAGTGTGCTGTTCACCACCGCTGCCTTGATTTTCTCTCCTCACATGCTATTCTTGACCCACTACAATCTGGTTTTCACCCTCTCAACCGAAACTGCGCTTACTAAAGTCTCCAATGACCTATTACTGGCTAAATCCAGAGGTCAATATTCCATCCTCATTCTTCTTGATCTTTCCACTGCTTTTGACACTGTCGATCACAACATACTTCTCGATACCCTGTCCTCACTTGGATTCCAGGGCTCTGTCCTTTCCTGGTTCTCTTCCTACCTCTCCCTCCGCACCTTTAGTGTTCACTCTGGTGGATCCTCTTCTACTTCTATCCCTCTGCCTGTCGGCATACCTCAGGGTTCTGTTCTTGGTCCCCTCCTCTTTTCTGTCTACACTTTTTCCCTTGGTTCATTAATCTCATCCCATGGTTTTTCCTACCATCTCTATGCTGATGACTCCCAAATCTACCTTTCTACCCCTGATATCTGACCTTGCATCCAAACCAAAGTTTCAGCGTACTTGTCTGACATTGCTGTCTGGATGTCTCAACGCCACCTGAAATTAAACATGACCAAAACCAAGCTTCTCATTTTTCCCCCCAAACCCACCTCCCCACTCCCCCCGTTTTCTATTTCTGTTGATGGCTCTCTCATTCTCCCTGTCTCCTGAGCTCGAAACCTTGGGGTCATCTTTGACTGTTCTCTCTCCTTCTCTGCTCATATCCAGCAGATCGCCAAGACCTGTCGTTTCTTTCTTTACAACATCCGTAAAATCCGCCCCTTTCTTTCTGAGCACTCTACTAAAACCCTCATCCACACCCTTGTCACCTCTTGTTTAGACTACTGCAATCTGCTTCTTGCTGGCCTCCCACTTAGTCACCTCTCCCCTCTCCAATCGGTTCAAAACTCTGCTGCCCGTCTCGTCTTCCGCCAGGGTCGCTTTCCTCATACTACCCCTCTCCTCAAGTCGCTTCACTGGCTCCCTATCCGTTTTCGCATCCTGTTCAAACTTCTTCTACTAACCTATAAATGTACTCACTCTGCTGCTCCCCAGTATCTCTCCACACTCGTCCTTCCCTACACCCCTTCCTGTGCACTCCACTCCATGGATAAATCCTTCTTATCTGTTCCCTTCTCCACTACTGCCAACTCCAGACTTTGCGCCTTCTGTCTCACTGCACCCTATGCCTGGAATAAACTTCCTGAGCCCCTACGTCTTGCCCCATCCTTGGCCACCTTTAAATCTAGACGGAAAGCCCACCTCTTTAACATTGCTTTTGACTCGCAACCACTTGTAACCACTCGCCTCCACCTACCCTCCTCTCCTCCTTCCTGTACACATTAATTGATTTGATTTGCTTACTTTATTTTTTGTCTATTAGATTGTAAGCTCTTTGAGCAGGGACTGTCTTTCTTCTATGTTTGTGCAGCGCTGCGTACGCCTTATAGCGCTATAGAAATGCTAAATAGTAGTCCTACTCATGAGAGATGTTTATTAGTGGAGTCTATAATTAGGCTATGACACGGTCCCCAGAGAAGGCCGTAATATTCTTCCCTCTGATCCTTCCACTTGCTATAAGAGATAAAATAGTTTGGACAGGTGAGGCAGTAGGGTTTCTACATCCTTATGCCTACTCTGAGTCACAGTGTATAAGCCACCCCTAGGATCTGGGGTGACAAGGCCAGGTTTCTTAGAAGAGGAAAGGTCTTTATTACTTACCAATCTTTGAATGATAACAAAGCAATATGGCAATATAGCAGTTAGGCAGAGTAATTAGATAGAGTAAAATAATTACACAATGAAGCAATTAGACAATTAGGTAATTACAGATAGCTACAAAGGCTTATGCTCTGTTGATCATCTGACCCCTCCTGACTAATACAGTATCACAGTGGCTTTATATACACTGGACTGAGCAGTAGTCCCCCTCCCAACTTGCAATTTCAGCAAAATCATGTGTTACATCAGCTAAATTCTGTGTCAATCTATTGTTTACATAAGATGGCACCTACTATCTCAATGTTTATGAAATTCAGCATCTTAAAATAGGTTTTACAGAGGGTTATAGACGCCATTTTGTTAAAGGAATTTTCTGGTACCCAGGGCTTATCAAAATGTTATCTAGATCCTCAACACTTCTCCGCCTTCAAACCTTGTGGAGTAGTCTCAGTGGCACCAACTCTGTTAGGGAGGGGGGAAAAGTGCTCCTTAGGAGTCAGCGTGACCCAGCTTACAGCTCTCAGCAAAAGTATAGAAATTGCTGGTCTAAGGACTCTGGCTACACAGAATGCTGAAGCAGAGCTTTTTAGCCAGAAAGATGCAGTTCTCAGTAAAAGTATAGAAAAGTTTGAGCCTTATAGCGATGCAGTTCATAGGTCATAAATGACCTGTCAGTGGTCAGAAAAGAGCAAATCAATTCATTCCCTTCTTAATGATTGAGAAATCATCACCTGTACAGATAATTCTGGGTGTCCAATCGATGTCCAGCGATGAAGGATACAACATTTCCTTGTCATCAAGCAGATGAAGCCATTACGTATGGGTTGTGTCCATCAACCAGCAGAGGGAGACAGAGAGCACTCAACTTTTCTCAGTGCCTCATGGCCAGCTAGCTCCACTGCCTCTTCAGTATTCTCTATCTCCCCAAGCAGGGTGGCTGCAGCTTCTTCGAGCTTCATCAAAAATCTGCCTGGGGGTGGCTCCTGGCTTGCCAGTTGTTAGCCGGGGTGTTAGAGGCTATAGCAGCTTCACTTTGAAGGCACATAGGTCAGCCCTTTCCCTGCCTTACCCATGCCCCCGTGGATGTGGACATATTAGCTTGCTTTTCCCTGTCCTTTCCCACTCAGTGGATGCAGGCACATAGGTTCGCCTTTCCCTGCCTTTCCCTTATCCTCCTGATAAACGCAGAAGGGCTAATTCCCCTTCTGAGTGTGGCGCACTCCCCTTCCCCCCCCCCCCCGTGGTTGGGCTATGAGGATTCTGAGGGGTCTGGCAGAACTTCTTGGGCTGAGGAGCCAGAGTCGGGTGCAGAATTGCCACAGGAGCTTGATGATCCGTCTGCGGTGAGGATTTTCCACCGCGAGGAGCTGCCAGCGCTTATTTCAGATGCCTTACAAGCCCTCTCGATTGAAGATCCTAGAAGTGGCACAGCCTCCTCGGTTAATCCAAGGATGACTAGTACCAGAAAGCCTGCTTGAGCCTTTCCTTTGCATGACTCCATACAAGAGCTTATTTCGGCTCAATGGGCTGACCCCGAGGGACCTTTGAAGGTTGCCAGGGCTATGGGACAATTATACCCTCTGTGTGAGGAACATTTGGCTCGCTTTGCAATGCCTAAAGTGGATGCCCTGGTCACGGCTGTGACAAAGAGAACTATCCTCCCTGTTGAAGGAGGTGTTGACCTGAAGGATATTCAAGACCGCAGGCTTGATTCAGCTCTGAAGTGGTGACTGTTCGGGCGTCTGCATGCAGTTGTTATGCTGCTAGAGCCTGCCTGGCTTGGTTATAGCAGGCAGTGGAACAGCCTGGTGATTGAGCGGAGACCTTATCTGGTGGCTCTGCAGATGGAGTTGGCCTTGTCCTTTTGGCTGACGCCCTTTCTGATATTGTCAGAGCTTCGGCTAAGCAAATGGCTGTAGCAGTGGCGGCTCGCCGCACTCTTTGGCTACGACATTGGGTGGCGGACATGGCCTCTAAGCAAAGGTTGGTGAAGTTGCCCTTTCAAGGCCTTCTCCTGTTTGGTGAGGAGCTGGAAAATATTGTTATAGGCCTGGGGGTTTCCAAACCTTAGCGCTTGCCCGAAGATAGGCCGAAGCCTTTCTCTAAGGGTCAGGCGGTCCGCTCCTCTTACAGACCTCGCTTCCGTGAAGCTAGAATGTACCGCCCGGGGTGTGCTGCTGGGTTCACTTCGCGTGCCCGCTTTCAGCAGAGAAACTTCTTTCGCTCGGACAAACGTTCCGCAGCTGCCGGTTCAAGGCCAGGAGTTCAGGGGCGACCCTCTCAATGATGGTGCGCCGGCCCCCTCCTTGTTTCCTGTCATCGGAGGAAGACTTTCCCTCTTTTTCGAGGAGTGGGCCAAAATCTCCGCAGATCAGTGGGTCTTGGACCTGATCAGAGACGGATACCGAATAGAATTCGATGTCCCGGTGAGAGACGTGTTTGTGGAGTCCCGATGCGGTTCTGCCGCCAAACAGGCGGCGGTAGAGGAGACTCTGCACAGTCTGTGCCAGATAGGGGCTGTGACCCCGGTGCCTCCCGCCGAACAAGGTCTAGGCCGCTACTCCATTTACTTTGTGGTGCCACAAAAAGGCGGGTCTTTTCGCCCGATCCTGGACTTAAAAGAGCTAAACAAGTCCTTAAGAGTGCAGCATTTTCACATGGAAACCCTGCGCTCCGGCATTGCGGCGGTACAGCCAGGAGAGTTTCACACGTCTCTAGACCTGAAAGAAGCTTACTTGCACATACCAATTTGGCCCCCGCACCAGAAGTTTCTGCGGTTTGCAATGTTGGGAAAACATTTCCAGTTTCGGGCCTTGCCTTTTGGCCTCGCCACAGCTCCCCGAACCTTCTCCAAGGTAATGGTGGTAGTAGCTGCCTTTCTCAGGCGAGAGGGTATCCGGGTTCACCCGTACCTAGACGACTGGCTCATCAGAGCAGACTCAGAAAAAGTCATCTAGCTACAGCCAGAGTGGTTTCAGTCCTTCAATCTCTGGGTTGGGTCGTCAATATGGCCAAAAGTTACCTGACCCCCTCGCAATCTCTAGAATATTTGGGGGCCAGGTTTGACACAGCCTCGGGCTATGTGTTTCTTCCCGAGCAAAGGTGGTGCAAGCTTCAGAATCAGGTCCGTTTGCTCCTGAGGATGCCTCGCCCGCGAGCTTGGGACATTGTCCAGCTGTTGGGATCGATGACGGCCACCTTGGAAGTGGTGCCATGGGCGAGAGCGCACCTGAGACCTCTAAAGTATTCTCTACTTCAACGATGGTCTCCAGTATCTCAGGATTATCAGTGCAGACTTTCTTGGCTCCCTGCGGCCCACCTCAGTATGGAGTGGTGGCTCTCGGACAGCATGTTGCGGTGGGGAATGTCGCTGGCGATCCCCGATTGGTGCCTAGTGGTGACAGATACCAGCCTGAAGGGCTGGGGCGCACATTGTCAGGGGAAGCATGCTCAGGGTCTGTGGATGTCCGACGAGTCGGAGTGGTCTATCAACCGCCTGGAGTTGAAAGCGGTGTTTCTGGCTCTTCTGGTCTTTCAAGTGACCCTGGAAGGATTAGCTGTCCGAGTGATGTCGGACAACACGACAGCAGTCACCTACATAAGTCGACAAGGTGGCACTCAGTGCTGAGCTGTAGCCGCGCAGGCCGAACAAATTTGCCACTGGGCCGAGCTGCATCTACAGTCCCTGTCAGCAGCTCTCATCGCAGGTCAGAGCAACGTGCAAGCCGATTATCTAAGCAGGCATCAGATCGATCCAGCGGAGTGGGAACTTGCAGACGATATATTACTGCAGATATGTGCCAAATGGGGCAAGCCAGTGATGGATCTTATGGCGACCAGTTCCAATGCCAAAGTCCCGTGCTTCTTTAGCAGACGGAGGGATTTCGCTTTGCCGGGTTGGATGCCTTGGCTCAACCCTGACCCCTGGGCTTGCTGTATGTCTTCCCTCCGTGGCCCTTGATAGGGCGTGTGCTCCTGCGGATTCGGCTGCATCCAGGAGAAGTGGTGCTCATCGCCCCGGATTGGCCCAGGAGGCCTTGGTGTGCGGACCTCCGACAGATGCTGTTGGAGGCTCCCTTTCCGTTACCTCTGGTTCCGCACCTGTTGTCACAGGGTCTGGTGGCCATGGAGGACGCCTGCCGCTTTGGTCTTATGGCATGGCGATTGATAGGGCGCAATTTAGAGATAAAGGCTACTCAAGGTAATTTCCACTCTCCTGCAGGCCCGTAAACGCTCCACTTCCGTGGCTTATGCCAGGATTTGGCGCCAGTTTGAAGTCTGGTGTGTTTCAAGAGCGTTTTCTCCGTTGCGGGCTCCTGTCTCGCCGATTCTGGACTTTTTGCAGGATGGTGTACACAAAGGCTTGGCCTTTAATTCCCTGCGGGTGCAAGTGGCAGCATTGACCTCCCTGCGTGGCAAAGTTGAAGGCGTGTCCTTAGCTGCTCATCCAGATGTGGCACGGTTTCTTAGAGGGGTGCTTCGGCTCCATCCTCCCGTGCGGGCACCTTGTCCAGCTTGGATCCTGGGGTTAGTATTGAAGGCCCTTCAGGGGGCTCCCTTTGAACCGCTTCGGCGTGCTTCAGAGAAAGATTTGACGCTGAAGGCCGTCTTTTTAGTGGCCATTACCTCGGCGAGACTGGTGTCAGAGCTCCAGGCGCTGTCCTGTAGAGACCCTTTTTCTACAATTTTCAGAGTCAGGACTCACGGTTCGGACCGTGCCTTCCTTCATGCCTAAGGTGGTTTCAGCGTTTCACCTAAACCAGCTTGTTTTTCTTCCCTCCTTTGTTGAGGAGGAGTTTCCAGGTTCATTTGGGCAGTTGCACCTTTTGGATGTGCGCAGGACTCTGTTGCAGTATCTGCGAATTACAAATTCTTTCAGGACCTCTGATTATCTTTGTGCTGTTTGCAGGTCCTCGCAGAGGGTCTTCAGCGTCTAAAGCCACTATTGCTCGTTGGCTCAAAGAAGCTATCTTTTCAGCATATCTGCTGTCTGGCTGGGCTCCGCCTGAAGCCTTTAAGGCACATTCCACAAGAGCGATTTCCTCTTTCTGGGTGGAAACTGGAGCACTATCTCTCCATGAGATTTGCAGTGCTGCAACATGGGCTTCTAAGCTCTCTTTCGCCCAACATTACAGGCTGGATGTGGCTGCCAGGAGGGTTGCGCATTTTGGAGCACAGGTGCTAGCGCGTGGTATGGCTTGTTCTCACCCTATTTAGGGATTGCTTTGTTACATCCCATACATAATGGCTTCATCTGCTTGATGACAAGGAAGGGAAAATTAGGTTCTTACCATGATAATTTTCTTTCCTTTAGTCATAGCAGATGAAGCCATGAGCCCTCCCTGTATGATTGTCTGTATTGCAGTGATTCTGATTTTAGGTGCTGTTCTTGTTTCCTGAAGTTATATTCCTTCCTTGGGGAGTCGGAAAACAGTCTTCAGGATTCTTGTTACAGTTATAGGAGGATGAGTTCATTCCCTCCAGTTCATGTTTTGGGAGGATGAGTTTATTCCCTCCAGGAGGATGCATGTATTCCCTCCATTTATACAATGTGGAGGACGAGTTTATTTCCTCCAGGAGGATGAGTTCATTCCCTCCTTTGTTGAGTTTATGCCCTTGTTAAGGGGCCATCGTTCGCTGTGAGGAAAGTTCATGTTATTCCCATTGTGGTTTGCCATACTGCTTTGGAAGCTTCAAATACTGATGAGGCAGTGGAGCTAGCTGGCCATGAGGCACTGTGAAAAGTTGAGTGCTCTCTATCTCCCCCTGCTGGTTGATGGACACAACCCATATGTAATGGCTTCATCTGCTATGACTAAAGGAAAGAAAATTATCATGGTAAGAACCTAATTTTCCCATACTCAAGGTGCGGTCGCACCATGGAGCGATAGAACGGCATTATAACATCCTCACACCTGTTTTCCATACCTTTCCTAATAATACCCAACATTCTATTCGCTTTCCTAGCCACAGCAGCACGCTGAGCAGAAGGTTTCAGTGTATTATCGACGACGACGACACCCAGATCCCTTTCTTGGTCCATAACTCCTAACGCAGAACCTTGCATGACGTAGCTATAATTCGGGTTCTTTTTTCCCACATGCATCACCTTGCACTTGCTCACATTAAACGTCATCTGCCATTTAGCTGCCCAGTCTTGCAAGGTCCTTCTGTAATTTTTCACAATCCTCTCGCGAGTTAACGACTTTGAATTACTTTGTGTCATCAGTTTTAGAAATTTTAGAAATGACTCCTTGAGGTGAAAACATTGCAGCATCAGAAACCATCTGGACCTATTTTTATAGTACTTATAAAGTAAACAATCAAAGACAACATATACTTCGGAGTAGGCCATAAAAAAAATCAGAAAGACAAAACAGCACAGTTTAAGAATAGAGCATGCCTCCATTGGTAGCCAGTGAAGACTTTGGAGCAATGGCATTGCACTCTCAAATTTGGAAGCTTTACTGATTAGGCGAGCTGCAGTGTTTTACTGGTAGTCGCCTTTGAATAGCTGCAGTGCAGCCTACATAAATGACTTTACAATAACCTAGGTGTGCCAACAACAGTGTGTGTACAATAAAGCAGAGCACCCCACTCTCCAAACTTGATCGGATATATATCTCAGTTTCCAAAGTAATCTGAATATCTTGATTGACATCATTTGTACATGTTGTTCAGGCTATATCCAGCACAATATATTTTTGAACTTCAAACTTTAATAATCTTAAATAATTTTCTATCAGTATTAAACTAAAGGTGCATCTTGTTACTCTTTGGAATTCTGCCAGGTACTTATGACCTTTATTGGCCACTGTTTGAAGCAGGATACTGGGCTAAATGGACCATGGTTCTGACTCAGTATGGCTGTTATGTTCTTCATGCAACTTCTGTGCTTAATGATTCTTCTTTTGAATTTCCTCTGTTTTGCCCATATTGAGTATCCCACAGGTATGAATACCAATAGAAATGACACCTTCTGTATTGCAAGTGTGCCATTTGTTTTAAAGAATATCTTCGACCACTTGTAGGATGTACAAATATGGTAATATCAAATGTTGCCTCACATAAGGAGCAATGACTACATTTAAAATATCCTTTTGGAAGTCTTAGCCATCTCTTGTCAGAATTAGGTAGAGTGGAGGATTGTTACGATTGTGGTCGTGACCCCTCTCAAACTTACCTTATTTCTGGGGGTCAGCTTCTGTCTGTCCTTCCTGAGTTAGCTCTGTCTCTGTATGCTGGCTGCTCCCAGCATGGTTCTAATTGCTTCACTATACTGCACCTGTGTGTGTTGCCTGAGTTAGCTCTGCCTCTGTCTCTGTGTGCTGGCTGCTTCCAGCGTGGCTCTAATTACTCCACTACACTGCACCTGTGTGTGTTAAGCCTCTTTATGCTTCAGTGTGCTTCCTGCCTGTGTCCAGGAGTTGTGACATCATCAGTCAGGGCCTTGATAAGGAAGTGGTGTTCTTCCTTTCAGGGGCTTTGCAAACGCCAAAGGTCCAGGTTAGTGTTAGTGCAGTTAGCACTTCTGCCTGGTCTTGCTTGCCTTGAATCCTATCCTGATTCAAGCCCTGTTGGCTCTCTTTCCCTCCTGTCTGAGAACCCTGTGTTCCTGGTGCAGTTAGCACTTCTGCCTTGCTCTTGTCTGGGTGCCTGGTGGCACTTCTGAATCCTGTTTTCCTTTGGCTTACTTTCCCTCCTGTCTGAGTACCCTGAACCCCTGTCTGCCTTGCTTTTGTCTAGGTGCCTGTGGGCACTTCTGAACCCGGTCTGCCCTGCTTTTGTCTAGGTGCCTATGGGCACTTCTGAATCCTGATTCATGGTGTTACAGCCTGCTAGTTCCAGTACCGGTTTCCCTCCAAGTTCTGCCGGTTGCCTGCACCCAGGGGTTCAACCCCTGGGGAACGGCAGCTAAGTGTAGGTGAAGCCTGGTTCTAGTTCCGTGTGTTCCAGTTCAGTGCGTACCAGTCCGGTGTGTTCCTGTCCAGTGTATTCCAGTTCAGTGCGTACTAGTCCGGTGTGTTCTAGCCCAGTGTTGGTTGGTGGGTTTTGTCTGCTGCTGCCTCTCCTCGTCAGCAGCCCAAGGCTCACGATTACTCCAGAGTCTGTGCCTGCGTGTTTTGAACCTGAGAACCTAACAAGGATATTAAAATGCCAAATTCCTCCCTCTTTCATATTGTATTGTAATATTCTTGGCTGAAAAATGATCTAGTCCTTGAACAACGCCAATATTTAAGTTACTACTTACTACTATTAAACATTTCTATAGCGCTACTAGACTTAAGCAGCGCTGTACAAATTAACATGAAAAAGACAGTCCCTGCTCAACAGAGCTTACAATCTAAATTGGGCAGACAGACAGACAGCTAGGGGTGGGGAAATTGCAGTGGTAGGGGTGATAAGTGAGGGTGTTGAGTAAGAGAGTCATGGTTAGGAGTCGAAAGCATATTTAAGTTACACATATTTAAGTTACACAATATGTCTAAAGAGATGTGAATTTCAAAATGCAAACTAACTTATCTTCAACTTTTTTTGTTGTTGACAGTTTTTCTATTCACATGTCTTTTGTAACCTTTATCGATACATACTACAGCATACCCTCTCTTAATCTTTCTTTGATAATCTTACATTGATTTCCCAAAATATTCACTACCTGAACATAACCACTTTAAATGGAGAAATTGACTGTGCAGCAGACTCTTTCAAAGCCCAGTTGTGGAAACTTAAAAAAAAAAATGCATTTTATTGATATCAAAGTATGACAAATGCTTGTGTATGGGACAGGGTTAACTCTAGTGTGCTCCAGACTAATAAACATGTTAGATCCCTATTTTAATACATACACACTTTAAAACTCCCAAAAACTTGGTCCTGCGTGAATCTGACTAAAGAAGAAATCTGGTAGAGGAAGCAGTAGTTAATTTTAGCTCACCAACTACTGCTGCCGAGAATGGACAGATCTCTTTGGGCAGTGGTGGTTCTGGTCTCCCCCACACTCTTCTTTATGCTGATAATTGACTCACCAGGGCAAACATTAAAATCTTTATTTAGATCTCTTAAGTTAATCCAATCATGTAATTCTTTCAGTTTTTTATCCTTGTGCAAAATTATGAATATTGTCTATGTAACATTTCCGAAGTAGTGTATTTTCACTAAATTGATTATCTGTGGGAAATTTTTAGTTCCAAGTTTGGGACACGCACAGGGCATGTCAGGTGCCATGAAGACCTCAATTGCTGTACCATTGATCTGCTTCTAAAATGTATAAGTAAAACAGAAAACAAATTTTGGTGAGTGCTAAGATTGCTATATTGACTATAAACTCCATGGATATCCTGTCCATAGAAGTGTATGAAGATATGACATATTGTAAATGTGTTCATCCACTTTCACATACCCTTTCTGTTTTTTTTATTTTTATTTTATATTTATTAAGTTTCTATTTATAACAAAGAGACAATCTTTGAAAAGATATACCAATATGTGAAGAATAAAAATACCATGAAAAGGAACAAAATAAGTTAGAAAAAGAAGAAAAAAGAGAGGGGAAAAAAGAATAAGCGGAAATAACACTTTTTTGTTATAGTACAACATAATTGGGTATAACAGTCCACAAATAAGAGGGGAGAAATATCAAGATGTTAATAATAATACCATTGGAAGTTGGTTTAAATGTAAAACTAGTCCAAAAGAAATAAGCAGGAGGTAACCCCTATTTATTAGACTGCTTCATATCTAAGGCTGTTCCTTGTTGCTCTGCATATTAAGAAAACTACGTAATTGTTCTGATTCAAAAAAACATATCTCGTCTTTAAATAATAACAAACATTTACAAGGAAATCTCAATTGAAAACATGCTTTTAACTCAATAGATTCTTGTTTCATATCCAAAACCCTCTTTCTTCTCTGTTGTGTCCATCTGGAAATATCAGGGAATATTGAAACTTTACTTCCTTTAAATTCTGGATGAATAGTTTTGAAATATAGTCTTAGTAGAGCTTCATTATCTTGGAGGAATGCAAATGACACAACTAGAATTGCCCTGGTTTCAATGTTCTCAATAGATTGTTCCAGAAAATCTGCAACATTTAATGTTCCCACAAGGTTATCCTGCTGCGTTGAAACCATTTGTTGCTGCCTTGATTTCAAATCCAAATAATATAGTCTCTGCAAAGGTGGAAGAGAGTGTTCTGAATATTTATAAACCTCTCTTAGGAATTTTATAAACATGTCTCTCGGAGTGACATATTGAGATTGTGGAAAATTCAATATACGAAGATTCAAATTTCTAGATGAGTTCTCTAAGTTTTAAATTTTTTGGTAAAGCAATAACCGATCTCCAGAGACTTGAGCCTGCTGTTCTAATACTTTAGTAACACCTTTTTCTAAGTTAAACTGTTTATTCAAAACGCCTTCAACCTTTTCTTTTAATGTTCTTATTTGAGTTGTATTATTTAATGAAACAGAGATAAAGGATGTACAGACCTTATGCAGAGATTCAAGGGCAGACCAGATTGATTCCAGGGAGATTTCAGAAGGCTTTACCAACGGTTGAACCGCAATAGTACACAGAGAAATTTCTTCTTGTAGATGAATATTTGTATTTGCGTTTGCTGTTGTATCACCAGATGTCATTAATGAGTCGCTGTACTATCTCTCCTTCCACCAAGATGTTTTCATTTCCTGCTTCCATTGAGGGAGTACGCCACCCCTTCGAGTCTGTTTTTTGTCCAGCACTCGGTACAGCAGTTCCGTCCGGTTGCGGGGGAGGAGGAGTAGCAGGTCCCAAAGGGCTGAGTGATAAATCACTCTCCTGACCGGGGCTCTTCATTGCCCTGGTAGCGGAAACGCCCGTAAGCTGGGTTGAAACAAAAAATGAGGAGATAGACGACTGTCCCGGTAAGGAGGGTATTTGCTTCGGGAGGGGTGATCCCTTCGGTTTACCCTTCCTTTTCGGCATATTTTGAAGAAAAAAAGGTATATTTTTAGCATTCAAAGGGAGTGTCTCTCACACAACCTGCTTGGTCGCCATCTTGGATCCCCCTTATTTGACCCTTTCTGTTTTTTATATTCATAGTTTTGGGATGAGAAGGTCTGACTCCCATAAATGCTTTGAGTATAAGAACATAGAGAGTTGCCATACTGGATCAGACCATAGGTCCACCAGTTTGTATACTGTTTGCCAGCAGTGGCTAGTTCAGGGCACATATAGGCAAGATCCCAGAAGTAGGTAGTTCTGTGCTGGTTATCCCCAGGGGTAAGTTGTGGGTTTCTCAAGGCCACTTTGATAATGGTTTATGGACTTCCCTCCAGGAACTTGCCCAAATCTATTTTTTTGTTTTTTTAAACTCAGCTACACTAACAATGTGTATCACATTATCACATTAACAAATTCCAGAGCTTAATTATGTTCTGAGTGAAAAATATATTTTCTTATTAAGTAGAACATTTTAAACCAGGAGTTCCCAAGGTTTGCGGCAGCCCTCCTGGCCACATGGGTCTCCATGGCGGCACCCCCTCTCCCCAGCCACATGGGTCTCCGCAGCAGCCCCCCTCCCCGGCCACATGGGTCTCCCCGGCTACATGGGTCTCGGCACCCCCCCCCCCCCCCCCCCCAGCCACATAGGTCTGTTTTTCCCTACAGCCCTCTGCCTTCCCCAAATCCAGCATCGCTTGCTACCTTCCTTCCTGCAGGTTCAGGATCGCAGCCGCTTCCTTCTCTTTTCCCTGTCGCCGCTGCAGTGCTTGCAGCTTATATTTTTGGGCCATTCGCGATTCACACAGGCACTCCAGGGCCTTCCCAGTCTGCCATGTCTGGCCTTCTCTAATGCAACTTCTGTTGTGAAGGCTGGATGCTGCAGAGCGAAGTCCCTGCAGTGCCTGTGTGAATCACGGATGGCCCGAAAATGTAAGCTGCAAGCTCTGCAGCGGCGGCGGGGGAAGAATCAGGAAGCGGTAGATGTTGGACTTGCAGGAGGGGAAGTAGGGAGCGATGCTCCGCTGCACCCCTGAGAGTTCGCTATGGCGCACCAGGGTGCCACGGCGCACAGTTTGAGAACCTCTGTTTTAAACAAATAACTTCATTGTATGCTCCCTTGTCATTGTATATTTCAAAAGAGAAACAACTAATTCATGTTTACCCGTTCTGCTTCACTCATCAAAAATAGACCTCGGTCATCTCCCTTCAGCCTTCTCTGCTCCAAAATGAAGAGTTCTAAGCTCTTTAGCTTTTCCTTGTAGGGAAGTTGGTCCATCCTTTTTATCATATTGTTCACCTTCTCTGTATCTTTTCTAGTATCACTATCTTTTTTGAGATACAGTGACCACAATTGCACACAGTTCTCAAGGTGTGGTTCACCATGAAGCAGCATTTTCTGTTATTTTTTTTAAAGAAAGAAAATGGAAATGGGAAGACTAGAAGTCTAGAAATATTAGGAAGAGACTAGAGAAACATTTTAGAGAATATTAGAATGTCGATATTATTCCAGGGAATTTCCTACTGGAGTAAATATTATCCAAGGACAAGCAGGCTTGTAATTCTCACAAGTGGGTGACGCTGACCCATGTCACCCGGTCCAAAATTTACCAAAGTCTAACGAGAGCTTTGTGGAGAGCGAGACACGCTTCATGGCACGTGTGAGTGCCTTCCAGCCTGCCGAGAGAACGCGGTCTCATTTCTTTTTCTACTGCAATGAGGAGGGAGCAAGGTTTTTTACTGTCTCCTCACATTGCTTGGACCTAGAGAACTTTTTTGTGCCTTTTGGCTATTTTTTCATTAATTTTTTTCTCCTTGTGTTCCTGTTGTGCAATCTCCAGCCTTTTATTTTTCCTTTAAGTTTTAGTGATTTTTCCCTAGGTTTGTTTCCTTTATTTTCAATTGTCATCAGGCTGTTTTAGGCGTTGACTTTGGCTGGGATCTTTCCTTCTCTTTTTTTTTTACCCTGCCTTGTCCCTTTTTCAGACACCATTGCTTTGTTTTATTTAGCAGAGGTGTTTTTTTTTCTTCCATGTCCACAAAGGTTCCCAGTGGTTTCAAGCACTGTAGCTGGTGCAGTTGGACAATCTCTGGGAAAGATGCCCATTCTTGGTGTCTACAGTGTGCTGCTGCTAGACCCTTAGATACTGGGAGCAGTGAAGCATCGAGTGGGTCTCCACCTGCCTCGAGGCCTCCTGCTGTGGAGGGCCTCTGTATCCGTCCATCGTCAGACTCGACCCCGAGGCAACTTGTGGATTCAATGTCGTTCTCGTCGACACCGTGCTGAGAGCTTCTGGGCATTGACAGATTCAGTACCCAAGAAGCATCGGTGCCGAGAGCACAGTTTCCCCTCCATACATGCGGTGCTGATGCATCAGTCTCCCAGCAGCTAAGACCCTGCTCCTGTAACGACCCCTACAGTTCTGCACCCTGTGCCTAAGCTGGCACCCCAATTTTTCCCGATGTCAGCCCTTGATGAGTGCATCCAGGCCTTGCTTCCTGAGCTGCTGGATAGCCTCATACAACGGTGTGCATCGGCATCTGGGGTGTTTGCAACTTCCCTGCCTCCCTTTGTGGACCAGCTTGACCCTCAGCCTGTGGTGCGGCCTCTGACACCGATTCTGCATGCAGTCCTGGTGTCTACTGCCATCCAAGCCCTGCACTCCCTCAATGTCAGTGGAGGAAACTTCGCTGGAGTCAAGGCGGGAGCCGACTTCTCAACACCATTCTCTAGGGCATGGTTTCTCCACGTTGAGGCAGGTTCGATCTTGACACTCCAATCAGGTGGTATTGTCTGACACTGAAGAAGAGCGCTTATGGAATTCAGAGGGGGATCCAAGATACTTTTCCTCTGATCAGTCCTATGGAATTCCCTCTGAACCCTCCCCTCCACCTGAAAGGAGAAAGTCTCCAGAGAGCCTTTCATTTCCAGCTTTTGTGAAGGAAATACTGATGCCATTCCATTTCCTTTGGAAGTGGAGGATGAGCCCAGGGCCAAGATGCTTGAGGTCCTGGACTACACATCTATTCCTAAGGAGGCTGTGACTGCCCCTTTCCACGAGGTACTCAGGAAAGTCCTTGTCAGGAACTGGGACTCCCCTCTATTGGTCTCTGTCATGCCCAAGAAGATTGACACCTAGTATTGGCTTCACAGTGTGTCTGGTTTTGATAGGTCTCAGTTGCCTCACAATTTCATGGCGGTGGAATCCGCTCTCAAATGAGCCAGGCTTTCCAGGGACGGCTCCCTCAGGCAGAGAAGCTATAACCCTTGATTCTTTTGGGAGGAAGATGTACCAGGACACTGAGGAAACTCAGAGAGGTCCTGGCGGGTTCTCTTATTTATTTAATAGAACTTTAGAGACGAGAGAGGTTCCACGAGATTGGAGACGAGCGGATGTGGTCCCTCTTCACAAAAGTTCAGACAGGGAAGAAGTGGGAAACTACAGACTAGTAAGTCTCACATCGGTGGTAGGAAAAATAATGGAGTAGCTGCTGAAAGAAAGGATAGTTAATTTTTTGGAAGCCAATGGGTTACATGACCCAAGGCAACATGGCTTTACCAAAGGAAAATTTTGCCAAGTGAATCTTATTGATTTCTTTTACTGGGTAACCAAAGAACTGGATGAAGGATGTGCGTTAGATGTAATCTACATGGATTTCAACAAAGCCTTTGATACAGTCCCCCACAGAAGATTTGTGAATAAGCTGAAAGGGCTGAACTTATGACCAAAAGTGGTGAACAGGATAGGAAACTTGTTGACTGACAGGTACAGAGGGTGGCGGTAAACAGAATCCACTCGGAGGAAAGGAAGGAGAGCAGTGGTGTTCCTCAGGGGTTGGTGCTGGGGCCGATTCTGTTTAATATATTTGTGGGAGATATTGCTGAAGGGTTGGAACAAAAGGTTTGCCTTTTTGCGGATGACACGAAGATAGCCAATAGAGTGAATATCTTGGAGGGAGTAGAAACAATGAGAAGGAATCTCCAAACGTTAGAAGAATGGTCAAGGGTCTGGCAGTTCAAATTTATTCACAACTCCACTTAGGGATCTATTCAATGCTAGCTGGTGCTTAAAGGTCAATATGGTTATAACATTCACACCAGTATATAACCAAACCTTCTGCTCTTTAAATAGTTTCTATTTTTTCTTGTTTTTAAATATGCAGTGCTCAGTGTTTACTATTGTGCCAGATTACCGTGATGTACGGTATCAGCAAGCAGCACAACAACCCTTAACCATCACAGCACTGTTCCTGCCTACCTGCCGTTCACGTTGAAAAAGGCATCCAGCTAAAGACCTCAATCCTTATAATACCGTATAGGAGAGTTGCACTTATCTTTGCAAGCATGTTATGTTCAGTTCTGGGTGTTGTACTGTGGCTGATCAATACAGAAAGCAGGGAGGCACTTGAATTGGTTTCGCTCCCGTTTTGTTGATACGTTCCCTTGAAGACGCCGTCATGGTGAAACGTTGCCCCATGTCGGGAATAATAATGGGACATTGATTTTAAAACACATAGAACACCAAGCCAAGTCTGCAAGATGTCATCCAAGTGTCCCCAAAGTTTCTACGCTCTCTTCAGTGGTGCACCATTTGATCCAATGTGACTCTTGGACTTCCATTCCAAAGTCCTCAGCCACAAAATGTGCTGACAAGTGGATTCATCTCTTCTGGGATGTGGAGCACATGTAGATGGGCTTCACACCCAGGGTGTTTGGTCCACCCAGGAAACAAATCTTCATATTCTCCTGGAGATCTGGGCATTCTGTAACGCTCTAAAGGCTTTCAGAGATCGGCTATCTCACCAACATGTTCTCATCCAAGCAGACAGGGGGACACCAGATCACGCCCTTTGTGTCAGGAGGCCAACCGGATGTGGCATTGTGCTTGCCAACATGGCATGTTCTTCAAACCACTTATCTGGTGGGCAAAAATAACACCCTGGCCCACAGGCTGAGCAGGATAACGCAACCGCACGAGTTTTCTCTCAATATGGGTATAGCCCGCAAGATCTTCCGACCATGGGGCACCCTCTCGGTGGATCTGTTTGTCACTTGACCCGACCATGGGGCACCCTCTCGGTGGATCTGTTTGTCACTTGACTCAACCACAGGGTCCCTCATTTCTGCTTCAGGCCTATGGCAGACTAGCGTCAGATGGTGTATGTGTATCCTCCTATTCCTCTAGTGGGAAGACTTAGTTGAAATTCAAGCAAGACCATGGACCATGATTCTGATTACACAGTTCTGGTTGCGGTAGATATGATTCCCTCTACTTCTGGAGTTATTTTCCGAAGAACTGTAGGAGATTGGATTGTTTTCTGAATCTCTTCATGCAGAACGAGGGGTCCCTTCTTCATCCTATCCTCCAGGCTCTGGCTCTCACAGTTTGGATGTTGAGAGCCTAGAATTTGCTTCCTTGGGTCTTTCGGAGGGTGTCTCCTGGGTCTTGCTGGCTTCCAGGAAAGATTCCACTAAGAGGTGGTATTCTTTCAAGTGGAGGAGGTTTGCCGTCTGATGTGAGCGCAAGGCCCTAGATCCCCTTGCTTGCTGTACACAGACCCTGCTTGAATACCTTATTAGAGTCTGTTCTGAAGACCAGCTCAGTAAGGGTTCAGCTTAGTGCAATTTAGTGCATATCATCAGCGTGTAGAGGGTAAGCCCATCTCTGGACAGCCTCGAGTTCGCTTCATGAGAGGTTTGCTGTTGTCTAAGCCCCCTGTCCAACCTCCACCAGTGTCGTGAGATCTCAACGTTGAACCCTGAATTCCTGTCATCTGAAGTACTTGACCTAGAAGGTCATTTTCTTGGTGGCTGTTACTTCAGCTCATAGAGTCAGTGAGCTTAAGGCCTTAGTAGCGGATGCACCTTATACTAAGTTTCATCACAACAGAGTAGTCCTCCGCACTCACCCTAATTTCCTTCCAAAAGTGGTGTCGGAATGCCATCTGATCCAGTTATTTGTCTTGCCAAAATCTTTTCTTGACCTCATGCCCATCTTGGCCAAATCAGCTTGTACTCCTTGGATTGCAAGAGAGCATTGGCCTAATACATGGAGTGGAGAATGTCCCAGAAACAGTCCGCCCAGGATTTTGTTTCTTTTGATCCCAACAGGATGGGGGTCGCCATCTGGAAACACACCAATTCTATTTCATTGACAGATTGCATTTCCTTCACTTACTGCCAGCTGTGAAGTGCTGTCCCTAGAGGGTCATGTCTGGCTCATAATTTCAGAACCATGGCTGCTTCGGTAGCTCACTTGCGATTGGCTTCCATTGAAGAAATTTGCAAGGCTGAGATGTGGTCTTCAGTCCACACATTTGCATTGCACTATTGCCTTGAGCAGGATACCTGACGCGACAGTCGGTTCGGGCAGATAGTGTTGCAGAATCTGTTTGGGGTCTAGAATCCAACTCTACCCTCCTAGGCCCGTTTTGTTCTGTTCCAGGCTGCACTGTCATTCAGATTTTATAGTTTCAGGTTAATCTGTGTTATGTCCTTGTCATTGCAAGTCCCAGTTGACCAACGTTTGTTGTTTTTGGTGAGCCTGAATGCTAGGGATTCCCCACTTATGATAATTGTAAGCCTTCTTTCCTCGGAGAAAGTGCAAGTACCTGCAGCGGGTGTTCTCTGAAGACAGCAGGCTTTATATTCTCACAATCCCTCCCAGCTTCCTCTTAGAGTTGTCTCCTTCATAGTTGTTTACTTGATTTTTTGCTGTAGTGTTAAACTGAGGAGACTGCGTTCTTGCGGTTGGTGTGAATACACTCGCGCATGCTCAGTGAAGCATGTCTCTTGCTCCACAAAGCTCTTGTTAGAGTTTGGTAGATTCCGGACTGGGCAACGTAGGTCGGCTTCACCCACTTGTGAGAATGTAAAGCCTTCTGTTCTCAGAGAAGACCTTCTACCTAGGTAAGTACCTGCGCTGTAGTTGTTATATCTTTATATTTTGTAGACTCATATAATACTGATGAACACTATTGAGGTATGCTGCATAGGTCATGAATAGCTGAAAATGTGCTTTGGAGGGTGGTGCAACAGGAGCAGGGGGACATGAATTGCTGTTCTGCAATTTCTGGGTTGAAGCTGTTGGCCTTACTCCCCAAACATTAGCACTAAGAGAAATTATGATCTATATTCTTTCCAGTGTTTCCTTGCTGGAGTAGGAAAATAAAATTAAGCGATGGCGTATGAACAGGTTTGGTATATATTCTGGACATTTAGTCTTGGATTATATCTTTCTGGGTAATGTGGATCATACTTTATGTCATGTATATCATTTTCAGTTATTTTGGAAACAAGTATTTTTTGTTAAAGCAATAATAATTTTTGCCAATTTTGTATTCTCATATAAACTTGACATTGTTAAAAATTAATTGCAGTAAAGGTCTGTGTAACTTTTTGTTTTGAAGATCTTCTGGTTGATATGTTGGGCGTTCTTGCCAGCTACAGCATTACTGTCAAGGAGTTGAAGCTTTTATTTAGCATGCTTCGGGGAGAAAATGGAATCTGGGTAAGTTGTGGTTGGCTTTGCAGTATATTAAGTATCAGTACATTAGAGTCTGAGGTTAATGTAATTTGTCTCTAGAGGCAAGTAAATTGAAAGTATGTTTTATGTTGACTGATGGTTTTCAGTTGCATTGTTTAAATAACTATTGAGGAATAATTTATTTTATAGTTTAAAAATTACCTTTTGGCTGTTATGTATATTGTATTTCAGTTCTCAGTTGTTGACTGACAGTTTTTCAATTTTGCTGTTTTTGACAGCCAAGGCATGCAGTTAAATTATTATCAGTCCTCAATCAAATGCCACAGAGGCATGGACCAGATACTTTCTTCAACTTCCCTGGTCGTAGTGCTGCAGTAAGTTTGCATTCTCTGTCATCTTTTAAATTTATTATTATTTTTTTTTTAGCCAAATGTTTGTGCTAACTTTTTTTTTTTCTGTGTAGAGGTGGCCTTTTTGATGAGTCCTCTTTAAAAGGATGGAAATGGAGAGTATTGCCATGTTTTTAAAATGCTATACATAAACCTTTTAGGGACTTTTGACTAAACCATGCAAATCAAAATAACAGAATTTAGCATGCATTAATAGTGTTATGACACGATAGCATGTGCTAATTCCTATTTTACTGTGGAATGGACTGACAAATGGATGGAGGCTACGCCTTACAGATAACACAGTAAGTTACCATGTATTTCTTAGCATCGGCTCCACTGTTCTGTGTAGATTGGTGTTATCCGTTCCTATTAGCAGGAGAATTTTGCCAGTGACATCACCAGTATAAGCTGTAGTGTTCCCTGGAACAATCCAGTATTTTTCTCTACCTTCAGCAGGTGGTAGGTCATGCTGTTAGGTGCTCCTGTTCCTGGCCTAGCTCCCTGCTCTGCTAGAATATACTTGGTTGAGCTCGGAGCTTGTCTCCACAGCCCCCAGTTGCACTTCTTAGAGCCACTCTGTGAGGCTGTGGCTCGGTTCTGTGGGGCATTGCTCAAGGGGTGTGGTTCTCCATCTCCCCCACCCCTCTTGCCTATTCACCCTGTTTGGGAGTACTTCCCCTGCAGCTCCTAGGCTTTCCTAAGTGCTCGCTTCGGTAGCAGATATACTTAAACATTTTTTTAAAAACTATTTCAAGTGTCCTGATTAGCTTTATACCCTTTGTCAGGGGATAATGCTTATTGTAGGGAATTTCCCTCTAGGTGCACTCAGAGAGCTGGGGATGGTCGAGCTGCTGGAGCTCAGGGCTGAGGCAGGACCGCATGCGTCTGCTACGTAGTAGGGCATGCTGACAGGTACACACTATGCAGTCTTCAAGAACCAGCAGCTGAGCACGGATAATGGATTATTTAAATCCCTGGTCCTGTGGTGGGCTTTTCATTCCTGTTTTCCCAAGGTCTGTCTGCAGGGAGGTCCCATTGAGGCCTTTTGGGGACCCTCGGGTCTTGGTGTTTTTTGGCTCCGGAGCTGCACAGGTCTCTTTTTGGGACCTAATCGTAACCCTCACCAGTTGGTGGGGGAGATTCTAGGGGCCCCAAGGGGATTTGCAAAGGGCCCTGTTTTGGGGTGTAAGCACTGTAGAATGCATCTGGTCATCCCAGAGGGTCTAAGTTGTTTGGATGGAGCAGAGGAGGACTTGGAAGTCCTCAGGCTCTCAGTCTCCCATGGACTCTGTTTCTGATAACCCTCCCTGTTGGGAGGCTTTTGAACAGTGGTTTTATGTTTCCAGATCTTTCGTCATGAGGAGCTGTTTTGTCTTGTAGACAAGGTCATGGGGGCATTGGCTATTCTTAAAGCCACCCTGAAGCATTTTCTGCTCTATAATTCCCTTATTTTCATCATGATGAAGCTTGAGTCCCCGGATGGTCCCCTTGGAGAAGCTGGGGTTCTTGATCATCTGTATGCCTTCGCTGTGGAGGTTGGGAAGTGTTGCATCTTCCCAAAAGTGGATGCCCTGGTTGCAGTGGTCATAAAGGCAACTACTGTATTTGTCCAAGGGAGCTTGGTTCTTAGGAATTTCCATGAAAAGAATGTGGAGAAACAGATCCAACTTCCCTTTTTAGTGGGGGCCCCAGCATTCAGGCTGCAATTTGTGGTGGTTACGTAGCTTCATGCTGCATTGGTTCTAGCAGTTGCTGGAGTCATGGGAAGTTTCTTGCCTGGAGTCCAGGGCGGCATTTTTGGGCAGATGTCTTTTCTAATCTGGTTCATCTGGCTTCTTGCTCAATGGTGGCCTCGCTACTGTTTGAGATGTGGTTTCCAAGAAGCGTTTGAGTCAGCTACCCTTTAAGGGGTGCTCACTCAATGGTGATGACTTGGAGAAGTTGATGAAGGATATGTGGAGGCTTGGCTGTCTGTCATAGATTCAGGGATAGTGAGCCCTTGGACCACAGCCGAAGCTGTGGCAGACAAGTCATCTGGGCTGGCACAGGGTAAGTGTTGGAACAAATCATGACTAGACAAGGCAAGACTTGGTTAGACAAGACAGGACTTAAAGCAAGGCAGAGGTAACAAGGTACAATAGACAAGACAAGGACTGGATCCAGAAGAGGCAAGGAAAGCGAGGCAAAGGGGCAGAACTGGAACCCAGACAGGACAAGGCAATACTCGGAACTAGATTAAAACTGGGACCGGGATCCAGGCTATACAAAGCAAGACACAGAACTGGATTAAAACTGGGTCCAGAAAAGGCAAGGCAAGGACTAGATCCAGACAGGACTGGACTGGATGAGATGAGCATGGCTGTAACAGGCAGGGCAGAATACAACAGGGCCGGGACTGAAGCTGAAGACAAACTGGGCTGGCACAGACAGGACCAGAACTGGAGCAAAAGACAAGCAGGGCAGAAAAAGATGCAAGATTACAGACCAAAGACAAAGCAGGAGCAGGCTGGAAGTGCAGCAAGAACAAACAGAAGCAAGACTATATAAACAAGGCAGGAACAGGACTTGGCTTGGCAAGAACAGGAACCAGGAACGGAGCTTTGACTTGGCAGGAACAGGAATAGAGCTTTGACTTGGCAGAACCAGGAACTGGACTTAGCTAACAGGAATCAGGAACAGCCTTGGCTTGGCATCAGAAACAGACTTGGCTTGGCAGGAATAGGAATCAGGAATGGAGCTTGACTGTATCAGGAACAGAGCTTATCAGGACCAGGCTTGGTAGGAATAGGAATCAGAAATGGATCTTGACTGTAGCAGGAGCCAGGAACAGATCTTTGGCTTTAGCAGAAAGCAAGAACAGAGTTTAACAGAAGCAAGGGTCAAGAGCAGGGCTAGACTAAAGCATAAGCCAGAAACAGAGTCAAACTGTAACAGAAATTAGGAGCAGGGTTTGGCTACAGCGAGAGCCAAGCTTTCAGAAACGAGGTTCAGAAGCAAGAAACACAGGAACATGAATTCAGGGACAAGATTCATAGGAACAAAGCCAAGCAGGAATAAAGCCATACAAGAATAAGGCATTTAAGAACAAGGTTTGCAAAAGCAAGGCTTTCAGGAACATGGTTCAGAAACAAGGCTTTCAGTTACAAGACTCACAGAAACACAGATAGGCAGGAACAAGACTACACAGGAATGAAGCTTCAGAAACCAGATGCACAGAATCAAGGCTTTCAGGTACAAGACTCATAGAAACACAGGGACAAGATCCACAGGAATAAAGCCAGGCAGGAAACAAGGCATACAGGAATAAAGCCAAGCAAGAATTGGATTCAAACAGGAGGACAGGGTAAAGAGACCTCTTGCAAAGGCAAAGCATGAAAGTTCCAAGGTGCTTTATAAAGGACTTTGCTGATGATGTCACAATTTAGAATGAGGCTTGAATAGACTGTAGCGAGGCTTGGATGCAGGAACACCAGAGCGAGGCTTGGGTAATAGGAAAACAGGCAGCAGATGCATCAATACGGGGACAAGGCAGTCCTGGAGAAGCCACAGAGCCAGATCACTGGAAAAAGGTGAGTCTGGATGCAGGGGCATGGCCACAGCCATGACACTCCCTGTCTAACTGAACTGCGGCATAGGGTGTACAGCGGTCTTAGGCTTTAAAGGGCAGGCCTCTTCAGGTCCAATCAGTGCCCTTTGCCTCAAGTGGAGGACAGAGTACGTCCTTCAACAGGAGTCCTTTCAAGGCCCCAAGTGAGCCAGTCTCTCAGGCAAGACCGCAGCTGCTTGGCTTGCCCAATGAGGGTGCACCAGGCCCCTCATTGTTTCCAGTGGGAAGTAGGCTGTCTCTCTTCTGCAATGATTGGGTCCCATCACTTCAGATCAGTGGGTTCTGGAGGTGGTTGAGAAGGGAATACTCCCTGGAGTTCATCTTCATGACCTCTCCTTGTGTTTTGGCTCTAAAGCGCCAGACTGTCTCTCTTATTCTTCAGCATCTCTGTGATTTAGGGGGGATGGTAAAGTAGTCCATCTATTCCATGGTCCTAAAGAAGGGTGATTCCTTTCACCTCATCCTGTACCTCGAGGGAATGGATGCCTGTCTGTGAGTCCAACAGTTCTGGATGGAGACACTTAACTCTGTCATCACCTCTGTGCGATCAGGGGAGTTCGTGACTTACTTGGACCTCCACCTACCTCCACTTCCTCATTGCAGATCATCACAACAGATATCTGAGCTTTCTGTATGTTGGGGGGCAGCATTTTCATCTTCGGGCCTTGCTGTTTGGCTTGTCTACAATTCCCAGCATATATTCTAAGATGATGGGGGTGGTGACTGTGCACCTCTGATGTTGGGGTATTTGGATTCATCCCCACATAAATGACTGGCTGATTCGGGCCGACTTGGCTTCGGAGGCCAGTTTGGCTGCCTTGCATCTGGCCTTGTCTTAGTCCCTGAAGTATTTCGGGGTCCTCTTCGACACAACCAGAGGAATTTGTTTTTCTTTTGGAGGAGCAGGTGAGAATCTCCTGGCACAGTTGCACTGGAGGTGTGATCTCCTGGAGCCCACGGTTTGGGATTATTTACAGCTCTTGGCTACATGGCTGCTACAGTGGAAGTGATGCCTTGGGTGAGGGCTCATATGCACCATCTGCAGCAAGCCCTGTAGTCCCAGTGGGCACTGGCCTCACAGGACTTCCATTGTCCTCTTCCTCTGCTGCCCAAAGTGAGGCTCAGTCTAGCCTGATGGGATAGTCCAGCTCACTTGCTGAGAGAGGTGCCTGTGGATCCCCACAGTGGGTTCTTGTCATCTTGCTTGGGGAGCTCACTGTCTGGGTTGGGTGGTGCAGGGCATCTTGTGAAACCAGGAGGTGTTCTGGTTCATCATTCGCCTGGAGTCCCACTTAGTTCAGCTAGCTCTGGGGGGATTTTGGCCACTCCTTGAGGGGAAAGTGGTCAGATTGATGCTGGACACTGCCATTGCAGTGCTATATATAAACAAGCAGAGCAGTGCCAGGAGTCAGATGGTGTCTGTCGGTGGGCCATCTGTAGGCCCTTTCAGTGGTCCATATTGCGGGCAAGGACAAGGTACAGGCAGACTTTTTCAGTTGCTCCCTCCTGGATCCTGGAGTGTGAGAGCTGGGACATCAGGCCTTTCAGCTCATTCAGGATCACTGGGAACCTACACAATTTGACTTGATGGTGTCCAGGTTCCTTGAGGGAGATGGCCTCCCAGGGAATAGGTTCAACCATGGCCATTGGAGGAGCCCCTGTACATCTTCCCTTCATTGTCTCTGATAGGTACTCTCTTGTGCAGTATTGCACGTCATTTTCATCTGATCCTGCTAGTGGCGCTGGACTGACTTCACAGGCCATGGTATGGGGTCCTCAGGTGCCTTCTGGTAGAGGAATATCTTCCAGTGCCTTGGGGTCGGGCTCTGTTCCAGAAGGGGCCAGTAGACATAGAAGATCCATATTCCTTCTGGCTTACGGATTGGCCGTTGGGAGGAGATGTTTAGAGATATGTGGATTCTACCCTCCAATGGTTTCTAAGCTGGTTTGCTCCAGGAAGGGCCTCTAGGTGCTTGGATTACTTCAGATTCTAGTGAGTTCTTGAATCTTGGTATGGGGAGCAATCCCTGTCTCTCTGGAGGGCTCAGATTCTTGATACTTTGGGGTTTCTGCAGCTAGGCCTGGATCAGGGGTTGTTTCTAAGCTCCCTGATGTTCCATGTGGCTGTTCTGGCTGTGTTTATGGGAAGGTGATGATTTTCTCTCTGGCTTTATATTGAGAGGTTGTTCAGTTCCTGAGGGGAGTGGCTTATCTGTGCTGCCCTCTATGCCCTTCCTTCCCTTTGTGGGACCTCATTCTGATGCTTTGGGTACTGTCCAAGGCTCCATTTGAGTCTCTGTACTACATCAGGGAGCACTAGGAAGGTAAAATTCTTAGATGTGATAAATGACTGCTTCTTAGAGCAACTGGTCCAAGAACCAACAAGAAATGGAGCTATTTTAGATCTGGTGCTTAGTGGAATGCAGGGCATGGTACAAGAGGTACTGTTATTGGATCCGCTGGGAAACAGTGATCATAATATGATCAGATTTGAGCTGATACCTGAAGTGAAGTCACTAAAGAAAAATACTGTAGCAGCATTCAGTTTTCAAAAGGGTGACTATGACAAAATGAGGCAAATGGTTAAAAAGGGTCAGCTGCAAAGTTTAGGACTTTATATAAGACATTAATGTTGTTTAAAAATACCACCGTGAAATCCCAGACCAGTTGTATTCCACGTATTAACAAAGGTGGAAAGATTGAGCAAACGACAGCCAATGTGGTTAAAAGGTGAAGTGAAAGAGGCTATTGGAGCCAAAAGAGCATCCTTCAAAGAATGGAAAAAGGATCCGAATGAAGAAAATAAGAAGCAACATAGCAGTGTCAAGCTAGATGCAAAGCACTGAAAGAGAATATGAAGAAAAACTTTCCGTGGAGACAAAACTCATAGTAACACCTTTTTCAGGAACATCAGAAGCAGAAAGCCTGTGAGGGAATCTGTGGGACCGTTGGATCATAAAGGAACAAAAGGAGCACTCGGGGAAGGACCAGACCTTAGCGGAGTGATTGAATGAATTCTTTGCTTTGTTTTTTATTGAAGATGTAAGAGATCTGTCTGTACCGGAGATGACGATGTGGAGAAACTGGAAGAAATCTCTGTGAACCTAGAAGATGCACTGAACCAAAGTGACAAGTTAAAGAGTAATAAATCACCTGGACTGGATGGCATACACCCCCAGGGTACTGAAAGAACTCAAACATGAAATTGCTGATCTGTAACCTGTCTTTAAAATCTTCGGTAGTACCTGAAAATTGGAGGATGGTCAATGTATCGCCGACTTTTAAAAAGGTTTCCAGGGGTGACCTAGGAAATTACAGACTGGTAAGCCTGACTTCAATGCTGGGGAAAATAGTGGAAACCATTATAAAGGATAAAATTATGGAACACATAGACAAACATAAAGGTTTAATGGGACAGAGTCAGCATGGGTTCAACCAAGGAATGTCTTGTTTCACCAGTTTACTTCATTTCTTTGAAGGCATAAATAAACATGCAGTAAAGGTGAGCTGGTTGTTGTAGTGTGTCCGGATTTTCAGAAAGCTTTTGACAGAGTTCCTTGTGTGAGACTCCTGAGAAAAATTTAAAAAGTCATGGGATAGAAGGCAATGTCTTCTGTGGATTAGGAATTGGTTATTGGACAGAAAACAGAGGGAAGGGTTAAATGGCATGCCTTAGCGTCCCTTCAGACTGGCCCAGAAAAATACTGATGGGTTGTGCACTCCTTCCAGCAGGTGGAGACTGAGAATTCTGACTGAGAGCTAATAAAAGCCCTAGCTAGCTATAGTAAGATCCAGTATTCTCAGTCTCCAGCAGATGGAAGGCGGTGAGCTCTTCAGTCTCTTACTCTTATTTAATATTTCACTGGTTTCTACCTTTTATTTTTGTTAATATATATATTGTTTTGTGTTCTGTGCAACGTTTAAAAAAAAGAATCAAGTTTTATTTTTATCAGAGGCTGAGACCTGCAGGGATTTTCTTATAGCCTCAGGAGTGCTACACTTGGGTGGCTAGGTCCCTCCCCCACAACTTCCTCCTGACTTATTACTTAGTGCTCTTTGTTTAAAAAAAATTATCTTTTAAGCACTAACCTCAGTCCCTTCGAGGGAAGGGTATTCTGAGGACAGAGAAAGACAGCTGCATTGCTTTACTGTGGTTAAAAAAAAAAAAAGTTTTCAAAAGCACCAAAAGACCAAAGCAGCTCAGTTTTTAGGTTTGCTACATGCGTTATTAGAGGGGTAAATTAGTTCTCCTGCTCTTCCGGAGCTCTTCTTTTCTTCTGTTAAAAAAAAAAAAACACGCTCTGAAATTATGACAGGAAGTAAAATGTTAGAAAAATATATTTTATCTATTCTCCACCAATTACCTATAAGGTAATAAGATAAGCATATGTAAGAAAAAGGGGAATTAAATATTATATTTGTTAAATTACATTAACCTGCACTGTAAGGTTTAAGGACATGTGATCAGAACATAAAAGACCATATATTTAACTTTAAAAAGGTTTATTTACAATACAGGTAATGTAATAATGTTACAAGAGAGAGGCAGTTTTTAAGAATCTTATCACAAGTAGAAATGTGCTTTTCAAGATATCAAGTCTGAATTATAAGTTATGCTGGTTATGGTAACTCACTTTGATAGAGTCTGGTAGCTGGTTGGAGTGACGAAGGAAATCCTCTCTGCTGAAGAAGTCTTTTGTTGTAAAGTTGTGGTTGTTGCCTGGAGAATTCTTGTCAGGGTGTGTGTGAAGTCCAGCAGAGAGAAGCAGGAGGCAGATCCAAAGAGAAGCAGATCCCGAGAGAGAGAGCTGGGCATACTCCAGTCTTTTTATGTTTTCTTGCTGGACCCTAGGCTGAAGTCAGGTAGGGTGTACTTGATCCAATGAAAGGGATAGCTGAAAACTGGTTTCATCTAGTTTTGAGAATGGGGCATGGTAACTGGCCCCATGTTTAATGACATCCTGTCTGGACATCTGTGGCAGATACACATCCATAAGGCATCTGACAGGATTAGCAGAGTCTGTCTGAGGGGCTTCTTTTGTCAGATTAGATAGATGGGTTTTTCAGTCTGAGTCATTGTCTGAGAGTCTCTGTGTTTACTGTCCATCTTCAGAGTTTTGTTGTTTGGAAATGTGTTGATGGACTTAAGTACACACCCAGCTAGCTTGTCAGTAGTTTTCCAGGGGGAAGGGGAATGTGAAATGAAAGCCAGACCAGTTTATCTGATTCTGTCCCAATAAGTCTTTAAAGCTGTATTTTTATATTGGTATCTGATCCAGCAAAATCAATAACTCATATCATGCTACAGAAGCAGCGACAATGTATAGTATGCCAGCGCAGGGGGCTTATGGTGTCTGGAATGTGCAAATTTTGTACTGCTAAGGAGGTTCTGCCTTCCTTTTCAGAGTCTGGACTGGTATCGGGAGCTGCGCTTGCTCCACCAGTACAGATAGCTTATTTAGTCTCTGGCTCTGGTTTCGGTGGGGACTGCCACCATTTTGCAGCCACGGTCTTCAACTTCAGAACTCACTTCTATAGCTCCACAACAGCCCTTAGATGTGTCTTTACTGCAGGGAATATCTCAGGGGACAGATATTCAAGGAGGTTTTCCTCCAGAATTTGTATTACAAATGTATAAAGCCTTCTTAATGCACAAATCTAATCCTTCTACAGCTCTTCCTACTGAGGAGTCAGGGGGTCTCAGGTCTTCTCTAAAATGTCCTAGGGTTTCCTGGGCTGTAGATGAGGAAGCTGATTTGGAGTTTGATACTGAGATGCCTCCCCTAGAAGAAGATTTTGCTGTAGGCTTATCCAAGGAAGCTGTTCCAGCAGATCCTGTCAGACTCTCTCATGCTTGATGAAGATCCTTCCGTTGTACGGATTTTTCATAAGGAAGATTTACAAGAGCTTATAGCGTTGGTCTCTTCTACATTAAACTTTGATGAAGATCCTGAGGTTATTCAAGAGCGTAAGATGGACCTTTTACTTAAGGGCATTAGGAAGGCTGGGAAAACTTTTCCAATGCACCAAGATATCACAGACATTATTCAAGTGCAGTGAGACGTACTGGATGCTCCTTTTCCTCTCTCCAGATCCATGATTTGATTATACCTGTACAGGATTTATGTAAGACTCTTATTAAGCCTCCTTTAGTTGATGCTGTTGTTTCTGCGATTACTAAGCACAATGCTGTACAAGATAGGCATATGGAGTCTCTTTTAAAATCTTCCTTTAATGTCTCTGCGCTGGCAGTATAAACAGTTCTCCGAGGACAAGCAGGCTGCTTATTCTCACTGATGGGTCGACGTCCATGGCGGCCCAGGAACAGCAATTTTTCATAGCAAAAATAGGCAAAAAGTTTTGCCAGAGCCTTCTGGTGCCCCGTGGTGCACGCACTGCGCATGTGCTGCAGTCTTCTCGCCCATGGCGCGAGAGTCCCTGCTCAGTTAACTTTCTTCCACGATGAAGAGAGGCAGTGTTTTTCCCGTCTCTTCTGAGCCCTTGAAAGAGCCTTCGGCCATTTTTTCGGAGATTGTCTCCGATTTTTCTCTTTAATTCTCCTTACCTTGCCTTTAAAAAAAAAAAAAAAGAAATCCTTTACCTCTTAGTTTTTTGCCCTTGTTAAGTTTCCTTTCGTTTCTGCCGCGACCCTCTTAGGCTGTGCGTACACGTTTTTTCTCTTTTTTGTGCTCTCCTTTTTGGCACAATTGCGAACTTTGATCTCGCCGCCGCTATTTTTCCGTCTATGACATCGAGGACTCCCAGCAGCTTCAAGGAGTGTACTCAGTGCAACTGGTCGATCTTGGGTACCGACCCCCACGCATGGTGTCTTCAGTGCCTTGGGCCCGACCATCGCCCAGACGCATGTAAGTTGTGTCTTAGCTTGAAAAAGCGGACACAGGCGTCGAGACAAGCTCTTCGAGACCGACTTTTCGGAGTTTCGACCGGTTCCTCGGCTTCGACGTCAACATCGGCACCGGGAATGGCATCGACTTCAGGAGCGCAGGTAATGGCTGTCCGGAGACCCCACCACGCTGGGAGCAGTGAGCCGTTGAGTGGGTCTCCACCTATCTTGAAGGCCTCTGCTGTACAGGCCCCAAGGGACCGACCACTCTCGGACCCGACCCCGAGGAGGCGTGTGGATTTTACGTCCTCCTTGTCTGTACCGAGGAGTGCCGATGACGTGCATCGAGCGAAGGTGAAGAAGCATCGTCATCGATCTCCCTCCAAGTAAGGTACCGAGAGCTCGGGAGCGTGGAAGGATTCGGCACCCGTGAAGCGCCGACGCCGGGAGGAACGCTCACCCTCTATACAAGAGGTGCTGGTGTGTCGGTCTTCGGACAGCCCGGTACCGCCTCCTCGACCTCCACAGATTCTGACACCGGTTCCTGCACTGACCCCGCAGCCTTTCTCGACAGCAACTCTAGACGAGTGCATCCGAGGCATTCTTCCAAGTCTTTTGGAGGGTTTGCTGCATTAGTCTGCTCCGGTACCGGGGGCCTCTTATAACCTCCGATCGGTGTGTTCTTCAAATAATCCGGTTATGATACTCCCTCAATTTGATATCCAGACCTCCAAATTGCCCACCTGGAGCTCAATCCTTCAGCTTCCAGCACAGGCAGGTACTTGCAGAGGAACTCTTCGGCCTTCTCAGCGCCAATGCGGTCGAGCCCGTTCCACCAGGGCAAGAAGGACTGGGATTCTATTCCAGGTACTTTCTTGTGCAAAAGAAAACAGGGGGGATGCGTCCCATCATAGACCTAAGGGCCCTGAACAAATTCCTAGTCCGAGAAAAGTTCAGGATGGTTTCCCTGGGCACCCTTCTTCCCATGATACAGGAAAACAATTGGCTATGCTCTCTGGACTTAAAGGATGCTTATACACACATCCTGATACTTCGAGCTCAAGGAAGTATCTTAAATTCCGTCTGGGAGTGCAGCACTTTCAGTACTGTGTACTGCCCTTTGGCCTAGCATCTGTGCCCAGGGTCTTCACAACGTGCCTGGCAGTAGTTGCAGCATCGCTACGTAGACTGGGAGTGCGTGTGTTCCCTTATATCAACGATTGGCCAGTGAAGAACACCTCAGAGGCAGGGGCTCTACAGTCCATGCAGATGACTATTCAACAGATTGAGCAACCTCAGGAGTGGTCCCTCAACATGGGCGTGGTACGCAAGATCTTCTGAATGTGGGGCACCCACTCGGTGGATCTTTTTGCCACTCAGATCAATCACAAGCATCGGATGCCTTTCTCCTTCATTGGGGGAAGGGCCTTCTGTATGCATATCCTCCCATACCTCAGGTGGGGAAGACTTTGCTGAAACTCAAGCAAGACCGCAGGACCATGATTCTGATTGCTCCCTTCTTGCCGCGTCAGATTTGGTTCCCTCTTGTTCTGGAGTTATCCTCCGAAGAACTGTGGAGATTGGACTGTTTTCCAACCCTCATAACTCAGAACGAGGGGGCACTTCTGCATCCCAACCTCCAGTCTCTGGCTCTCACGGCCTGGATGTTGAGAGCGTAGAATTCGCTTCCTTGGGTTTTTCTGAGGGTGTCTCCCGGGTTTTGCTTGCTTCCAGGACAGATTCCATGAAGAGGTGTTACTTTTTCAAATGGAGGAAGTTTGCCATCTGGTGTGATAGCAAGGCCCTACCCAGATCCTCGCTCATGTCCCACTCAGACCCTGCTTGAATACCTTCTACACTTGTCAGAGTCTGGTCTTAAGACCAACTCCGTAAGAGTTCATCTTAGTGCAATTAGTGCTTATTATTATCGTGTAGAGGGTATGCCTATCTCTGGACAGCCTTTAGTTGTTCGCTTCATGAGAGGTTTGTTTTTGTCAAAGCCCCCTGTCAAACCTCCACCAGTGTCATGGGATCTCAACGTCGTTCTCACCCAGCTGATGAAGCCTCCTTTTGAGCCACAGAACTCCTGCCTTCTGAAGTACTTGACCTGGAAGGTCATTTTCTTGGTGGCTGTTACTTCAGCTCGTAGAGTCAGTGAGCTTCAAGCCTTGGTAGTGCATGCTCCTTATCTCAAGTTTCATCACAACAGAGTAGTCTTCCGCACGCACCCTAAGTTCTTGCCAAAGGTGGTGTCGGTTCCATCTGAACTAGTCAATTGTCTTGCCAACATTTTTTCCCTGTCCTCATACCCGCCCTGCTGAACGCCAGTTGCACACCTTTGACTGCAAGAGAGCATTGGCCTTTTACGTGGAGCGGACAAGCCCCTTCGGACAGTCCGCCCAAATGTTTGTTTCTTTTGATCCCAACAGAAGGGGAGTCGCAGTCGGGAAACGCACCATTTCCAATTGGCTAGCAGATTGCATTTCCTTTACTTATGCCCAGGCTGGGCTGAATCTTGAGGGTCATGTCACAGCTCAAAGTGTTAGAGCCATGGTGGCTCACTTGAAGTCAGCCACTATAGAAGAGATTTGTAAGGCTGCGACGTGGTCATCTATCCACACATTCACATCTCATTACTACCTTCAGCAGGATAGCTGACGCAACAGTTGGTTTGGGCAGTCGGTGCTGCAGAATCTGTTCTGGGTTTAGAATCCAACTCCACCCCCCTAGGCCCATTTTTGTTCTATTCCAGGCTGCACTCTCACTTAGATGTTCTGGTTTTTAGGTCAGTCTATGTTATGTACTCGCCGTTGCGAAGCCCAATTGGCCTTCTTTGTTGTTTTGAGTGAGCCTGGGTGCTAGGGATACCCCATCAGTGAGAACAAGCAGCCTGCTTGTCCTCGGAGAAAGCGAAGATACATACCTGTAGCAGGTGTTCTCCGAGGACAGCAGGCTGATTGTTCTCACAAACCCGCCCACCTCCCCTTTGGAGTTGTTGTTCTCCTTGGTTTATTGCTTTTAATATAACTGAGCAGGGACTCTCGCGCGACGGGTGGGGAAGATGGCCGCGTATGCTCAGTGCGTGCCAGGAGGCTCTGGCAGAATTTGTCTATTTTTGCTCTGAAAAATTGCCGTTCCTGGGCTGCCATGGATGTCGACCCATCAGTGAGAACAATCAGCCTGCTGTCATCGGAGAACACCTGCTATAGGTATGTATCTTCGCTTTATCTGTGGTACTTTAGTAGCTAGAACTTGTTTTAGGTTGTCAATTTTAGATAGATCTTCAGATGATTTCTCCTTAATTGACATGGAGGTAGCTAAGTTAGAGATGGCGGATACCTTGTATGATTTGTTGAAGGCCTCTTCCAAATCTATGGCTTTGAGTGTTGCTGCCTGTTGTTCACTTTGGCTTCGAGGTTGGTCAGCTGATGCGGCTTCTAAGTCGAAGCTTAGTAAGTTTCCCTTTCGAGGCCTTTTTCTTTTTGGGGACGAATTAGATAAGTTAAGAGTCTAGGGGATACTAAAGTTCCTTGTTTGCTTGAGGATCATCCTAGGTCTGCTGGTCGTGGCCTTCTTTCTGGTAGAGGATGTGGCAGAGATTTTCGTCAGTTTCTTTTGTCAATTTCAACTGGGACATGTAGCTACTGCTCAAAAGTTTTGCTATTTTCATAGGTACCAGTCCTTTTGCGGTGCCTGACACAGTAGTAGAGATTCAGGCTCTTTCTTCCAGTCCCTTGCTTGTCTGTCCCAATGAAGGTTTAAGGGCCTAACCTCCTTTCCCAGTAGGATTCGGCTAGCTCAGGTTTATGGGAGCTGGGCCCGAATTACCTCTGATCAATGGTTCTGTAGGTTATTCACAATGGGTATACCTTAGAATTTGCGCGGCTGCTGTCAGATGTTTTCCTAGATTCTACTTGTCGTTCTTGTCTAAAGTCAGGAGCAGTCAAAGTCACCTTGGAAGGACTTTTCGCATTACAGGCAGTATGTCCTGTTCTTCCTTCACATGTAAGGACAGGTAGCTATACCATTTACTTTGTAGGTCCAAAAATAGAGGGTTCCTTTCAATCAATTTTGGATCTCAAGGTAGTCAACCGAAAGCTCAAGGTCACCAGTTTTTGTATGGAAACTCTGCGTTCGGTCATTGTGGCTGTTTGATCAGGAGAGTTTCTGACAGCTTTAGATTTGACAGAGGTTTATCTAGATATTCCGATTTGTCCTTTGCACTAAAGTTTTCTTCGTTTTGAAATTTTGGGTCAGCATTGTCAATTTCAAGCTCTTTCTTTGGTCTTGCTATGGCTCCTTGTACCATTACAAAGATCATGGTGATGGTGGCAGTGGCTCTCAGGAAGGAGGACATTCTGATCCATCCTTACCTGGACGATTGATTGATCTGGGTAAAATCCTATCAAGAAAGTGTGCTAGCCATGGAGCGAGTAGTTCAATATCTTCAGTGGCTTGGTTGGGTAGTAAATCCTCTCCAGAGTTGCCTTATGGTATCTCAGACTCTTACTTATCTAGGAGTTTCCTTCGACACTCAAGGCCGAGTATTTTTGCCTCAGAACAGAATTGTCAAACTTCAAGATCAGATATGATCTTCTTTGCAAGCCAGTACCATGTACACGAGGTTATCTTCAAGTCTTAGGATTTATGGCAGTGAGAGTCCAGGTAGTTCCTTGGGCCAGAGCACATATGAGGCCTCTCCAAAGTCTCTCATGTCCTGTTGGTCTCTGTAGACAGATTTTCCGACGGTCAAACTGAGTCTCAGAACTTGGGAGTGGGGGAGTCTCCGTTGGTGGCTTCTTTAGACCCTCTTCGGTGGGTTATAGTGATGACAGATGCCAGTCTCTCAGGGGTTGGTAAGCTCACTGTCTTGAGACATGCTGCTCAGGGTCTTTGGTCCCAGAAGGACACATCCTCCTCGATTAATCTTTTGGAAGTGAGAGCAATTCATTGAGCCCTAGAGGCATTCTCTAATCTACTCAGACACAAATCCATGAGAGTTTTTTTTCAGATAGTACGACAGCAGTGATATACGCCAATCGTCAAGGAGAAACGAGAAGTCGTCTTTTGGAGCAGGAGGCAGCTCTTCTCGTGACTTGGGTGGAGCTCCATCTCAGATCTGTCGGCCTCTCTCGTGGTAGGGACATTGAATGTCCAGGTGGACTTCCTCAGTTGTCACACTCTAAACCCGTGAGAATTCTCAATCGTTGGGGATTGCCAGTCATGGATCTGATGGCTACAGCGTACAACTTCAAGATTTCTCGATTCTTCAGTTGTCGGAAGGATCTCAGAGCACAGGGAATAGATGCTGTTCTTCAGAAGTGGCGCCTCATTCAAAGGATACATGCACAATTATGTTTAACTTCAATACCTTTATTATATGCAACAATCTCTTAAAATCAAATCATCTGTGAGAAATTATTGTTATAGTACACTTCTTCACTAAAACATCACCCACGCACTCTTTCATACCACAGTAGCTAACATTCTGTTATGGCTCTTGACCTTCCATACACCATAGAACTATTTCAACAATGTCGACATCCAATGTTTGTATCATACTGAGCCTGATATTGAATCAACTTAGTCCATTCTTCCAATCTTCATTGCACAAACATCATAGCTTGAAATGTCCAGACATGTGCTAACTTAGAAATCTCCAAAGGATAAATCTTATGTTCTTCACGATTCCAAAGTGCATGAGTTATCCGCCATAAATCAAAGAGTATACTACTGTAATCCCTGGTCACCAAACGCAGGAGCTTGTTATATATTGCCTCCACTGACTCCAAATCACTGTCCTATATTAGTTGAATCAGATGGCCAAACTCCCTGGTATAAGATGGTATCAAAGGTACTCTTGGTTGAAGGAAATAATCTAAATACTGAGAGAGAGGTTCAAAGAATTTTTACTAGAGACAATAGGCCTTCCGGGGGATCACGCAAACTTTTATGAATTTTTGGCAAAAAGTATATGTGCAGGATAACAGGAGACGAACTAGATACTGAAATTCCTTAATAGAGATAATACCCTGGTGGTTGGCTTCACCCAGCACCCTTCTGACTTCTCCCTGATATTCCAAAGTTGGATAATGCTGTAATATTTCATAAAAATTTCTATTTGACAGTTTCTTTTCTGTATTGCATTAAATCCATAATAACCACACCCCTCCCTTGTCTGCTCTTAGAACAATTATAGTCTCGTAATTTCTCAGTTTTTGAAGAGCCTGCTGTTGCAATTTAGTCAAATTCTGAGGAGTGTAATACAACTATTCTTTAATATGTTCAAGGTCTCCTAGTATCAACTGTTGGAATGTTTCAGTTACTGCATCGGGAGGACCCGGGGGCATCCAAACTGAAGGCATTCAATGTAACGCCAAAAAGGACTGCCTCGCTCCTTCCTCCTGATCCGAGCTTTTTGGTTTGGTTATATATTTTTGAAAAACTGATTATTTTTTTCCTACCATTGTAATTTTGTTATTAAATTTTAACTGCCAGACCCTTGACCATTCTTTTAACGTTTGGAGATCCATTCTCATTGTTTCTACTCCCTCCAGGATATCTACTCTATTGACTATCTTCATGTCATCCGCAAAAAGGCAAACCTTTCCTACCAACCTATCAACAATATATCCCACAAATATATTAAACAGAATTGGCCCCAGCACCGACCCTTGAGGAACACCACTGCTCACCTTCCTTTCCTAAGAGCGGATTCCATTTACCACCGTCCTCTGCTGCCTGTCATTCAACAAGTTTCCTATCCTGTTCACCACTTTTGGTCCCAAGTTCAGCCCTTTCAGCTTATTCACAAGTCTTCTGTGAGGAACCGTATTAAAGGCTTTGCTGAAATCCAAGTAGATTACATCTAGCTCATGTCCTTCATCCAGTTCTTTGGTCACCCAGTCAAAGAAGTCAATAGGATTCGCTTGGCAGGATTTTCCTTTGGTAAAGTCATGTTGCTTTGGGTCCTGTAACCCATTGGCTTCTAGAAAGTTAACTATCCTTTCTTTCAGCAGGAGCTCCTTTATTTTTCCTACCACTGACGTGAGACTTACTAGTCTGTAGTTTCCCACTTCTTCCCTATCTCCACTTTTATGAAGAAGGATCACATTTGCTTGTCTGAAATCTCATGGAACCTCTCTTGTCTCTAAAGATCTATTAAATCTTTAATAGGTCCTACCAGGACCTCTCTGAGCTCCCTCAGTATCCTGGGATGTATCCCATCTGGTCCCATAGCTTTGGCCATTGTCAGATTATCAAGTTCTTTTTTTCCGTAAACGGCACAGTATCCACTCCATTCCCAGTTATTCCCTCGGCAGCCAGCCGTGATCCTTCTCCAGGATTTTCCTCTGTGAACACCAAAGAGAAGTAATTGTTTAGCACGTTCACTTTATCCCTCATCACTCTCCACATAGCCATTCTCATTATCTTTCAGGCTTGCAATTCCATTTCTATCTTTTCTCCTTTCTCCAATATATTTGAAAAAGGTCTTATCACATCTCTTTACACCTTTAGCCATTTTTTCTTCCGCTTGTGCTTTTGCTCACTGTATTTCTCTCTTATTTTCTTTGAGTTTAATCTGATAATTTTTTCCATGATCCTCTCGTTGTGTTCTTTTGTATTTCTTGAACAAAGCCTCTTTTGCTCTTATTTTTTTAGCTATTTTTTTTGGAGAACCATATAGGCTTCCTTTTTCTCTTGTTTTTGTTTACTTTCCTTGCGTAAAGATCAGTTGCCATATTTATAGCAACTTTTAGCTTTGACCACTGAATTTCTACTTTTCCTTCCCTTGCCAACAGCTCCTTCTTCAGCTATTCCATTTTATCAAAATCAGTACTTCTGAAATCCAGTACATTGAGTTTTGAATGGCTGCACTCTGCCTTTGCCCTTATATAAAACCATATAGTATGATGATCAATATTAAATAGGTGGGCAGCCACCCAGATATTGGAAACACTTCCTCCATTCATGAGCACTAGATCCAGCATTGACCCTTCCCTCATGGGTTCTGTAACCATTTGTATGAGCTAAGTACTTTGACAGGCATCTACAATCTCCCTACTTCTTTACGATTCTGCAGACGGACATTGCAGTTCACATCAGACAAGTTGAAATCTCCTAACCACTCCTTTCATACCAATCTTTTGATTATCTTCTATCAGATACTTGTCTAGCTTCTCTGTTTGTGTCGGAGGTCTGTAGATAACCCCCATAAGGATATAGGTTCCATCTTCTCTTTCTAGGAAGATTTCGTATTGCGGCATCGTCTTTTTTTCAGGGTTGAATCAAAGTCAAGTCTTTGGTTTGTCATCCAGATTTTGTTCATTTCCTTTGAGGAGTGAGATTACTTTGTCCTCTGTCTAGACTGATTTTTTCTACTTGGGACCTCAATATAGTTCTCTCAGCCCTTACTAGGTTACTTTTTGAACCTTTGTCAACCTGCTCTCTGAAGGATTTGACGCTTAAAGTGGTGTTTTTAGTTGCCATTGCTTCGGCTATTTGAGTGTCAGAGTTATAGGTGTTTTCCTGTAAGTCTCCTTTTTTAGAATTTTCTAAGGATTGAGTAATTTTGTGCCCTGTTTCTGCCTTTTTTCCTAAAGTTTTATCCAGATTTCATTTGAACCAGTCTGTAGTTTTACCGGTACTAGGTTCGTCTTCAGGGTCAGAAGAACAGCGGATTTTGCGGAAGCTTGATGTCAGGATATTCCTTAAGCATTATTTGTGTAGTACTGAGGAATTCAGACAATCAGATTGTCTTTTTCTGCTCATTTCAGGTGCCTGCAAGTGTTTAGTGGCGTCTAAGCCTACCATTTCAAGATGGTTAAAAGAAATGATCGCTTTTGCTTATCTTCTATCAGGAAAACCTATTCTCCGAGGACAAGCAGGTTGCTTGTTCTCACGATTGGGGTGACGTCCACGGCAGCCCCAGGATCGGAAGATCGTCCTAGCAACAGAAGTTTGCTAGCTCTCGCGTGTCTCGCACGAATCGCGCATGCGCGACCCGTCTTACCGCCCGTAGAGCGAACGTGCTCCCCAGTCTCTCTTTTTCCACGGTTCAGAATGGCCGTATATCGTTCGTTCTCTGCTCCAGAGAGGCCTTCGCTGCGTTCTTCGCTGCGTTTTTCGCCTTTTTGGCTTGTTTCTTCTTCACTCTCGTGTGTTTCTTTAAAAAAAAAAAAAGTTTTGTTTTGTTTCCGTTTACTTTCGTAAAAGTTTCCCGTAAGTTTCCTTTTTCTGGCGTGAGCAGCATTTTTCGCCGCCCATACGGGTCTTTTTCCCATTTTTGGTGCCCTCTTTTAGGCATCATCGTGTTTGACCTCGCCGGCGCGATTTTTCCGTCCATGTCATCGAAGCCTACCAGTGGCTTCAAGAAGTGCATGCGGTGCAGCCGGACGATCTCGCTCACTGATAGGCATGTTTCGGGGCTGGTCATCGCCCTAACGCCTGTACTTTGTGCCTCCAGCTCAAGAAGAAGACTGATGCGGCAAGATTGGCTCAGTGGAACGTTCTGTTCGGAGCCTTGTTTGCTCCTTTGACGTCGGTGGAGCCAGCGGAACCGAGGTCATCGCCGGTATCGATGTCGGCATTGGAGGGTGCATCGACGTCTGGAGCGCAGGTGATGGCTTTCCAGAGGTCGCATGTTGGTAGCAGTGAGCCATCGAGGAGGGCTTCTGTGGTATAGACCCCTCGAGACCGACCACCTTCGGACACAGCCCCGAGGAGACGTCTGGATTCCATGTTGTCCTCTTCGGTACCGGGAGGAACCGCTGGCGTGCTTCGAGCGAAGGCGAAGAAGCATCGGCATTGGTCCCCTTCCCGACACGGTACCGAGAGCTCCAGGACACCGAGGGATTCAGTACCCACAAAGCGTCGACACCGGGAGGACCGCTCACCCTCCATACAGGAGGTGTCGATGTGCTCTGCTCCGGACAGCCCGGTACAGCCTCCGTGCCCCAGACAGGTTCTGACTTCGTCGCCAGTACCGGCCCCACTGCCTTGCTCGATGGCCACTCTAGACAAGCGCCTCGAGGCCATTCTTCCAGGGATCCTGGAAAGGCTGCTGCGTTCATCTGCTCCGATACCTTCGGTGCCTGCGCTGCCGGTACCATCGAGAGATGCGGAGGTTGGCTCTCCGCCCGTGGTGAGGACAGCGATGCCGGTACTGCTTGCGGCATCGGCCTCTGCTGCCACCCAGGTTGACTCCCCGTCGACGTTGCTGGAGGGAGCTTCGTCGCCTGCGGCGCGGGAGTCATCTTCTCGGCACCGCCCTCGAGGACCTAGTTCCTCGGCGTCGAGAAGGGCTCGGCTTCGGACTGAAGTTCGTGAACTGGTGTCCGATACCGAGGGTGAGGCCTCGTGGGAGGCAGAGGAAGACCCAAGATATTTCTCTGACGAGGAGTCTTGTGGCCTTCCTTCTGATCCCACTTCTTCGCCAGAGAGAAAGCTTTCTCTCCCGGAGAGTCTGTCTTTCTCGTCATTTGTCCTGGGAAATGTCTACGGCCATTCCCTTCCCAGTAGTTACTGAGGATGAGCCCAGGGCTGAGATGTTCGAGGTCCTGGACTATCCTTCGCCACCTAAGGAGTCGTCCACTGTTCCCCTTCATAATGTCCTGAAACAGACATTGATGGTGAACTGGGCGAAACCATTAAGTAACCCCACAATTCCCAAATAGATTGAGTGCCAGTATCGGATCCACGGGGACCCGGAGTTGATGAACCGGAGTTGATGAAGACCCAGTTGCCTCATGACTCTGGAGTTGTGGATCTGGTTCTCAAGAAAGTCAAGAGTACTAGAGATTACGCCTCGGCGCCCCCGGGGCGGGAGTCTAAGACTCTGGACTTTATATATCATTCTGCTAGGCTCGTGTCCAAGATCCAATCCTACCAGCTCTACACGAGCATCCACATGCGGAACAATGTGCGGCAGCTGACGGACTTGGTCGATAAGCTCCCGTCGGAGCAGGCCAAGCCTTTTCAGGAGGTGGTCAGGCAGCTGAAGGCTTGTTGAAAATTCCTGTCCAGGGGTGTTTACGACACTTTTGATGTTGCGTCCAGGACCTCTGCTCAGGGTATAGTGATGCGCAGACTCACACGGCTGCGTGCCTCTGACCTGGAGAATAGAGTCCAGCAGAGGATTGCGGATGCTCCTTGCCGGGGGGATAACATTTTTGGTGAGCGGGTCGAACAGGTGGTAGAGCAGCTCCACCAGCGGGACACCGCATTCGACAAGCTCTCCCACCGGACGCCTTCAGCATCTACTTCAACAGGTAGACGTTTTTATGGGGGCAGGAGGAATGCTCCTTACGCTTATAATAAGCATAGGTACAATCCACCTGCCCGCCAGCCTGCTCAGTAAGTCCCAGCTCGTTCACATCAACAGCGTGCGCCTCCTCAGGCCCCTGTAGCTGCCCAGCAAATGCAAGGGATGGGCTTTTGACTGGCTCCAGGCGAGCATAGCCGAGATAAGTGTCTGTGCCGGATGATCTGCCGGTCGTGGGGGAGGTTAAAGTTTTTTCAACAAAGGTGGCCTCTCGTAACCGCCGACCGTTGGGTTCTTCAAATAGTCCGGCTAGGATACGCCCTCAATTTGATCTAAACACCTCCAAATTGCCCTCCGGGAGCTCAGTCTTTCAGCTTCCAGCACAAGCAGGTACTTGCAGAGGAACTCTCCGCCCTTCTCAGCGCCAATGCGGTCGAGCCCGTGCTACCGGGGCAGGAAGGGCTGGGATTCTATTCCAGGTACTTTCTTGTGGAAAAGAAAACATGGGTGATGTGTCCCATCCTAGACATAAGGGCCCTGAACAAATATCTGGTCCGAGAAAGGTTCAGGATGGTTTCCCTGGGCATCCTTCTTCCCATGATTCAGCAAAACGATTGGCTATGCTCTCTGGACTTAAAGGATGCTTATACTCACATCCCGATACTGCCATCTCACAGGCAGTATCTTCGATTCCGTTTGGGAACACGGCATTTTCAGTACTGTGTGCTACCCTTTGGTCTCGTCTCTGCACCCAGAGTGTTCATGAAATGCCTGGCAGTAGTGGCGGCGTCTCTTCACAGACTGGGAGTGCATGTGTTCCCTTATCTCGACGATTGGCTGGTAAAGAACACCTCGGAGGCAGGAGCTCTACAGTCCATGCAGGTGACTATTCAACTCCTGGAACTACTAGGGTTTGTGATAAATTATCCAAAGTCCCATCTTCTTCCAGTTCAAAGACTAGAATTTATAGGAGCTCTGCTGGACTCCCAGACTGCTCATGCCTACCTCCCCGAGGCCAGGACAGACAATCTTCTGTCCCTGGTTTCCTGGGTACGAACGTCTCAGCAGATCACGGCTCGGCAGATGTTGAGATTGCTCGGCCACATGGCCTCCACAGTTCATGTGACTCCCATGGCCCATCTCCACATGAGATCAGCTCAATGGACCCTAGCTTCCTAGTGGTATGAAGCTGCGGGGGATCTAGAAGACGTGATCCATTTGTCCACAGTTTTTCTCAAGTCCCTACATTGGTGGACGATTTGCTCCAATTTCACCTTGGGACGTCCCTTTGAAATTCCTCAGCTGCAAAAAGTGCTACGGATGTGTCTCTCCTGGGGTGGGGAGCTCATGTTGATGGGCTTCACACCCAGGGATGTTGGTCCCTCCAGGAGACAGGTTTTCAGATCAACCTCCTGGAGTTATGAGCGGTCTGGAACGCGCTAAAGGCTTTCAGAGATCGGCTATCCAACCAAACTATCCAAATTCAGATAGACACTCAGGTTGCGATGTATTACATCAACAAGCAGGGGGGCACCGTATCTCTCCCCCTGTGTCAGGAAGCCGTCGGGATGTGGTTTTCGGCTCGCCGTCATGGCATGTTCCTCCAAGCCATGTATCTGGCAGGCGTAAACAACAGTCTGGCCAACAGGTTGAGCAGGATAATGCAACCTCACGAGTGGTCCCTCAACTCGAGGGTTGTCTGCAAGATCTTCCAAGCGTGGGACACCCCCTTGGTAGATATTTTTGCCACTCAGACCAATCACAAGGTCCCTCAGTTCTGTTCCAGACTTATGTCCCACGACAGACTAGCGTCGGATGCCTTTCTCCTACATTGGGGGATCTGCCTCCTGTATGCGTATCCTCCCATACCCTTGTTAGGGAAGACTTTGCTGAAACTCAAGCAGGACCGAGGAACCATGATTCTGATCGCTCCATTCTGGCCGCAACAGATCTGGTTCCCTCTTCTTCTGGAGTTGTCCTCTGAAGAACCGTGGAGATTGGAGTGTTTTCCAACCCTCATCACTCAGAACGAGGGGGCGCTTCTGCATCCCAACCCCCAGTCCCTGGCGCTCACGGCCTGGATGTTGAGAGCATAGACGTTGCCTCCTTGGGTCTTTCTGAGGGTGTCTCCTGAGTCTTGCTTGCTTCCAAGAAAGATTCCACGAAGAGGTGTTATGCTTTCAAATGGAAGAGGTTTGCCATCTGGTGTGACAGCAAGGCCCTAGATCCTCATTCTTGTCCTACACAGTCCCTGCTTGAATGCCTTCTGCACTTGTCTGAGGCTGGTATTAAGACCAACTCTGGAAGAGTTCATCTTAGCGCAATTAGTGCTTTTCATTATCGTGTAGAGGGTAAGCCTATCTCGGGACAGCCTTTAGTTGTTCGCTTCATGAGAGGTTTGCTTTTGTCTAAGCCCCCTATCAAGCCTCCTACAGTGTCATGGGATCTCAATGTCGTTCTCACCCAGCTGATGAAACCTCCTTTTGAGCCACTGAACTCCTGCCATCTGAAGTACTTGACCTGGAAGGTCATTTTCTTGGTGGCAGTCACTTCAGCTCGTAGAGTCAGTGAGCTTCAAGCCTTGGTAGCTCATGCTCCTTATACCAAATTTCATCATAACAGAGTAGTCCTCCGCACTCACCCTAAGTTCTTGCCAAAGGTGGTGTCGGAGTTCCATCTCAACCAGTCGTTTTGCCAACATTCTTTCCCCGTCCTCATACCCGCCCTGCTGAACATCAGTTGCACACATTGGACTGCAAGAGAGCATTGGCCTTCTATCTGGAGCGGACAAGCCCACAAAGAAAGTCCGCCCAATTGTTTATTTTTTTTTTACCCCAATAGAAGGGGAATGGCTGTCAGGAAATGCACCATCTCGAACTGGCTAGCAGATTGCATTTCCTTCACTTATGCCCAAGCTGGGCTGACTCTTGAGGGCCATGTCACGGGTCATAGTGTTAGAGCCATGGCAGCGTCAGTGGCCCACTTGAAGTCAGCCACTATTGAAGAGATTTGCAAGGCTGCGACATGGTCATCTGTCCACACATTCACATGTCATTACTGCCTTCAGCAGGATTCCCGATGCGACAGTCGGGTCGGGCAGTCGGTGCTGCAGAATCTGTTTGGGCTTTAGAATCCAACTCCACCCCCCTAGGCCCATTTTTATTCTGTTCCAGGCTGCACTCTCAGTTTAGTTATAGTTGTTTAGGTCAATCTCAGTTATGTCCTCGTTGTTGCGAGGCCCAATTGACCAGTGTTTGTTGTTTTGAGTGAGCCTGGGGGCTAGGGATACCCCAATCGTGAGAATAAGCAGCCTGCTTGTCCTCGGAGAAAGCGAGGTTACTAACTTGTAGCAGGTATTCTCCGAGGACAGCAGGCTGATTGTTCTCACAAACCCACACACCTCCCCTTTTGAGTTGTGTCTTCCTTTATCTTTTGCTTTTCACTGGACTGGGGAGCACGTTCGCGCGTGGGCGGGAAGATGGTCGCGCATGCGCTAGCAAACTTCTGTTGCTAGGAAGATCTTCCGATCCTGGGGCTGCCGTGGACGTCACCTCAATCGTGAAAACAATCAGCCTGCTGTCCTCAGAGAACACCTGCTACAGGTTAGTAACCTCGCTTTCCAGAAGGAGTAAAAGCTCACTTTACTAGAGGACAAGCAGCATCATGGACTGAGTCCTTTTTAGTGCCATATGTAAGGCAACAACATGGCCTTCCTTGCATACTTTTTCTATGCTTTACAGATTAGATGTACAATGTAAGGACCCTTTTGGAGCAAGGGTCCTTAAGATGGGATTATTAGGGTCCCTCCCTTAGGTGTACTGCTTTACTTCCCATCAGTATTTTTCTGGGCCAGTCCGGAGGGACTCTATGGAAGGAGAAATTAGATCTTACATGCTAATTTGCTTTCCTTTTGCCCCTCTGGCCCGGCCCAGAACTCTCCCTGTAATATGACTTTTTGACCATTATTGGCTCTCATGAGAGTCAGAATTCTCAGTCTCCACCTGATGAAAGACCTGCTCCATCAGTATTTTTCAGGGCCTGTCCAGAGGGACTAATGGAAAGCAAATTAACAGGTAAGATGTAATGTCACTTTTTTCTCATTTGGAGGAGGGTGAATAGTGGAATGGCACAGGGATCTGTACTAGGACCGGTGCTTTTTAATGTATTTATAAATGATCTTGAAAACGGAACGAAGATGAGGTGGTTAAATTTGCAAATGATAGAAAACGTTTCAAAAATTTTAAAACGCATGCAGATTGTAAAAAATTACTGAAAGACCTTAGGAAACTGGAAGACTGGGCATCCAAATGGCAGATGAAATTTAATGTAGACAAATGTAAAGTGATGCACATTGGGAAGAATTATCCAAATCATAGTTACCTGATACTAACTAGGGTCCACCTTAGGAGTCAGCACTCAAGAAAAGGATCTACGCGTCGTCGTAGACAATATGCAGAAATTTTCTGCTCAGTGTGTGGCGTGGTCTATTAAGCAAACAGAATGCTGGAAATTATTTGGAAAAGGATGTAAAATAAGACCAAAACTGTTATAATGCCTCTGTATTGCTCCATGGTTCATCCTCACCTTGAGTATTGCGCTCAATTCTGGTTGCCATTACTCAAAAAAGATATATCGGAATTAGAAAAGGTTCATAGAAGAGCAACCAGAATATAAAAGGGATTGAACTCCTTTCATCTGAGGAAAGGCTAAAGATGTTAGGGTTCTTCAGCTTGGAAAAGAGATGGCTGAGGAGGGATTTGGTTGAGGATTATAAAATCCTGAGTGAGTAGAACGGGTAAAAGTGAATCGATTTTTCATTGTTTCAAAAAGTACAAGGACCAGAGGATACTCGCTGGAGTTACACAGAAATACGTTTAAAACAAATAGGAGGAAACATTTTTCACTCAGCAAATAGTTGAGTTCTGGAACTCTCTGCTGGAGGATGTAGTAACAGTGGTTAGCATATTTGTTTTTAAAAATGGTTTGGTCAAGTTCCTGAACGAAAAGTCCATAGTCTGTTTATTGAGATGGACATGGGGGAAGCCAAAGCTTGCTCCTGGATTGGTAGCATTGAATGTTGCTACTAATTCGGTTTCTGCCAGATACTTGTGACCTGGATTGGCCACTGTTGGAAGCAGGATACCGGGCTAGATGGAAAATTGGTCTGACCCAGTGTGGCTATTCCAATGTTCTTATGTTTCCAAGGACCTTACTATCAGGGTGACATAGCTATCACCTCTGCTCATAGAATGTCTGAGCTGTAGGCACTGTTTTGCTGTGACCTGTATCTGTTTTTGATGGAGGACTTGGGGTTCCTGTGTATGGTCCCCTCCATTCTACCGAAAGTTGTGTCTGCAGTCCACATTAATCAGTAGAGTTGGTAGCCGTGTTAGTCCACTCTTAAAGGTTATCAATAGAAATCAAACAAAATAAAACATGGAAAAGAAAATAAGATGATACCTTTTTTATTGGATATAACTTAATACATTTCTGGATTAGCTTTCAAAGGTTGCCCTTCTTTGTCAGATCAGAAATAAGCAAATGTGCTAGCTGACAGTGTATATAAGTGAAAACATTCAAGCATTACTATGACAGTCTGACAAGGTGGGATGATGGTTGTGGGTCGGAGGTATGCATGGGAACATCAAAGCATATCATTGATATTCTAACAGGATGGGTGTGGATAGGTGAGGGGTGGGGTGATCAACAGAGACATGCAGCTTTATGGTTTATAATGGGCTAGGAACCCCAGGTCCTTGTTAAGTCCTTTCTGTTGGGTGTTAAAATATTCAATCATTCTGACTTCAAAGGTCTTACGTTCTTGTATGGTTTTAAAGTTACCTTTCAGTATTCTCACTGTGAAATCACTGGTACAGTGTCCTGGTTCTGTGAAGTGCTGTCCCACCGGGGTGGGGGGCCCTACTGGCTGTATTGTTCATGTGATGTCTATGTAAATTGAATCTTGTCTTAAGCATCTGGCCTGTTTCTCCAATATAGCATCCTTCGTTACATTTTTTACACTGAATGATATATACCACATTGGAAGATGAGCAAGTGAAAGATCCCTTTATGTTGAATATCTTTCCTTTGTGGGTAACTGTGGGGTCCTGTGAAATATTTTGGCATAGTTTGCAACTGGATAAATTACAGGGACGTGTGCCCTTCTGTTCCTTTTCAGTCTGTGATGGAAGTTTACTTCTGATTAGCTTGTGTTTTAAGTTGGGTGGTTGTCGGAAGGCCAGTACTGGTGGGGATGGGAATATCTCTTTCAGTAATTCATCCTCCTGGAGTATAGGTTGTAGATCTCTTATGATTTTCCTCAGTTTTTCCAGCTCTGGATTGTGTGTCACTACAAGGGGAATTCTGTCTGTGGATTTTTTCTCCTTGTACTGTAGCAGATTCTCCCTGGGTGTTTTGAGGGAGGAGGCAATATTCTTGGAGATTATTTTGGGGTTGTAGCCTTTCTGTTTGAAGGATGCACTCAGGCTTTTAAGGTGTCTGTCTCTGTCCCCTGGGTCAGAGCAGAAACGGTGGTATCTTGTGGCTTGGCTGTAAATGATGGATCTTTTTATATGTGAAGGATGGAAGCTGGAATTGTGGAGGTAGCTGCATCTGTCTGTGGGTTTCTTGTATATAGATGTTTGTATACAGCCATCACTGATTGAGACCGTGGTGTCCAAAAAATTGACTTTTTCTGGGGAGTAGTCAATTTTGAATCTGATTGTAGGATGGTATGTATTGAAGGAATAGTAAAATTGTTTCAGAGTTTCTTCACCCTCCGTCCAAATCATAAAAATGTCATCGATGTATCTGTAGTATTTTAGCTTTTTGTCTTCTCAGACATACCTATGTGCAATCAAAGACATGTTTAAGTGTTAGATTTTCTTTACAATGCCAGAGATGCAAGTTGGTATGTTTTATATGTTGAAATTTTATTTGGTAAAAAGAGATTATTCACTATATGTGTATATGTATATGAGCAAGGACATTCTCAGCTGTGGCAAACTCAGAGACCAAGCAAGAGTGTAAGCTTTTAAAACATTTATTGGGCAAATGTCTGTCTGCTCATGCACAGAGGTTGATGAACAGAAAGCCCCTAGCACAGATTGAGGCCCCCTTGATATACCCCCAAAAGAGGAGCTATTACAAAACTCATAAACATCATTACATGGCTGAAAAAGACACAAACATCAGCACTGTTCCTCCATATATGATGAGCAGTTCAAGCCTTAGTTTTGGGTCAAGGGTCCAAACTGAGTAAAACACCTGACAGTGTCTAATTATCACATATACTACTCTAGTACCATTAACATCATCAACCTAAGTATAACTATATACCGTGTTTCCCCGAAAATAAGACACTGTCTTATATTAAATTTTGCCCCCCAAAATGCGCTAGGTCTTATTTTCAGGGGCTGTCTTATTTTTCAGGGAAACATCGGGGTTGGATCGGGGTTGGCCCGCCCTCCGTCGCTCCCGGAACTAACCTTAAACGCCTCCTTTCACCTTCGCAGCAAGCAGCAGCAGGGCAGGCCACTCCTTCCTTCCGTGTCCCACCCTCGCCTGACGTAACGTCCGCGAGGGCGGGGCATGGAAGGAAGGAGAGGTCTGCCCTGTTGCTGCTTGCTGCGAAGGTGAAAAGAGGTGTTTAAGGTTAGTTCCGGGAGCGACGGAGGGTGGGTGGAGGGGGGACCCGGCCTTGTCCGGCTCTTGGCGGCCCTGCTTTCAAACAAAAATTTGCTAGGTCTTACTTTCGGGGGAGGCCTTACATCTACCAATTCAGGAAAACCTCTACTAGGTCTTATTTTGGGGGGATGTCTTACTTTCGGGGAAACAGGGTATTGTACCACTGTAACTGACACCAAATCATCTTATTACATCATATCACATGGTTCGTGACTGCTTCAACAACAGGATGCATTTGCATAGCACAGACCTCTAATAAGAGGTCATCATAGGGTTAAGCAATACTGTACTAATATCTTAATCTCCTATTAATTCAGACTTTATCCATGTATGTACAATTATTGCATACATTCTCATATCAAATTACATTAAACTCAAGTGCCAAGCCCTGCAATTAATTTCCCTCAATAACTGTATAAATCGGCTAATGCCGTTAACGGTAACATGTAAGCCACATTGAGCCTGCAAAAAGGTGGGAAAATGTGGGATACAAATGTAACAAATAAAATAAATATTATGTATTTTTGTTTGTGTATTGTTATATGGGTGTTCATGTAGAAGTGATTAGTCTGTATATTATAAGTTGTCTAGTTTTATTGTGGTAGATGTTTTAAATTGTTGATTGCATTGGTTTCCTAAATGTATTAGGTAAGATATTCATTACTAATTATTACAAATTTTGCTACAAGTGCCTGTGGCAAAAACCCTGCTGAATCTGTATGCAAGATTAGCACTCTGGTGTCATCCAGAATGGTTCAAGTTGTTGGTAGTGAGCTTGAATTTGCATTTTAGATTTCGGAATTGGAAAGGCAAATTATTAACTCTAAAGGGAGTTAAATATGACATGGTAGGTATTATCCTACCTAGGAAGGCTTACAATCTTAAGAATTTTTTTTTCTTTTTTAAACTGAAAATGGCCTCCAAAGCTTGACACAAGATCATATCAGTGGTCAGGCATACTACAGATATCCTTGATTTCTTTGGCCCTCCTGTTCAAGAATAGGTTCAAGAGCTGAGCAAAATCTCAAACTTCTTCACCGAGGGCCTAAATTGCTTGAACAAAGATCTGAAGAGAGCCTGTTTCCAGCCTTGAAGGGAAGGTATTTTTGCAGTCTTGATCAGATTATAGCATCTATGTGATTTGAGGGTACACATGTTCTCAAGTAGCTCTAACTGGAGATTAGCTGTTTTTCCCAAACTTAATGTTTTCAAAGACATTGCCAGTGAGCTGTGAGCAACAACTAAAGAAAATAATTGGTAACATTCAGTCTATTATGTGCCTGACCTCACTTAGATCATTTGGCATTTTTGAGGCTGATCCAGACAGAAGCTCTCACTTGAGGAGGGCACTCTGAGAGATTGCCAGGCTGCTCTCCAGTCCCTTAAATGATCCCCACTTTAAAAACAAACAAAAAAAAATGCACCAAAAACTTTACAGCAGCTTCAGAATCGCAGCCCTGAGCTCAACCCCAGGGCAGAGGGAATGGGGAGAGGGGGGCAGGTAGCAGGCAGATGGAGGGAGAAAGGAAGGGGGAGGATAAGAGGGACCCTCAGACTCTAATCATTTACCGTTCTTTAGGCACAGATTTTGTGAGGCCCCCTCCAATGCCTTCTATTCTAGGACTGTAGTTGCAGGTCGAAGACCATGTTGCGTGATAGGAGGGGGCAAAAGGTACCCGCCATGCTGGTAGAGGCCCCACGAGACCCATGCTAGCCAGCCAAGTTGAGATAAAGCCCTAGGTTGAGGCTCTGTGCTGTGGAGGGTCTGAGAAACTCCACGATCCATAGTGTAAGGGCCTGGGCCTGTGACTGATCCCTGGGAGCCAACTGTGGGCCTGGCACTTAAAAAACAGGGTCACAAGCTACAGACTGCCATTTGGAGTTGGATCTCCCTCAGTTTTCTGCTCCACCAGTCCAAATCTACAGCTTCCATATCATCATGCTGATCAATCCATAGACTGGTGGGTTGTGTCCATCTACCAGCAGGTGGAGATAAAGAGCAATCCTTTTGCCTCCCTATATGTGGTCATGTGCTGCCGGAAACTCCCCAGTATGTTCTCTATCTCAGCAGGTGGTGGTCACACACAGCAGCAGCTCTGGCTAGGTCTCCAAGCCTAATCTTTAAGTTTTGTTGAGTACCTGCGGTTGAGGGCTCTTCTTGAGCAAGTGCAAACCTGGTGGTGCCAGGTCCCTCCTTTTCTCCCCCCTCCCGCTGGCTCCGTTTAAAAAAAAAAAATAAAAATTTTTGACGTCCTTTAAGGGCGTTTATTTCAACGTTTAATTTCAACGTTGATATCAGCGTTTATTGCAGCTGCTCACTGGGACACCAGTTTGTTACAGCTCGGAGCGAGAAGCAGGTAATTTTACCTTTTTTATAGCGGGCAGGGGGTTCCCCGTTCGGTCTCCAAGTGGCTTATGGTGTCGGAGGGCGAGGGCGCAAAGATTCGCTCCCCGGACCGCGTGTGTGCGTCTAGCGGGGATGCAGGGGTTTTCAAAGCCTGAATCGCCTTTGTTGGGCATCAGTTTGGAGTCCGGTCAGTGCCCCGGTTCTTCCTCCAGTGCAGCGTTTTTTCCCGCCATAAGTGCCCATCCCCCGCTGCTCACCCACTCCATGTTGGCCGGCCACTCTGCTCGGACGGCTTCTTCTTGGGCCGCCCTCGAGCTGGGAGATGTTAATGCTATGGTCCCCTTGATTCGGGCAACGGCATGAAAGCGGCGAAAGTTATGCGCCGTTCTTCCCACGCGGCTCCTTCTTGGAGTTTCGCGCCGGACGCCATTTTGTATGCGCAGCATGTTTCTCCCCCGCTCTTGCGAGCGCCGGTTGAGGGTGCATCTAGGGCCGTGGCCCAGGCGGCAGAAGTGCACAGTCTAGGGGGTTTCTCCCCTGATTTCTTTTTGCTGCTGCATCAGGCTTTTCTTATGATAAACGCTTCCCCGGCTCCCCCCTCTGATCAAGGGGCTGAGGCCTCCGGAAGCAAACGCCCTCGGATGGACTTCCAGGCCCTAGAGGACTCAGTCTCCTCTGATGTAGATGAGGGCAGCGTATATGAGTTCTCCCAACGGTCCTTTGGGGATTCCTTGGAGGAGACGGATTACCTCTCGGTTGGAGCGGATAACCCCTCTGCAGCACGGATCTTTCGCTCAGAGGATTTGCCCAACCTGTTAGTGCAGGCCATGAGCATTTTGAAGATTTCCTCTCCGGAGGACGTCTCTCCCTTGGCTCTGCCATTATGCGGGGGACTAAGCGCCCGCCTAGAACCTTCCATGTGCATGAATGCACACCTTGATTTCGGCTCAATGGGATTTCCCAGAAGCGAGCCTTAAAGTGGCTAGGGCTATGTCCCGCCTCTATCCTCTGCCTGAAGGGGAACAGGAGGCCTTTCTTGGGTCTACCGTGGATTCTTTAATCACTGCGGTGACTAAGAAACCGGCGTTGCTGGTGGAAGGTGGCACGGCCCTAAAGGACGCCCAAGACAGGAGTTTGGAGGCAGCTTTAAAGTCGTTCTTCGAGGCGGCTGCTTTGTTTACAGGCCTCAATTTGTGACTCCTATGTGGCCAGGGCGTGCTTGACGCTTGCGCAGCGGGCTTCCCCCTCGGATCCTTCCTTGAGGGCTGATTGGCCAGCCCTGGAATCGGGCTTGGCCTACTTGGCAGGCTGGCTGTATGATGTCTTGAGAGCCTCGGCTAAAGGTGTGGCTCAGACAGTCTCTGCACGGCGGTGGCTTTGGCTGAAGCATTGGTCTGCTGACCACGCCTCTAAGTCTCGCCTGGCTAAGTTGCCTTTTAAAGGCAAGCTGCTCTTTGGGGTCGAGCAGGACAAGATTGTGACCGATCTCGGCACGTCTAAGGGCAAGAGGTTACCGGAGGTCAGGGATTGGGCCAATGGTGCCTGCCCCGGTTCCTCCAAAGGACGGTTTCAGGAAGCCCGTCGGTATTGCCCGGGCAAGTCGAGCTCTTCTGCCCCCTCTTCCATCAAAAGGAATTTCTCCCCCAAGCAGCATTCCTTTCGCAGAGACCGCCGTCCCGGAGGTGCCGCCTCCAGTCCTCCCCCAGGGTCTCGTACCCAATGACGGGCCGCTGGTCCATGGCCCAGAGCAGATTGGAGGACGCCTATCCTCGTTTCTGGGCGAGTGGACCAGGGTAACTTCAGACGCTTGAGTGCTGGAAGTCATCAGAGACGGCTACAAGCTAGAGTTCTGCCGACCCTTAAGAATCGGGTTTGTGCACTCTCCCTGCAAGTCTCCGGTCAAGCTGTGGCAGTGCAGCAGACTTTGGACAATCTGATCCGCCTGGGTGCGGTCGTTCCGGTGCCAGAAGATCACCCTGGCAAGGGACGTTACTCCATTTACTTTGTGGTACCTAAGAAAGGAGGTTTTGTCCGGCCTATCCTCGACCTCAAAGGGGTCAATCGGGCTTTGGAAGTTCGGCACTTCCGAATGGAGACTCTCCGCTCTGTTATAGCAGCAGTGCAGGCAGGGGAGTTCCTGGCATCCTTGGACCTCAAGGAAGCTTACTTGCATATTCCCATCTGGCCGCCTCATCAACGCTTTCCGCGTTTTGCAGTTCTGAGGACACTCCCAGTTCAGAGCCCTCCCTTTCGGGTTGGCTACTGCTCCGCGGACCTTCTCCAAGTTATGGTGGTCATCGCGGCCTTCCTACGCAAGAAAGGAGTACAAGTTCATCCTTATCTGGACGACTGGTTGATCCGAGCCCCCTCTTATGCAGAGTGCGGCAGAGCTTCAGACCGGGTGATTGCTCTTTTGAGCTCCCAGAGGTGAATCATCAACTGGGAGAAAAGCCAGCTGCGCCCGACTCAGTCCCTGGAGTATCTGGGAGTTCGATTCGACCCCCAAGTGGGCAGAGTGTTCCTGCCAGACAATTGGATTGTCAAGCTTCAGGCTCAGGTGGACTAGTTTCTAGCAGCCTCTTCTCTTCGGGCTCGGGACTATGGGCAGCTGTTGGGCTGTATGACGGCCACGATGGAAGTAGTGCCCTGGGTCAGGGCCCATATGAGACCTATACAGCTCTCTCTGCTGCAGCGATGGACTCCAGCTTCGGAGGATTACGCTGTGCGCCTTCCCTTGGATCCAGCGGTGCGCAAGGCGCTGAGCTGGTGGCTGAGGCCAGACAAGCCGTCCGCAGGAATGCCTGTGGTGACCCTGGAGTGGGTTTTCATCACGGTGGACGCCTCTTTGTGGTCAGAGTGGTCTATCAACCTCCCGGAACTCAGAGCCATTCGGTTGGCGCCTTTGGAGTTTCTCCCGGGCTTGGCGCTGAAGCCAGTACGGGTCCTGTCGGACAGTGCCACGGCTGTGGCCTATGTCAATCGCCGGGGAGGTACCAGGAGCGCTCCTCTAGCCAAGGAGGCCATGAAGCTATGCCTGTGGGCGGAAGCAAACCTGGAACAGCTTCGGCGGCCCACTTTGCGGGAGTCATGAATATTGCTCAGGCGTTCTTGGACATCACGAAGCGCTGGGGCCAGCCGAGCCTAGATCTGATGGCGTCTTCAGCCAATTGCCAAGTGCCGCGCTTTTTCAGCAGAGGACTGGACCCTCGATCTCTGGGGGTAGATGCTCTTCTCCCACAGTGGCCGACACAGGAGCTCCTCTTTGTGTTCCCGCCTTGGCCCATATTGGGCAGGGTGCTAGGCCGGGTGGCAAAGCATCCGGGCCGGATAATCCTGGTGAGTTCGGATTGGCCCAGACGTCCCTGGTATGCGGACTTGATCAGGCTCTCAGTGGACTGACCTCTGCAGATGCCAGCGGAGTGGGGCCTGTTGTATCAGGGTCCCGTGGTGAGGGAGGATTCCTCCCCCTTTGGTCTTACTGCCTGGCTTTTGAGCGGCAGCGTCGGAGCAAGCAGAGCTTCTCAGACAAAGTCATCGCCACTATGCTGAGAGCGAGGAAGCACTCTACTTCTACTGCTTACGCCGTACCTTTGCATCGTGGTGTGAGGCAGGCTCACTTTCTCCCTTCACTGCTCCAATTTTATCAGTGTTGGCGTTCCTGCAAGAAGGTCTGGAGAAAGGCCTGTTGCTCAGTTCCCTTAAGAACTTGCTCTTGCTTGCTTCAGGGGTCACCTGAAGGGTGTTTCCCTGGCATTGCAGCCAGATGTGGTGCGCTTTCTCAAGAGAGTTATTCACCTGCGCCCTCCTCTGCATGCAGTGGTACCGGCGTGGAATCTCAATCTGGTGCTAAGAGCCTTGCAGAAGCAGCCTTGTGAACCCTTGTCGAGGGCATCTCTGAAAGAATTGACGTTGAAAGCAGTCTTTTGGTGGCTATCACTTCAGCCAGAAGTGTTTTCGAGCTCCAGGCGCTATCATGTCGAGAGCCCTTTCTGCAGTTCACTGAGGCAGGAGTGTCTATTCGCACAGTGCCTTCCTTCCTGCCCAAGATTGGTCCTCGCTTCCATGTGAATCAGCAGCTCTGTCTACCCTCCTTTCGTAGGGAGGACTACCCAGAGGAGTACTCTGCTCTCAAATATCTAGATGTGAGACGAGTCATCATCAGATACTTGGAAGTGACCAATGATTCCGGAAGTCGGATCATCTGTTTGTGCTGTTCGCAGGTCCTCGTAAGGGTCTGCAGGCTGCCAAGCCTACAGTGGCACGATGGGTCTAGGAACCCTTTGCAGCGGCTTATGTGGCCGCAGGGAAGGTGCCGCCTATCCAGCTGAAGGCTCACTCCACTAGAGCACAGGCGGCCTTGATGGGAGAGGCCGGGTCCGTCTCCTTGGAAGAGATTTGTAGGGCAGCAACTTGGGCATCGGCTCATACCTTCTCCAGACATTACCGCTTGACTGTGGCTGCTCGGGCGGAGGCCCGGTTTGGAGCTTCAGTGTTGCGGTCAGGGATTTCTGTGTCCCACCCTGGGTGAGTACTGCTTCGGTACATCCCACCAGTCTATGGATTGATCAGCATGATGATATGGAAGGTAAAATTATGTATCATACCTGATAATTTTCTTTCCATTAATCATAGCTGATCAATCCATAGCCCCTCCCAGATATCTGTACTGTTTATATTCTGGTTGCATTTCAGGTTCAAGTTTAGTCTTCAGTTCCTGTTCAGGAGGACTTCGTGTTCAAGTTTTTTCAATTGGATTCTTCAGGAGTTGAGACGATTTTGTGTTACAGTGAGCTGCTGCATTCTTCTCCCCCCCGTTTTACGGGGCTGGATTGAGACCTAAATTCTGCCGGCGCTCCCTCCCGCTTCGTGCGGCTGTAGGCAGCTTTGTACCCCTCCCGCTTCGGCGGTGTTAGGGTCAGTCAGCTCCTCCCGCGGTTGCAGGATAAGCCAGATCCCCCCGCATCGGCGGGTGTGGTGTCCCTCCCCCGCTCCGCGGGGATGAGCTGGACGGATTCCCCTCCCCCACTTGTATGGGGATGAGCTGGGTTAATTCCCCTCCCCTGTTTCGGCGGTGGTGAGCTGGCGGAGTGTCCCTTTGTGGGTGTAATTCTCTAAGTGCTGAGTCCTGCGGATGGAGCTTTGATATCGACATACTGAGGAGTTTCCGGCAGCACATGACCACATATAGGGAGGCAAAAGGATTGCTCTCTATCTCCACCTGCTGGTAGATGGACACAACCCACCAGTCTATGGATTGATCAGCTATGATTAATGGAAAGAAAATTATCAGGTATGATACATAATTTTACCATCTGCCTGAAACAGAGAATGCTAGCAAGTTCTTGAGGTCCACCCCTCCTTATATTTGTGATAACAGCACCGAATTTTCAGTGTTTGTTGCTTCCATTTGCTTTGTGGGGAATATTACCCACTCATCTGGATTAGCCTAATAGGATGATAAGGAAATACAATTTTGTTTTGTAAAGACTAAACTATTGTATCAGATGCAAATATCAAATTATACCCGAGTGTGTTCTCTTCCTCTTTTTTTTTTTAATCTAAAATGTTCTCATTTAATTGCTTTTTGAAGTTTCCTCGTGCATTCAAAATAATTGTACTGGTAGTTAGCCTTAAATAATATATTTTTACAAGCACTGAAAAGGAGAAATTGTATGAGAGTAGGGATCTGCTGAAAGGAAAGGGTGGGATGGACTGATATTTTTGTAGTTTGCACCAATGATGTTAGATAAAACAGGAGATGAAGTGATGTCAGTTGTTGAAACCAATTAGGTCAGTCTGTTTCCCCTTCCCTGCGCAGCTGTCATGGTTGTACACTTAAAGGAAGCAAACCTGTAAGCTGCTGTATCCAAGTTGTTGTTTTTTATTGTTAGTATTTTTATTTAATCTCACTTATATTTTCAAACTTGCCAGCTTATACAGTATATGGATGTACACTTAGAAAGTATAATAACGGAATAACTTTTCATAGGTAGAGTAGTAATTTGTTATAAATCATAATCAGTGTATCATTTGGAGGGGCTGGTTATAGGGACACCCTAGCATTGTTATACTCGTGGAAAGATTTTTTTTTCTCCTGGCAAAGCTCCACTAAAACAGACCTCATGTTATGAGAATCAGGTGCTCAACATTCGGAGTTACTATCGATCTTTCTGTCTATTTATGACATACCACACATTAAACATGAATTAAGTTGAAACCTGGGAGCATTTAATTTTATTTTCTTGTGCCTACATCAAAAGAAAAAGATGGCATGTGGGAACTTGCTCCTTTTGTAGATTGCGGTGGTATATTAGGTAAATATATGCAAAATAGCAAGTCTCATATAACTTTTTATTCTATTTTAAGCCATTTGCTGAGGAGGAAAAGACCTCAGATGTTCGGCTCTTTCATGTGAACTTTTGTACACAGAACTGCCGATGGAACCTATTCACCAGTCTTGAAAACCTCCTAATTCTTTAATTGATATATTCTTGGCTTAGAAGAGATATTTCTTTAATTTATTTTTTGTAAATTTTATACTTATTATGTAAGGCTTTCTACTGATAGGGCATCTCATGATATATAGGAGAGAATGAATAAACACATTAGTGCAAAGATTTTCTCAGCGGTTGTCTCGACAGAGCGTGTCCGTTTCACAAACAGCTTCTTCGGGAGACAACCAACTGTATGTGAATCATTTTAGTGCAGACTCTCCAGCTTACTTGTCCTGTCAATAAGGTGATACAAAGCAAAGATTAACATGGCTTAAAATTTAAAGAATGTCCTTCATGGTTTGTAGTGGCTGTTACCTGTTTACTGCGTCGCAGAATTTTTTGGCGGGTCTGGTTTAAAGATGGTATCTACTTTTTTTTCAAAGGGACGCTGGAGTGATGTAACCAATCAGCTGTTTTATTTATACTACGTGGCTGACAGTACTGCTGCAATGAGCCTATTTGCTTCTCCTTATAGGTTTGCTAACGTACACCTGAAGGTTTTTAAAGGAATGCTTTCTAGTCCACCTTGTTATTTAATTGATATGTCCAATGTTGTTCTATTTGTAATAGTTGTCCAGCGTTGTTCTATTTGCACTAAGATAAGTGTTTTATTCATTCTCTCCTATATATCATGTGAAGAGTTTCCATTGGCAGTTCTGTGTACAAAAGTTCACATGAAAGAACCAAACATCTGAGGTCTTTACCTCCTCAGCAAATGTCTTAAAATAGAAAAAAAAAGTTATAGGAGACTTCCTATTTTGTATATATTTACCTAACACAGTTTATATACAAGATATCTGCCACCGAACACGTCAGTTGTGGTGGTATATTATAAAAATGCACTTGCCTTTTGTAATTAGTACTATTTCACAGAGAGGTATTGAATAATTAGGGAAGGGCTTCCTTCATGCAGAAGTTCTGTCCAGTGTCAGTCTAAATGTGCCAACATTGTTCAGTACACTATTAGCTGCTAAGTTCATACAAAATTAATTATGTTCAGTGGAAAATAAATCTGTTGGCTCAGACTGCCTGCTGTGAGAATATTCCATCATTGTCTATTATTGCGACTGTGTATTACATATGGGCATTTGCTTTAAACTTTGATTGTTTTGTTTAACCAGACCTTACATGCAAATAGTTTTGCATTTTAAACCCAAAGGTGAATCCTAAGGGTGGTTGAACAATCAGGTATAAACTGTGTTGCTTCTGACTTTAGTTGTTTGCTTTGAGTCCTGCTGATCTGTACATATGCAGTCTGGAAGATGGAATTGAGAAAATATAAATAAAAATTTGAATATACTCTGTAGAAGTTGTTGTTTACTTTGGATGCATGTTCTGGTGTTTTCATGCTATAATTGTTGAATAACTCTTCAGGCTATGATTTCTTACATGTGGCATCATTAAAGGACAGATTTTTAAATGCCCAGTTGGGTATATATGCTAAACTCAACTTTGTTTAATGTTTCAGACATATCCTTCTACTTGCTCCCATGAATAGCTGAATTCTATTATTCTTTCTCACTGTATTTTCAAATGTTAGCCACATTGAACCCGAGTTTGCATGGGATAATGTGGGATATAAATGTTTTTTAAAAACTCCTTTATCCTTCACCTTTTAAGACACTGCCTATCCAGCTGCATGGTGATGGCACAAGGAAAGCAAGTTTGGTCCATTGAAGACTAACTCAAAATAACCTGTTCCTTAGCTGGGCCCTAGTATTGCCACATTTAAAATGGGACCATACCATGCCTCTGTAGTTATGGTCCACCCTTATGTTAAACAATCAACTTCCGTTCTTTAAAGGATTATATACACTTTGGATGCATAACTAGGGGCAAAAACATATTTATTCAATATCACAATTCCTCATGTACAGCCACAAAACAACCTTTCAGGTTGGATAGTGTTCACAAGTTTGTCTCAAGGCTACTTGCAAACTTATAATTTCTTTCCTTCTTAAACTCGGTCATTTCCATAAATCCTTCTTTGACTTCCACAAATCACACATCTAAAATCATTCATCTAAAACAGGACTTGTGTGTTATTTTGGTAAATACAGGCAGTTTTACAGCAATTATTTGACTTGGTATTGGCTTCATCGCATACATCATGGTAATCCTACACAGATAACTAATATTACAAGACGCATATCTTCTGCACATAATTTTTCATACTGCCTATTTCCATAAGCAAGTCTAGTCTTCTCATACCTTGACAGTATATGTCTACATGTATCTCAAAAAACCTTGCTTTAGTCTTCAGGAGTGAGACAGTAAACCTACTCCAGAGTCTGTACTTTATTATTAATTTTCAGAAATTCAATTTGTGCTCTACAAGCATCATTTTTTAAATGGATGCTTATAGTAAATTATGGCAGATAAAGACCAGATTGGCCCATCTTGTCAGCCCAATAAGGTGGATAAAGGTGTACCTTCTGCTCGTTGCGCATTACTCTTCTCCATACCTTTGGTTATAGTTGTATTTGCTACTCTGTGCAGGTTATACTCTTTTTGCCTTTTTTTTTTTTTTGTTGAAGTGTGGAAGTCATGGAAGTGTTTTTTGTTTGTTTTAAAATTTGATCCTTTTGCTATATAGGGATCCTCTGTATTTATCACATTCTTTTTACATTTCACTCCCTGTTTTTGTTCCTACCACCTTCACTGTTAAGGCATTCCAAGTATCCACCACCTTTTCTGTGTTAAAAAAAAAAATCATAAGTACTAAGTATTGCCATACTGGGACAGACCAAAGGTCTTGATGATGTTCTTAAGTCTTGCAGGTTCATTTCATGTCCTCTAGTTCTACAGCATCCCTGTCTTTATAAAAGACAGGTTTGTTCATTAATACCTTTCATGTAATTAAACTTCTGTATCATATCTCCCTGTCCTTCCTTTCCTAAGAAGGACAGGGGAGATATGATACATACATTTAAATACTATTCTGGACATAGTTCTGTGTGGTAGCTTGGCTGATGGACAGCAATCCAAGTAGCACAGTCTGTTGCTATCACAAACTCAGGCTTACAGATGAGCAACAACCACATTGACAATTATTTTCTTATCTGCTAATAGCTCTATTTTGTCCAACTTCCTCAGCACATTTCAAATTACATATGAACCAAGATCTAGCTCCAGATGGGACACTCAGGACCTGGTTCTTTATTAATAAAGACACTTTTAGCTTTGCAGTCTTCTTTTTCTTCTTATGCAATTCTTGGTCATTTACTTCTTAACCCAGGATACAGTCCTCTGAGCCAGGGCTACTCCTTACTTCCCTGCGACTCTGCCACAGGTACCATAGCCCAGTTACCAAGTGGGAGGAAATTTTTCCTCTTGAACTTTTCTTATAGAAACCTCTGCACTTGGGTCTCTCTCCAGGCATCTTCTGCACGTGGGTCTCCCTCCTGGAGCCCTCTTCACTTGGGGTCCCTCTCCTGGAGACCTCTTTCCTTAGGGCCTCCCTGAATTGTTCTGACCCAGGGCATTTAACCACCCCTTGTCTTAGCTCCGCCCTCTTTGACTTAGCAGGATAGTGCCACCTGCTGTAAGGTGGTTTAACTTCAACGCCAGTGAGTTAGTGTTCTTAGGGGCACCTGAAGCTGCGCCACTTAGTCCCGCACATTCAGACAAATGTTTTTCTACTAAAGAACAGACTTCAGTTTCTGATTTCACTTGTCTTCAACATACAAACCTTGCTGGCAGTCATAGTCAATGCATACGTACAAATACTGGGCCAAATGACTGCAGCTGTACTTGTCCAGTTATATTGTCTGAAAATAGTGGAATTAGAAAAGGTACAGGGAAGGGTGATGAAAATGATAAAGGGGGATGGGACGACTTCCCTATGAGGAAAGGCTAAAATGGATAGGGCTCTTCAGCTTGGAGAAAAGACGTCTGAGGGGAGATATAATAGAGGTCTATAAAATGAGTGGAGTGGAATGGGTAGATATGAATCGCTTGTTTACTGTTTCCAAAAATACTAGGAGTAGGAGGCAAGCAGTGAAGCTACAAAGTAGTAAATTTAAAACTAATCGGAAAATTTTTTCTTCACTCAACGTATAATTAAACTCTGGAATACATTGCCAGAGAATGTAGTAAAGCAGTTAGCTTAGCGGGATTTAAAAAAGATTTGGACGGCTTCCTAAAGGAAAAGTTCATAGACCATTATTAAAATGGACTTGGGGAAAATCCACTGCTTATATAAGCAGCCTAAAATGTATTGTACTTTCTTGGGATCTTGCCAAGTATTTGTGACCTGGATTGGCCACTGTTGGAAACAGAATGCTGGGCTCGATAGACCTTGGTCTGTCCCAGTATGGCAATACTTATGTAAAATGAGACGGCTGCCGTGTCAATTCAAGTGGCAATGTAACATATGTACTCAACCTCTTTTGTACTCGGGTAAGGACTAATTTTACCATACTGTAGATGCTTTATGAAACTAATAGATGATTCCACAATACCCCTTACACTTTAGTGCACCCGTTCTGTGGTCAAAATTATTCTGCATTTTGCTGTTTGAGATATTTTCTTGATTCTGCACTGTATTATATCATTTGATGTTGGCATAGCTCCAAGTCTTTTTAGGGTTTTCTTTCTCTCCTTGATTTTGCAGCTCGTTTTCATCTCTTTTACCTAAAAATCTTTTTTCATAGAGATCTTTGCATTTTTTTCCTTTTGGTGCCAACTTAGTTCTGAACACTCTTATTAGTCCATACCAGTACTCCTGCTCTTTTTACTCTGGTAGCATCTGTGTTTTGTGATAATGCCAGTTCCTTGTCATCAAGCAGATGAAGCCATTACGTATGGGTTGTGTCCATCAACCAGCAGGGGGAGATAGAGAGCACTCAACTTTTCACAGTGCCTCATGGCCAGCCAGCTCCACTGCCTCTTCAGTATTCTCTCTCCCCAAGCAGGGTGGCTGCAGCTTCTTCGAGCTCCATCAAAAATCTGCCTGGGGGTGGCTCCTGGCTTGCCAGTTGTTAGCCGGGGTGTTAGAGGCTATAGCAGCTTCACTTTGAAGGCACATAGGTTAGCCCTTTCCCTGCCTTACCCATGCCCCCATGGATGTGGACATATTAGCTTGCTTTCCCTGTCCTTTCCCACTCAGTGGATGCAGGCACATTGGTTCGCCTTTCCCTGCCTTTCCCACTCATCTGAGCCTCCAGAGTTCTTATTACCTCTGCTTTCCTCACAGCGTTAAAAAAAAAAAAATGGAACAGAGGTTTTCCTTTGATTCTTCTATGGGACCGGAGCTGTGATACTCGGTCCGGTGAGGTAAGAGTGTTTTCTAACTCCTCCGGGGTGGGCGTTTTTGGCATGAAACTGCCATTTTGAATTTTCCCGTCGTTTTTGGCGATGGCTGCAGAGAATGTAAAGCGCTGTTCCCGGTGTGGCAAGCGCAAATCAGCAGCGGGGCTCTGTAAATCGTGCTGTACAGGTGTAAGAGCCAACCCGAGCATGGCGAGCGATGATTCTTCCCGCTCAGAGCTGGCAGCGGACGCCACTTTGAATTCTCCGCATGGCGCGGCCTCCGTAGAGACGGAGAGCCCTGAGCCCGGGGGGGGGGGACCTCGAATTGAGGCTATTCAGGGAGCGGCTAGCCCCGGACGGGATCTGGGTGCCCAGGGCGAGTTTTTCTCCCCTGATTTTGTGGTGTTATTGCATAAAGCATACATGCTGAAAAGAGCTCCCTCTCAAGGGTCGTCTGAGGCCCCTTCTATTGTCCCCATCGGTGGATTCTGGCCTGGGACTGCCCGCTGAGGCTATTTTCCCTGATAATTGGCATAAAGAAAAGCATAGAAGGGCTAATTCCCCTTCAGATTGTGGTGCACCTCCTCCCCTCCCCCCCCCCCTCCCCGTGGTCGGGCTGTGAGGATTCAGAGAGTTCTGGCTGCCAGTGCTTATTTCAGATGCCCTACAGGTCCTTTCTGTTGAAGAGCCTGACAGTGGCACGGCCTCCTCTGTGGATCCTAGGATGGCTAGTACCAAAAAGCCTGCTCGAGCCTTTCCTTTGCATGACTCCATCCAAGAGCTTATTTCCGCTCAGTGGACTGACCCCGAGGGACCTTTGAAAGTTTCCAGGGCTATGGGGCAATTATACCCTCTGCGTGAGGAGCATTTGGCTCGCTTTGCAATGCCTAAAGTAGATGCCCTAGTCACTGCAGTGACAGAGAACTACCCTCCCTGTGGAAGGAGGAGTTGCCCTGAAGGATATACAAGACCGTAGGCTGGAAGCAGCACTTAAACGGTCCTTTGAAATTGCAGGTCTTACTGTTCGGGCGTCTGCATGCAGTTCTTATGCTGCTACAGCCTGCCTGGCGTGGTTGCAACAGGCAGTGGAACAGCCCGGAGATGGAGCGGAGCCCTTCTCGGATGTGGCTCCACGGCTGGAGTCGGCCTTGTCCTTTTTGACTGATGCCCTTTATGATATTGTCAGAGCTTCGGCTAAACAAATGGCAGTAGCAGTGGCGGCTCGCCGTCTTATGTGGCTACAACATTGGGCAGCGGACATGGCCTCTAAGCAAAGGTTGGTGAAGTTGCCCTTTCAAGGCCTTCTCCTGTTTGGTGAGGAGTTGGAGAAAATTGTTAAAGGCCTGGGAGATCCTAAACCCCAGCACTTACCCGAAGATAGGCCGAGGCCTTCCTCCAAGGGCCAGGCGGTCCACTCCTCTTAAAGACCTCGCTTCCATGAAGCTAGAAGGTACCGCCTGGGGCGTTCTGCTGGGTTCACTTCTCGTGCCTGTTTTTCAGCAGAGGAACTCCTTTCGCTCGGACAAATGTTCCGCAGCCACCGGCTCTGGGCCTGGAGTTCAGGGGCGACCCTCTCAATGATGGTGCGCCGGCCCCCTCCTCGCTTTTTGTCATCGGAGGACTTCTTTCCCTCTTTGCCGAGGAGTGAGCCAATATTTCCTCAGATCAGTGGGTTCTGGACCTGATCAGAGATGGCTACAGAATAGAATTCAACGCCCCAGTAAGAGACGTGTTTGTGGAGTCCCGATGCGGTTCTGCCACCAAACGGGCGGCGGTAGAGGAGACTTTGCAAGGTCTGATTCAGTTAGGGGCCGTGTCCCAGGTACCTCCCGCCGAACACGGCTACGGCCGATACTCCATCTACTTTGTGGTGCCGCGAAAAGGTGGGTCTTTTTGCCCTATTCTGGACTGAGAGTCCCTGAGAGTGCGGCATTTCCACATGGAAACCCTGCGCTCCGTCATTGCTGCGGTACAGCCAGGAGAGTTTCTCACGTCTCTAGACCTGAAAGAAGCTTACTTGCACATACCAATTTGGCCCCCGCACCAGAAGATTCTGAGGTTTGCGGTGTTTGGAAAACATTTCCAGTTCCGGGCCTTGCCTTTTGGCCTCGCCACAGCTCCCCGAACCTTTTCGAAGGTAATGGTGGTAGTAGCTGCTTTGCTCAGGCGAGAAGGTATCAGGGTTCACCCGTACCTAGACGACTGGCTCATCAGAGCAGACTCTGTAACAGAGAGCTATCAAGCTACAGCCAGAGGGGTCTCAGTACTTCAATCTCTAGGCTGGGTCGTCAATATGGCCAAAAGTCACCTGACCCCCTCACAATCTCTAGAATATTTGGGGGCCAGGTTTGACACAGACTCGGGCTATGTATACCTACCCGAGCTAAGGCGGTGCAAGCTTCAGAATCAGGTCTGTCTGCTCCTGAGGATGTCTGCTGGGATCGATGACAGCCACATTGGAAGTGGTGCCCTGGGCGAGAGCGCACCTGAGACTTCTACAGTATTCCCTACTTCAAAGATGGTCTCCAGTTTCTCAGGATTATCAATGCAGACTTTCTTATTTTTATTTTTGTTACATTTGTACCCCGCACTTTCCCACTCATGGCAGGCTCAATGCGACTTACATATTGTATACAGGTACTTATTTGTACCTGGGGCAATGGAGGGTTAAGTGACTTGCCCAGAGTCATAAGGAGCTGCCTGTGCCCGAAGTGGGAATCGAACTCAGTTCCTCAGTTCCCCAGGACCAAAGTCCACCACCCTAACCACTAGGCCACTCTTCCACATTAGGGTTATTAATGCACGAATTGAATATGAAGTCCATGAAGGTGGATTGGTTATGGGTCCAGTAACAAGGGGGTCTGTAGAATAAAATACAGGTTATATGATCATAAGAGTGTTGGGTTGTGGAGTTTTATTGAGGCAATTTCAAGTTGCGGAGTAAGGTTTTCTGAGATGGGTTCAAGAATGAAGTTGGATCTGAAGATTAATGCTGTACCTCCTCCAGATTTTCCTTTCTAGGCCAGTGTAATATCTTGTATTTAGGAGGGCAAAGGTCAAGTATGATGGGATCTTTAGAGTCACGGATCCAAGTTTCTTTGATGAATAGGTCTAAATTGGTAGACTTGATCCAGTCAGTGATAATTTCAGCTTTATTAACTGCTGACCTGGCATTGATGTGTCCTATTCGGACCGGTAAGTAAGAATCAGTTGTATGGGAGGATGGCTGGATATTTGATTCGTCTAGTATTTTGAACTTCAATTTTGGTTAAACTATGCGTTTTTGATGCTGTGGTGTTTGTAAAGTTGTTTTCTGCTTTAGATGAAACTGTAGTTGTTTTTTGTGATGGTTGGTTGGGAATTGAAGGATTTTCCTGATTGTGGGCAGTTCTTGAAGGAATGATTGGCTTGTTTGGTCTTCTATGGTAATGAAGAACTGGTATGATGTTAATTTACGATGGTAGGGTTTTAGAGGTAGCATGAATAAGAGCTAAAGAATGAATGACTATAAGTAATTTTAGGAAAATCATTTTAATTGTTGAGGAAAGTTCTAAAATAAATACAGGCCCACAGTGAGAGTGGGAGCCCAGCAGCTCCGATGGGAACACAGGCCCACAGTGAGACTATCAATGCTACTGACATCACAGCTGGTTGTTTACCTTTCAATTAAGGTGTGTCTACTCGCACTTCATTTTTGATGTAGTAAGCCCAGAAGGCTAAACAGAAGCTGAAACAGGACCCAGCGAACATGGCAATGTGGAAGGAGGAGGAAGCAGTCTACAACAAATAATGGATGCTCACCAAACACAATACATGTCTCCATGCTGAAGTTGTGGGATAAGGAATGCTTCACACAGAAATAATGCCAGGGCAGTCTTCCCTTCTCTTTCAGTATTACAGATAATTTCAACTCCATCACTGCAGTCTATCCTTGCTACATACTAGACCCTGCGGCCCGACTCAGCATGGAGTGGTGGCTCTCAGACAGCATGCTGCGGCAAGGAATGCCGCTGGTGCTCCCCGATTGGTGTCTAGTAGTGACAGATGCCAGCCTGAAGGGCTGGGGCGCACATTGCAAGGGGAAGCATGCCCAGGGTCTATGGACACCCGAAGAGTCGGAGTGGTCCATCAACCACCTGGAGTTGAAAGCAGTGTTTCAGGTGCTTCTGGCCTTTCAAGTGACCCTGGAAGGATTGGCTGTCAGAGTGATGTCGGACAACACGACAGCAGTGGCCTACATAAATCGATAAGGCGGCACTCAGTACAGAGCACTGGCTGCGCAGGCCGAACAGATTTGCCACTGGGCCGAGCTGCATCTTCAGTTTCTGTCGGCAGCTCACATTGCAGGTCAGAGCAACGTGCAAGCCGATTATCTAAGCAGGCATCAGATCGATCCAGCAGAATGGGAACTAGCAGACGAAGTATTCCTGCAGATATATGCCAAATGGGACAAGCCCGTGATGGATCTTATGGCGACAAGTTCAAATGCCAAAGTTCCATGCTTCTTCAGCAGACTGAGAGATCCTCGCTCAGCAGGGTTGGATGCCTTGACTCAGCCCTGGCCTCAGGGCCTACTATATGTGTTCCCTCCGTGGCCCTTGATAGGGCGTGTGCTCCTGCGGATTCGGCTGCACCCAGGAGAAGTGGTCCTCATCGCCCCAGATTGGCCCAGGAGGCCTCGGTATGTGGACCTCCGACAGATGCTAGTGGAGGCTCCCCTTCCTTTACCTCTGGTACCGAACCTGTTGTCATAGGGCCCAGTAGCCATGGAGGACGCCTGCCGCTTTGGTCTAATGGCATGGCGATTGAGAGGGCACAATTGAGGGAGAAAGGCTATTCAAACACAGTCATTTCCACTCTCCTGCAGGCCCGCAAGCATTCCACTTCCATGGCTTATGCCAGGATTTGGCGCCAGTTTGAGTCTTGGTGTGCTTCAAAAGCGATCACATCCATGCGGGCTCCTGTCTCGCTGATTCTGTACTTTTTGCAGGATGGTGTACAAATAGGCTTGGCCTATAATTCCCTGCGTGTGCAAGTGGCAACGTTGGCCTCCCTTCGTGGTAAGGTTGAAGGCGTGTCTTTAGCTGCTCATCCAGATGTGGCATGGTTTCTTAGTGGGGTGCTTCGGCTCCGGCCTTCCGTGCGAGCACCCTGTCCAGCTTGGAACCTAGGGCTAGTTTTGAAGGCCCTGCAGGCTTCTTCTTTTGAGCCGCTTCGGCGAGCATCGGAGAAAGATTTGACACTAAAGGCTGTTTTTCTTGTGGCCATTACTTCAGCGAGACGGGTGTCAGAGCTCCAGGCGCTGTCCTGTAGAGACCCATTTCTGCAATTTCAGAGTCCGGGGGTCACGGTTCGGACCGTGCCTTCCTTCATGCCTAAGGTGGTTTCAGCGTTTCACCTAAACCAGCCTATTTTCTTGCCCTCCTTTGATAAGGAGGAGTTTCCAGAATCTTTTGGGCAGTTGCACCTGTTGAATGTGCGCAGGACTCTGCTGCAGTATCTGCGAGTTACTATCTCTTTCAGGATCTATGATCATCTGTTTGTTTTGCTATCAGGTCCTCGCAGAGGGTCTCCAGCGTCTAAAGCCACTGTTGCCCGCTGGCTCAAAGAAACTATCTTTTCAGCTTATCTGCTTGCCGGCCGGTTTCTGCCTGTAGCCTTTAAGGCGCATTCTACCAGAGCGATTTCTTCCTCTTGGGCTGCAACTGGAGCACTCTCTTGTTAAGAGATATGCAGTGCAGCAACATGGGCTTCTAAGTTCTCTTTTGCCCGACATTACAGGCTGGATGTGGCTGCTAGGAGGGATGCACATTTTGGAGCAAAAGTGCTAGCGCGTGGTGTGACCTGTTCCCACCCTATATAGGGATTGCTTTGTTACATCTCATACGTAATGGCTTCATCTGCTTGATGACAAGGAAGGGAAAATTAGGTTCTTATCTTGGTAATTTTCTTTTCTTTAGTCATAGCAGATGAAGTCATGAGCCCTCCCTGTATGATTGTATGCTGTGAATCTGTTTCAGGTTCTGTTCTTGTTTCCTGAAGTTCCTTCCTTGGGAGAAAGTTGGAAAACAGTCTTCAGGATTCATGTTCACTTATAGGAGGATGAGTCCATTCCCTCCAGTTTATGTTTTGGAGGATGAGTTTATTCCCTCCAGGAGGTTGCGTGTATCCCCTCCAGTTATACAATAAGGAGGACGAGTTGCCATCGTTCGCTGTGAGGAAAGTTCATGTTATTCCCATTGCGGTTTGCCATACTGCTTTGGAAGCTTCAAATACTGAAGAGGCAGTGGAGCAGGCTGGCCATGAGGCACTGTGAAAAGTTGAGTGCTCTCTATCGCCCCCTGCTGGTTGATGGACACAACCCATACGTAATGTCTTCATCTGCTATGACTAAAGGAAAGAAAATTACCAAGGTAAGAACCTAATTTTCCCCTTTTGGCCATCTGATTTCTATTTGACGTGTGCTTTGAGTCTTTTTTAAAGGTACAGTACTCTTCAGGTTTATTGATTCACAGCAACTGCACATCATTACTAGCTCGTGGACCTCTATTGCACTTTAGGTTTATTGTTTTGATGCTTCACTTCTGGAAGTTTTTTGTTACATAATTCTAAGTGTATTCTCCTATTTCTATATAGCACTGCCTTGAATGGTAATGCGGATGCTGGTATATGGACTATTTTTACACGTATGGTAATGGATTGCATTAGTCTGTATTGTGCTACTTTCTCATTTACTTATGCCCATATACACTTTTAATGATTTGTGATGTTCCACAATAACCCTTAGACTTCAGTGCACCCATTCTTTGATCACAGTTATTCTGCATTTTTCTGTTTGGATACTTTCTTGATTCTGCACTACATGTATTATATTATTTGACATCGGCATAGTTCCAAGCTTTTTAAGGGTTTTCATTCTCTTCTTGATTTCACAGCTCTTTTGCATCTCCATTACTTTATTTATTTACTAGCCGTTGAGCCCGTAAAAACGGGCTAGTATAGGAAAGGGGGGGGGGTTGAAAGCCCCATCCCGTCGCCGCTGCAAGGCCCCCCCCCCCCGAGTCGCTGCCACCCCTCCATCCGGCCCGGGCTCTCGCTCCGCTATTGAAACAGCAAGGGAATGCAGCACACAGCTCTGCTCTGCTGAGCTGCCGTCGGCTTTCCTTCTTCTCTGCGTGTGTCCCGCCCTCGTGTGATATAACGTCGTCGAGGGCGGGACACAGGCAGAGAAGAAGAAGGAAGACTGGCAGCTCAGCAAAGCTGTGTGCTGCGTTCCCTCGCTGTTTCAATAGCTGAGCGAGGGCCTGGCTGGGTGGAGGGTGGGGGGAGCGTTAGCGACGGCGGTTTCGTCCATTGCAAATGCGCAGTACAGACCCAACAAAGTACAATAGATTCCATCACAATTTAAAAATTACAGTAAAATTGATAGTATTCTCACTAACCCATCACCTTGTCTCAAAGTCCACTGAACATCATACCAGGGCTGTAGAGTTGGTACAAAAATCCTTAGACTCTGACTCCGACTCCTCAGTTTATGGTACCTCCGACTCTGACTCCGACTCCTCAGTTTTTAATATGTATTTTTTTTGCATGTTGACTGAAAGAGTGCAGCATGCAAGGCTGCATGTTAATGTTTGGGTTTAAAATCTATGTCATTGTGACTTTTTATTTTATTTATTAAAGAAACTATAAATATTCATTAATCCTAAAGTTTAAACAAAAAAACACACATAAAAAAACAAGGTTATGTTTATTGTTTTTTTTATCAAGTATAAAGTCATCATAGCATTAGCAAGTATAAAAATCTGGAACAACCACATCCTTTGGAAATTCTAGAACAACATCCTTTGGAAATTAGAACAAAATCAAAGTTAACCTACATAAACCAAAAACATTTGGAAAACCTAAAACAACTTATATATTATTTAAACTTGGCATATATAGTTGTAGAATAGCTGCTAAACATAATCCAAAATTAACTAATATATTGTTCTTAGAAACAGAATTGCTTCTGCCAGATCCTCCTTCATAGAAGCTCTTAAATCTGATTTGATTATTTTCAGTGCTGAAAACAGTCTTTCAACACTGACTTGGGTGGGGGTGGCATTGCTGTTACGGTTCTAGCTGCATCACTGACAATCTCTGGATAAACAGTGATGGCTTCTTCTATAGTCAGTTTTGATGAGCGGTCAAACTTTTCCACTTCTTTTAATCCTTTAAAAAACTCTTGCATGAATTTCTTTATATGGACATTTACAGGTTGCTTTTCCATGCTTAACCGACATCGCTTTGCTTTTTAAGCTTCCATTTTGTCCAAATAGGCTTGAAAATTCTCTTCTTCATTTGAAGAGGATGAACCTGAGTTACCATTACCACCAGTATTTATAGCTTTAGCTTCATCCAGTGGTTTATGAGTTTCAGGTAGCAACCCTTTCATGCGAACTTCTATGTCATAGAGTGCCTGTTTTCCTGTAGCAATTTGGTCACTGCTCAACAAAATTCGGCTCATTGGATCAACATAAATAGCAGCTAAGAGAATTTGATTATCCAGCAAGAGCTCCTCTCTTTTCCTCATTGAAGATACAATGCCATCAGCAATTAACCCCCCACTTTTGTTAAGATTATATATCAAGCCCTTCCATTCCAAGAAGAATTTACCTGGTGTTAAATCTTCATATTGCAGCTTCTTGGTAACAGCAAAAGGGTAAGAAAGTAGCCTTTCTAATTCTATAATTTGAGCCCACTGGTTTTCTTTTAATGAAACATTTACATTGTCTAGTTCTTCAAGAAAGTCTTTTAGTTAAAGCAAACGCTTTATCATCAAGTAAGTGCTTCCCTAGCGCGTTGCTTGATCCAAAATGGCTCCTTTTCCAGCACGTCTCTTCAGAATAGCATCTGTTTTAGGGATCCTGGCTGCAACAGCTACTTGCCTCAACTTGCTAATTAGTGTAGCCGCATGACGATCCTTCAATCCATCTCTTATTGCTAGTTGCAGAGTATGAACAGCACAACGCATATGTTGAATGGTAATAAGCTTAGATGCTTCTTCAGCAATATCATCCAAACTTTCACAGCTTTCTTGAATTGCAGAACTGTCATTTTCTGATATTTGTATGCTGCTTTCTTCATCAACTTCCTTCATTTTTTCATTTGTGCTTAACATATTTGAAGCATTATCAGTTACAATACATAGAATGTGTTCCTTTTTAATTTCAAAATCTTTTAAAACACCTTCCACTAACTTCTGCAGATACTCACTGGTATGATGTGCCTGAGTGTCCTTTACTCCTAATGTCCGGGTTATTGCTTTTTTGTTTTCATCAGCAAATCTAACATTAATTGCAAAATAATTGACTCTGTGACGTGTGCATGCATCCATTTTAATAAAGACAAAACGTACCTTCAGACTTTTTCTTAGTTCTTCCTTCTTACATTTGGCCTCTTCAAGTATATGTTTCCTTATACTTTCTCGTTCCAGAGAAACTCCAAGATTTTTAGCCATTTCTCCATTTAAGCCTAAAAAGGCTGGTTGTGAAAAAAAAGATAGTGGTATACTATTCTTTACTGCCATTTCAATGATGTGGTTTTTGAATTTTTCTGGTGTCATTGTTATAGTAACTTTGTCAGCTGTAAAAAAATCTTGATAGTTGTGTCTGGCCTCCAGTAGATTTCTGATCTTTTATTGACTCTGAAGTAGATGGAATGTTTTCATTGCTATCTTTCTCATTCACAGCTTCTAACACTTTAGGATGGAAACGCTGCAAGTGTCTTTTTAAATTTGATGCTCTTGTAGGTGCATTTTTTTCATATCCACTGAAACTGCTAATTTTTGCATCACATGCTTTTTCACCATCATCATCTTCTATAATACATTGACATACATAATGTTTCCCATCTGTTGATATTGTAAAGCGTTCATAAACAGCAGACTTTGTCATGTTTCCTGACATTCTTTTTGCCATTGTGAATGGTGTGCCACTTCCACTAAAATATAAAGCTCTTCTTGCAGAGAGAGAGGAAGTTGGGTGGAGTCTCTCTGCTGCCTTATCTGTGTGTGCTGAATGATCTTCTCTTGGAGCTTAAGTTCACTGTGGGGTCAGAGAGGAGGTGCTCTACAGCAGGTCAGTAAATGCAAAGGGAGACTGAGCACAGGGAAGCTCTCCAGCAAAATAGTTCAGCTGGACTTCACACTAGTGAAACAACTAGGTACTAAGCTTTATTCACAGCAGAGAAGTACTTTATTCAAATGTATGAGGAGTCGGTACATTTTTGCCGACTCCGACTCAATGTACCCAAAATTGCTGCTGACTCCGACTCCACAGCCCTGCATCATACACACCCTACACAAAGCCCTCAAATCTACTGTAGGAGTAGCAGAGTTTTCAATTTATTTTGGAAGTTTACCTAGTTAGCTCTGCTCTATTCTTTTTTGGTGGATTTAGTAGGAGAAACTGTCTTGATGCCAGTTGGTGATTGTGTGGCATAACAAATGATATAACTGAAATAAATTAAATTCCTGCTTGTCAATGGAAAAAACATTGTTGATCAGCTGTAATAGGTTTTTTCTGTAGATGACGGAATCGATCAGGCACTCAATCTGTCCTACTTCACTGACAGTTGCATTCATTCTTGAGCTTTGGTAGTAAGCTGAGCATACTTCTGCACACAGGAAGGGATGAGCATATTTGGAATTTTGTACTAAGTTCTTGGCTCTGGGTAAGTTTTTCTGTCCAGCTTATGTGGAAGAGGTGGTGTTTACTTGTTAGCCTTGTCAATCCTGCTGTCTACAGAAAACATTTGTTGCAGGTGAACAGAAATGCTCTAAATACTTGAAATTAGATGGTTTATTCCAAAACTAAGCTCAAGGTGAATTATATTTAGGTACGTGCGTTATTTTCCTACACATATGGGTTCTAAGACTTTTGTATCACTGGCATTAGAGAATTATGTGCCTTGCGCAAGGTCTCACAGTATCAGTAGGAGAAATGGGAGTTAGACCCTTCCTTCTCTAGTTCATAATTTTTCTCTATTAGCTTAGTTCTGTAATAAGTACGCGTGCATTAATTAGCTGTAAATTTAATAAATAGGTTATTATTCCACAACAAGCATTAATAAAAGTAACTGAATAAAAAAACTCTGGGAGCCAAAGGCTAGTATCTCTCCAGACAATGGAATGGTTATTTACAAATAAGCTATTAATTTACAAATGAGTATACTGATTTTAGCTGTCTTTTATCCTTTGAAACTCATCCCAAAGCAGCAATATTTCAGTGTAACACCTGAAGCAGCTGTTGAATATTGCTATACAGCCAAAATAAACAATAACCAAGTCTTTACAAATTCATAGTAATGTTTTTAGTGATAATGTTCTTCTATATTCAAATATTTCCCAACTTTTGCAAACTGTTTCTTAGTGATGGACCAACTTGCACTTGCACTTTCTATCTTTTTGCAACTACTTTCTTAAAGCGGGTAATACACTTGTTAATCTTATTGAGCGGCTTACCTAGATTAATTTAATCATATGCAAATCTAGATAAAAAGAAATTTATGAATATTTGAAAAAAAAAAAAAAAAAAACAGGATCTGTTTTATACTTTTGTACTTTGAAAATTGATAATTTTGTGCTTATTTTCTTTGTTTAGGCAATTGCATTGCCTCCTATTGCTAAGTGGCCGTACCAAAATGGTTTCACTTTGAACACATGGTTTCGTATGGATCCATTAAACAATATTAATGTAGACAAGGATAAGCCTTATCTTTATTGGTAAGTTTAATTTTATGATTTCCATTTTTTATTTTGTAATATAAATTGTTAAATGTAAGAGTTTCAGCAGTAGATAGTTTTCCTTGCATTGGTACAGAACTTTGCAGTTTTTTTTCACTTGGTCTAAACTTATTTTAATAGAATTTCTCTGTCTCTGTTTAATACAAATGTGTGTTTAGTGCAGCTTCTTCCCTTATTTTCATGGTCATTTTCAGGCCAATTGCATAAAATCAGCCTTCTGTGAAATAATGCATGGCATGTTAATGGTGTTACTGTGTACTTACGGTAAGTAACTATCCTTGTTTTTCTTCTAAAATGTTTAAAAAATAATATACAATTTAACCTCTACAAAAGGCTTTCCAGTATTATTAAATTCCTGTGGTAGCCAGTCTATATTTACCCTAGATCGCTCTGCATCTACAGAATAGTTGTGGAATTTGAATGGTGTATAGTGGTAGTGTTCCATTTCAAAAGGGATTATGGCTAAAATGTTTTGGAGGAAAAATAATTTCAGTTAATGAAACCCTTTTGATTTTTTTTTAAATAGAGTGCATATGTGGAAAGTTCCCCCCCCCCCCCAAATACCTATTTGAAAACTACTGTATGAATACAATACAATATTAGCTCCTAAATACTGCAGTTGGCCATAAAGTTGGATTCTAGACTAAAGAGGCTAGTATAGAAATTACATAGAACAAATCACAGATTTAACATAATCATCTGTTGCATATAAAAATGTTTGCAAGGAAAAGTTAATTTTTTTCTAAAATGCATATAGTTATTTTCTTACCTAATATCTAATGGAAATAAGTTCCATTTATTAGTAGCTCAATAAGAGATTGCTAAAGAAAGCATTTCCTTGTATTTGACTTATTTCACAGAAAGAAAGCGAAGAACTAAGTGGTTTTGATTGTTTAAGGAACTATCTGAGGAGGCAATTTTTAATAAGTGTACCATGTATGGATGACTAAAACCATAAATGATTCTGAATACAGTTGAATATAATTTAAATATAGATAGAACTTCAACTCATATGTGCTTTAGTCACACAGAAGCAGGCCCTATACTTCCCAAATCCTCTCGCAGAGGTGTGAGTATATGTGTGGTGTCTCTCTAAACACACATTTTATAAAACACGCACAGACATTACAACTTCACCCCTGTTCTGCCCAGAGTTTGCCCCTGATAAGACAAGTGTGATCTTCTGTATATATATATATATATATATATGTGTGTTTCCTTGTCATCAAGCAGATGAATCCATTACGAGTGGGTTGTCCATCAACCAGCAGGGGGAGATAGAGAGCACTGAAAAACCATAGTGCCTCTTGGCCAGCTAGCTCCATCTGCCTCTTCAGTATTCTCTGTCTCCCCAGCAGGGTGGTTGCAGCTTGTTCAAGCTCCTTCAGAAAATCTGCCTGGGGTGGCTCCTGTGCTTTTGCCAGTTGTAGCAGGGGTGTTGTGGCTGATGGTGCCCACTTTAAAGGCAAATAGGTTAGCCCTTTTCCTGCCTTACCCGGCCCCGATGTGGAAGTAGACAAATAGGCAAGCCCTGTCCCTGTCTTTGCCCACGCTGTGGATGCAGGCACATAGGTTCGTCCTTTCCCTGCTTTTCCTCCGGAGTTGGAAATTTGCCTCTTTCGCTGTTGCCTCAAACTTTCCTCACAGCGTTTAAAAAAAATAAATAAAAAAGTTGTGTCGCGCTTTGGTGCTGCGATCCCAGAAAAGAGGTTTTCTTCTGATTGTGCAGCGTGACCGGAGCTCGGAGACTCGGTCTGGTGAGGTAAGAGCATTTTGTAGCTCCTCCGGGGAGGGCCCGTGTTTGGGACGATTTTGGCGCGAATCCGCCATTTTGAATTTCCGCTGCTTTCGGCGATGGCTGCTGAGAAAGTAAAGCGCTGTTCCATTTGTGGCAAGCACAAATCTGCAGCAGGGCTCTGTAAGGCATGCTTTTCAGACGGTAGAGCCGGCCCGAGCACGGCGAGTGATGTTCCTTCCCGCTCCGTGGAGCTGGCAGCGGGCGCCATTTTGGAACAGCATGGCGTGACCCCGCTAAGGTGGAGGGGTTTGAGGCTAATAAAAGAGGCCTCTTGTAGAGGCTAATAAAAGAGCTGTTTCCCTCGGACTGGAACTGGGAGGCCAAGGTGAGCCATTTTACCCTGAATTTGTTTTATTGTTGCATAATGCATACGTGTTAAAAAGAGCTCTTCCCGCAGGGGTCCTCTGCAGCCCTGCTTTCTGTATCCCCTCCAGTGGAGTCTGGGCTTGGATTACCATCAGGCGCGTTTTCCCCTGACAGATTGCCGCAAGACAAGCGCAGAAGGGTGGATTCCCCTTCAGAGAGTGGCACACCCCCTTTCCCCCCTCCCCGTGGTCGGGATGTGAGGACTCTGAGGGGTCTTTCAGGCCTTCGTGGTCTGGAGAGCCAGAAGATGGTGCAGGATTGCCACCGGATCCAGATTATCCTTCTGTGGTGAGGATTTTCCACCGCGATGAGCTGCCAGCGCTTATTACTGATGCCTTGCAGGTCCTCTCTATAGAAGACCCTGGGAGTACTGAGACCTCCTCCGGTAATCCGAGGATGGCAAGTACTAAGAAGCCTGCTCGAACCTTTCCTTTGCATGACTCCATCCAAGAGCTTATCACGGCTCAATGGGCTGAGCCCGAGGGGCCTTTGAAAGTCGCCATGGCTATGGGGCAATTATACGCTTTAAGTGAGGAGCATTTGGCGCGCCTAGCAGTGCCTAAAGTGGATGCCCTTGTCATGGCTGTGACAAAGAAAACTACCATCCCAGTGGAAGGAGGAGTTGCTCTGAAGGACATGCAGGACCGTCGCCTGGAGGCAGCTATGAAATGGTCCTTTGAAATTTCAGGCCTATCCTTACGGGCGTCTGCATGCAGCTGCTACGTTGCCTGAGCCTGCCTCGCTTGGTTACAACAGGCAGTGGAACAACCCGGAGATGGAGCGGAGCCCCTTATGGAGGTGGCATCGCGGATGGAGTCGGCCTTGTCATTTTTGGCTGACACCCTTTATCATCTGGTCAGAGCTTCGGCTAAACAGATGGCTGTAGCGGTGGCGGCTCGCCGTCTTCTGTGGCTACGGCATTGGGCAGCTGACATGGCCTCTAAGCAAAGGTTGGTGAAGTTGCCCTTTCAAGGCCTTCTCCTGTTTGGTGAGGAGTTGGAGAAAATTGTGAAAGGCCTGGGGGATGCAAAACCCCAGCGCTTACCCGAGGATAGGCCGCGGCCTTCTTCCAAGGATCAGGTGGTTCCCTCCTCTTACAGACCTCACTTCCGTGAAGCTAGAAGGTCCTGCCCAGGGCGTTCTGCTGGGTTCACTTCGCGTGCCCGTTTTCAGCAGAGGAACTCCTTTCGCTCGGACAAACGTGCCGCAGCGGCAGGCTCAAGACCTGGAGTTCAAGGGTGAGCCTCTCAATGATGGTGCGCCAGCCCCCTCCTCGATTCCTGTGATAGTTGGACGACTTTCCCTCTTTCTCGAGGAGTGGGCCAAGATTACCTCAGATCAGTGCCCCGATAAGAGACATGTTTGTGGAGTCCCGATGCGGTTCTGCCGCCAAACGGGCGGCAGTAGAGGAGACCTTGCAAGGTTTGATTCACATTGGGGCGGTTTCCCCCGTGCCTCTGGCCGTTACTCCATTTGCTTTGTGGTGCCGCGAAAAGGAGGGTCTTTTCGGCCTATCCTGGACTTAAAACAAGTCAACAAGTCTCTGAACGTGCGGCATTTTCACTTGGAAACCCTGCACTCCGTCTTAGCGGCGGTACAGCCAGGAGAGTTTCTCACGTCTCTGGACCTGAAAGAAGCTTACTTGCACATACCAATTTGGCCCCCGCACCAGAGGTTTCTGCGTTTTGCGGTGATGGGAAAACATTTCCAGTTTCGGCCCTTTGCCTTTTGGCCTCGCTACAGCTCCCCGAACCTTTTCCAAGGTAATGGTGGTAGTAGCTGCTTTTCTCAGGCGAGAGGGTATCCGGATTCTCTCGTACCTAGACGACTGGCTCATCAGAGCAGACTCTGCAGAAGAGAGTCATCAGGTTACAGCCAGAGTGGTCTCAGTACTGCAATCTCTGGGCTGGGTCATCAATATAGCCAAAAGTCACCTGACCCCCTCTCAATCTAGAATATTTGGGGGTCCGGTTCGACACAGCCTGGGGGATGGTCTTCCTACTCGAGCAAAGGCGGTGCAAGCTTCAGAACCAGATCCATCTGCTCCTGAGGATGCGTTGCCGGCGAGCTTGGGACATAGTCCAGCTGTTGGGGTCGATGATGGCCACTTTGGAAGTGGTGCCTTGGGCGAGAGCACCTGAGACCTCTGCAGTGCTCCCTGCTTCAACGGTGGTCTCCAATATCTCAGGATTATCAATGCAGACTCACGTGGCTCCCTGCAGCCTGGCTCAGTATGGAGTGGTGGCTCTCAGACAGCATGCTGCGGCGAGGAATGCCGCTAGTGCTCCCTGATTGGTGCCTGGTGGTAACAGATGCCAGCCTGAAGGGCTGGGTTGCACATTGCCGGGGAAGGCATGCCCAGGGTCTTTGGACATCCAATGAGTCGGAGTGGTCCATCAATTGCTTGGAGTTGAAAGCGATTTTCCAGGCGTTGCTGGCTTTTCAATTGACCCTGGAAGGATTGGCTGTTAGAGTTCTGTCGGACAACACGACAGCAGTGGCCTACATAAATCGCTAAGGAGGCACTCAGTGCATAGCACTAGCAGCGCAGGCCGCATAGATTTGCCACTGGGCCGAGCTTCATCTGCAACTTCTGTCAGCAGCTCATATTGCAGGTCAGAGCAACATGCAAGCCGAATATCTGAGCAGAAATCAAATCGAACCAGCGGACTGGGAACTTGCAGACGAAGTATTCCTGCAGATATGTGGCAAATGGGGAAAGCCCGTAATGGATCTTATGGTGTCAAGCAGAAATGCCAAAGTCCCGTGCTTCTACAGCAGATGGAGAGATACTCGCTCGGCAGGGTTGGATGCCTTGGCTCAACCCTGGCCTCAGGGCCTCCTGTATGTGTTCCCTCCGTGGCCCTTGATAGGGCGAGTACTCCTGTGGATTCGGCTCCACCAAGGAGAGGTGGTTCTCATTGCCCCGGATTGGCCCAGGAGGCCGTGGTATGCGGACCTCCGGTGAATGCTGATAGAGGATCCCCTGCCGTTACCTCTGGTACCAAACCTGTTGTCACAGGGCCCGTTGACCATGGAGGACGCCTGCTGCTTTGGTCCTACGGCATGGCTATTGAGAGGGCGCAATTGAGAGACAAGGGATATTCCAGTAAAGTCATTTCCACTCTCCTACATGCCCGCAAGTGTTCCACTTCCGTGGCTTATGCCAGGCTTTGGCACCAATTTGATGCTTGGTGTGCTTCTAAAGCAATTACACCCATGCGGGCTTCTGTCTCGCCGATACTTGACTTTCTGCAGGATGGTTTACAAAAAGGCTTGGCCTATAATTCCCTGCGTGTTCAAGTGGCAGCCTTAGCATGTTTTCGAGGGAAGGTTGCTGGCCTCTCTCTGGCTGCTTGCCCGGATGTGACACGGTTTCTTAGAGGGATGCTTTGGCTCCGTCCTCCCGTGCGTGCTCTGTGTCCGGCCTGGAATCTGGGGTTAGTTTTAAAGGCCCTTCGGGCCACTTAGGCGAGCTTCGGAGAAGGATGTGACCTTAAAGACGGTCTTTTTGGTGGCCAAGACAGGTATCTGAGCTCCAGGCGCTGTCCTGTCGAGACCCATTTCTGCAGTCCGGAGTAATGGTACGTACGGTGCCTTCCTTCATGCCTAAGGTGGTTTCAGCGTTTCACCTAAACCAGCCTATCTTCCTGCCCTCCTTTTCTTAAGAGGAGTTTCCAGAAGCCTATGGGCAGTTGAACTTCTCAATACCCTGTCCTCACTTGCATTCCAGGGCTCTGTCCTTTCCTGGTTCTCTTCCTACCTCTCCCTCCGCACCTTTAGTGTTCATTCTGGTGGATCCTCTTCTACTTCTATCCCTCTGCCTGTCGGCATACCTCCGGGTTCTGTTCTTGGTCCCCTCCTCTTTTCTATCTACACTTCTTCCCTTGGTTCATTAATCTCATCCCATGGCTTTTCCTACCATCTCTATGCTGATGACTCCCAAATCTACCTTTCTACCCCTTATATCTCACCTTGCATCCAAACCAAAGTTTCAGCGTGCTTGTCTGACATTGCTGTCTGGATGTCTCAACGCCACCTGAAATTAAATATGACCAAACCCGAGCTTCTCATTTTCCCCCCCAAACCCACATCCCCGCTCCCCCCGTTTTCTATTTCTGTTGATGACTCTCTCATTCTCCCCGTCTCCTCAGCTCGAAACCTTGGGGTCATCTTTGACTCTTCTCTCTCTTTCTCTGCTCATATCCAGCAGATTGCCAAGATCTGTCGTTTCTTTCTTTACAACATCCGTAAAATCCGCCCCTTTCTTTCCGAGCACTCTACCAAAACCCTCATCCACACCCTTGTCACCTCTCGTTTAGACTACTGCAATCTGCTTCTTGCTGGCCTCCCACTTAGTCACCTCTCCCCTCTCCAGTCAGTTCAAAACTTTGCTGCCCGTCTCATCTTCCGCCAGGGTCGCTTTACTCATACTACCCCTCTCCTTAAGACCCTTCACTGGCTCCCTATCTGTTTTCGCATCCTGTTCAAACTTCTTCTACTAACCTATAAATGTACTCACTCTGCTGCTCCCCAGTATCTCTCCACACTCGTCCTTCCCGTGCACTCCGCTCCATGGATAAATCCTTCTTATCTGTTCCCTTCTCCACTACTGCCGACTCCAGACTTCGCGCCTTCTGTCTCGCTGCACCCTACGTCTGGAATAAACTTCCTGAGCCCCTACGTCTTGCCCCATCCTTGGCCACCTTTAAATCTAGACTGAAAGCCCACCTCTTTAACATTGCTTTTGACTCGTAACCACTTGTAACCACTCGCCTCCACCTACCCTCCTCTCTTCCTTCCCGTTCGCATTAATTGATTTGATTTGCTTACTTTATTTATTTTTTGTCTATTAGATTGTAAGCTCTTTGAGCAGGGACTGTCTTTCTTCTATGTTTGTGCAGCGCTGCGTATGTTTTGTAGCGCTATAGAAATGCTAAATAGTAGTAGTAGTAGTGCGAAGGGCTCTGTTGCAATATCTGCGCATGTCAAATGCCTTCAGGACCTCTGACCATCTTTTTGTTCTTTTGTCAGGTCCGCGTAGAGGGTCTCCAGCGTCTAAGGCCACTATAGCCCGTTGGCTCAAAGAAGCTATCTTTTCAGCATATCTGCTATCTGGCTGACCTCCGTCTGAAGCCTTTAAGGCACATTCCACAAGAGCGATTTCCTCTTCTTAGGCTGAATCTGGAGCACTCTCTCTTCAAGAGATATGTATTGCAGCTACTTGGGCTTCTAAGCTCTTGTTTTCCCGACATTACAGGCTGGATGTGGCTGCCAGGAGTGAACCGCATTTTGGAGCACAAGTGCTGGCGTGTGGTGTGGCTTGTTCCCACCCTATCTAGGGATTGCTTTGATACAACCCACTCGTAATGGATTCATCTGCTTGATGACAAGGAAGGGAAAATTAGGTTCTTACCTTGGTAATTTTCTTTCCTTTAGTCATAGCAGATGAATCCATGAGCTCTCCCTCAGTGGTTCATTATGCGATTCATGTTACTTTTATGTTCAGTTTTTTCTGTAGATATGTTCCCTCATTGGGAGAAGTTGGAAAACAGTCTTCAGGATTTCTGTTCAGTTACAAGAGGATGAGTTCATTCCCTCCAGGAGGATAAATCCATTCCCTCCTTTGACTTATAGCTCCAGTTTTGGGGCGTTCATCCGCTGTGAGGAAAGTTCATGTTCTTATGCTTTGCGGTGTAACACTGCTTTGGAAGCTTCAAATACTGAAGAGACAGATGTAGCTAGCTGGCTATGAGACACTATGGTTTTTCAGTGCTCTCTATCTCCCCCTGCTGGTTGATGGACACAACCCACTCATAATGGATTCATCTGCTATGACTAAAGGAAAGAAAATTACCAAGGTAAGAACCTAATTTTCCCGTGTGTGTGTAAGACTTTAACACTGGCTGAACGAATAGAAGTTCTTAAAAAAAATTAGAAAACAAAGTCAAGCATCTATTGCTAAAGAATGTGGTGTCAATCCCATTCAAATTTCATGTGTCTTGAAGCAGAAAGACCAGCTTCTGGAAGACTGGCAAAACAATACAAATCCACAACGGAAATGAAAACGGGCGGGAAAAGCTGAGGAGCTAGAAGATGCACTTCTTCGGTGGTTTACTCGAGTCAAGAGCAGACAGTTTCCTGTCAGTGGTCCACTGCTTATGGAGAAAGCTAACCAGCTAGCTGAAAGTCTTGGACTAACTGAATTCAAAGCCACTGTTGGATGCTTGGAAAGATGGAAGTGGAGGAACAACATAAAATGCAAGAAACAGCATGGTGAGAAACAAGACGCTGATGACTTTGCTGCTGAAAATTGGGTTGTTTCAGTTCTTCCTACCATATTGAATGAGTTTGCACCTCGTAACATTTTCAATGCTGACTAAAACGGTCTCTACTGGCGAGCGATTCCTAATGGAACACTTGCATTCTAACATGCCGAAACTACTGGAGGTAAAACATCGAAGGACCGACTGATGATCCTCCTTTTGCTGCAATATGGATGAGATTAAGAAGTTGGAACCCCTCGTCATTGGAAAGAGTAAACAGCCCCGTTGCTTCAAGAACGTTAAGCAACTTCCTCTGTCATACGAGGCTAACGCAAATTCATGGATGACTGGGCAAATTTGGAATCATTGGCTAAAGAACTTAGACACTAGAATGCGGGCACAAAGACGATCGGTTTTGTTGCTTTGTGATAATTGTGCTGCACACAGGGATGATGTCAGGCTTTCTAATGTCAAGGTGGTCTTCCTGCCACCAAACACTACCTCTCTGATCCAACCTATGGATCAGGGCATAATAGCCAATTTCAAACAACATTATCAGGCTCTTGTGCTACGTCGTCGGATGAACGTTATGGATGACCAGACTGGCAAGGATAAACATGCTGTTGAACTGGCTCGTAATCTATCACTGTTTGATTCCCTGCATATGCAGAAAGAAGACTGGAATCATGTTACACAGGCAACCATTGTGAACTGCTACAAGCTGGCAAGCTTTAAGGATGTGGAGAGGGACGAAACAGATGCAGCTGTTGCAAACGTGTCAGATGAAGAGGTTATTGACATCCTAGCCGGTGTTACTGAAGAGGAGTTTCATCGCTATGTAGCTGTTGATTATGATCTACAAACAGCTGACGACAGCACTGATGTCGAGATATGCGTCTACATGCAGGCAGCAACGGCTGATGATGAAACAGGATGAAATTAGCAACGAAGCACATGCTGACGAAATTCAACAACCTCCACCTGTCACTGTTGGAAGGGTATTGGAAGGGTGCTGGAGAGTCTCAACACCGTGCGGGCCTATCTGGAGGCCACTGGATGTCAGTGCTAGGACAGTTTTCACCGTCTGGCAGACGCAGTCTTTGGAACTCACAGACCCATTAGTGTACAGAGGACTATAACTGATTACTTCAAGTAAGTCTAATGTCAGTTAACGGAGACTATACTGTACGTATAATAATAAACAGTACTGTACATACGTTTATCAGATGTCAAGCTTCTTTGGGTCACAACGGTTAAGTGCATTTCTTTGGTCCCAGACCCTTGCACTTAAGTGGATTGCACTGTATATATGTGTATTTGTTTTATATGTGTGTATATGTGTGTGTGTGGCCCCAAGGAGGCGTGAGGATTCCACGTCCTCGGTACCGAGGAGTGTCGATGACGGGCGAAGGCTAAGAAGCATCGACATTGATCTCCTTCCCGTCACGGTACTGAGAGCTCCGGGGAGCCGAGGGATGTGGCACCCGAGAAGCGTCGGCACTGGGAGGACCGCTCACCCTCCATTCAGGAGGTGCCAGTGTGGTACAACCTGTGCTACCAGAGAAAGAAGAGAATGGATTCTATTCCAGGTACGTACTTGTTCCCAAAAAGAAGGTCCCTGAATACATTTATTGTTAAAGAAAAGTTTAGGATGATTTCCCTGGGCACCCTACTTCCCATGATTCAGGAAAAGATTGGCTATGCTCTCTGGACTTCAAGGATGCCTATACTCCCATTTCGATTCTTCCCACTCATAGGAAGTATCTCGTAATCCAAATAGAGAAACACCACTACCAGTACAGCATTCTGCTGTTTGGCTTGCATCAGCTCCCAGTGTCTATCTGTAGTTATAGTGCTTTTGCGCAGACTGGGAATATGTGTTTCCATGTCTGGATGATTGGCTGGTAAAGAGCACATCGCAGGAGGGAGCGACCGTCAATTCACCTAACTATTCGGGTGTTGGTGCTGCTAGGATTTGTGATCAATTACCTCAAGTCCCACCTTCACCTGGTCCATCAATTGGCGTACATAGGAGCTCTGCTTGATACATTGCAGACTTGAGCCTATCTTTCCCAGGTTGCAGACTCGAGCCTAACTTTCCCAGGTGAGAGCAGAGGCCTTGATAACACTTGCCTTGTGGGTTTGAAGCAGCAAGCAGATCACTGTTTGGCAAATTTTGAGATTAATGGACTACATGGCCCTAATAATACATGTCACTCCCATGACATGTCTCCATTTGAGAGATCCCAGTAGTCTCGGGCAGCTGGGAATCTATCGAATGTCATCCAGATTCCTTCAGAGTTGACTGATGTCCTTCTCTGCTGAACAATTTGGCTGAATTTGACTGTGGAACTACCATTCCAAATTCTACCCCTCAGCTTCGGATGGGGAGATTATGTGGATGGGCTTCACACCTAGGGTACTTGGTCTGCTCAGGAAACAGCTTACCATATCAACTTCCTCGAGCTCAGGGCAATTTGTAACAATCTAAAGGCTTTCAGAGATTGGCTACAGGACTAAATTACTCTCGTTCAAATGGACAACCAAGTAGCAATGTTCTTTGTGAACAAGCAGGGGGGTACGAGATCCTACTCCTTGTGTCAGGAGGCTGTGGGCCCTCTTTCACGGAATGGTCCTACAAGCCACGTACCTAGCAGGAAAGAACATCTGCCTGGTGGATAGACTGAGCAGGCTTTTGCAATTGCACAAGTAGTTTCTCAACATGGACGTAACTCGTAAGATCTTCTGAGAGTGGGGCGCACCCCCTTGTTGGATCTTTTGCCATGTATTTCATTAAGTGGAGGAGTGGCCTAGTGGTTAGAGCAACGGTCTTGAAATCCAGAGGTGACCGGTTCAAATCCCACTGCTGCTGTTTGTGATCTTGGGCAAGCCACTTAACTCTCCATTGCCTCAGGTACAAACTTAGATTGTGAGCCCTCCTGGGACAGGGAAATATCCAGTGTACCTAAATGTAACTCACCTTGAGCTACTACTGAAAAAGGTGTGAGCAAAATCCTAATAAATAAATAATAAGGTTCCCCTATTCAGGCTCAGATCACTTGGCAGACTAGCGTCTTGTGCCTTTATTTTTTATTGGGGAAAGGTTTTCTGTATGCATATTCTCCAATAACTCTCATAATGAAGACTTCGCTAAAGTTCAAGCAAGACCGGGGAACTATGATCCTAATCTCCCTATATTGGCCAAGGGAGATCTGAAGATCTGTGGATGTTGAAGCGTAGAATTCAAATCCTTAGATTTGTCAGAGGGTGTGTTTTGCATTTTGCTGGCATCCAGGGAAGACTCTACTAAGAAGAGTTGTACATTTAAATGGAGGAGTTTTGCCATCTGCTGTGAGGGCAAGACCTTAGATCCTCTCACTTGTCCTACACAATAACTGCTTGAATATCTCCTGCACCTCTCTGAGTCTGGTGTGAAAACCAACTCTGTAATGGTTCATCTCCGTGCAGTTGGTGCATATCTCTGTGTAGGAGGTAAGCCTATCTCTCTATAGCCTCTAGTAAGCTTCATGAGAGGTTTTATGTTGACAAAGCCACCCGCAAAACCACCAGCTATGTCATGGGATCTCAACGTTGTCGTCACCAAGCTGATGAAACTCCTTTTGAGCCACTTGATTCTTGTCATCTGAACTGTTTGACCTGGAAAGTTGTGTTTTTGGTGGCGGTCACTTCAGCTCGCAGAGTCAGTGAGCTTCAGGCCCTAGTAGCTGATCCATCTTACAATAATTTTCACCACAATAGAGTAGTTCTCTGCATGCATCCTAAGTTCCTTCCTGAGGTAGTGTTGAAGTTCCATCTTAATCATTTCCCCAAAATCACATTCCCATAGTGGTGAAAGTGTACTGCATACCTTAGATTGCAAACAAACCTTAGCCTTCTGTTTGGAGCAGTCTAAAGCCTATAGACAGGCCACCCAGCTTTTTGTTTCTTTTGACCAAATCTGATAAGGGGTAGCCATCAGCAAATGCACAGTTTCTAATTGGCTACCAGATTACATATCCTTCACTTATGCCTAGGGTGGGCTGACTCTAAGAGGTCATGTCAAAGCTCGTAATGTCAGAGCCAGGGCAGATTTGGTAGTCCACCTGAGGTCAGCCTTCATAGAGGAGATTTGCAAAGCTGTGACATGGTCTTCTGCCACACATTCACATTTCATTAATGCCTTAAGCAGGATACCCGAAGTGACTGCTGGTTCGATCAGGCAGTCCTGAAGAATTTGTTCAGTGTATGGAAACCAACTCCATCTCTATAATCCCAGTTTTCTTCAGTTTCAGGCTGCACCTTCACAACTAGCATGTAAATAGCTTCAGGTTAATTATCTTTTAGGCCTCTATGTTTAGAGTATCTGTTGTCCTACCATTGTTTTTTTTCGGTGAGCCTAGTAGTTAGGTATTCCCAGATGTGAGAATACAGAAGGCCTGCTTGTCTTTGGAGAAAGCAAAATTACTCACCTGATGACAATGATCCTGCTGGATGAAAAATCTCTCGAGTACAGTGAAGCAATCCTTCTAGAAGGACAAAATGATAGCCGAAGATAGAATTTACTGAAAGAGCGAAGCTATTCATCTATAGCAGGTGTTCTCCAAGGACAGCAGGCCAAGTATTTACCCCCAAGATCTACATCATCTAGATCTACAGAAAATAAAAGTAAAATGTCATGTGCAGAAGTACCATGGTTTTGTATTATAGTAGCTAATGGACTTAAAAGATACTGAGTAGCAAAGGAGATAACATGGATCCTTGAGGTACTCTGTAATTTAAAGGTTGAGGGTTGGGACATTTTTCCACCTGTTTAACTGTAAAAGATCAGTCTATAAGAAATGAACGAAACAATGTCAAAACTGTACCAGATAAACCATTTTCTTCAAATTGACTAAGCAAGAGACTATGGTCTATTAAAGTGTTTCCCAAGTCAGTCCTGGAGTACCCCACTTGCCAGTCAGGTTTTCAGGATATCCACAGTGTTTCCCAAGTCAGTTGTAGAATACCCCCTTGCCAGTCAGGTTTTTAGGATATCCATAATGAATATGCATGAAATTGATTTGCATATACTGCTTCCACTGTATGCAAATCTTTCATGCATATTGTGGGATACACTGGTCTATTAGATCAAATGAACTCTCTATAACTGACTGCTTAAAGTACTCTGTCACTTGTGAACTTTAATGCAATACCACTCTGTATTTCTCATTCCAATAATGGCGATCGCCACTACGGTATAATGTAAGCCACACTGAGCCTGCAAATAGGTGGGAAAATGTGGGATACAAATGCAATAAATAAAATAAATGCTATAGACAGATTTAATGAAACATCTAAAATAACCAATCCTGTTTCCAGTGTGGAGTGACTCTCACTTAACAAAGCAGTTAGTACAGTTTCGGTGTTGCGATTTGAACAAAATCCTGATTGCTGCGGATGATAAACTAAAGCCTGCTCCACGTGGGCGACAAGTACGGACCAGTTTTTCCATTAGTTTAGATAGAAAGCATAAGTTTGAAACTTTGAAATTGGACAATAGTGCACTGGAATGGTATAAGAAAAAGTGAGTAAACCATGTATAGGGAGATGTAACCAAACAGTAGCTTTTGGATCCAGAGAGCAGGTTGTGAGATTTAAGGATCTCGGTGTCTTCAAAAGAGAACAAAGATTAGGTAACTCAGTTAGATCAAAGTTCTGTCCCAACTCCAATTAGTTCAACAGAATCATTAGCATTGCTCCTCAGGATCTCTTCTGAGGATGGAAAATACAGACTACAGAGAGTCAATTTATGAATGGAAAAAATGCGCCAGAGAATCCACTGTTGGCATCTGTTTATCTGATTCTGAATTGGGAAGTCCTGATGAAAAAAAAATAGAGAACGGCTAATACCCATTATCCAAAGGCATTCTGCTCTATAGACCTGTTGTTTTAGCAGGCGCAAGCCATCATGATACCAAGGCTGGCTCTGCCTCGAACAGTGCCATGAAAAACACAGTGGAGCAATGGAATTATGAGCATTGCTCAGAACCCAGTTGCAACAAGCTGCCTGCTTGTCTAAGAGGCAATCATAATTTCCTTTGAATCCTGCTAGACCAGTTCATGACCTTCCTGGAAGACTACAGTTTGGGGGAGGGGGGAGTTCTGGATTTCGCTTGTTGTCTCCCTCAGTCTGAAAGTGTAAATATCTCTACCTACTCCTCACTGGCCTCCCACTTTGCCATTTATCTACAAATGCACTAGATCTGCATCCCCTCCTTACCTCTCTACCCTCATCTCCCCTTACGTTCCTACCCGTAACCTCCGCTCTCAAGACAAATCCCTCCTCTCAGTACCCTTCTCCACCACCGCCAACTCCAGGCTCCGCCCTTTCTGCCTCGCCTTACCCCATGCCTTTAATAAACTCCCTGAGCCCATACGCCAGGCCCCCTCCCTGCCCATCTTCAAAGCTTTGCTCAAAGCCCACCTCTTCAATGTCACCTTCGGCACCTAACCACTATACCTCTATTCAGGAAATCTAGACTGCCCCCACTTGACAGTTGACATTTCGCCCATTAGATTGTAAGCTCTTTTGAGCAGGGACTGTCCTTTTTGTTAAACTGTACAGCGCTGCGTAACCCTAGTAGCACTCTAGAAATGTTAAGTAGTAGTAGTAGTCATTGAGGTGGTGCAGAGGTTCACTGTGAGATTTGTTTCAAGCGTATTGGTTTCATTAGCTCCCTTTGGTAGTGGCATACTGGAGAGTTCCAAACACTACCAGCCCTTATACTAGTAACGTCTTTGGAAGATTTTGGTTTTCTACTTCTACTTCCTGGTTGGAGGGGATACAACCTATTTATCTGGTCTAGCAGATGCAAGGAAAGGAAATTTAACAGGTATGAATATATATCTCCTTATTTGGAAAAGTAGTAAAGAAAAACCTGAAGTTGTATATTGAAAAAAAGAAATAATGGATAGCAGTATTTTTAAATTTAACAGTATATATAGTTAACAGCTCTAGCAATGAAATGAAATTATGTCATTGCAAAATGTCTGTTGTAGGTAAGAAACTTTAAAATATGTATGGTTAGCATCTATTGGTATTTATGTATTGTTTTGAAAGATTGATGGTTAGCAACTAGTTGCAAAATTATTCTGTTCTGTTAATACTCTGATTTGTGTTCCAGTTTTCGCACGAGCAAAGGGGTTGGGTATTCTGCACATTTTGTTGGCAACTGCTTGATAGTCACTTCACTGAAATCAAAAGGCAAAGGTTTTCAGCACTGTGTAAAATATGATTTCCAACCTCGAAAGGTTAGTAAAAGCCTTGTTGTTTGTATAAATGTGAATATTTCTGTGTTATGACAGTAAAATTGAACTTTAGGACAGAAAAATATGTGCATTCCTAGTACAACCTTGCAGATAGACTCCACAGATTTTGCATAAAAGTTAGATATCTGACTTGTGTGGTATGTTAGATGACTTCTTAAAAACAACTTTTGATTTGAAATTATAGTACTGCTGAATTTGGTGTTCAATATTTAAACAACTGCATACTAATTTATGATAAATTTTAAAATTTAGAATATCGTGATTGAGGTAGTTGGCCACGATAGTACACTTTCAAATATTGCTGTTTCAGGATAGATCCTGCACAAAGATATGAGACTTTATGATTGACTGACCTGCATTGTTGATATATGACTGAGGATGACTTCCTTCTAATTTATGAAAATGAAATTCCTTAGTATTTCACAGATCAGTCCAGGTATTATTAGGAAAGGCATTATAATGCCTTTGTATCGCTCCATGGTGCGGCCGCACCTCGAATATGGTGTTCAATTCTGGTCGAAGCAGGCCATTGTGCCGAAACACGGCCGTGTCGGGTCGCTGTTATGTACATATAATTTTTAAGTGAATAAATATAAAACAGTTGGTATCCTCATCCATTCTCCTCACTTTTTGTTTCATGTTCAATTCTGGTCACCACATCTGAAAAAAGATATAGTGGAATTAGAAAAGGTGCAGAGAAGATCAACGGAAATGTTAAAGGGGATTGGATGACTTCCCTATGAAGAAAGGCTAAAGCGGTTAGGGCTCTTCAGCTTGGAGAAAAGATGGCTGAGGGGAGATATGATAGAACTCTATAAAATAATGAGTGGAGTGGAAAAATACTAGGACTAGGGGGGATTCAATGAAGCTACAAAGTAGTAAATTTAAAATGAATTGGAGAAAAGTTTCTTCACTCAACGTGTAATTAAACTCTGGAATTCATTGCCAGAGAATGTGGTAAAGGCAGTTAGCTTAGCAGGGTTTAAAAAAGTTTGTATGGCTTCCTAAAGGAAAGTCCATAGACCATTATTAAAATGGACTTGGGGAAAATCCACTGCTTATTTCTGTATAAGCAGCATAAAATGTTTTGTTCTTTTTTTGGGATCCTGCCAGGTATTTGTGATCTGGATTGGCCACTGTTGGAAACAGGATGCTGGGCTTGATGGACCTTTAGTCTGCCCCATCATGTCAGTACTTATATACTTATGTAGTTTGTGGGTTATGTCCGTTGATCAGTGGATGGAGACAGAAAAAGAAAATAGTTCTTTGTAATCCATCCTATTAGGGTACCGTACACTCTTAGAATCTCAGTACTTCTGTCTCCAGTAGATGGATAAAAGACTTTCCATGCAGCTCATGGTCTAATGTCACTCCTGAACCAGCTTCTCAGCTGTGCTTCGGGTGATCTGGGGTGCCTTTATTCATCTTCATAACCAGTTATACAGCTGTATCTCAGTTGAGCTGTATGCCTTTTTAGGTATTATGTCCCTAACTAGTTAAACAACTGCAGTTTAGTTTTGCTCTGACGCTGTATCCCTTCAAGTGTTGGGATTGATGGTTGTGTCTTTAGATGTAGTGCCATGTGCTAGGATGCACATGAGACCTTTACAGAAATCACTTCTCTCTCAATGTTTTTTGTAGAATCTGAAGTTTCATCTTATAACATAGTAGATGACGGCAGAAAAGACCTGCATGGTCCATCCAGTCTGCCCAACATGAGTACGCAACTGTGGAACGCATTACCTAATGATTTGAAAACAATCGACGAAATAACCAATTTTCGCAAATCTCTGAAGACTTATCTCTTTAATAAGGCCTACAAAGAAAATCCATAGCCTCAATAAACCACTTCGCCAACCCAACCCAGTTAAGAATGTCTACCTGCTATATTCTCCCACCTAACTCTTTTCTTTTCCCTACTTAATCTTGTTACATCACTAACTGTATCTGATATCCTGGAATGACAACACCATTACAAAACTCTGTAAGCCACATTGAGCCTGCAAATAGGTGGGAAAATGTGGGATACAAATGCAATAAATAAATAAACAAAATAAACTCATATGTGCTACTTTTTGTGTATACCTTACCTCAAATGTTAATAATAATAATAAAATTACTACCTAGGTCTGCACCTGTGCTGCTATGTGCACGTATAAAGAATGGCTGCAGATGCTGCCCGAGAGTCTGGGAAGGTGCATAAACGTGGGAGAGTTGTACTGTACTGCTAATTCTGCTCCCCTTATACTATGCTCATCTTATACTACTGGAGGTCAGGCTGTCTTTACTTGTAGCTACACAGCAACAATTAGTCCAAAGGGAAGAGTTTGGAAACCTTAAACTGGATCTGTGTGATGACATGCAAGTCTCACAGGTAGGGGGCACATTGTCTTGACAAATTTGCACAAGTTCAGTGGACCTCAATGGAAACTAACCTTCCTTGTCATCAAGCAGATGAATCCATTACGAGTGGGTTGTGTCCATCAACCAGCAGGGTGAGATAGAGAGCACTGAAAAACCATAGTGCCTCTTGGCCAGCTAGCGCCATCTGCCTCTTCAGTATTCTCTATCTCCCCAGCAGGGTGGTTGCAGCTTGTTCAAGCTCCTTCAGAAAATCTGCCTGGGGTGGCTCCTGTGCTTTGCCAGTTGTAGCAGGGGTGTTGTGGCTGATGGTGCCCACTTGGCAAATAGGTTAGCCCTTTTCCTGCCTTACCCGGCACCCATGTGGAAGTAGACAAATAGGCAAGCCCTGTCCCTGTCTTTGCCCACGCTGTGGATGCAGGCACATAGGTCACCCTTTTCCTGCCTTTCCCATACTACTGATCCTCCGGAGTTGGAAATTTGCCTCTTTCGCTGTTGCCTCAAACTTTCCTCACAGCGTTAAAAAAAAAAAAAAAAAGAGGTTTTCTTCTGATTGTGCAGCGTGACCGGAGCTCGGAGACTCGGTCTGGTGAGGTAAGAGCATTTTGTAGCTCCTCCGGGGAGGGCCTGCGTTCGGGATGATTTTGGCGTGAATCAGCCATTTTGAATTTCCGCCGCTTTCGGCGATGGCTGCTGAGAAAGTAAAGCGCTGTTCAGTTTGTGACAAGCGCAAATCTGCAGCGGGGCTCTGTAAGGCGTGCTTTTCAGATAGAGCCGGCCCAAGCATGGCGAGCGATGTTCTTTCCCACTCCCATGGAGCTGGCAGCGGGCTCCATTTTGGAACAGAAGTCCCGTGCTTCTACAGCAGATGGAGAGATCTTTGCTTGGCAGAGTTGGTTGCCTGGCTCAACCCTGGCCTCAGGGCCTCCTGTATGTGTTCCCTCCGTGGCCCTTGATAGGGCGAGTACTCCTGCGGATTTGGCTCCACCAAGGAGAGGTGGTTCTCATTGCCCCGGATTGGCCCAGGAGGCCGTGGTATGCGGACTCCGGCGAATGCTGATAGAGGATCCCCTGCCGTTACCTCTGGTACCGAACCTGTTGTCACAGGGCCCGGTGACCATGGAGGACGCCTGCTGCTTTGGTCTTACGGCATGGCTATTGAGAGGGCGCAATTGAGAGACAAGGGATATTCCAGTAAAGTCATTTCCACTCTCCTACAGGCCTGCAAGCGTTCCACTTTCCGTGGCTTATGCCAGGATTTGGCGCCAATTGATGCTTGGTGTGCTTCTAAAGCAATTACACCCATGCGGGCTTCTGTCTCGCCGATACTTGACTTTCTGCAGGATGGTTTACAAAAAGGCTTGGCCTATAATTCCCTGCATGTTCAAGTTGCAGCCTAGCATGTTTTCTAGGGAAGGTCGTTGGCCTCTCTCTGGCTGCTTGCCCGGATGTGACATGGTTTCTTAGAGGGTAGCTTTGGCTCCGTCCTCCCGTGTGAGCTCCGTGTCTGGCCTGGAACCTGGGGTTAGTTTTAAAGGCCTGTCAGTGTTCGCCTTTCGAGCCGCTCAGGCGAGCTTTGGAGAAGGATGTGACCTTAAAGACGGTCTTTTTGGTGGCCGTGACATTGGCGAGACGGGTATCTGAGCTCCAGGCGCTGTCCTGCGAGACCCATTTCTGCAATTCTCAGAGTCCAGAGTAATGGTACATACGGTGCCTTCCTTCATGCCTAAGGTGGTTTCAGCGTTTCACCTAAACCAGCCTATTTTCCTGCTCTCCTTTTCTAAAGAGGAGTTTCCAGAAGCCTACGGGCAGTTGCACCTTCTGGATGTGCGAAGGGCTCTGTTGAAATATCTGTGCATGTCAAATGCCTTCAGGATCACTGACCATCTTTTTGTCTTTTGTCAGGTCCGCGTAGAGGGTCTCCAGCGTCTAAGGCCACTATAGCCCATTGGCTCAAAGAAGCTATCTTTTCAGCATATCTGGCCGGCCTCCGCTGAAGCCTTTAAGGCACACTCCACAAGAGCGATTTCCTCTTCTTGGGCTGAAACTGGAGCACTCTCTCTTCAAGAGATATGTAGTGCAGCTACTGGGCTTCTAAGCTCTCGTTGGCCGACATTACAGGCTGGATGTGGCTGCCAGGAGTGAACCGCATTTTGGAGCACAAATGCTGGTGCGTGGTGTGGCTTGTTCCCACCCCTATCTGGGGATTGCTTTGATACATCCCCACCTCGTAATGGATTCATCTGCTTGATGACAAGGAAGGGAAAATTAGGTTCTTACCTTGGTAATTTTCTTTCCTTTAGTTATAGCAGATGAATCCATGAGCCCTCCCTCAGTGGTTCATTATGTGATTTATGTTACTTTTGTGTTCACTTTTTCCTGTAGATATGTTCCCTCATTGGGAGAAGTTGGTAAACAGTCTTCAGGATTTCTGTTCAGTTACAGGAGGATGAGTTCATTCCCTCCAGGAGGATGAGTCCATTCCCTCCAGGAGGATGAGTCCATTCCCTCCTTTGACTTATAGCTTCAGTTTTGGGGCGTTCATCCGCTGTGAGGAAAGTTCATGTTCTTATGCTTTGCGGGTGTAACACTGCTTTGGAAGCTTCAAATACTGAAGAGGCAGATGGAGCTAGCTGGCCAAGAGGCACTATGGTTTTTCAGTGCTCTGTATCTCCCCCTGCTGGTTGATGGACACAACCCACTCATAATGGATTCATCTGCTATGACTAAAGGAAAGAAAATTACCAAGATAAGAACCTAATTTTCCCATCTGGAAGCATGGGTGATCCGTTTAGCTGGTCTGGATTTCTGTCAACTACTCAAAACAAAGTAGTAAGGAGTCTCTCCAACAATGTGACGACAGCAGCCTATGTCATAAAACAAGGAGGAAAGTCTGCAAGCAGCAGAGAAGAGATACAGATGTTGATGGATTGAGCAGAGAAGAATCTGAAAGACATCTCAGAAGCATTTGTGGCTGAGATCCAAAATATCTGAGTGGATTACTTCAGCAAGACGTTCTGTGGCTCCAGGATAATGAAGTATAGCAGAGGATGCTTTCATGGAGAGAGGTACACCATTGGGGTTATCGGATCATATACTTGATAGCAATAGACCAGAATGTGAAGGCTCCAGTCTTTTGCAATTGGAGAAAGGATTGGAGTCAAAAGGAATAGGTGCCTTTATTCAACCATGGCCACCATTGGGTCTTCTGTTAGTTAGTTATGTATTCTGCTGTGGCTATTCATAGGTTAGGGTCATTCAAAAGATAGAAAAGCAACGAGGTCTTGTAGTGTTGATTGTTCTGGATGGCTAATACAGGGACTTCATGTGTCAGGGTTTCCTGGTGCGGGATCCAGCTTGGATATAATACCGCGAAATATCCACACAAGTAGTAGTGGATCAAAGGGAAGGGAACGTTCTTGCTGGAAACCATGTGACAAAGGAGACAAGGCTTCTGAAAGAATTTCTGGCAGACCTTGGTTTCACCAAGTAAGTTTTTTTTTTGTTAAAAAAACCCAGAAAAAATTACATTAGAAGCCATTTGGGAAGCTTTATGGGCCTGGAAGCTTCTTTCCTCCCCAAAACTTTCTCCTTTAATTCAACAGTCTCAAATCTTATCAGAAAAAATCCAACATTAGAGGGAAATATAATAACTATGGACAAGACATTGGAGATTAATACAAAAGACATACAAGTTCTTCAACAAACACAAGTAACTAATTAAAGAAAGTTTGTATCTTCAGAATAAAATAGAAACTTTGGAAAATCAGCAGAGATTAATACAGTGAGAATGATAAATTTTCCTAAACAGGCTTCAATAGCTCCACTAATAACTTTTAAAAGATATATGACTGAAGTTCTGAAGATACCTGAACAAGCATACCCCTGGTCTCAATAATTTATCATTTGTTACCTTATAAAAAAGGAGACAGACCAATTGGTTGATCAGGGGTCTGGAATACCTTTTTATACCTTGGACTTGAACTTAACACAGACTTTGGAAGATGATAACTTGGGTTTAATGGCAACAACTCTTATAGTGACTTTTGTATTACAACCAGTTAGAGATTGGATATTGAAAACATTTTCTTCACGGAGATCAGCTTTTCTTGAACTATAAAGTTAGAATGTTTCCGGACGCTCTAAAGCGACACAAAGAGGCGTCAAGAGTTTCTTAAATTACGCCCCAAAATTCAATAATTGGGCGATCTCTTTTGGTTGGAATTTCCCCTATAAATGTGTGATAAAATTAAATTCTGTTAAATATGTGTGTTTTGATCCTGAACAATTAGTTCTTTCTTAGATTCTAAAATAGCCTTGATCCCCTCTCTACAACCAAGAACAACAATTACATCTACTCCGTAATTTAAGAAGAAAATTCCTGGAGCTCACTTCCAGCCTCCTGTTTCTTTATAGGAAGAATTATTCTTATATTATTCTTTTACTATTCCACAGATATAGTGATATGCCTCCAACTAATTGTGGACTAAAGATGAATACTATGAAAAGTAATATGGAAACTTATATTCTCCCTTTGCCTTTCTTTGGAATTTTATGCTGACCGTTTAGAGAATATGGAAATTTGAATAGAATTATTCATCTTTTCTGTATCAAGATGTGTTCTTGAATGTATTGTAAATCTGCAAAAATAATTAAAAAAAAAAAAAAAACGTAAAAAAAACTTCTATCCACAAACACGGTAGGGGTATTTCATCACATCCTAGACCTAAGGATCCTGAACAAGTATCTGACCTAGAAAGCAAGATGGGTTCCTTAGGCACCCTCATTCCTATACTAGAAAAAAGGGAATTGGGTTTGCTCTCTGCATGCAAAGGATGCTTATACCCACATAGATACATCTATATCACTGGCAGTATCTGAGATTTGTAGTAGGGAAACACCACTTTTTCAGTATCACTTACTGCCATTTGGCCTTGCTTTGGCATCAGGAGTAGTTACAAAATAGCCTAGCAGTTGTTGTAGCGTTCTCATGCACGCTGGGGATGCAAATGTTTTCCTTACTTGGACAATTGGTTGATCAAGAGCACATTTGAGAAAGGTGCAAAAGAATCAGTGTACATGACCATTCATCTACTAGGGTTTGTCATAAACTATCCCAATTCATAGCTAATCCCATTGCAGAAATTGGATTTCAAGGAAGCTCTGCTAAACAGGAAAAGAGAGGATCCAAAAGTACACAAATCAGCAAAAAAAGCACAAAAGAGCCTTTAAGAATGGAGCAATGGAGAGTCAATCAAATTATAGAAGCTCTGCTAGACATGACTTTAGCATCTGCATTTCTTCCTCTGTAGTAGATCATAACTCAGTACAGTAATAGTAGAAGTGCACAAGAATCAGTAGGTATCAGGTGTAGAAACATCGAGGATGCTGGGCTACATGGCCTCCTCAATTGATGTAACTCCATGGCATGCCTCAATTTGAGGCAACTAAATTGACCTTGTCTATTCAGTGGTCACAAACCACAAGAAACTTTCAGGGCATCTTATCCTTCATCGCCTCACTGTGGGACTTGCCATCCTTGTGGATGATTCAGTCCAATCTAGCAAAAGGAAATCCCCTTCTAAATTCCTCATATTCAAAAGGTAGTAACAATGAATGCATCTAGCTAAGGATGGGGAGCTCATGTAGATGGGTTCCAACTTCAAAGTCTGGGTCTGCCTAGGAAAAGCTTCATCAGATAAACTTAAGAGTGATCTGGAATGCTCTAAGGACTTATCACATCAAATTATTTTTAATACAGACAACCGGGTTGCAGTATATCACATCAGCAAGCATGGAGAGACTGGTTTATATTTACTGTGTCAGGATGCAGTCAGAATGTGGAAGTAGGCTATCTCGCAAGAGATGCCCCTCAGAGTCACATATCTGGCAGGAAAATAGAGCTGCTATGAGATAGACTGCAACTTCACGAGTGGTCTCCGGATGAGACTGTAGCCCAGAAGATGTTTCAAGAGTGGGACACCTCATCAATAGATTTTTGGCCACTCAGTACAATAAGAAAATCCCTCAGTTCTGCTCCAGACTAGGATCACATGACAGACTAGCCTTAGATGCCTTCCTCATTTATTGGTGGGAGGAATTTCTGTGTGCATACCCTCCAGTACGTCTCATAGCAAAAACTCTAATTAAACTTAAGCAGGATCAAGAAACCATGGTTCTTATCATCCCCTACTGGCTGAGGCAGATGTGTTTTCTTTCTCTTCTGGAGCTTTCCTCCAGGGATTCATGGAAACTGGGATGCTTTCCAACATTGATTACCCAGGATCAAGGGTCCTTACTATATCCCAGCCTTCAGGCCCTAGCCTTCATGGCTTGTATGTCAAGACCTAGTGTGTCTCAGGTTCTGATGACTTTCAGAAGAGTTTCTATTAGGAGGTCTTAACACTTTTAAATGGGAGCATTTTGCTCTTTGGTGTGAGGGGCTCTAGATCCTTTTTCCTGTCTTAAATAAAAACTGCTGGAATACCTTCTATGTTGTTGAGTCATATCTTAAAACCAACTCCTATTAGGGTTCACCTTAGTGCAGCTGGTGCTTATCACCAAATATTTATTTATTGGGATTTATTAACTGCCTTTATGAAGAGATTCACCCAAGGCAGTATATAGCAGGTACAGTTTAACATCAAACTTACAATTTTAACAGCATAACAGTAAAATGTACAAGTATAAACATAAATACAATGAAAGAGGAAAACTTGGGAACAGCAAATTGAAACCTAATACTAAGACTACCATGAATCAGGTTCAAAATATACACATTTAACGACATTGAAATTCAAATAAGAGACGATGCAAGCATAATAGTGATGGAATCTAATATAAAAAGGCACCCTCAACGTTCTGAGGACAACGTTCTGAAGTCACTCAGACTCCCAGAACGGTTCGTAAGTTCGTGGTGGTGAAGCCACGACTTGCTGCCCCGCCCTCGCGTCAAACGTCATGACGTCGAGGGCGGAAAAGCAACAGAAAAATGAAAGCAGGGACCGCGTGTTTCCCTACTCCTCCCCCTGCCAAGGAAACGCTGGCTACCAACCGCGCCGCGCGCCTCAGGTAGCCCCGCCCAGACCGCCCGAGCACCACTCTCCCTCCCTCCCTCCCAAGTTCAGCAACGCGCGACGGCGACGTGGTGGGGGCGCTCCGCCCCAGATGTCAGCGGTGGGGAGTGCTGCGAGTCCGCTCCCGGCGCTGTCCTGCCTTTAAAACCCAATTTGAAGCGCTGGAGTAACAGGCAGCAGCGCCTCGCGTCTGCCCTTCTACTAAAAATCTCTTCGACGACGTCATTGGGCCTTCCCACATTGAGTCCCGCCCTCCTCTCAGGTAACTTCCAATTACCGCGAGGGCAGGTGGGACTCAATGTGGGAAGGCCCAATGACGTCGTGGAAGAGATTTTTAGTAGAAGGGCAGACGCGAGGCGCTGCTGCCTGTTACTCCAGCGCTTCAAATTGGGTTTTTTTTTAAGGCAGTGAGGGTGGTGGGCCTGGGCGGCAGGAGAATGGAGCTGGTAGGTGGGGAGGGACTCAGATGGGAGAAGGGTGTGGGGCTCTCAGGTGGGGGGGAGGGGTTCTCAAATGGGAACTACACTGAGGTGGGAGGGGTTCATGGATGGGAGAAGCAGAAGGGGGTGGGGAGGGGTTCTTGGATAGTTGAAGGGGACGGGTGGGGAGGGGACTGGGGTTCTTGGATGGGAGAGACTGGGGAGGGGTTCTCGGATGGGAGAAGGGGACGGATGGGGAGAGGACTGGGATTCTTGAATGGGAGAAGGGGACTGAGGTGGGGAGGGGTTCTTGGATACTTGAGGACGAGTGGGGAGGGGACTGGGGTTTTTGGATGGGAGAGACTGGGGAGGGGTTCTTGAATGGGAGAAGGAGACTGAGGTGGGGAGGGGGTTCAAGGATGGGAGAAGCAGAAGGGGTGGGGAGGGGGTTCTTGGATAGTTGAAGGGGACGGGTGGGGAGGGGACTGGGGTTCTTGGATGGGAGAGACTGGGGAGGGGGTTCTCGGATGGGAGAAGGGGACAGATGGGGAGAGGACTGGGATTCTTGAATGGGAGAAGGGGACTGAGGTGGGGAGGGGGTTCTTGGATACTTGAGGACGAGTGGGGAGGGGACTGGGGTTTTTGGATGGGAGAGACTGGGGAGGGGGTTCTTGAATGGGAGAAGGAGACTGAGGTGGGGAGGGGGTTCAAGGATGGGGGAGGGGGTTCTTGGATGCTTGAAGGGGACGGGTGGGAAGGGCACTGGGGTTTTTGGATGGGAGAGACTGGGGAGGGGGTTCTCGGATTGGAGAAGGGGACGGGTGGGGAGGGGACTGGGGTTTTGGATGGGAGAGACTGGGGAGGGGGTTCTTGAATGAGAGAAGGGGACTGAGGTGGGGAGGGGGTTCAAGGATGGGAGCGCTTCATTAAACCCCATACACACACACACCCTCTCTCATCTGGCAGCGCTTCCTGTACCCCCTCCCCCCCCCCCCCCCACACACACTCCCTCACTCTGTCATCTGCCATTGCTTCCTGAACCCCCCCCCCCTCCCACACACACACATACTCTCTTTCATCTGGCAGCGCATCCAGAATCCCCCACACCCTCTTCTTCCAAGCTGAACCCCTCCAACACATCCCCCCACCCCACACACACACTCTCTCTCTCTCTTCCTCTCCTCCAGCACACCAATTGCTTAGGTGCAGTGGCAGCAATCTCAGACACCAGAGAAAGAGGGGGGCCTGACACCATAGAGAGAGAGGGAGGGAGGGAGGTATCTCTGTCACACACACACACTCTCTCTCACAGACAATGTGTTTCTGTCTCTCACTCTCATACCCTCTATGTCTCACATTGTATCACATTCACTCTCTATGTGTCACACAGTCACTTACATACTCGCTTGGTCTCATACACTCAGTCTCACAGACAATCTGTGCCTCACACACACTCTCATTCACGCACACACTGTATCTGTGTGAACACTCTCTCTCTCTATCACACTGTGTCTCCCATACGCAATTGCACACACTCTCATTCTCACACACACACTCTCTCACAGACACGCTCACACCCAGACTCACTCTCTCTCTCACACACACTCACACTTTCACTCTCTCTATCACACACAGTCACTCTCACATACACTCTCCAAAACATACACATTATGAGGAAAACCTTGCTAGCGCCCGTTTCATATGTGTCAGAAACGGGCCTTTTTTACTAGTATCTAAAGCACCAATTAGAACATTCAAATAGCATTGGCATGATACTAATGCTTTTCCACAAGAAAGCTTACCATATAGTTGAGGGGCCAAATGCAAATATTTAAATGGGGAAAGATACGTGGTACAGAAGGTACTGTTAAGGCCTCTTAAAGCATAATATCCTTAAAGCTTTAATATCCAAGAATTATATCTCCATACACCAGCACACATCCTGAAGCCTCTTTTTTTCTGAAATTTACTTTGTTGAATAAGTGTAGCTAATTTACTCAGTTAGTAGAGCCTCAGAAGTTATTGCCCCAAGGCAAGAGACTTTGTAGTTCTGAGAGCTGTATTGGTGGGTGGAGATGGAAATCTGAAGAAAGGAAGTTTTATTGCAGAGGTGGGAAAGTGGCCAAGTAGATGAAAGCAGTTCAGAGATGGAGTGCTGGGTGTGTGCAGTATCTTGAGAGAGAGAATGAAGGAGAATGAAATAGAAGGTAAACCCATATCTACTCAGCCTTAATTGTTGTTTAAGCCTCCTGCAGTGTCTTGGGAAATCAATGTCATTTTGACCAGTTGATGAAAGCTCCTTTTGAGCCACTAGATACCTGCCACCTGAAGTACTTGACCTTGAAAATCCTGTTTTTGGTATTGATCAATTCAACTTGCAGGGTCAGTTAGCTTCAGGTCCTAGTAGCTGATCTACCTTACACAAAGTATTTCAATAATAGAGAGCTCATGTGTGCATACACTAAGTTCTTCCCTAAGGTACTGTTGAAGTTCCATCTTAACTAGTCAGTTGTTCTGCTAACATTTGTTTCCAAAACCTCATGCCTAGACTACAAGAGATCTATGGCCTACCTGGAGCGTTCTAAAGGCTATAGAAAGTCTACCCAGTCTTTTCTTTCTTTTGACCCAAAGAGGATAGGGACTGCTTTCAGCAAATGCATTCTTTCAGATTGGCTGGCAGTCTGCATTTCCTATACCCAGGCAGGCCTGACGCAAGAAGGTCATGTCACAGCTCATAACATTAGAGCTGTGGCTGTGTCGGTTTTCCACTTGAGGTTAGCCTCCATAGTGGAAATTTCCAGAATTGCAATGAGGTCTTCAGTTCACACATTTATATCACATTATTGTTTGGACCAGGACAGTCAGTTTGACAGTTGTCAAGAATTCATTTGGGATTTAGAATCCCAACTCATTTTTCTGTTCTAGGCTGGCTTTCAAAACAATTATAATGTTAGTTAACTTGTTCTCCAACCTTGCCTATTGTAAGGCTATCAATCCATTATCACCCCCCCCCTTTTTTTTTCCCCAAAGCCAGCCTCTAGCTAGGGAGTACTTCAAGTGAGAAGATTGTTTTCTCCAAGTACAAGCAGAATACTAAGTTGCTTACCTTCACTAAGTGTTCTCCAAGGTCAGCAGGATACGTTATCCTCACATACCCTCTGTCCTGTTGAATTCCATTAGGTATACTCAACTGGCTAGGGTTCCACACAACAGAGGCATGTAGAAAGTTTTTTTTACTGAAAGTGGAGAGCCCTTCCTGTACATTGGCTTCTCCATTGTGAGTATATGTATCCTGCTGTCCTCGAAGAACACTTGCTATAGATAAGTAATTTGTTTTTGATTCATGAAACTTTGCTTATAGGGCAGTGCTGCTCAAAATTTTTCCGGCTCCGACACCATAATCACAGCCACAGTGACCCTCATGATCCCCATTGAGGTACATCATGTCATGCTTATAGAGTGCCCACCAGTTCATGATGCCAAATGCTGTATATGCAACACCATTTGGGATTGCGACCCACAGTTTGGGAAGCACTGTTAAAGAGGATATGGATTCATTCTAGATCTGTTCATTTTTTTGCTGGCAAGGAGAGCGATTCATTCTGTATACAACAGAATGTTCAAAATTGTTACTTTTTAAAATTGACATTTGAAATTTTATATATATTTACAGTGTTGTATAGTAACTAAATGTAACAAGTCCATAAACCACTACTAAATGGACTTGGGAAAAATCCACAATTCCAGGAATACATATGTAGAATGTTTGTACGTTTGGGAAGCATGCCAGGTGCCGCTGTCGTGGACAGGATGCTGGGCTCGATGGACCCTTGGTCTTTTCCCAGTGTGGCATTACTTATGTACTTAAGTAAATGTTTTGTCACTTTTATGTATAAAGAAGTACAGGAAACATTTGTTTTTTATTTTATTGAAGTAATAACTTCACTAGTTTATACTATTTTTTACTCGGTTACATCTGATGCTTGCAGTTAAAACTAAAAGCAGAAGCAAGATATAAATGATAATTCCTTGGTAAACCAAATGAAACAGCAAAGCCTGGAACAGGATTTTGCTATTGCAAACCTCATCACACAAACAATGGAACATTTTTAAATTTTGCTGTTCACTGAATATACTCTAGGAACAGTAGAATTGCCTGTGTTTGTTGAACTGGTTACTGTTTTCCAGCCAAACAGAACAGTGATGGATTGAGTGACTTTGAAACGGAAATGAAGCTGAAGCTGGTTGCAGGTCTTGGTGAATAGACATATGTCCTCTATCACATAAGCTACTGGTCATCCAAAGGAAAATTTTACATTGGGGTGATTAACAACTGGATTGATAGTCTTTAGAGATGAAGTCCACTTCTTTGGCCTTAAGACTGAAGGGTTCTCACACATTTGTCATTTTTGCAACAGTTCACAAAGATATTCAGAGTTTGCTATGAGACAAAAAATTGTTAGAACAAGAACAGATGATGATTCCAACTTTGTGAAAAGCCTTCTCTGTAATTGGATACCATGATGATGATAATGAAGATGCAAGTGATGAATTAGACCGCAGTACTTCTAATGTAAATGATAATGATGATATGCTTTGATTTATGGAAGCCAAGTGTTTTAGACAGATTCCTTTGATCAATACCTGCAGACCAAGTCAGAAGACATTAGAATATTGCAGTCTGGTCTGATATGAAGGAACTTTTTATGAGACTGAACAATCCATTTTCTGCCAGTGCAGTTGTTGAACACTGGTTTAGCTGTGCTGGATTAATGCCTCACAAGCACACCTGCATGAGTGGCAGTCATTTTCAAAATTTAGTTTTACTAAAAGCAAATTGGATTGAATTGTAGAGCAATAAAGTTGTTGGAATAAAACTGTTAACATTGGTTTCTTTCATTGTATTTTTGGTACTTTTACTTTTTACTGAAAATGTTAGGCAGTAACATTTTTTATTTTCACTTATGTACATTTTTAAATGTGTTCACTGTACTTTTATGTAAGTATTAAAATATACATTTATTTTAGACTTCCGGTGTGGTCCAATGCCTAGGAACAAGTGTCTGCACATTTGTTGATTCACTTGCTCCCCTAGTAGATTTACTTACACTTTCCATCTCCTAAAGTGGTTTTCTGGTGTTGATAATATATCTGCTCCAAAGGTTAAAAAGATTGATTTGGTCTTTCATCCTGCCGGCAGTGCCAAGTGTCCTAAGCAAGAGCTACTGATGCCGATCAAGATGGCCATTGCCATGGGAACTGTTAGAACTGATGGAGCTGGTTCTCACTTAACTGAGCCAGATCAAACTAATGATTCAAGGAAGTACTCAACAGGTTCTAGATCTCAAAAACAGTCTGGCGAATCTGAGCACCCAGATACAGACCTTCAGTGAGCAACAAGGCCTATTGGATGGTTGAATATTGCAATTAGAAAATGAAGTGTGCTGTCTTCAGTGTCAAAATAAAACTATGGAGCTCATTCATTCTGAATTGGAAGAGGCCAACAATTGCAGCCGCCAGAGTAACTTGCACATTCTGGGCCTTCCTGAGAGCTTGAAAGGGTTGGACACCATAATGTTTAGAGCAGTAGATCCCGAATCTTCTTGGCTTGCAGTTTCAACAAGCATTTGATGTGGAGTATGCTCATTGTACTTCTGGTACACGACTGAACGCCATGACAGGACCTCATCATTTTATCCTGAAAGTTCTGCACCATCCTGAAATGTTGGATATTGACTAAAGTGAAGGCTACTCTGAATTTCTCTTGACAAGGGTCTAGAATTACCATTCTTCTGGATTTTTCTCCAGCAGCTGGCCAAAAAAGAAAACAACTTCTGTCTTTCAGAGCGTCTCTGATATCAACTAGGTGCTCAATATGGATTGTTTATCCTGCTCGCCTTCATGCCACATTTGTGAATCAGACTCTCACTTTTGAGGACTCAGAAATGCTAAAGAAATTTCTGATCGAGCAGGGGCAAGTATTTAAACGGTGATTGTCATGCTGTGTATTTTGCTTTATTAACTGTTGCCTTTGGAGATAGATGCTATTATAATATGCTTACTAATTTCTAATGGACGCTTCCTTTACAGGATTCTGTGCTATTTGTGTAGATTATTGCTTGATTTTTTTTTTTTTTTTCCTTTTGAAAGAGGAGCAATAGCAACTACATGTCAGGATGCAGGGGACCACTTGGGAGGGTACGTAGATGGTGAGCCTTACTGGGTGTATGTGTATTTGCTTGTGTGGATGGGGGTGGGAATGGGTGAACATTTTGAGTATTTTTTTTACTGCAGGGCGAGGACCTCTTTTTCTATTTCTCTTTGTTATATGTCCATCGCGCTATAGCCACCTTAGGCAATCATATTCCATACAATGGGTGTGTGTTTGGGGGGGGGGGGGGGGTCTTAACATTTTTTTTTCACTTAATATTTGAAGAAAGCAAAGATAGCTCTTTTGCAGGAGACACATTTATCTGCTTCTGAATTGCTTAAGTTGAGAACTAGATGGGTGAATGTATTTATGACCCAGTTATGGGTAGAAAATGTGGAGTTGCCATTTTGCTCAATAAAAATTTCAGCTTACATATCCTTGGGTGGAAGGTTCGTGATAAAGGAATATGGGCTTTGGTTAGGTTGAAGGTGTGGCATAAAGAACTTAGACCTCAACATGTATCCTCTGCAATAAAGGCCGGACGGGAGAGCGGGGGTATGATAGACGTTTAAATACCTCCATGGCATTAACATACAGGAGGTGAGCCTTTTTCAAGTGACGGAAAGGTCTGGAATGAGAGGACATTGGATGAACTTAAGAGGAAATAGGCTCAGGAGTAACCTACGAGGACGGTAATTGGATCAACCATCACCCCTTTGGTATTTTAATAATGCCCTGTTAAAAATCCTGCTTTTCTTTCCATTATGACAAGTTACAGAGGAATATTTTCATTTTAATGATGAATCTCTGGTAGGAGTGGAGACAATATGGGATGCCTTCAAGGCTACTATTAGGGGTGTCATTGGCTGTACTACCCAACTCAGTGCTTCCAGACAGTCTCAGTTAGTTGCCTTAGAAACAGATATAGCTACTCTGGCATCTCTATTGAAGTGCGAATGGGATAATGTAATTTTATACCATTTGTTGAAAAAGTGTTTTGATTATGATCATATTCTGAGTGTCAGACCCAGGGGAGATGTATTTATTCAGGGTTCCATACAATATCTAGCTGGGAATAGAGCTGGCAAGGCTCTTGCCTCTTATCTCAAGGAAAGAAAGAAAATTAAATCTTATTTTTTCCATTAAAGTCATGATGGTCACTCGCTCACTCAACCTGTCCAAATAGTGTCACGATTCTTTCATTACATAACAAATTATATCAAATGGAATGTAATTCCTCTGCCTCTGAAATTGATTCTTTTTTAGAATGGATACAAAGCCCTAAGCTCTCTGAGAAATGGAAACAGCAGTTAGAGGCCCATAATGAAATACAAGCAGCCATTAGCGCTTTTAAGACAAATAAAATTCCTGACTTGGATGGCTTCACTGCTGAGTTCTTTTTGGCCTTTTGGGAGGAGCTGACCCTATGTATGTTAAAACTCTATAATTATTTTCATCAAATTGGTTC